>NW_026249852.1:78022-1278022 GCF_024043165.1 Alternaria incomplexa
CCCCCCCCCCCCCCCCCCCCCCCCCTCACGGCGCTGCTGACATCCTGCTACCGCTCAGGCACGCAAACTCGTCGAAGCCTTCTACTGTCGGCAGCAATCAGGGCAGCCCAGGGCAGCCATGAGCTTATCCAAAGGTGGCGGACAGCTCGTGTTTGTGCATGTGGCGGTATTAGAATGGTACGCCTAATTCGGCATAGTAGCTTTTGGCGTTCAATGAGGTTGCGAAGATCAACACGTGGGGGAGCGAACGGCCATGGTCGACTACCAGACGGGCCAGCCAACTCCAGGGCTCGATTCAGCCACGCGTGGCTTTCCCTTGGAATCTCGGAAGATGTTTTGATGCAGCCTGCACGAACTCACAAGGAACCGGATTTCATAAATCAAGATGCTGTTGCCCACTCATCGCAGCGTTCGCAGCTGAACGACCTCGGAAGCATCGCAGACGGGAGGAGCCGGAGAATGCACCATGATTTGGACATCAGCGGCAATCACACATTCCAAAGGACTCCAGTGATGAAGGCCTGGACGCTTGGATCGCGGCAATGAACGCCACCAAGCCTGCCCAGGTGACTTCGGCGAACCAAACGAGATTGGATGCGCTGATTGAGAACGCACGAATAGCGCCAGTTCGCATGCGTCCTCTTCTGTTGACCGGTTTGCCTTGTGGTATCGGGCCATGCACGCTGTCTGAAATCTGCCTTCGGTAGTCCGTGTCATGGTGGAGGCTGAAGCTTTGCGCATTCACAATATGAAAGATGCTGCCCCAAGGCGGTTCTGCACGACAGACTCCGTTACATACTGACTATTGCCGGAACCCTCGCACGTAGGTACAACTACCATACTGTTACAGTTCTGTCACCCCTATCGCTACAATGGGCCTCCGTAAATGGATCATGCGTCCAATGAGAGGCCACCAAGTTGGGGTGCCGGACATAACAACAGGCGGGAGCGGTATACCGGTAGGTTTCCCTCTGCCACTCGTAGTAGTCCTAGGATCCATCTTCTCTCGCTAATCTGATGGACAGGAGATAAGGCGTCGACGGTGGACTCTCGCGACGATTGATTCAGCGCCCTTCCAGGTCTGGGTAGTAGTAGTAGCTGGGATCGGCTTCCTAACAGATTCGTTCGGCCTTTTTGCTTTGAATGTCGTTACCCCCATGCTCGGTTATGTCTACTGGCCTAATCGCAACGAAGGCGGTATACCCTCGGTGCCGTCCTCTGTCAAGACAGCCATGATGTGTTCCACACTAGCGGGTACAATGGTCGGCCAGATAGGATTCGGCTTCGCGGCAGACATATTGGGCCGACGAAAAATGTATGGTCTTGAGCTGGTAATCGTCATCGTTGGCACAATGCTGCTGCTCATGAGTTCGAACGGGGAGAAGAACAGCATGGCAATTGGAGGATGGCTGATCACCTGGCGAGCGATCATGGGTAAGAAGCGAATTGATGTACGAATGCATCGTAAGACTGACGATAACTAGGGATCGGTATCGGGGCGGACTACCCTTTGAGTGCTGTAGGTATTGTTTCCAACGTGGCCGTGCTGATGCTAATCGTGGGTTCAGGTCATTACTGCCGAGTTCGCACCTCGCAAACATCGTGCGCGAATGTTGAGCTGGGTTTTCTTCGCCCAACCTGTTGGACAGCTGCTCGCCAATGTTCTATCACTTGCTGCAGTGGAGTCGTACAAGCCATGGATCAAGGAGGCCACGCAGTCTTGTCAGCCTGCCGACTTGGAGTGCTTCCGAGCTATCGATCGACTTTGGAGGCTCGTAGTTGGGATCGGCATTGTGCCGGCTCTCATCGCTCTGCTCTTTCGATTCACGATACCAGAGAGTCCGAGGTATACGCTGGACATCTTGCAAAACACAAAAAGCACCCTCGAAGATACGGCGAACTACTTTGGTGCGCCCGGAACAGACCCCGAACATGGCGAGAGGGAACTGCTAGATCTGGCTGCAACACAGGAAGTTCCGAGGCCTGTATCGAGGCAATCGACCAACGCTTCGGCGATTGCACCCGACGAGGAGATTGAGAGCGACAGTGACTCCGGACACCGACTCAGTGACGTACATCTTCGTCCCGCCGCAGTGCCTCGCGGCCGGCTTCCTCCAGGCGACCCGGATTTTGTTCCTCCACTTGCCTCGTGGGCCGACGCAAAACAATTCTTTGTAGCGGAAAAAAACTGGCAGTACCTTCTAGGAACGTCGTTGGCCTGGCTGTTTCTCGATTTCGCGTGTAGGTACACTGCCAGACCACTGCGGTAAAACCACTGACTTTGAGACAGTCTATGGGTTGGGCCTCTCTTCACCAGAAATTGTCAGCCACATCTGGCAGGGAAACAACAACAGCAGATCTTCCGTCTACCAGACGTTGAGTGATAATAGCAAACACACCCTGGTGATGGTTTCCATAGGGACAGTTGTCGGCGGCCTGCTAATGATCAAGATTGTCAAGCATGTGTCGCCAAAAGTGATTCAGTTCTGGGGGTTCTTGGTTCTATTCGTTCTCTTCATCGTAACCGGAAGTGCTTGGACCAACCTACTCGACAGCAGTCGCTCGGGACTCATTGTGCTTTACGTGCTCAGCCACATCGCCTTCAACCTGGGACCGAATGTGACGACTTTTAGTAAGTGATATCCGTGTGCGACCTGTTGTGAAATATCTACTAATTTCGTGCATCAAGTTATCCCTGCCGAGATATTCCCTACGAGGTACCGGTGCACCTGCCACGGCATAGCTGCGGCTAGTGGCAAACTCGGGTGAGGACAAACCGCGGAAGAACTGCATATGAGACATTTACTGACTTCGAAAACTCGCACCATAGGTCTTGGGTGGTGCAAGTCTTTCTGGCATATGCATTCCAATCCGACAAATCCGAACCCACTAGCGATTTTGAATGGGAACGCAAGAATTTCGGACATATCCTGCAAGTAATGAGCGCTTTCATGCTAGCAGGTGCCGTAACAACATATTTCTTGGTCCCGGAAACAAGAGACCACGATAACAAGAGTCGGACACTGGAGGTTTTGGCGTGTGGCAAGAAGGTTATCGATGAGCTGAACCGCCAGCGGAAGAAGGAAGATGAAGACGACTGAGATGGATTGTACCAGAATGAACTTGATGAAGTTAGGGAAGATACGGTAGTCGGTTGCGGATGATGAAGCAATGGACAAGCGTAGTAGCGTAGTCGGCTGAATGTTGATGATGCAGTACCCAGCCACCCGGCCCCACATCCCTCCAGGGCTGGTCAATGACGCAGGAGGCACGTTTGGCGCTAATTTCGTCCGGAGCTACGCAGCTTCTTCTGACCCTCACGTGCTGCTATCTTGAGTACCCACCATTGCGAAGCCTGGGCCCCGAAGACGATGGTGTGCTTCCTTCCATCAGATTCCATCGGAGGATGCTAGGAAAATGACACGGACATGTCTCCTTCTCTCAGTCAGGACGTTACGGGACCGTCCGGGAGGGGGATATAAGAGAAGAGGCTTGATGGGCAATGTCCGAGATGTTGCATAATGAATGATGGTAGAACAAAAAGATGACTTGGGAGAACCGATAGCTGCCTGCCCCTGTCGTACAGCTCTTCGAAGCGCCTTCGCGTCTATTGCCAAAGCATGGTGATTTTCTTCCACCATGGCCCTTTCATATTCATTGTTCGCGCCGGCACCTCCTCAGCAAGGACCTGATCCATACCCGTCTTCAGATCTACCTCTGCTGGATCATAAGCCCAACTATCGCTCCAGGCCCAAATCCGATGCCCCCCATAGAACAGGAAGAACATGGGAATACCCACGTACGCAGTAAAGAAAGAGCTAACGTCCCACTTCTCAGGCCAGAAGACATCGAACCCGTTGACCAAACAGAGAATTGTAAAGCTGATGATGACGCACCAAGCACCCCACTTGTTCACCGGTGAGCGATATGGAAGATCCGTGATGTTTTGCGTTTCGCAGGCTTTCCGGAAGCGCAGAAAGATGATGCCGCAGCAGATCCAGGAGATGAATCCAGACGTGTTTGTTAAATTCACGAACCAGTTAAAGACGACCGCACTCTCGCTGCCTACGTTTAGGTATGCCAGAACGCAGAACAACGAAGAGGCAGTAACAGCCCAATACGGTACACCGGACTTGGTGCATGCTTTGAAGACGGAAGGTGCGTTGCCAGACAGGGCGAGCGCGTATAGCGAGCGCGAGGACAAAAATAGGAAGGAGTTTCCGGACGACCATGCACTGATGATGATACCTGCGTTGATGATGCTGTCCAGCACGGGGATGCCAGCGTTCTTAATTCCTGCAACAAAGGGCGACGAGCCAGCTCCAGAACCACCAGACGTAATGATGGGGTCGTCGGAGGGGCAAATGATTCCGATAGCCAGTACGCTGCCAACATAGAAGAAGAGTAGGCGGTATATGTATCTGCGAGCCGCAGTAGGCAAGTTGCGACGCGGTGACTGCATCTCGCCACCTGTTGCAACGAGAAGCTCGGGAGCAAACGTGAAGGGGAACTAGACATGAGGGTCAAACAAGTAGATATAAGGCTTCGGCGGAAGCATGCTTACAGCAGAGAGTACCATAGTGGATAAGAGGGCCACAAATCGCCCAGCATTCCCTTCTTCTAGATACGTATTCGCCGCGCCAGGGTTCTTCCAGTACCGGAAGCCGAGTCGGTCATGCTGTGGACCGCCGCCTTTAAGATAAATGTATAAAGTCAGTGGTTGTATCATACGCAGTTTGTGCAGGGGTATTACTAACCCCAAAACAAAACAAATGACAGAATCAGGAGCCCTAAAATCATGATAACCTTTGTTCCGGCAAACCAGAACTCTGTCTCGCCGTAGAACCTGACTGGAAAGCAGTTCAGTCCAACGATGACAATGATCATGACTGTGATCCACACTGCGATGTTCACGGGCGGGTTCCAATACTCAATGACCAACCCGGCTGCCGTGATTTCGTAAGGCACAAGGATACCGAGCGAGTAGAAGTATAGCCAACCCAGGCCGAACCCCATAGAGCGCGACACATAGCGGTAACCGAAAAGGTTCTGAAGGTACAAGGTCAGTCGTGTGTCAAATGCCTTGGGTACGGCCACAAGTTACCATGGAAGACCCCGGGGTCGGCAGATAGGCCGCGACTTCAATGATACCCGCAACGGTACAGAAGATCAAGAATGACATGGCGATGTACGTGGACAGGATGAAGGCCGGGCCGCCACGAGCGAGGGTTTGGCCTGAGCCGACAAAGAGCCCAGTACCTATTGTGCCACCCAACGCAATCATTTGAGCATGTCTACGTTCCGTCAGTCTTTGAGGATATAGGGTATCAAGAGGGGTCTACTGACCGTGACTTCAGACCACGCTGCGTAGTCTCATAACGCTCGTCGAATATCTCTCCCGCAACAATCTCTGGATCGACAGCGGAGCTTTTCCTGCGACTCGCCGTATGCGACTTGCGAACATGGCCAATGCCATAGTCCACGCTCTGTTCTCCGATAGCCGAGTCTTCTGCCTTCTTCTCGGACATGACTGCTTTTGGGACTCTGACGGTAAACAATCAGTCAAGAAGTAGAAAAGGGAGTTGAATTGTAGATAAGAGTCTTGCATGCAGTCGGATCAAGTAAACCCGGTCAGCATGCTAGCCGTGTAACTAAGGAATGCTTGTCCAGCTGCGATACGTAGTCCCACGCGGATTCACCAAGCCGGATATGATAACCCCAGATGAACGCTGATATGGCTTTCTCCATACGCTCACGTCAAGCCGCGGACGATGGTCCGGTGGAACGAGTCGAGACTGGCAAGGATACGAACCAGGGCTGAAGATAGGCGCCGATAAGGACAACGGCAAGAGAGTACAAGAGCTGATAAGCTTCTTCAGTGTTCATAGACGAGCTAGGCTACTTGTAGAGATGTTCGATTCCATCTGCACATCCGTGGGTGCAGCATGGAACTGCGCAGCTGCGTAGAAGTGCTTGTGTGCAGGTGGTCTCGGAAGGCACGACAAACACGCTCGCACATAGAACATGCCCAGGTGTGCTTGGCGAGCCTTATATCTTGGTATCGAATCAGGAATCGGAGTACGAGATATAGCCCTACAAGAAGTAATGATGCACCAGGGATGCCCACTGACACGGCGTGTTGTTATCGCAATCGTCCGAACAGCGCCGTCCAAGCCTGTTTCGGCTAGCAATCCATCTAGCTGAGAGAGGCAGCTACGGTTGTCATCATTCCGCCATACATGTTTTAAGCGTAGGCAACACGCTTAAGTTTCGGAATATGAGTGATGTAGAGCAGCTGTCGTAAACGCGACCAGCAAGATTAGCGCACTTTCCGCCAAGGGCTTTTCGCATGTGGAGTAGACGGGCCAAGGTACGATGGCTATTGAGCACCATGCCAAGAAGGTGTTACTGCATGGATATGGGAGTTGCTACAAGATTTCTACCTAGCTACATCTCGAGTCAACGGGTAGTGTTGTAGGTGTCGGGATAGACAGGCGTGTCGGAGACTGTGTGACCGATGCAACCCGAGTGTCTTTGGTGTATTCCTGCAAGAGTATGACTCGTTTCACGACACAACTTGATGGTTTGTGACTACAATAAACATCTCACGTTACTGTCTGGCATCAACTGACAACCTCCTGGCCTCACCATGTCAATTCCTTCTGCGGTCTCTTGACCATGCCTGGAGGTACACAACCCCACGAGCATACGCTAACTCTCAGTGGAAGAAAGTCACCTGAGCCCCGGCTCCAAAATTCAACCCACTCGGCGCGTGCCACAACGTAATGCTTGCGACAGACATGGCACTCGCGGAAGAGACCGTATCCGTCGGCAGCGTTCGCTTCTGCTCGCGAGAGAATGGCTTCGACCATGGGGAGAGCACACGGGCTGAGGTAGTCACGTATTTTGTGCGGCTCCAAAGAGTGAAGTGCCATATGCAGGGTCGTTGTGAAGAGGGAGGAAACTTTGCTTGTGCACGGAGGGACGAACCACGGTGAGGAAGGTAGGCCGTATGTACCCTGATTCGTCTCGATGATGACGGGGTAGTGTTCCTGGTCGGAAGTAGGGAGCTTTGGAGAGCCCTTGAGAAGCTTGCCATCCTGCCCATAGTAAGAAACCAGAGTCCGAGCAATGTACCGTGGCGCGTGGGCAACGGCATCGCCCTCTACTAAAGCCTCTGGGCGCAACGAAGGGTGGTGCGAATAGAAGCCAACATCTTCAGCGGCGCACTCTGGGGCGTCGTCTGCACCGCCAAAAGAGTTGGCCCAGGACTCGAAATAGCGGATGCGCCAGACAGCCTGGTCGCGGTCTTTGCACGTTGCCAGCGTTGGATAGAGATGAGCGAGCTGCTTGTTTGCGTCTTCTCGTACGCCATCGAGGTGGTGAAGGGGCCCTTGGTGTTGCTTCTGGTAGTCGGTGAGGGAGAAGCGGCGGAAGGACATTGGCTGGAGCAGATCGGTACCCATGAGAGTGAGGCGGGTCATGTTTCCATGTGGGGCAAGAAGAGTGACGATGTCGAAGGGGAGGTAGTGAAGCTTGTTGAGGGATACGTCGAGGGCCTCGAGCTTGCGCAGGCGGCTGATTTGCTGGGGAAGCTCGTCGATGTCGTTCTGGCGCAGATAGAGGCCAGTGAGATCGTCGAGGTGGAACAAAGCGGGCACGAGGCGACGGAGCTTGTTCTTACCGAGGTTGACGTGGAGCCTGGGGAGCAGAGAGCGGTACTGGCCCGCCGTGGGGAGCTCGTTGTCGTAGACGGGAGGGTGGCTGATGACGGAATTGAGCTCGCCAATGCGTGTGATGTCGCGGTCGGCGAGGCCGAGGCCAACGAGGTCGTACGACTCGCGGTCCGCGGCAAGGCCGTCGTCGATGTGCCGGTTGAAGACGGCCGCTGGAGCGGCGTGTCTCGCCACGTCGACGTCGACGTCCATGGCCTCATCGTCGGCAGCTCGCGCGTGGAGCGAGCGGGGGAGCGAGACGGCGGCGCGGAGAGAGGCTGGCGGCATGTACGGGGGCGGGGGCAGGTCGTCGCAGCTGCTGGTCGCGTCGCTGAGCATGTAGATGCCCGAGTCCAAGTTGCGCGCGAACTTGGTCTTCTTGACTTGGGGGCTGGCGTGGGCAGACGCGTGCGTGTCCCACCACGCGCCCTTGCGCTTGTTCTTGTGTATGCGCGGGGACTCGTAGTTGGCCACGTCGACCGACTCGCACGAGTCGTCGCTGGAGAAGACGGGCGGAGGGGAGCTCGACTTGGTGGTGAAGGCCGTGGGGTGCCGCTCGAAGAAGGGGCTGGGCGCGAGGTCGTCGGTGCCCGCGCACGGCGGCGAAGAGGGCAGCGCCTCGTCAAAGTCCATGGCGAGCTGCTTGTCGGCGTCGTCGTCGTCGTCGTTGCGCAGGAGAGATGCCGCTGCTGTGGGAGGAGGCTGCGCCGACGCGTGCCACGGCCTCGGCAGCCACGAACCCCCCGTCATAGCTTCGTCCAGGGCTGCCGATACCACCCCATCACGTGACTATCCCAGATGAGCGATAGGTCCCTACCAGACCTCGGGAACCTGGAGAAGAGCTGCGTGCGTGACTGGGGCACACGAAGCCGAGCGGACAAGCATATCAAGACGCAAAGGGCGTGGGTGAGTATTCAACGGACCCAGACTTGATGTTGACATTTGGTTTAGTCTTCAATGCTCTCCTAGCATGAGGTGAGGTTGCGGCGACGGTGTACTGTGAACCACGCTGTCGGCACACGTCGGCCCGTCTGGGGCAGGTCATGGCACGATGGCCCTACCGCGTCGCACACAATCGATGACGCGACGGCAAACAGGACAGGAGGCGCAGCGATGCCAGGATGTGCACGCGAGGCTTGTCATGACTGGGCGCTGTCTGGGCGGATGCAGTCGCCGAGCCGCGTTCGAACAGCGTCCTCAGGCAGTGCCGGGCGAGAGTCTTGCCAACTGTGGTAGACAGGCGTCGCGACAGACACAGACCTGGACCCAGCTACGGGAGCAGGGTGAGGTAAGCCGGGCCGCTGGGCAGGCACGCAGCGTGTTGGCACTTTCCAAGCTTGGCGCCCCATGTGGATCATGGCGACAGCCCTGGAGGGCTGGCGCGGGTCCAAGACGTCGGACAAGACGTCGTCTGCTCGGCGTCGTTCCGTATACGCTGGGTACGGGGCGCGGCATTGGCGTCGTGTCTTCGCCATCCATGCTTCAAGACGCTCTCTGCGCCCTTCCACTCTCCGAAGAGAAGCAGGATGCCTCCACGCGCGGCCTTGTAGCGACTGCGACCCCATCTCGAGACGACGCTCGAAGACTACACAGCCACCATGGCGGGCGCAATCGTGAGCCAGACATGGATCCTCACCAAGAAGACGCTGCTCGTCGTCTTCGTGCGCCACTGGTTCTTCACGAGTGTCCGCGCATTCTGGGCTCCCATTATCTTTGTATGTCGACGCCTCGTCGCTCCCCGCACAACAATGGCTAACCAGGGCTCTGCTGCAGATGTTCTTCATATCTTATGCGAAAAACTTCTTTGTCCCGCCGTCAGAGTACGGCATCGGTGAGCCGTCTCTCATCCGCTCCTTTCCCGAAGCCCTCAGTGCTGCCCAAGGCGGCCGTGACAAGGTCGTCTTCGTCAACAACGGACACACTGGTGGCGAAATTCAAGACGTTATTGCACAGCTATCCACCCAGGTCCGCGACGCTGGCCTGCAGGCCGTGACTATTCAGCAGGATGTTCAACTGCTTTCGACGTGCGAGAGCTCGCTGCGGGGCGCCAGCACATGCTATGGTGCAGTGTCCTTCCTTTCCAGTCCGAGCCAAGGCCAGGGCGAGAGCTGGAACTACACCATCCGATCCGACGGAGCGCTGGGAGAGGAAATCTACGTGGGCCAGGACGACAACGATGTCCAGATCTACATTCTGCCCTTCCAGCGCGCCATCGACCAGGCCATCGCCTCCGTCGAGGGCTTTGCTGCCATCCCCGCCACCGACGAGTACCCGTACACAGAGCGTACGCAGCAAGAATATGACGATCGCATCAGGACCCTGTACATGGGTGCACTCATCAACATCATGGGCGTGGCTCTGTACATTGGCGTGTGCGGCGTCACCTATCAGCTCACGGGGCAAATGGCCGAGGAGAGAGAACGCGGCATATCCCAGCTAGTCGAAGCCATGTCGCCCGCCAAAAGGCCATGGCACACGCAGTTTGCCCGTCTTCTGTCCATGCATATTGCGTTCGACATCATCTACTTCCCGGGCTGGGTCATTATGGGCGCCATCCTTTGGGCTCTGGCTTTCCAAACCTCCAACCCTGCCATATTGATCATCTTCCACATCCTTGCTGGCCTGTCCTTGACCAGCTTCTCCATCTTCGGCGCAGCTTTCTTCCGCAAAGCCCAACTATCTGGTATCACCATCGTCATCGTCCCGATCCTCCTGGCCATCATCGCCCAAGTCGCTGGACCTTTCAGCACAGCTGCTGTATACGTTCTGAGCCTGCTCTTTCCGTCCATCAACTACGTCTTCTTCATTATTTGCGTGGCCCGTTTTGAGCGACAGCTCGTTGGAATGAACCTCGTCCAAGCCGCGCCCGACTACCAGGACCACATCTGGACTACTCCCGGCATCGTCTTCTGCATATTTGCCATTATACAGACTTTTGTGTACCCTGTTCTGGGCGCTCTTGTTGAGCGCTGGCTCTACGGCACCGTTTCGGCCGACCGGAAGACTACAACGTCTTCGCCGGATCACAACATCATCCTGACAAACTTTTGTAAGCACTGGACTCCCAGTTGGTTTCGCAGCAACGTCCTTACCAAGTTCGGCGTCAAGCCACCGGAAACAGTCGTCGCCGTGCAAGACTTCAGCATGAAGGCGCGCAAAGGCCAGATTATGGTTTTGCTTGGTGCCAATGGTAGTGGCAAGTCCACCACGCTGGACGCCATCGCGGGTCTCAACTCCATCACTAGTGGAGCGATCGAGATTGATGGCACCGGAGGCCTTGGACTGTGCCCCCAGAAAAATGTCATGTGGGATGAGCTGACTGTTTACGAACACGTTCGTATCTTTAACCAGTTAAAGTCAACCGGCACCTACGATACCAAAGATACCATCGAAAACCTGATACGCGCTTGCGATCTGGGGCACAAGATCAGAGCACAGTCCTGCACACTTTCTGGGGGTCAAAAGCGCAAGCTTCAGCTGGCCATGATGTTCACCGGCGGTTCAAAAGTCTGCTGCGTCGATGAGGTGTCGTCCGGATTGGATCCACTCTCGCGAAGGAAGATCTGGGAGATTCTACTCGCTGAGCGGGGTGACCGCACCTTCTTGCTCACGACACATTTTCTCGACGAGGCAGATGTCCTTGCCGACTACGTTGCCATCCTTTCCCGCGGTATCCTCAAAACGAAGGGTACTTCGGTTCAGCTCAAACATGAAGTCGGCGCTGGATACCACGTTACTTATCCGAAAGACGCTCCTGTCAAGCCCCCAGTGGATGCCATCAAGAAACCGGCACCTTCCGAAGGCATGCTACAGTACCAATTCGATAACGCACTGCCCGCCACCAAATTCGTTGATATTCTGAGACATCATGACGTCAAGAACTACGACATTGTTGGCCCGACATTGGAGGATGTCTTCCTGGCCAATGCTGAGGAAGTCAAGGAGTACAACCTAATGGACGCTGACCACGGTGGGCAAGCTGGAACCCCAACGTCGGACAAGGATCGAGACGTACCTTCAGATCACTCTGACACCGACAAGACGCTAGAAATGAGCAAAGGTCGTGGCACTAGTCTACTCAGGCAGATACTCATACTTGTACAGAAGCGTATCACCATTGTCAAACGCAACTTTTGGCCCTACATATTCGCTTTACTCCTTCCGATTGTGGCGGCGGGACTAGTCACACTGTTCCTAAAGGATTACGAGGCTGTTGGATGCGATCCTGGAGCCAGCGCTAACGACCCTACCATATTCTCGCTTTCCAACGTAGACGATGTCCCTCTCATCCCCATCGGTCCGGCAAGTACCGTCGGTCCTGCTATCGACACCATCATTCAACGAACAGGAGTCTCCGAGGACAGTTTTCACCTCGTGGACACACTCGATGAATTCAACGACTACGTCAACACGCGTTTCCGCAACATCACACCCGGTGGCTTCTTCCTAAATGATAACGGCCCGCCACTCATGGCTTACCTTGCTAATGGCGGTGTCATCGGTGGCCTCATCACACTGAATACTCTCGACAACATCTTGACAAACATCACCATCTCCACACAGTACCAGCAATTCGCCGTGCCATTTGCTCCTAATATGGGCGACACGCTACAGCTGATCTTGTATTTTGGCCTGGCCATGTGTGTCTACCCAGCGCTATTTGCTCTATATCCGACACAAGAGCGGCTTAGGAATGTCCGAGCGCTGCACTACAGCAACGGTATCCGGGCTGTGCCACTGTGGCTGGCATACACGGCGTTTGATTTCCTGTTCGTGCTTGTGATCTCTGCCGTCACTACAGGGATCTTTGCTGCAGTAAGTTCCTATTGGCACATACAAATCTGCATGGCTAACGTTGCTACAGGCTTCCGATGCGTGGTATGCACCAGGGTACCTCTTCGTGGTGTTCTTTCTCTACGGCCTGTGTGCGACGCTCTTTGCTTACCTAATCTCCATTGTGGTCACGTCGCAACTGGCGGCATTTGCCTTCGCTGCTGGAGGCATGGTGTCGCTCTACCTGATATACTTTATCGGTTACATGGCCATACTGACTTACGCACCCGCATACGCCATTGACTCCTACATTCAGTACTTCCACTGGACTGTCTCGTTGATCTCGCCCTCAGCAAGCCTACTGAGGACGCAACTGCTTTCTCTCAACTCTTTCAGCGTACTATGCGATGGCAATCAAATTCCCAGCTATCCTGGCGCTTTGACAGTGTACGGAGGACCCATTTTGTATCTCATTGTACAAATCATATTGCTTTTCACCGCTCTCGTGTGGTGGGACTCGGGCTACCGACCCGCGTTTCTCAACCGAGAAAAAAGCCGTCAGCAGCACTCGGAAGAAAACGTGGATACCATCCCTCCTGCTGTCGCTGCCGAAATAACACGCGCTGAGCAGAGCAAAGACAGCCTACGTGCGCTGCATTTACACAAAACGTTCGGCTCCAATCACGCTGTGAACGACATCACCTTTGGCATCCCCCAAGGCCAGGTTTTCGCTCTTCTTGGTCCCAATGGTGCTGGAAAGTCCTCGACTATCTCGCTCATCCGTGGAGACATTCATCCTACGACACACATCAACGGAGGTGGTGACGTTCTGATCGAAGACATCTCAATCATCAGCAAGCGTGCAGCCGCACGAGGTCATCTCGGTGTGTGTCCGCAATTCGATGCCATGGATTCAATGACAGTAACGGAGCATCTGTACTTCTACGCTCGCGCTCGCGGCGTCCCCGACCCAAAGACCAGTGTTGATGCGATCCTCCAGGCTACCAGTTTGGGGCGCTTTCACGACCGTCTCGCGTCCAAACTCTCGGGTGGTAATAAGCGGAAGCTCAGTCTGGGCATTGCATTGATGGGCAATCCGTCTGTTTTACTGTTGGACGAACCGTCCTCGGGTATGGATGCAGCTGCGAAGAGAGTCATGTGGCGCACACTGCTCGGTGTAGCGGCACCTGGGCGTGCCTTGTTGATCACCACTCATTCCATGGAAGAAGCGGACAAGCTCGCCACCCGCGTCGGTATCATGAAGCGCAAAATGCTTGCGCTGGGGACAGTCAGTGATCTAGGGCAGCAGTATGGCGATGCTTGGGTCGTACAGCTTGTGCTCAAATCTGCACCCGAAACCACAGAAAAAGAGATGGAAGCCGTAAAGCAATGGGTTCAGAGGAAGATTCCCGGTGTTCAGCTCGACAAGTGGGGTTCGCGAGGTGGAGGCCACGGACAACTCCGATTCAAAGTACTCAAGGCTGCTTCCCCCGAATCGACTGCATCGCCCGCGCATCTTGACAATGCTCAAGATGGCAAGGTCACCGAAGCAGAGGTTCATCAAATCAACACTTCGTCCTCAGCTGCTTCAGCATCTGATCTAGGCGGCATTCCCGGCCTCATCCAGTTGCTAGAATCTAATCGCCAAGAGCTAGGCTTGGAATACTACTCGGTTTCGCCTACCACCTTGGACGAGGTGTTCCTCCGTGTTGTTGGCGAGGAGGAGGAAGAGACGAGTGGAAAGAAACCAAAGGGTACAAAGAGGAATGGATGGGGTCGCTTCATATGCTGTGGCTTGCTGCCTGCTTAGAGTGTAAACACTGTCGCAGAGACAAATGCCAGGCAAGCAACGAGCAGTCAGGATAATGAGTGATTGGGAAACTTCTCCCTGAGCCTTGACGTTGTATGATACCACATCATTTAGCTTCTGTATATAGCTTGTCTAGTTATCCCACTTTATAATAGTCGAGCCCTAATCCTTTCGCCTTGAAGCTTGTTGGGCACGTTCCGCAGTCCTCACACGTCTTTTCCCAAATTCTCAGAATCGACTAGTGGAGTCTATGGGATGCTGGTGTTAAGATAACCCGACTTCGCCGTGAGTTCTCGGTAATCCTCAGCCCTTCTTTGTAGCGTCGCGCACCTGGTCACTCAACAGGCCATATTGTACCACTCACTATCTGGTCGATATACTTTTTCCCAATAAAATTCTTCATGCCTCTCATTTGAGTCATAGCTCTTATTGCTGTCGAACAGTGTCTCGGTGTATAATGCAATCTTCTCGGTACTGAGGTGCTGCTACGGGATTAACTGCTCTTCCTTTTCTCTCAGATGCAGCCAGCTCTCTAAGATATCGAAGATCATTGAGTAGACTTCATGTCTGGATCGTTTGTTCAAGCGACCACGGTCGACAAGCGTTGCAGTTCGTATGCGTGTTCATCAGACGGCTCTACACACATAGTCAAGTCCAACCCAGGTTGCGAATGAGCGCTCCAGACATATCGAGGAAGACGCACATGTGTGGTGACTCTAGGGCAGGGGAACTCTGAAACGGATTTGAAGATTTATTTACTTATAATTATGTAGACAACGTAATGTAGGCTGGCCTGCAGCTACTACAATAGAGGAGATATAGATATATAGCGCATCACGTGAAGAGGAGTCTACACACCGACACTGGGGTCTAAGAGATGAAGTACTTTGCTTGCACCGCGCGAGTGGCAGCCCCCTTAGTAGCCCCCTTGGCAGCAGCAGCAGCAGCAGCTCCTGCTCCTGCTCCTGCTGCCGCTCCAGCCGCCGCACCACCAGCTGCCATGTTGCTCATAACAAATCGCGCAGCCTGAGCCGCGTTAGCACCATACGACAGGTGAGGTGCCAAGATGATAGGCTGGCCTGCACAGATGAGGTCGCCAGGTGCGCAGATGATTTTAGTGTTTGCTGCTGCGACTTTGCCGACCGGTTTGCCGTTGTTTGGGTCACCGAATATGACTGCGCTAGACACAAATGCCGAGTCCTCGGCACTAAGCATATCAGCAGCATTGTGGACAAGCTGACCACCTTGTCTAGATCTCTTGTTAGACTTGCGAATCATGTGAAAGATATTGAGGGCAGTGTGTTACTTACGAGTAGCCTGCCATTACTAGTGTAGTGTCTGGGCATTGGGCCCGAACCTGTCCGACCATCTGTGCCATGAGCTGGCTGCCTCCTTTGTCTCCACCAACAAGAAAACCAGGCACATCTGCTGGGTACTGGATGCCCTGAACAGCGACGTTACCAGCACCTCCCATCATCGCGCCAAGAGCGATGGCAAAAGGTGGTCCAGCAATTGAACCCATATTGCCCAACTCAGTCGTTCCGCGGGCAAAGAGGACAGTCATGGGCTTGCAGCCGCCGCCGCTCTTCACATCATTTTGTGAGATTGAGGCGAGGGCGGCAAGTGTGACTGACGGTAGGAAAAAAATAAGGAATTTCATAATGATAGAGTCGTCTCGCTTTGTTCCGTCAAGGAAGGGATATTAGGGTATTACAAAGTATTATGCGAATATGGATAAAACAAGTAGGGGTATTGGAAGAGAAGATATGGAATGTATGGACTGCTGTTCACCACAAGAAGCATGCGACAAGCCCCTTTATAGTATCATATAGCAAGATGCCATGGTTAACGCTGTTCATTTAACCACCGCTTTTTATGAGTTTGAACATGTAGTATACTCACCTGTCATGTTTTCACTTGTTTTCCAAAGACACATCAAACGTCATGCCAGACCGCATGTAGCACGCATACTGGCAGTCAAGAGTGTCGTGCGACATATTCTATGAGCCCTTCCATGTCGGTTCAAGCTCGTCGGGAACGGGGTTGGGGCTAGAGCTACATGCCAGTAGCCGTTGTTCCCACGCACCTGGCCAGGTCTGCGACAGCTGTTGCCGAGGTGGACGAGCGATGTGCATGGGCAGCAGGAACGATCGAGGCGACGAGCTTCATATGGTGAAGCTGCCATGAGATTTGTGGCGGTGTCTCCTGTCCCTGAGTCTGGTGCTCTGTCGTTCGCGTGACTTGTCGTCAACTGCCCTCTGGATTGCGCTCAAGGCTCCCGACTTTGCGCTTGGACAATGTGAAGGGCCAATCGCATCCCACATAAGTATGTCTGAGCTGAATCAGAGTTCTCGACATCTCACAACGTCATCGGCAACCTGGTGTTCGGCCAAAACCATGTCTCATGACTTTGGGAGTTGTCGCATCGCGTCACATGCTGTGGCTGTTTCAGAAACCCGTTCCATGCCTCCACACCTCGAATCGTCGTGCGTTCCAGAGTCCAGGCCAAGCAACGTTCCAAGCCTACGGTAGCACAACATGCCGGCGATGGAAACAACATGGTGCGCATATATCGTCGCGAAGATGCCGCGGTCCGCAAAAGCTTGGTGGAGTCTTGCAGTCAGCCAGGCGGCCAAGGACTCGGGGAAGGGCGATGTCGAAGTAGCTGTGGGCCGACAGATCATGGCCCAACATCCTTGGCCACTGCTGTGAGTCTGCGCTGATCAGGCCCGTGCAACATGTCTCCATTTTGGACGTGTTGAAAAAGGCTGAACGCTGGTAGCAAGGCGAAATAAAGGGCGGCAGTGCCTCTTTGGTGTTGCGCGTTGGCCGTAGGAACCACCCCGCCTTCGCCCTAAGAGGAAGATGCTAGCGACTGTGCAATATCCCGGTCTGTGGTGGTCCATTTGTATAATTGTCTACGACGCAGCCTCGAGTCCAAGTGTTGGTAACACACAGGCAGCATGCCTCTTCAGGTCCACCGCATAACCTCGGCAGCCGACTTTGAAACCTTCGTCGCCATACAGATCGCCGCCTTTGCCAACGGCGGTGGTATCACTTCCCTGCTCACGCCTAACCCCATCACCGACGAGTACATCCAAAAGTCTATCGAAAAGCACGTCAAGTCTTGGCGCGACGAGCCTGACGTTGTGTATCTCAAAGTCATCGATACCGACGCCCATGGCAAGATGATCGCAGGCGCCAAATGGCGCATCAACGAGCGGGAGCGCAGTGAGGGAGAAGCCAGCAAGATGTATCCAGTGCCAGATGATGAAGCCAAGGGAAGACAGGGCTTGCTAGACTTCATGGTATTCCTGAGTCGAGTAAGAAGGGAGTACATGGGAACGAAGCCCTTTTACTGCTAGTATCCAGCGCGCTACGTCGGAAGGTGTTGCTGACGGACAACAGTTTTGCATATCCTCGTAACGCACCCAGATCACCACCGCCGAGGTGCAGGATCTATGTTACTTGAGTGGGGTACCAAGCAAGCGGACCGCGCGAGACTACCTGCCTTCTTGGAGTCGTCCCCGATGGGCAAGCCTTTGTACGGGAGAATGGGATTTCAAGCTAAAGAAGGTAAGTCTTGAGCCTGAAAGCATACATGTGCTACTACTTCTGCGTGTATGGCACACGCTAACTCTATGCTCTCAATGCTACAGTGGTCACGTGGGACTTGTCAAAATATGGCTTGGAGGGGACAGATACCAGTACAGTGATGCTTCGTGAGCCCAGCATACACGCGATATGAGGTGCTATAGATGCGACCTCGTGTGCAAGAGAAGCCGAAGGCTGTTGGAAATGGCGGGTAAGGACACGGCACCTCCAAGACGTGTGCGCCCGCACTATTCTCTCTAGCAGCCTCTCCACGAAAGAGACGTCGCAAATCCACTCCTTCTACATGATATATCTGTTCCCCACCCTGACTTGGACTTTCACGCCTCTTTTGCTCAAAGCCTCGACCCTTCTTGTGAACTCGTTCTGCTCTTCATTCTTTTCCAACGCCAGAACCTTCGCGGTTTCCTCCAAAACAACTTTGGTCAACTGGTCCATCTTATCTAGCGCAGCCAGGAAGCGTTCACTCCTATCTCCGCTTTGTTTGCTTTTCGAAGCAATGCAGGGCTGCACAAGAACAAAAGCCTTGATCTCGGAGATGGCTGGTCCCGCACACCAAAAGAAGAGATCCGCAGTCTGCAGGCCAAGGAACTTGAGGGAGAAATTGGCGCAAATGTAGGAGAGACATTCGGCCCGTATCTGGCGACAGACGCGGAAGGCAGAAAGATGCAGCACAGATGCGGCGAGATGCTCCGGCTTAGTGCAATTTGCGATCACGAGCGAAGAAAGCTCTGGGTAGATGGCCATGGCGTAGATCATATTTCGTATCTCGCCTGGTAACTCGAGAAATGCACCGTGTGTCTTTTGTGACTGCATTGGATTAGCTGGCTATATTGACTCAGTAACGACACGTTGGGTGTATGTTATGTACGTGTGACGCTAACCCACTGACGCGGAGCTGTTTGTGGCGCAACCATTTGGTCCTCATTGTCTTCATCATGTGCCGGAGAGAGACGTTTCTGGTGGCAGGACAGGGACAAGGGATTAATACAGCTTTCGCAATGATGGGGACTGCGGGCAGCTGCCGCCTTACCGCAATGATGGGGACTGCGGGCAGCTGCCGCCTTACCGCATTAGGATAGTCCACCTTGATGATCGCAGCGCGCCTGGGTAGCTCTCTTATTAAGGCGTGATGTGGACGGAAGCTGCCTGTGCATACAGGACATACGGCGTAACGCTTACTATCTCCTCCGTGACTATTACACCTTTGCGCCAAGTACCTCGTTTGCGGTCGCCTATCCAGGGCTTTTCTGGCCGTCTCTCGAAGTTCAGGCGGACACAAGCGCATATTGCAGAGTGGTGACGGCGCGCGAGACCAGCGGCCGCGGCGCGTCGACAAGCAATTGCGGAGTTCTCGGAGGTGCCAAGACAATGTCACAAGTTTGAGACAGCGACTTGGCACTCTCGCTCCTCAACCAAGCTCGCCACGATGCTCTCGCGCACGTGTACACGCTCAAGCGCTTTCCTGGGAGCTCGCGCTACACCATGTCCTTTTGCTCGCCCCCCACCAGTGCTGCTCCGACGCGGAAAACGCACCAAAGCCAGCTATCCCGATGGGTCGGAGCACGATGCAACGACGAAATCCAAGCCCTCGCTCCTAGGCCGGCTCAGAGGCTCACGCTCCATCTTCGAGGATGACGCGAAAATGGACCAGGCAATGCGTCCGCTGTCCGATGCCGAACTCGAACGCGACGACCTGCCCGTCATCAACTGGTACGAGCAGGACTTGGACAAAGGCACGCCGCAGCGCCTGATTGAGCGCATAGCCACGCCCGAAGACCGCAAGAAGGACAGAGACATGTACCTGATGATAGAAGAGTCTCGGAAGAACCCCGACCATGACGACGCAACTTTGAACCGGCGGCTCATCGACAGCCTCCTGACAAATCCAAACTTCGCCGAACTGACGGATGAGCTCCAGCTCATCAAAAAAGGCATCAAGTCGAGGGAGGAGCTCCAGCAACTGAAACAACAGGGCGCTGTCAAGGCAGAGGCAGAGAGCAAGCAGTTCAACGCCGGCTTACGGATGGCGACACTTGAAATACTACAAGACGTCCTCGAGGACCCGGACATCGGAGACGCAAAGGCCGACCTGCAAGCGTGCATCGACCACATGCCTGAGGTGGAAAATATAGACAATCCCGTGTTCCAGGCTATGCTGAACAAGGCAATGCACAAGCTTGAGGGCAACGAAGCTATGCAGAACAAGGTCGCCGCTATGCGTAAACGCCCCGACTCCGAATTGGAGCGCGAGTGGCAGACTTATCAGAGAGAGACCGAAGACGCCATTGCTCAAGCAGAGGCTCCAAACGAGGACCTGACTATGGCGACACCCGAAGACATGCAGGACGTGGACAAGCTCCTGCACCAGATGCGGGATGTCATGAAGTCGTTGGGTGGCGACACCGGGCTCGAAGCCGAGCTCGACGCAGCGATCAACGAAGACTCCACATCGGGTCAAGATGAAGAGGGTGTGTTCGAGCGTGAAATGGACCCCCAAGAATTGGCCGAAGAGCTGAAGAAGCTCGCCCAGTCCAAAGCATCGCAGCCCGGAGAGCTTGTGGAGGACGAAGAAGATGTTCCCGCTGAGCTCCAGGCCAAGGTTGACGAGATCATGAAAGACCCGAAGCTGATGGAGAAGCTAATGTACATACAAAAGCTCATTTCCGAGAACAGGCAACAGCAAGGCCATCTGACTTCTATCGCCCACGAAACTGCACCTGACCCCTACCAACTCGCGGACAGCCGCACTGCGCCGCTCAGCGAGCGTATGGCTGCTGCCCTTCAAGACCCAGAGCACGTTGCCGCTCTCCAACGCCTCCGCGTCGACCTCCCCCCACCGTTCAACATTGCGCCCGCCCTGAAATCGTTCAATAAAGCCATTGAGCTTGCCTATATCGGCGCAAACGATGACATCCGCCGAATACTCTGGCGCTCGTACCAGAAAGCGCGATCGTTGCCCACGTTCCTACAAAACATTGGTGACGAGGCGTGGGACATACTGTACTACTCGCAAGCGGTCACCTGGGGGAGTAACCAGAACCGAGAGAATCATCTCAGGATGCTGCTGGCCGACCTTGAGAGCATAGGGAGAGATGGGCCACCTACCCATCCCAGTACGCTCGCTGATGGAGGTGTTGAGCAACTAAACACATGACCGGCCTGAAGACCAGGTGTAACTGTACGATATGACGATTTATATATGATACCCCACCCAATATATTCGCAATGGAATAGCCCTTTGCAAATGTTGCGCTGTCTTTACAACGCCCTCATCCGCATGCGTTTGCTCCGCCATCTACCTTTGGTCTCTGATACCAGCTCTCATGCAGATAATCTTTCTTTGGTCCGTCCACCTTGTATCTGATCATGAATCGATCGATCTTTGCACCACGAAACTTGAATTCGCAGTCATTCTGATACGTGTCGGGATCGCACCAATGGCAGCCCGTAGCCATCCAGCCGCCAGCCTGGTCATCAGGCGCGTGGAAGCGCCAGGTATTGAATAGCTTTCCGACACTTTTTTCGTCGTCTTCAACAAACCATGCGGTGATCTCATCGCTTGTTTCGTTGTACCTATAGACGTAACGACGGGTCGCAGGGAATGACAGCCCAGCGTCCATGGTGAATGTCCCTTGTTCGATATACAAGTATTCGGAGGCGTAGGTCGCTGTATCGGTAGATTGACGCGGATGGAAGTGAGCTGTACCCACGAATGTGCCACCGGGTGTCTGGGTACGTGAATCAATCTTGCGCGTCATCTTCCAGACACCTTGCATGCCTGTGAACACGGCCGCTGCAACAAACCGAGCATGCTCCTGGGATGCCTCGAGTATTCCGGCAACTTCGCTGACTACTGCCTTGGCTTGCAGACTGCTATCTGTGTGTCGATAGCGCGATGGGAATGCGGGACCCGATTGACTACCGAATAGGGTGTCGTCACGTGAGACGCCCGTTTCTCGTGCGAACTCTTCCATTAGTCCAACGTAATCGGCCATCCAGAACTGCGGCACTTGCAAGGACCTCTGACCCATGGCATTTTGCATATGCCTCGTATCATCATACGTGTACAAGGCGGATGAGAGAGACGCCGACTGCTCAGGCTCTCGTTTGGCCCAGCGTTGCGCCAGAAGTCGAGCCTGCATTTCCATCACGCCCCAGTAAGGGCCTTCGTAGAAACCCACGAACCCAATTGTAGGTATTTGCTGCGAAAAGACGGAACCACGTGACAGGGGATATGGTATGCGCGGATTCGGGTTGTCGCTGCCGTCAGCGAGAAGGGATTGGACACGGGCGTCGAGCCAA
Source organism: Alternaria incomplexa (assembly GCF_024043165.1). Lineage (NCBI taxonomy): Eukaryota > Fungi > Ascomycota > Dothideomycetes > Pleosporales > Pleosporaceae > Alternaria > Alternaria incomplexa. The sequence goes on from NW_026249852.1 coordinate 100,238, forward strand.
TCGAGGTCGGCTTTGTAGCCTGTGGCTTCAATGATACCGACCACATCACGCAGTCTGCTCTCGCCCTGTAAAGTGTTAGCCTTTTCGATGCGCCTAGACTCTCGAGTAAGCAGAGTACCATAGCTTTTGCGCCTGGCCCATGGAACCAGGGCTCATATTGGCCAAGACGAATCTCTAGGCAAGCACCGTTGGCTGCCTGCTCGACGTGTTCAACCCATCCCCGGACTGGCACAATGATGCCACTTCTGACAAACTCCATATACGTGTCGGTTATACCGGTGTAGCCAGGGTGTTGTGTCTGGGTCGCCGTGTACGCGAGCTCTGAGAAGCCGACGTCGGCGTGATGGCAGCCTATACTTGATCGTAAGAAGTCGTGGCCTTTCTTTGCTTTTTCTGGTGGAACGGTGGTGATAGCTGCAGAGATGTCTCCATGGCCGCGACGGGACAGATTGTAGAGAATCAGATCAAGGGGAAGGAATCTAGGTGCTGGCTTGAAATGCCCGTCGTGGGTCTGAGGGTCCTGTGGAAGGTAGCGGGGCAGGCAGTAGAAGGGACGATTGATGACGTGGAAAACCCTGCTGTCGGCGTGGGAGGGTGTCATTCCACCAGGCGAGTGCTTTGCGTTGGAGATCTGAGAAGCAGCCTGAGAAGCAGCCTCTGAGCCGCTGATGCCGCCTCCAATCACGACTATCTTGCCGGGGGTTTCCGTCAGGGCAGAGAGAGTCCGAAATCGTGAGGAGTGTTGGATGTTTGAGAGAGGGTGGGAGGGAACGGGATTGAAGGTGTGGGCTGGCTTGTTAAAGAAGCCGCTGGCGACGACGAGTCGATCAAAGGTACGGCATGTTAGCTGACGGGTGCCGTCGGCACTGACCACTCTCCAAGTATGATCTTCTTGCAGTGATGCGCTGACAACTCGGTGCTCGAGGAGTATGTCGTCAGTTAAGCCAAGGGTTTCTGAATACGCCGCAAGATAGCGGCCCACGTGCCTAAAGATGGATGTACGAAGTCAGTGACTGTCTCACAGCATGCTGTACACGGATTCTACCTGCCACGCTTTGGGAAAGACAGGCGGAACAGCTAGTGGATCGGCAGCAGGGTTCGAGATATCTACATGTACCGATGTCCAAGCCAGATCAGAAAAGGCAACAGTGTATCTGCTCAGGTTGGCGCGCATCTCCGGACTGCACTTGTCGCCAAATTCCCCGCGGTCATGTCTCCACATGCCGCCTACACGGTCTGCGGCCTCGTAGACGGTGACTGCGAAGCCGTGCTGTCTGCAGATGTGTGCAGCCGCCAGACCTGCGGGCCCAGCGCCGACGACGCAGACGGACTGTTGCTCGACCGGGGCATCCATGGCCAGGACGGGGTTGGGAATTCGGGGCAGCAGTGTCTGAACAGAGGCTATTCGGAGAGTAGGCCAGCGTTGATGAGGGTGCCCTTGATGGTCTGGAACTGTGTCTTTCCATGCTGGGTAGGCGTTAGCAAAGGGCCAGGGCACGCTGCGGGGGTTCTGGGGCGGCGGACTGAAATCAGATATCGAATGTGGCCCAGGTCAGTGACGGAGCGGTGTTGGTCGAACTCGGAGCGTGCAAAGCGGCGCATGTCTCGTCGTGCGCCTGCGTCGGGGATGCTGGCGGTGCTGCGGACAATGTCTCGCCACAGGGCCAGGGCGCGCTGGCGCTGGATGAACTGCAGGACCGTCAGCGGGCGTGGCGCCGGGCCGGATGCGTCGTGGGACAGGTACGTGGTCCAGGCCCACGGGAGCTTTTCCTCGTGCGCGCAGGCGGGAGGGCGGCTTGGAGGCGACGGTCGCGTAGGCGCGCAGCATGGCGGTGCGATGTGTCGAGGGCGCGTCCCAGTGCCCAAGGTTGGCGGTTGGCGGTTGGCGGTGGGCGGTGGGCGGTGGGCGGTGGGCGGTGGGCGGTTGATGGTTGGCGGCTGGCTGGCGGCGGAATCGTCACCTCACCACCATGTACTCGCCCCAGGCCCTCGCGCGCATGCAGACGGTGCAGACGCTGCTGCGCCAGGACGCCGCCCTCAGTGCCTACGAGGCGCCCCAGCGACCCTGCCCCGTCGCCATCCACTGGGTCCCCTCCGCCCTCGACCTCCGCCCGGGCGAGCTCGACGCCTGCCTCGGCCTCGTCCACGCCACGTCGGGCCACGACTACGCGGCTTCGGCCATGGGCTGGGACCCGCGCAGGAAGCGCGACGAGATGCTCGACGCCGACATGATGTATCTGCTGCTGCGCCCGGCCCAGGGCGGCCCCGACGCCATCCTCGGCTTCACCTCCTTCATGTTCACCCACGACGACCCCCCGCACCACGACCGCCCTGTCCTCTACATCTACGAGATCCATCTCCACGAGCGCCTGCGAGGACAGGGCCTCGGGTCCCGCCTCATCCAGTTCGTCGAGAGCGTGGCGCGCGCATGTCACATCCCCAAGACGATGCTGACCGTCTTCACCGCAAACACGCGCGCAAAGAGCATGTACCACAGCCTGGGCTACACCAGGGACGAGTGCAGCCCCGACGACAGGACCACGAGGAACAGGGTCATCCCCGCCGAATACGCCATCATGAGCAAGTCGATGGACTGAACACCATACATTGCTAGTCTTCATCAGCCCATCCTCACTCCACGGGAACAAACACCCTGTCAATGTCCGGCCCCCAGCCCTCATCCACCCCGCCAACCTTGACTTCGTTGACGCCCTGCTCCACGTTGACGTGCACCACTGAACTTGCCGGGCCTCCTCCCCCGTCTGGCAAGAACGCCGCCCTCTGCGATTTCCCATTCACACTGATGGCTGCATACCTTTGCTGCTTGTCGCCGTTGAGATGCTTGATCCTTACAGTCGTGCGCGTCGTTGCTGAAGATTCCACCTTGGAAAACGTGGCGGACCCCGAGGGCACGCCGCCAATGTACCCAATTGCCTTCGAGCCCGAGCACGAGGAGCATGCTTGAGATATGGCTCCGTTAGCAAGCTCTGCCGTCTCGCCTTCGTACCTGTTTTCGTTGGGCCCAGCCCTGCTGGCTCCAGTATCGGGATCCAGGATCCAGTTGACAGCGTTCTTCATGCTAGCCGTCGTTCCAGATATCTCAACCGGTAGCCATACGTATGTGCTTCTCATCAGATTCTCACTGTGCCATCGGTCCCCCATGTACACGTATCCATCCCCTACAGACAATACAAAGCTTGTTTGAGAAGCGTACGTGTTGGACCCAGAGTCGGCGAACTTTTGCCATGACGACCATGGACCCGAGAGAGACGTCGACGTGCTGTAGTAGTTGTCATTCGGGCTCCACCCCGTAAGCTGCGAGGCGAACATGAAGTAAACGCCTTTGTGTTTGATCATGGCCGGAGACTCGTATTTTTCTTTCCAGACGTAGACATTGCTGGAAACGCTGAGATAATCATCAGACAGTGCGTTGATGCGTAGGCCGTTGCGTCGCTGGCTTCGTCAGAAACAGGTCCCTACTGTGCTACGAGGCAGTCATACGTCTTCGGTCAGTAGATAGCCCTTGCCGTCGTCATCGACAAACACGCCAGAATCTCTACTCTCGAAGCCCAGTGGTCGCTCGCTGCGTAGATACGAATACTTTCCGCAAACGCTGTCGCCTATTGCGACACCAATCTTCGCCTCACCATAGTCGGCGCTGTCAATGTGAGCCCACAGGACATACTTACCCGTTCGCTTGTTGTGCATAACTTTTGGTCTCTCAATAACACGATCGGGCCCTGTGTCGCCAGATGCAGTCCGCGAGATTAGAGCGCCTTCATAAGACCATTCGACAAGGTTGGTAGACGAATAGCAGTTGATGTTTGTGAAAGCGGTTCCGTTTGTTTTATCTTCGCCAATCCTGCGGGCGCATCAGCACCGGTAGAGGCCGCCCTTGCGCGTAGAGCTATTTACCAATACCACTTTTCGCCATCTTTGATGATGCCGGCGCCGTGAGCCTGAATGTGCTGGCCTGTGTTGGTCTGGTGTAATGTCAGTTGCCATCTGCTCATGGGTACGACGAAACGCACTGCTGTCCAAGTCGCGCCAGGTACAATCTGGAGCGTCGCATCTACGATCAAGCCGGACAGGCCAAAGCCTACGAGTCTGAGAAGTCGCATGGCGGTATTGTAAGATTAAGTCTCAGATGCCAGCCAGAGCAATTGTCTATGCAGAGTGCCTGGAATTTATAGGCGCATCAGCAGATTCTCCCGTAAGTTCCTGACAATCTGTCGACTGGGTCGACCGCGAAAGGCTCGTCGCTCATTGACGGAAAAGGGGCACTGCGCTACATAGTGTCACGAGCAGACATGACTGTTTCAATAATTCTGGTGGCGTATGACTACCGGGACAAGGGTAATAGACGAGTTGTGGGGAAGCTTTAGTCCCGGAAACTATGCTTGATCGAACGTTACCCGTGTACTGCACGTACTATACTGCAAACTCTGCACACGACGCTGCCTAGGTATGTATCGCCTGGATTGGCAATCACCCGATGTCCGTGGCTCTTTCAACATGGATACACACTGGCCTAGGTAGCAATGGAACAGGCCGCCCTCCGAAGCGCAGATACTACTGGAAGGGGAAAGCATGCCGCATCCAGTCGGCACAATACTGCGACCGAACCTTGGAAGCAATGGGACATATGGGCTAACGAGTGTATGCTCAACGTATAACTTGGAATGCCTGGCAACAGTACCGAGGTAGTTTGCGCCGGTCGAAAAAGGCACGTTGCTAGTTCTGAATTGGACAAGATGTTTGCTGCACTCGTACCAACGTTGCACCTGCGCAGGCAGCGTACGCAGCGCACCCACGACAGCGTCTTCGGGCTTGCTCATGCTTCTCGCCCGCAGTTTGACCCGCTGCTTCCTTTTGCGAAAGCTTGCCAGCGCCACGACCACATCCTTCTGGGCGCGATTCCACGTATATCAGATACGGCCCAGCAACCTCAGCAATGATGTAGCGTTGTGTTAAGTTTACTGATCATGCATCTTCAGGGAACCTAGGTACCTGGATACTCTACAAGACATCAGAGATTGAACGTCAACAGACGACCATCGTTCACGTCCCTGATTTGAGTCATTCGCAAGTACCTTTGATGATCGGATAATTGCGAAGGGCCAACGACTTCGACATATTCCATACATTTGGACTGTCTCAGTACAATGCATTCCAGAATGTCCAGCACGTTGCGCTCTCATGTAAGATAACGGCACATCTTCTAAATAGGAGATTGTGTGTTTTCAAATCAGACGCCTCAATTTCACACTCGAGCAAACCCGTGTAAGAATACCGTAAAGACTTTGTATCAGATCGTTGAACATCAAGCAATCTTCCACAGGCGCCAGGGAGCTTTCCAGCTAGCGTTTCCCGGTAGATCCATCCTGCTACTTTTGTCACAACCTTTGCTTACGTTATTGCACAATATCCTTGGCCACACCGACATAGCCAGATCCATTCTCGATCCATGTATTCTTCCAGATCTGCACCAGCTCTTGCGAAAGTCTTGTCATGTCGAGGTTCCTCTCACTTGAACTCGCTAGTACCTTCCAGCCTTGCTCGTGTTCTGCGCTCACATCATCGATCATGTATGTGTACTTGTCGAAATTGTCGGAGCCCGCAATGAGCATGTCATTCACACCATTGGCGAACCCGAATGTAGCGAGAACTTGGTTGTAGCTGACCCAAGCGGCGTCTGTCATGGGAATGCTGACCTTGTAAATGACATTGGGAAGGATGCCATCGCGTTCGACAACAGTGTGTAACGAGTCGGCCATGTAACCGTCGATGAAACGATACAGTTTTTCCCGGTCATCCTCACAAAGGTGGACCCCTGCTCCGCGAATCATGCGGAGGGGGGCAATGAGAACAAGACGTTCCCTTGCCTTGGAAGCAGTCAGTCGCGCAACTCAAGCAAGAAAAGGACATTGAAGCTTACATCAGGACCAGGTGTAACCGTACGGCACAGTGAATTGGATTCAGGTCTGGGCTTCATCTCGTATGCAGGCGTCGCAAGAGGCGTCGAAGTGTAGAGTGGCGTTATGCTGTGAAGAGGCGAAGACGAAGACAGCCCCACAAAAGAAGCATGCGAATTTGATCTACCAGGAGGCGTGTCTCTGCCACCTACGGTATGGCCAGGGATGTGATAGTCGAAGGGTGACCGGTATGATCCCTTCTCCCATCCATGCTTTGGCGCACCGGGCGGGATCAAGGCAGCCCGCCGAATCGAGTTGGCGACTTCAGATGCAACCGAACCTACAGCGGTTGTATGTTCTGGACGAAGAGAAAGGGGGGGCCTCCGCGTGTGTACGAGGTTGCGCGCGTCGGCCAGCCGGTTGCCAAAGCCGACGTCTGCAAAACGCGTATAGTTGCGGTTTTCCACCAGTCGCGGAATTGTCGGTGAGGACGCTGATGGGGAAGTAGAATTTATGCGAGGGGGGGCCGACATGCTTTCCTGGTTGCTGATGGCGGAGAGTGATTGTAACGCGTATTTCGACTTCAATTTGATGGTAAGGAGCTGGAGCAGAAGCGAAAGGGGAAGCGAACACACTAGAAACACGCTCTCAACTCGCTAAGAGGAAGCAGCCAAGCCTGTGACTGTTCGTGGTGACAAACACAAAGCTCCAGTGAAGGTGTAGCGCCATTCATCGAACATTCAATATGTGTTCTGCTTTGGGAGAGACGATATGATCGATCTAGTTGCACGAGAAAATATCGATGGATTTCATTGTCACTACAATTTGTTAATGATATTCAGATTGTGGTCCGTGTTGTTTACCTAGGTAGTCACTAGCACTAGCGAAAAGGACTCGACACCCGTGCTGCTATATCCAGTATAGTCTGTAGAAGCCCAATCAACATAGTCCCAGTGTGGAATTTGGAATTCATCCACCGAATGCGAAAGCTTCCCTTCGCCTCAAGAAGAGTGAACTCAGATTCGATCGCAACTTGATGTCTATACTGCTTCCTAGACCATGCACTGGCGTCATATCAAATGGCGGGCACCATGGCAAAAGCGCCACCTGTCGGTACTAGAGACTTTCAGGGCCGAAGAAGCAGCGAAGGAAAGCGCTGTTGTTGTTCGCAGAATTTGGGACGGGAATATTGAGGTATGTCCTGAGTGTTTTGATAGAGTCTAGAACATTTGTTTCTCTAACGCTAGCCAGTATGTCACTTGCGGCCGTCTTGAAGACCAAGCAAGCATTTGGAATCGTTGCAAACGCTCACTACGCTACCTCCAGAATAGGCCGCGGCGGGATTCATCTCAACAGTACTTTGAGCATGACTCAGTCTCAGTGAAGAGCGGTGGAGAGACTGTGACAATGACCATAAGAGAAGACGCGCACAACGAGGAAACACAAGAGTCTGGCAGTGAGCCCTGGGAGGGCGACTATACTAGCCTTCTAGCCGAGTATGGTATACGATAGTTGCCCCATAGTTTCCTGATGGCTCCTCCGCCTTTATTGCGTCTTATATCATACCCAGGTAGTCATGTACACCACCACATTCTGTACTAGATAGACACTGCAAGATTCATGTAGCTACCAAGAGCACGCTTTGTCACTATGCTATTTGGATAATGTCTCTGCCGGTGTTGTCAGATAGGAAAAGCGATATGATAACGCGGCGAATTCCATCTGGGTACCCCCAAAGCAGCGACGAAGACAAGATCAACTACACCAGCATAAGTAGCTAGGAAATGGGAAACAATTTCGCATTTGAGTATAGATCTTCCAGTACTCCAATCACGTACGACCCTAATCTGATAGTATCAATGCTTGACCGTAATGAAATTGAATCCGGGCCTGTCTCGTTTTAGCAGCAGTACCGCTCATAGATGACGTATACTTTCCCTGGCCAAGACATTTCCCACCTCTGGATGTGGCCTCTGAAGTAAAGCTCTCATCTATCCCGCTCCTTGAACCGTCGACTCAGCTCGTAGAGCCTTTACAGCCGTCTTTAGCCACTTCCTCGCTCAACTCGCGCGTCCTGCCTACGAGATGGACTCGCGGCTACCGCACCCTCGCCAAATACAAGCACAGCTCCAGGCACTCGGCGACGAAATCCAGAGCATCCGCGAAGAACACGATGGCCACATTGTCGGGCTAAGCCAGCGTCTGCAACAAGCTGAGAACCGCCATCGACAACTCCTACATCAGCTCCAAATTGCTACGAACCGCTTTCCTGGACCGCCTGGCAGTAGTCACAGTGGTTACTCGAGTTCGACTGCCAACCTGGATAATCCTCTCCCTCTCTCGGAGTCTCTTATCGGTACTGGTCGCATCACAACACCTCCACGAGCACATACCGGTGGCGCCACGAGTAACGACAGGTATGATCGTACCCGCTTCTTATCATCAGGGGAGGCTTCTTCTAGATACAACAGCTATCCTAGTCGCCCATCCCCTGTTCCATCGGTGGATGCGAATGCTACACCACGCGCACAAAAAGCTGCTCCCCCATTGAACCCAGTCCGCCCTCAGCAGCCAGTCATTGGTAGTAAAGACAACGCAGCTTATCTTCCTATGGTCATGGAGAATATCATGTCCGAGCACCGCCGCCACAAACGTGAGGGCACCTTGAGATCTTGGTGAGATGCTCTCTGAGCGAGCGCTCATGAATGAATGATGGTGGCTAATGCATATCAGTGGATTCGTTGTTCCAGAAGGGCGGACCAGCGATGTCAAATGCTCTCAAGACTCTTTCCATATACCCTGCTTTCGTGCCAACCACTTCTACTATTGCCGACAACACATGCGTGTCATCCCTGGTGGGAAGACGGTTTGTAGCCATAGGAACAAGCAGGACTGCTTGGTGGTGATATTTGGTACGTGTTCCAAACGTGGCTCTTGTGCTCATACGTCAAGACTGTTAGTAATCATCCACAGAAGATCACGATGACTGGGACCTGATCGTGGATGCTGCACTCGCGGCAGGCAACCTTGGCAACAAAGGAGTGGATGTCGAGGATCTGAAAGAGGCTCTCTTCCCTCCTCAGAACTACTCTGATCGATACATGAGCGCCCCTGGCTGATTTGGAAGAAGATAAAGTACCCGGTGGTATGAGAAGGGTTTTAGGGCGAGGAAGGGCAGAGAAACAGTTGCAGCGGTGGATCAGCTCTTCGCGTAATCCGTGTCATTTTCCGATTCAATCCCCTTATGACCCTATCTGAGCAACTACATCGAGTGTAGTGTTGCATACAGCCTGAATGCGCACCTAGAGACAAACATTGAGCGTGTCGAGTGTCTTTCGCGGCACAGCCTCGGTGTCTTGGAGATGTTCATGTCTAAGGCAAGGTTTGGCGTTGTGTGTCGTTGGCGATATTTCAGTTGCGCCTCCGGGGCCATTGATCCCACGTAAATCATGGATACCGAGTATGGCGACGTTGGGAAGGTTTGCTGAGCCATGCTTGGTGTCGTTAAGATTGTAGGTTGCCACGCACGCTGTGGTCCATGTTTCGTTTTTTGGCAACGCCAACACGCAAGAAGAATACCTACGCACGGCTGCGCGACGCAACCCACGTAAGTGTTATTGTTCAGCGGTCGGACAAAGCGCGCTCACATTTGGACGAAGTCGCCCATGCCCAGCTGAGAGTAGACGAGAAGCGCGCGTCTTTGACACGCGCTCATGACGCTTGGGCCTTGTCGCGTGATTTGTCATCACTCAATCAAATATCAAAGGGGGCCGGGGTGCACAGAAGAATTTGCTCCACATTGCAAGCTGCATGCAGACGCGCCTTGAATTCTTCTGCCAAGCGATCAACTATCGCTTCAGTACGCGACAAACCATGTGTATTAGACCACGCTCTCATGTCCCCCGTTCTCCCGACCTCGGGAACTGGAGGTCATCTTTTCCGCTGCAGCTCCCTCCCTCCACTACACTCCCTCAACCGAAGGTCGAGTTCAGTGGCCCGAACTTGATGTTGCTGTAGACAACAGTGGCATCAGCATGTTGGCTTTCAATGTCTGCCGGCACACCGCTCGTCGTCTCGCATTCTCCCCTGCCGGTACCTAGATCCGTGTCTGGGTTCTTGTCTGTGGGATACGTAGAGTCAAGCCAAAGCATGTTGCTGTAATGGTCATCCCACAGGCTCATGACGAGGACCATGCCGTTTGCGAGAGCCTTTGCCATGTTCGCCATACCGCCCTTGTCTTTGAACGTGTACGTATCGTGGAATGCAGCTTTCTGTTCGTCGCAAAACTTTGTTGTGATGGAGTTCCCGTCTACGCCAGGAACAGTAGATGCAGGCTGCGCAATAGTCTTGCCGTTCTGGACATAGAAACGCTTGATCTCCATAGCGTCCCCGGTGCCGACAAATTGTGTGACCACGGTGAACTTCTTTGAAGTGTCTACCGTCTTGCCCTTGCCATAGAAGTCTTTGACACCCATGCGGTAGCTGTTGAAGTCACAGCCGTCAGGATCGCAAACCCCGGCATAACGGTCGGCCGAATAGGTACCTCCGCAACCGTCGCCGTCACAACGAGACTGCTCGATTGTGGAGCACGAGTGTGGGGTGACGGCTGTGCTGACAGCGTTCGCTTCCCAGATGTCCATCTCTGCGCAGCACGAACCATGGCCCCCAACCCCTGCATTCGCATCGTTGGAGGATGGCTGCCAACCTTCGACATTTCCCTGCAGCATTCTGAGTAGCTGAAAACCAATTCTTGGAACCGAGCGTGACTTACCTCGCCGTTGATGAACTTCAAATCCCGTGGGCACTGTGCGTCGCAATACCCTGTGCCGTATTTGGCGCCAGCCTTGTTCGTCGAGAATTTCTTCAATCCGCCATCTGCATCCATTGAAACAAAGTACAAAGCGCCATTGAATCCGCATGGCAGGTTCGACACGTCCACATCGAACGTGAACTCTTGGTTGCCGGTAAACTTAAACATCTGTTCAAATCCACGGATCAGTTGAGTCACTGTTTGTACCTACGAGAACGTTACTTACCTCGTAAGTCGTATCATCCTTCATGAGATACGTCCGAGAACCGATGTTTGTGGAGTAGGAACCCTTCGTGATGAACTTCAACTTCAGGGAGTTACTGCCCGCGGTGATGCCGTATGTGCCACTGTAGTCTGCGCCGTCAACGGCACAGTTGGCCGCACATGCCTTATTGTCTGGGCAGGCAGTTGCGTTCCACTCGTTACCTGTGTAACAGTTGTCATAGCTAGTCTTGTGTTAGCAGCTGAGTCAACCCAACAGATTGTGCCTATGCCATTACCCTCCTTTGACATGAAGCCATCGCCAATTGGCGTCGATGACAATTTTACCGTTCTTGGTTGTGCAGCTACCCTTGGCGGTGCAAGACTGCCATGTCATTCCTGGATGGGTTTCGGTTTGCTGAGTACCAACAAGCTGTGCGTGAACGACGTGGTAAAACCACGCGGCAATGACGAAGTAGTGATACATGCCCAGATGGTGAGCAGTACAGGCTTTGGGGTTTCAGTAATATCGTGGGCAAAGACTGACAAAGGGTTGAATCAAGATCATGGCAAGTGCATCGGCAGGCGTCTCTTATGTCCCTTTTCGTGGAGCCTTCTAATTACCCTTGGGCGTATGTACTCTATGTTCCATCTTTCAATCAATGTGTCAATAAATGCTAAACCACGCCCCAACTGCTGCAATTGGCGTTCAAAGCCTTTTCTCGCATACCGATAATGCGCGGCCCCTACATGCCATGTCGAGATTCATCTCACTGGAGACTAGAACATGTCCGACCACAGACGCGGACAGCGTATGAGATGAATTGACTGCTTAGTGCGACGCGGACACCCGTAGGTCTATAGGGCAATCTCCACGCAATGTAGGAATAATTAGACATCGTCATCGGAGCCAGAGGGTCACTCGGACAGTCGATATGATGCAACAACCCTCTTGTTCGGCTGTCTACCTGGCTAAGCATACCAAGCATCTTGAAGCTCACTGCCATGAGCTGGGCGCTGAGCACTATTAACTGGGTATTTCAATCCAAAGTCAAGAGCAGCTCCTGCATAGATGCATGCGCCTCGGCGCCTCAGACCCGGTCCCGTAACACCCTGTTAAACTACGAGTAGAATGCGTCTTAGGTCTTCGATGGGTCATGCTGTCACTGCACAGCGGAGAGTTCAAATGCCGAAGAAGACATGAAGGCAAGCCAAGCTGATCATCAATTATATGAAAGACAAGTACCGAAGAGGGGTAGATTGACGATACTATTGATACCACGAGACCGGTAATGAGACATGACCAGCATTCCCCGCATTGGCACAAGGAGGACCCTACCTAGGTATGCACGGGACCCGATGAGTGCGTCGAAATGCCGGCGATTCCATTTATTAATCGTCAGCACTGGTGACGCTACACCATCGGGAGGATGAGTGAATGCTACCTAGCTGGAGGTACCTAGGTATGGCGGCCTGAGCGTACCTGGGGACGCAATGGTTAACTGGGTCTGTTGCATCTCCGTCTTATATCCGAGTCTGTGCGCTCCAACCTATTGCCTCATCTCCACCTGATCTCCGCCTTGTCCGACCTCCAGCTGTTCCGCCATTGTCAACGCGCATCGCAGTCCCTAGTTGCCATCCGTCATATGCCATGTCCGCTCCCGGCGCCGAGTGGATTAGCGACAGGTCTCGCGAGGAATCCCCAGAAGGTCACGATGGCTTGTCGCAGCGACGCACGAGCAAGAAGCGCAAAGTGTTGTCGTGCTACGCTTGTCGCAACCGCAAGATGAAGTGTGATCGCGTCTTTCCAGTATGTGGCCGATGTCAGAAAAACGACAGAGGTCACGAGTGTACATATGACCCCCGGCTACTTCAAGAGTCCCACCGTGACAGGGGCGCTGCGTCTCTTGCGCTTACAGAGCTGCCAGTCGAGAGCGAGCCCTCCTCGGACGCATCGAATGCATTACAACGAAAACTCAAAACACAAGAGAGACGAATTGCCATTCTGGAACAGAAACTCATCAATCGAAATGGCGGTGGTAATCCCCCGCAATATGGGGAGTTTGTGCCCCATGAACCCAAGATCACAGAGGAAATCATGTTCAGAGGAAAGGGTTTCAGATCCCAGTTCAACGGCGCAACGAGTATCATGAGCATGATCTCCACGGTACAGTCCCAAGCCTGACGTCAACGTGATAGAAACTGACCACCACTAAGTATCACGAGCTACAAGCTTTTACGCGAGAGGCTTTGACCGTCGATCACTCCATCATGCGTGTCAAAACCGACTTCAAAGCCTTTCGCGATCAGAGGAAGAAGTCTGCGAAGAGGCAGGCCACTAGATGCTCTGACATCGACTCTGAAATACTCGCTATCCTTCCGGAAAAGAGCATAGTTGATACGCAGGCGGCTCTCTACTTCCAGACGTGGGAAACAAGTTATAAAATCCTGCACGGGCCGTCGTTCTGGGAGGATTATCGAAATTACTGGGAATCAGATCGGGACGGAAAGGGACCGGTGAGCTTCGCCGTCTTGCTCGTCTTGCTCGTCGCAGCCACGAAGTGCCTTAACCCGAAAGATGATGTGTTTGTTGGTGACACGACTGCCGACAGGCAAGCGGCTCACGAGCTTATTAATTTATGCGACAGCTGGATCGCTGATCAGCCGCGCAAGCGGGTTACTTTAGCTTTGTTCCAGCTACAGTGCCTGTCGTTACTCGCGAAGCGTGTTAATTGCGTGCGCCTGAAGCAAGACTGGGTCGCATCGGGTGACCTACTGCGACTCTCCCTTGCATCTGGTCTACACCGTGATCCCTCTCTGCTCGGACATGGTACGATGACAGCTTTCGATGAGCAAATGAGGAAGCGTCTGTGGATTACCGTCATGGAGCTGGAGCTCCAGTCTTCCGTTGAGAGTGGCATTCAATCTTCGCTCTCCGGACTATACTGGGACTCGCCTATCCCTGATAATCTTGGCGATGAATCCTTTTCGCCAGATATGCAGCACATGCCGGCGGTACGTAGAAACGAACCTCGGAAGAAAGCGTTCCCTGTGAGACTGACACCGTGCAGTCCGACGAGAACTTCACATCAGCTTCGTACCTCATCGCAACTACAAAGTCACTTCCACTCCGTATCCATTTGACGCAAGTGTTAAACACCCCTTCCAGTGCTCTCGATTACGACGACGTGCTGCACTACGATGCACGGATCCGCTCTGCATTGGCCGCACTACCCGTCTGGAACGATGATCGCGCACTCGTACCTTCCGCACTCCTCCAGTTGCAGTTGCGACAGTATCTCTTATTGGTGCACAAGGCCTACGCAAGACTAGCCTGCACAGACAATCGCTACTTATACTCGTTCACAACTTGTGTAGAAACGTGCAGCTCTTTGGTCACCACGCACGATCGCCTGCTATCAAGAGGCGTTCTAGCGCTGAACAACTTCCGCAACGACGTCATCAGAGCTGGTCTGACACTTTCGCAGATTGTCTACCACAACTGCACTCTTCGAAAAGTAAAATCGTCCCGTACCCCTGCAACTGATTCTACGAATCACAGTGCAGACCATCACACTCATTTTGCAGACCTGAGTAGGCCACGGCGCTTGGCAGCCTCCGATACATGTCTAGACCTGTATCTCACGGCACTACCGCAGGAGTCGTTCCTTGCAAGAACACTATGTATATCTTCGATGGACATCCTAGAGCGAACGAGACAGATATTTGAGATTAAGGTCTTCCGGCTTGGTACAGGATACATGGAATGCTGGCTGTAAGTTATGTGTCAACAATTCACAGCAAGAATTCGCTGATTTTGGTTCTCGTATGCACAGCATGTCTGCTGCAGTAGGCATGCTACCTCCTCCATCACCTGCTACATCCATAGCCTACATCAACAACATCCACGATGACGTACTTTCAAGATGTCACAAAACGCTCGACTGGTTTACCTCGTTGGCTTTCAGAGTACTAGCTCTACAAAAAGATCCCCTGAGTCGCTTGGCGTCTTCCCTTCGCAGTACCATGAGTACTAGGGAAGAGATTGTCTCGACGTCAATGACCGCTGAGAGTGCACCTACCACGTCACCAGATGGGGTTTGCGTAGAAGCCAACACAAGTAATAGTACGAAAGAAACGTATGGACCATTCGATTCACTACAGGACATACAGTCAGATATGAGCGGCTGGTCATTTCCTGACTTCTGGGCGTTTGACCTTGGCGGAGACTTCTGATCTTCATACATGCAATGACGTCAGATAGATACCGCAGCTATAACTACGTCTTCGCAGATGTTAGCAGGTGTATATCATCAAAGACATTGCATCGCCCTAGCTCCTACTACCCCATGCTATTCCGGCGCCGTGACTCTTCGAAGTGTGCTTGTTTTCTACTCCACACATACTACAGTTGTTCTTTTTTTCAAGGTTTTGTAGAGTCTCTTTGCAGCTTCTCCTATTAAGTCGTGCTTTTCGACACTACTCCATTATCATCTTTAAGAGGTATAATAAGCAGTTACTTAAGACGCTTACAATGCCATCTAGCATTGCCATTATCAAAGGAAGCTTTATAGTTGCATGTTAGAGAGCTTTGTTACGTCGTACTAACAATAACTAGTGCGGCGAGCGGGATAGAGCTGTATCTACCGAAAGGACACAAGCTTATTAAGGCGCACTACCGCGAAGATTTTGAAACATACAAAGATTCAAAACGCCTAGACAGACTTATGTAGGGTTATCAGAGCTTGCTTCGTTATTTCCGTAGGCATTAGTTTCGCTGTAGAGCACATGGACTCAGCTCTCTACGCGTCACTGTGTTCGCAATGTGTTGGTTAAGACCCTGTCATTTGATTCACTCAATAGCGTCGCCTCAATAGTATATATACATAGCTTCCTCCCTCTTTCATAGGATACCCACATTGTACATCTCTTCTTGTTCTATACGATGCGTAGTTCTGTGCTGCGTCTAGTTTGACAATTTTTCTACGACTGGGGTCAATTAGCCCTTCTGGTTTCATCAAGCCACTGGGAAGGGAGTTCTTGTCGGGAAGCGCAGACAATCAAGAACAAACAGTACATACGTAGACGGTGGAGGGCAGTCACTGCTACATGCTTTTAAACTACGCAAAGACTGTGAAGTCGAAGGGGACAGTTCTTGTTTCGAACTATGTCGGACTTTTTTAGTGGTATGCAGTTCCGTATCAGGTAAAAATGACATGTAACAAGCTAAGCGTTCTGCACTACATCCTAGAGAATCTTATCTAATCCTGCCACGAAGGCACAGTAATCGGCTCGACACATATCATCTAAATGTGCGTTCTGGGTTCCTATTTCGTCCAGAGCGTTCTCGTCTTGTCTAGATGCCCGCACGTCTTTGTAGTTGCAGGTTTCTGTCTTGTGCCGGGCAGGTACCTGGAGGCGCCCAATGACTGCGCGTGTACTTCGAGCTTCTATCTTTTCTGTTTTCTCGCGCAGGACAAAGAAAGACCCTGACCGTTCGAACAGAAGATCTTCTATTTTCATCCCATTCGGCGGAGGTGTCGGCGGCCAAAGCACAATATTCGGCACATCTGAACGGTCAAATTTCTCGATCAGTATCTTGTATGGCAGCGGCTTTGAGGCTTGATTACCCTTCCGACCATGGCCGTATTTTCGCACAAGGTGCGGCACAAGATCATCACCTGGTAGACTTGCCGTCTTTTTCTGGCCTCGTTTTGAGATCAAGTCCTTGAATGACTTCATTTTTTTCGACGGTCTTGTAGGTAGTAGTACTGCAGGCTTGAACAAGAGAACTTCGGCGAGGCAATTTAATACTGTTGGTGATGTGTTGCTGTTACAGAACAGTGTGATGCATTAGTGCATGCGCAACGTTAGCAAACACTTTGGAGCCTTCTCACAATGCTAGTCGTGAAATTGGAAGTAGCAGCGCTCCAAATTATACACTCAAACTTATTCTGGATTGAAGTTGAGTCCCAATCTTTTGCCATATGCAAGGAGTTGCGGAAGCAAAAGACGTGGGTTGAATAAAGTGCATGCCGGTTTAGTCCAAGTGTTGGTCTTGGGACACTGTAAAGATGAGGTTTATTGCCATCACTCGCAAGACATGTACAAGACTACTGGCCCCAGACGTCCGCTTACAAAGTTTATCATCACTTCCAAATTACTTGTGTACGCCTGTTTCATTGTGTGCGTCCTTGAGACCCGTGCAATCGGTACAGTTGGAGCAACTATCGCCGTCAGTCTTTCCGTCTATCGCATTGCTTCATACGCAGAATGCGCCACTTACTTTGTGCAGTCGTTGCAATCTACACAATTGCTGCAGTCTTCACAGTTATCACATCCGGTACAGTTGTGGCAGCTGCTACTATCATTGCAGTCGGTGCAATTTCGACACCCCGTGCAGTCTATATTCTGGTTAGCAGATGCTCGAAGTCTGTCAAAACTTCCAAGAGTGGCG
This sequence comes from Alternaria incomplexa, assembly GCF_024043165.1. Lineage (NCBI taxonomy): Eukaryota > Fungi > Ascomycota > Dothideomycetes > Pleosporales > Pleosporaceae > Alternaria > Alternaria incomplexa. Next base: position 117,621 of record NW_026249852.1, read on the forward strand.
AGTGTACGAATGCAAAAGTAGCCTGACCTTTGCAATCCGTGCAGTTCTGGCCTGAATGTGAGGGGGAAAAGTCAGTGTTGTTCTTCTCGAGACATGGTTTCAAACCTACAATCCTCGCAACCTGTACAGTTGGTATTGTTACGGTTACCCTTGTTTTCGTCGCTGGATACGCGAAGCGATGACTGACGACAGCCCATATTTAACGTACGCGATGGGCGAAACGACGATTGCGTGTGCAGGTAACAGGATTCCGAATGTGAATGTAGGCAAAGTGGACATGTATGTATCAGTTTTCATGGTGGGGAAAATGAGACGGCAAGAGTATGCAGCCACGACGTCATTTCTGACGCACCTGGAACAAGTGTTGGCGAGCCCGAACACAGGTATCGATCCGAACAAGGCAGGCTAGAAGTGCATAATCATGATAGACACATGTAAGCTTGGCGGAACTTGGACTAGACGCCTGCGTCCATCTTCCAACAAGTCTTTCTACCCAAGAAATCACAGTCGATATAGTGTATAGCTGCTGTGGGTTGTATATAAGAAAAAACAATGTTTAGCTAACATTGCTGCTATAACCTAGAACTTCTACAGCTACATTAAGAGTGGTGCTAACCAACCACAACGCGACTAGACTCCACCCAATTCTCTTGTCCATTCGCCACTTGCGCAAAGGCACTGCAAGGAGAAGTCCAGCTAGCGTCACGAGCAGAGTGCCTCCGGAAATGACCAAGGTGGTACTCACGGCAATGTGGTAAGGTCTGAAATGAACCGACTGGTCTGGGTGCTTCTCATGGCGGTGCTCGCCCTTGGTGATGATCATGTAACATCCACTGAGGCCTACGCCGAGCAGGATATTAAGCATTGGGCCACCGAAGCAGGCTGAAAGTGCCATGATAGGAAACCCGAGCCGCGCAACGGTGATGTCGGCGACAAGATCACCAAGCGAATTGCCAACTGCGAAGATGGTCAAGCCGAGAATCGCGTCGGACATGTTGAGAATAACGCCCAAGGTACGCAAAACACCGACAACTTCGTTGGCAATAGTGCTAATCCATGCAATGGCAACGGCAAATCCAAGAAAGCACAACGCGGGCCGCCAATTGGGTGGTTGATTCGAGGCAGTGGTCAAGAGGAGGAAGATAAGAAGACAGAGGGAGACAAGCATACTGTAAAGCGAGTGGCGAAGCAACACAACTGGGTTGTCGGGTTCGACATTTACCCAGAAGACTAGTACCAAGAAAAAGGGCGCCGTAAAGATCTGGACGATCACCAGCCAGCGGTTCCATTGCGCTGGCCCGATGGATGTTGAGGTTGCCGGGAGCTGCTCGGGCGATTGCGCTACGTTGTCGGAACTTGTTATGTACACTTGCGGTGGTTGGCTGGTGGTGGTGCTGAAGGATCCACCGTCCAGCTGTCGAGGAAGGCTCGTAGAAGATTTCGAGTTCGACAGGCGCGAACTGGTGGGGTCGTCTCGTGGCAAGACAAGGGATACACTGGGAGTTTGCGATCTCATGCTTGCATCACCTGGTGTAGCTGCGTGTGGCATACCGAGATCCAGGGAAAGCTGGGCATGGCCTCCGTCATTCTCGTCTTTTTGCGGCTCGACCACCGGAAGCGTTATAGTAAGCAGGAATACAGGCAGACTTGCGACTAGCCCCAAAAGCTTATCGAAAACGTTCTTGTCACGCCAGTTGGTCAAAGTGGGAAAGAGGGTAGCAACCAGACTATGCGGGGTCGGTAGGAGTGCCGAGGGCCACCACGTGGGAACTTTTGTTGGTTCGAGCTGCCCAAAGGAATCTCGTGGGAAGTAGGTAGATTCGAGTGACACACTTGGCGAAGGCGGACGTAGACTCTGAGGTCTGGAAGTGGACTGTGCTGACCAAGGGTAATCGGTGTAAGGCGGGAATGGTATGGGTGGGGAAGTCGCATCTGGTACGGCCAGCTTCAGACTAGGCTGTTCGCGGCTATGGCCGGAGTTTGATGCCGGGCTTGATCGTAGATTCAGCGAAGGCAGGACTACACGAAGAGGCGCTCCATCCTCGGCACCTGGAGGCGCCAAATTGTTGGGTGAAAGCAGCCTATCTCTCGGTGCCGTAGGACTCGGGGCTCTAGAAGAGCGGGAGACTGGCGAAGATAACGAGATAGTTGGTGAGGGCGGCGCTTCCAACAATCCGTTGCGCTCGCTGGGAGTGGCAGACGCAAATGTTATGTCAGGCACGCATTGTCCTTGTAGGGTGCTTGGCTGTAGTTGAACATTGTCAATGTCATTGGTGGAGACAGCTCGCGCTCGGTTGCCTAGACTCTGCTGGATCTCGAGATTCGGTCGGCTCAGGTGGGGTGAGGTGGAGATGTTGGAGGCGGAAGAAGGCAGGTCAAATGGAGGCCGAGTCGCTGGACCTGTAGTCTGTCCGATGTAGGATTGCTGCTGGGCAGTAGTGTAGGTAGGGTCGTCGGAATACCGTCGCAGGCTGATTGGCATAGACTGGATATTGCGCGACTTTTGCAGCGAGGAAAGTACGGCTCGGAACTCCAAAGCTCCTACTAAACTGGGTCGGATCGGGGTATGGGTGTTGCGCCGCGACACGCTTGGGCGGTTGACGCGCATATTGTTGGTCAACTCGCCCATCCAGCGCTCACGTTCCTCCTCGTTGTCATCGTCATGTATCGTATTGTCGCCTCCTGCGCGTTCGAGCATGGAAAAGTCGTCAGCGGAGGCGCCGTACGCAGGGGTCGCAGAAGCAGCGCTGATTTCGTCGTCGTGGTACTCTGGAAACTCCTCCTCTTCACCGCCGGGTGTTACGTAGTGGCTCCTAACAGCGGCTGCTCGCGCGCGTCGGGCTTTTCGTAGGTTGAGCCACCAGTGCCAGGCCACAACAAAGGCGACGTAGAAGATGTAGAAGGCCACCATGCTAACGGACTCCCACAGGTGGAGTTTGCCGTCGACAATGAAGCCCATGCTAAAGGCAGCAGCAACAAGAAAGAAGCCGACGTCACGGACAAAGCTTTTGCGCGCAACCTGGAAGGGGCGGATCAGGGCCATGGAGCCCGAGACGACAGCGGTGATGAAGCAGGCAGCACCGATAAGCTCGCCGACAGCCAGACTGGCAGCGTGGGTGCGGAAGGCGGCAAAGGTGGAGAAGACATCGGGGCTGCCGTTGCCAAAGGCGAGCAGGGTCACGCCGGCCAGGCTCTCGCTCATGCCCAGCATGCGCGCTATGGTGTTGAGGTTGATGCAGAAGAAGTCGCTTGCGGCAATGCCAATGGTGCTGAAGAGGAGGGCGAGCCAGAGCGTCAGCAGGACAAAAGCGACGGGCTTCGCGTGCGGGAGGCGGCAGTAGTAGAGGGCGAGGTAGGACATGACGCCAGCCTCCTCATCGGGGCAGTTTGCGCGCACAAAGTCGCATTGGTCCAGCGCATGGTGGACGAGGCGGCACTCGGCGTCCTTGGTCGAGACAGCCCCCCTCGTGTGCAGAGCACGCCCGGCTGGGGCTTGCGACCGAGCCCATGCCAGCAGCGAGATGAGGGAGACAGCGAGTATGGTGAGGGCGAAGGGGCGCGCCGAGTAGCGGGGGCGGCGCAACCGCTGGGCGTGGGCGAGGATGGTCAGGTCGTCCATGGCCGAGGCATGTTGGTTGACGAGTCGAGGAGAAGACGGGTTTTAGGCGGTGCGAGGCGTGAAGGCACAGCGGGCGGCGAGCCAGCGGAGGGCGGTGCGTGAAGCGTTTGGGCTGGCTGGTCCGGGGAAATGCCGCCACTGCGCTAGCGCGTGGCGGTGCTGCCGCTGCCTGTCTGGTGATAGCGGCGGGGCATCTGTGGCGCCCAAACAAACAACAGCAACATGGCATCGACGCCAGAACCGCTGTTGCAGCACCACACCCATCGCCCAGCATGGCGCGCTCCACCAAGTATACCACGGCCGCCTCGCCCCAGAAGACGCCTGTCAGGTAGGCCCCAACGCTCCGCGCGGGCGCATTGCTAGGCTAACCCGTCGCCCGCAGAGTGCCGCTCAACGACGACCGCCAGGAAAAGGCCGCCCGCCGCCATGCGCACCAACAGGCCCAGCGCGACTCGATGCGCGCCTCGACTACGACTGCGACTCCCGGACGCCGCCGCGTGTCGCTTGCCGCCGCCTACGACACGCCACACACCCCGTCGCAAGATGGCGACGACATGCCCGATGTCACTGGCACTGCTGTCACACCGGGCACCCGCGTTATGCCGCTGCTGGCCAACTTCGAGGAATGGATGAAGATGGCGACGGACAACGTAGGCATGCGCACGCCCGTCGTCGCTGCTCCAAGCTAACGCCCCGCTCAGAAAATCAACGCGAACAACTCGTGGAACTTCGCCCTCATCGACTACTTCCACGAGATGTCCCTGCTCAAAGAGGGCGACGGCGTCAACTTCCAGAAGGCTAGCTGCACGCTAGACGGCTGCGTCAAGATCTACACCAGCAGAGTCGACAGCGTTGCGACCGACACGGGCAAGCTGCTCAGCGGACTCGCCGAGAATGTGGGCAAGAAGCGGAGAGGACACGGCGACGATGCCGATGGGAGCGACGAGGATGAGGGCGACGGCGAGGAGGCTGAAGCCGGAGAGCATGGCCAGAAGAAGCGCAAGAAGAGGGCTGCTCGCTCTGCAGAAGCCACGCTCGCGTCGTCCTTTGCCCAACTGCAGAACAAGAAGATGGAGCTCGAGTTCTCGGTTGATCCGCTCTTCAAAAAAGCCTCGGCCGACTTTGACGAGGGCGGGGCCAAAGGACTCCTTCTTAACCACCTGGCTATAGACGGGAGCGGCAGGATTGTCTTCGACAGCAGCGATGACGCCAACGATGCCGTCACCCAAGATTCACTCCCCACTCATGACCATCAACTGGCCCCCGACGCCATCGATGTTGACATATCCGGCCTGACTGCCAAGTACTTCCACGATCTTTCCCAGCTCGACCGGCAAGACGTGTGTCCGTCGATGAAGACGTTCGATCTCGGCGATGTGAATGGCTCTATGGACCTTCCCTTCCTCAAGGCTGCTGACAACTCCTCCGGTGAAGACGGAGCCAAGCACGGAGACGACAACGCAGGCAGCCAATCAGGTCTTTTTCTCGGCGACGATAACCCCATGGAATTTGACGACGATCATGACCTGAATATGGGCGGGTTTGATCTGCCTCCAGAGACGGGCTTTGGCGAAGGCGGGGAGATCTGGGCTCGTGAGGCTATCCAGCATCCACAAGCTCGCATCCACACCATGGACCTGAATGGCGACGAGAACACAGACAGTGCCGACGCTCCGTATGGCGTGTCCATGATGCACGGCCGCGACCAAGAACAAGAGAACATCCTTAGCTATTTTGACCAAGCTCTTAAGAAGAGCTGGGCAGGGCCTGAGCATTGGCGCATCTCACGCGTCAAGCATTCCGCAAAGACAGCACCGGCGACGAAACGGAAGGAAAGGGAGCCATTCGAGATCGACTTCACAGCTCCAATGTCACAGACACTAGCAGATGTGCTCTACACGCCTGCGACATCCAACTCCGCGATATCTCTACCCAAAGCACAATGGAAGTCCAGGTCGCGCAACCTTCTCCCAGACGACAAGCACTTCAACTCCAAACAGCTGCTGCGTCTTTTCCTTAAACCCAAGGCGCGTATGGGCTCACGCAAGGGAGGACGCCGTGCACATGCACTCCCTGGAGATTCAGCACGCGTGGACGAAGCATACTGGGCTCATCAGGGTCAAGAAGGCGACGGTGACGATGCACAGGGAAACTACGACGCCGACTTTTTCCAGGATGATGGTCTCCAGATACCTAGTGGCCCTCTCGACGATGACGATGTGTTTGCAGATGCGCGCGATCACTTCTCGCCGCCGCCTGACGCACCTGAAGCTACACTACCACTCGACGGCATGCAACCGGGTTCGCAGACCGACGCATTCGGTGCTCAGCTAGTGACGCAAAGCCGACGATTTCGGCCTGAATACGTCCAGTACGCAAGGGTCGCAAAGAAGGTGGACGTGAAAAGACTAAAGGACGAACTCTGGAGGGGTATCGGGTTCGATGGCGTAAGTTGTATCTAGCCGTCTTCATCTGACTCGCAAGCTCACAACCATCAGATTTCTGCGCCTCCTCAGCCCAATGTTGCCGACGATCCAGCAAACAAGGCCGTGGATGGTTCGTTGACCTTTACCGACGTTGTCAACAGCCTACAGGCCGTCTACCCAAAACAAACCCTGGCTGATATCTCCACAAGCTACTGCTTTATTTGTTTGTTGCATCTGGCCAACGAACAAGGCCTGGTCATTGAAAATCAAGAAACCTTCGAAAATTTGACGATTCGAAAAGACTTCACGGCGGACTTGGACGTTGGAGGATCGTGAGGAGATTTTGGATAGCTTGCATGAATTGTGTAATAATACGAAGAGAAAGCGAACTATTCTGCCCACAAGTCCTTTCTATCACTGATGTAGCAACTTACTTTTTCCTGCTAGAAACCCGACGTTGCGCTCTAGTTGTGGCTGTATTAGCCTTCAACGCGGGTTCCTTAGCGGCCTTGCTCCGAGGTGACACCCGACGTTCCGTCACAGCTTTAGCCTTCTTCTGGATCCTCTCCACAGGTTCCTCGTCCGCCTTCCTCTTGGGCGCTGTCTGGGTAGCTTCCTTGTCCTTCGTGGCGTTGATAGCTTCAAGCGCATCTTGCAGTCGCTCTTTGTAAGACTTCGTCTTGGTCACCCGGTGGCGCATGCGGCGATCCCTAGGATCGTTATTTTTGCCGTCGATCCACCCCTTGCACTTGATCAGCTTCGGGATTACTCGGATCAAACGCCGCAGATTCTCTGGGCAAGTGTTCGAACAGCTCCGGCGGCCCAGGCAACGATGCCCAAAGCCAGGTGCGTCTGGGATGTCGCCGCAACGACATCGCTCGCCACCCTCACACTGCTGTCTAGCCAGGTTCTCGAGATGAAGCTCGATGATGATGTGCGAGGGACGCACGCAGTGGCTGTGGCCGCACAGATGGGATACATCCCATCTCAGACCCTGTCGTCGCGTAGTACAGTATTTCAGGAGATGTCCATACCCGCGTACAATCATCGAGAACCAGTTGTAAGGTACATGTACATCTACTTTGGACTGCTAGAAATGCAAAGTTAGTATAGTTTCGGTATTTGCACCGAAAATGTAGTACTTACCGTGACATGAAGCCTAGGGCGATCCTTCGAGCGAAATCCGTACGGGTAGTCCTCGCAAGCCGTCTTTTTTGCAATCCAGCACCCGCCATTTACAACGTTAAAGTTGTCCTCGAGATAGGCCCACGCCTTGTCCATCATCCAGCCAGTCCTGCTGTACATATCGAGCATCTTCAACGCCCGGATCTGCGGCGTCTCACACTTTGGCAGCTTTGGAAGGAGAGCCTTATACGTCTTCTCAAAGTCGCTCGGTGATGGATGCTGCAGTTCCATTTCCTTCAGCACTTCCGTCTCCTTGGCCCGATCAGGCCTCTCGAACACATCTCCAAAGCCGATGTGGTTGAGATGAGCGTCCTCCAGGTGTCCCTTCAGCCAAGAGGATCTCTGGCCGATCGGGACCTTTGATCCTATATACTTCACCAACTTCTCGACTTGCTTAATCACCTCGGATGGCAACTTCCCACAGCGAAATAAGGGCAGGTTGTCGAGTGTGTATTTTCCCAAGTTCGGGTCAACGAGATCGCCAACGGAAAGATGAGGTGCTCGGATGGTCGATCCGGAGCCAGAACGCCGGCGAGAGGGCTTTCGCGAAGTCTGGGTAGAGGGCATGGCTGACTTTTTCGGAGGCTTGCGCGACTTGGGAGACTGAGGACTTCGAAGCGGCGCTAGGGGAGAGCGCCGAGACCTGAGGCTGTACACGCGCATTGTGCGATGAGAAGAGAAGAAGTAAAGGTTACGATGAAGTTGGGGGAACAAGAACAATAGGATGGGACTACAGGCAGAGCTCTACAAACAGCACCTGTTTAATTGTTATAGCTGCTTACACAATGCGTCACGCCGCCACGCTACCTAGGTAATATCAGCCCTTCAGGAACTTACCGTGCGTCGAACTGTGATAGCCAAGCCACACAGGTTCCAGCACTGCAGCATTGGCAGGAGACGGGATGTTCTCGGCTAGCAAGTCTCTCCTGAAGCCATCAGTGCTCGGTCTACTGCTTGGAGGCAACATGCAATCGGCTTCAACATTCAGTAAGGGATTGCCTTCGGTGCGGCTGCGAACGATATTGATTCTAATGCAGAGTAGATCAACAACAAGGTAACGATGAATGCGTGTTTCAGACATATCAGTGGCGTGCGTGCCTGCCAAGGTGTGTCGTGCATGGCTGTTTGGGATTGGACTTGATCCAGATCCAGATCCGGATCTGGTGGTTGGTGCCATTGTCTGCAGGCAAACCTTGAAAATATTGATTGAAAGTAAGAGACGTAAATGGAAAGGCAATGAGAGCCTGCCTTTGCTGTATACTGTTGGCATCAGGATATATACGCAAAGTCAACTCTCCAAATGTCATGTGGCTGGAGGAGAGGGTACGAGAAGACAGGTATCATCAGCATTTCAGAACTGGTTGCGAGTTGTAGCATGATGCATGGTAACTCAAGACCGCGATGACTTTGGCGCTGCCGAATGAGATGTTCGAAAGCGAGATGCACTCGGGATGGGGCGCTGTGGAGCATCTCGAGACGCAGTTCACGAGAAGACTGATAGCCAGCGGGCAACGCACTGGGAGTTGGTGACCCGCCAGCTCGTGGGCAGCCTTGGAAATTACCACTACGATCGGCTGCTGGCTCTTCTCGTTTGTCCGGCACCAGTCGCCGTCCTTCTCCGTCTACATGGCCTGATGTGGCACAGGCGTAGTATTGCAGCACCTGCAAGCGACAGATCGTGTTCGACGACAATGACAACGTTCCGCCGCTAATCCTTGCACACCCGGTTGTAGGCCCGACAAGACAATTGTCTCACCATGTCTCGTCGAGGCTGATACTCCAGGTCGCAAATATCTTACCACCTGGGCAAGCTGGAATGCGCTCACTACCACTTTGGCTGCGCGTGGAATCCATTGGTGTAGTTGAGCTCCAGATCAGCAGTGTCAAGTGGCTTCTTTCCTCGCTCGATAGAGTTGGCATTCCTAAGCGCGCACCCCACCGTCGAGTTCATCTCCGCGTCTCCAAATTGCTGACGCCCAAACCGTTAGCGCTTCGCGTGGAGGCCGAGGTTCTTGCGCGCCAAGTCATGGCACGTTCCGCAGCCTGCAGGTAGGCCGCAGATCCTCCTGCACCGTTGAACGGAACTAACAGCCGGCCGGGAAGTGAAACCTACGCTATGCTCGAACCCGCAGCCGTTTGTTCAACTCGACGCATAATCGGCTAGGCTGGCGTCCTACTCGGGCCTCGCAATACTTATCCGTGGTGAGTGACGAAACGTCATAAGAGGTGCCGTTCATCCGTGTGGGCCTGGCACTCGTTTTTGGCCACTGTCAGTACAGTTCCCCCCTCTGGTTCGGGTGCCTAGCGTCTATGGGGTGTACGGATCTTACAAAGAGAGTCCGAACAACACCAGGCACCCTGACTTGGGGGGGGTACTGTACGCAGCTGTCAAACTCATAGGGGTAAAGGCAGAGCAGCCCGTGCGACCCCTGCTTGATAGGACGTGCGAAAGTGCAAATGAAGGATGAGTACATAGGAGTACATTGCACAACTGGAAGCTTGCATGTAGTGACATGACGCATCGCGCGATATGTCAGCATGGTAATTTCCTTGCTCGCGAAAGCGGAGCGAGCGTGCACCGTGTTTCTGCTTTGGCACGCAATGGTGCCAACAGGCGCCCAGGCGATGACATAGGCCCTCCTCACGTGAGTCAAGCACTACGGACCAAAAGCCCTAAACAGAAACCCGGAGGTGACATGATATCGGACCCATCGAGCCAGTCACATCTTGGACATTGAATCCACAGCTTGAGTGATCTTCTGGTAGGACGGGTCGATGTCGAGGAGGCTCTCGACGACGCGAGTGCGCTTTGCTCGGCGGGTTACCTCAACCATCGACGTGACCACCCCTTCCCGCCCTGTGTCTGAAGTGGCCTCGCTTGAAAGAACCGGGCGCGTACTGCCTTGCGAATGCCTTGATAACACGACATTGCCGCGTCTGAACACGCAGTCTCGCTGATTTTGGCTTGCGAGACTGGAACAAAGAAATAATGGAGACACTCAAGCACAGTGACAGTAGATGCTGGTGTTGATTGAAGACGAGCGTGAAATCAACAAGGCGAGACGCTGTTACTCAGCAAAAAAGCAAACAAATCGACCGGCTGCACGTGTGGAGACGCACATATTCATCATCCATCAATCGCATGCGTGGGTAGCTTCGGCATAATTCCCAGCATATTATTCAGTAAGAAATGTACTGCGGGGTCGGAGTTGTGTGTCGACGCCAGGAACCAAATGAGATGAGCTCATCATCAGAATACTACCGTTTGGTAAAGTTGCGCAGACCACGTCCTCGGGAACAAAGGCCAATGTCAGAATATGCAGGTAGTTCGGGGCTCAGGTATGTTGTGTCATGAGGAAAGATATGAGTCTGCTATCAAGATAGACGCGGTTGCCTCGCTGAGAACACCACTAGTACATAGCCAGGCAATGTCATAGCCCGTTTTCATGGCAAAGACATCTTGAAGACCTCCATACCCCCTGATGATAACAAAACTCATCCCAACTGGCTCTCGACGATCGACACGAACACGCCTTCTATTTCACCCATCTTGAGTGTCGCAAAGGGATTCGAATCGCTTGACCTGCGCTTGACTCCCGCAACGACGTTCTTCGCGACAAGCCCAGACGGTAGAGTAAGCGCCCGGGGTCGGTAAGAACTGCCATTCTTCATGAAGTCGGCATGTTCGATGGCTGCCGCCTCTTCCGCTGTCATCTGCTCGCCGGCAACGTCCTCGTCTCCAGCTTCGTCTGGAATAAGGACAGGCTTCCGTGCGTCGTACATTTCGCCGTCCGGGGTGTGTAACAGAAACTTGGTCTGCTTGGCTTTCCCTTCTTCGAGACGCTTGTGCAATTTATCGACCCGCTGTCTTTCAGCCTTCCTCTCCGTCTTCGTTTGGGGGTTTTCGATTCTCTTGCCCTTTGCCACTACGCTTTTCACTGTCCTGACCCTCTGCCGGGGCTGCCAGTCATGCGAGTCCTTGGCATTCAGCGCTTGATAGTCGGCCTTGACGTCGTCGGGTATCTTGACCTTCCGCTGCTCGAGCAAACCCCAGAGGCGCTCGAGCATCTGGCGCGTTGCGGGCAACTCATCACGTAGTTCCTTGAGAGCATCTTCATGAACAGATTGTGTCTGTCTGTCGACGCGGTTCTTACGAATCTCATTGCGAGCTTGTTGAAGGTCGCGCCGAAGAAAGGCGTTGATGCGACAGACGCGGTATCCTTCTGATGCGACCTCGGCCGCGTCTGCGCCACCTTGGAGACAATTTCTGATTCGCGCGATGTCGCTATTTTCTTCGGGTGCTAGCTGTGTGCCCTTCGTTTTTGATGGCCGATTCGCAGTGGCGGAGTCTTGCGGGATGGCCATGTTCGTAGGTAAGAGAAGGTTCGATTTGTAGTCGAATATATTCAGGTACGCAAATGTGTTCAGCCAACGTGCAATTGTGATTGTGGGGACATTAGATCTGGAATAGAAAGTCGAAAAGTAAGGAGCAATCGTTGCTTCCTTTGACCAAGATAACAAGCTCGTGCGGACTATAGTAAAGTAAGCGGGACAATTCCACGGTCACCGCGACCTTCCGCCGGTCTTTCACTTTGACGTCATGACGGCTGTATCGCCAAAACAGCAGCACCAGGCAGCAGCGAACATTTTTACGTACACCGCAACAGGTTGCCTGAGGAGGGTGCAGGCCATGTCTACGGAACAATACAGCGTTCAACATGAGTTCGTCGAGCACAACACCGCCAGGCCAAGCGCCTGCATCTATCACCCCATCCGCTAATGCAGGAACCAAGAATTATGCCGGTGCTTCGGTAGTGTGCTCAGCTGAAGATGCCCGGGTCCCAATTGTACGTCGCTTCTCATGTACTTCAGCTGGTTTGACCACGAAGCCAGCTCCCGCATACCTGTTGCAAAGTACAGCTTGCGTAGCAGCTCTGATAGCCGCCCAATCTCGCGGGAGATGTAGTAAGATCCAGGGCCATGTTGGTCGAAACCACGCTTGTAGTGGTAGTAGATGTCCTGGTAAGCTTCCAGGATGTGGTCAAAGTAGGGAGGCGCCATCATCCCCAGCTCAAACAGACCTTCCTCTAGACTTGGCTGTAGATGGTCAGACGGGCGCGGTGAGGGGTCAGGTGGCCAGCGTGTAGCGTACAATCTTGTCATGAGAGACACAAAACTCGCAACATGGCCCTACTGCGAGCTCTGAAAATGCCCATCGAGGAACGCGCGACCTTCGAGACGATCGTCGACTGGTATAGCGGTACGGATAAGCCTCTGGGAAGAAATCCAAGCCATGTGACCACGACGGATATGTTGGATATGGCATTTCGCGCTCTTCTGTTGGCGATGCCCCGCACCGCGCGGTTGGCTCGGGAGGGGTGATGCGGGAACTGGGGAAAGGGAGAGATGGCCGTTGATGTGCACTGGGCGTAAGGCCCTTATGCTACCAGGTTTCCCGATTGCCCACGTCGTACGCTTAGTACCAGCCCTGCTTCTTGCACCACCCGTAGGACCGTGGAGTGCCAAGAGCACCCCAATTGTACCACGCAAACGCAGTGGCAGTGGAGCGGTGGTGACCATATTCTGCGCGTTTTTCCGGGATTAGTAGATGTGCACCAGACATTAAACGGGGGTGATGTCGTTGGAGAGCGCCATGAGGCGCAAGGGTTCTTAGCAAACAAGTCGACAGAATCAGGGTGACACACTGAGCGCTGTCCGACCGACGCTCGATCGCTACGACAGTACATGATGGAAGACTGCTGGTCTCGCCTGGTGTGTGCTTTCCGTGAAGCCTCAGCCCGGATGGGCCTAGGTGGTGCTGAATGCGGGCGCGGCACTAGGCCAATCTTGGAACACTTAACGCGATCGCGTCGCGCGTGCCTGCCCAGGTGTCGCCTACCTAGGTAGCTCCTTCCATCGTTGTGCTTCGCAACTTCCACAACCACGCATCACACCTTGCCGCCGCACAACACGATGGCGTCTACCGTCCTTGGAAAGAGAACGCGTAGTTCTGCACGCATCGACGACGGGACGTCCCTGACGCGCTCTGCAGACTCCAAGCTCCACCTCGCAACACGCGCAAAACGGAGGACGCAGTTCGTGATACACGATGAGGGCGAGATTGAGAACCCCTTCGTCACCCCGAAGAAGCAGCATGTGGACGAGCCCGGAGACAAGGCGGCGGCGAGACGCGGAAGGAAGGCGCGCACAAGTCCTGCCCAAGAAAACTCTCCGCAGAAGGCGCTCGTCGACCTGCCAGACAAGTTCGCGCCTACCCCCTCGACGCCCAGGCATCGCGACACACTTGCCGGCAAAGTGGCCGTTACACCCAGACACCGACTCATCATCGCCGGCCGGCCGCTGACGCCTCGCACTCCCCACACCCCAGGCACTCCGCGCAGCACCGCGCCCACCATCTACCACGAAGCGCGCCAGGTCTTCGCAAGAGGCTCTGCCCCCACCGCGCTGTTCGGCCGCGACACCGAGAGGAGGGAGCTCGCGGCCTTCATCACAAACCGAACCAAGGCCAAGACCTCAGGCTGCATCTACGTCTCCGGCCCGCCCGGCACCGGCAAGAGCGCCTTTGTCAACGATGTCTGCCGCACCGTCTCCGCGGACGAGTCTGTCAGAACCGGCTACATCAACTGCATGAGCGTGAAGAACGCTACAGATCTGTACAGGACGCTGCTCGAAGACTTTGTCGACATCACCGAAGTTGCAGAGGGCGACGAGATGGAAGCGCTGCGGACCGTCTTCATGCAGCGACAGACGTCGTATGTTGTTACCCTCGACGAAGTGGACCACCTGCTCGAGCTCGACGTCGAGCTCTTCTACAACATCTTCGAGTGGTCACTACAAAAGGCATCGGGGCTGGTGCTGGTCGGCATTGCCAACGCGCTGGATCTCACGGATCGCTTTCTCCCGCGACTCAAGGCCCGCGGTCTCAAGCCACAGCTACTGCCTTTCCTCCCATACAATGCCGCCCAAATCTCCTCCGTCATCACTGCCAAACTCAAAGCCCTTCTCCCAGCCGGCTCAACACAGCTGCCCTTCATCCACCCAACCGCCATTGTGTTCCTCTCCAAAAAGGTAGCCGCCCAGTCCGGCGACCTGCGCAAAGCCTTTGACATCTGCCGGCGAGCAATCGACCTCGTCGAAGCCGACACGCGCGACCGACACGCGAAAAAAGCCACAGAAATCACACCATCTCCCACGCCTTCGCCCTCGAAAACACCGCTTGTAGAGAACATCAACTTCTCCTCCCCGGCCATCCGCTCTCCCGCCAAAACCAAAGACCTAAACAGCGTCATCGCAGCTTCCCTCGCCTCGCTCACCGTCGAAACTGCACCGCGCGCCACCATTGCCCACATGGCCAGAATTACAGCAGCTGTCTTCAGCAACGGCACCAGCCAACGCCTGCGGAACCTCAATCTGCAACAAAAAGCCGTTCTCTGCTCGCTCTCTGCTATTGAGAAGAAGAAGCGCGCCACTGCCGCCGATAGCATCTTGGCCACACCTTCCCGATCCCACACTACATCCCCTAGCATCAAGGAACTCTTCGAAGCCTACACCGTGCTATGCAAACGAGAAAACATACTGCATCCTCTGACGAGCACAGAGTTCAGAGACATTGTGAGCAGTCTGGAAACACTCTCGCTTGTCTCAGCGGTGGAGGGCAAAGCGGGGTCGCTGGATGTTGGCGCTGGCACGCCGAGCCGGAGAGGCAGGGGCAAAGCCTTCCCCGGGGTTGCGGTAGAGGATCGCAGGGTTGCTAGTGTTGTTGGAGAAAAGGAGTTGGCGGATTCACTCGTAGGACCTGGAGCAGGGATTCTCAAGGGGATTCTTGAGGGGAACTAGACGTGTGCAGGGAAGTTTTGTCATGATTGTGGACTGGAGGGTAGGCTTTGCACCGGTTCTTGTGATACCCTGGGTTGAGGCTCTATAGGTGCTGGTTCTGGAAAGCGCAGCATTGGGTGTTGGGTTCGCATCATAGCTTGTATCACGAGCCTGGTAGTTTAGCGTAGCATAGCGGTCTTTGTCTCATGGTACACCACAATTCAGTGCATTTTCGACCAAAGGCTTTTGCATCTGCTGCTGTGTATGATCCATGAGACCCACGAGGCGGGAGACAACACGACGGGTCAATCAAGTGTGCTCTCTAGCGCTGCTTTCTAACCACAACAGTGGTTTGACGCATAGTATACTCTACTTTTACAACGTCTTCTCTCTCATATGTCATGGTATCATTCATCCCCACTACAGGCCACCACTGCAACCTTTGCATTCCACCCTCACGATTCGGACCCTCAAACCTTAACGCCCCCTCCTTCCACTGCATCCTCCTTTCCCACGCCACTCTGCCCCTCTTCCTCTTCCTCTGCAGCGTCTTCTTTGTCCTGCCTCAGCGTGCTCGTTGGCACCTCGCTCTCCATGCCTGCCTTGCGAAACACAGCCTGCATCCAGCACCTATACATTTTCAGCCTCCTCTGCCTGTTGACCAGCATCCGTCGGTCGACGCCAATGTGCGCAATTTCAAAACCCGGCCTGGGAGTGTCCAGATCGTTGACGTCATCGTGGCTCTGCTCTCTCGTCTGCATGCCAGGATCGTGGAGAGACAGACTCTCCATCTTATCCGCGATGACACCCTCGGCCTCGGTTTGGGATATGGTGGTGTCCGCCACGTTGCCAATGGTAGTATCGCGTTTTCTGGCGCCGCCCCAGATATCCTCGAGTTCAGACTGCTCGAAGAAGTAGACGCGCGTACCGTCGCCGCGGACGTAGAAGTTTTCCTCCATGTAACGGCCTTTTTTAAAGCGGACTTGGGCGAGGTCGCCGCGGCCGTAGTCGCGGAAGAGGACTTGGCCGCCCGGCTTGAGAACCCGCCAGATGTTGCGGACGGCTTGGTCCCACTGCTTGGGACTCAGCGCGCTGAAGATGAAGATCATGAGCACAACGTCTACGCTGCCTTCAGCCAGACCTGGGGGGAGCCCGCCGTTCTCCGAGTCGGGAGCGGCGGCCACGTCCCAGACGTCAGCTTGTATGCGCTCCGGGTCGTAGAGTTCGTGGTTGCGGATGAGCTCGACTGCCTTTTTGGAGAAGTCGCACGCGTGTATCTTCAGCCGCTGGTTCTGACTTCTCTGCAGGATGGGAAAGGCGCTGTTCCCTGCCCCGGCGCCGACCTCCAACAGCGTAGCCTCTGGCCCATCCTCGGCGCCCAGTTCTTCTAGAATAGGAAACTCCTGTGCCAGCCATTTGCGGTTCTTGAAGAAGTTGGTCTTGTTGTTTTTGTAGAACTGGTTCCACCACTTCTCGGGCTGTGCGTTGTAGCGTTTGCGATCAAAGTCGGAAACCGGCTCTTGCCGTTGTCTGGAATACTGTTCTTCTGAAAAGGCGAGGTAGTTGGAGTCGACGGTTACGTGGTCCCAGGCGTTGAACTCGAAGATGTTGTCGCCTTCCTCCAGGTAGCGCGAACCGAACGCAAAGGGATCGCTGCGCTTCTGATTGTTGTCTGGGTCGTGGGAGCGAGACGGTGGGGCGCGCACGGGTTGTAGAGAAGCAGGCACTCCATAAGCGTCGTTCTCGGCGGAGTCGGGGGCGGCTGGCGATGTGGCCGTCAGAGCCTCTGGTGGCGGCGTGCAAGCTGGAGTATGCGGAACAGGATCGACTGTGACTGCGAAGCGCATGTGCTCCATTGCTTTGGAGAGTTGCTGTTTCGGTTGTGGTTTCCTGGACATGGTGTTGTCTGTCTGGAATCTCGAGTCGCCGGCATCGTGGACACTCGCGCCACTGGCAGTTCCCGCGTGTGCACCGTTCATGCTGTCCGTCTTCGCAGCCATCTCGGACTCCTGACAAAGTCGCGTAAGCGGGGAATCTTGCAACTCATGGAGGGGAAATTTCGAGCGCTAGCGCCCAAAGGAGTTTGGTTCAGCCCTGGAGGTCCCTGACAGCCTTGGAGATCCCATGCGTCATGCAGAGCCGCAGCCGCAGCAATCCATCTTCTCTAGGGCTAGCGCGGATCTGCGTCAACTGGTCCATCTGGAGCGTGATGCGCTCATGGGCTCTGGGCTTTCAAACCGCTCAGCCACCATGTCGAGGTGACACCGATCAAACTCTGCACATACACAACTCCGCCATATATCGACGCTTGGCCAACCCGTAATGGCATCCCTGCGATTCACCCGTCCAACGACACGCTGCGCGCGCCCACGCCAACCCCCCTCGCAGCGGCGGACCTTCCTGCCCAACCCCTTCGAAGCCCTGAACTCCGCGCTGCCTTCTTCGTCGTCGCCACCACAGATCCTGACCGCCGTGCGAACTCTGCCCTACCCCTCGGCCCCCGTCTACTCCATAATAGCCGACGTGCCCAACTACCAGCACTTCCTGCCTTACTGCCAGCGCAGCGACATAACCAAGTGGTCTGCACCGGACAAGGTCTACGGCCGGCGCTGGCCATCCGAGGGCACCCTGACCAGCGGCTTTGGCGGCATAACCGAGAGTTTCGTGAGCAGGGTGTACTGCATACCGGGGCGCTATGTGGAGAGTGTGGGCGGGAATACCGAGACGAGTTTGAAGACGGAGGATATCGCGCATCACCTCGACGGCGGGCACCAGGCGGCGGAGCGAAGGGAAGGCGAGAAGGGCCTGCTTACCCACCTGCGGAGTAAGTGGACTGTTGAGGCTATACAGAACGACCAGACACAGGTCAGTCTGGCAGTCGAGTTCGCGTTTGCGAACCCCATGTATGCCGCTCTGAGTGGGGGCGTCGCGCCCAAGGTGGCAGACTTCATGATCAAGGCTTTCGAGAAGAGGGTCCAAGAGCTGCTGAGGAACAACCCCGACATGGTCAGGGCGAGTCTAGCGGAACTGGATGGTAGTCGCTTGAAGAGGTAGCCATCACAGTCAATCCATGAGCAAACGAGTCACGTTTAAATCCAGCGTTGATTGCTAATACCCCCACCTACCCCCTGACTACTTCATGCTCTCGAAATACTTCCTGAACCGCGGCTCATGCTCCAGGTCGCAGGCCAACACCGCCTCGTAACAAGCCATAAGCAGTTGCGGAAATTTGACCGTCCAATACCTGAGATAACCGCTCGGCAAAGGCCCCACCTTTGCTTTGATTGCATCGTCCATATCCTCATAGTGATTCTTCTTATTCCTGAGCGCCCTCAACAAATCCAGCATCTTGTCGCCTGTGTATTTGCGCTGTTTCCCGAGCGAGTTGATGAAGCCCTGATCGAGCTTGGCGAGAAAGTTGCGTCTGTGGTCGAGCACGTCTTGCGAGGCTTCTTCGAGCACCGACAGGTGGGCAGATGGCGGGTCCCGAGGTTCACGTTCCCAATGATCGGAGCAGTCGCACAGGAAATCAAGGCGCTTCTGATCATCCCAGAAAAAGGGATGGTTCATCACTTGGAAGGCGTTGGGACGGTCTTCAGGCCTAGGTCGCAGCATCCAGTGGATGAGGCGATGTGGCTCCACAGAGTCTGCACCGAGAAGCAGGCGATCGAGGTTCGACTTCTCCTTCTTGATGTTGTATTCACGGATCTGCATCCAGCCTTCTTCGTCGTCAAAGGGATGGCAGCCGCCGGTGAGCACGTAGTAAAACACGCAACCGAGAGAGAAGATGTCGACGGCCCGCTTCACGCCTTGGGCGACTGGGTCCGTGGAGCTCGACGAGTCGCGAGAGAAGCCTTGCGAGCTGCCGTTGGCTAGTTCCTTGGGCTGCGAGATGAGCTCAGGCGCTTTCCAGCCAACAGTGCCTGCATTGCCAGTCGTTCCGACAAGGGTACTAACGTTATCGGGCAGCGTCTTACAGAGTCCGAAGTCAGAGATGACGAGCCGTACATCGTCCTTGGACGTGATCAACGGCTGTGCGATGAGTATGTTCTGGGGCTTGATGTCGCGGTGGATGATGCGAAGATGATGAAGGTGATTCAATCCAGCGGCCAGTTGGTACAGACAAGCTGCAGCTTTGCCGCTGATCTTGTTCACCAGACGCTGATGGCTTTCGGAGAGTTCCTCGCCTGGACGGCCGTCTTTGTAAAGGTCGAACAGGCTGGCCTGGCAGAGTTCGACGGCGATGTAGAGGAAGTTTTCATCCCTCTCGTCGTCAAAGTAACGGATGACGTTCGGGTGGGGATCGCTGTTCTGCAGAAGCTTTACTTCTTGCTCCGCGAGTCCAAAGTATTGCGGTAGCATGCGCTTGACAGCCACCTTGACCTCCTGAAGCGGCGTTAGCACAAGAAATTGAGAGCGAACAGAGATTCAGCGTACCTTCCATTTACCCTCAAAGACAAACGTTCCTCCGCTCCCGTTGCCAAGGAGTCGGTCTTGGTCTATTGTCAACTTGCCGATCCGCTTGATCTCGGATACGTTCTGCACGTCGCCGCCGCTGACAGTGAGCTCATCTGGCTGCAGGCTCGGTCCTACCTCGAGCTGCTTGGCTGCATCTACAATTCGATTGACCTCGTCTTCCTCCTTCTGTTGGTTCTTGCTGAGTTTACGTCCGCCACGTCTGCCTCGGTGTGCTTTCTTCTTCTTGGGAGTCGTGGGCGCGGCTGACGAATCCTGAGAAACATCATCGGTACTGCTAGTCATCGGTTGAGCGTCCACGTTGAGCGGAGTGCCAGGCAGGACCTCGTCTTCGGCAGGGGGGCTACGTTCGACAGTTGTGGTCCTGGAAAGGGGCGCGAGATCTTCGTCTTCGTCGTCTGGGACGTCAAAAGTCACCTTCTTCTCCTTGACCTCCTCAGCAACGGGTGCGGCAATGTCATCTTTCGCTACAGTTCCCACCATCGGCTTCTCGGAAACGAGGTTCTCGTCGACTGGGAGAGGTAGAGCCTCTTCTTCTACAGGTTGTACTTGCGGCTCGGCAGAGGTGGGCACTGGAGCGGGAGGCAACTTGGCCTTGGCCGAATGCAATAGTCTCTTCAGATGGCTCAGACATGATTCGCGTAGTGTTGGTTTCACGGAAGCACCAACGAATAGGCCAGCTGCAAGGAAAAAGACCAAAAGCTTCATCGAAGCCATTCTGTCCTGCGTCTGGCCTGTCGCGTCTATGGTCGGTGGTTGGTGCTGCTCACGGTGCGACGTCTCAGGCTGATTGGACACGGCCTGGTCGTTCAACGTTGGGTAGTACGTCGTGGCAGGAATGCCTGGCAGCTGTGCCTGCTGGCTGGGAATCCGGTAGTCTAGCCTGTGAACACCGACGAGGCTGCTCTTGTCCGGCAGCAGGTAGGCCGAGTCCCAGTCGTAGGATACTTGATCCTGCTTGTAGCAAGCTGCGTCCGGTGCACCGTCGGTGACTGCGGGGTAGTTGACTTCGGACAGGGCATACCAGGCGCCGGACTCGGTGGTGTTGAGCAGGACGTGGTTGGCTTTGTCTTCGGAGAAGATGGGGCCGGCTGGCTGTGGGAGCAGAACGAGGGGCGGCTCGCTGGATTGGTCGTTCAGGGGGCGGGCAACGTCGAAGACACGGGCGACAGGGTAGGGCAGACGTTGGCGGTAGAGGGGGCGCTGGTGGGATCGCGGGCGCTTGTAGTCGAAGGCGATGACTTCGCCGTTGTACATGGTGTAGATGTACTGCTTGTCCAGGGTCTGGTCGTACTGGGACTGCAGGTCCTTGTCTCTGCTGTTGGGATTCCACTCTGCATACTTGAGGGTGCAGATGAGCTCGTTGGTCTTCTTGTTGTGGATGGTGATGGTGTACTGGGTCTGGCCAATGTCGATGACGCCGCGGCAGTCGCGCTCGCGCGTGGTGAAGAAGTTCTTGGAGTCGGGGGCGCAGCTGTCGTCGTAGGGGAAGTTGCCGCCCGGGGTGAAGCTCTGCTTGACAATGCCCGAGGCGGCGTCGACGAGGAGCATAAACGTCTTCTTCTCGACGTTGTAGACGACGGGGAGGTCCGGGTCGTCGCTCGAGTAGGGGGCGCTCTCGGCGAGCTGCTTGACGGTGACGCCCAGGTGCTGGAGCTGGGGGTGGGGCCCGGGGGTGAGGAGGTACAGGGCGCCGTCCTCGCGGGGCTCGACGATCCACACAAAGGACTGGTGCTGGGGGCCGGGGCGGTCTTCCGAGACGTTGTAGATGGTCTCGAGCATGGGGCGGCCGCTCAGCTCCCAGATCTCCTCCCCGTTGTAGCGGTCGCGTGCGTGCATGTGGCCGTCGACGGTCGCCAGGAGAACAAAGTCCTCGACTTCCCAATCGTGCAGAGAGCGCGCACTGGGGACGAGGCCCCCCGAGGCAGCGTGTCTGGCAGGATGGGCTCTGACAGCGCTGATGGCTGGAGCAGAAGGAACTTTGGTAGCTACGGCGCGCACGTTCTGGTCGTTCAAGGGCGTGTAGGCAGGGCGGCCGGGGGCGTCGCCTACCGTGTCTTTACGGCTGGCCTGTCCGTGATGGGGTGCGAGCATGTGCACCTCGGCGCGGGCAGACGTCTGGTGCACATGGCGGTCGAGTGGATGCTGCTGCTGAGCGGCCACAAGCGTGACGAGGACGAGGGCGAGCGTCGTGAGCGTCGAGCCAGCTCCGGGCGGCCGGCGCGGGCGCGGCATGGCGCGGCGAGGGTCCTGCGTCGATGGAGCGGAAGCCTAGGCAAGGCGGCGAGGGCGAGCGAGATGGAGCATCCGTGGGTGCCGATGGGCGTGGGCAGGAGGAGGAGCAGTGTCCGCTGCCGTGATGCGGATTTTGGCCTCGATGCTAATCTGCGGGGGCTTGGTGTAAACTGGGGTCTCGCCGCGCCTGCTCTCGTTTTAGTCCCACCCTTGGCACCCTTGTGCCCCTGCCCACGACATGAAACTGAACAAGACATGCTGCGAGGGCTGAGCATGCCCGCGAGTCCGTAGAGACACCTCGCGACATGGCCTGATTACTTCACTCGTCATTTGCCAGCAACCGCCGACGCGCATCAAGTCCGACATGGAGCATGACGCAAAGAAAAATGGTCCTTAGCCAGCTTGTCTGACTGCATTCATGACTTCCGTAGTATACACCTATCTAGTGTCGACCCCTTCACGGCATCACGCTTGCTCGTCCCATGCCTACATGCGCTCACGTCTCCGCGGCGCGCTTCGGATAATGTTGTCTACGCGCAGCAGCAGCTAGATCATGTTAGTCGAGTCCCAGATCAAACAATGGGCAAACTCACCTCGGCAGCCTCCGACGCCGACGACACCACCGCGCGCTTCAGCTTGTAGCTCTCGATGACGCCCAGCTCCCTCATGTCCGTGATGCCACCTCCAGGAGACAACAGATCCAGGCCCGAGCTAGTCAAGCCCGAGTAGACGGCTTTCCGGAGGCGTGTAACGAGGTCGCTTGAGTCGAAACCGGCATTGTCGGCCAGGATCGTGGGCAGTTGTTGGAGTGCCTTGGAGAAAGACTCGACGGCAATGGCCTTCTTGCCAGCCACGTTTTGTGCAGCCTCCGCCACCGCCTTGGCCATGTTCATCTCGGCACAGCCACCACCGAGCGTTGTCCTGGGCTCCTTGATTGTTTGCGACAGAACGGCAAGGGCATCGTGTAGCGACCGCTCAGCCTCGTCCAGAAGTTGCTCGGTTGCGCCTCGGAGGACAATGGTGCATGCCCGTCCAGCGTTGATGCCCGAGAATCTGATCAAGACATCCTCTCCGATGATGACCTCTTCGACCAGATCGCAGTGGCCGAGCTTGACGTTCTCCGGGTGGTCGAATGTCGATGTGATTTCTCCGCCCGTGACCAGTGCCAGGCGCTCGATGCCGTCAAAGTCGGCATGCTCGATGGAGCAGATGCCGGCGTCCGCAAAGAGCTGCTCTGGCCAGTTGTAGATGAGCTGCCGGTTGACGAAGCAGTTGATGCCGTGTGCCTTGATGCGCTCGACCTTGGCCTTCATCTTCTCGCGCTCGGCCTTCTCCAGCTCCGCGAGCTTGCCGGTCGAGTCGACCTTGACGCGTGCACCGAAGATCTTGATCTTGTCTGTGTCCATGGCTGTGTTGGCAACCAGAATCTTTGCGTTTTCTATGCGCTTGGGTTGGTTCACACCGAACTTCTTGTCCAGGATGAAACCCTCGTCCAGGTACGAGTCCTTGAGCTTTCCGCCAGCCTTCTTGATGATCTGGATGTGCGTGAGGTCGGTCGAGCCTCCGAGCTTGAGGACGGCGTCGACGGCGAGTTTGGCAAACTGCTGTCGGTCCTGCGAGAGCACCTTTGAGCTGAGGGTCGTCCGGGCGATGGCCTCGAGGTCTTTCCTGAAAGCCTGCTCGTCGCTGCTGTGGTCTACGGCAATCTTCTCTAGCGCCTTGAGGGCCGCAGAGCTCGCTATCCTGTAGCCCTCGATGATGGTCTGGGGGTGGATCTTCTGGTCGACCAGCTTCTCGGCCTCTCGCAGCAGCTCGGCGGCAAGGACCGTGACTGATGTGGTGCCGTCGCCGACCTCGTCATCCTGGACCTTTGAGATGTTGACCAAGACCTTGGCGGCGGCGTTGTCGAGGGCAATCGCTTTGAGGATAGTCGCGCCGTCGTTGGTGACCATGATCTCGCCGGTAGAACTGCACACATTAGTTGCAGCACACTATGCACGGCGCGGGGTCACGTACGCCGACTGTAATATCTTGTCCATGCCCTTGGGGCCCAGTGTGCTCTTGACCAGGTCGCCGACGGCGATGGCGCCTACAAAGGCCGAGAGACGCGCATTCTCGCCCTTCTCCTCGGTGACGTCCTCCGCAAAGATCTGGGTGGGGTTGGACTGTACGGGCGTCAGTACTGTTGCGCCTCTTCGCGTGCGGCGGGCGGCATACCATCTTGCACGCACTCGTAAACAGGCAAGGAGGGGAATTCGGGAGGGCGTGCGGTGGGTGGTGGGTGGTGTCTGAACGCGACTTTTTTCTCGGCCTGCCCGCGTTGGAGCTGTGTTTGCGGTGTCTGCGGAGCTTCCCCGGCCAATGGTTCCACCGGAGCCCGTGACCGTCTGGATGCCTACGACTTCTGATGCTTCACCACCGCACCGGACTCTGCCGTAAGCCTGATGCTGTAGGCGCACGCTCTCCCGCCTCTCGACGCACCGCACCTCTTTCCGCCGCGCACAATGTCCAAGCGACCCGCGCTGGAGCCTCTCGAACAAGTCTACGACGCGCCGTCTCCGGCACCAAAGCGCGCCAGGGTCGAGGATGAAGACATGGAAAGCCCCCAGGCCAATGGCGCGACCAGCAACGGCCGCCCCATGTCTCCGCGCCAGCGCGACCGGGGGCAAGTAGCCGTCGCAGGCGCACACCAGGAGGAGCATGCGGAGCTGGACGAAGACGACAACGAGCCCGCCGTCGCTGCGCCGAGACGCCAGACCGCCCCAGAGGCTGGATACACCGACCTGTACCTGGACACGATCAATCGCAAAGTCCTCGACTTCGACTTTGAGAAGCTGTGCTCCGTCACTCTGTCCAACATCAACGTCTACGCCTGCCTCGTATGCGGCAAATACTACCAAGGTCGCGGCCCAAAGTCACAAGCTTACTTCCATGCTCTGGAAGAGGGACACCACGTATACGTCAACATGGAGACGAAGAAGGTCTACGTGCTCCCCGAAGGCTACGAAGTCACGTCCAAGTCGTTGGATGACATCAAATTCGTCGTGGATCCGCGCATGACCAAGGACGAGGTCGCGAAGCTGGACAGGGAGCCCAAAGTGTCGTGGGACCTCTCAAATCGAGAGTATATACCTGGCTTCGTCGGCATGAACAACATCAAAGCGAACGACTACTTCAACGTTGTCGTGCAAGCTCTCTCCCACGTGGTCCCCTTGCGGAATTATTTCATGTTGGAAGACCTGTCGAGTCGGCCGCAGCTCGCGCAGCGCTTCAGCACGCTTGTCCGCAAGATCTGGAACCCGCGGGCGTTCAAGACTCACGTCTCGCCCCACGAACTGCTCCAAGAGATTGCGTTGCGGTCCTCAAAACGGTACACGCTCTCCGATCAGTCTGACCCCGTCGACTTCCTCTCGTGGTTTCTCAACAACCTCCATCTGGCCGTTGGCGGCTCGCGAACAAAACCCAACAGCAGCATAATCCAGAAAGTATTCCAAGGCACGCTGAAGATCGAGCAGCAAGAGATCACCGCCCGTGCAGATGCCGGCGACCGTCTCCGTTTTGAAGATGCAGCCGTGCAGACCGAGATATCGCGTTTCCTCGTGCTAACCCTCGACCTGCCCGCAGCCCCTCTCTTCCAGGACGCACTCGAGAAGAACATCATCCCGCAAGTCCCCCTCGTCAACATCCTCTCAAAATACAACGGTGTCACGCCGCAAGAAAAGTCCAAGAACCGGGTTCGCTACCGCCTCCTCCACCCCTTACCGCCGTACCTCCTCTTCAACATCAAGCGCTTCTCCAAGAACAAGTTCGTCTCGGAGCGCAACCCAACTATCGTCACCTTTCCCGTTCACTCCCTCGACATGTCGCCCTACGTCGAGCCGAACCCCAAAGAATACCCACCCGGCGAGCCCATCTGGTATGATCTCGTAGCCAACATCACCCATGAGGCTGTCAAGAAGAAGGACGACAGTGTCGAGGGTGAGCAAGAGAGCAAGGTGTGGAGAGTGCAGGTCAAAGACCGAGCGAGAGAGGAGTGGTACGGCATTCAAGATTTGTACGTCGAGAAGGAGAGGGGTGAGACGCTGTTTACCAAGGAAGCATACCTAATGGTCTGGGAGAGGAGAAGAGGGCAGAAACCAAAGGCAAGGTAGCAAGGAAGAAGTAGAGCTTTGTATGAGTAGTTTCCGGTGGGGTGTTTGATTTGATGTCTGCCGGGTGCTTGGGAATATACCAAAGGCAATCGAGGTGCTTGCTTGGATGTCCTTTATTATCATCCCCCCAACCGCTATTGCTCTCCATTGTGTCTCTCGTATAATGCTCTCAATACCGCCTGATGTCTTTCCTAACTTCGCTTCGATTCGAGTGATTCCGCTTCCTGGCTCACTCTCACTCTCCAATAGTTCACATGTAGAAGAGGGCGGTTTCGAGTCAGACCTGGCGACTTGCTTCGCACTGGCTCGATAAGAAGACAACAGGTGAAGAGCTGGGCAGCTTAATTAACACTTGGTAATACATCAGCCCACACATGTGACGTTGCCAGGTGCTGTCTCTAGCAAGGATTACGAATGCTCACCTCACATTTCAAGCTCAATAGCAGAAATAAACAAGATGGAGGGAGAAGGCAATTTTCGGCTGTTGCTATTCATTCCTCCACATGGCTCCGGCGCTAACCCACCCTCCTACATCCATGCCTCCACCTAAGTACCCCAAAAAGGCACACCCTCTACCACATAATCCCCTTCCACTCAAACGTGCCATCAATATTCCGCCACTTCTCCTCCACAATCGCACTCTTCCACCCCATCATGATAGCCAACAGCCTACAGCTCGTACTACTGACCGTGCATACCACTGTGTCCGCCTTGCCCAGTACGCTCAAATCCAGCAAATAAGCGCGCCCAACCAGTTCGCGCAGTTTCATAGCGCCATCAGGCACATCGACGCTTTCGTCGTTGACCTTCTTCATGTCCTCCGCGTTGCCCACGGGCTGGCCCAGAGAGAAGAAGACGTCGCGGTAGAATCCGCCTTCCCAGCCCGTAATCTCGTCGATCCACGTGTTCTTCTTGGGCTGCGATTGTGCGGCTTCGAGAGCGGCTTTGGTGGCGAGCACGATGCGGTCTTGGGCTCGGATGCTGTTGGGACCTAGTTCGGGAGAGTCGTAGACCAGTGGGTCGTCCGAGGCTAGTATCATCTTGGAAGTTGTGTGGCGGGGGACGAGAGGGTCGGTGGAGGAGGAAAAGGGGGAGGAGAGCAGGCTGCGCTGGGCTTTCTTCTTGAGACCGCCCTCTACCATGTCAATGTAGAGGTCGCGCGCTGTGTCCACGTAGCGCGCTAGTGGGATGTAGTCTTTCTGGTATTGGTATTCCATGGGGTGCTTGTCGCCGTGTCGGACGTGCATGGCGATGCTGAGGCCGCCTTCGCTCTTGACTTCGCCGTACATTTCTAGTGCCCGTTGCAGGACGTAGGTCTCGTCGTCTGAGCGAAGTCTGAAGAGTGCTTCGTAGCCAGTCCTAGCCAGGCCGAAGATCTTTGACTGCCGTTGGACGCGCATCTTTGTTGCGTCTTCCCACTCGTCTGTGAAAGAGTGGCCGAATGTGGACTTGAGCGTCGCCCCACTGACGACGATGTGGCGGGCGGTGTGCGGGCATGGTACGATGTGGGATGGAGGAGGCGGGAGGCAGTTCGCAGAGGGCGGAGGCTGGAAGTAAGACGAGTATTTGCCATAGGGCCTGGGAGTGTCAGTGTCGAGTAGCAGCGGTACACGAACGAACATACCAACGCGTGTCATCGATGAAGAAGGCGCGCTTCTCAGCTTTGGCCAGACCGTACGACATCCACATGCGCATCAGCGTGTTGCCAAAGCCTGCATCCTCCGTCTCCATAGCATAGGTCAAGGTCCTGTCACAGACCTTGAGTCCCGCTGTAGAGATGCCATCCTTGATAGCCTCGTCTTCCACAAAGCCCTTTGGCCTTCCTGCAGCCTTGGATGGTGGCAACAAGCCTTGTTGTTCCGCTTCTTGGACGTCGATGTAATACTGATCCTGCTGGTAATAGTTCAGCATCCTCTTCGCGAACCCGGACGAAGCATGCGCCTCCTGCCTCAGACCCTTTGAGACTTCCATGGACTGGTGGCAGATGTCGCGGTACTGTGCCGGTCGGAGCGGGAACTCATAGTCGGACGGTATCGACACGGTCCACCTCATCTTTCCCTTCGCATCCTGGAGGGCGAGAGCAACTGGCTCGTGGGGCAACTGACTGCCACCAACCATCTCCCATTCTTCCTCGTTGCCATCCTCGTAAGCAGCCGCTCCTTGTGAGTGTGCGTATATCTGCCTCAGCACAATCCACAGTAGAAATGCTACTCCACAGCACCCTATGAGTATCCGCTTTACCAATCTTGAATGACTCGGCTGGGTCGTCTTCTTGCCATGTTTCGGTAGCAGGCTCGGAAGGCTTGGACTCGGCGGCGGGGATCTCGCAAGCAGACCACGTCTCGAAGGGACCGTGGGAGAGAGGAACGCACTCGAGGTGGCAGACTGGGGCGGGGGGCTTAGTTGTGAGTAGTGAGCTGTCGACTGTATGGACAGATTCGGATTCCGTCTAACATGCATCTTGGACAGCTTCTTCGCAGCCTGGTTGAGCATGTCGGTTGCCGTAGACCTGCTGGATTCAGAGGACGGTGTAAGATATCGGCCAAGTCGGGCGGCCTCCTGCAGTGTATGGTACCACTGTGATGACGAAGCTGTAATGCTAGTATATGCAGTCGGTAGACGTCACTGACCCTGCAGCGAACGCTCCAACAAGCAAGTAAAGATGTGAGTAGTCAAAAGAGGGGACGTAGGCACCGCCTATCAAACAAAGCAAACAAGCCGGTAGGGGTAAAAAACTACAAGAATGTAACTCGGTCTCTTCGTTTCCTCAAGATGCGAATCAACGGAGAGGGAGAAGCAGACGTTCAAGAAGCCGTTCAAGAAGGCATTCAAAAGGGTGGCAACCTAAGGTGTCTGGACGAAGGCCCCTCCTGGCGCAGGTCGAGTTTCACAACCAGAAACAATCCGACGTCCGAGCAGGATCCCGCAACGAAATGATCTCCATCCAGGAGCGTCCGAGTCCTTAGCAGGAGAAGGGTCAGCAAGCGATCCAAGGGCACCGAAGCGACGATTCAAGATGCGCGGCAGACACCAAGATAGGATCAAAGGTAAGATTGCGGGAGATGGCACTTGCTGGATCCAGGAAGGTTGCAGTGTAAATGCGGAAGGCGCAGGAGGGTGGCTCGATTTGTCGCATGTGCGCGGGCCACGTCGTTGTTTCAGAATGGCCTTTTAGTGCAACGTTGTTGACGCACTGGTGCTTGTTAGGACGACCCGTCTCCGGCGCCAAACGCCTTCGATGCTAGGGTCGAGTAGCCAAAACCACATGACAGTGACACCACTGGTCGCTTACACCAGTAGCGGCCTGGGACTTGGGCATGTTGACTGGTTCGTTTACTGCGAGTTTGAAATAGACAGTGTGTAGTCAGATGGTGTGAGGTGTATTAAAGGAAGTCTGTCATGCGCATGCAAGTAAGACGATCTCGGGAGCTCGGGATCGGAGGCACAGCACGTCAGTACTCGGGCTCCTGTGAGATGCAGCTGGTAAGACGGCACGGGGTCTGAATGCAAAGCACACTTTCCATCGAGAGGGTGTGGAAGCTACTCTCCATGGCTCCATATCGTATTGCAGGCAAGAAAGATGCGCGAAAGCTATGTAAAGGGGGTATCAGATCGAAAGTCCCTCGGCACAGGAAGATGAAGAAAGAAAAGTAGTAGTGTACAATCCTCCGGGGCGCATCGCAATGAGTAAACAAGCAGAAAGCCGCCCCTGCATAGCATGCGTACGTGTCCCGTACGCTACATCCGATTTTCCAGTCCATTCCTGGGCCATGATTACTCCGTTGCCAATAAACGCCTGTCGCTAATGTGTTCCTCGCAGTTGAGGATGTTGCTGAATGAGAAGAAAAGTTGCAAGTACTGTGCCCCGCGCCGCTCGTGCCGACATCTCATCTCATCTCATCTCATCTCATCCTCATTACCGTACTTCGTTTCATCTCGATCGAGCTGATTCATCGGTTCGCCTGGGCAAAATCATGGTCCCTCGGTGACGGGCCTGAGACTGCTTCGCCTTGCAGTCTTCTCGACGCGGCCGGTTATCATCTCGTCGAGCATACGCGTCATCTCCTCGATGTTCTTGGTTGAGCCATTGGAAGCTGGTGGAGGCAGGAATGGCGCTTTCACGCTGAGCGCGGGCGATGTGGGACCCTTGGGCAGAAGACTGACTCCACTGCCGTCGCTGCCGCTGCGTTGGTAGCCCGAAGTACGCCGGCTGCCGGGCGACTCGCTGCCCATCTCGTGTGCGTTGTCGTTCTTCTTGCGAGCCGACGTGAGGGCGCCAATCATGCGCTCCTTGTCTTCCAGCTGCGCTCGCAAGTTGACTATCTCGTTGTCTCTCTCGGCAAGCGCCGCAATCATGCCGCCCTCCTCGCTGTTTGTGAGTTTGTGCGACAAGGACATGGAAACTCGAGAATGGCTGGAGCGCCGGGCATGCAAAAGGCGCTTCTCAAGGGTCGCGATGTAACGGTTCTTATCCGCAAGGTCAGCCTGCAGGGCTTGGATCTGCACGGTCTGACTCGCAATGCCGTCTCCGTTCTCCCCGACCGAGTCGTCTTCCTCGGAGCCGTCCATGTGGAGATGTGGCGTGCTCTGTCTTTTGCCTGGGACTTCGAGGGTGGCGTGGCTTGCCGAGGAGCGTATGGAGCTGGGGCGCATGTCGTGGTGGTGATTGCTCATGACGGAACCGCGCTGGAAGCTCATTGACGAGAAGGACCGACCGTTGTTCACGCCGAGCGATTTGGAGCTCAAGATCAGCCTGTTCAGATGCTCAATCCGCTCCTTCAGGGCAGTCCGGGCGAGCTGCATTTCAAGCATCTGCTCCTCATGGCGCTGCTTGTCTTCCAACTCGCGCGCCTTCTCTTCCTCTTTGTCCTTTTTCAGCTCGTCGTCTTCTTCTTCCTTGGGCTCCTTGTTCTTGCCTTCTGCCAGCTGCTTTTTCAGATCCTCAATCTCCAGGCGGTAGCGATCCAGAAGTGCTCGGCTGCCGGCATCCCCAGCAGCGCCCATGGACTCGTCGGCCTTCTTGGCGTGGCTGACGATGTTGTTCTTGGCTCGAGAAGCGAACTTGAGCGTGTTCAGCGTCTCGCCCGTGTGGCTGTTGACAGCAGCGGGACTCCCACTGGCTCCGATCTGGATAGTGCAGAGGATGCTGACGAGCGAGTTTCCGGACAGGGCGGGCTGGAGAAGTCGGGTGAGCTTGCTGTCTCGGTACGGCAGGTGCTTGTCGCCCTTTCCTTTGTCCTTTTCCGACTTGTCCTTGTCCGAAGCCAAGCGGCCAATGACTGTGCCCAAGGTGAGCAGGCTCTTGTTGATGTGGGAGCCCTCTGTCCTCCGCTCCTTGTTGTCCGCCGCCTTTTCAGAGCCAGCCAGATCGATCAGACTGAGCGTCGAAACACGGACGCCGCCCGGGACAATGGCTGAGCGCTTGTCGCCGTTCATTGCAGGGCCAGGAGCGCGTTCCCTGCTCTCGACGACGATCTGGACGACAGCGTGACTCCGGGAACTGCGCGCGTTGAACTGCG
This sequence comes from Alternaria incomplexa, assembly GCF_024043165.1. Lineage (NCBI taxonomy): Eukaryota > Fungi > Ascomycota > Dothideomycetes > Pleosporales > Pleosporaceae > Alternaria > Alternaria incomplexa. Next base: position 149,068 of record NW_026249852.1, read on the forward strand.
TACCCGCCACCTTTCGCGAATTGTCACCCCGGGCGATGACCCTCAGGAGCTGGGTCGGGCTCTGCACAATCTCTTCCTTGAGCGGCGACGCATAGACGCCACGCTTGCTGTCCTCGCGCAGCTTGATCTCTTCCACGGGCCCGGTCTGGCCGTTGATGCCCACGACGGGCCCCGCCAGCAGATCGATAATCTTCTCATTGTAGATCTCGATGTAGCTGACCCTCAGGAGGAACTCCCGCTGGGGCGTCTCCCGGATGTAGGAGAATATGTCGGTGATGGCCAGGGGTATGACGCCGGGGTTCGTCGCAGTTCCTTGCATGGAGAAGGTCTTGCCGGTTCCCGTCATGCCATAGGCAAAGACGGTGCCGTGATACCCCTCCATGACCCTCCGGACGAGTCGCTTGGCTGCAGCATCGTACACGCGCGCGTTGTTGTCTTGGGTATCGAATACGTTGTCTAGGTCAGGCCAAATTAGCTCCGGTGCAGCGAGCCTCGCCGTGTGCAAGCATACCGTAAATGTAGTCTCCGCCCTCCTTGCCCTTGTAGGCGATCAGGGCCTGCTTGTTGTTGACTTGCCACTCGACATCGTGTTTGGGTTCCTTGGCGCCGGCATCGGGGCGGACGCGGACGCTGACAATGACATTGCCTTTGCCGTCCTTGTGTGCCTTGGCGTCGGCGCGTCCGTCGTCCCCGTCTTCGAATGTGGTTGCGCTGGTGGCGTAGGAGCCCTGCGGCGAAGAGGTGCGGCTCTGGGGCGGCGAGGGGAGGCTGAGATGGGCCGTCTCGACGGTGACGGAGTCGGCGCTGCCGTTGAGCAGGCTCGGGGGCGACAGGGGCGACTTGGGGAGCAGGCCTCGCGCGCCGCCCATGTTGGAGCTCCGCGGCTTCTTCAGACTGTTGCTCCGGGCGGGCGCTGGGCCCTTGGATATCGAGGACAGCCTCCGGTCGACCGTGTCTCCGCCGGGCGTGGAGCTGGTGGAAAGCGGACTGGTGGGATTGGAGCGTCCGCCGTGCCTGGGCGGCTGGGGAAAGGAGCCGATGCTGACCGTCTTGCGCAGCGACTTGCCCACGGGCAGCGAGCCGGCAGCGCCAGCGTCGGGCGGGAACGAGGGCACCGAGGGAGACGTCAGATGCTTCGACGTCGGGCGGTAGGGCAGCGACGACGACGACACAGCGCGTGTGCTGGCGGCGCCGGGGAGCAGCGAGCTGCGCGTCGTCGGACCGACGTGGGAGCTCCGCGACTTGGGGACGGGCAGCGAGGGCAAGGGACCGGTGGGCGGAGCGATCGAGGGCCGCGACGGGCGAGGCAGCGAGTTGGCGGACATGGTGATGGGGTGGCGCGTCTGTACGAGTGCTGCGGCGGGCGGCAGAGGTGCTGGCGCTGCAGTCGTGGGCCCGACAGGCTTTGTTTTTGCAGGTGGCCTATGCCGCTGTGCACATGTCCGGCGTGGCCCTCCAGCAACGCGACGGGGCCTCGCAAGGTAGGCGGGGACGAGTGCGTCGCGGACAGGCAGGGCCCTGGGCGCGGGAAGCAAGCGCAAAGGCAGTGCAGCGGAGACGGGTCGTCGCAGTCGAGGCGGGGACGTCGTGGGCGCGTCCGAGGGGGCAGCGTCTCTCAGCGTCGCTCAGAGTGAGGTCGGCCGGCAGTGTGTTGGCGTGGTGGGGAAAAAGGAGCGGTGATGAGATGGATGGCAGGATCCCCTGGGACTCGGGGCAGGTGCAGGTGCTGGTGCAGGGGCCCGACGAAGGAACGACCGACCGATGAAAGCGCCGTGCCAGTACAAGCAGAACGGGCGGGCGGCGTGGCTGTTCGCGCGAACGCACCAAAGACGCAGGGCCCTGTGTACCTGGGAAAAGGGGTTCACTAATGTCGGCACCCACAGCAGCTGCCATCTGCAGACCCTGGCCCGGCTGCCTCTACTCTCTGTGCGCATGCTGTTCTGTCGGCATCTCGCAGCGCCTCTGGTAGCGACGTTTCTGTGACGCTATACAAAGACCTGATGGCGATCCCTGCTGATCCGCCCGTCTACATACAGAACCATCCGCAGTCTCCGCCTCACTGCACCAAACCCCAATGTCGCCGCGTCCTCTCCAGCCAGAGACTAACGCGCTGGTGCTGCGGGAGCGCGCCACATTGCACGTGCTGCCGCGTTTGCCTTCCGAGCCACCACTACTCCTACCAACGACTGCCGGCCCAACAAACACCAATGACCCGCCGGCGTCGGGAAGCCTCGCTTGAATGGCCTCGTGATCAAGCATGCTCCAGCATGGTGACCAACCAGGGACCAACCCACCGGTATCGCGGGGACCTTGTTATCCACTGCTCCCCTTCGGAGCATTGTCCATGCCGGCACTCGAGTCTCCTTACTCGTGAAACAACACAACCGCCAGAGGTGCCACTCCAAGGCCACTGCATCGGGTACTGCCGAGCATGTCACTGGCCATGGTGCCGTCTGCCAAGCGAGTGATACGCTCAAAGCGCACCCCATCCGAAGACACTCTGCCCGAATTTTGTAATGGCCAGATATTGCAATCCCCACAGGCCAAGATCGATAGTCAGCTCCAGTGCACCACAGAGCGCTACGCGTGAGAGCTGGGTGCCAATGTTCCGCCAGCCCACACCCTCACCGAGACCCAACCCACCCACAATGCGGTACGACCCTGCATGCCCTTCTTGCCTGGCTACAAAATGTGAGGCAATCGCTCGCAAAGTGGCCATCCTCAATGGGAGCATGACAAGGCCGACAAGCTGGGCTCTGACCATTGCACTGATCATCTGCGCCGGCTCACACGAGAGTTGCGTGACGCGGTGGTAACCATGACCGTCCATTGAGCGGGCTCGGTTCCTTGACCCGGCAGCTGCGTCGTCTTGCAACGGATCCGAGCCTTCTGCGACTTGCGTGTGCGTGGAAAGTATCCTAGGCGGGAGACGGACTTCCATCTCTACGATTCCTTCCCTCGACGTTATGCGTATCCGGGGACCGTTCTCGTTCTGCTCCGATTGTGTCGGCGACCCTGGCGGGGTGGTAGATCGCACCAGGTCCTCAAATGCATCGATCGGAACGGCAATGACATCTGCATCGAGCGGCTCTGCGGAAGGGTGATCTGTCGAGTGCAGGACGGGGAGATTGAGTGGGGTAGCGCCGGTAACCTGAGTGCCACCAACTTGTAGCGTCTGGATCTCGCTCGAGGCGATTGCGGGTGCAAGCTCCATTGCCCGCTTTCTTTGTGCGCTCAGAGGGGACACCGGTCGGGCCCACCCAAGCAATGCGAGCAGGCTGTGAACGGCGTCCCGAATCAGGGGCGGTGACTCCCGTCGCAGCCCGAGAACAGCCAAGGCCCGGTCTTTTCCACTGGCGTCCCGGCTGGGAATGTCGGGCTCGTCAGGACGGATCATGGCCGTCTCGACAGCTTCGTAGACGCAGGCGTAGACCCAGCGCTCGATGGAGTGCTCAGCACACAGGAGGATGGCGGGCGAGGTCAAGATTGCACCGATGCAGTCCGCCATGGACTCAGACGCCTTGCAGTGCGCAGAGAAAGGCAGCAGAGGCGACGAGTCTGAGAGAGGATTGAGGGACCGCCAGGCTGGCAGCAGTGGGCGGGCGGGCACTAGTCCAAGGCGTTGCAACGCAGCGTGGTAGAAGAAGGGATAGCACAGCATCTCGAGGCCCAGGCGAAGGCTAGACTTGAGGGCTCTCCTGGCGTGGCGGAAGAAGTTGCGTGTCCTTGCGGTTGCGCGTGTGGCATAGAGCAAGCGCTCGACAGGCTGATAGACAAAGGTGCTGTAGACAATGGCTTGGATGTGCATGGTCGCAAACACGCGCGCGGCAAAGCCGGCATAGACAATGGGGGCGCCAGAGAGGGCACGCTCAGCGGCCGCGATTTGGACAAAGGTGAGGGCATGGGGATAGTGGAACGTCTGCGCCGGTTAGTGGATCCACGAGCGGGCGGCGGCAGGAACGTGCCAGAATCCTCTCCCTGAGAGTGCCTATCCACCAGGTGCACAGGTTCTCGGTGAGCGTGGTCGCCAGTGCAATGGCATTCCCAACGGTGTCCTCGGCTTCCAGCAGCTCGAGGCGGTCGTGGCTGGCGCGCGGGAAGGCTCCCGCCGGGGCGTGTCGCCGCTCGACGACGCCGACCGAGGCCAGCACATCGTTCTGGGCGCCTCGCAGCTTCTTGCCGTACTGGTGGGAGCGCGGGTTGATGGGGCTGCCGCGCTCGTCGTAGAGCTGGACGTAGCTGTTGGCGGTCGCTTCGTGGTAGCGCGGCGGGACGTCAGCCTGCGCCGACTCGAGCTGGACGTACGCGGCCGACTGCGATGCGGCCTGCGTGGGCGCAAAGGCCGAGCGCCCCTAGCACCGTGTTAGCCAGCATGTGCGCGCGGCGCTGGCGGGGTCCGTACAAAGGCCATCTTGTCCAGGTAGGCTTGGCGGCCCATGGTGGTGGTGGTGGTGGTGGCACGGTGGGTGTGCGGGAGACGCGCCGCCAGACGTCAGCGCGCGGTAGGGCCGCCTTATCGATAAACTTTTTTCCTGCGCCCTCAGCTCGCCCAGCACACGCTTCCCGCTGCCGCTGCCTCTGCCTCTGCCTCTGCACCACACGGCCCATCATGTCGGCGCAACGAGCTGCCGTCAAGACCACGTACAGCGTCGCTCGCACCCTGCAGCCCATCTACGCGGGCGGCAGCCTGGCCCTCAGCGAAGACGGGCGCGTCTTGGCCGCCAGCTTGGGCGAGGATGTCCTTCTGTCCGACCTCACCAACGGCCAGGAGCTGGCAAGGGTCGACGGCGACGGCGAGGCCATCACGGCCCTGGTGCTGACGCCAGCTGCATCCCACCTCGTCGTCTGCTCGCGGTCGCTGTCGATGCGCTTCTTCGCCCTCCACCCCCCGGCCACGGACGACGACACCATCGAGCTCGAGCTTCTGCGCACACTGCGGCCCCACACATCGCCCGTAGTCACCCTGGCCACAGACCGCAGCGGCACGCTGGTTGCAACCGGAGGCGCAGACGGCGTCGTCAAGATCTGGGACATTGTCGGCGGCTACACGACGCACGCTTTCCACGGCCACGGCGGCGTCGTCTCGGCGCTGCACTTCTTCGAGGTAGAGGTGGCGGAGCGCCCAGACGCCCCCGACAACAACAGGAAGAGGAAGAGGAAGTCGCGCCCAGAAGCTGCCGAGCTGGAGCACGCCCAGGGCGAGAGCCAGATGCAGTTCCGCCTGGCCTCTGGTGCCGAAGACGGCCGGATACGCATCTGGGACCTGCACAAGCGCAAGAGCGCCGCCGTGCTCGACTCGCACGTCTCCGTCGTGCGCTCGCTACAGTACTCGCCGCACGAAAAGGCCCTCGTGTCTGCCAGCCGAGACAAGACGCTGATTGTCTGGGACTCGCACACGTGGAAGGCGCAGCGCACCATTGCTGCTCTCGAAGGCATCGAGAGCGCAGGCTTCCTCCCCGACGGCAACACGCTGTATTCGGGTGGAGAGAACGGCCGACTGCGCCTCTGGTCCGCGTCCAGCGGCAGAGAGCTCACCCGAGAGCAAGCGCCTGGAACCGAGACGGACGAGATTGTCAACATTCTCTACTATCCTTCGTTACCCTACTTGGTCTCGGTCCATGCCGACCAAGTGCTCAACTTCTACACCCTCAGACCAGCCGAGTCGCTCGGCGTGCAGGACACCATCGACCCGCTCCCCATATTCCGCCGCGTCTCGGGAACGCACGACGAGGTCATCGACATTGCCTACGTTGGCAGAGACAAGTCGCTACTGGCGCTCAACACCAACTCGGAAGACATCCGCATCATCACGTTGAACGAGTCTGACGGAGACGATGCAACCCAGGGCAGATATTTCGGTGCGGATGTCGGCTTGCTCAAAGGACATGAGGACATCGTCATCTGTCTGGACGTAGACTGGTCAGGCCACTGGCTTGCTACAGGTGCCAAAGACAATACGGCACGGTTATGGCGAATCGATCCCGCGAACGAATCCTACACTTGCGCCGCAGTCCTCACTGGCCACGCCGAGTCGCTCGGCGCGATTGCATTGCCGCATACAATACCTCAGGAATCGTCAGCCGCCTTTACCGACCCCCTCTCGCATCCTCCCGCATACGTCGTGACCGGATCGCAAGACAGGACCGTCAAGCGGTGGGATACTACCAAAGAGATGAAGGGCAAACTGCGAGCCAAATACACCCGCAAAGCACACGACAGAGACATCAACGCCATCGACATCGACCCCTCTGGCAGTCTCTTCGCATCCGCATCGCAGGATCGCACCGTCAAGATTTATTCCGCCGCAGAGGGAGAGGCCATCGGTGTCCTTCGGGGCCACAAACGCGGCGTATGGTCGGTCAAGTTCGCACCCAAGGCGTCGCAGGCGCCAAACTCGGGAAACAAGGGCCTGATCGCAACAGGCAGCGGCGACAAAACCGTCAAGATATGGAGCCTAGCAGACTACAGCTGTTTGCTCACCCTGGAAGGCCACTCCAACAGTGTTTTGAAGCTGTCGTGGTTGCCCTACCGGCCCGTCGATGCACGAGACAAGCGCGGTCCGCAAGTAGCCTCTGCAGCTGGTGATGGGCTTGTCAAGATTTGGGACTCACTCTCGGGCGAGGCCATGACCACACTCGATAACCACACCGACCGTGTCTGGGCGCTCGCCGCACATCCAACAACAGGCGCCTTGGTTTCTGGTGGTGGAGACAGTGTCATCACGTTCTGGGAGGATACAACAAGCTCCACGCTGGAAGCTGCGACGACTGCAGAGACAGAACGCGTCGAACTCGATCAGAAACTACAAAACTACACGTATGCCGGCAACTACCGCGAAGCCATCGTACTCGCCCTCCAAATGGACCAGCCAGCCCGCCTCTTCTCCCTCTTCAAGTCGGTAGTAGAGACTGAGCACCCAGATGCAGACAGCCTTTCAGGTCTCCATACCGTTGACGAAGTACTCGCCTCTTTGGCAGACGAGCAGCTGTACAAACTGCTCATCCGCCTCCGTGACTGGAACAGCAACGTCCGCACCGCGCCGATCGCTCAAAAAATCCTATGGACTGTGGTCAAGTCCTACCCTGCTTCTCGGCTAGCCAGTCTGAGGCCGCAGGGGAAAGTAGGGGCGAAGGGCAGTTTGAAGGACGTGCTGGATGCTATCAAGGTGTACTCTGAGAGACACTACAAGCGGGTAGAGGAGTTGGTAGACGAGAGCTACTTGCTGGACTTTACTCTAAAGGAAATGGATGAAGTAGCTGGGGAGGTAAAGGCCATTACGAATGGCACATCGCAGCTGGAGAGAGACATTGTAATGGTTGATTGAAGGCACTCCGAGGAGATCCTGTTCAGTGATGAGTTCAAGGCGAGTAGCTGTGTTATAGGCGCAGGGTAGATACCAAAGTTTGTCATTATCGAACTACGTGTGCGGCTGTTGCACTTGCTTTGCGTGACACCGAAGATGATGGTCGCCAGCGCATCCTCCAGCCCTCAGCCGCAGGGAATATTCGGCGTAAAGCAACAGCTCCTCGGATCTTGCATATTCTTTGACAGTGACCAGCATCTCTTGGAGCTGCCAAATCGGTGTAAGTAGATGACGGCCTGCGAATAGATGGATCGCCGTCTGTGCCTCGGTTATTCTGACCGGCTATGAGATCACCGGTCCCGACTCCTCACCCAGCACCTACATACATAGGGCATGGTGCCAGGAACAAAGTCGCACCCCCTGTCTTATCCCCACAACAGCTCCCACAGACTCGCTCTCTAAAGAAAGCCGGTCATGTCTCAGCCGAAGATTACATTCTACGTGGACATTGTGAGCCCGTTTGCCTACATTGCTTTCCACGTCCTCAAGGTGAGTTTGTCTGGGTGGTGGTATAGGTTGAAGCACGTTTGAGACGTAGAGGTGTAATGCGGTACTAATCGAAGCGTTTGTGCAGAATTCAAATGCCTTCAAACAGGTCGAGGTGCAATATGTGCCGATCCTGCTTGGGGGTTTGATGAAGGTCTGTGGGAACACACCGCCGCTGAAGATCAAGAGTATGTCAAGTTTTATTCTCAGACTTGCCACTGTCTACCCTGACCTCTAACATCATACAGACAAAGACAAGTGGATCAATACGGAGCGCCAGCGCTTGTCGAAACAGTTCAACGTGCCTATCCTGCAAGATGCTCCGCCTGGCTTCCCTGTCAGCACATTGCCCATTCAGCGCGCCCTGGTATCTCTCTCGCTCTCTCACCCACAAAAACTTGAACGCGCAATAGAGCTCTGCTACGAAAATTTCTGGGCGCACTGGAACGACCCGACTAAGCCGGAGAATCTGCAGGCTATCCTTGGGACTGTTTTGGGCAGTGACGAAGAGGCGCAAAAGGTGATCGCGAGGACGAAGACCGATGAGGTGAAGCAGGCTCTGGGCGGAAACACTACCAAGGCGTTTGAAGACGGCGCCTTTGGGCTGCCATGGTTTGTCGGTAAGCGCAGAATTGGTGCTCTGTCGGATAATTGGAAAGTGTTTGTTGACCATGTGCGACAGCTACCAACGCGAGAGGAGAGACTGAGGGGTACTGGGGCGTCGATCACATGGGTCAGCTATGTGACCATTTGGGTCTGGAGAGGCCGTCTAGTAAGGAATGGCGCTCATTGCTGTAAGAAAAGGTTTACCATCGGCCGACACGACCACGCATACAGTCCCGGATTATGTATTCCACGACGAATTCCAGCCGAGCACAGCTACTGTCTCCCATTGACTATGCTAGCTGTAACGAGATGCTCGTGACAATTTCAGAGCTGACAGGGGCTATGGTATTGGGTATTCGCGCTCCTTTCACTTTAGACTGCTGAACTTGCTATCTCTAGGCCACCACCTGGTAACATCAGGGTTGACACAGCAACGAAATCTCAGTGGGCCATAATTACGCCTTCCTGGCTTGGCCCTGCGCAATGTACGAGTGTGAGTCCTCCGCTTGAGCGCGAGTTGTCGTTGAAGTTTCGTCCTCTACTCGTCATTCATCCTATGTCAGAAAGCACAGGTCTCCATGTGATTTTTCCTCTGGTGCACTTGCAAGTCTGCCCCCCAAGCTTTATCTGCCGCCATCAGTCCTCCTCCCCGTCTTTACTGTCGCCTGTATTCAGTTCCTCGGCTGCAGATCCAGTCTACTAAAGAAATGGATTACTACCGACAAAATGAACTCCCCGAGACGGTCAAGCGTTACAAGACCTACACCGACCAATTCCAAGCGTGGTTGCTCCAGACAGCCTTCCAACGTGGCGTGGAGATTGCAAATGTGGTTGCAGACCAGGCTAAGAAGAAAAAGAACAAGAAGGGCTACAGAATACCGCTACAGAAACAGGAGCAGCTCGTCAACGCCATAGCCGCTACGAGCATTCCGCTCGCGGACACCAGTGGTATCGACGACCTGGGAGACGCTATCCGGTCAAGGAAGGAGGTAACGCAATATCACAAACACAATAACACGGCGGACCTGGGTCATGAATACTTCAATGGCAGCTTAGAAGCGCTCATGGCGGTGCTGAAGGATCTTGTCCCCGGTATCAATAAGGCTCGAAACGGCAAGACTGACACGCCTACCCTTGTCTTCATCCAGTTTCCCGCCGAGTCCAACAAAAGCCAAGACGAACAGGACGATTTACTTAAGAAGATGCGGAAGCGGGACCAGGTTGACATGGATGATGGCAGCCAGCAGCAGCAGCCTCTGACTTCCAAGACGAAGACGAAGGCGCCGATACCAGAGGAGAATCTGCTGACTGCAGAGGAAGAACAGTTGCGCCGTGACTTTCTTGTACTCTGCTTCCTCTACAAGTTCAACCGCATACGGGATGTCATCTACGAGGTGTGGGTCGCTTACCGTGAGGGCCATGTCAATGCGATGACCGCAGCGCTAGTGACCGACCTCGCCCAGGGTAAGTGTCTCTGTACAAATTGCATGTGAAGTAGACACTGACTTTGTACACCTGCGTTTAGATCATTTGCACCAGAACGTCAAGGCACTGATGGAGGAGCTCGATTTGCTACCAGGAGACCTGGCCATACTCATCCGTCAGCTTTTCGATAAGATCAAAGCAGCTCCCAACACTGGAGCACAGAACGCAGCAACACCGCTCACTGAAAAGGCACTGCGTCACCTGTTTTGTCTGGATGATGCTGCCGTCTTGATCAAGAGCTACGTCACGAATAAGCGCCCGATGAAGGACAGTATTGGCAACGACATCCAGGAGCACCCTCTCATGATATTCTTGAGGTTCTTCGACGTTATTCGCAAGGGCAACCTCAAGCTTCCAAAGTGGGATCACTTTACCGCAGAGATGCTGTTGCATCAGAGTACATCACAAGACTACCTACCCTTCGGCCTTGCCATTGTTCTCGACATCCAAGAGGCAGTGCGCGACGACTGTCGTCGGATGCTACGCGACCTCACCGAGCACGGCTTAGACATCGCCAGATGTATCCGTTGTCATGTCGACTACGAAGACCGCATGTGGGCCAAGGGAACAAAGCCTGACTACATGTGCAAAGAAGAGATCAAGTTCAGTACCCTCCTGTTGAAGCCTCTAGACAGGCTGTTGGACTGGCTGCAAGATGTTCTGAATTCGCGAGAAGTGCCGATGGCTGCTAGCGTCTTCATCACCGTTCATTCGACGCTCGCGGGACTTTCAATGTGGCACTACAACCAGATCTACCACCATACTACCATTGCCAAGATACAGTGGTTCATCAATGGCCTCGCTCACCTCTACAACGCCGCCTGCCAAATTGGCGGTCTGAACATCCAGTGGCCAGACCTCGACTATCTGATCAAGATGCATGGGTAAGATTTTCAGCGTATGAACTACATGTGAGACACGCACTGATTCTGTGCTCAACGCTTAGGTCAAGAGCTTTGTTTCACGGCGATCCACCAACCCACCCTAACGACTTCCTCAATCGCTATCTCCTCTCGGGTAGCACCAGTAGCCGCGCTATGGCCACGGACTTCCGCCACACTTCCAGGTACCTCCCTCGGGTGCCGAAACAAGTTGGTGTGAAACGCGGTTTACGGAGTGATTTGCCATTGGAGGCTAAGATTTCCGATTACTATGGCCCGAACCCGGACAATAACCGTTGGCTGAGGCGTCATGCAGTCTTCAACCATCTCTACCGACGGAAAGAGGCTGTTGGAGGCGCATCAGACGATGACTGTAAACAGGCTAGGCGGATCTCAGAGGACTTGCGAGACACGTTTGCCGATCTAGCAACCAAGATCACGCCCTCGAAGCCAAGGCGAAAAGGCAAGGACAAGGCCAGGGTACGCAAACCCGATTTCGACAAGCAGGACGAGACACACGCCAACCTGCTAGGTACCATGAGGTCAGAACTGCAGGAGAACGAAGTACACAGTAACTTTGACTTCCTCTCCTTCTATCGTCGCGCCTTCGGCCTCGTTCTACGCCTTCGCGAGGAAGTTCTCATGAGCGACGATGTACGGCGCTCCCGGGCTGAAGACATCAATGCAAATCCCGAGCCCCACAATTTCCAACTGATAACAGATCTCTTCCGCGATCTTCGAATTGAGCCCAAGACTAAGAAAGAAGAAGAGGCCGAAGCTAAAGAGGGTGCTGGACAGCAGCTCTCAGCCAAAGTCGTACCGTTGAGGCAGATTCGACGTGTCGCTGAGATGATGCATGACTTGACCCTTGCCAAGGGCGATGTGGAGTTGAGGCGCGCCAAGTTACGGGTCAAGGGGGATTGGGAGAGTCTCAAGGCTTCGTATGCTGCTGAAGAAGCTGAGAAAGAGGCTTCTGGTGTCGAAGAGAGCGTTCCACAGGCAGAATCCGAAGACGAAGTGGTGACTGAGGTTTCCGATGCTTTAGATGGCCTTGCGCCTCCGCTGAGCATCGTCAACGGCACCAAGCGCACGTTCGAGGCAGATCGAGACTCAGAAGATGGTGGGACGTATACGCTGGGGTCTCAGGTCTTGGGACAAAAGCATACACAGTGCGACACGAAAAACTGGTCAGACGAGCCTGATAGTCTAGAAGTCCTTGATGTCGCTATCGATACCCAGGATATGGAGGCCCTGTCACGCTTCGAGGACAAGAGAAATGACATCAGGCGCAAATTCGAAGCGGGCGTTGACTCCGCGAACCGCCCAGTTCACTTGCTCAACTCAGGCGGTTGGAACGGCGCATGTGTAGAAGTCGCTGCGGACGAACACATCCCCACTTCCATTGCGCCCGAAGCAGACCAGCGCCATTCCTTGGGCGCGCAAATCAGTCAGGTCATGGGCACTGCTGCCGCAATCTCACTCGCAGCACCCATCAACGATGACAACAAACACAGCGGCACAAGATCTATAGGGTGCGTTTCATTAGCTACGGCGACCAGGAACAAGCCAAAAGGGATATACCACCGCATCACATATTCCAGCACTACGTCTCGCAAATCCCGTATCACGGCCATCTTTCCTTCGTCATCGTCTAGGAACACCAAGCTTCTAGCGCTAATCCCGCCGCGAAAGGGCTCATTCCACCGTCTCTCTGGTACCGCTAGGAAGCATTGCATCGCCTTTCACTGCTACACGCGATGCGCTATGGCTCGTGCCCTACATGGCCAGCAGACTCGTCTGCAACGACGAATGGCGATTGCCGTTGCGGAGCTGAGGAAGAAGGTCAGGAGGGATTCGGCCGGTAAGTTTTGACGGTATGAAGTGCATTTGAGACATATACTGACTTCGTACCTCCACCTCTGCAGAGTTGGAAAGAGTCTGGTCGAGCGTTAGGGATATGGAAATTGGCAGGGTTTGGGAGACGGAGAGTGATGTGAGTTTGGACTGAGGGGGAAGGAGAGTGCTTGGTAAAGAGGGATCCACAAAAAACGAGTTGCGGTCGCGTAAATTCGTACTTTTGAGTAAGCATAGCATAGCAGTGCGATGTGATGCCAGCTAGGACGTCCAGACAATGGCACAAATTCTTTTCACAAACGGTCTATAAACACATTTCTAACGGCCGTTACGCTTTTAGTAACTCCCCATCAGCCCGGTTTCTTTTACAGTCTGACCCACATCACGCCATACTCATCCCTCGAACATCTTCGTAGTACTAACGTTAATCCGACTCCACGCCTTCCCTGTCCTCAACGCCTCTAGAAACTTCGCAGGCCAATAGATATGATACAAAACGAAAAAGGGCAGAGGGTCTTCGAACAAATACGTCCCATCCTTCCAACCGACAACATGACTCCAAAATGTCGCCAAGTCATTGAAAGCAGCCTGGAAGGTCGCGACGCCGAAAAGTAAATCAAGAAGCGGCAGGACAACAAAAGACACCAAGTCATGGCCGATCCAGTAATAGCTGTATGTCGGGGAGCGAGGGAAAACAGGACCAATCTTGTGTTTCGATGACAAGGGGTTAGGGCTGTTGAAAATGGAGAGGTAAGCTTCTGCCATTTCGGGAGTTTGCTCAAAGAGCACGACGGCCGTGTGGGCGCGTGGATTGGATTCAATAGGGTAGAACTTGGCGGCTGCGCCTTTATCGTCGTTCTCGACTAGGAAGTCGAAGCTTAGGTGGCCGGTGAAGCTTTCGCCGCCGTCCTTGCATACGCGCTCGGTAAAGCCAAGCATCTTCTTGCTGAGGGGCGACGAGGCAGGCAGCGGCTCGTAGTGCATGAGGAGTTCTAGGCTGGGACAGCTGGTGAAGGCTTTTACTTTTCCACGGATGACGAGGGCGTGCGTACAGTATTCGCTTCCTTTGATGAATTGCTGGAGCTGGAACGGGTTCTCTTTGGAGATGTTGAGCGAGTGGATGTATTGGGCTGTGGCGTCTGGGGTATTGAATGGCAGCAGCGTCATCATGTTGTTCCTGGCCTTGTCGTCCACACCGATGGGTTTCATGATGAACTGTCTTCTTGGTATCGTTCTTCCTGATTTCGTTGGCGTTCTGTGCAGCTCACCCATGAGCACATCGAGCGCTTCATGTGGGTTGGTGCAGCGGTGCGATTCCGGGATTGGGAGACCAAGCGACTCGATGTAGTCGATGAACTTGTCCTTTTCATGGAACTTTTCGACAACGTCTTCCCGGAACTGGATGGCTTCGAAATGGCGGCCTTGTTCTCTTGCTTGCTTCTCTGCTAGGCGGACGACTTGACCATCTTCTACGGCTGCGACAACGCTGGAGCAACTGATCCATAGGTCCACTTTCTCGCGTTGGATGATCGAGAGAATGGAGTCAATGTATGGCTCTGCATCGTCGCCACTCGGTGTGTCCAGACAGTAGTACTTCGCAATAGCGCTGGAGAAGCGACCTGGCGATAAAGAAGAGATGTCGGCGCCAACGATGCGATGCGGTGTATGCTGCGACAGATTGCGCGCAATCGTCAGACCTTTGGTCATGGACACTCCAGTGACGAGGATAGTTTTCCGTCTTCGTGCCGCCGCCACATGCTGCTTATCCTCGGTCGAAAAGGTTGCGTTGTGCTGCCCATGGAGTCGCGACACTGCAAGACCAAGCAACACCAGCGCTGCCGACACAGGCGCGCAAACAGCGCTCAGAGCCAGTAGAAGCACATTCTTCCACACATGGCTATAGTAAAACGGCACCACGGCATCCTTCTTTCCCTCTGCCATGTCTTCGCCGTTGCTGTTGATGGAAGAGAGGTGCTCGTGACCTCGGCACTTGTTCTCGCACAGTCTTCACCGTTCAGACGTTTCCCAACACACCACCAACGGCGTTACCTTATCAAAAAAAAGGACCGAGAGAGGTCTCAACTATGCCCTCGCAAAAGCCTGCAAGCTGCGCTGCACTGCAATGCGGGCTGCAAGTAAGTAGAAATTAGCGGTGCAGACGGACGGCTCGTAGTCACGCAATGCGTTCATGCATAGGCGAGGTGATTGATGTGCGTGCGGCTACGTTCGCCCAGACAAAGCTGTTGGCCTGAGAAGGCTGGCTTTGCTCGCTAGTCTAGACGTCATCGTTACTTCACTCATGTACGACATTGTGGAACCCTAGACTCCATCCTGTCTGCGATCTGGTCGTAGTAGATCCTGTTTGCGATCTGGCCGCGATCGGCGGATGGGGGTTGAGGGGTTTGGGCGGCGGATGCAGGGCTCATGGTTATTTCCTCGACCGCGACGTGTCATGCCGTGGTCACAACATCACCACAGTCTGTCAATGTCGGCCTCGCAGAGATGCTTCGCAGAATTTATGAAACTATAGATTCATCTGTTTATGCCGTTTGTTTTTGCAAGCATTGAGGCATTGCTGGCACCTGTAGCTGGTAGCAGCCGGGTACCGTCGCCGCGCCGAGGCGCTCAGGACCCACCAGCACTGAAACTCGCGATTCATAAGATTACAACGCGTCATGTACCAAGTTATGATGCCTTCTTCTAGCCAACGCATCGTGTGATTTCGATGCCGTCCTGTGCTCGTCAGTAAATGCGCGTGAGAGACGGCCGGCGCTCCAACTCACAGGTACGCCCGTTGGCTCGTAGCTGTTTACCAGCTTGCTCTCGTACTTGAGATTCGGGTTGCCTTTGCTCTCGCTGAACTTGGCCTTGCCGTATCTCTTCTCGTACATCTTGACGTTCGTCTCAGCAATGCCGCTGAGGTTTGTCTGACCACCCTCTCCAGCCTCCTTGACCTTCTCCTCAACGCTCGACCTGACATACTTCAAGTACGGCGGATTTCCGGGCTTGATGACATTGTCTGCTGCCAGCACGGAGCCTTTTGTGACCAGGCCAAGCTCCTCGCAGAGCTTCAGGTCTGTTGTGTAGGCAGGCTTGTAGTGGTCCAGGAACATAAGATCGACTTGCTTCAGTTGGCCCGATGCTGCCAGCCGCGCAATGCCTTCGTCGCTTGAGCCCACAATTACCTTTACAAGGTCGGTGAGGCCTGCAAGGTCGACCAAAGACATGATGACAGCCGCAAAGGCGGGATCGCGCTCGAAGCTGAAGTATCGCTCGCCGCCTGCTTTTCGTACAGCATCTGCGAAAAGAATGCATGAATAGCCTACGTAGCCGCCGAGCTCGACCTACGTGCTGTTAGGGATGTAATTCGAGTGCAGGGACATTCATACCATGGTTTTTGGCTTTACTTCCGCGATCAAGTCCGTGACAATGCGGCCCTTGTCCTCTCCCACATTCATGAGATACTTCTTTGTGCGTCCATACTCGTCAATGGCTGCCAGAACATGTTCTGGTGATCCTCGTATCTTCTCGATGTTGGGATGTGAATAGACGAAGTGCAGGAGCTCGATTTCGCGCCCATCGTCGAAAAACGCACCCTCCTCCTCTTGCGCTGCATATGCTTTGCTTTGATCAAAGCTGCCCATTGTTGCTGTTGTTCAATGGCAATCTGAAATTGTGCGGACAGTCGTAAGCTCGACGCGTCCGAGCTACCACAGTTGCCCCTCAACGCGTCCGGTCTAGTGCGGGGCTGTGATCAGTAATGACGAAATACATGCAGGAACATGTATGAGTGGCGCTTAGTCCATTCGACTGCTTTAGCACCCAATCTGCCTCCGTGGAGGCGTCTAGATGTCACTCCTTATGTTAGCACATTAGCAATTGACATCGCGCAAATTGCTTTTCCTGCAAAACCCCATTATTGAGGGTGGGATGCCAATGTAGGTGTGACGCCGTATCCTGCCTTTTCCATGCCACACTCCCGTGTACGCGTCAAAGCGCCCTTGGCACCGGTTGAGGCGAGTTCGCACTATGCCATGCGGATACGCGACGCTCATGTGGGGCGGTTCATTGGTGCATACACGGTCCTGTATAGTGTTGACGTTGAGTTGGGTGTGGCTGTCGTCAACGATCTAGAGCTCGCTGTGTCCGCTAACCGACTACGGAGCCACAAGGACTTGCCATGACAACGTACGCTTACCTCTACCAGGCAATATACCTCAACGATCCTGGATCCGCCAAACTCTATCTACCCGAAGCGGGAACTAGAATCGAAAAGATCTCGCTGAATGTCACAATTTTCCAGCTTGTCCCTGGACTGAGGGGTAAGAAAGTGCCGCTGTATGGCTACCGGTAGCGCACTATCAGCCCTGCGCACACACTGCACCTCTTCTGACTCGCTGGCAAATGGGGACTCTGCCACCATCTGCCACAGAGCGTCAGCAATCGAACGATGTGAATCCTGAAGTGGATATGAGGTGATTTCGATGGCTGCCCCGCAGTTGTATGTAGTGTATCTCATTCACTCCACCACGGGAGAGACTCCGTTGTTGGCACTAGATGGGTTCGCGGCTTGTGCTACGCCGAGTTCGTCCTTGGCCGAAGGCAAGTAGGATGGTTCTGCTGTGCCCAAGCCCGCAAAAACCCATGTTGCATGAGTAAAGTGCATATCCCATGTGCCGGAACCGGGTTTTACCGCTGGGAGGGCAATGTTGTTGAAGTCATTTCATCATGGCTGGCCAGTAGGAGCCTAGTTTGGCTCGAAGTGAAGTGGCACCAAGTCCAAACAACAAGGGATCCACGAGTGGCTGCATCATGAACGAGAATAATGCGTATGGTTGACGTTGTCTGGAGCGCTGCCGACCTTTGAGAGCCAATGGAGGCAGAGCGTGTACCGCGAGCTATGTGAGTAGTCCCAGACGATATCGGTCTGTCGCCATTTATATAGAGCAGTCCTGCATACACTGACCCCGCAGAACTCAACGTATCTCATTCACACCTTTTCCACCTCTTTTCACCATGTCAGACCTCAAAGCTTCCGTTGTCGAGACCCAAAACGGCTTCCACGTCGAGGGATACGAGAAGATCGAATATGACTTCACCTTCCTCGATGGCGTCTTCAACCCTGCCAACAACAACCTGGCCAAGTGCTACGAGCGCTGGGGCCGCTGCCTGGCTGTCATGGATCTTAACATCTACAACGTCTATGGCGATGAGATGCAAAAGTACTTCGACCACTACAACCTGCCTCTGACGATCCACAAGACCATGATCGGCGAAAAGGCTAAGTCCATGGAGACTCTCCTGAGCATCGTTGACTCGATGACCGACTTTGGCATCATCCGAAAGGAGCCCGTACTTGTCGTAGTATGTTCTCCACCCCGAATGAGGTGTTACAGAATGCTGACCTATCGCAGGGTGGTGGTTTGGTGACTGACGTTGCTGGGTAAAAAATAGCTCTAAGGCACTCTGGCCTGACTGCGCTGTAGGAATGGAGTTAACTCGTGACCTAGATTTGCTTGCGCGGCATACCGAAGAAATACCAACTTCATCCGTATCCCAACTACCGTCATTGGCCTGATCGATGCCAGTGTCAGCATCAAGGTCGCCGTCAACTACGGCAACTACAAGAACCGTCTCGGAGCGTACCACGCCCCGATGCACACATTCCTCGACTTCTCTTTCTTGAAGACTCTGCCAGAGGGCCAAGTACGAAACGGTTTCGCAGAGTTGATCAAGATTTCGACCTGCGCCCACAAGCCAACATTTGACCTGCTGGACAAGTACTGCGAGAAGCTAATCACTTCTCGGTTCGGTCGTGAGGGCAACGACAAGGAGGTTCTCCAGGCAGCGGATGAGATCAACCGTGCTGGTATCCACGAGATGTTGAAGCTCGAGACGCCCAACCTCCACGAGATCGGTCTCGACCGTGTCATTGCCTACGGCCACACCTGGAGTCCGCTCCACGAAGTAATGTTACCGCACCCTAAGCACGTTGCCTTTGCTGACTCTTCCGAAGCTTTCACCCAAGGTTCCGCTCCGTCACGGACATGCCATTTCCATCGACATGGCCTACTCAGCGACATTGGCAAACCAGCGCGGTCTCCTCAGCGACGAGGAGCACAGGAGGCTGTTGAACCTGTTCTCCAGGGCTGGTCTGTCCATGGACCACGAGCTGTTCGACGAGGACATGCTCGACAAGGCCACCAAGGCTATCCTGAAGACTCGTGACGGTCTGCTCCGTGCTGCCGTGCCCAACCCTATCGGTACCTGCGTGTTCCTGAACGACGTCTCTCCCGAGGAGATGAACAAGGCTCTGCGACGACACAAGGAGCTGATGAAGGAGTACCCTCGCGAGGGCGCCGGTCTCGACGCCTTTGTCGATGCCTCCGACACTGGATATACCATGAACGACAAGCCCATCGAGGATGCTATGCACGAGTCGAAGAAGACCATGAACGGCATGAGCAATGGCGCGGTCAACGGTACTGCCAAGGGCCAGGCGAACGGTCCTCCCCAAGGTCTCCAGGAGGTCATGGCCAACGGGTACGAGAACGGATACAAGAACTAGGTGCGACATAGCTGCGAATAAGTCCGACTAGGCAAGCGCATGTCCGACGGTTGCGATGACTAGAATGTGAAAGCGGTTGTTTGAAGCGGCGGCACTGTCTCCAGGCCGCAGTGGTGGATCGCGACATGCTTCAAGCTCATCGGCTTCCCCAAAATGAAAAAAACAATTCACTCTACACAATACTCTATGGCCTTTGACTCCGTGAAACATGTTGTGGTCCGTGGGACGGGTGAGTGCGCGGCGGTGTCGATGTGTGCAGTCGAATGAAGTGGGCACTGAAGATACGTTGCGCGGTTCTCGATTGAGTGTTGCGGTTGCGCCATGGTCTTTTCTGCAGCATCATGCCGTCGCCAGTATTGGTGTTGGTGGGCCACACGCCTCGTCGCCCTCGTCGCTGTTGCCGCTCCATCGCACGGTGGTGCCCGTGCCCGTGCCCGAAAAACCCTTCTGCCCGTGCACCGGCTTGGCGCCCCCCACACGTCAGTATAAAAACTCTGCGCCCCTCGTCCTCCTTTCTCGCTCCTTGATCAAAAAATACAAACGATCCCAGCCACGACTATCAGAACATCTCTGTCTTTTAGTTGCCAGTCACTACGGTGGCGTGGGATCGGAGAGCGATACTCCTGTAGGAAGCTGCTTTCTCGTTGGGTCGTCTTCAGTGATGGCGATGAGTCAGCGGTGTCGATTTATTTGGAGGACATACCCATGTCTCGTGCATGCGTTGCCGTGAGTGTGATGTACTTGTCAGTCTGTCATGGTTGCTCTGACTCTTTGATTTCATGGCTCGTCGTCGGATTCATGACCTTTGGCCCTATGGCATCGTGCACGGAGTTGGCGAAGAGGTCTGCAAGGTTCAGAAGCAAGAAAGAGATAGAGCACGACGGCAGTCATTAATGTCAATTGACTATTTGTCGTCGTTATCTATCATGCCCGAGTGTCATGATCGTAATGGCACCCGTTTGCTGTGCATAAATCATCTGGTAGAATGGTCTAGCCTCGGCTGACCCATGGCCTTCTATGGGATCGCAACCTTTACGTCGTCTTCGTACTCCACGTCTTTGATGCCATCCTTTGTTATGACCTTGACCAGTACGCCCTTGAAATCGATCGGAAGACGTCGCTTCAGCTCCTCGGTGCACATACGCAGGATCTTCATGCCTTGTTCGTAGTCGATGTCAGGATGGTGATGCTTGTCGAGCAGAGAGAGGCAGTAGTACCTGGCAGTACCGTGTTAGCATGGGCCTGAATGTGCGGGAGGTGCTGCATTGGAGGGGGCAGCGGGTGGGACGTACTGTGCGTATCCATGTGCGGCGTATGGGAGCGGTGCTTGACTCGCCAAGTAGTCGATCCAGTAGAGAGTTGGCTTGTCGGCAATCGTGTCGTATCCACCCAGGAGCAAGTTGACCGTGTATGGTTTTCTTGATCGCAGCGCCGACGCCAGTTCTCCTCGGACGAAGTTGGCAGTTGCAGCGGGTGACAGCTCCATGTTGTTGCGCATCGAGTATAATTGTACGTTTGCCTGGATGTATTCGGCGAATTGGACTGCACCACCGTCAGCTACCGCTAGTCGCCGTGGCCGCTCCTGTCATACCCGTATCGCCGGCTTCTCCAGAGAAGGCCATCAGCGTGTGTGTGTTGAGTACTCGGGTCTTGTCGTCGGACGCCTTGAGGATGGTGGCGCCACGCATGGCGGCTTTGGAGGCGGCGATGAGGGTAAAGTCCTTGCCGGTGATTCCTAGCAAGACCTCCCTGTGCAAGAGTCAGTATCCAGATAGCGCGTCTTGTGAACGACGTACATGGTGATGAGCTTGGGGTGGTGGCTGTGGGGAGGGAAGGCGACTTTCGTCGGGCGTGGACAGGCGGGCGGGGAGGCGTAAGATCAGGCAACGTCAGCGTCCGGATCCACGGTCGTGGTGGTTTAGCGGCAAGGACCGTTTGGTGTGGTTATGGCTGTGGTGGTGTTGACGCCGCACGTGAAGGCAGCTCTCAGCGTCGCGGCTGCCGTACACATGAAGCTTGGGCCAGCGTGGCCTTGGCAGGACTGGACTCGTCGTGCACCCGCTGTGCCCATATGTCGGCCTGCACAGTCGCAACGTCTACAGTGAACTGCTCGAATACAAGCCACGGCTACGTGTGCTTGAGCTTTTCCTCCGCCGCCCTTCACATGATACACAGACGGCCGCGCATGACTTTACCGGTACCCCCGAGGCACCATGAAACCTGTGACAGACGCGGCAGGCCGGTCTTCGGACCGTCGCGCATGCCATGAGAGCTGCTGTTTCGTCTGGCTTGGCTTGCAAGACGCTGGCGACGATGGAGTTTTGAGTCGTTTGCCAAAGAAGCTACCTGGGACGGCGATCTCCCGTGCATAATCGGCAGGCCCGCAGAGGGCATGTATCACGGACGCCTGTCACGCCCATGCCACAGCTCGCCCAACCCAGCTTGCGCGTCGTCCCACCCAAGGCTTGCGATAATGGCTTTTACAAACGAGGGCGTGGGCTGCCAATGAGGCGACGGCGTCATAGCGGGGCTGAAATCTGCTGAACGACCCCTCCAAAACCTTGCTGGACTCTTAAGCTCTGGAACACCCCACCCAAACAAAACAACACCGACACTTGATCTTACACATACAACTAGTAAGTCGAATTTTCTGCCGGCAGCCTCTCCGCGGCCGGACTCTGCTACCCGCGCATCCGGCCTGCTTCTATATCTCCTGCCCTGCACGTCTGCGGCTCCCCAGCACCCCAATTGACTCTCCCAACAGCAATCCTTCACCATGACCATCACCAAGATCCACGCCCGCTCCGTCTACGACTCTCGGGTACGTCGTGCACCAGCAACGCATCTCCCACCACGGAGCTTCACGGCTAACCCGCTCTAGGGTAACCCGACCGTCGAGGTCGACATTGTCACCGAGACCGGCCTTCACCGCGCCATCGTCCCCTCCGGCGCCTCCACTGGCTCCCACGAGGCCTGCGAACTCCGCGATGGAGACAAGTCCAAGTGGGGCGGCAAGGGTGTCACCAAGGCCGTCGCCAACGTCAACGACACCATTGCCCCTGCCCTGATCAAGGAGAAGCTCGACGTCAAGGACCAGTCCGCTGTAGACGCGTTCCTCAACAAGCTCGATGGCACAACAAACAAGACCAACCTGGGCGCCAACGCCATCCTCGGTGTCTCAATGGCCATCGCAAAGGCCGCTGCCGCCGAGAAGGGTGTCCCCCTCTACGCACACATCTCCGACCTGGCTGGCACCAAGAAGCCCTATGTCCTCCCCGTACCCTGTAGGCAATCCCTATCGAGCAATGCAGTCACTGCGTACTGACTGTGCAGTCCAAAACGTCCTCAACGGTGGCTCGCACGCCGGTGGCCGTCTTGCTTTCCAAGAGTTCATGATCGTTCCCTGGTAACTTCATACCCGTGCAGCCCGTGGAACTCGACACTAACAGCTCCCAGTGAAGCCCCCACCTTCTCCGAGGCGATGCGCCAAGGAGCCGAAGTCTACCAGAAGCTCAAGGCTCTCGCCAAGAAGACGTACGGACAGTCCGCCGGAAACGTCGGTGACGAGGGCGGTGTCGCCCCAGACATCCAAACCGCTGAGGAGGCTCTCGACCTCATCACCAAGGCCATCGAGGAGGCTGGCTACACTGGCAAGATCAAGATTGCTATGGATGTTGCGTCCAGCGAGTTCTACAAGGCCGACGAGAAGAAGTACGACCTCGACTTCAAGAACCCCGACAGCGACAAGAGCAAGTGGCTCACATACGAGCAACTCGCCGAGATGTACAAGTCTCTGGCCGAGAAGTACCCTATCGTCAGCATCGAGGACCCCTTCGCTGAGGACGACTGGGAGGCTTGGTCTTACTTCTTCAAGACCTACGATGGCCAGATTGTTGGTGACGACTTGACCGTGACCAACCCCGAGTTCATCAAGAAGGCCATCGAGCTCAAGTCTTGCAATGCTCTTCTCCTCAAGGTCAACCAGATTGGTACTATCACCGAGGCCATCCAGGCTGCCAAGGACGCTTTCGGTGCTGGTTGGGGTGTCATGGTTTCTCACCGCTCCGGAGAGACCGAGGATGTCACCATTGCCGATATCGTTGTTGGTCTACGATCTGGTCAGATCAAGACTGGTGCGCCAGCCCGATCTGAGCGTCTCGCCAAGCTTAACCAGATCCTCCGTATCGAGGAGGAACTCGGTGACAACGCCGTCTATGCCGGCAACAACTTCAGGACTGCCGTGAACTTGTAAGCGACTCGTCTGCAGAGTCCGGTAGTGCTAGGGTCATGAGATGATGCGACGATAATGAAGTTCAGAGCGAACGGAAATATGTACACGAAAAAATGCAACAATATATCCTACACAACACATGTCCGCTCCCCAATTAGGCATTGCAACCTGACGCATATGTTGACTTGACATTTCCTCATCTTCCGTAACATCATCTCTCTGATCCCGAAGTTGCTATTGCAGAACCTTCTTGCGTTTACTTAGCAGCTGAATCACCCGAGGACGTTTTTGTTCTGACTCATGCACTGTATATCACCTTGGGGAGACATGTATTCGACGCAAAGTACTCAACGCTGTACTCACTCTGACATGACGGTTTCCGTGACCTTGCTACAACATGTGAACTACCCGCTTTCTGGACAAAATAAGCGCGGACATAGAGAGGTCGGTGCGTAGGAGAACCCATCGTCTGTAGCCTTTCTTCTCGGCCCTGTCAGTAAAAGTAGACACAATCCCTTACAATTCCGACGAAGCCCAAGCTACACCTCATCGATCCGGCCCACTGCCACTACCAATATTGAGGTTTCTTCGGAGTATCTCCGACAAGCCCAGGAGCCAGCACCTCTCGGTTTTGCCTGTCGAACTGCTCCTTATCCGCGATTGAGTGGAGCGTTCGGGCTAGAGTTGCTGTGCTGATTCAAAGTCAAGAGTTTTCATCTGGACCCTACCGAGCACTGCCTTCCTGCTGTCATCGTAACTACAAAGACGCTTTACTTTGGTCTGCCTGAGAATAATGAAAAGATCGACATCGGTTTCTCCAGGCAGCATCATAGTGTGGGGTATCTTTCATTTCTAACGAAGGCTATACACTTGATAAATAGAGAGAATACCAAGATGAATGTAACAGACGGCCAATGATGTGTTATGACCGAGTAACGTTCAGTGAGCTCGTTGCACGACGACTGAGGTGAAGAGTAAGACCGAGGAAGTACAATTAGTCGATTTACTACCGCCCAGGCCGTCTGTTACTGCTCATACGCATTGCCGTCTTACTTCCATCACCCACATATGTGTTGTCCCCATCCCAGTTCCAGCATCTACCTCGATATACCGTTCTATTCCCACAGGCCCAGGGCCATCCCCGGCCCACCAACTACCTCACACTGCTCCCTACTCTCACACATAGGCCCAGCCCCGTTTCTCGCACTATACGCACAGCAAATCCAATCCCCACCACAATAATTCGGGACCCAGAAGCCTGTGGCATTGCAGTACCGGAATCGATCACCGAAATGGTGACATTGAGCCACGCCGGGCAGGCACATGGGGTCAATCTGCCATAGCGCTGTTGTGGACGCTGGTGCCGGAGACGTGGCGGTCGCGTCGGTTGGAGCAACGAATGTAGATGTGTCCATCGCGACTGTTGTTGTTATCGTTGGTATGGTGCAGGCGGATTGCAGGACTGCGGAAGCGGTGTTGAGTGGTAATAGGAGGAGAAGGAGCAGATTGGCCGAGAGTTGATGAGATGGCATTGGGAGAGACATGATCTTGACTTGTTGATTTGAGAGTGGAGACATCGTATAAACTGATGCGTGGGCCGGATGCTTTTGAAGAGTCCTTCAGCTGCTCATGAGTCTGAACTAGTGGTATTTGAGGGGTACAGTGCTCGAAAAGAGCGCATACTCAGGCTATTGATTAGGCCGTGATGGTGTGATATCACATCTTTGAACAAGGTGCCGAACTGTAGGTACATTGAAATGGTGTACATGTATGACCCTGTCCCATGCATCAATGGTACACGACCACTCAAGTACCGCGATGCTCATATCTAGGCAGTTGGAAACTACCATCGAGGACACCATATAGTATGGACTGCCAGCTGATAGACGGGTGGCAAAGTACCTTGGTACTCATCGTAGTGTTGGTGTGCGTTTGCTACGAACGGCGTGAAATCGAATGGTACAAGGACGATGTCACTGGAGCTGACTGTCTGCCTGTTGATCAGACTGCGCTTCTTCCGGCATCCCGCCATCACACATGTGCACTGAAGGTTTGTACAGTCCTAGCTGATAGATGGAAACTCGTTGAGCATGCCGATGATCAAGCTTGCAACACGCCGGCTTCGCGATGCTCTGCGTACCCTCTCACAAAGTCAATTGAGCAGGTATTCGGCCAAATCTCGGTATTGGTAGGTGTGAATCGAGCGGCGAACGACCTCATGCCCTGGCCTAGAGACGGTCCGGAACTCGGCACGTTGGCGGCCCGGGCTGTACAAGCCATCGATACCCCGAGCAGACACTACAGCGCACGCCATAAGATAGATCTGTTCTGGGCTCTCTGTGAGCTTCACAATAGCCATGTTCGGAGCCTGAGACGCGGTGCAACGTAAGAAGCGCAAGGGATATGCAGGAGCTACTCAGGGTCTGTCAAAGCCTAGGCTTGTCATCGTTGCCGTCTGACATTAGTTGGCCGAATGAGACGCACCGCCGCCCTCAGCTCGCCGTGCTTGCTTTATGTCCTGAGCGGCGGCGTAGCAAGAAGCATCTTGTTCTGGAGCGGGCCGGAGCCGTTTCACCATGTTGCAGGCTGATGCGGCGTAATTCAGAGTAAAAACATTTGATTGTTTTGAGAGCGCGCGCGTTAAGCCCGTAATGCTGTCTACATGTCAGCTGTCGATGCAAGCTTCCTAAGGAGCACGGTCGTGCGGCTTTTGATATCGACGAGGCAGACCAGGTACCCGATATGGGTAGGCCCAGACCGTTGCCAAGGATTCTAGAGATGGGCGCAATGTATAGACAGCAAACATGGATGTCCATGCCGTCATCATCGCGGAGTAGATTCCCGAGAGATCGAGAGTCTTCGTTGGTACAAGGTGTGTTGTGAACGCCTCTGCTGAACATCTGGAGCAATATAGAAACAAATGTGCAGCAAAGGCTTGGAGTAGGCAGACCTTGGGCTGGCCAATGGTCTGGACAGCTCGACGGCTCCGCGGGTAGAGCTTCTAGCGCGGCATGTCAGATGCGTACCATGGTTCATATGCTCTTGACCTCGCCAGCTGTGATGAACCAATAGATGATAGCGTCGCTCAATCAGTGGTGTCAAGACGTCTGCTTAGAGGTGTGATTGGCAAGCGCATTATCTCGACCCGGTGAGTGGGTCGTGGGTGCAGCAAGATCTTGAGGAGTCGTCGTAAAATTTCGACGATGTTCGCCTCACGATCTAGATGCTACCGCCGGCCGGCCGTCGCTTGAAGAATGCCTCTCCACTATCGCAGTTGCGGTGAGAACCAAGACGCCGACGTTTACTGGAAAAGTCCTAGCAACGTGATGTAGCGGGTACTGGCAGCTTTCATGGTTTGTGGCTGCTCCTTCTGCAGCCCTGGAGTGGTCCGGTGCAGCTAGCGCCGGAAGATTGGATAGCCGCATGCCAGGCGTCGCACATGTCCACAGCACTCGTTGGATGGCAGCTTGGTAGCGACGAGTGTTCACGGGTAATGGTGGTGTAGGTGAGGCCAAAAGGGAAGATAAAAGAAAGAAGGGCATGAATGCTGACATGGCCTGAGCCCCAGCTAGAGAAGCTGATCAGCACACGGTGCACATCATTACTCGCATGGGAGGACGCCGTTCACGATGTCGTGTCGATCATGTTCTGATTAGTTGATGCATGCTTGGTGCGACGGGTTCCCAAACAGGAGCCCACCCACGGGTCTGGAGAAGTCACGACGTGAAGCAGACACCATGTAACGTTACTCTGACCTCAGGCCTCTCGAGGGCCTTTGGACGTTGGCGGAAGTCGAGCCAGCAGACGGAAGCTGTGAAGTGAATACGGACAGCGGAAGGGCAGCGGCTGATTCGTCAGACAAAGATGGTTTGTCCCTAGCGCAGGGAATAAGGGTAGCAAAAGGCCGAGCATGCAGCCTGAGGCCTGGGCTTGAGAGATGACACGTTACTGTTTGCTCGAGGGCCGAGAGTCTGGGCGACATGCAGAGGGGCGGCGTCACAGAGTGAAGCAGAGGCCGCAGCAACGGTGTCGAAAAAGAGGGCAATGTCGGGCCAGGCGACTGGTGGGCGGGTGTCGGAGCTGCGTAAGGGCAGAGATGGACGACGCGAGCACGAGCAGACAGCTGGGCAGCAGAACAAAGGGCGCTAGCTTCCGTTTCGGCCGATCGTCGATCTGGCGCCATTAAGCGGCGGCGCTAAGCCCGGTGCGGCGCTGTCCATCTGCAAACACTGTGCTGCACGACGGCAGTGCGGCTTCATGGGGAATGCGAGGGCAGCAAACGGGCGCGGTGCGCTGCGTGGGAGCGGGAGCCGCTGACGTCAGGCTGGACCAAGGCTGGAGGGCGCCGACGTGGGTGGGCGCCGCGGCGTGGCAACTGTTGAGCAGCAGACAGGCAGCTTCGGGGCGCCACAATAAAGCATGCTGGCCATGGACTTGCGGATGGGCAAAAAGAAAAGACGACGGCGAAAGGGTAATGTGCATGTTGGGGCGGGCGACTGTAATCGTCATGGCGTAGGGCCAGGCGTGAGCGTCGGCGGCGACTGTGCGGGCGAGGTTTTCATAGGGGCCGAAGCGGAAGGGGCTACTGGGGTAGCGCTGGGAATCGTGCAGGAGCGACCGGCAGCCGAGCGCGTCTAGACTGTTCCAGCAGGCGCGGCCCACCGAGCGTGCTGACCAAAGCCGCCAGGGTCCCTCGACGCTCAAACTCTGCCCCAGCGTCCAAGGCGAAAGGCGGCGGGACCGTCTTGGGGAGCATGGGGCCAGCTCGCAGCACGGCGAGCCTCACGGCGAGACAGCAGCAGCGGTCGGGGCCCGCTGTCCTCTTGAAGCGCGCCAGGCAGCCAGCAGAGTCACCAGCAAAACGAGCGGCGGGCCTGGAGGGTGAGGGTGCAAGGTGCCAGGCGCGAGGTGCAAGGACGCGCAAAGCCACGGCTCCGGGACAGGTTCTAGATCGTCCACCAGCCCTCTTGTGTGCGACTCTAGCAAAAGACCAACCATATCGCTGACTGCCCGCCGTGCCTGCCATTCCTCGCATTCCTTCTCTCAGTCCCGCACATCACGCCTTCCTCGCCCTTCCCACCCACGTTACTAATCCGCTTCTGCATGTGTTTCCGCCTGCCTTGGTCGCCTCTGCATATCCTCCCTCCAGCTGCCCACCTCGTCTGACCCAGACCCCTGTGCCCATCCTGGACCCCCGTGCCGACTGCCCGCATGGAAGTCTGAACGATGGAGGGACCTACTACCATCCCACCTGATATAATCGAGCGTCAGTCGCTCTGCTTCTCCCGCCCCATGCCTGGCATGGTCGTACAGCAAGGCGAGAACGGCTTCAGAGAGGGACTGTCCCAGCTCTACGTGCCGGCAGAGAGCAACGCCGCCGAGCAGCTCGTCAAACTCAAGGATGCCCTCCGCAAGGCTGATACCGACAGCTTCTGGATCCAGCTCACCCAAGGCCTGGCCAAGATTGCCGACGCCCAGTACGCTTTCGTCTCCAAGCGCATCCTCGTCGACGACAAGAATGTTGCCGTCGAACTGCCACCCATCGGCGAGCCTGGAGCCTGCCTCATGGGCGAGGCTTTCTACATCAACGACGACCATGGCAACGGACCCGGCCACCTGAGAAACTTCAAGTACCATGCCTACCAGTGTCCGTGTGCCTACATGAAGCACGACAAAGTCTTCATCATCCCTGAAAGACTAAACGACTTTATTCTCGACAATCCAAACGACCTCATCATCCCGGGCGAGGCCTACCTTGGAATCCCCTTGTTTGCGGAAGGAAAGTGCTTCGCCCACTTTGGTGTCATGTGGGGTAAAGAGGGGGCTGCTCGGCGCGTGTTGAGCTGGGGATTTCTTGAGATGCTGTTCCATAGCCTGGAAGACATGATCCTAGAGCGCGTCTTGGAAGGCAATGATTTTGCAGAGGCTGCTGAACCAATCCGAGCTCAGATACCCAGGATCGTGCCCCACAGAGCCGTCTCAGTTGCCCAGTCATTGAAGCCTTACGCCCGGAGTCTATCCCATGAGTTGAGGACGCCGATGCAGGGTGTCGTTGGTATGCTAGACGTCATGATGGCAAACGTAAAAGAAGCATCAGAATCCCTGCAACTTGAATCGCGGACCCGTGAGATACTCGACACACTCAGGGAGAACATTGAGGCGGTCCAAGGTGTGTAACAATCCTGCAAAACCATTGCTTAATCCTCCTGGGAAACACCAATCCAGCATCGAGTCTTGAACCGAGCCATGCTAACTACGTATCAGACAGCTCAAGACGCGCAGTCGAAGCAGCCGACAATGTTGTCCACGCCTATGACATGAACATGGGCGTACCAGAGACCCCACTTTCGCCACTAGACAAGACGCCCGACCAGTGGAACACCTTCTGGCGCGAGATGCGGCCGGATCTGATGATTACCGGCAACGACATGCGCGCTCCGCTACGCGGCATCAAAAGAAGACGACACGAAGTTTCCTGGGCAGACCATGCTAACAAGACACGCGTGGTCAAGAGTGCCCGCCAACGAGTTCGAGACACCTTTTCAGAGGAGCCTCCCATGCGCGGCACCAAGTCCTGTCCTCCAGACGCAAGCGCTCTGGAACTGGACCGACTAGACCACACCTGCTCACATGGAACATCGTTGGGCAAGTGTGACTCCACCACCTCGCCAATCTTCGCATCCGAACACTCCAAGGTCCCTGGACTGCGACACACCAACCTGCGAGAAGTCCTTCAGTACGTTATCAACGATGCGCTCAAAGTAGGAGGACGACCGGATTCCGCCATCGCCGAGGCCACGGATACGGGAGAGCGCATTGAAGTTCGGACGCGTAGCTCGAATGGAGAGGCACACACCAAATGGATCGAGTGGACTGTTTCCGCCGATGTGCCAGAGACAATCGTCATTGACGAACGGGACCTTGCTAAGATGGTCTCTTGCCTTGCTCTCAACGCTATCAAGTTTACACAGGACGGATCCATCACACTCCAAGCGACACTCAGCGCAAAAGGTCGCTACATTGTCATCAACATCAAGGACACGGGCTCCGGCATCCCAGCGGCGTTTCTGCCTAACCTGTTCAAGCCGTTTTCAAGAGAAGACGACTCCATGACACGGCAGAGTGAGGGGCTGGGCCTTGGTCTCATGGTCGCGAAGGGTATTGCGAGGAAGCTCGGTGGCGATCTCTTCTGCCTGCGTTCGCATGTGTCGGGACCCGGAAGAGGATCAGAATTTGAGATGCGAGTCCCGCTTACCCCAGGCGAAATATGCAGTCGCCCTGCAACACCATTTGGGTCCCCCACCCTGTCCATCAAGTCTCGCATGTCTATCGATCCCGAGGTACCTCGTCTGGACCTTGGCCGGGGCCCAGTCACCCCTCCGCTGAGTTCTGATGCATTCAGACACGAGCGGGAACGTCGGCCACCAATCACACCTGTCATCACCGCCCCCTCTGCAAGATCGCCAGATGACATTGGCCTTGCTACTCCCCGCCGCACTTCATCGCCCCCACGACAACACTCTACTCGCGCTCTATCTCTGGAGCGGGACGTCGTGCCAACCGATCTCGGCGAACAGCTGCCCCTCAACATTCTGGTCGTGGATGACAACGCTATCAACCGACGCGTTTTGGTGAGCATGCTCGGCAGGCTGGGCTACAAGAACATTACCACGGCATTCAACGGTAACGACGCCGTCGAAACTGTTCGTCGCAATGCGCTCGCGCCGGCTTCTGAAGCATTTGATGTCGTCCTCATGGACCTGTGGATGCCGCTGCTGGACGGCTTCCAAGCTACCGAGGTGATTCTGAAGATGCCCGAGCTCGTGCGAAAGCCGACCATCCTGGCCGTCAGCGCCGACATTACGGATGCCGCTCTGGACAAAGCAGTCAAGAGCGGGATGAAGGGCTTTGTCACCAAGCCCTTCATCACCCGAGACATTGCCCGATTGATTCGGACATACTGCGCAAGCCAATGAGCTTGCACTTTCTACTTCTCCCACGGCGCTATGGCTGCCTGGGTTTATTCACGATACATAGATTATAGTCGTACACGATACAGGTGGTGATGCTAGAGAGCGGGCATGACTGGATCGGACTGGGTACATGATGATGACGATAGCATTTGACCGGGCCTCTGAAGGCTTTTTGCGGCGTTTAGCGAGCGGGATACCTTTGGTAGGCCATAATACCCTTTGATGAATTGTGCATGTTGGGACGACCTGGAACATGGGCTGCAGTAGCATACGCGGGCTACTATACAACGAAACGTTTACCATATGATTCGACTCGTTGCTTCCTTTGCGAGTGACACTGCAGTGCTGGCAACGTGAGCTCTGCTAAGACCCGGATTGCCGAGCTTGACCCGCAGGCACGGCAGTCTTGCCCCGGTGAGCTGCAGTCATGATGTCCAAGGTGGGGAGCTCGAGCCGCGGGGCATGGCCGAACATGGCACCTGGCCTCGGAATCTGGCCGCGCCCCAAGCCTTGCAGAGTCGCTGCGAACGGCGACTCTCACCAGCCACATTCCGCTCGAGGTGCAGTCGGACGGGTGCGCGAATGGCAACGAGGTGCGCGAAACGTGTTGGCGGACGAAGGGTGGCTGGAGAGGCTGCAAGGGGACTAGTGCTGTGGCGCATGCGGGTCGATTTTAGAGGACAGATTTCTTGGGATGCGCCGAAGTCGAGACAAGAGCTGTTGCGCCGCCAGTACAGCCGTTGCTGCCGTGGACAATCGCAGAACCTTCCATCCTCTTCTCCTGTGACGCTGCTTGTGCCAGGAAACACGGTCCCTCCCTTGCCGCTCCCAGTACTAAGGCGGACGTTGTCCCAGTGCATCTCAACGTCATAGGCAAAGACCACACACTTCGCGAGCCGAACTATCTCTGCGACCACCACCACCGCGCCACGCGGACCATCCAACAGCGAGAGCACCGAGAGACGCAGACGCGGCACCGAGAGCAGTGGGCATGGAGAATGCGTACACCAAGACGCCTGCCGAGGCGCTGAGGCAGTTCCAGGTCGAGGAGCAACAGGGCCTCAGCGCCCAGCAGGTGCAGAGCGCACGGGAGAAGCATGGCAAGAACGGTATGTCAGCGTCGTCGCAGAGGCCGCCCACCACTAACACGCGGGACAGCGCTGCCAGAAGACCCGCCGACACCCATCTGGGAGCTCATCCTGGAGCAGTTCAAGGACCAGCTGGTCATCATCTTGCTAGGCTCGGCAGCAGTGTCGTTCGTACTTGCCCTCTTTGAAGAGGACGAAGGCTGGACGGCTTTCGTCGACCCGGCAGTCGTACGTACTAGACCAGACTCTGCCTGCACTGCGCTGACAGGCCCCATAGATTCTCACCATCCTCGTCCTCAACGCCGTCGTCGGAGTATCGCAGGAAACCAGCGCCGAAAAGGCCATTGCGGCTCTGCAAGAATACTCCGCCAACGAAGCCAAGGTCGTGCGCGATGGCCACGTCAAACGCGTCAAGGCCGACGAGCTGGTCCCTGGAGATGTCATCTCCGTTACAATCGGCGACAGGATACCCGCCGACTGCAGGATCTTGTCTATCCAGAGCAACAGCTTCAACATCGACCAGTCCATTTTGACCGGAGAGAGCGAGAGCGTGTCCAAGGACACCCGGGCCGTCAAAGATGAGAACGCCGTCAAGCAGGACCAAGTCAACATGCTCTTCTCGGGTACCACGGTCGTCACGGGCCATGCGACTGCGCTGGTCGTCCTGACAGGCGCCAACACCGCAATTGGAGACATCCATGAGAGCATCACGGCACAGATCTCGCAGCCCACACCCCTCAAGGAGAAGCTCAACGACTTCGGCGACCAGCTCGCAAAGGTCATCACGGCCATCTGCATCCTCGTCTGGCTCATCAACATCCGCAACTTCAACGACCCCTCGCATGGCAGCTTCACCAAGGGCGCCATTTACTACCTCAAGATTGCCGTCTCGCTCGGTGTCGCCGCCATCCCCGAGGGTCTGGCCGTCGTCATCACAACCTGCTTGGCCCTGGGCACGCGCAAGATGGCTGCAAGGAACGCCGTCGTGCGGAGCTTGCCTTCTGTCGAGACTCTCGGCAGCTGCAGCGTCATCTGCTCCGACAAGACTGGTACCCTCACCACCAACCAGATGAGCGTCAACAAGATGGTCTTCCTCAACGAACAAGGCAGCGGCCTTGAAGAGTTTGACGTCCAAGGTACTAGCTTTGCGCCCGAGGGCCAGATCTCACTTCGTGGCAATCCTCTCGAGAACCTCGCGGCGCAATCCGACACTGTCCGCCAGATCTGTGAAGTCACGGCGCTTTGCAACGATGCCGCCCTTGCCTACGACTCCAAGAATGGCACGTATAACCTCGTCGGTGAGCCTACTGAGGGTGCCCTTCGTGTCCTAGTAGAAAAGGTTGGCACTCCCGACATTGCCCACAATGCCACGCGCGCCAGCACCTCGCCTGAAGGACGCCTCGATTTCGCCACCAAGCACTACGAGAGCCAGTATTCCCGCCTAGCAACCTACGAATTCTCCCGCGACCGTAAGAGCATGTCTGTCCTTGTAAAGAAGGGCAACTCGCAGAAGCTCCTCGTAAAGGGCGCCCCCGAGTCAATTCTTGATCGTTGCACCAATGTCGTCGTTGGCAAGAACGGCAAGAAGATACCAATGAGCAAGCAACTGGCCAGTCTTATCAACAAGGAGATCGTCGAGTACGGCAATCGCGGTCTGCGTGTCATTGCTGTGGCGTCTGTTGAAGACGTTGAATCGAACCCGCTTCTGGCGAAGGCGAAGACCACCAAGGAGTACACTCAGCTAGAGCAGAAGATGACTCTCATCGGTCTCGTCGGCATGTTGGATCCTCCTCGTCCTGAAGTCCGCGCCTCCATCGCCAAGTGCCGCTCTGCTGGTATCCGCGTCGTGGTCATCACTGGGGACAACCAAAACACTGCCGAGTCCATCTGCCGTCAGATTGGCGTCTTCGGACCCAACGAGGATCTTACTGGCAAGTCTTTTACTGGTCGCCAATTCGATGATCTCTCCGAATCTGAAAAGATGGAAGCCGCTAAGCACGCAAGCCTCTTCTCCCGCACTGAGCCAACGCACAAGTCCAAACTCGTCGACCTCCTTCAGCAAGCCGGTGAGGTGGTCGCTATGACTGGTGACGGTGTGAACGATGCTCCCGCACTCAAGAAAGCTGACATTGGTGTTGCCATGGGCTCCGGAACCGACGTAGCCAAGCTCGCCGCTGATATGGTCCTTGTAGATGACAATTTCGCTACCATCGAAGGCGCCGTCGAAGAAGGCCGCTCTATCTACAACAACACTCAGCAGTTCATTCGCTACCTCATTTCGTCCAACATTGGAGAAGTCGTGTCGATCTTCCTGACTGCCGCTATGGGTATGCCTGAAGCTTTGATTCCTGTCCAACTCCTCTGGGTCAATCTCGTTACCGACGGTCTCCCCGCCACCGCTCTCTCCTTCAACCCTCCGGACCACGATGTGATGAAGCGCCAGCCCCGTAAGCGCGACGAGCCTCTCATCAGCGGCTGGTTGTTCTTCCGTTACATGGTTATTGGTACCTATGTCGGTGCCGCAACTGTCGGTGGCTATGCGTGGTGGTTCATGTTCAATAGCGACGGTCCTCAAATCTCGTTCTACCAGCTCCGCCACTTCCACCGCTGCTCTACCCAGTTCCCTGAGATCGGCTGCGAAATGTTTAGCAACTCGTCTGCCCAGGCTGCGTCAACCGTCAGCTTGAGCATCCTGGTCGTAATCGAGATGCTCAATGCCATGAACGCTTTGAGCAGCTCAGAGAGTCTGCTGACACTGCCGCTCTGGGAAAATATGATGCTCGTCTATGCCATCTGTTTGAGCATGGCCTTGCACTTTGCTCTCCTCTACATTCCGTTCTTGCAGGGACTCTTCAGTGTCATCCCGCTAGACGGCAACGAGTGGAAGGCGGTCATGGCCATCAGTGCGCCTATCATGTAAGTCATCCTCACAGTCTGTTAGAATCAACGAAAGAGCAAGGCTAACATGAAACCAGCATCATCGACGAAGGTCTCAAATTCCTCGAGCGCAAGTTCTTCATCCAAAAGGGCAACGAGAAGTTGGAGCTTGTCGAACAGCAAA
Organism: Alternaria incomplexa; assembly: GCF_024043165.1. Classification (NCBI taxonomy): domain Eukaryota; kingdom Fungi; phylum Ascomycota; class Dothideomycetes; order Pleosporales; family Pleosporaceae; genus Alternaria; species Alternaria incomplexa. Next base: position 184,664 of record NW_026249852.1, read on the forward strand.
ACGGCCGGGCGAAGAAGGACTAGGTGTCTTCTTCCTCTTCTTCCTCTTCTTCTCCCTCTCACTCGCTGAGACGGGTCAGTGGACGGTCACATCTCCGCTCTGATCTGGTCAAGGAACGCGTAATATAGTCACCCTGCATATAGAAGCAAGAAATTGGGGAGTAGGTGTTTTAGGAGATAGCGAGGAAGGGATGTTTTGATACCTCTTGCATGAGACTAGGAGTTTTTGCTTCGTTCAGTGACGAGTGGTAGACGTAGATGCGAACAGTATGAATAGAGCAACAGTCACGCCACAGCGAAGCGAGTATACGTGCCTTGTATGTTTATTATGAGTATCGTACAAGAAAGACGTGCAATAGACAGGCATCATCGGTTCATGTCTGGACGACCGACAGTGCAGTCTTGCCGTGCTGAATATCTTCATCGGCTGGCGTATGAAAACCGTAAGTAACAGTCTGCAAAGCTCCTGCGAAGCCCAACTCTTACCCCAGGATTCCCCCAACGCGAAGACCTCATTAACTCTCCACTCGTCCTCCGACAATGCATGTTCCATATAGCTCACACCCACCAATCACCGACTCGATCCATCAACCTCACGCTTCTCCTTAGCGCCCATCATACTTTGCAGTCAGCCTCCTACCCTCCTTCTCCACCTCATCGACCTCGGGCTCCCAATCGACTGCCTTCTCGTGCACACCAAGGAACTCCCAGATACCCTGTCCCGCCTTGATCTTAGCCTGCTTACCCTTCTTGGCCGCCTTCTTCTCCGCAACCGTCTTACCCGTAGTCAAAAGGTGCATGTCAACCCTGAGCTTCAAGTATCCATTCCCTAGAAACATGATGTCTATGTTGTGTTTGCCGACAACTGTCTTGGCCTGGACAATGCGGAAAGATGCGTGAGGGGGAGCATGAAACGCGTGGGTGGCATACGGCGAGGAACGAGATGGAATACTGAGACTGGCACTATGGGCACCGGATGCGGCGCTCAGACCAATAATGGAGGAAACCCTGAGAGTGCGCTGGCCGAAACCGTGGTTGTCGATGTGGGTCTCGGTGTACATGGGGCAGTACAGCTTCCAGGATCCTTCAATCGCACCAAGAGGCATGGGGACACGGGTCAAGATACTGTAGCGGAAGAAGGTGGATGCAGTCTCGGCGCGCTTGATGTCGGCGTTGGCCTTTTCCACTTGCAATGCGTTTGTGACGACCACCTTGAGCGCGGCAGTGTTGGTGTCATCGGAGCGTTGCAGTTGTAGCAGCTGTTCGCTCTTGGAGGAGCAGCCTGTTAACTGGGGTAGGCAAGGAAGGGGACCTGCTTCTTTGCTGTCGTAGAGCCAGTCGTCATACTCTTCCATGTACTCGGCTTCCTCGGTGAAGTTGATGGTACGCTGGGAAGTGGTGAAGGTAGTAGTGAAAACGTCAAAGCTGGCTTCGGTGTGCTTCTCCACATGCTTCTTCTTCTTCTTGTCGAAGGGAGAGAGCTCCTCGTCGGGCCGAGTGTATGGCTTGTTAGGGCGCAGATACATGTCCAGAACACTTTGGGTTGTGGAGGAAGAGGTGCTCGACGTGGTGCTGGTTGCTTCGCTGACAGCGCGACGACCTCGGGGGCGTGGTTTGGGGGCGTGGTTTAGGGGCTCTTTGAAGTTCATGAGGTTCGCAGAGGTGAAGCTCTCGATTTGGCTGTTAGTGAGTGGATTGACGGAGCCTTGGCTACCGACCACGTGCTTGTCGGCTTTGGCAAGTTTTGCGATAGTCATGAGAGGGATATCGGGAGACGATTCGTCGGCAGTAGGTGCTTCCTCGGTTTTCTTGCTTGTGGTCGCTGCTGACGACTGTGCCGGTGCAAGGCTGAAAGGAATCGCTGACACACGAGGAGTGGTTGCAGGAGTGCGGCTCATCTGCGAAAGAGGAGTCTCGGTGACAAGGACTTCAGACTGAGCGGAAGCGGCCTTGGTAGTCTTGGCCGATGACTTACTGACGCCGTCCTTCAGAGTATGGGGAGACTTCTGAGGAAGCGGAACCGGTGTCTTCTGAGGAAGCGGGACAGGTGTCTTTCGAGGAAGCGGGACGGCTGTCTTGTGAGGCAGCGGAACTGGAGTCTGCCTCGGACGAGAAGACAGAGCCGCTGCGACGGAGGGCGCTGGTACCGGGGTCTTGACGACGTCGGAACTCTTCTGCAAGGCAGAGGCAGCAGGCGCTTTCTCCAGTTTCTGCTTCTTAGCCTTGGTCTCGCCAGAGTTGACGACCTTCTTCGCCGTCTTGTTAGACTCAACAACATCCTTCTTGTCCGAAGCCTTTGGCCGTCCGGGCTTCTTCTTGGGTGACTCCGTAGGTACGGTAGCTGGCATAGCGACTGCGGCCTCGCTCTCTCGCTTGCGCTTCTTCGCAGCAGAAACTGGTGTGCCGTCGGATCCAACCTCCCTCTTCTTATACGGACCGCGTGGACCATATTTCCCATTCTTGAGAGGAGTCGCAGCAAGCTTGACAGTAGGTGTCGCATCGACTGGTGGAGTGTTTTGCTTCCCTTCTACCTTCTCGGGCTCCTTGGTAGCTTTAGCTTCTTTGGACAGCCTCTTCAGTCTCCTGGCTTCCTTCCTCTCGGCCTTCTCTTGCTTCTTCTTAGCTTTCTCTTCCTCGGCAACTTCATCCGTCGCACCATCGTTGGTTTTGATAGGTGCCGGCTCCTCGTCCTCTTTGAAGTCCATGCTGTTGTAAGACGGACGCTTCATTGAGGCGCCTTGACCAGTCAGGTGATGCTGCGGCATGCGGTAGAGACCGTTAGGCGGCATCGTTTCGATGGTTGTTGGTATGTGGCGGGTGGATTTTGTTCCAGAAATGTGTTTGTTGACGCGGTTTGCTGTTGTTGCCAGGTTGACTGGGCGCAAGCAAAACACGATCGAGCCCGCAAGAGCGCGCGACGACGTGTAACTTTTCTAAATCCAGTTAGAGCGTGCGCGCAGAAGAATGGCTGGGGGATGACTACCTTGGCCCCAACGTTGCGGAGTAAGAGCTTGAACAATGTAGCAAGGTGCGAGAGACGAGGTTGACAAAAGTATGGGGAGGAAGTCGCGAGGGAGAAAAGTCAACAAGCGATCTGCCTGGACTCAAGGTGAAGGTGAAGACGAGAGCATGCACTCACCTTCACGGTGAGTGTCGAAGGATCCCAATGTAGCCCATGCCAAGACAGAGAAGTCAACGACGTTTTCCAATCACGTGGCTCAGTAGGATCTACTAGATAAAGCGTTTGATGTGTGTCATGGTGGAGGTGCGGGAATCAACAAATCTGCACCACCACTATCAGATCCCGCGGCTGCATGCATTGCAGAACATACGATGTTTATTCGGATGATGGAAACACGGGTATAATATAGCTATGCGTATTATTTCTGCGGAAGCCTGTTCCCTTCATTGGGTAGCTTGACGTCAGCTACCACTTAGCCCTTCCCCTGGCGGTGACAGATCTGGATTTCACCACGCCTTGGGCGCTTGAATAGGATTTGGACGTTTGTTGATACGATTTAAATGTCGACAATAGTGGTGTTGGCAAAGGTGCGGTCGAGGCCGAAGCGTGAGGCACTGAATACATGGACATCGCTTGCCGGTCGTAAAGGGACCGTTGCAGCGGGACATCTCAGCGGCGATGATGGTTCATTCATGCGAGTCAACATATTTCTTTGATACAGAGTTGGATGTATATCAGCGCCCCGTGTTCAGCCATCCCAAACGCACATGGTGTCTATAAACGTCTCCACTTCCTCAGCTATGACCGTTTCCAGATGCTCCCGTCTGATGCATTTCGTAGATTTTTACGTACTTCAGGTCATTGTATGAGGTATCGCGAATGAATCAAAACGCTACTGAGAGAGACCTCATCTTCCAGGCCTCATGGCTTCATGTTTGATGGGTAGAGCGTCTTCACGAAAGGCATGTAAGCGTTGACGAGTGACGCCATTAGACGTTCCAGAGTATGCAGAGCCGTTCGCTCGAGTAGTCTGTCTTCCTAACAACTGCCAATCGGGTACTCATGAGTAGACACGTGGGGAAAGAAAGAACAAGGCTGGTATGAGCATATGTCTGGTGGTGTTGACTTCACGGATGGTATGTAAATGGTGTTGTGGTTATAGTGAGCCTCTTTAGCATTCCACATAGCATCTCCGCAAGTATACGGTAAGCAGAAAAGGCTCAATCTATGGATGTTTGGGGCTGTGATCCAATTTGGTCGACTTTCGGATGCTGCCCTCGGTAAGCGAGATCATGGTTGAGCTCAACAATGGAATGATGACTCTGAACGCACTCCGTCGACGTGGAAATGATGATAAATCTGTAGCGAAGCATTCGTGAGCTCCTCGCTCTGGAACACAATCAGCATCTACAGGCTGACACTGAGTTACCCTATAACTATATCTTCTCTTCCTCTGAAACCAAAATGCACTAAGTGATTACAAATTACTCCCCGTCTCTCGCTAGACTGGCCTCGTGAGCACACGCGCCAGACGTTAAAGACCCGGCGTATGCGCAACATTCCTGATATCCTTGGTTTCAATGCGACCTATAGCTGGATACATATCATGCCGATCAATGTAACTATTCACGGTCTTGACATTCTCCAGTTCATCTTTGCTCCCCTCACTCTTGGCCGTGTCCACCTGCACCAGCGCGTTCTTGTCCATATCGTCGTCGAACTCAGCTAGCCCGCTTCTTGCTGGGAAACTAGTCACTTCGCCGCCATTCTCCTGGATGGGCGGGATACCCGCCATGTCTCCGTGATCTAGACTGAGCTTGCGGACGCGAGAGTCTAGATTTGAAGGCGGAGGCTGTGGTGTGCTGTCGCTGGGGATTGCGCTAAGGGACTTGGAGCGCACGGCTTGGAGGGTGTTGGAGTCTTCCGAGGCGCGATTTGGTGCCTCGCCTGCTGAGAGGGAGCGCTGAGGGTCAACGGTCGGAGTATGTGGAACGCTGTTCGAGCGCTGCTTGTCGTGTGCGGTTTTGCTGCTCTTGGACCACGACTTGAATTTGAAAGCCGAGAGCCAACCCGGGCGCTTTTCCTTGCCAGCGTTTGGATTCAGGGCACGTTCGGCAGCCAGCTGGATGTGGGATTTTGCTTCTGGCTTTGAGGGCTTGAGTCCGGCGACGTGGGCTGGCGAAGGAGCCGGAATGGAGCGGACATCGTAGTCTGACTTGCGGCGCGCGCCTGCTGCATCCACATTGGATTCTGAAAGACCCAGTACAGCACGGTTTCGAGCGAGATTGGATTCCTTGACTTCTTCGGTGATGTACGACATGGCTTTGTCGATGACATCGATGTACTCTGGATAATCGACGACGCAGGCTTCCCGGATCAGACGCAGCTTCTCCCAGTCTTGCCGCACTGCTGGTCCTGTGAGGTCAGGGTGCCAGCCCATGCTCTTGAGATCGGATCGGATTCCCCGGTCAACCTGCTCCTTGACGCCCATGAGATCAATGAGCGCATCGACTTCGGTGCGGACAACCTTGACGTACTCGCTGAAGCGCGTGGTGTCCTTGACGGTCCAATGCGAGGTGGTCATGCTCAGGTTGCGCTTTAGAGTCGCCCGCGCGCCCGTCTGTGCGAGGAGATCCTTGAGGAGGGCAAACTTCTCGCGGAAGCCTTCTAGTCGGTTGGTGTCGAGTGCTGGGTATTCCAGGCGCGAGAACGTCTTTGGACTCTTCAGGCCGTATACGTTCATCAGTTCATCGCGCGACATAGTGCTAGGGCGGCCGGCGATCTCATGCAGGGCCCTGCGCACCTTTGCATTGATAACCTCGTCGTCAAGCCTCGGGTCTCGGACGCCAAAGTTGACTGGCAGATGCGGATCCGGGTTCGTGATGCCCGGATGGCTGGGGATCATGTGTCGAGCAATCGTCGCGGGCGGCGCAGAGATGCCCACGGCATCGCCAAAGATCAGCAACCTGCCCTGCTGAAGGCCGAGCTTGGCAAGCGCAACCTTCTGCGCATGGTCGTGGTCCTTGGAAGGATGGATGAGGTTGAAAGCTTCAACACAAGTGCTGAACTGGGTCGCGAGAGAGAAGACGTCGGTGAGGACCTGCGCCTTGGTCTTGGCTCCGACAGGCTCGGTTGATTCGACAAAGTCGGTGGTACTCTTGGTCGTCATGTCGGCGGGGCTCGTCGCGGCTTCAGCTCGAGAGATGTCGATGGCAGAGCACAGAAGCGCGCGCGCCAGCTGGAGGAAAATCAGGATACATCACGGATCCGGTCAAGTCGATATTCACTGCATGTGCGCATGACGTCTGGGGGAGAGACCAATATCCAGCTGTGGCGCAGAGGAAGCGGGGCACCGATCGGCAAGCCTCTGTCCTGTCTTGGCTTTCGCTGCACGCTCTTCATTTGCGAACACGCCCGTTGTCCGCAACCAAGCATTGCAACAGTCCATGCCACGCCTTTGCCTGCTGCACTCTTGTGTCTTCGACGCCACACGTTGCCAGGGCTAGATAAATGCCGCACTGCTCGGCCTCTCTTTGTTGGGAGTCAACGTGCGACCGCAGATTCGGCTGCCAAATTTTCACTCTTCTGCTGCGGCTCGCGATCTAGATCGTGCAGCCATCTTCGGTGCTTATCTGGTTCTCTGCGGCAACACGACGCGGAAACTGTTGCTTGCTGGCGCGCGAAGTGTCTGGGATCTAGTGTGCGTTGCATTGCATCTGCTATCTAGCTCTCTAGGTTTCTGGGAGGGCTAGGAAGACGTCGTAACACTACCGAAGCTGTTGGCGGTCTGCGCGACATCGCCCAAGGCCGCGCGGGCTGTCCAGTCGTACCTGACCTCATCCTCCTTTGTCGCCCCGACGGTAGGAAATCATCGCGACGCTCGGCAGCCATCTGCACCACCGTGTGCGCGGAAGACGCATGGAAACCAGCATCCGCGCCATGTTTCGTCAAGAGGCCATGTGAGTAGACCGGCTGTCAGTAGGCAAGCGGTTGCTGAATTGGCCATTGAAAATCGCGCGTCGCTTTCGCTAGCGGCCGTCTAGTATAGGACCGAAAACACACACACTAAGTTGTCTCCATTGGGAGAGCTGACGATCAGGCTGCGCACATCGGCGAAAACGCTCAGCCTGTCTGTTTGACGGCATTTGCAGTATCTGATGAAGAGCCAGCTCTAACACGGCCGCGCTGGGCGCGAACAAGTAGCGTGGTCATCTCAAACATGGTAGAATGGGCTCTTCCCCCCCGGCTTCTCTTCATTGACGCTCACCGCCGTATTCGTATCGCCGTCTTGGTCGCACGACCTTGTGTCCGTCTCTTGCTTTTGTAGCTCGTTGCGCTCAATACTGAACTCGTTCGTGACAAATATACCACTGCCCCGGCGATCAAGCTCGCCCAGCCTACTCGCTGGCAGTGCATCATCTTCGCTTTCTCGCTCAGAGGCACTTTTGCCAGACACGTTGCTCTTGTTGCCGGTTCCAGCCGGCCCATGGTTGCTCTTCCAGCCCATGGGATACGATTGACGCTTCGTAGTGTTCTTGGTGCCTATGCCCGAGCCGAAAAGTGGCCCGAAAAAGCGAACGAATGGAGCGCGCAGCATAGGAAGGCAAGCACACACGATACCCGCATTTGCTTCTATCACCGACCATATTGTCGCGGGTACGGGACCCCAGGTTGGATCGGGGTTGTTTGCGGATCGTGCGATTGTGGTGGCACGATATATAGACGCGAAAGTGACACTAGCAAGTTAGCAATGGGCCTTTGACGGAACTCTCAGACACATACAAGCCTCCAGTGCCAAACACAAGCGCCACGCCCAACTTCTCAGCCCGTCCCATAGAAAGACTCAATATCTGCCGAAAAGGCATCGCAAGCAGCATAAAGTCGGTCGTGATTTGAACCGTCGCATAGGAGATCCACCAGGGTTCATTCTTAAAACACCGGGCACCGGGTATAGTCCTGTCCCAGAAGGCCGCGATTGGTGTGCATTGGAACACGGTCGCGATAGTGAATGCGAAGCCGGTGATGATGATCCAAGCGTCTACATCAAAGTCAGCCGATGAACTGGTGTCATGTCAGAGCACTTACTCATGATGTGACAAGCAATACGGAACGACTTGGTGGTTATGGCGAAGATTCGGTAGTAAAGACAAACTACAGAGATCTTGTTGAACATCAGAACGACTTTGTAGACGACTGCAACGGTCAGTAAGCTTCGTAGTGACGCTTTGCACCATCTCCACTAAATGTCCTTTCGTAGCCATTCAGGCCGGGCTCCTAGAGCACTCCATGCTGTCCAGAAGGATTGTACGGTCGTTGAGAATCTACTTACTGTTTGCTCCGTAGAACCATTGGCGAGCGATGATGCGGGAATCGGCGGGTAAGGATTTCCATGGTCTTCCGTATCCATAGACTACCGCTGTTCGAATTTAACGAGTGTCCCTCGAGGTGATGCGAGTCCACTAACCTTGACACTCTGTTACAGAGAGCACGACCGATGATATCAAGGCAGCGACGATCATGTAGTCGTCCATTCCCAGACCACTTCGCTTGGTCAATCGCTGTGCAAGGCGTCCGGCGACAAAGAGACCCGCGACGATGACGGCTAAGACGCTGGTGAGCCAGAGGCCCCATCCACGCTCAACTGAGCCTTGAGTTCCAAGGCCGACGTTGGGAGCCATGTCGCATGAGGGTACACTCAAGTTTTGGAGAGCAAGTCCTGTGGATGACCCACGAACAGCGGGAGCCTACAGTATAATCATTAATGGGCCTCGTGCAGCATGGGACTTTCCAGGTACCCGGCCCTGAAGATACGGCGATGCAGGGTATAGGGTGTGCAGCGGCTGATGACCCTTCCGTGGGGGCATCACGGGAATGCTTTGACGGCGAATTTCTCTGCATTCGTATCCGACGCGATTGGATCTGGTATCCCAATCTTCGGGGACCACACATGTCGATCTCTACAATGCCGTGCGCGCTCAGGGTTTTCCCTGCTACGGTCCAGGCGTTTGCCGTGAATGCCAGGGCTGACTGCCAATCGGCTCGGTGCAGTGTACTGAACAGGTATGGGTGGGTGACATCAGATGGCGATCAGCGGTGCCCGGAATTGTGCCGGATGTACTCAAATCGCACTCATCGCCTACGCCCGTCAGGTTTGGGTCTTGAGTTGTATCGAAAAAGCAAAGGCTTGAGCGGAATGAACAGCATCAATGTCCCAAGTGTTCGGGGTCGTATGTCACGATGATGGAGAGGTCCGCCAGATCGAAAGGTTCCGGGCGACTGGGAGACGGGTAGCGCATTGGGACTAGTGTTGTCCTTGCTAGGGCTGCAGCCGAGATGAAGCCTCGTGCGTACCCGTCCTGTCTGACAACGTCGAAGCTTTTGACGCCGGCGTAAGACCGCGCGCACTCGGCATGAGTCCTTCGCAACACTGCCATCTGCCTCGGGACTTTGTCTGGTCGGAGCTTTGTCTGGTTGCAGCCCTGTTTGTCCCATCGACGACGGCTGGCAACGCAGGAACGTGGAGCTAACAGCTTGCCCACCGAGCCGTGATTTACATCTCGCTCCAATAAAGTCAGCTGGTCGCCCTCCAGCTGTTTGAAGTTATTCCGTCGAGCGCATGGTAGTTGCTGTTTCGAGTTGAAATTATGCAACACCTCCTCCTTACCGCTGCAGCTGTAGCTTCGCTATTCGGTTCGGCCGTCGCAGCGCCGAAGAATGGCTCCAACATCGAGACGTCGAGCGGTACCTTGATCGGTCACCCATCGTCTAACAAGACACGTGTGACTGAATTCTTGGGCATTCGATATGCAGAAGCGCCAGTCGGCGAACTGAGATTTGCTGCGCCGAAGAAGTTCGACGCGCCCAAAGGAACCGTTTTCGAGGCATCCGAGTGGGTCAGTAATCACGACATCACTGGGTAGTGCTCAATCACTGACAGACTGTAGTCTCCGTATGTTGAGAGTTCGAACATGTAGGATACGTCTAATGACTTTACAGTGACTGCCCTGCTGTTAAGCCGCCAGTATCAGCTTTCCCCAACTTCACACAGCCATCCGGCTTGCGTGTGTGGAAGAACTTCGCAGCTCAGAACAACAATTCGGTGTCCGAGGACTGCTTGAAGCTCAATGTCTGGACGGCGAGTGCTGGTGATGCCGATGCAAAGAAACCAGTGCTGGTGTTTCTTCACGGAGGACGTACGTGGTCCCTTCGGCTGTCATGGATGACTTCTAACAGCCACGCTAGGTTTCCAGATCCCCGGCCCTCACTCTCCCTTCTACAACGGGCAGTATCTGGCCGACGCTGAGGATGTCGTTGTTGTGACATTCAAGTAAGACACCCGCTGTGGTCGACCCTACACCTACTGACTGGGTCAGTTACCGATTGGGCATCTTCGGCTTCGCTGGTGCTCCTGGTGTTGAGAAGAACGCGGCCCTGCGCGACCACCGTAGCGCTGTCGAATGGGTGCGCGATAATATCGCTGGCTTTGGAGGCGACCCTTCGCGCATCGTCATCTTTGGACAAAGTGCAGGTGGCGCCGCTGTCGACTACTGGGCATACGCCTGGAAGAACGACCCAATTGTGTCGGGTCTCATCCCCATGTCTGGAACCTCACTGAGCTTCGTTCCCAACACAGTCGAGTACTCGCAGTCTATCTGGTACAATGTGTCCCAGACCATCGGTTGTGGGGGTGCTGCCAATGACTCTGCCGATGTCGTATCTTGCGTACGTTCTGCAAACATGTCTGCTCTTCTGGCTGCCTCGGCAAAGGTTCCTGGTCTTCCCAGCGTCGGTCTGACTCAAGCGACCTTCCATCCAACCGTCGACAACATGACGGTTTTTGCGGATTATCAGCAACTCTCAGCGGACGGTTCCTTCGCCAAGATTCCGCTTTTGGTCGGCAATGCGGACCACGAAGACGGCTGGTATCGCATTTCAGGGTGGGCGGCCAAGCTGAACTTTACCAACGCGCAATGGGATCTGTTCACCCAGCGTGGCTTCACATGCCCATCCTCCTTGTCCGCTGCATACAGGGCGCAGTACGACGTACCGACCTGGCGATACAGATACCACGGAGATTGGGACAACCTTCGCCTCTACAACGGCAGCGCAGGCCTCGGGCCTCGAGGAAGCGCGGCCTACCACGGCTCTGACCTAGGCCTGGTCTTCGGTACCGCTCAAGACATCTCTGGCCTGCCCAATTCTCCTGCTGAGAACCAGTATATGAAGCATGTCCAGGGCGCCTGGGCTGCGTTTGCCCGTGATTCGCAGGAGGGGTTGACCAAGTACGGATGGCCGATGTATAACTCGGGTAAGCACTGGGAACACCCGAACGCCTGTTTCTACGCTAACACGTGCAAAGGCAATGCTACACTCGTCGAGCTGGCTTATAACAACGACCCTATGCCCAAGTTTGTCAATCCGACAATCTATGACGCATCTTGCCCCGCGAAAAACGATCCGCTGCCTGGACGAGGTGCTTTTTAAAGAAAGATGGTTACATTTGTATCAAGTAGACACCCTTCTAGCATGTTATTCAGCAACACCTTTGTGACGTTTGTCATCGCTTTGTTCTAACTATCGTCGTCTGCGTTCATGCGATTCGCATCGCTGCATCCTCTCGTAATTGGTCGCATAAGATCACAAATCCAAATCTTGGATGACTCGCCGTTGAACCCGGCGTTGAGTCTGTGTCAGAAGAGGTTGTGTTCCCGGCACTTGGGTCCCCAGGACCTGCCTCGTCCGGATGGCGTTAACGTTTATGGTTACGGCCCGATGCGCTGACGCCAACCAACGAACTTTGTCGTGAGCCAGGACTGCGCCAACCGACTGTTTGTAAGAACGCCGACGAAGGACAACCCACCGCAACGGTTATATCAGATCGATATCCCGGTCATTCGATTGGACTGCCGAAGTGATTGTGACAGCGGCTGCATCTGCGATGGTAGGAGCACGTGTATGTAGCGCACCTAGCTGCACCGGAGACATCCCCCCGAATGAATTCATCGCGTATCGCGACCTGATCACGACTTCTGCATTGACGCGATGTAGCCAGGTTTGCCGTTCGATAGTTCCGTCGAGTAGGCTTGGGGCTCGTCGGCTGCGCGCATGCAACCGCCGTTCTTCAAGAGCCAGAACGCAGACGAACTCTTCTGACCCGCCTCCTCCACTTGGATAGCTGCTTGACTCGCAATTCCATGGCACTAATTTGAGACTGTAGCAGCGGACGCCTGAGCAGATCGAGATCCTATACGACGACCCGTGTCACAAGATGTCCAGTCACGTTGATATCATCACGAAAGGCGAACAGACTGCAGAGACGGGAGACAACAAGGATAATCCCCCGTCTTGGCAATATATACATGTCCCAACAAGGCGCTGGGATGTCAGAGTACAGGTACCGAGACTAGAATGCCATGCCGCGTCCATGCTAACCCACCACAGCAAAGTTAGTGCGGGACCCTTGCGATTGCGGCGTGATGTGTGCATAGAACACGGGCTGGCACCCCGCGCCTTGGGTCTATACTTCTAGGACGACTACTCTGATAGTTGTGCGGTACTAAAACCAACGACTTTCCGGCTGGAAGGTAGTCTGCCCTGCATTTGAACAGTACGCGAAACGGACCGTCTTTACAACCGCGAGGATGAGTTCACTGGGTGCCTGGCAGTTCACGCCACTCATGACCGAGTTTCCTACCAATGTGTTGCCCAACCTAGGGTTTTGGAGTGCGAAGAACGGATCTTGGGAATACCAGATTCAGCTGGCATGGCCGCTGAACTGGACCTCACAGGAGGAGACGTCGACTGTGGAGACAATGTAAGGACACAGGCAGCGGCAGCGGCACCACGGGGTTTCGGACTGACACGGCTACTAGGTATGTCCTGGACGGCAATGCTCTGGGTATGACTGCCACAGAAGCCTTCCGCCGCCGCCGTCCCGTCGAGTTCAACATGCCCGACTGCATTGTCGTCAGCATAGGCTACCCGGAGACCATCGAAGATTCACCATACAGCACGCAGCGGAGCTACGACTTCCAGCCTCCAGTCTGCGATGGCTGCCCCTTACCTGCGGTGCCTGGCGTGCAGTCCAATGCGGATGAGTTCATCGAGTTCATCGACAACGCTCTCCGGCCATGGGTTCAGGAGACGGCTTTCCCGAAAGCTGAGTTTGACCGCGACGCACTCTACGGCCACTCCTTTGGCGGACTCTTCGTCCTGTATGCGCTCACGGTACGGCCTGATCTCTTCGATACGTTCCTCAGCGCTTCTCCGGCCCTCTTCTTCAACGACGACTACGTCTTCAACAACACGGACTTCCTCGCACCGCTGGTGTCGCCTTCGGCCAGCGACACGGCCAACGCGACCAAGCCTGCTTTCCAGATAAGCTATGGCGCGCTCGAACAGAAGCTGGTGAAGCGGCGGACGGAGACGGACGCGGAGTTTGCGTTCAGGCAGAGCATCCTCGTGCCGCAGCGCATGACGGATCTGAGCCAGAAGCTGTACAGCAGGCTGGAGGGCAGCCCGGCGTTGAGGGATGTCAGCATCCACGAGTACCCGTCCAGTGACCACGCGGCAGTAGGCGCGGCAGCTCTGGCGGACGGCATCGACTACTTCCTGGACTGGTGAGTGCGAGGTTGTGGGAGAGGAAGGGGATGTCAACGTGTCCATGTACCTAAGTTCCGCGTTACCCGGGCGCAACGGGGCAGTAGCTTGACGAATGGATCCGGACTACCTGCCGCTTTGGCAGTATAGCGCAGTGCTTGACCGCCTTGTTCGAACACCTGGGGGAGGCGGCGGCGGGCGTCACTGAGTGGTGGAACGGCGCAGATTACACGACAGGTGTCTTGCCCACCGCACCCACCGCGGTGCGCATGGGGTGCGATAAGTGATGGCGTCGGCGGGCGGCATTGGCTGCCAGGGCGGGGCGGTGGGTCCGGCCGCCAGCAGGAGGCTCAACGGACGGGTTTGATCAGCGCGGGCTGCAGAAAAGATTTCGCCTAGGGAACCCCGGCGCTACGTCATCTTGAGGGAGACGAAGGGTCCGGTGAGAGGGAGCACCGCACGTAGAAATAGCATCGCGGACGCTCCCCAGCCCGACGACGACGCCGACGACGCCGACACACACGATGCAGCGCGCCAACACGACCGAGAGCCTGCGCACGCCCGGCGCCGCCATCTCGACGCTCAACCTCAACAAGCCCCCGCGGCCGGGCATGGAGCGCGCGCCCACGTCGACCAACCTGACGCGCCCGCTGCCCATCCAGCGCCTCGAGGGCAAGGTCGTCATGATCACGGGCGGCGGCGGCAAGGTGGGCGTCGAGTCGGCCGGCCGCCTGCTCATCGAGGGCTGCAACGTCGCCCTCATCGACATCGACCAGACGGCCCTCGAGGTGGCCGTGCCCGTGCTCAAGGCCGCCATCCCCACGGGCATCCCCATCGAGTCGCGCCTGCTGACCATCGTCGCCGACGCCACCAAGGAGCCCGACGTCGAGGCCTGCGCCAAGAAGGTCGTCCAGCGCTTCGAGAGGCTCGACGCCGCCCTGCTCAACTGCTGCCACCGCGGCGAGTCCAAGAGCATCTTCGACGTGACCGAGGACGACTTTGACCGCATCATGACCATCAACGCCAAGTCTGGTACGCCCACGTGACCCCACCTGGCCCCACGTGACCCGCTGACCACTGCCAGCTTTCCTCGGCGTCAAGTACGCCGCCACCGCCATGCAGACGACGGCCGCCGGCGGCTCCATCATCATCCGCTCCTCCATCGCCGGCCTGCGCGGCTTCCCCAACCTCATCTCGTACAGCGCCAGCAAGTTCGCCCTGCGCGGCATTGCCCTCACCGCTGCCGAGGAGCTCGGCCCCCTCAACATCCGCGTCAACACCATCCACACCAGCATCATCCAGACCCCCGGCTACAAGGACGGCTGGAGCAAGGAGAAGCTGGCCGAGCTCAAGGAGGAGACTGCCCTCGACCGCTTCAGCAGCCCCGACGACGTGGCCAGCGTCGTCGCTTTCCTCGTCAGCGAAGACAGCAAGTTCATGACGGGCGGCCACCTGAAGATTGACGGCGGCTGTGTCGCTGTCTAGACGTTCCACGTAGCCTTGCTTGTTGTACTGCCATGGTCGTCATTTGCATGGATGGAGTTTGGGATGCCCGCCTTTCTTCACAGGCCGAGGCTGCATGTTTTGCGCAGGCTGTCATCACGGAGCCGACACATAGAGGCACTTTATTAGACGGGTAGAAATGCATCACCACACGGACCTGTGTCCGCAAGTACTCCATCTGTCAGCATGCTTAGGCATACCTAGGTGCTTTGCCATGACAGCGCGTGACGTCACTGCGTCGTTTCCGAAAGTATCCGCGAAGCTGCCATGGTGTGACGTGCATTAGCCATACGCCATCCCTCGGAAGGTTTCTTCGCGACTTTTCACTTCAATCCTCACTTCAACCCGTTAGAGACCCAAAGCCACCATGTCCGAACCTACAGCGACCCAACACCATCCCAAGTTCCAAACTCGCAAGCCAGAGCAAGATGCCGTCGACTACGAAATGCAGACATATACGCGCGGACTGGACTTTGAACGCCCACCGCTCACCTTCCAGGCTGACAAATGGGAAGAGCTGGCCTGCAGTCGCATGTCAGCCGACTCAAAAGGCTACGTATACGGATCCGCCGGCGTACGGGAGACCACAGACAAGAACCGCAGTGCCTTTAGAAGATGGTCGATTGTACCCAACCGCCTAGTCAAGTACGACGGCTTCCCCGACCTGACAACCGAGATCTTTGGGGAGAAGATGGTAGCACCCATCGCCATGGCGCCCGTCGGTGTACTCAAAATCTTCAACCCAGAAGGCGAGGTCGCGGCTGCAAAAGCAGCAGCCAAAGAAGCCATCCCGTACATCCTAAGTACGGCAAGTAGTACGAGTATAGAAGATACTGCCGCAGCGAACGGCCCCAACAGTCAACGCTGGTACCAACTCTACTGGCCGTCACGCGAACACGACGACATCACCATTTCGCTACTTGAACGTGCAAATAACGCCGGCTTTACAGCTCTGTTTGTAACTCTAGATACGTACATCCTCGGATGGAGACCCGAAGACATGGACAACGGGTACAACCCCTTCATGCGCGCCGACCGCACAGGCGTAGAACTTGGCATGACGGATCCTGTGTTCCGGAAACAATTCAAAGCGAGACATGGCGTGGATGTAGAACGAAAGATGGAGACTGCGGCGCCAGAATGGATGAGGACGATTTTCCCGGGCGAGAGCCATAGTTGGGAGGATGTCGAGTTTCTCCAGAAACACTGGCATGGGCCGATTGTGCTCAAGGGCATTCAGAGCTTGGCTGATGCGAGGAAGGCGGTGGAAATTGGCGTGCAGGGCGTCGTTGTGAGTAACCATGGAGGCAGGCAGCTCGATGGAGGGAATTCGTCGTTAGGCGTGCTGCCACATATCGTTGATGCCGTTGGGGATAGGTTGACCATTTTCTTCGACAGCGGGATACAATCGGGTGCTGATATTGCCAAGGCCATGGCGCTAGGAGCCGACTGCGTGCTGATTGGTAGGCCGTATGTGTATGGTCTGGCGCTTGGAGGAGAGAAAGGCGTGGAGCATGTGCTCAAGAGTCTGGTGGGTGAGCTCGAGTTGACATTGCATTTGAGCGGCGTCCCGAGCGTGCAAAAGAAGGATTTGAATCGCGCCGTGCTCGTTAGAGAGGAGGCGCTTTTCGAAAGTGTGAAGGGGGTGGGATTGCGTTAGGGGAGATATTGCGATTCATATGGATCTTCATCTAATCACATGTGAACGTGTCGACCCTCTTTTTAGCCTCACTCTTCCCTTTGGCCAGCCACCTCCCGTGACCAACCGCAGTAAGCGCTACACACTCTTCGATGTACGAGCACTTATAAGCAGCAGCTCCGTTCGGCGACATCTTGGTATCAGAATAGTGTAACCGTTCTGAACTTACCCTCTTCTCACCTTCACTTCGATCAAGACTTGCGTGGGTATCTAGACTTCCCGACGTCACCTTAACTTTGTCCATCTCCTGCAAATCACCAACACAATCTCCTCTTCATCTTGCAAAGCCTAATCAATATGTAACCCACTACAACTCTCCGTTACCCGGGGATGAGAGAGTCCGCTCCTGTCCATGGATACATAAGCCGTCTCTGCGCCTTTGTCTCCATCTCACCGACCCCACTTTACTCTACGAACCAAAAGTATCACCACCGAACGAGTCCAAGTTTCAACTGGCTCAACATGGCCTAACTCGAACGACGACTTGCGTTGCTTAGGTCTCGCGGCCTAATGGTACCAATCACAGATCCAAAAACAAGCAAGCGGCCCGCTGAGGAGCCAACGTCCGAGCCCCCGTCCAAGAAGAGCAAACATACTGCTCAGACTCTCACCGTACGAACTTAAGCCTTGGAGAAGAAACGCAACAAGACGAGGCCTCGAGAATAGTCATGGAATGGGACACGCCGTACACGACATGCTTTTGGTTCAAGTCGAGGAACAGTATGGCGAGGACAGGGTTGTACTTGAGCGGATGAAGCGGGCTCTGGAACAGGAGTTTGGTGGATTCTTTGGAGGCGAGTGAGACGGTGGTAGAGACGCATGTAGGAATGAGCACGTTGGAGATTGGATTTGGTGACGCCGCGGACCAAAAGTGTGAGACCCCTTTTCTTTTCGATGGTAACGACTTCCTTACTCTTACCATGACGGGTGGTCGTGAGCTGCATGCATGGCGCGACCGGAACTTGTACCTTTAACTTTCTTCTTCCATGCCAACGCAGATACGATTGCCAACTCCATTCGCTCCAAGGTACTTTTTCGGCTAACCATTACTGCCGCAAAACACTCTCGTTGCCCTTGAACTACGAGTGTCAATGTCATCCCCCTGTCATAAACGATCTGAGTTTTGCAAGGCTCTATGCTATACGGATATATCAAGCATCACCAACTACACATGCCAAATCTACAGACGCCAATCCAGAAAAGGCCTTTTATTGGACGACAGATCACACCCTCATCATCATCCGTACCGTAGGAATAAAGTCTTGACTATCCTTCTCTTGCTGTTCGAAGCTCTGTTTAAAGGCTGCCAATCCCGCAAGGATCCCGCATACCATAAACACCAACGACACAAGCGACCAAATGACACCCCAGCATTGCGACGAACCGCCATACCGCTTAGCGAACACGCTGGCATCAGACGAGTTGACCTTGCGGAGGATGAGGTCGTCACAGATATCCCAGACGCTGTAGAGAGAAGACATGACGCCGATGAAAAGCTGGAGCGGCGTTAGCAAGGACGTTTCGAGGGGACAGGGAAAGACACCTACGACCATGAACCTCAACGCCTCGCCATGTTCGATGAACCAGAAGGCTACCAGTAGCCCTACGCTGAGAAGAATTGTGACGATAGTCAACCAGTCTTTTCTCGCCCACCATAGTGTCAGCAAGAAGCAAACGCCTAGCACTATACTCGCTACTTTGGATGCCACGATGTTGAAGCCACAGAAGGTCAGCAGAGCACCTATCAATGAGGAGCCCAAGTAGCCAGCAGGCAGAGTTATGAATTGCTTGCCGCCGCGCATATGCGTTACACCGCCTTCATGGGGATCAAGGGAGATGGACTCCACTCGCCCGCCGGTACAGCAGGATGTTATTGCATGAGAGAATTCATGAAAGGCTATGACGAGCATCTGTGGGTTTCGTCAGCTATCAACATCTCCCATTGTCCCACGCTACCTACATACCTTGAACGGCCACAACACCCACCGTACATACGGCAAGTTCCACAACAACGCAATAACGACAACATACGCAGCAATAACACCCAGCGTAACCCCTTGGGTGTGATTTACACTCAATCCGCGGCGCTCAAAGTGATGCGAAGCCTGCGAGGCGACAGCCGGCCCCGC
This sequence comes from Alternaria incomplexa, assembly GCF_024043165.1. NCBI lineage: Eukaryota > Fungi > Ascomycota > Dothideomycetes > Pleosporales > Pleosporaceae > Alternaria > Alternaria incomplexa. The sequence continues at coordinate 203,555 of NW_026249852.1, forward strand.
TGTGACCAGGGTCCGGCGCGCTAATTTGGCGAGCGTGCTGGTGTTGCGAGGCGACGCTGCTGGCGGCATGGCGGTGTAGTTGTACGTCTCTGTGGTATGAAGTGTTTGAGCGTGGGCAGAGCGGAAGCCTGGGTACTGAGCAGCCAAAGTACAGAGGAATGAAGATGCTGTTCTTGTTTTTCTGGTGAGTGAAAGCGGAGAGTGGCTGGAGAGAAGACGTGGAGCTGACGCGTTGTTTGTGGAATGCGCCACGCAGCACGCTAAATTTAGCAGGGATGTGGCTGTGTCGGCATTTTGTCATCAGGTACACGGAACAGGAGACAAAGCAGACTTGGACACTGGAAACAGTAGATGATATTGTATTGAATGGGATAGTCTGTGTATTATGTATACCGCTTGGTAGAGTGCGGCGTCATGCTGAAAGGAAGCGGTTCACTAAGCTGTGCGAATGCATCTTCGTCCCAAATACCAGGATATGAACTGAGTATGCATCGAGAGAAACCCTAACCTCGGCGCTCCTCGTCAATGTGTTCCTGATGCACTGACATGCCCCTCTCGGGCGAAGTATCGACATCTTTGTCGCCATACTTCTCAGATCCAACAGCACCAGTAGCGCCGACAGCGCTGTGGCGTCGCTCCCAGTATGAGTCGTCGCGTTCGTTACGGCTGATGTATCCAGCCGGGACCCACTTCTTACTGGTCCTGGCAGATAGGCTCGGGTCTGAGTACATGATATCGACGTTCTCAAGAGACAACGATTTGGTCTCGAAGACGAAGAAGTAAACGACACCGGCGGCGACGAAGTTGCAGGCGAAGAAAACGAAACCGAAGGCGTATCCGATGCCGTCGTCAGCGTAAGGTGTGAGGAAACCGATCAGGAAGTTGCCTAAGAATGGTCGTTAGTAAGCGAAGTCGGCATAAGAAAGCATGTTGCTTACCGAGCCAGTTGAACGCTGTAGCCAAAGAGGCTTGCTTCGCGCGAGTCCTGAGCGGGAAAGTTTCGCCGATGATTACCCAAATGAAAGGACCCCAGGTGGCGGCGAAACTTGCGATGAACATGCAAGCAGCAACGATCATAACGATACCGGCAGTGGGGTTGTCTTGCGGTGGGAGCGCAACACCGATGATGGCAAAGATGAGCAGCCAAGTAGCTTGCCAGAGACCGCCAATGACGAGCGGCACACGGCGACCGACTCGCTCAATGAGGTACAACCCGGGGATCGTCATGGCCACGTTGACAGCACCAAGAATAAGTTGAACTTGGAGAGGATCATCAATGCCTGCGGATTGGAAGATAGTCGCGCCATACTGTGACGATTAGCGGCGTGCATGTGAGGTCGTTATTCGAGGGAACTTACGTAGAAGAAGTAGTTGACACCAGTCCACTGCTGGAAGAATTGGATAGCACATCCGACGAGGGTACGGTATGCAAGACGCGGGATACCGGATGGCTGGCCAGTGAAGCATTCCACCCAAGTACCTTGCCCGGCGCTCTTTTGCTCGTTGATGGAATCCTCCATCTCCTTGAAGTCCGAGTTGACCAACTCGTGGTTGGGGTCGTGTGCCAAGCCTCGGAGACGAGCCATTGACATGCGCGCTTCTTCCCAACGGCCTTTACCGGCCAACCATCTGGGCGATTCTGGCGTGAAGAGTACACCGAAACCAAGAGGGAGCGAGAAGCCGATTCCGAGGCCAATGACGATTCTCCAGGCGGCATCGCTGTCTTGGCCCGGATTGTCACGGACACCAAAGTTGATAATGTTGGAAACTGCATATAGTAAGTACTATGTAAGCACACATATGGGCCAGACCTACTCAGGATGCCAACAGTGATCATAAGCTGGTAAGATGCGACGACGGCACCACGAATCTCTCGTGGGCAGACCTCAGACTGGTACATCGGTACACCAATAGAGAGAATACCGACACCAAGACCAGCAACGATACGACCAATAGTCATGTGGACCCAGGTGTTCATCGCTGTGACCTGGATGATGTTGCCAATGACGAATATGAGCACACCGATGGAGAGATTGCGGCGACGACCAAACCAGTCGGCAGTGTAAGCACCAGCGAGCGCGCCGATGAGAGTACCAATGGACATGAGGGATACAAGCAGGGACGAAATCGTGGGATCGAATGCTTTCTCGCCATTGCCCTGGTCCTGTCCAAAACGCTGGATGAAGTCCTTGAAGATGAGGATTCCACTGATTTGACCCTGCATTACGTGAGCCACACGCATTCACATGCAGAGATTGGCAGATACATACCGTGTCGTAACCGAACAGGAAACCACCTATCGATGTGATAACTCCAAGAATGATGGCTTCGATACCGCACTCGGCACCGCGAACGCGGACAGAACTTTTCAGAGTCAATATAGCATTCATGCATAATCGAACGGCGTCAAACGTACACTTTGCCCAGACCCATGGTTGTAGTAACGATTCGATCACGACAAGACCGATGTGCGAGACAAGATGGATTTACTTGTTCGGCACACGACGAATCTTAAGTATCGATGCCAATTCCAGTCCCGTGTCCCGTAATGCGGTAATGCCCAGCATCGCGCCGAGCGTTCGACTCCGGGGCTCCTACGTCATACGCGCCACGCCGTCACGCGAAATTGCGCGCGAGCGGCCTTACCAGCTTGGCTTCACCTCCTCCACAGCCAAACAAAAGTGATCCGGGGGTCTGAAACTGCAGTAGTGGGCTTGTCAATGCGACGCAGCCGCTGGGGGACAAGGGGCGTGTATGTGGGGAAGCAGGTCGCGATTCGATAGCCAAGCCAAATCCGCCCGACGTTCCGGGAAGCCCACCAAGAGATAGACGGCCTCGAGCACACATGGATCGGATCGTGCTCTCACATGCTCATCTGACGGTAGGCGTTGTACAAGGCGTCCTGCTAGATCCCTAACGTGCAAAGTGAACGCCTCTGATGCGCACCCCGCATTCAGGCGCAAAGCACTCAGCGACGCGCTCCAGGGACCGTTGTGCCGCACAGCCGGGCGCCAGAAACTTGGTGACGGTCGCGTGACTTGTGGATATCGACTCGACGACGCGTATTCTTCGGCCGGGGCCATGTCGGTGAAGATACTTCACTTCAAGATGCGACAGACGCTCTCGGCAGTGGGGATGATGGAGATACGTACGACCCCATCCGGGCCTGTGCAGCCTCAACACCTGTGCTCCGACCATCCCTCCGACTCTTTGAACAATTGCCGCGCGAACCGGCACAAGCTTTGTCGCTGTGCTTGTTTTGGACTGCAATCTCCGATCGCTTGCAGTCTCTCTCCGGTCAAGTAAAGCGAGGGACCCAGTTTGGATGCAACGTAAGCCAGGTTGCGGCGACGGATTGGTGCGAGAGCGGCCCACATGAGGCTCAAGGAAGGCACTAAGAACCTTCCATTGCCTTGGCATGTCCGACCCGCATCGGACGAGAAAGTGAGGCCGTAATCTCGGCAGTTCCCACGTCGTGGAGTAGGTGTGAAGGCTTTGAGGGGCAGCCTGCGTGTTGGGGAGAAGAAGGGGTGTGGAGGTTGCGGAGACTGGAGAAAACTTCTCCTCGGTAGTAAGCACTGGGGACGAAAGCTGGAGAAGGAACAACAGCAACCTTCTTGCGCAACTCTCCCTACAACATGACTTGTGTCTAGGTAATTTACACGACAACTGACTCTCACGGCTTCTTGCTCTGTGCGGTTTAGCGCATCCGGTGGGATGTACATAGTAATCCTATCACCGCAGAAGGGAAGAGACACTGCGCCGGCAACGCGCCGATGCCAGGTACGATCTGAAACGTCGTCATTCCCGCATCTTTCGATGTATCGATGTCTGAGTGAACAAAGACAATGCCCTTCAACGCGGTCTGCCAAGTCACGTGCGGCGTTCCTTGGTCCTTCTAGGCACCGTTGGAACGCGATGGTGATGTCATCATGTCGCGATACTCAGGAGCCAACTGAGAATGCTGTATCAACCCAGAACCTCTAACAAGAACACTCGAGAAGACATTGCGGAGTACACCAAACTCAAATTTCCTATAGACAACCTCCGGACTCACAAGTAGATCACAAAATGGTCAAAGACAACGAAACCGTGATTGAGTAAGTGGCCCATGAACGTCAACGCAAGCAAAGTGCTTACGGGATCGCAAGGGAGTTCAACGAGCTGGTCAACATGTCGGCAGACGAACTACAAGACTGGCTTGGCAGCGAAGAATCCGCTGGAGCCGGCTGGTAAGCCCTGCCTGCAACGAATGCAGTGCTGACGTTGCGAATCTTATGACATGCATATCCTCTAAGACGCCTACAGGTCCAAAGACAACGGCTCCGGCGAGACAGTCGGCCATGATTCGGGTCGTAAAATCGTTGCTATACTGCAGAACAATCCGCAGAAGGACGCGGACAAGTATGAACAAGAAGACATTGACCACATGCGCAAGGTGGTAGCATACTGCAAGAGGCATCTTGCGCAAGAGGATAAGGCGAAGAAGGACACGGATAGCAAGAGCTACAAGAGCTTGAAAAACTGGGGTCACGACGCCCAGAAGGCTTGAGCATTTGCATGAATGGGAATGATGCTGGAAGAGGTGTGAACTCGACACAGGCGGAACAAGTAGCGATATGCATATATCGAGGCCAAACCACAGACTTCCAATACTGTCACAACAATAACACGAACACATCCCACTTCGTCATCTTGTGCAGGGACATGGATTTCAAGACGGCCGTATCAAAAGTGGAGTAAAATAGAAACAATGCTTGAAAGACATCTAGGTAGAAGAGGCGTACAGGACGAGTGTCTTGGTCTACAGAGCAGTCGACCTCTTGCGGCCAGCGAAGTAGTTTCCCTTTGATTCGTTAGTTCTCAGTTCGAGTAGTCGGATCGGTGATACTTACTTGCATGCCACCCACGCACGCTGGCTGCTCCATTTCCTCCGTCTTTGTTCTCTCAGGTGGGCTTCTGCGCATGAAGCACTCGCCTACATGATGGCCCTCATCGCACGCAACGACCCATTGGCCCATACCCATGTCCTTGGGAGCGTGCCTGACACCTCTTCCACCGCCACCTACAATCAGATTGCCTGGTCGGTAGGTTGGATCCGCGCGCATACGCTTAATCACGCTGCTGTGGATGACGGCATTCGCGGGTATGTCGCGCGTCTCACCCTTGGGCAAAGGCCATCGGATCGCTTTCCATGTCCCATCCTCCTGTAAGTCCATGCGTCGGAAAGGCAGGTACTCCATTATGTTCCACGAAACGACGCCCATGCGATTGGCACCATTGTTGAATTGCAGGACGTCGTGGATACGGCCTTTGGTCGCAGCGCTGTGGAAATGTTTGTGGAAATGCGTGTTAGGGTGTTCGCGATGGTGCGAAAGGATGTTGTCGTCGTCAGTGTAGCCAGCTGTGTCGACGGATTGCGCGCCCGAATTGGCGATGACGGGTGAGGGCGACGCAGGATCGATTGCAATCATCGGGATGTTGTTCTGCGCTCGCGACACGTTGGTTGTGGGCTCCTCGTGGCAGCAACTCAGAGCTGCGAGCTTGTCTTCGTCAAAGTCGAGCCCAGCTTTTTGAGCTTCGCGCACCATCCACACCAGGGCTACGTGGCTCAGTGCTGCGTCGTCATCACCAAGAGGCCAGCCTCCTCCGATGTCCTACACGACGTTAGTATTGTAATTGAACCTCCGTGACGAGCACACTTACTGCATGGCATCCAGGAAACCAGACTTCCTGAATATCCTGCTCGCCATCTTCGTCTTGAGAGTTGAAAGTTCCCGCAGCGTCATAGGATCGCATCGAAGGAGTAGCAGAGCCGTGAACGCCATCAAGCTGGGAGCAGTCCGCGCTCCGGCTGCGTACGCCTGAAGTCTCATGTGGATCTCTGTAACGCTCAGGTGGTGGTGCCAATGTATCTCGCCGACCTCTACTCTGCTGTTCGTCGTGGTCTTTCTCGTCTAGGTCATGGTCTTCATGATCACCATGGATCAGATCCTTCATGTGCTGCTGGTGTCTGTGGCGATGCTTGTACAACATTGACCGGTCGGGCTTCTCTTGAGAGATGAGATCTTGTCTGAACTTTGCGCGTCGTTCATCGATGGATACTGCATGTCGTATTACGTGGGCGCTGCTTCTTGCGGTGTAGGGGAATCTGCTACGTTGCATCCAGGCGTTCTCGAAAGCAGGCACGGAATTGACTGTATCGAAGAGGCCCAGAAACCGAATGGGTTTGACGGGACGGCTGAACGTCTCGCGAAACGCGCACATGAATTCCAGAAGCTTTAGCTTCTCAGATTTCTCGCCTGGCTTGCGATCTTTGCCGCCTTTTTCGTCCGGTAATCTACATTGCCATTTCTGGAATGTTCTGAGATAGCGTTAGTGGAGAGTTTATGCATGCTACATGCTATACTCACTTCCATGCGAATTGACACATCTCTTCGTTTCCAGCCTGTCGACAATTAGAAATCGCCTGACAGATATTGGGCAGTTGCTTACAGAGAGGAGACCAACATGATCAAGCATCTCTGCGAGGAAGCGAGCGGTATATGCACCACGCGAGAAGCCGAAGAAGAAGATATCATCGCCAGGTGTATAGTATCGCATTAGGAACTGTCCAGTCCATGTCAGCCAGCTGCGACCGGGTTCCGTCCTCTAGCCACTAAGCTGAGGATAGAGCTACCTCCTGGGATGGCTTACCTTGTATCCCGCCATGACATGCTGATCGAATGAAGTTCCTACGCCAGATCAGATTCCATGCATCACAACGAGCCGTGCCGAACGTACCTATTGCGCTATCTTTTGCCTTCGCGTACCATGACTGGAACTTTTCCCATCGACCTGTTCGGGTCATGGATCCATTGGCTTTCGTAACATATGTACCGATTCCGGGCTGGTAGTAATGGAACTGATCATCCCCATTGCGATCGAGCATGCGATAGATCTTGAGGATGTTGCTGTCGGAGTCTGTGCCTGAGAATTTGTTGCCTGTACCATCGAAGCACAGGACAAACTTCTTGGTCACATGGTTCGGACGTCGTGACACGGCTCCGTAATCCATAGGGTTGTTGTTAGGTGGTTGTGCGGATACCTGAGGCGAAACGCTCGGTAGGCGTGGCTGCTCTGAGTTCTTGCGCGCCATGTTGAGACTTGGGGCTTGACGAGGAAGAGCACCTTGACAGGAATCCAGCTTGGTCGTCAGAACGAAGCAGTCGCGAAGTGTCAAATAGCCAAGTAATCTCTATCAACGCGGGGATCGGCTACAAAAGCCTAACACAACTGACGCGTGCTCCCCGTCTGGTCTGTCTCCAAAGCTTCCGAGCGTATCAAGCCACATTAAGATACTGATCGCCATTGCTAATGCGGCTTGTAACAAAGCTCGCCTATCGACGCGTCGATGTCGCAGGTGGTGGGCTGGGAGTAGTCCCGCCGCTAATAGCAGCCGCTGATCGTTCTGAAGTGCCGCTCGCCCTACAGCGACTATTGACCTTTGAAAGCTGAGATAAACTGACTACCATGCGCTATACGACGCCCCCACCCTGAGTTGCTACATCGATGATGCGGCAGCCACTCAAGCATCTGAGCGTTGCCTGGCAGAAGGCACGACAGATACACCGCATCCTGTCCCGTGTCGTGCTGCAATTGATTGCAGAAAAGAAACGCATGTGGCCCTCGACTGCAAGTAAGCCAATGCCACCGTTTCGCCACTATCCCGGCTGGCAATATGGTGGTAACCGATGGACGCGATGCTACGCAGTCCAGGCAGGCAAGCTCCGAGAGCTAATGCTGAGCGCGTTGCTCGTGATCGCAGTGGTGTCTAATCCAATTGGACTCGGAAGCAGTGCATTCAACAAGAACGCGCCGATCAGAGAGGAGAGGTTGGTGTAGGTCTGCTCGCCGACATGTGAGCAGGAAAAGCACGTCGCGTCGATGGTTGACGCTACCCTTCCAGCGATCATTTGTGGGGGGGGGCGGCCCGTGCACCAGCCGTCTCGATTGCCGTCGTCTCGACTATCGATCGCACCTCCCAGTCACCACAACCACCGCCGGCGTCTTGGACGAACCGGACAGTAAACCTTACGGCTTCGGGACAGGCCGTAGACCACTGACCGCCGTCGCTAGTGCCTGCCTGATACCGCACCCTACTCGGAGATTTGCAAGCTGGCACTCCTGTTGTTGACCGCCACCACATCAGCTGAAACTCACTCTCGTCTGTCCACTTGCTAGCACATGACTGCGCGACCATTCGTCGGGAAGTAAGGTCGGTCAATTCCGGTGCCGCAAGCGCTAGAGTCTCCTTCCACTACTCAGCCGAAAAAAGCTGAATCGGGATGCCGATCGCTTGATAATTCGTCTATGGCTTTTGTCCACGTCTCTGTTTGGAATGGTCGCGAGTTCAGGTCGCCGTTCCTGTCTATCATGTTATCGACCGCCAGGGTTGCAACATCTTCGACACGTTCCCATAGGGAGACAGCCGAAGTGAGACCACAACGACTCCCAGGCAACCAAAAGCGCTGAAGCCTGAAACGTGGCAGGCGTACCCACCTCCTGGCTACACGTTGCTTTTGGACTTTTCGCAATGTCGCAAAGGCCATCCATGGATCGTCACAGGTGGGTCTAGTTAGTCGTTTCCTCATGGAGCCAATGGTGCTACTACGCTGTGGGTCTTGAGGACCGCTCACAGATCATTCCTTGGACTTGTCATGCAGTGCTCGATACCCCTCTGTCAGTTCTTAGCGAAGGTAGCGCAGAATCCGTCTGGCACTACCCTCCACAAAGGAAGTCACGACCAATGAGCAGTCGGACATTTGTAGCCATCAGAGGTCTGACGATATCAAGATCCGGACGCTACTCACATCATCCCGATGCAGGCATGGGTTCGTCCGCCCTTGAGGAAGCCGCAGGACACTGTTCGCCGAGTGCATATGCTGATCAACACACCGTAGCTGCTAGCGATCGTCGCCACGCAACTGGCTCGCTGCTGCTTGCCATGGCCAAGCTCCTGCGTGGGGAGCATTGCGCCTCCCAGATCAACAGCAAGCTACGTTGAACTTACTTTGTGAACTCCGTCCGGCCCTGGGATTCATATTCTCCCCGTTCCCATCTTTTCCACATGGTCATACACACACTTATTCATCATGCCTAGCCAGATACAAACATTGATCGGAAAGATCAGGAGGAAGCCGACGCAAGCCAGCGATGGCCGAACAGCGGAAGCGTCGAGTGGCATGAAGAACCACCAGAAGACTGGCATCGTCAGCGACATTAGAGGTCTCGGTGTTAAGGATGCCAAGTTCGCCCTCGATGCCATTACGACACTCGCATCCGGTGAGCCTCTGGACGACAAAGAACTTCTCCTCGAGAAGGGAGTTCAGATGCTACAGGGTCTTCCTCTGAACAGCGGTCTCAGTGCAAAGGTGTCGGATGGTTTCATCAGCATGCTCTGGAATGATTTACCACACCCAACACCTACGCATGCCGGCCCATCGGCACGATACCGGAAGCACGACGGCTCAGGAAACAATCCCCACAACCCTGAAATGGGCAAGGCAGGTTCGCCATATGCGCGAAATGTACCTCCCACCAAACCGAAAGGTAAGTACCCTGTTGCTATCATCCCATGCGAATCAGGACTGACAACTTCTCAAGGGCCAAATTTACCTGACGTTGAAGACGTATACGAGGCGCTTCTCAAGCGCAGTGGTCCTTTCCGCGAGCACCCGTCTGGTCTGAATCGCCTCTTCTTCTCCTTCGCAACCATAGTCATACACGAATGTTTCCAAACCTCTAGGACAGATCCTTGGATCAATGAGACTTCGAGCTATGTTGACCTCAGCACCCTGTACGGCAATACAGAGAAGGAGCAACATCGCGTGCGAACTTACAAAGATGGCCTGATCTACCCAGACTCAATCGCCTCGGAGCGCATCATGATGATGCCCCCTGGTGTAGTCGCAGTACTGTTGATGTTCTCGAGAAACCACAACCACGTCGCGGAGTCGCTGCTGTCAGTGAACGAGGACGGCAAATACAAGCCCTGGGATACTCTGGACGAGGCAGGCAGGAAATGGTAAGTTTGCTGCAGTCCTTGTACGCGATATGAGCCTAACAAGATTTCAGGCAAGACGAGGACATATTCCAGATCACGCGCAACATTAACGTCGGTTTCTTTGCCTCAGTCGTACTGAAAGACTATGTCGCTGCCATCCTGAACACACCACGAGCCAACTCGGAATGGTCTCTTGATCTTGGTAAAGAGATCAAGCAAGGCGGCACACGTGTCGAGCGCGGCACCGGCAGCCATGTATCCGTGGAGTTTGCTGTCCTTTACCACTGGCACGCTGCTCTCAGTGCCGCGGATGAGACATGGATGGAAGATATCATCCGTTCCGTCTTTCCTGACATCCGCCACATCGACGATGTGACAATCGAGATGTTCCACCAAGTCATGAAGGTATATGGTCATGACTTGATGAGCAAGAAGCCCTGGGAGTGGACTTTTGGAGGCCTTGAGCGAGGCGCTGACGGCAGGTTCAACGATGCCCAACTTTCCGAGCTTATCAAAGACTGCATCGAGGAGCCTGCCCATGCTTTTGGTGCCCACGGTACCCCCGCCAGTCTAAAGGTTGTTGACCTCATGGGCCAATTGCAGGCCCGTGAGATGTTCAATGTCTGCACGCTCAACGAGTTCCGCCGGTATCTTAATCTGAAGCCGTACGATACGTTTGAAGATTGGTGTTCCGATAAAGAGACAGCACGAGCAGCCGAGCTGTTGTACGGCCACATGGAGAACATGGAACTCTATCCTGGATTGATGGCCGAGTGCACCAAACCTGCCATGCCGGGAAGCGGTGTCTGCCCTGGTCAAACGACTGGTCGAGGTATCCTGGACGACGCCGTCGCATTGGTTCGCGGTGATCGTTTCCTGAGCTACGACTTCAACAGTAACACCCTTACGCAGTGGGGAGCGGCTTTGCTGGCGGAGACAACACCCGGTGCATACGGTGGTGTGTTTCCTAAGCTGCTCTTCCAGGGTCTTCCGGGTGGATTCAAGGGAACTTCCAGCTACGCGCTGCTGCCCTTCTACACCCCCAAAGCAGCGAAGGAGATTCTTCAAGGAAATGGCGTGCTTGAAAAGTACGACCTCAGACGCCCTCCCAGCGATTACGACATCATCAGCGTCCAAACTCAGGAGGGTTGCAAAAAAATCTTCGAGGATCGTGAGAGTTTCGTTGTCATGTACCAGGCAGCTATTCGCAACTGTACTGCTGGACATGACTTCATGATCGGCTGGGACGAGCAGAAGAAGCATGATGAACGCTCCAACATTCTGCACAAGGTCTTCTTTGAGGAGGGCTTCGAGAAGAACATCAACGAGTTTTTCACGACCAACGTACGCAATCTCATCAAGAAGAACTCCCTCAAAGGCGCCAAGGGCAGGATGAGCATCGACATTGTCCGTGATGTTACCAACATCACGCCAATCCTTTGGCTCGCTGAGCGTTTCGCACTCCCGCTGAAGACACAAGAGCAACCTAGAGGCTTGCTCTCCGTCCACGAAGCTTTCCTAGCGTATCTCGTACTATGTAAGTAACCAGTCTAGCGCTCTTGAACCTGCAACAGGTGCTAACCTCCGCCCAGTCATGTACCAGTCCTTCAACATAATGCCGCATAACGAATGGAAGCTGCGTGCAGGCGCTATGCAAGCCGCAGCCCCCCTCCGCTCCATCTTCGAAACCCATCTTAAGACGCAAACTGGACGTCTAGAAGGTTTCGTCGACTGGATGGCCAAGGGCTCCGCTTTCGAGGTAGGCCCACACGCCGACCGCATCTACCATGCATTAGCGGACACCAAGCTGCCCATCGGAGACATGGTCGGTGACTGCATCGGTATGGGAGCGCCCGTCGCCGGAAACCTGACACAGCAAGCCAGTCTGCTGATCGACTTGTTTCTATCTCCTGGGTACGAAAAGTACAAGACAAGGATCGTCGAGCTATCGCACATGGACCCTACGACCTCGGACCGCGAACTCCAAGGCTTCGTTTACGAAGGCATGCGCCACGTTGGTGTTGTTCCCGGTCTACCTCGCGTTGCGACGCGCGACATTACCGTCAACGACGGCGTCCGCGGCCCTGTTTCCGTCAAAAAGGGCCACACAATCCTCATTGCAACTTCCAAAGCCGCCATGGACCCCGTTGCGTTTCCCAACCCGGAGATCCTAGACCCGCATCGCCCATTCAAGGAGTACACACTGCTCGGCCATGGCCTGCACTTCTGCTTCGGCGCCCGCCTCGTAGGCCCGTCTCTCGCCGCGACGCTGCGCGAAGTTTTCAAACTACCAAACGTGCGGCGCGCACCGGGCAAACAGGGTCGTTTTACCGTCACGGAGCACAAACTTGCCGGCATAACGATGCGACATTATCTTGATTCGAGCTCGAAGGAGAGTCCCATCCCCACGAGTCTACGGCTGCACTACGATAGCGAGGATGTTGTTGTTGCGACGGGTCTCAATGGCCATCTTACCAATGGCCATCTTACCAATGGCCATGCGAACGGGGGGCTGACGAACGGACACACGAATGGGCTTGCCAACGGGCATACAAACTTCGCTTCTAATGGCCATGCCAATGCAGGTGGGGATAATGAACATGGCAATGCGTATACAATTGCGCCTTAGGGAGGTGTGGGACCAGAACCCAATTCGGCACCAGGACGCCCGTCGGTGTCTTCCTGGTCATTGTCTTCGTCGTCGTCGTCGAGCGAAAGCTCTGATCTGAGGCTGCAGCCAGGGATTCTCTGTTGCCGGAGTGCGCGGGAATAATTTGCTAGGAGATGTCCGCTGGTAGTCAAGAGTTGGGCATGACTTCGTTAGGGTGTTATTGTTTGTGACGATACCATTGAACTTTCTGTTGGCTTAGTTGTAGTGTTATAAAATCAGCTTGCTGCAAGTTGTTGTCGAATTCAAGCTTCAAGTTGATGTCAGTCGTGTTGTGATGTTGGGAATGTGACTTAAAAGGTTCACATATCTGGTGTCGATAACTAGCCAACCTTAGCCCAGCCTTGCACTGTAATATACGGTTGCAAAAGTCCAATGTTTCTGTTAGGTTACGTGTCTTTAACAGTCATCAATATTGATTGTACCAGCACGGTGGTCTAGTCATCAGCGTACACCGACAAACACAAAGCCACCCCCATATTACAAGGTATTACTATGCACGCAGTCTTTTATGAGAACGATATTATCAGATGATCTGGCAAATGAATCTTTCCGATCTCCATATAAAGACGACTACACGTCTCACGCAATGAACGCCATGCTACCCAACCTATCGAAACACAAGAAACCCGACCCTTACAAAAGACAAGACAGAATGCCAAAGTCACAACTTCACAGCTACTCAACTGAGCCCAACACCGCGTTAAGCCATCCTGGGCAATGGCGGAAGTGAAGTAGGATCCCATCTCCTCTCGCCCTCCATGTCAACATCATCATCGCTGTCTTCCTCACTAGCATCCTCCAACGCCTCCCTCCTCTCCATCTCATCCACATCCATCATGTCATCACCATCATCCTCGTCATCTTCATCTTCACTACCCAAAACAGGTCTGTCATGGACGTCTGGCAATCCGCTACCCCTCTCGCCCTTGGGTCGGGCTCTGAGCGCACTTCTGCCGCCTTCCCAGCGATCCAAGCGACGCAGGGCTCTGCTTAGCATCTTAGCGCGATAGTACGACTCCTCGCCATGGTCGTTGACTTCGCCGCCAAAGTCGAGAGGTACGAGGCCGGAGGGCATGGGCGGGGGTGTTTTGGTGCCGAGTTCGTATTCGGGAAGTTGGGCAAATTGTGCGTGCGATTCTTCGTCTGTGTCGTAGCCGTCGGCCATGCCTTTGCAGCGGATCCAGCTGCGCATAAAGGGGTTGGCTTTGCGGCGGCGCTTGGCTGCGGCGGCGTACTCGATGCGAATACCTCGGTCAAGAATGACGTCGACGCGTCGCCTCCTGTATTGCTCGACAGCTAGTTGGTGTTGTGTAAGGGGACGTGTTCGTTTGTGCGAGGGGTCAGAACCGTTGAGCGGGAGGTAGAAGCCGTGTGGTCCGTTGAAGGTGGGTGCGGATGTGGAGGGGGACTGGCCATCTTGCGAGTGTGGAGCGTCGAGTTTGGTCTTGAAAGAACGTGCGGCTGGTGTTCCTCCGGCGCCTATGCCTGATGTGCGATTGCGCGACCAGTTCCCGCGGCCGGGGCCCTTGGGCGCAGGAGACGAAGCCGGTCCGTCTTCGTTGAGGAGGGTATTGATGCGCATGTTGGGTGTAGCCACCTTCTTGGCTGTGTTATAGACGCTGTTCGGCGGAGACGCAGACCGAGTACGGTCAGTGTCTGAGGGGTAGTCTCGTTCGATGATGGATTTTGCAAGCTTGCCTCGTCCTCGTGCGGAGCCTGGTGTTGTTAGATCGGTGTCGCCGCAAAGGCTAGAGAGCAGCATACCATGGGAAGGCGATTGCCTGTCGCGTCCAGGTGTCCAAGCACCATCATCGGCGGCGATGGAGAAGACTGGGTTTTGGTTGAAGCCTAGAGGTGGGTCAGCTACAGCCGGACGTGAGCGGAGTCACAGGTGAATAGCAGCACTCACCCTTCTTGTTGGTACGCTTGGGGCCTGTCACGACGGGCGCCATGTCGCTTGCCAATATAGCTGTCCTCTCCTTGCGCTTAATCTCACCGAATGTCTTCTCTTCGATGGAGTCGACGTTCTCCAGCGCCTCCTGCTCTGGCGAGAGTATGTCAAAAGGCGGGCACTTGATAGGGAACTCAGCCGTAGTCGGATCGTCGGCCGGACCCATCTGGCCGGGACCAAAAGGGTTGCTCTCGGCAGCCTCCTTGGTGAAGTCGCTCTCGAGATACCACCACATGAGCCAGAGGAAGGCCGTGGCTCTGCTCTTGCTGCTCAGGTTGGAGCGCATGACGAGGTCGAAGAAGTCGCGCGGCGGGAAGAAGTGCAGCTCTGAGATCTTGGGGGCGTATTGCGACAGGACGAAGATGAGGTTGACGGGGTTGGTACGCGGGACGGAGGCTGCCATGATCTCCTCGATGGTGCTGGGCTGCTCCTGGTCCTCGGTGGCACCCTTGAGGATGGACTTCAAGCGGGGCGCGTCCTGCAGCTGCTTGTAGGCATTCGGGTCTTGGTGGGCCTGGAGGGAGGGGATGGAGTGGTAGGTGCGCAGCTGGGCGCGCATCTCGGGGAAGACTGTGGCAGGTTAGGGGGGCTCGAGGAGGGACAGCAGGTGGCCTACAGTTGAGCGTCGTGTTCATGCGGCCGACGTTGACGAGCAGACACACCATGGCCATGTTGATGGCAGCCGGGCGCTCCGTCAGCAGCTTGTCCTTGAGGATCTTGCTGCACTTGCTGCTCTTGGCCATGGCGTCGAGGTAGATGTCGGCGAAGGTGTGGCCGCTGGTGCTGTCCGACTGCTTGGTGAAGACGGGCCGGTCGTCCTCGAAGACGAGCTTGAGGAAGTCGAACTGGATGTCCTTGCGCCACAGCGGGATGCCGTCGTCCTTCTTCAGGTGCTTGATCTTGTTGCCGCTGTAGACGGACGACACGCTGCCGTTGGCATTGCGGCGCGTCGTCGTCGTCGTCGCCGTGTAGTACGGCCTCGCCGGGTCCGTGTCGTTGACGGGGCGGGCGGCGTCGGGCGCATCGCCGCCAGCGTCGCTCCCATC
Source organism: Alternaria incomplexa (assembly GCF_024043165.1). Taxonomy (NCBI): domain Eukaryota; kingdom Fungi; phylum Ascomycota; class Dothideomycetes; order Pleosporales; family Pleosporaceae; genus Alternaria; species Alternaria incomplexa. The sequence continues at coordinate 219,268 of NW_026249852.1, forward strand.
GGGGACAGGCGTGTTGGCTTGCGAGGGCGAGGGCTTGGAGTCGTCCATCGGGGGGTCGGCGGCCAGAATGTGTCGCAGGCTGTTTCTCGTGTCGGGCTCGTCGGGGCGCGCAGGCAGAGGCGCCGTGGCAGCCGCTCCGTCGTCCATGGCCAAGTGCTCTGTGTCTGGTTCCACTAGTCCTGTGCTGGCCCGCTGTCGCCTGAGCGCGCGTCTCGAACAAGCAGGCAGGCGCGTCGCAGTCGTCAATCGCCGAGAGGGAAGCTGCGTCTCAGCGCGGAAAGCGCATCCACGCCCAAGCTCAGACCTCGGGACGCTAGGCCAACGCGATCCCATCACGAACATGGTCAACCATCACAGTAGTTGCTAGCAGAGTTCAATTCATTTCCTAACCAATTGCGCAAATGCAGTGCACCACGCATACATCAAAGTAACCAGGATATCTCAGCAAAAGTTGCACAAAAAGAAAGCTCCAACACGCGCCGCGCGACTGCCGAAGCCAACCTGTCGCCGAAACAAAGAAAGTGGCCTGCTGCAAGCAAGGGGCGGGGGTATGCAACGCGAAAAGCATACACAACTCCGAGCGAGTCGCCTGCTCCATCTCGCCAAACGCCTGGTATCGCTGAATATCCGTACAACACGCAAAAGGAACCCCAAATCCCGCCTCTCCGGCGCTTCCAAGTAACCAAAGATCCGGCCCGTGGTCCTGAATTAAGAATCAAAAATTAGACTGAATTCTTGGTGCATCGTCATGTGTCGTCTCTGTCGCGAATCGAGCCAAGGCTTGCTCACTCGAACGCCGTCTCTTCTCGTACCATTAGAGGGTTGTTGGTGTTTTGTGAATACATTCGTCCATCCATCCGTCCATCTCCGCGTGGAGGGTTGGATCCACCCGAGCCCTTGCGTTGGCCGCCCATGCCCATGTTCATCAAAAGCATGCCGCTCTCTCGTTTTCGTTGCCGCTGTTCGCGAGCTCCGCTAGACTGAACAGCGCCGTTCAAGCTGCCGTATCCCTCTCCAGAGTGATATGGCTGGTCGTAGGCTGGCGCATCGTAGCTGGGTCGCATGGGAATGAATCCCGAATCATAGCCGTTGTATTGGCCTTGCTGCTGTTGGCCGTACTGCTGCTGCTGCTGTTGATACTGCTGTGGGGGCTGTGGGGGCGGATAGTTGGGAGCGCTATTCCCTTGATAGCCTTGAGGCGGTCGGTCCATACGCTGCTGGAATGTCGTCTCGTTGTATGCAGGCGTTGGGAGGTCTGAGAACATCTGCCTCCGAGGAGACCGAATCGCGTCGTCCCCCAGGTGAGAAGTGTTGTTCCGGATCTCGTGGATCGGGGAGCTTGCTTCATCGAGAGCAGTACCGAAGATATCCGTGTAGTCAGTCAGGAAAAAGGATATCAACGGGGCCGGAATGTTCAGAGTCGGAGCAAATACGATGCCAACATTCCTCACGGTCATCTTGTTCACCCCGGAATTGTCGACAATCTCAATCAGGAAAGACGCCATGTGTCGCAAGAGCTCAAGGTTAGGCCTAGGTAGCTTGTGTACCAGAACGTTAAAGCTCTGGATCTTTTTGCTACGCTCGTCCATATCTAGAATGTGTCAGCCCATGATCTACTAATCAACGTCATCCGGATAGACCACTTACCGAGAACCTTGAGAAAGTCAAGATGCAGTTCCCGAGTTAGAACAGAGGCCGGCAGTTCTCGCAGGTACAGCTTGAGAAGCGATGCGACGGCGTGAACGTCATAGTACTGCCCGTCTAGCAACCTGATGTCACCTTCGTTGTTGAACCGATCGCGCAGGCCCTTGATAACAATATTTGACCCGCTGAGCCGGAAGATGCCCTCTTCGCTGATTGCCTTCTTTGCTCGCAGATACTCCAAGCACCTGTAGACGACAGCTGGCAGCGCCACGCTGACACCGTCAGGCTGCGTAAACTCCACAGCTTCCATAAGTGGAATACCAAATACACTGCGGCCTGGAGGCAGGCGATGTTCTACAGCCGGCTGCAGCGGAGTGCTGACCTGGACTGGTGCGAGGTCAGAAGAGCCGCCACGACCTCTAAAGCCGAATATGCTACGTTTCTTGTCTTTGACGGTCGTGGGTCCTGCCGCTGGTTTGCTGCCCCAGCTCTCAGAGTCCTTGATGGGGGTTCCGTTGCTTGGTCCTGAGATGGCGGGATAGTGACCTGAATTATCTTGAAGGAAGGACGAATCCTTAGGCGACCCCCGTGACGGCTTTTCTGCCATCATATCACGGTGATTGGGTCCGCGGACGGGAGCTTGCGCTTGCACCGTGTCGTCATAGCTGAGGCCTTGCAAGCGATCCTGCTCTCCCATATCAGGGCTCTCTCTCCGCTGAGAGCGTGCCGAATCTTGGCTGGCCTGCTGCTTTTGAAGACGCGTAGCAGAGGGGACGCGAATCTCGACTGGCGAAGTCTCGTCTGGTATGTCGACATGTTGCAGAAGAGCCTCGACCCAAGCATCTCGCTCTTCATCGTTCTCCGCACACAGCACATGGCGCACCAAGCTCGTCGAATCTTTTCGCTTTGGCTCCAAGATGAGGAAGGCGTGTCGATATTGGTTATCTTCAGAATCGTCCCGTCGTTGTGGCGATTGGTTTGACTGCTGTTGTGACTGCTTCCCAATCTGTGCATTTTGCAGCTTGATCGTTCCCAAGTGCGCACCGCCCTCGCCCTCAAAGTACCTGAACTCTGAGCCATCCAGAACAAAGAAACGCGCTTTCCAGCCTCCGAAATTCTTGCCACGCTTGGTGAGGTAACCTTCCTTGCGCTGCGTTTTCTGAACAGACACTATCGGACCTGGTGTGGGCTCGGGGGTCAGTCTATCGCCAGCCTGGGCGCCTATTACATCAGTAGACAGGTATTCACAGACAATCAATGCCGTCTTCTCGTTCATGGGAGTTTCCAGGACAGTATCAAAGTATTGGTTGAGGGCGACCCGGCGAGCGTCAATCTTGGCAGGCGCATGTCCTCCGAAGAGAGCACGGTCTGGAAGTCGTCCCTGAAAGTCGCACATAGACCTCAGCTGAGAGTCTAGAGAAGGCAGCGTAGCAATGGTCTTTTCCACACGCCACAGCTGTTTGTTATCAGAGCGGGCATAGACGGCAAGAATAAAGACAGGGTCCTCCTCCTGCGGCTTGGGGGCGAGCATGCTCATACGTGATGGCCGAAGGCGAGACGAGAAGACCTTTACTTGAATGGAGGGCAGTGCATTCGGGGGCAGCAAGAGTCCAGGGTACTGGTCTGACACGAGTCCGCGGTAGACGTGTTCTGCATCCGGAACATCGTTGAGGGTAGGGCTGCTCGATGGTGATTCTGGACTGGGCTGTGCACCTGGTACAGTCAAAAGGCCCGTCGACGCCTCTTTGCGTAGCTGGTTAGGCTGCTGATTTTGGTTGACTGGGGGTGACTGATACGACTGAGGTGTGTTTGGTGGGAATGGAACTTGTTGCTGCATTGCCCGAGCAGCCGACTGGTGCGTGGTAGTCGGCGACATGGGTGGTGATGCGATGGACTGCTTAGGATTTCTGGGTAACGGCGATCCGAGTGGCCTGTCCGTGGGTCGGGGGCTGGAAGGTAGACCTGGACTCATGAGTGGGGATGCGACGCTCCGGTTAGCCATCATAGAACTATCGGAGTTTGCAGGACTAAGAAGAGCATTCAGAGAGTTGGCTGGCGGGTGACGGGGAGAGAGTGGAAGGCCCGATTGCAGCGCATTGAACTGACGCGGCGAAAGGGGAACCGGGACCGCCTGAGGCTGATCGCCTGCTGGTGTTTCAGAAGGCGTCGCTTGTTTGCTCTTGCTTTCGCTTTTCTTCTTCTTCGACTTGCTTCGAGCTTCCTCATCTTTCGAATACATGGCCTCACGGACCCTGTCATCTTCCTCTCGAGTCTTTCTCCTTCCTCGCAGCTCCACGACAGGTATCTCATCCACCTCCAGTATATCGTCGTAATCAGAGTCGACATCGTCGCCATGCACGGCCCGGTGGAGATGTGCGCTGGTCGTTGTGGGTTTCGACAGGTTGAGTGGAGCTGGCGGTGCCTTTCGCAGAGGCTGCGGAGTCTTTCTTGGGGGTGATTCAAAGCCATCGCCGCCGACGACAGGCGTAGCTTGGATCAGCGATATCTGCGGAGGCTGGAGCTGTGAGCTACCCGGGACGAGCGTCACGTCTGAGGTGTTCTGGGGAGGAGTGGCTGGCTTCGGGGCTTGCGCTGGGGGTTGAGCAGCATCGCCGGGCTGCAGCAAGGTAGAGTCGAGGCCGAGGCCCCTGCTACCAAGGCTAAGGGGTTGCACGGAGTAGTCTGTAGGTGAGTTTACGGCTGACGAGATGTTGGATGCCGTGGAATGAGACGGCGACGTCGCTAGCTGTGAGTCTGGGATGAGATGCGGTGCGGGGTGCTCTTGCGTCAGGGGCGATGTCTTGTGCTCGGTGGCTTTGGTGTCGCTGGGCCGAGCGGCGTCACCAGGTTGCTCACCGAGGGCTGGCGACTGGCTGGTCTCGCGTTCCACGACCGAGTCGAACGTGTCGGACTTTTGCAGCGAGCCGGGGCCGGGTGGCAGCTGCTCAGCGTACTCCTTGAACTTTCTGCGGTAGCGGTCCTTGTCCTTCAGTGCGCGCTCGAGGTCTTTCTGGAGCCCGATGATCATGGACCGTTGCTTCTCCACCAGCCGCCAGAGCTGCGCGTTGTGGCTGGAGGTGTTCTGCTTGTCCTTCCACAGGGCCAGCATGGCGGCCTCGGGTGAGCCTGCAGCGGCCATCAGACTGGCCATGTCTGGGGGGTTGGCGGTGCTCGTGTCCTGCGACGGCCGGGGCGCATGGCTGGCGGGCGGGCGGTTCTGCGAGGCCGTCGACGACAGCGAGGATGCGGCCGAGTCTATCGAGGGGTTGCGGACTGGCACCGTCGGCCTCGTGTCTGGCCGGTTCGGGCGTGATGGTGGAGGCATGGTGACGGGCGAGGCTGGCGGGGAAATGCCAGCCGAAGACAGCGTGGGAGACGACAGCTGGCGGAGTCTGGCATACGCAGACGGCCGCGACGACTGCGCGAAGCTCGGGGTGGGGACGGTGGGTGGTGTAGGCGGGTGCGCTGGCTGGGTTGGGCGAATGGGCGAGGTATGCTGTTGCTCCTCCGCCAGCAATGCGTCGAGCTTCTCGCGCGGACTGCGCGGTTCGTCGAGGCGTGGTGAGTCGCGGTAGCCCGGCTGCTGGCACGGGGGGCCGCTATTACCAGTCGAATACAGCGGGCTTGGGACGGGTTTGCGACGTGCTCGGGGCGGGTGTTGCTCGTCCGCCGTGGCCGGCACGTTGTGCGAGCGCGTCGAGTCGTCGCGAAGGCTGCGAATACTGTCCGCGAGCGACGGCGCGGAGAGAGAGTGCAAGGGCGACGGCGGCTGGTGCTGAAGGATGTGATGTGCCGCCGTCCTTTCCTGAAGCATGTGCATGTCTGTATTCGTCGCCGCCATGTTCAAGGCTCAAACGGGCTAGCGGACGACCGGGATATCTGGTCGACGGTATAGCAGACGGCCAGCGGGGATTAGTGTTTCGGCGACGCTCTGAGTGTCTGGTGAATCCAAAGCTGCCACGCTCAGCAGTCTCGTCAGCATCTGGCGTCCCGCGCAGCTTGAGACAAGTCTCCGTCAGAAGGAGCAGCCGGAACAGAAGAGATTTGGGCTTGTCGCCTGCCGGCTTCTCATTCGGCGCCATAACCGCCCTTGTAGGAGCCGGGCCAAAGTCAAGCCTGGTTCCTGCAGCAGAAGCGAGCCCTGTAGGCCGTCGTCTCCATCATCGCCTCCGCACGCCTTGATGGCTGCGTCCCCTCACGTTTTAGATATGCCCAAACCCGTCTGCATCCCCGTCGACCACCTGCCCGCGTAGGCGCCAGAAAGCTACTTTGGCTTTTCCATTGGCGCACACCTGTGGCTTGCTAGCCGTAATCAACTACGAGCCACCATCCACCGCCCCTCTTGTGCAGAACGAGATGTGCGCGTGGTCTGCTGTCGCTGGTGCCCGCAGGCAAGCTGACAACAGCCTGACAAGCCAAAAGGTGCGAAATGCCCACCTATTGGCTACAGCCCAGATGATTTGGCATGCGAGCCCAGAGAGTGTATTGATTCGGCGGCGCGATAATCTGCGACTCATGGCAGACTCGAGAGCAATCCGCCAGCCGTCTGGCCGTCGATTGGATGGTCGCGGTAATAATGTCTCTTGCGCACGGAGGCGTTCGAGTTGAAGGGCTGCCGGCTGGGTCGCTGCAGCACGAAGGATTTGCCAGGCCGAATCGGGGCTAGACCCGTCGATCACTTGGCACTCGTAGATGCAGCAGCTCCGAACTCCCAGAGACAACCACCGCATGCCGTCCATCACCATGAGTGCCCAACCATCCGCTCTGCACCGCGGCTGAATGCTCGAGTATGCTGACGGCCGATACATGCCGCTTGGAACGCATATCAGAATCATACGATTCCTACTGACCTGCGATTACATCTGAAACTCATCCGCCGTCAAGCGAAGTGTACTGCAGGGAGCCGCTGATAGCTCCACGACTAAACCGTAACCGTCGCCACATGGTGATCACGAGCTGCACCTAGGCTGCGCAACGAACCCAAGGCCCAGACTAATAATTCCTCTTTGCAATGCTCTGTCAGGGGTAATTTGGATGATTGAGGCCGAGAAACGTCTTTTGTTTTTTCTGTCTCTGCGCTAGTACCCACCGCAAGCCGTGGAAATGAGGTGCGACATTGCAGCGGACATCATCACTCGGGCGAGTAAAGATGCGGCATGAACAGCCTCCTTGATGGTCCAGCACCCACATCCTTCGACCGCACGCATTCCCTCCACAGATGCAGGGTGAACCTGAGGCAGACGCTACCCCAAAGACATGGCAAGCATAACTCGGAACAGTTGTTTCCATGCGAGTTGGGTCAAGCCGCAAGCCTCTCTCACGTCTAATTATACATCGCATATCCAGCTCCGAGGGGCAACACCGAAGTATTATGATCTTCGTGATTGCAAATACGAGCTTTGCTGCGTTGAACAGGACAAATCACCAACGTCTAAATTGACAAGACTGCATCAACAGGAGCACGGACATTACATCTCTGGTAATATGCGGAACTTACGGTGAAAGGAAAGCTATCCTCATTTGCAAATGGTAGTCTTTCATCAATGCATGCGCATACCTGTGAGAGCTCCGTCCGGAATGTAAGCTCCCGTTGGACCGCTAACCGCCGCCTGGACCTACAGTTCCCGCCATCAAATGTGGAGGAAGTATAGATCGGAGAGTGAAGTGGCGCCAAGATGGAGGCCAATAACGCCTCATCGGAACCTTGTGATGGTTTGCGCCATGGGACAGCTACTGCGTGGGTAAACCCAGTATGGAGAACCCTTGCTCAATGAACAAACGCCTACCATCATGCCCTCAAGACGTTCCAGTTCCCATTCGCTACATCTGCGTACATCCACAGGTATGTTGCTTTGGAAATTACGAGGAAAGCGATGCACGCAGATACAGTGAGAACATGGACGGGTTCTGCCTGTCCAAGAAGAAGAAACCGCATGGTGTAGCGTTCGAGGCTAATTCACGGGAGGCAATGCGTACCGAGCGAACGCAAAGTCAAAGCCAATTTCTGAGCAGGGAACAATGTGGACGCTTGAATAACTTTCGAAAATAGCTATCATGGAAGATAATATCGTCATTGTTGCCTCGGCGTTTGCAAACCACTTGCTTCATAACGTACTGTTCGAAACAGTGAGCAGCCGTCAATCAGCATTACGAAACCGTGTGTTGAGTGGCATACTGTCCATTGAACTCGAGTCCCGAGTTGTCAAGCGAATTCGCGAGCATTTTCACATTCCCCACAGTTTTTGATCCATGTCAGGATGACCGGACCCAAAACAGACATGTGCTTCAATATTCAGATTGTTAATTCCCATAGCTACAGGACACCTGGCTGTCACCAAGCAGCTGCTACTCTGTTATACAAAATCATAGGTGTAATTTATCTATCGATCCTGACATCCTTCACACTGACCTTGATAGCTTCGTATCCGATGCTGGGCAACTGGGGTAGCGATCAGTTCGACTTGTCAACTTCCAAATGAGTTGCACTAATGGACTTCATCGGCAAAGAAGAGTTTGAGGCCGGGTGAAGGTCTGCACAACTACACTGTCTCTGAATCACAGATCGCGTTTTCGATGCAGAGACAGTGAGACAAGGCTCCGCATTGCTGGACTCCGTTGTAACACTGTCGAAGCATCGGCTCACCTCCAATGGATATACTAAGAAAAAGCGTCCGATATACTCAATGTAGTTGTGTCGTTAATCCATGTTTTCCTTCTAACTGCGTCTTGTAGACACGGGTCTATGCCTGCGCACCATACAGTATAATACACTCGTAGGCTTTCGTACTCCTTACAGCCCCACTCTTCCACTACCGCCTCGCTCCATCTTGTTCAACCGTCGCGCAGTAGCAATCTGCGATTGTTAGCCCATTGACCCACCAAGACCACAGCCACTCTCCTAGGGCCAAACCTACCTGTGTCCTTGTCTTCTGGCCCCTCACGGGCAAGCCCATAGCGTGTCTCCTTCCACGATATGTGCCCATATCCCTCAATCTCCGGATGTCGTCCTGCACTTGCCGCCGTAAATCGTTCTCAATTTTCATGTTGGCCAGTTCCGCGGTCAGATCCATGACGGTGGCGTTTTTCAAGCTGCCGACTTTCGCCCACGGGTGGATGTAGAATTTCGCCATAATGCGCTGCGAGACCGAGGGCCCGATGCCAAAGAAAGATTCGAGGGATCGCTTCACGAGCGTCGCTTCTGTGAAGCTGAAGCCGTTGATGAACACCTAAACCGTCAGTAAGACGCGCGCAGGGGGAAATGGGCGTTCCAGTCGCGTACCATGGCGGGTCAGCGTTCCGACGGCGAGTTCGCGTGTTGGAGTGTCAATTGTCGTGTCTGATCTCGAACTCCAGACTTCCGTTTCCCGCTAGACCCAGCCGGCGCTAGTGCGACAGTGCGGGCAATGGCTCTACCTAGGTAAAACGCAACGTTTCAACACCTCCTCCACCATCGCATTCCGCAGGGGGCTGTCCAAACTACTTAACCTTGCGACTTCCCTCGATTGTTTCCCGACACAATCAGGCACCATGGCTACCATCCAGAGAGCTGTCATTTCGCTCCTCTTGATCCTCTCGATCACTTTCGTCTTCTTTGCTCAGAGCACCGAGGCTGCAAAGGGTCCAAAGATCACTCACAAGGTGTGTATAGCTTTCAATCGGATGAATAGACGGACTTGCTGACTATATTCAGGTCTACTTCGACGTTACCCACGGCGATGAAGAGCTAGGCCGCATCACCATCGGTCTCTACGGCAAGACCGTCCCCAAGACCGCTGAGAACTTCCGGTACGAACGGATACAAGTCTACGCATAATTCTGGGGGCTGACATAGACTACAGTGCTCTCGCTACTGGCGAGAAGGGATTCGGTTACGAAGGCTCTACTTTCCACCGCGTTATCAACAACTTCATGATCCAGGGTGGTGGTAAGTCCGACTCATGCCCGGGTCTAGGATTCACAATGCTGATCAACCGCTAGACTTTACCAAAGGCGATGGTACAGGAGGTAAATCGATCTATGGAGAGAAGTTCCCCGACGAGAACTTCAAGCTCAAGCACACCCGCAAGGGTCTCCTCAGCATGGCCAATGCTGGCAAAGATACCAACGGTGAGTACCCTTCCCCTTCACTCCCTGCAGCATGCACTGACTATCCTAGGCTCTCAGTTCTTCATCACCACCGTCATCACCAGCTGGCTCGATGGCCGCCACGTCGTGTTCGGAGAGGTCCTCGAGGGCTACGAGGTCGTGGAGAAGATTGAGAACGTGAAGAAGGGTGCTGGAGACAAGCCGGTCCAGACTGTCAAGATCGCCAAGAGCGGAGAGCTCGAGGTGCCAGAGGAAGGTATTCACGCGGAACTCTAGACATCAGTACGCATTCTTTGCTATTGAGTCGACCCCTCAGGTTGGAGAGCTGCTGATAGTTGTACCTTTTTCTTCAAGATTTATACGGTCATGCTGAACCAGCCATTCCTGGCGACGAACTCGATATCACAGCGACTCCGTCTCACGACGATATCGTCAACATTGCTGAGGTATCCCAGGCCTCTTCCACCAAGGGCAAAATTCCTGGCCTGGCTGCTGCTGCTGGTTCTGCTGATGGTTTGTCGGTCGGTCAGAAGCTTTTCTTTATCGGGGCTGTCGTTGCGATTTGCGTGCTCTTCTTGAAAACGCGAAATGGAGGGCAAAGCAACATTATGGGTGGGCTCAAGGAGAAGAGCATGGCCTAGATTACGACGAAATGCAGAAACGTTCCTTTAGTAGAGCATTGATCTGATACATGGTGAACATGGCTCTCTAATGTGTCAAGACGCTAGCTAGGGTAGAGGGGATACGATGTCCTTGCAGTCCCTGCATTACCCGCCGATGACGATGTGCAACGGTCAGGGCACGTCCAGGGTAAAAGCAAAGAAGACAATGTTGGGTTATCTAAAGCCATGGCACAGTCGCACAGGATGGCCTGGAGCCTGCACAAAAACCTAGAAAGGCCGCCACTACATTCAACTGCGGCCATGTCACAGTGCATGTCGCATGAAAAGCAAGCCTGCTGCAGCACACGACAGCTTCCATCTGTGACGTTCACCGCTCCCCACTCGCCACAGCCTGAGAACTCTGAGAGGGAGCGCTAGCGCCAACGGGGACTAGTGCGGGAAGGGTTCTCCGACACGCTTTTTTAACTTACCTGCGGCCGTCTCCCTCTTCCCTAACCACCCACCCTCCAAAACTACTCTGTGTGTATTGCACAACCTTACAAGCTCTTTTCCTGTGAAGTCCTTTCTTTTGGTCTTCACTTCTTTACTTCTCGTTTTCAGGACAGAGGCGTTCCCTTCTTTCCTGACAGAACGAGTCTCAGGCACCCGCCTGCGAGTTACGAGTTTCGTCACTTAGACCTGCTACTTTTCGTCTGTCGCTCACCGCCGAGCCAGCCGAAGCCAGCACATCTGTAATTTGCGCCCTGCACATTGCACTCCCAAACACACCCTCAACCAACTCGATTCCACCACGCCCATCATGGCTGAACAACTCGACATGGGTCGTCTCAACATCAACGACTCCCAGCACAACCCCCAGAACGGCTTCAACGGCGAGCGTTCTGCCTACATCCCCCCTCACCTTCGCGGCCGTCCCCAGGGCGGTCCCGGAGGCCCTGCACCTATGGACGGCCCGCCCCCGATGATGAACGGCGGCGGTCTCGGCGGCAGCGCGTGGGGCCCCGGAGGGTCAGTCAACACCCAGGACACAAAACTGGAAGGTATGCTAACTGGTGACAGTCAGGGTCCTCCCCCTCAGATGAACGGCGGCGGCGGTGCCGGTGGCTGGGCCAACGCACCCAACTTCACTCCCCGCGGTCGCGACGGTCCCCCAGGCGGTGGATGGGGCGGTGCCCCTCGCGGTAACTTTGACCCCAACGCCTACGGCAAGCCCGGCGGCGGTGGCTCTGGAGGCGCCCGCGGGTCTGGCGACGGTGCCTGGAAGGACGGCAAGCACGTTCCCGGCCCGCCCAACCAGCGCCTCGAGCGCGACCTCTTCGGTATGCCCAACGACCCTTCCAAGCAACAGACCGGTATCAACTTCGAGAAGTACGATGACATCCCCGTCGAGGCCTCTGGTCAGGGTGTCCCCGAACCCGTCACACGTTTCACAAACCCGCCTCTCGATGACCACCTGCTGAGCAACATCGAGCTCTCCGGATACAAGGTTCCCACTCCTGTACAGAAGTACTCCATCCCCATCGTCATGGGTGGCCGTGATCTCATGGCTTGTGCCCAGACTGGTTCCGGAAAGACTGGTGGTTTCCTCTTCCCCATTCTCGCCCAGGCCTTCCAGAATGGCCCCTCTCCTCCTCCCGCACAGGCTCAGGGTGGATACGGACGTCAACGCAAGGCTTACCCCACTTCGCTCGTCCTTGCTCCTACCCGTGAGTTGGTCTCCCAGATCTTCGACGAAGCCCGCAAGTTCGCATACCGCTCCTGGGTCCGTCCTTGCGTCGTCTACGGTGGTGCCGACATTGGCTCTCAGCTTCGCCAGATTGAGCGCGGCTGCGATCTTCTCGTTGCTACCCCCGGTCGTCTCGTTGACCTGATCGAGCGTGGCCGTATCTCCCTCGCTAGCATAAAGTACCTCGTTCTTGACGAGGCTGACCGCATGTTGGACATGGGTTTCGAGCCTCAGATTCGCCGTATCGTTGAGGGTGAGGACATGCCTCCTACCGCTGCCCGCCAGACACTCATGTTTTCGGCCACCTTCCCCCGCGATATCCAGATGCTCGCCCGCGACTTCTTGAAGGACTACATTTTCCTTTCGGTCGGTCGTGTCGGTTCCACTTCTGAGAACATCACCCAGAAGATTGAGTACGTCGAGGACGGCGACAAGCGCTCTGTTCTCCTTGATATTCTCCACACACACGGTGCTGGTCTCACCCTGATCTTCGTCGAGACGAAGCGTATGGCCGACTCGCTGTCCGACTTCCTCATCAACCAGGGCTTCCCCGCCACCTCCATTCACGGTGACCGCACTCAGCGTGAGCGTGAAAAGGCCCTGGAGATGTTCCGAACCGGACGTTGCCCCATCCTCGTCGCTACCGCTGTAGCTGCCCGAGGTAAGTTTTCCAAGTTGTTCAAGCCTTGAGCAACTGCTGTATTCTGCAAACCCTTGAACACCTTGCTGACTCATTTCAAAGGACTGGACATTCCGAATGTCACTCACGTAGTCAACTATGACCTTCCCACCGACATTGACGATTATGTTCATCGAATCGGTCGTACTGGACGAGCTGGAAACACTGGTATTGCCACTGCTTTCTTCAACCGCGGCAATCGCGGAGTCGTACGCGATCTCCTTGACCTGTTGAAGGAGGCCAACCAAGAGGTCCCTAGCTTCCTCGAGTCCATTGCTCGCGAGGGCTCCGGCTTCGGTGGAGGTCGTGGTGGCCGTGGAGGCGGCCGTGGCCGTGGCAACGCTGCTACCCGTGACGTTCGTCGCATGGGCGGTGGTGGTTTCGGTGGCGGTGGCGGTGGCCAGTGGGGAGGTGCTCCTCAAGGTGGCTATGGAGGTGGCTTCGGCGGTGCTCCCGGCGGTGGCTACGCTCCTCCAGCTCCCGGCGGCTACGGTGGTGGCGGCGGCGGCTTTGGTGGAGGCTACGGCAACCCATCCGGCCCTGGCGGCAACTCTTGGTGGTAAACGTGCAACGCACCGCTTCACGATATAGCCAGCCCGGGACACATTTTCTTCTCTACGATACCCTGGGCCTTCGTGTCGCCGCTACCGATGGCTTGCTTTCGATTTCCTTCACTTGCGAATGTTTTCTGCGAATCTTTCCCGGTTACCGCGGATCGATGCGGAAATCTGGAATCTCATACCCCAATCAGCATATAGACAGCGACTGTTTTTTTGCGGATCTGCCTGTTTTCGAGCTCTTCTCGCATACGATACCCTTCGACGCACTCTTGTCGAGCTCGAACATAGATGGCAGGACCCTCGTCTTTCTCGCAAAGGCATGCATTACGAACATTTCACGACTTCGCTCTTCTGCAAGCATGCTGCTTGGGGAGCTATAGATTCTCGCTTTCCGAGTCTTCCACACGCGGATGACCTCTCTGAGCATTTCCTTATCTTACGACAAAAGCGGTTCCTTTTTTCCCGGTCATACCCCTCGACGACAACGTCTTTCTCGTCGTCCTTGCGTCTCTCGGTCTCTCCACACGCGGAGAGTAGCAGCATGACCCTGTTTTGGACGACGGAAAAGTTTACTGCATAGATGGCGTTCATGAAGGTCTAGCCACGACCCAACCTTTGTACGAAGGAAGATACCCCCGGTTCTTTGTGGTAACCATCATGGTGGCTGTCTTTCCAAGGCCAGCTCGGCGGTGGGATTTAAATGCTCGTTTTGGTTTGCATGCGCATATGCGGACCTGACCCCGTGACTTGGGTGGAAGGAATCTGATAAAAGTATAGTTTCGAGCAAATGATTAGTTACATAGACTAGTATGCGCTGCCAATATGCGTGGCCTATACAATGCATGCGATTTGATACTTGCATACATTTCTCCTCAGTTGCTTCACATTTATCATAATGTGACATTACGTGGCATCTTACCGTCCCTCAACTTGGCGTGGCTGTCTCCAGAACATTATATCACTTCATCATCTTAACTAGAACTGCTGTGCATGTCCCGCTATACATTGCCAATGCGGTAACCGTGAATTATTGAGACTTCACTAATTGACGGAGACTGTTTCTTAATCGCCACCGCCTTCCACCTGATTCCTGGCTCTATCGTCCTTACCCGGCGAGTTGAGGTCCATATCAGTCGCTCACGCATCTACTTCTCTTGCCTTCCCAGACATCATCTGCGCCACACCATCCACTCTATTCTTCGCGCACCCTCCCAAATAGCATCAGCATACTCGGCATCGAATACATCATTTTCTCTCACCCTAGACACCGTGCTGAGATCAACTCGCTTTCAGGAAGTCGGCCCATCATACCACAATGCCAGACCGCCTCACAGGACACCCGTCCCTCCAAAAGACCCGTGACACCATCTCACGATGGGGACGATGGTGCGGCTCCCAGATATCAGACTGGACTGCGTTAGCGAGAGAAGAGATCGAAGCAGATTTGCGTCGTACCAAGCCGTGGAACACAAGTCTCTAGGATTGCTTGAATCCGCTGCCCTTATGTAAGTCTTTCCACACTTGTTGGTATGAGGATGGGAATGACGAGAAAGATGGACTAACACGTAGCGTAGGTATCGTCACGTTCTTCTGTCCTTGCGTCACTTGCGGAAAGACGTGGCATCGTCTTCACTACAATGGCGACATGAGTGGCTATGAGATTGTCAACGTGCCGGTACGCCATTTCCCTCCCTGACAAAGTTCCATCCAGCTTCGATTAGCGTCCTACACTATCCCACCGCATAATTCCTTCTCAGATTCCTGACTGACACTACCGGCAACAGTGCATAGCATACGGCTACTCGTTCCTCTGCTGTACCCCGCTCGCCCACGGCTTCCTCGTCTGCGTCCCCTTCGCATGGCAAACCTATCGGATCCGCAAACTAGGCGACCTCGGCGGCACTTGTGTTGCCGATATACTCAAGACGTGGTTTTGCACGTGCTGCTCGCTGATCCAGAACGAGAAGGAATCGAAGTTGTTGATTGAAGGGCGTACAACGGGGTTTTGGGGTGGTGACGGCGCGGGTGCTGAGGGTGTTGTTGTGCGGCAACCAAATGGGGGGTTGGGGGAGGTGATGATTATGCCTATGGCGGTTGGAGGGGGGGTTACTGGGCAGGGAGTGAATGGGACGACTACAGTTGGGGAATGTGCTGCGGTCTCTGAGCTTGCTGGCGAGACAGTGGTTTGCTTTGAAGGAGAGGAAGATGATACAGAAGGAGCCACTGGGGTACAACCACATGTCGACGGAGCCACCGATCGACACACCCGCCTCGAACCGCATGTGCCAGTTAACACTTTCAACGAACACAGTTCCCACTCAGAAACGGGCGACGAGGTCATGGAGCGCACCGTCGCATCCGAGGACTCCACCTTAGATCTGGCTGTGATGGCATTGTCTGCGACTCCACAGTACATCGCCTGTACGGCTCCTGCGCGAACGACTCAATCTGAGATACCCAGTCACCTGGACCAGTCCGAGAACGATTCGTGTCCGGACCCGGCTAGCGAGCACATCTGTAACAACGGTGAAGCGGTAATGGCAGAATAATACTGGGTATGCTCTGTGCGAAGGATGGTTTTGCTAGAGTAGACTACGCTTGAAGAGCTTGGGAAGAGGGAAGATGTGATGGGGTGTTGAACGGGTGGTCGGCAGAGGTGGATGGTGTCGCGTATTCCTATTCTGTCCCTGCGTAGTCTTTTTTTTCCTTGCCCTAGTTAACGTCTTTGTGGTTTCAATGCATCGCTGTTATTTCCAAACTAATTCTCTGATTAATGCTTGTTTTGAGGA
Organism: Alternaria incomplexa; assembly: GCF_024043165.1. NCBI lineage: Eukaryota > Fungi > Ascomycota > Dothideomycetes > Pleosporales > Pleosporaceae > Alternaria > Alternaria incomplexa. The sequence goes on from NW_026249852.1 coordinate 235,374, forward strand.
AATCGTCATGTTGATTTGCACGGTCGAAGATGGTAGAGAAGGTATGAAAGTGCGAGATACTTCTTCATTATGAATTCGTAAGTCATTGTACAAGCAACTAATCCGTTGGGTACCTTGCGCTCAAGACCCCAAAATGGTGGCAAGATCAAATCATGCAATTCGTACATTCTACAGTCCGCTCAAACCATCCAACAATGCGGTCAACCCACCAACACCCAGCAACGCGCCCGCCGCGGCCTTCCTCCCTGTGTGACTTTTCTTACCATACTTGTCCCTTTCCCTCTCCTTCTCATACGCTCTACTCCTCGATTTGGATCTGCGCCGTCTTGGGCGTTCGAGCTCAGACTCGGATGTGGTAAAGTCGTCGTCATGTCGTCGGTTGCCGGCATAAGTGGGGTTCATGTAGGATTGGCGGAGAGGCGAGGCTTGTACAGGGTAATTCTGGTTTTGGATTGGTGCATGTGGGGGCGCGGGTGCGTTTGCAAAAGGGGTGTTTGGAGGTGGTGGGTAGTATGGTGGTGCGTTCATCGGCTGGGATGGGTGTCCGTTGGCTTGAGGTGGGTACTGTGGGATTCGTGGGGAGTGAGGGCGTTGTGGTTGTTGAGGGGTATATTGACTGGGTACCGGTATCTGGAGATTTGGAGTGCGGGTATTGGTCTTCTGTTGGGGTGGCGGTGGGACGAGTCCCGGTCCAGGCATCGAGAGTGATCGGTCTAGTGGGGGTGGCCCAGGCGGCGGTGCGTAGTGCATCGTGTTCGTGCGATCAAGCGGGGGATGTGTGTTTCGCGGCACTGGTGTCCTGTCGCGGTCGAATGCGCTTCCTTTTAGAGCAGTAGGTGGCGGTGGGGCACGATGGAAAGATGATCTCCTGGCTTGTGGTTGTTGGGGTGGAGTCTGTGGTGCTGCTTTCCGGTAGATGTCAACGGTACGTTCAACAAGACGTTTGACTTGGTCAAACTGCAATGGACGTTCGATGCAGAAGCATGTCTCCCCTCTCGTTCTCCTACTATCCCTCCGCTCCTTTTGATATTGTGTAAACCTGAAACCTGCCTCTCGGATTGCTTCCTTGCACACCCAACTAGCCATGATCTCGGTCCAACTGCTACGTTCCAAATAGGCAAGTGAATACGCTTGATCAGTATTCGAGCTGACTTGCTTGGCATCGACAAAGCGCCAGTAGTATTTGCGCGTACACAACTTCCAAGGTATTTCTAGATCGACTTCACTGTCTTCCTCTTTCGCTTCTACCGCGGCGGCAGCCTCGATGGGGAGACTCCCTAGACTAGATCGAGGCGAAGCAGCTGTTTGTTGTTCATTTGTAGCAGGCATGCTCGCTTGTGATGTACGAGGTGTAGCGATCGGTGTTGGCGGTGCAGGCGGACCGTAATGCTTCTCCGGGTGTGGACTGGACAGGCTGCTGGCCTCAGTGAACAGCGGCTGTACGCTGCCCGACCTTTGTGTTCGCCGAGCGCCATCACCTGAAAGCTTTGATGTGCGGCTCTGCTCTTCTTCGCTATCTGACTCTACAGTAGCTTGTTGATACTCTTGTCTCTGCCTTTGTAGTTCACGTTCTTCGTCTCGTAAGCGGCGCTCAAATAGAGGCAGACTCGTCCATTGTTGTAGCAAGTGCTCGGCGCGCGAAGCCGATATACTGAAGACCGCAGGTAGACCATTCGCTTCGGTGTATACCGACGTGTCGAGGCTTCTCAGGTCCTCATCCTGATAAGATCGAAGGCTGGTCGGCCTAGGGCTTTCGCCATGCTCTGTGACAACTAAGCTCTGGGAACTGTCTGCCTCCATCAATAAGCGCGCATCAGACCGTGGCGATTGTTCGTAGAAGTTTGAAGCTGATAAGATGGATAGTTGTTGTTGAACAATGAGTGCCTCGAGTTGAATCTTTTCGTTGTCAACAAGTTTAGCGGCTTGTTGCGGAGATACCGTGGGACGTAACCTGAAAGACTGTCAGCAGCATACTACTCCAAGCCAAGATGTACCTCAAGTAGAAGATAGAGCTATGCGGGTGCGACTGGGTCAGAGGCCGAGTGCAGTGTAAGGATGTAAAACTTACTTCGACCACATTATAGTCTGTGCTGCATACAACGTTTGCAGCAAAACAGAGAGCGTCATGCTCAAGGCTTCCAGGTGAGCTGTGAAATAGTCTAAGCTTGCCTTGGTCGAATGATCTAAACGGGGATGGCTGTGTTGAGTAGAGCGAACACTGTCTCTTCGGTCATGGAACTTGTCGTTCTCGATCGAGGTAGTCATCTCGACGCTGGTAAGTAAGTTCTGAGCCTGATCGATGGCATCGTCCAGGGTGTTGATGGCCTATATGAATGTCAGCGAGGGCGTCCACGACCTCATTTAACGAAGCATAAGCATTCGCTCCTCCTTGTCTAATGTCTTCAACTCCCTTGATCGGACAGAGCAGATGAGTGATTCCCAAAGTCTTCTTGGGATTATGCCAGTACAACACTCCGATCTTGGAATAGGCCATGCTTTCCCGTAATTGCAGCGCGACTCGCGCGTCCTTACGTACCTCAGGTGACGGCAAACGATCGTCCTCTTTGATGATGGTCCCTAGCTGCTTGAGTATTGCAGCGAAACCATTTGTTTTGTTTGCGACGGCAACTAGGTCTTTCGCGGCCTCAGGCGACTCCACAGCAACGCCGTATAGCTTCAGCGCGAGAGCTGAGCTCCTCGACACCACCGGTAATATATCCGCAAGCACTGCCATGCTCCCGCTAGAAAACGCAATACCAGATTGGAAAAAAGAGACAAAAAGAGCAGTGTGGAGAATCGGAGACTTGGGAAAAAGGCACCCGCAGCGAAGAGAGTCGAAATCCTTCGATATGTGTTACCGACTAGCTAACCCTAGAGTCGTGTGAGGTCATAGTGTAGGAATTAATGCAGGGCGCTGGTTGACCGACGACTAAATCCGGCGAAGATCACGGCCTGGTGATTGGCCAAGGTGCACGGCTGAAGGCAGGCGAGCACGCGAAGTGTTGAACTTATGCAGAAGTTGCCGCAGGGCTGGGCGAAAATCAGTGCATCGTAAGCATGCAAGGCGGAGGCGGTGCGCTCTCGTCAGTGTTTCCAATAAATGTTCCTGGTTGCCCGCGCGTAGGAGGCCTTGAGAGGTTTGGCCCTCAACTGGAACTCGACTACGTGTTTGCAGCCTTTGCTGTCGGTATACCTGTCCACATGCCTAGTCCGAAGTATGCGCGGACGTCTTCAGGTGTTGCGCGTCAACAGTTGACTAGAGGCGCGCCAACGGTGTGGCACAGGATGACGCCGGCTATACGGGCGCGAATTGGCCACCTGATGATTTCCGAGGCTCAGGCTGAGAAGAGTGGACAAGCGCATCGCGAAAGTGTACTTTGAATCTGCCTTGAGAGGCCGACATCTGGTGGTGTGAGAAGAAGATCCGGTGAAGATTTGAGGACGTGGTGGTGATCAGAGCCGGTTTGGGCCACTGGCAGTGGTGAGCTGCAGGCCAGTACATGTCGCGCCGTATCCCGTATAGCCTGCAATGGGAGAAGACAAGGCCTGGACAGCGTTCGGAATGGCATGCAGCTGCAGCGATGCCTGAGGGCGTTTGAATCATGGTAGTCAGTGAGCAAGTACAGACACATGTTCTTCACGGGCAAAGTGGGCGAGGTCGCACGTTGTTAGATGCCCGAGTCGACGCCCGGCGCCATGCATGCAGAGATGCCTTGAGGTAGTTTCAAAATGTCTTGTACATATATGTCTACATGCAGTGTACAGGCCTAATTTCTAGGCGCCCATGAAAGATCGAGGGCTCTTGCTCTTCAGCGTTGTGTTCTGGCCGACAAAGTCCCAGTCGATCCTGTCCCACCACTGCTCGAGGAAGGCCCTCTTCCCGCGGACACCGTAGTCGTGCAGCCAGACGTGCTCCCACGTGTTTACGCACAGCAGCGGCACTACATCGACGCCGCCCAACGGCTTCTTGGGCTTCTGGTCCTGCTGCGCGGCCACGCCGAAGGAGCCCACCTTGTTCATGTTCTGGTACGAGTCGGCGTTGTGTGTGTTGAGGTCGTGGGACTGGCGCCTGTAGTGGGCGCCCGACAGAGGCGATCCGGCCAGGTAGGTGGGCAGGATGCGCAGAGTGCCGCCCAGGCTGTTGTCGTTGGTCTGCACGAGCCAGACAAAGCCGGGGCCGAACATGGACTCGGCGGTGGCGAGGAAGGTGTCGCGCAGGGTGTCGAGCGAGGTGAAGTGCTTGTTGATGTGGGCGTGGAGGTCTTTGGACGGCTGGGCGTGCACGTCGGGGTTGGTGTTGAGGCCGCGGAAGAAGAAGTGGTTGTTGAAGGCCATGCTGGCGATGTTGAAGGCGTAGGCCTTGGTCGGGTCGCGGGCGAAGTCGACGACGAGGGCCTTGGCCTCCTGGTTCTCCCACGGCGTACCTGCAGAGCGACGTTAGCCTGTGGCAGCGCCCTGGACGCGGCGGGGCGCTGGCGTACCGGCGGTGGATGCATTCAGCTCGTCGACGATGTGGCCCTGGTACTCGGTGTAGGCGGTGCGGAAGCCCGTGGGCGAGAGCACGCCCGGGATGCCGTTCTGCTCGAGCTGGGCGTGGTTGTCCAGCGGGGGCACTGTGTAGAGGCTGCGGGCGGCGGGCGGCGGCCGTCTCCAAGACACCCTCGACGCCCCGGCTGCAGACTGCATGGCTCCCGGCCGGCGGGCCAGACAGCGTGTAATCATCATGTGTGCTGTCGTTGCGGGCGGCGGGCGAACTGGAGTCGGCAGCCCGTTGCTCGCTGCTCATCTTTTTCCGGCCTCTGCATCGTCGCGCTAGCCCCCGCCCAATCACGACGCGCCGAGCTCCAAGCGCCCGCGTCACTCGTTTCACCCACTCGCCTGCTTGTCCACGCAGAGCCACACAAACACCGCAGTCACCTGCCACCAGACGCTGCTAGCCAGACCCTCCGCCCGCCATACAGTGCCTCTTGTCCACTCGGCGCCTCGGCTGCCTCTATTCTCAGAACACAGGCGACATGGGTGGACACGATAGAGCCCGACTGCTCCCTTCTCGCCGTGAGGAACGTCACTCGCGGCTCCTCGAGTCTAGCTCGTGCAGGTAGATATACCCAAGGTAGGCCGTGTCTTTGTCTGTTCCGTTGTTCGTACTCTGCTTCCGTATCGCTCTCTCATTTCTTTGTTTCATTCCGAGTCACTTGAGGTTCGCAGGCCCGACCTCTTCAACCTAATACCGCCATCACTTCCATCTCCACCACCATGGCTCCAGTCACACCCTCTCCCAGGCTCTCGAGGATATCCCTCGCCTGCCTTTTCCTATCCCTCATCCCCACGGCACACGCGTCCAGTCTCTTTCTCCGCCAAGCAGAAACATGTGGAGGGAGCGCAGGCCTCCAACAGTGCGGATCCGACTTCCCTTCCTCTTTCTGCTGCCCCAAAGACTCAACCTGCATGTCTCTCAACGGCGGAGACATACAATCAGTCATCTGCTGTCCGTCCGGCTCGGACTGCGCCTACATCCAGCCCACCACCTGCGACACCACGCAGCTGAACGCGACGCTCCATCCCGACAACCAGATGCATCTCTCAGAGACCGACGGCATTGACCTGCCCAAATGCGGCGACAAGTGCTGTTCGTTGGGCTACACGTGCCAGGGCACTATGTGCGCCAAGGACACCTCGCCATCGTCATCGCCGTCTCCAACGTCAACCGCAAACCCAACACCCTCCTCCACCAGCCCGGCGTCCGCCTCCCAAACCTCCGACTGCTCAGCCACCGCACCCGTCCAAACAAAGCAGGGCTTCGACGGCCGGTCCTTCGCAGCTGGCTTCTTCCCTGGCATAGTCATCGGCGCCCTCAGCACCCTCGCCCTGATCTGGATCATTAAGAAAAGGCGCGAGTCACAATCCAAAGAGCGCTACTCCGGCGACTTCGGCCATGTAGCACGTCAAATCAGCGACCCAATCTACGACCCCCAGCACGCCGCGCGGACCGACTTCATGCGCCGGGGCAGCCACTCCGCGCATTCGAGCCCCAACTCCACCGACCGGATCGTCCAAGGCATGAAGGAAACAAACGCCAACCCGCCCGTTCACGGCTTTACCCCCAGGATAAAAAGCATGTGGGACCGCACCCCCAAACTGAATTTTGGCTTCACGGGCGGTCTCCCAGCAAACCCTGCACCTCTCCACCCTCCTCCCGTACGCGCAGGGAACTACACAGATCCGTACCAGACCCCGCCTCCCAAGCCCAAACGCATTCATTCTGCTAGTCGGCGCTCGAGTTCCCTCCGTACCAGCACGCAGACATTCAACACACAGCAAGGGCAACAGCGTCCGAATGTCGCGCGCAGCGGCAGTTCGGAGACCATTGATGTCTTGATGCCAGCACCGAGTTTCCTGGCGCCTCCACAGGCGCCTGGTATGCGGCGCGACAATCGCTTCACGGCAGACTCGGCGAACACTACGTTCACGAAGCTCATGGAGCGGGCCGGGTTTGATGAAGGTGGGCGCCAGGAGGTGAGGGAGTGGAGGACGCCTAGAGTGTAGGCGCTGCAACACCTTGTTTCGATTGGTCGGTCCAGTCATGTGATGCTTTTTCTCTTCTCTTCGTACATATATTCTTCCCCTCTTTGCTGTCACTCCCCTTTTCTTGTTAGCGCTGGCGTTTCGGACCTTCTTTACCCTGGGCTGGCATCCTCACTGCATCTGCGTTTGCATTTGGTTCCGGCGTTTGTGTCTCTTTCTAGCATGATACCACATAGGCAGGCCTTTAGTCGCTCTCTACGAGCTATTCCTCTTACTGATCAAATATGAAAACCACCATTGCAATCTTCAGCCATGCTTCGATGTGGAATGTCTAGTCCAATGTTCGTCCATCACTGTCAAACGTTATGATGTAACTCGTGTCAACACATGTACGAGCTGTGTTCTAATCATATCATTCGGCGAGTATAAGACCCATGCACGCCTAGGTGCATTTTGTCATCCTTTCAATATATATACATCTTTGTAATTCATTCGTGTAGATCTCATCAAGTACGCCTCGAGTATATGGATACAGCTACCCAGTACCACGCTATCGCAACACTGACATGATTACCTCAAGGGATGTGCTACATAATCGGGGGCAAATGGCGCCAAACGTTCTTGCCTCGATCGGGCAGCTGCGGGAAGATCAAAAGTTGGCGTATTGTTTACAAGGATTGGTAAAGTTTGAACCGCACCCTGTTCCAACGTGCCCGAATGCGCAGTCGACGACGCGCCACGGGGACCTGCATCTGGCGATCCCATGATCCTCGCCTCCGCTGCCTGCGCCCTTAGTTCACGGCCAACCTCCCTCTCCACTATAGGTTTCGCCGCTTTCCGCTGCTTGCCAAAAAGACAGTGCCACAAGTCGTCTTCCTTGACAATCTCTCCTTCGCCCTTCTTGCGCAGGAGCTGTTTGACGGGCGCAGCTTGGAGTTCGGCCGAGTTCGCAGCGTCCAGCGTCTGTTCTTTGATAGCGGGAGTCGTGGGATTAGACTGTATCGGTGTTTTCGACAATGTGTTGTTGCTGATATGCTCGAGGCGGCGGGCAACAGAGATATCGTAGATGGCTTCTTCGACTGTGTTGCTGATAAGGTACATAAAAACCGTCGTGGGTCGTTCTTGCCCGATTCGGTGGACGCGGTTGATGGCTTGGAGCTCGATTGCGGGATTGATGAGCGGTTCGCAGAGGAAGACGTAGGTAGCGTTTACAAGACTTAGGCCTGAAGAATCGGTTTTTGCATCCAGGAGCAAACACTCGACACTGGGATCTAGCTTGAACTCCCGGATGCCGTTCTTGTCAGTGATACTGCTGGCACCAATCTTCCACTTTTTCAGCGCTTCGTAGAGCACTTCGAGGAAGTCGCCAAACTGGGAGAAGATGATGGACTTCGCACCAGGGTCGTTGTTGCGGATCCAGATCAAATGACGCGCGATCATATCTACCTTTGTGCCGTATGAGCCTTCCAAGTCGATCATCTTGATCTCTTTCATCGTTGAGTCAGACAGGTCAGAGTAGATGGACGTGGTGGACGAAGAGCCTGGCGTAGAAGCATGCGTCCGACTGGCAGCTGCGTCCATCTCTTCTTTCGCTCTGATTTCGGTCGGTTTGAAGACAATATCCTTGAAGTCGGACGAGCCCAACTTCTGCTTACAAGTTGGGCAGGTCCGATGTGCCTGCCACCATTGATTGATGCACTCTTTGCAGTACTTGTGACCGCAAGCCGTCAAGACTCCGATCTCAATGTCTTCCCTACAAATGATACATTCGGCTGTCGTCTCCTTCAGATTTTCACTCCGGAGATGCTTCAGATATGTGCACTTTGTTTTGAAGCCATTGGCGTTGTTCTCGCGTTTCTCTCGCAAGTCGTCGGTTCTGTCGAACTCACGCTGGTCGAATCTGCTGTCTAGCGTCTCCTTGTACTTTGCGACGGTATCGGAGATATGTTGAAACTGCCGATAATACTCTAGACGTTGGTTCATGGTGCCTCGATACAGTTCCTGCTCTTTCTCAAGTTCAGTGATAACCTTTGCCTGTTCTGTGACTATAGCCTGAACCTTAGTGATGTGCGTCTGAAGGATTTCGAGCTCGGAAGAAGCGCGGACATCACCACTGTTCACTTTCCATTGCAGAGTGGTCATCAAGGAGCGAATACTAGAGATAACGCCCCTCAAAGATCCAGCCCGGAGTTTCGCTTGCAGTTCGCGTCGTCTCCTGACAACTTCAAGCACAAGTTGAGGTGCGTGACCGCGATCGCCTTCGTCGTTGTCTTTCCTCAGGGCTTGCTTTTCGGCAGCCCTAAGCTCGTGTTCGACAAGAGTGTCCTGTAGACCGTTTACAGCAGCGTTGCGGTCTGCGACAAGTGTTCGAAGAGCCATGATGTAAACGTATAGCTCATCCTGAGCCTTGAGCGAGTCATCGTATTCTTCTCCTGTCAACTCTTTGTCGTCTTCGTCATCAACCAAGCGCGTAAGAAGAATGTCAATAACTCTTGTGCGCCAAGCGTGTATCTGCTGAGCTTGCTCATTCAAATAATCACTGATGTTGTCCATCGTGTCGAGAATCTTTCGCGCTTCAATACCCCCAAGACCTGGGAGGTCAGCGATCGTAGGCAATTGGAGAGGCGTTTTGGTATTGACTTTGGCCATTTGCTGCTGCGCTTTACTCTTCGATCCCTCCAGCAGCTCATGGCGGATGGCCCTGGCCGCCTCGTAGTAAGATGTCTCAGACTCGTCCCACTCGCGCCACCTATCCGATCCTGAGTCCGTGTTGTACATTCGCAATTCTTTTCTCTGATGGAACGAAGTGGCGCTGAAGAACTGAGCGGCATGCTGAAGCTCCAGAAATGACCGTAGCGATTTACGCAGAATCGGGATACGGCCCATCTTATCTGCAGCTACATCTTGCTCTTCATCAGCCTCACGAAGGTCAGCTGTAGATGCGCGGCCCAGCTTCTGCTGCTCCGCGCGTAGCTCGCCTCTGCATATCTTGATATATGTCTCTGCTTCTTCTCGGGCTTTGTAGTAGTACTCAAGTGCGTGTACTGGATCTTCGGAATAAGCATGAATGTGACCCATCTTGATCAGACATAGAATCATTTCGCGAGCCTCTGACTTCCACTTGGTGTCGTTCTGCTCAATCATAACCTCCAGAACTTCGTGTACGGTGCGCAAAGCCGCCTTCTTTCCACCCAAGGCTCTTTGATTCTTTCGACCCACGTTCGCATGGAGACACGTCTGGCGCAGCCTGACCAGCCATTCCCGCATGCGCTCGACAACCTGGGGATGGGTCTCGTCGCGACCTTCTTCCAAGGGCTGCCCTTCAGGTGTGAGCCAACATGCATCACACATTTGACGCATCATTTCGCTGTAGTTCTGTTCCTCGATAGTTGTGAAAGGAACTGTAATGACAACGCGTTTCTGAGGCGGTATCTGAAGGTCATCGCGAACTCTGTCCTTGGTATGCCGTAGGGCAATCTCGCTGAAAATGCTCTTGAACGACGCTTTGTCGAGGCGATTCCAGATTGCCTCGTGGTTTACAAATGTGTCACATCTGAGGAAGATCAAAAGACCACGTAGATCCTGGACGTCCTTGCGAAGAGGAGTGCCGGAAACTGCCCAGGCGTTACACCGCGGAATGATCCGCGCTACTTGGGCGGCCTGACTGACCCCACGCTCCACCATTTGCGCTTCGTCTAAGCAGACTCTCCACCAGGAGATGCCGACGAGAGGGCTGGTGCGACGCTCGTGGCGTTTGGGGCGTCGAGAGCTGCGCTCCGGGGGAGGTACAGCGTGATGGATCTCTTTCGAGAGCACATGATACGTCGTTAGCACTACGTCATATTGCAGGAGATGCTCAATGGTAGATGGTGCATGGACACTCTTTGGTGCAGTCGGAGGTGGGAGACCCCTGTAATGGCAAACTTTGAGATCAGGGGCGTGAGTGCGCAATTCGCTCATCCACTGTTCTAGGATCGAAGGTGGAGTGATGATCAACGTAGCACCTGAGGGCTTAACTTCAGCTTCAGTGTATACGTCGTAGACGTTTCCTTTGGGGATGTCTCGCTTGTGATGGGATATGAGTGCGATTAGCTCGACTGTTTTACCTAAGCCCATCTCTTCAGCGAGTATGCCGCCGCGCAGTGACCGCAGAGCGTCGTCCTTGGCTGCATCTATATTTGTAACAATAGAGCCTCGGAGATAGCTGACATAGCACGGTGTTCCCAGGGCGTCTTGAGTCTGTCTGAACGATGCTGGTGGCGAACTGTTGACGAATGGCTCGAGCAGCCCAGAGGATGAGAACGCAACGCCTTCTCGACGCAAGAGCCAATCAACGGTCCTCTCTTGGAAAGGCAGAAGCTTGGTCTCGAGCAAACTCTGTTTGATGCGTGGGGAGACATCCATGTCTGCTGCTGGCACATAAACTGAAGTGTAGAAATCAGACAAAGTCCATTTCTTGTCGCCTCTTGTAACCTCGTCAGTCATGTAGACGCGGAGAAGACTCAGATCTGCGGCCATATAATGGCGTGTGACGGCTGAGTCCTCAACCACTGACATACCCAAGGTCCACCGTATCTCGACAACCAATTTGTGTATACTGCGTCCCTCACCGGGCGCGTACAGCTGACAGCGACAGAAAGCTGCTCGAGACGCGGGTTTGGTGTTCTTGCCTCGACGCGTAGTAGCAAATGTAGTGACGGTCCGAAGGTGGGGCAGGATCGAGTCTGCGAAGGCGGAAGAGGTTGTGGCGGCCAGGTCAAGTCCCGTTCTATCGACCACGTTTCGGAGTCTAATTTGCAGGGTCTCTTTTGCCCGATCCCTGTGGCACGATTCGAGTTCTAGAGGTATGGAATCTTCCGGTGTGGCTGAGGCGTCCGTCGTGTCCATGAAGTCTGGCGAAGGAATGGGCGTGTTCTGCATACGGGTCAGTCCAGCATCACAGATGTTGGCCAGCCCACTAACCAAGTCAATAGATACTCTGGCCAAGACGATACTATCTTTTGCGTCTGCGTCCGCCCGCCAAGGCACGGAGATAGCCCTGCCATCACCAGTTTTACGTCGCTTGGGCGACGGCTCTTGCTCCGTATGCGCAGGCGCTTTGAACCAGTCTTGCATAGTACGTATGCAGTCCGAGGCATCTTGCGCCGGCAGTGATGGCGGCCCACGGCATCTCGAGAGGCCGCTCGCAGGCACCGGATATGCGCAGAGGAGCTCAGCACTGCCCTCTAGAGCAACAACCATGGCGGCAGAGTGGGCGCGTGTGCGGGGAACAAGTTGTGGTGTAATGAGGGACAGGGCGAAGACGGGCGTGGGCGGATATCCGTAATCGCCGACGCGCCAAGACAGGTGGAGACCAGGGTCCCCGCAACCAGGCATCAGTCCCACCATTCAATCCTACCCCAGACACGAGTCTGCTTCGCGCACACATATGACAAGTTGCGAGGAGAGAATGTAGAGGCTCGGCTTTGCGCCAAAATTAACCACCTAATCAGCACCGGCTAATGGTACCGTGTCTGTTACTAGTCAAACTATTACGAGCTCCCATTGTTCCTGCATCAACTACTTTGGCTCCCCTGACCTTTCCCAACACACGCTACTGTAGCTGCGATGTTGCAGCGACTGCGTTGCTTCCTCAGGACAGGACGTGCATGACCCTCAAGTCGAACTGAGCGCACCCTTAGCAAACTAACCATGTAGTGTATCTCGGTCTGCCATGTCCGTCTTTGCGAGCTTGCGTGGTAGTAGACTACAAGGGAGCAGTCTTTGGCGCCGCATTTCCGCTCGTAGACGGCATTGCAAGTCCAGTCTGGATGGGTGCAGGCTGCCATGTTTGAGCCTTTGCTTCAAACCCGTCCTTCTCAACGATGTTGACATCCCTAAGTGCAAGTATAAGCATAGTTCCAGTGCCGCATCGCATCAAGTCCAAGAAGAAAATCCAGTAACAAGTATTTACTCCGTAGCCAGCACTTTCTTGATCGGTTCTGCAGCCTCGATGAACTTCTCGACCATGGTGTCCAGCTTGGTGAGATCGTCCTTGCCCTTCTTGACCTCCGCAATGAGTTTTTGCTTCTGCTTCAGCTTCTCCTGCCGCGCTTCCTCGAGCTTGAGACGGACTTGGTGTTCGTGCTCGATGCGCGCCGTCATAAGGTCGTGTTCATTCGAATCTTGGTGCTCGGGGAAATGCTCGAGGAACTGCTCGCGGGGGATGAGTGGTAGCTTCATGTATTTGTGGCTATACAATAGTTAGCGATGGACGCAGTTTTCCACGCGAATACGCACTCGTAGTTTTCAGCAGCAGAGATCTCGGATCGTAGCGACTGCTCCTCATACTTGAGGTTGTGGAGACCCAGAATGAGCGCATCGTTCACCGCCCTGTCATCGGAGGTCTTCGACTTTTCCTCGCGCACTTTCAGCACGCTCTGCCGGTACAAGGTCTTGACAATCGACAGTTGCGCGCGGATGTACTTCTCCCGCTTCTCTATGTCTTGTGTGGCTTTCTTCTCCTTGTCAAGATCTTCGCGCGAACCTGGCTTCGTATTCTTTGGGTGGGCGAGCTGGTAGTCTACAAGCTCATTGATGAGCTTCTTGAGGTTTTGCACTTCGTTGTACAAACGCGCGTTATGCGGCGTCTTGATGAGATCGACGATATTGAAGGTGGAGAGATCCGTAGGCATCGCGTCACTAGCCGGCGCGACTGGAAGCTGATGTCCGCTCATATTGGAAGCCTTTGCAGGGTGTGGTCGCGGGTGTTTGCGCGCTCGAAGAAAGGCGCGCCTGCTTGGCATTCGGCTCGGGCTCCAGTATCACGTGATCTCGCTGAACCTGGGTGCAGCTCCTACCACCTGAGCCACGCCTGTTTCTACCAACGACGCCACAATTAGGCTGAACTCTCGGAAAATACACTAGGTCCCCAATGCATTGTCTGAGATATCGAATACGCCACGTCTGATCGATCTCGGTAAGCAGTGCGCAGTGTGGAGAGATGAGTTGCGTACCAGATCCTGGCTCATTCGATCCCACAGGGCGCCACATATATCCTCGCCTATCATCCTGACGCATCGTGAAGGGATGTTCACATTGAGCACATCGCGCATCAGATCGATCGTACTCAGCGCACTGGTCAGCCGTTCAATCCAAGTACTAGCATCGAGCAGTTCCAGGAATCCAAACATGCATACCCTGATTGAGCGGACTTAGGCCCACCCTTCGTCAGCTCAAGGAATCTGGTATTGGGTTTTGCAATGCACAATCTTCTCTCGCGGGCTACATCAAAGCTATCGCAATCATGCCGTATACCAGAATACAAGCTCAAGCACCAGCCCGGACCGCGTTTTGAGTCAAAGGAGTACTCTTTTGCTTCCTCCTGCGGGCTGAAGGAATACGTGTGGAAGTTGTGGACTATCACGAGGATGCTGCAAGAGCTACACCCGACTACCAGGAACCGATTGCACGCAGACAAGCCTTAGCCATTCTGTTTGTGGTGCCGACGCGGTCGCTACCTTACGACATACTCGCCAAGTGGGAGGACTCCGTGCTTCCGATGCCAACTGACTCACTTCAAGTCGTCATGCTCAACCCTTCCTCAGAACTTCATCTCCGATCTTGCATAGCCGTGCCGCCCCATGCTACGCTTGTCCTTCTACAAAAGAACGTGTTCTGACAGAGACAAAATCCTTCGCGAATGCATTCCGCCCAAGTTGGCGTCTCATGAAAAAGATTACTAGTCCGCACATCGGCGAGAACATTGTACACCCGACAAAGTCCAAGGTCACTAGCAAAAACGGCGAAGTGCGCAAGAACGGCCCAGAATCCTCCCCTCGCAGGTACTGGGCGTTCTACCAATAGCGCGGTCGCGGCACGTGCTAGCGTCGTGTTAGGCGTACCTAGGATCTGAGCCTGAGATGCAGATGAGTAATTGCGGAGGATTTGCATGACTGCAGACGCCCAAGGTTTGCAATTCCATGAAGATCATCGCAACGCTCATATTCCGAGCCACTGTCAACGCCTCATTTCAAAACGGCCTGAAACGTCGAGAGACCTTGGACTGGGTACAGACGCGGCTCGCTAGGAGCCTCTTGATCAGCAAGCTGCCGGAAGTCATCATCCTCGGCAAGAGCTCGCAACGTGCTTGGCTGAAAATCTGGTACTAGTGAGCCAGTCTTTGCCCTTTTGTATCTTGCATCATTGCGAAACTTAGTTGGGGACCAATCATAGCGGACGTCCACGAAAGACATCTTTACGGCTCCCACGCGCTCAATAGTTGGCTAGACTTTCCGCTACCCTTGTGGATGGAGGGAGTTGGCCCCACTCCTGTATTATTCAATTTTGTCACTTGTCATTTGTCCAGACGGAATTTTCGAGGATGGCGGAGGCATGTCCGAAGAGATCAGGTCTCGCTGCGGCTGTTGGTGGCACCAGCCTTAGATCGATCTTGTGCGGCACAGCTAGCAATACGATTCCGAAGCCAGGGGTAGACGAGGTTTCAACGAAGCTTCGGCGACCCTTCTGGCAATCCCTGGCGCAGCGAGACGCCTCTCTTCATGGGGCAACGAGCTTTGGATGCCCCAAACTTCACCTCTAGCGGAACGGCGTACCATCCACTCAAATGTTGTGTCTCGGGCCGTGCGGCCTAAAGGTAGTCTGCGTACGTACACTGCGCGCAGGGTTATCGCAGGTGGAGCTGTGTAGCCCGGAAAGACATGACCGATGGACCCCAGATGGCAATTACGAATATGTGGCTGGTAGGCGAATGCTCTTTTGCTTTTCCCGTTACGTTCGGCGCCTTGTTCATGCAACGCCGAACGTACCCATGCACGGCTCGTTCTTTGGGCTGAACACTGGCGGCTGATACGAGATGACTTTGCATCTAGCATCCGCGTGGTTTGGGCAGATTCCGTGTCGTGCACGATCTGGGCTGTCGAGACGTTCACGCGCATACCAATCTTGGAGTCAGTTGGGAGGATACCGCTCCTCGCATAGCCAACGCTTAGATCATACATGCATGCAAGCAGCACGAGGCAGCTATCCGAGTATGGACTAGATACCCGAGAAAGATCAACCCGCACGATGCTCGGCTAGCAGTAGTGTGGCATGCAGCTGTGCCAGCAGGCACAATCTGCACGCTGCAGTCACAATGATCAGCTAAAAGGAAGCTGCCGGCAATCAAAATGATATTCATCGGTGCTATGTCTTGCTAAACTGTGTAGCGTACAACAGTTTCCCGGAGATAGGTTTCGGCCCACAGCACCGACCGTATGTTTTCCCCCTATGCACGCACACTTTCACGTGGAATGGCAGGTGTCATCTAGGATATCCCTAGAACAACCTGGGGCGCTGCCATACAGCTCTTGGCACTAAGCCCGGCGAAGGCGAGAACCTAAACCTTATTCCGGGCCTTTCGAGCGCCCATTACAACCTTAGAGCTATGACGCGACGCGATTCGCCTGGTCGCGCCTCCTTGACTCGATGCTCATGCGGGCTAGAGCAGACGGACGGCCTGGCTTACCACGGTATTTGGAGCGGGCCACAGATAGTCTCTAGTCAGGGCTCTCGAGTGCACTGTAAAGAAGCCTCGTTGACCCGCTCGTTGGTCTTTTTGATTCCCCCAGCATTCGTTCATTTTTACCATCTTTGTCATGGCTCCAGCAAAAGAGACATCGGTTGATCTGTGCAAGCGGGTCAACGCACAGGGAAACACCATCGCAATCCGCATGCTCGAATACCTGAGCACAGCAAAGACACCTATTCATGGCTTTGAGCCACTTGCCAGAGAGTTCATCGAACTTTGTCAGGTGTTATGGTCCATTGAGGCCGGTGTCACGGAAGCTTCGAAAACACGAAGTGGATTTCCCGTCGAGGTATCTCAAGAACTTGACAGAAGGGTCCGCCAAGTCAACGAAGAGTTCTCTGTTTTGGCCCAAATGGTCAACAAGTGTACGTTTCCCCAAATCTTGGATTGTCTGCTTCTATTACCCTCGCTTGCATGGTTGTTGCGGACTGTTGCTGACAGCATTACTTGCTACAGTTGTCGACAAGGAGAACCACAAAGGCGGCTTTGGCATGAAGTTCCGAATGATGTTCGCCGACACAGATGTCGAGAAAATGCGCCACACACTGTCACGAAGTCGTGACTCCCTCAAAGTCAGCTCTGCTATGTTCAGGTGGACACTAGGCGACGCGCGAGCCGATGCTTCCATGGGCATTGGATATGCCGGACTGATTGCCGCGTTGGAGCGACTGAACCCAAGCAAAGCTTCCAGCCTTCCACCTCTACACCCAGCGCCGACATCCGATCTTCCACCGACACCACCTACAAAAGCTCCGAGCAATCATGGAGACCACCCCCTCTTACCACCTTCACATCCTTCACACCGTATGGACAGACCGTCACTGAACGAACTTCGCCATGAGGAAGGACACTCGTATGACAGTCACAGTTCAAATTTCAGGCACGAGGACACTGGCCTCTCGCCAGGAATCGTTGATCTTCACAAGAACTGGCGCGCACCAGCCAGCGCTCGTTCCAGTGAATCAACTAGGGACACAATGTACCATCAGAATGTTCGGTATCACGAGGATCCGGTGTACGAGGATGTCGCATCTCACTCCTCTACCCGGTCGCCCACCATGGAGGAGAAATTGCACAGTCTCAATGTCAGCGAGCGCTACATGGACGATCATCACTCTTCATCCAAGGTGGATTCTGCCATCACATCGCCGCACTGGGCGCCACGCCAAAGTGGAGGCTCCAAGAATGTTGGTGGCAAGGCAGCACTCTTCAACGCTGTCGAACAGAGGAGGCACCGGATGCTCGAGCAGCTCCTCGACGGCGGTGCTAAAGCAGAACCTCACATGGAGTCAGCAATGCTTCGCGTCGCTGCCCAAAATCAAGACGTAGAGAGTATCACGCTGCTTCTACGATATGGTGCGGATGCGAACGGTTTCGACCGCGAAGGTGTCACACCCTTGTTCGCCGCCACTCGTGCCCAATGTCTCGAATGCGCGAAGACACTACTAAAGCATGGCGCTGATCCTAACCTGTCCGCCGGCCCCGATTCCGAATCACCTCTAGCGCTGGCTGCGTCTCAGAACTCTATTGATCTCGTTCAATTGTACCTCGCCAATGGCGGCGATGCTGGCTTCATTATGGAAAATGGTTCTACGGCACTCGTATCAGCCATGAACAAGACCACTTCGCCCAAGTGTGTTGAAATGCTCCTGAGCGCGGATGGCGATGCCAACGCAAAGAATGGAGAAGGTACAACGGCCCTCTTCCAGGCTATTCAGGCGAACCGTGTAGATCTCATGACTGTGTTGCTCGACCACGGAGCGAATCCCAACCTTCCGGGCCCTAAGCACCCGCTCTGGCCATCCACCTACAAGCCAAAAGCTCTTCAGCTGCTGCTTTCTCGCGGTGCTGACACCAAAAAGACACCAGGTGTCATGGAATTGGCTTCTAGTCTTAAGAAGCTGGATTCCATCAAGATCCTCATGGAAGCTGGTGTATCACCCAACCTGCGGAAAGACGGAGTCTACACACCACTCTGCTCAGCTATTCGTGACAACAGCCCGGAGATCGTCACTTATCTGCTAGAGCATGGCGCAGACCCCAACTTCAACGCTGCGGAGTACCCGGCCTTCAAGTGTATCACACACAAGCGCACGCATTTCCTCCCGCAGCTGGTTGCCGCTGGCGCAGACCTCAACAAGCCCAAGGGTATTATCGAAACGGCTGTCAAGTTTAACGACAAGGACGCGATGATTTACCTGCTCGATCAAGGTGTCAACCCCAACGACCGCACACCAGATGGCTGCACACCGCTTACCACCGCCATCAACGACGATCACGGCGAGCTTGTCGATATCCTTCTCTCTCGCGGCGCAGACCCAGCCATCCGTGGCAAGGATTGGCCTCTATGCATGGCTGTCAAGCGCCCCACCATTCTCAAGAAACTCCTTGCCGCAACCCCCAATCCACGTGCCTTCCGTGGTGTCGTCGAGATGGCTGTTGTAGCCAATCAACTCGAAAGCATCAAGCTTCTCCTCGCAGCAGGCGT
This sequence comes from Alternaria incomplexa, assembly GCF_024043165.1. NCBI lineage: Eukaryota > Fungi > Ascomycota > Dothideomycetes > Pleosporales > Pleosporaceae > Alternaria > Alternaria incomplexa. The sequence continues at coordinate 253,955 of NW_026249852.1, forward strand.
CAGCGTCGAAGACAAGAACTGCGGTGTCTTCTCTCCACTCACAACGGCCATTCGCGAAGAACGCAAGGTCATTGTTCGCTACCTTCTCGACGTCGCGAATGCCGACCCCAACGCCCCTGGCGAGCACTTGCCCATTGTCAAAGCCCTCCGCCGCTACTCAGGCGACACAGAGATCATCCAGATGTTGCTCACACGCGGCGCGGACATCAACAAGATGCACCGCGGCTGGAATGCTATTCTGCAAGCCGTCGAGAACGGCGATGCTGAGATCCTCAAGCTTCTGATCGACATGGGTGGCACCGTCGACCTTCAACTACTGGACGAATCCGGCCGCGCCGTTATCGACATTGTCACTGAGAGGGGCTGGGAAGAGGGCCTTGCGCTCCTCTTCCCGAATGCGTCCAGCAGTCCGAAGGCCAACGTCTCAAAGGCCAGGTAGTAGGTAATCCACCACTGCTTTCTCCCTCTTGTTACTTTGCGGCAGGAAGAGAGCTGACTAGCCGCAATAGTAACAAGAAGAGTTTCTCAATCTCTGACTGGCGCTGGATGAGCATCGAGCTTGAGAAAGGAGATCTGAAGAGTAGTGATGACGACGACGACGTTCCGGACGATTGCAGTCAAGCTTCTAGTGAGCTGTTACATGCATAACGGAAGGGTTCGTATTACCACTTGCCTTTTCTTTCTCGTCATGGAAGTAATGCTGGTTGGGAGGCTTGGGCATGGTTGCATTGGCGTTCTCGGTATACCACCTGTCATTTAGCATCCTTTTCTTTGGTTTTACACGACACGGAGCGCACTTGACTACTCAATCGGTAGTAATCTTCTTGTTTACTGGAGCTGCGCTTTTGTGTATCATTCGTCTCAATACATTTATACATACTTTACATCCACATGATCATTTTTCCTTCTTGATACTCACATCGACCTTTCCAACTATTGCGTTCACCCACTCAATACCCCTCTTCTACACACCATATCATAATCAAAATCACGCTTCGGTCCGAATACCTCCTCACTCAGGCAGCCCTAGTCTGAACTTATTGCCCTGCATTGAACAAAATCCTTTAGTCCGCCACACTCGCCTTGCTCACACCCTCATCTCTGGACCCACATTCCAGGCCCTCGGTACACACGAAACCTTATCATTAGTCCCAAACGCGGGAGTTGAGGCTTGATAGACTAAAATCTTTTGAGCTCGTGACTACACACAAGTACCAGAATGCGTTATCTTAGTATAGGCCTAGAAACGTAGGCAGAACTCAATCGGCGATCGCATTTGCGCCACATCCGTCGCGGGTCGTCGTCCAAAGTACTAAGATGCTTAGTGGGGAAATCAGCTGCGGATGATGCGCAAACCTTAATTGACTCTCACCCGGTCGGGAGTCGGCACAGGGACATATGGGTTAACCTCGTCCGTGATCACGGAATGGGGTATGCTCAACGAGGGTGTTCATCCTAGACTTTGCCTCGCCTTGCCTCGCCTTGCCGTGTGGTGCTTACGGAAAACTCACATCCATGCCCCTCACATCATGCACGCTGATCGTCAACAAGATTGATACAAGTGAGGAATCCCATTAGACTAAATAACGCATCGTTCTACTTTAGAGGGATGAAGCCATCGCATCTCCAAACAAGAATGGAATAAGACATCCGTGACGAAACCAAAGGGTATAAAAATAAGTGGCTAATGTTTCGCAAAGCCAAGAATGTGAATGAAGATCATGAAGTCGTAGATCGAGATTGTTACTGAACAACTGACCCTTCAACGTATTTTTTGTTGCGTGAAATAGCTGGTCAGCGTGGCCTAAATGCAAAGACTCTAACGCTGGAATAGAGAATGAGGGAAACGATCGTTATACATTATGTCGTGAATAGAGCGTCGGAGCGACACGCTCATGCGAATGCTGCAGACGAGGGCGTTGCTCGGTGGCGGACTTGTGATGGTGTTTCAAGCTTTGATCAGCCAAAGCGCTCTACACGCTAGGAAGCCAGAAGGAAAGCAAGAACTGTCCCACAAGACGTGACGTATATTTCGTCTGGTTGTCGGCTGAGATGCTGACCTGCTGCCGTTGTTGCAGGAAATCAACTGGGTTGTCATTAGCAAGACCTCTCTCGCAACATCCAAGTAATGTGATGGTATCGACTTACTGTTCTCCTTGACCAACTGCGCAACTTGTCTCACGAAGTTGACACTGCTCGCATCTCCGAAGCCCACCTCCTTTTCCCAGTCGTGATCTGCGTCGCGCATTGGGTTATGCTTGCGGTTGTACTTCCATCGGAATATCTGCTGCACGAAGTGCATCCGCTGATCAATCTCACGACACGCGATATCCGCCTGGCTCTGCGCGTCTCTCAGGTCTAAGCGCTCTGTAGTAGCCTTGGTAGACATGACTAGGTGAATGGTCTTTTGCTGGTCTTCAAGCGCCATGCACATACCTAGCACCGCGACAAAAGCGGCAAGCCACTTATCGCAGCCCTTGGAAGATTTGAAGATTTGCTGAAGCTTGTTCAGAACAGTAGTCTGAATTGAGCGTTGCAGACGAGAGAAGAAGTATTTGAGCTGTCGGTTGGTCATGCGCGGCGATGTGTAGTTCTCGACGTAAGAGTTGTGACCGCTGTACGAGTGCATGCGTGACAGTGTTGCGGCTTTCGTTTCCTCGGCGATGGTGAGTGTGTGTGACATGATGAACGTGACCACGATAAGGCGGAAGATTTCACGGAGTAGCTTTGCCTCGTCGTCCGACTTTGGCTTCACGCGCGTCATCAGCTTGAAGAGCTTCTGTTGGAAGTCATTGTCATCTTCCATCCAGCAAAGCTCGCCAAAGGCGTCGAGGTGATGGTCGACAATCTCGGTGATATACCTGTCGTACTTCTTCTCTTCGTTGTGGTTGATGTGCACCATGCCTAGTGCTGGGCTTTGCTTCTGGATAGCGACTCTTGTGTGTGTGACAGGATCCGTCTTGTACTGGATTTGCACTAGCAACGCGTCGCCACGGGGGATGAACTCGTACACCTTCACTGGCATCCGAGGCATATTGTCTTGGCCGCATGTCATCATGACGGTTAATTCGACACTTCCCCATTGTTGGATGTACTGAGTCACGAAATGCGTGAGGTTTGCGTCCTCATGCATTTGCGTAACCAGAGAAGGAAGGAAGTATGGCGACAAATCGATGAGCTTCAGCCGATTACATCCAAGGCCGCAATCAGCATTCGGTCGCTGAGATCGCTTGAAGCAACGCTCGCAGATATCACCCGGCCCACACTTGTCCCTCTGCAAAACACAATGCCAGCATGCCACAATCTTACGCATATCATGCGCTGCTTTGGCAACAGTCGGCTCGAGATGAGTGCCCAACGCTCTGCCACCAGACTTTGCTGCCAGTGCTTTCTGTGCTGCACTCTGCGATGACTCTGGCTCAGGAGATGCATCGAAACTCAGTTCGGGTACAGCGCTGACTGTGGAATAGTCCATCTTGATAGAAGGTTGGTGTGGTTGCTGTAGCTGCGGCAGTTGTTGCAGATGGGTGTATTGCTGTGTCTGATACTGGTCGAAGATCATCTCAGAGTCTGAATGTTGATAAGATGAGTATACGCCATCAGAGCTCCCCGGACTGGGTGCGGAAGGGCTAACTTCTGGCTGATACGGAGACCTTGGGTGGTAGCCCGTCGATGAGGCCGTCGATGGTGGGGCGGGAAATTGGTTGCTGGTGATGTAAGTATCCGTGAAGAGACTAGATGATACGTTGTAGTTGACAAAGTTTTGCTGATCGGGTGGTGGTGATGCGCGCGTGAACTGCATTTCTATGGACTGATGAGTCGGAAGTTGTGTTCTTGGCACATGGTCGAACGGGCGACGAGGAAGATTTTGGCCTTGGGTGAAGTATAGTTCACCTTGGAATGATGTCGTGGGTTCGCTAGGTGAGATCAGGGAGGAAGGGTCTGTATATTGCGCTGCCCACGAGTCCACATCCACCAGATAGTCCGAGTAATTGATAGGATCGCTCGCAGGGTCGAAAACGACATGGCCGGATCGAGGGACCATCGAGGACCGCGAAGGTGCTTGTCCATTCCAAGGGTCATGGCGAGGTGGCTGGGTAGTATAGTTCTGATTGTACATGTTGGTTTGAGGATGTGCCGGTGCTACGTGGTGTGATGGTTGGGTCTGCATAGTATACTGCTGTTGATACCGCTGCGTCTCAGCCATTGTAGCGTTAAACGCCGCCTGGACTGCTATGCGGGTGTCAGCGGATATGGCTGAGCTATGTCAAGATGACAAACCTTGATCGCTGAACAACATGCCAGAATCCACCCCGGGTATGGAGTGGTGTGAGCCGTGGGATGACATGGTATTGCCGTTATGGTGGTAGTTAGGCGTGTAATCGATCATGTCTCCCTCAAATGATGAGCCTTCTGGTGTCCTTACAGACGTGGGAGAGGTCGAAGAGCTGTCAATCTCCCATTGCATATACTCGGGTGGCTGGTCTTGGGGCAGTTCCGGTTGTTGCGGCAGACCGCGGCTCACAGGCGGTGGGGTCGCAAGCGGGCCAGGCGAGAGTCCAGTATGGTTGATCAGGGAATCTGTTGGTGTTTTCGACCGCCGGCTGTCATATTGACCATAGACAAATGCATGCGGATCGATGAAAAGCGGCTGGTCCTGGTAGGTCTGGTAGTGCTGTGAGTATGTCGACATGATGCGCAAGTGGCGGCCGGGGCCAGACAGAAGTTAGGGTCTTCCTAGACCTTGCGCATCAGACGGCTATGAGAATCCTGTTGTGGGATGATGACCCAGCGCTCGAGCCACGGACTGGAGATGGTGAAGACGGGAAGACAACGGCTCGTACCCGCGCAGAACAGCGATGCGCAACAGGGAACCGCACGCGCGAAGGGTCTGACCAGAATGGGGGACGTCCAACACTACTCGAGGAGGACGCGCAAGAAGAATCTGTCTCAGAGCGGCTGATTGTCAGAAGTTCAGATGGCGATTAGTCTGGTGGCATTCCCGCCCATCTTACGCTGCCCCGCGAGGACCGGTGAAGGACAACCGGCAAATGCAAGCTATTGGCTTAGCTGCATGCATCCGCACAGCTTTTAGATCGCACCAAACCACAACCAACATTCGCGCTGCCTTCGCGCTGCGCTGCAAATCACCGATGGTTTGAGGTCGAGATTCTGTCGTCAAAGTGGCTGGTCGCTTCCCATTTTGCACGTTTTGGTCGCGATTTTTGCTCGTCGCGGGAGCCATGTCCTGAAACACATGGAGTCGTCCCCAGCCGCCTCGGTGTGCCTCAGGCATGACTTATGCAATGCACAGCCTGCGCCTTGTTCGCTAAGCCATACCTCATCAAATGCAGCCTTGGGGGGGACGAATGAAGGTCACACTGAAGGGGACGGCTGGTTGAGCAACTGCAAATTACGATCTAGTGCGGCTCTGCGATGTTGACCGGTAGACGAGCTGCCAGCTCATGCTGCGGGCAGTGACATATGTGCGGGCGCGCAACCCAATCGTTTCCGTCCGGCAATAGGTCATACCGTTGTTTCCACCCGGTTGCGCGCATCCATGGGATGTGAGCGTTCTGTGTAAGAGGGCTTGTCGAATGCCAGCGCACACTGGCGGACGGTAAGGTAAGCCGGATCATGTGGCGGCTGTCGCGCGTCATGTGTCGCTCGACGTCGTTGGCTTGCGTCTCTGGCAGAAGTGCGCTATGTGAAAGACGGAGGGGTGGCAGCAGTGTGAAGCAAGAGCTGGCACGAAGAACGTCTTTGATCATCGTTCAGGCTTGCTGCTTTGCGCGCGCTCGTAGACCTGGCAGGCGCCATCGTGTCCTGCCTCCAATCGACCTGGGCAGACACTATGCCCACTCCAGCTTAGGGCGCAGCACTGTGAGTAGCACGATTTTCGTACAGCCGGGTTTGGCCACGAGACAGTACCACCGCGCCTACTGTGGCGCAGTTTGATTCTTATGGTCGTTACGTTCAATCTGACCTTCCGACTAGTTGTGCACCTTGCTCGGATCCCACAGTGAGTTCGAGCGACCGCGGTGTGCAACCGGCGCCACTTGCCGGGTGGCTGCTGCTTCACTTATTCTGTTCGAGACAATCGACAAGGCGCTTGAAAAGCGCTCAACCCAGGAAACCCTCGGTCGACGGTGCTACCACATTGTATTGTGTGACGTCATGGGAGTATGCTGCTGGGTAACAGGGCAATTGGTAAGCAGGAGAGACACTGGGTATGAATTTTCGCGACAACGTGCAAATGTTCAAGCACACTCTAATCTTGTGGAAAGTCATGACATATAGCACAGGCCGGGCCATGTCTCACCTAGTTGCCACGAGGCTGTGCATATCGCAGCAACTCCTCATCCTTCATCAACCGATCGTGGCATCCTCTTTCCAAACACACGCATACCTCGATACCCTCGTCAACAGCATTCGCCTTGACACCGGCCCTGCTCGGGTACACGAAAACATAGCCTTCGAATTGAGGATCGGGAAAGCGAATGGCTCTCGCGACACCGAAACCAAAATCATGTTTCTGGTACACATTCATGCCTTGCCAACTCGTACCTGCCAGGTCCATGCCTAGGAAGGAACTCATGTTGATGTTGATCCACCGCCTATCGTTGAGCCCCGCGATCCACTCGGGAAGCTCAGCGACGTATTGCGGAGTGATTGTCTTGATCGAGTTCCGCACTCTTTGCGCAATGCTGGGAAGGTTGTCTTCAGCAAGAAGTTCAGATATCTTGATCGGCTCGGTGCGAGGAAGCGCAACCGCATTGCCCATCATCGTTTCCGGCAGAGGCGGGTCCAACACCTTTCGTGTATTGAGTGCATGAACTAGGATGACCTCCTTGCCAAGATCAGGGTGGAGAAGCTCAAGCTTGGACCGTGTGATACTCTTCCAGAGGATGGACATGATTGCATCGTAAGTCGAGATCCAACTGTCTCCTGTCTTTGTCATGGCTCGAGACTTGAGTTCCTCCGTCTTACTCTTAGGAAAATGCCACATTCGAATAGCCAACTCGGGCATCTTGAAGTCGGCTGGCGGTGGAGGAGGCGGACCCCCGCCATCCTTAAGTACGGGGAACTTGTGGTCAAGCTCCTTCCACCGCGCAGCATCTGGCTTCTTTGCACTGAGACGCGATCGGTCCATAGTTTCCTTGGGGACTACCTGGAAAGAAGTTCCATTGGCCACCGCTGCAGAGTTCTGCGCCCAAGTGGTAAGGAAGCCGTCGCATCCCGGGCCGTCGGAACAGTTGTGATGGATAGCAACACCGAGGACGAGACCGCCTTTGATGAAATTTATCTGAAACGTAGAAATGAGGAGATCGTCTTCCTGGTTGTCCCCAAGCGGCGAGAACAGTTGTTTCTCTGTCACCGCCTTGGGCAACAACCTGTGTCCTTTGAACGTCGCGGCCGGGAAATCGGTCCTATCCAGCTCTTCAAACGAAGGAAACGTTTCCTCCAGGTCCTGCACAAACAGACTGACTTCGCTGTCCTTTCTCTTCGTCACCCACAGCCGTCCATTGTCCGCGTCCATCTTCAAGCCGCCGGCGAGAATTGGGAACTGGCTCAATGTGAATTCGAGACCCTTGGCCATACTATCCACGACCTTGGCCTTTTCAACATGTGGCGCGAGCTGGAACACCTCCACTATCTGCACATAGATCTTCGGCATGGTGTGGTCCATATCGGAGAGAGCGAAGTCCTCCTCTGCAGGAGCGCTCTCCCAACCTGCTGGGCGGATCCTAAGCTCTTTCGCGGACATGCTGCTTGCTGGGGTAAAACGTGGTTGAGGCCGAGAAGCTCCAGAAAAATGCAATGAATAAGAGACAGAAGGATTTCGCTTAAAACCACGACCATTGAGGACGGAGAATTTCAGCAGCTGATCATATCAGAGCCCCGACGTTGCGCACCCTGCACTGTGGAGATGGCAAGGTTCATTTTAACCAGTGCGCCAATCATGAACTGTCTGTGAGGCGTTACTTCGGTCGGAAAACCTGCAGTCCTACATCCGATAAAGCGCCGTTCCTGACTCACTCCTGTACGGTATCTCCAGGACAGTCTAATGTCTCGCAGGAAGCATGGTGAGTGCGTGCGGAATCTAGGCGCGGCAAGCGGCAACGGCGCGGCGCGAGCTTGAATGAAAGCATATGTATCTCACCTCATGCAGACTTCCGTGGAGTCCAACCCCAGATTCTGACTAGGGCAATGCACAATACTTCCGAAGTGTTCGCGTTCCAATACCCACATACCATTTGCGCATACATAAGGAGACAAGTATAAAGTAAGTCTACTTCTAGTTGATCAGGACACAACAAGGCATTCCAGTTAAGCCTAAGGGTAGCTCGCGGACTGCCTATAACGTAAGTCGCGATAGGGAGATAACATCAGTCTGGAAGAACACCGTGGTAATGCCACCGCTTATCACTCTGCGTCACGCCGCACGTTCGTGCCCAAAAGGGTCTCCTCATCAGGGCCGAATGTCGCTACCGCATGTTTGGACCGTTGGCAACCCACACCCGATACTCGTCCTAGTAACGAGTCGCGAACTTCAACGACATAGGGCCGACTTCATGACAAGGATCGGGAGCGCTTCTTCATGCCGACTCACGCACCGTTTCATTGGGCACATGCTGCAAAAATCAAATGGTTCCTGCGTCGCGTATAGCGACACATACCTTTCCCCGTTTTGTAAGGGGTTACTCTTTACTCACTCGCAGCACTTCGACTTATTGCGGCCGGACGAAGCACTCGCGATCTTTTGGTATTTGTTGAGAAGAAGTGCATACCGTTTGGAGTTTTCACGTACTGTTCACTGCCCACTATGGATTTTGTCCGAAGAGCCGGAGATAATGTAAATTTGGTGGTGTACGATAATATTCAGCCCATTGTTTGGATCACCACAGTTCCATTCTTCATAATGGGCTTAATATCATCTGCTATCCGGCTTTACACTCGAGCTTTTATACGAAAGCCTTTTGGTACAGACGACTGGTTCATGCTGGTTGGAACTGTGAGTGTTAAACCTACCCTGTTTCTGAGCCGTGCTGTGACTAACCCAGAGACAGATTTTGTTCATCGGGCAGCAGTATATCGCTTGGATGTGGACCATCTTAGGCGGTGGGCTGTAAGTTTGACACTTTCTGGAGAGAAGTTTTCCAACTGTTTTTCTAGGCACGTTACCGACCCTCGTGTTAAGCCTGAAAACCTCAAGAAAATCAGCACTGTACGTTATGGCAGTCTTACGTGCAATGCGCGCTTTCGTTCGCTTGGTCATACATATTAACACATAAGGCAGTATCTCTTCGCAGAAGAGTTCTACTATCTGCTTCTACAGTTCTTCATAAAGATGTCGTTCCTCTTCTTCTATCGCCGCACACTCGAGGTCACACCAGGTTTTAGGATCGCGGTAATAACCACTATGATCCTGGTCGGCTTGCAGACGGGCGGCACATGGATTTTCTACGGCCTGCAATGTATCCCCATCCAAGCCTTTTTCACCCCAGAACTTTATCCGAACGCTGTCTGCATTTCCTCTGGTCTATCATACTACTTGCCCTCCGTTGCTGTAAGTCGCTCGTCACCTGTCAGACTACTCTCCACTGACACTATGCAGAACGTCTTCATGGACGTAGTGATTTACCTCCTCCCGATCTACCCTCTGTGGAACGTACAAACTACGGTCCGCCGCCGAATCGGTCTGATGTGCGTCTTTACCCTTGGAGGCTGCACGATTATGATTTCGCTTCTTCGCTTCATCGTCCTGTGGCAACTCGCAAACACGAAAGATGTGTCGTACATCTTCGGCTCCGTCACGATCGTCACGTCTATCGAATTCGCGGTAGCGATCATCACCGCCAATATGCCTGGAATGTACGGCTTCTACCGCGCAAGGATATCGAGAAAAGAGCAGAGTTCCACTGAGGGATACCACTTTGGCATTGCTACCCCGGGATCCAAGGGCCGTTCTTTAGGGAACGCTAGTCGTGTGACAAAGGGTAGCAAACTGAGCACTCATGGCGAGGAAGATGATGTAAGAACAGGGAGTCAGGACGAGCTGTACCCAATGAGCAATCTCGGCGAGAGCGAAGAGGAGCAGAATATACGCGTCACTACGAAGGTCATAGTCGAAGGGGAAGATCCCAAGAGATTGCCCAGGAGTAGTCTTAGGAGCCTCAGAAAGGGACATTGATGGTGGCGATTATGGTCCCTTCTCAACTACGTGTAGCGAGCTGAGAGGCAAGATGGTGGCAGTGATTATGGCTATGCATTATACCCAAACATACGAAGATGTACACGCTTGTGGATTGGTAGCAAGTTTACTCTAGCGTTGTTCAGCGTTGGCGCCTGGGGCGCTCTTTTTAAATTTAACACAGAGAACCAGCATACATAGCGAATGGCGTTTATTTGCTCGGAAAATACTTGCCACAGAATGTCAGATACAACTTCTGACGTGGAGCCTTCGACGGAATCGATGTCCGAAGTTCGCGCTAGATCATCGGCGTCGAGAACTCCGCACTGCGTGTCAGCAGTCCTTCACATATCCGATACGAGTAATCCAGTGTCGCTCATCGCTCAATCTTTACCTGTACTCAATCAGCCTGTTCACGCAGAAATCAGCGAACACCTCCAGAGCGGATTCTAATGAATGCACCTGATGACTGCCCAGGTGAGCGTTCTGCAATTTGGGTGGCTGGTGACATTCTTTCACTCCGAATATTCCGTGTCATTAGCTGTTTTCAGTAAGGATCATGTACATCACCAGTAGGCTCCCGCTTATCAGCAACCTCATCCAATGGCGGGAGAGACTATGGGGCGTGAAGCGATGTGATCTAGACCTACTTGGGATTAGCGAGCTGCGGGGCCGTTTCGCCGGAACATCGAAGAATTACTCCGACGAGGTTCTGCTTCTCTATGTAGGAGATACGTAAGTTTAGGTGCGGAACAGTTCTTTCGCACTAATCTTACACTATTCGGAGAATCATCTAGTATGCTGCGAAGGAACGGGAAGCCCAGGTTTGTGAATTCGACAGTCAGACACCCACGGGTGGCTAATCGTGACGTGCAGGTCGTGCGAACCATGTCGCATATCGAAAATCAAGTGCGATCATGCCACGCCCACATGCTCAAAGTGCCAGACTCGTGGGATGACAGAACAGTGCTTTTACCATCCTAACCCAATGACGAAGCCTGCTGGCACTCCTCGCAAGAAACCAGAGCCGCGTCGTCGCCGGTTGGATGCGCAGGCTACAAATCCGTCATCCAGTCAGGGAAGGTTGACGCCGTTGACCCTAAGTCCACCAACTTTGAGGAATGATGCGGGAATTGGGCCATGGCCTACTCCTCCAGAGTCTGCTACTAGAACAACACAAAGCGGACCCGACCCATCCCGGAACTTCTTCTTGGGTTCTACTAGTTATGCCGCTGTCTTCACCGAAGAGCAGCCCTTACCAGACACAGTACATGAACAGCCATCCGAAAGCCCGAGCACAGCCCCTTTCGTGTCAAATAGAGGCATGGCACACCGCCATTGCCAGTTCTCTCTAGGAGATACGATAGTCTCTACACTTCAGCCATTTTCCTTCTATGAAAGGTCTCTTCATATGTATTTCGAATCGCACAAGGGTAAAATCTCTCAGATACAAACTGCGTATGACACATAAACTGACTTAGTACATCGAAATTCTAGATCCAGCCCTCCCTGGTCCCCTAGTTCTTTCCGCGTTGCCACAACTGCGCATAGACTTAGAACAACTTCAAGCTGCTGGTAATCACACACACCTGCTCTACGCCGAGATGACAAGGAATTCTGCTCGCCCAATGAAAATACCTTCAGATATGCGTCCGTCAGAGTTCCACACTCTCTTCACAGGCAAAAATCTGAGATGGGAGATTTTGGGCTTGATCATGGCTATTGCCGGCTCTAGTGCCCAGTTCACATCGCCTAACGACCCCCTCTTCACATTAGAAGATGGCAAGCAGATGAATAGAGAGGAGTTCATCGAGGACATAATGCATGCAACCAATACGTGTATCAACATCTGCCAAACACATGGCGCTGTCAATGAGCGTACGTATCATTCCTACGCAGACTTACCGTACACGTTTTGATGGAAGCAGTCATGGTATGTCTCGTTTACATCAACCTAATGGTAGTCAGTAGCTTCTACGGGGACAACCGTACGTCACCCCTACATCCAGAAGACTAAATTACGATCGCTGACTCTCCAGATCATGCTACTTGGAGGCGCATGGGCGACAGTGTATCCGCGCTCTACGCTGCGGGAATCCACTGCGAGGCTTGCAACGTAGACGGTAGCAACGCAGAACCATTCTTCATGCGCGAATTTAGGAGACGACTCTACGCGGCGATATATTACGGCGACAAGACACTAGCGGTGTTCTACGGAAGGCCTCCGATGATGGGCTGGAGATACAGTGACCGCAAGATGTTGTTGGACATTAGCGATCGCGCTATGGCCTCGGACGATACTGAAGTACTCAATGCTGAGCTCTCGAAGCTTGACAGCGACGGTTGGAATACCGAAGGTCATCTGTACCCTACTACATTCGGTAGGATGCGATGCCAACTAGCTGTGTTTAAAGAGAGATTGTTAGAGCAAAGTCTTGCAGGCGAAAAGGATAGTGAAGTGGTGCGGAATGTCGAGTACGTCTAGATTTCCCATCGCTTTTTAACCTTCGGCTAACAAGAGCAGAGCAATATCTGCCGAATGTGCCGAATGGTGGAACTCGTTACCGACTCACCTTCGCTATGATACATATACCGAAGAAGCCGCTTGGGTAGACCGCGGTCCTGGTCTGGCCATGCGGCTGGTCGCCTACTACCTGGATTACCTTCACGTACATTTCCAAACACAACGCCTCCTTCATCGGATAACGCAACAAGCTCTGCCGGCATTGTTGGAAGTGTCTCTGAAGCTACTGGTGTCCTCACTCGTGGCTTCCAAGCCGCAAAACCGGATATACGAAACTCGTCGCCATTTCCCCACCGTCATTTTATTTTACTGTTCCCCAGCTGCTGGTGTATTGGCACTAGAGCTGCGGAAATGTACGATTGAGGGCGTACCACTACCTAGCACAGTCTCCCGGGCCGACATAATCCGTAACCTTTCCGTGCTGACTTCATGTTTGGAATGGAGCGTTCTTCCCGGCGACGGCAATCTCAAGCTTTGCAACGAGCTCAACAAAATGCTCGCGATGGTACTAGATGAGGTCCTCAACTACGAACCTCCAACCAAAGGCACACCAGATGCCGGTGACGATACCGCAGCTAATCTGACCGGGATGGGGCAGGGATTCTTCGACATGCCCATGACCGAGGGGCTGGAACCTATACCGACAGAGTCCTCCGACTTTCTGAACTGGCTAGACAATGCAACGTGGAATAATGCGGTAAGCTGAACAGTCACATGCAGAAAGAATTTGCTGACCAATCCAGGACTTGTTCTGAGTGTAATCAATTGTGTCAACAGGACTGCAAAGCCTCGGCCAACTAAAACAAACCATCCAACGCCTCATACTCGAATCCCGATATATTATGGAAATCTGACACAATGTACGCCTCGAACCGCTCTTCCAGCAACATTATTCCCAGAATTTAAGCATGCGAACTATTCCACGCATCATTCCGAAACCCACATCCGGCAATCTTACTCCTCTAAAGGCGGTGAATCGTTCAAAGCCCGGAGAAGTACGCCGCTCTCGCAGCAGCTCTATTCTCACACTCATCGACTTTCTTTTGCGCTTCGTTGCTCGACTGCGACGTCGCTTCAGCAGCTGCTATCTGTATTAGCTAGAGTTCCAATTCATCAACGGATGTATGAACATACGCTTTCGGTTCAGCAACTTTGCCAGAATACTTTTCGACGTTGATTTCGTTGAGACTAGAGAGTTCGCATCGGAAGATGAGTATGGCGGTGGTGCAGTGGTAGAATAGCGTGGCAGATCGCTTGGTGAGGTGGTGTTGGATTGAGAAGACATTGTGGTGGTACTTCGGTAGCAGTGACAAGTAGATGTCGTATTGATAGTGCTTGGAGATATCGAGAGGCTGGGACAGTTGATTTAATGTATGCGGCTGCTCTCGTTGACAAGTATGACTCTGCCATTGATGTTCCACATGTCTTCTTATATGCAGACTCGTCATATCACTACCGATCAGCTCGGAGACCCTATCAGGTTCGTCATTGCCCTTTCCAGCTGCTTCGGAATTCAACTTGACTCTTCCCCACTCAGCACAAGCCATGAACTGCATGCCTTACACATTTGGTGCAGCCCTCGGAGTACCTACTTGGCGGGCTTTGGTAAGCGAGTGCAAGCATCGTGGTGTCAGCGCTAGGCAACAGTGTTAGGCGTCCAATGCCGAATCGCGGCACTGAAGAACGTTGCATGCACAGATGTCAGGATACACGCGTCAGGTGTGTTTTGCAAAGTCTGACTGGTTTTCTTGATCTGGATTGTCTTTTTTTGTTTGCATGTATCCTTATGGCTGCATGGTGACTGAGAATCTTCGGAATGAAAATAGTGCCGATGATTTCGCCGGTAGGTTGGAGACGGTTAGCTTGACGTGTTTGCTCCGATGGAAAGGGCGGAGTCTAGAAGCCCATGACATTCAAAGGGCACATGCGACCAAATGAGTCAGATCCAGGCATGTTAATGTTGACAATGTTCTTGGATGCGATAAATGCGATGGAGCTGTGGGAGGGCGTTTTCCCTATCACGCAGACTTTGATTCCACCTAGGCGGCTACAACGAATGTCATTTGTTGAATGCAACAGGTTTTGGCGCCTGTGTCAACTGCAAAGTATTTACACGAAGTTTCTACGGGCCTCCCTTGGACTGCATTCAAGCTAATCAGACACACTGCGAGTAGTAATCACCTCCGGCCTTGCAGGTAAGTCCTGAAGCACCTACACAGCGTTAGTAAAGCCTTATTTGCACGTTTTCTCAGCTCATCCGACTTACAAGTTTTGCATCCAGTGAAACCATTTCCGCCGCATTGGCCGTACCTTGCAACAGAGCAAGCGCCAGAACCACCTCCATTCGTTGGCACAGCGGCGGCAGAGGTGGCTACCGCTGACGTCCTCATCGTGGTTGCAGTAGCTGTAGCAACTGGCGCTCCACCAGTAGCAGTGACAGCTGATCCAGCACTACCAGCAACGGCTTCTGTACCACCCGCGATGACTGCCGGACCGGGAGCGACGTACGAAGCGAGGTTCTGGTAGATGTTGATTTGGATACCGGGGTCGGTAGCCTTGTATGCTCCAGGGAACGATACGCCAGCGGGTGAAGAAGATCCACTACCAGTGACAGTGATCTGGTAGCAGGTGATGTAGAATTGGGCGCCGTTGGCACTGCCTGCAGCATGTAGCGCAATAGCCTCCGCTCTCAGTA
The DNA here is from genome assembly GCF_024043165.1 of Alternaria incomplexa. Lineage (NCBI taxonomy): Eukaryota > Fungi > Ascomycota > Dothideomycetes > Pleosporales > Pleosporaceae > Alternaria > Alternaria incomplexa. The sequence goes on from NW_026249852.1 coordinate 269,369, forward strand.
GATAATCTCCAGGGGCCAGGTTGGTGGGAATCTTCACATCCATCTTTCCACAGTTCTTGTTCAGATCCTTAGTACCCCAGTAATCATCCGAACCGCCACCGCCACCGCTGTTCTTCGCCCATGTATCCTGGAAGACCTTGAAGAAGGGGGTCGAACCATCCGCTGTGGATGCGTCTGCAACCTTGGACATGTAGACCAGAACGGGGCCGTAGTGGGCTCCGCCGATGGCTTCGTTAGCGCATGAGCGGTCGCCGTTCTGCTGGTGCATCTCTACGGTGACGGTACCACCGGCAGGAACGCTGCATTTCGAGGCTGCTGGACCGCGGTTGGCGTTGCAGCGGATGTCGTTGCTTGCTACTGAGGTGACGGGGCTGTTGCCATTGGGTAATCTTGCGCACGTCGACTGGTGGATGGATGTCAGCGGTTGATACAAGACACTTGGGGGTACTTATCTGATCTACACCGTTTACCCAAAGCTGCTGAAAAGTGGCATGAGAGGCTACCTGTGTCGCGAAGGCAGCAACGCCGGTCAAGATGATTGCACTCTTCATGATAAATGCTCTGCCGATGATCGGTGGATGAAATGAACGCAAGTGTTGTGACTGTTCTGGGATGGTATCGAATTGAATACCTACCTATCGTCTCTTTATACTTGCCTCTGTATCCCCTAAGAAGTATACAACATGCTCGCTTACAGGTGGAGTGTAGCCCACGGTATCGATCTAGGCGACTACACCCCAAGAGGCAACATTCTAGAGTATGGCATCGTCGTGTGACTTGCGATTATATGAAAGCAAAGCTTGTCAGTGCCGTAACCCGGGTTCAGTTTTCCACGTGTAACGTCCTGCAGGTGGTGTGGAAATTAATCAGTGCGCCAAAGGCAGCCATTCAGTGTTGACTACACCGAAACTGGGCTCTAGATTCGTTTGACAGGTATGCTTTTGGGGGTGTCGTGCAGGCTTGCTTGCATATAATGCGTGTGCTACGAGCCACCGGATAAAGCTCCCGTCGGTTCGGTTGGGCGCAAGTCTTGTGAACGTATGGTAGCCTCTTCTTCGCATCTCTGCGGTTTGGGATCGAGAATCTCAACACTCGTAACGCGTATGTACTGATTGGCAGTGGTAACCATGCTGTTCCTGTGGATTGCAGCCCCAACACCTTCGGCAACTGAACGTTCGATTTTCACATTGAATTCGCGAGACCGTGATCTAGGGCGATCGGGCGAGACATCCAGGTCTTAGGGCGACGAGTTATCGAAAGCAATCTGTTTAGATGAAATTCGAGAAGCGACGCGTGCCGCGTTTGCGCATTTCCCAGATCCGGTTCTTCGGTTAGAAAGCTTGTTTTTCTCCTCTTCCCAATATGGCGTCGGAGGTGATAGAAGGCTTAAGTCCAGATGAAGTGACCGCCTGAGAAGTGCGTGCTCGAGTTGCAGTAGGTAGAGTAATGAGTCGGCACATGTCTGGCTACTGCCGATGTGGGGACGGCTAGCACGTTTGGGGCAGGGGCCCCGGGGGCGCGCACGACGCACACGAACCTCCCTCGTTCCTTCATCGACGCACATCTTTGGTCGACCATGGTGTATTTCTTTATACAGGTTTCGATGCGTGTGCCATTATTCCTAGTCGTTATCGTCGATTGACCATCTTTCTACGTAGCAAAGTGCCCTCTTTCGCATCTGTTGCCATTCCCGGGAGTACAATTTTCTTCATTCACGTAGGTCGACCTCGTTGTACTCTATTCATGCCTCAATCTCTTATATGTGTTGGGTTGTAGTCTCTCTGATCTCTTTGTTGCTACATCATCCACCCCATTGATGCCCACGTAAGTATATCAGCAACCTTTGTCTCTCCTCTCAAGCCATCCTTTCGTTATGATCATAGCCTCGTCATCCTTCAGTCTTCACCATCTTTCTCTTCGTCAAACCTCTCGCTTCCCACAGGCCACACACGCACAGCCCGCCTTCACCCAGCAAAATAGCAAACGCCCACACTCACCTTCACCTCGCCTCCCCACCGGTCCAGCCATCTCCCTCCACCGCCTATTTTATACAGAGTATACCACGAACTCTCTCTCGCTATATAGTCCTAGATCTTCTACGTCCCTCCATCGACTCGGGATGGAAGACCTGATGATCGGCCGGAAACGTGCAGCATAGCAAAGGAGTGGGTAAGACCACCGCCAACGCTGGGTCGCTCCCAGCTATGTTGGAAGCCGCGGGTTCGAGTCGTGATAAAACCACTTCTACACTCCCCAAGGTGGCGTCCTGGCATGGCATCTTCGGAGCATGCCAGGATGCCGACTTGGGGAGTGTAGCGGAGTTTTCACCAGACACTTAATACCTCAAGGGTGTCTGTTCTTTTTTGCTCTTGCCTATGTCATTTTATGCCTTCTTTCACTTGTAATAGCGGAGAAAACATCTGTGCTAAGATAGGAACACAATGCCAATTAGGTGCTCCGTGCATTAGTCTTAACGTAGGTATGTTGTCTACGTATCCTATGAGCTAAGCATATGTAGCAATCTACTTATCACTTCATAATATGTACTAGAAGATAAGTCAACAACAGCGTTCTGTTATTGGATAAGTTATAGATATAGCACATAGTTATTAATTGCAGATAAACAAACAAACGAAATCAAGACAATAGAAGGAGAACAGTAGGTTGTCTTGAACATGTTCGGTCATTGGTCATGTAGATGAATTCTTAATCTTCAGTAGCATGATGGTATGCTACTTATACATCCGCTCGGTGTTTTGAAGTCATCAAATTCGTGAAGATACCGCACCCCAAGTCTATACATCACACCTTCTTAGTCCCTCTTGAGGGGTGTGAAGGTCTCGGCTATGCCCTCGTTTGTAATGATCATCATCTGAAGGCCATCACCAACCTCAATGTGCCTCTCCACGGCGCTCGTGAAGGCGTCCCGTACCAGGTCCTCGACGTGATCCCGCGGTAGCGGTTGTGCTTGCTTCGACTTGAGTTCGTGGCCTGTTCCGCTGCCTGGCTCGTACATGTTCTTGAAGTTGACCTGGTTGTCCAAGAAAGGCATAATGAGAGATGCCGCAGCGCCAGCCGCCCTGCACTGCTCCCTCTCGTAGCTGCCGACCGGGTCGTAGGAGTACAGTGCACCCTTGCCCTCCTCGTCCAAACCAGCCAGGATGGCGTGTACGTAGTAGGGGAAAAATCGCTTGTTGTAGAGAATGTGGCTGAGTCGTTGTGCGCAGGCGGAGACGGTCATGGGCTTTCCGTGCTGGTACTTGTACATCTTGACGATGGTGTCGAGACGCTCCTTCAGCGCATCACCGTCGGCGGCGAAACCGACCACTGATAGCACTATCCTGGCACCCTTGTTCTCCGGTCCCTCGCCGCCGATCTTGAAGAGCTTGGGTGCGTATCGTGTGTTGATGTTGTAGCCGGAAGTCGAGCGTGTGTCGCCTGCGAGGATGGCGAAGTCGGCGCCGGAGATGCCCAGTGTTGAGCCACCGTTGTCCGTGTAGCTGCATTGTGTTAGCGGTGCGTATGTTCAGCATGGCGAGCCAGCGTACGGGTAGAAGCCATGTTGCCGCTCGCCTGACGGAACAGTTGTGGGGGTCTGCTTGAACGAATAGCCTGGGCCGCCTTGCGGAGGTGCACCGGTGTAGAGGGCAGCCATCTTCGAGTTTTGGAGAGGCGGATTTGGGCGGGGTTGCAGAGGTACAGTCGGTATCGGAAGGGGGTGGGCTGTTGCGACGCTTCTGTTTGTTGGTGCTGGAGCTCTGGAGTTACGCAGCTCGAATGCCTGGAGCTTCCGCGCGCTAGTGTCTTGGCGCCCATGTAGTGAGAGCATGCATTTACCGTCTGTGGCGGGCATGCACAGCAAGCGTCTGGATCAAATGTCTTGGGGTGTACTTCATTTTGGTTGTGCGAACGCCGCATTCACAGTATTACTACAAGTCTTCTCAGTCTGTGCTATCTTCTCCCCTCACCTTTTCTCTCTCGACCTTGATCGTCTTCTCTTCGGCGACCTTGACCTGCGCTCTACTTTGCTCTTTGTGCCCTGATCGTCCTTTCCTCTATGTTCCAATTCCTTGCGCTTTCCCGTAGCAGAGCTTGACGCCGTGCCCGTTCCACTCGACGCGCCAGTCTTGGACGCGGACACAAACTCAAGAGCTTCTCTCGGTGCCTTGGATTTCTCTTGTTCTTTGGTCTTTGCGATGCGCTTCTGTGAAGCCCTCAATTCCTCGACATAGGCCCACTCCGGGAAGACTGCCGGTATCGCGACATCTTGTGGCAGTGTAGATGCATATGCGTCCTCTTCGCTGATTCCCGCAAAGCCCATCAGCTTCCGCATGTGTCCCGGATCGCGTAGCACGGACGAGCCTTCCAGGCGCTGGTTGAAATGCTGGCCCTTCTTCTTGAGCTCTAGAAATTGCGCAAACTTCTTCGTCGCTTTCTGTGGTGGTGATCCCGGCGGAGAAGGCGGTATATCGAAGTTCGGTACGGTAGGTAGAGTAAGGTTCTGAATCAGGGCACGTGTAGCTGTGTGTGGTGAACCTGGCGCGGCTTCGTTCGCGTTGGCATCGTCCTCTGGAGGCGGCGATACTGTCGGACCTTGCGCAGGGCCGCTCACCGGACCCGACGATGTAGGCGGCTGTTCGAGAGGCGCGGGAGCGGAGAGAGGCGCTGGGGTAGGCGCGACAGCTGCAGGAATGTTGGTCAACTCTATATTAGTAGCGATCCGAGCCCTCTGCACAGATTTGCGGGTCTCACCTCTGGCTTAGTCGCGGGCACGACGTCCTCGTCGTCACTGTCTGGGTAGTCGATTCCGAGCATTGTGAGTGCGCAATGCTGGTGGACGATGCTCTCGGATTGACCTCAATATGCGGAGCTTGGGCCAGCTCCATGTCTTGGCGGGCGAGCTGCGCAACCACCGACTGCCTGACGAGCGTCGTGACAACAACAACCTCACCTCTGAGCCCACTGCGACATAGCACTCTCTCCGAATCCCGAACAACACCGTCTCTGCAGTTCTGCATTTCAGTCGCCTCTTCCACCATGAACCACCTGCCACAAGCTTGGGGTCGCGTATGTCTTCCGCCCGCCTCCAACAGCAACAGTACTAATGCATCGTAGCCCAGAGACGATGTATACGGCGCCTACGACCCTTCGCACTTCTCCGCTGCCGGCCCCAACCAGCACACCCAGAGCCCGATCGTCACGGGTACCTCAGTACTTGCGGCTAAGTTCAAGGACGGCGTAGTCATCGCCGCCGACAACCTGGGTATGGCACACTACTATAGGCAGTGAGGGTCTGGCTGACCATACATGTAGCTTCATACGGCTCCCTCGCTCGCTTCACCGACGTCAAGCGCCTACGAAAGTTCAATGACGAGGTCGTCGTGGGTTTCGGCGGCGATGTTTCCGACATGCAGTACCTGGACCGCCTACTCAACTCGCTCGACATCCGCGAGAACTACTCCTCCTCCGAAAACTCGCTGAATGCCAAGAACCTCCACACCTACCTCGCCAAAGTCATGTACAATCGCCGCTCAAAGTTCGATCCATTGTGGAACCACCTGCTCATCGTGGGCATGGACGGAGACAAGAAGCCCTTCCTCGCAAGCGCAGACCTTCTCGGTACCACCTTTTCATCACCATCGCTGGCCACTGGCTTCGGTGCACATCTCGCCCAGCCAATCCTAAGGACAATATTGCCAGATGAGGCCGCCGTGGAGAACGTCACAAGGGAGCAGGCGGTAGAGAAGATCAAGGAGTGCATGAAGGTTCTCTTCTACAGGGATGCCAGGAGTATGGACAAGTACTCGATTGCCGTCATTACCAAGGACGGCGTCGATCTCGATGAGAACGTGAAGCTGGAGAACCAGAGCTGGGCATTTGCCGACAGGATCAGGGGTTACGGTACCCAGGTTGTGTAGAGGGGAAATGATGTGCAAGACCGAACATAACGATCAAAAGCGCCAGCTCACTGAGTAGCTGAGGCTTGAATGATAGACATGAATGAATGTACCAATACCGGTATGAGTTTGTCCCAGGTCTTCTGCTACTAGTATACTGCATGTCCGCGCATTGTTACTAGATTTGGCCATCAAGACTCCATGCACATCGGCACTCAAGAGAGCCAACAAGGTTAGAGCTTCGTAAGCTAGAGCGGGGAAGCTCCGCCCAAGAACAACAAACCTGACGATCAGCACTATGAATTCTACGACTGGTTGTTCCTTATTTACATACTTATGAACGCCTTCGTCGGATCTCATTTACCGCTCCATCTCACGGATTCCCACGCATTTGCATGATGGCCTCTTCACAAACCAAGAGGATAGTATTTACGGGTGGTTCTGGAGTCGCAGGACGCCATGTAATTGAAAAGCTGCTTACCTTCGGCCACGAGATACTCAACGTGGATGCAACGCCTCTGGACAATCCCAATATACACACTCTAAAGGCCGATCTCACAGATGGAGCCCAAGCCTTCAACAGTCTGTCCTGCCACTTCAAGATTAGTGAACCCTTTATGGAGCCAGTCAAGACGCCAGATGTAGTCGTACATTTCGCTGGTACGTATCATCTTGTATCTCAGGGATAAACATCCTGCAAATAAGCAGGAACTTAGGGAACATAACCCGACTCTAGCAACAAACTCTCAACAAGACTAACCCGACCCACCCATCAGGCATCCCCCAACCCATGCGCCTCCCCGACAACGAAACCTACCGCATCAACACCCTAAGCTCCTACAATGTCATCGAGGCAGCATGCAAACTCGGCGTCAAGAAGATCATCCTCGCATCCAGCATAACCACCTACGGGATCACCTACGCCGAAGGCAACGTCTCCTACCCGCACTTTCCCCTCACAGAAACCAGTCCCACAAGCCCCATGGACGTCTACGCCACCAGTAAACTCTGCATGGAAACCACGGCCGCCTCCTTCGCCCGCCGCTTTCCCAGCGTAGACATCTACTGTCTGCGCATCTCCGCAGTTATAGAACCTGAAAACCACGCCAAGAAGTTCTCGGCGTATCTGACTCGGCCTCGGGATTTCAAGGTGCATGCGTGGAGTTATACCGATGCGCGCGATTTGGGGAATATGGTGCAGTGTTGTTTGAAGACGGATGGGTTGGGGTTCCAGATTTTCAATGCGGTCAATGATGAGATTACGGTGCCGGAGGAAGAAGGGAGCAGTGAGGAATGGCTGAGGAAGGCTTGTCCTGAGACGGAAGTGTTGGCCGGGTTGAGGGGGAGGGAGAGTCCGGTTTGTAATGCGAAGATGAAGGAGTTGTTGGGGTTTAGGGAGGAATTTGCGTGGCGGAAGGTTTTGGGTAGAAAAGTATAAGCTTATGCCAGAAGAGAGATTCGACGCCAACGCTATTGGCTAAAGTAGAGCATGAAAGATGACAAGAGGGTTGTGTGTTTAGAGGTGGATCTGTTATGGATTCCAGAGGTATCCCCCGTGACATTCGATGTTGTTAGCACAATGTGAGTTCTAGCAAAGACATCTAGAAAACGACACCAACGGTAGTGCCAAAATCCATATCGATGGTTTGTCCATGCTGGACTACTGAAGAAAGAGGTGAAACTCTTGTTGAACGTCATGATTAGCGGTCCACTGTGGTGAGGGACGACTGCGCCGGGCAGGACGGAGGAAGTAGGCGCAAGGCAAACGTCAAACCATGCAGATCCAGTCTATCTTTACCATGTCAGAAGCGTCCGGCTCAGTCTCAAACTTCTGGTGCCATTGAAGAGCACAGAGCCTTCTCAACCTCGGACTGCTGGCGCGGCGTTCTTACGCATCTGCGATATTACGCAATATCAGGCTGAAGCCGTCGAGTCGGCAACGTGGCATCATAGCTAGGCAGGTAAGACCGTTCCAACCCGACGTCGTCGTAGCGAAGGCACCATACGGTCTGACCTTAGTACCTCGGTCCTGAGACGACCGCGGGAGGTCGTGGTGTCGGCAAGATCGACGTGCGCTGAACTTTGAAACGCCCGCACCCTGGATTAGGCCCTCAGTGAACTTGGTCTGTGCGTATACGCCTTAGGGGCGCAGCAGACATGCGCTTCGCATATCAAAAGGGTCACAAGGCTCAGACGTCGCGACTAGGCTTTTGCTGTGCCGCGAAAAAGCAATTCCACAGTATGTTGCGCCCCATACCGGCGGTCGGCCTTGCAAGTGCGCTCATCCAAACTATCGACTTCTCCATCAACGCATTACGCAAAGACCATCCCATCTTCCAGCCTAGCTCACCTTCGACAACACCGCTCGTGGAAAATGCAGCCTTCCTACAAGATATCATACACAATCTCTATCGCCTGACCGACCTAATTGACAACTCTGAGCTCAAAGAGCTGTACGACGAAAAATCAGCAAAGAGCGCAAAAGCAGCCAAGAAACTTAGCGAGGCAGCGCTGCAATTGCTGAAGCATGCTGAGCTAGTCAAAGAATTGACAGCTTCATTCATCGACGCGCTAATCGCGGCGCAAGAGAAGGGAAAGTTTGGTGACCCGCGATGGCCCACTGCGCGCGAAGCATTATTGAACGGCGTGTGGAAGAAGGCCAATGTGACAGGTACAAAGAAGAAGTACCGTGCCCTTCGTCGCGATATTGAGACGAGTTTACTGCTCGCTATGCGCCAGTATCTGGATCAATCCATTGAGACTGGTCTCGCTCTGTTCAGCGGCGACGAAGGCGTACACACGAAGCATTGGGAAAAGTGGCAGAACCAAACCCTCGATATGATCCACAGCAATGATTGGAAAAGCAGCAAGAAGAAGGATGTAGAGGAGTTTTCCAAACAGGTTGATGCGCTCATCCAGGCGGAGAAGGAAGCGTACTTCCGCGCTACCATCTTTGAGAGGCTGTGGTTCGAGGAGATGGATGGAAGGATGAATAGCATCGATAGTTCCGTCGATTTAGGGTTCGAGTGGGTGATGGGAGACGGCTCGAGACAGGTTGGCGGTTTGCTGGAGTGGTTTACTAATACGAGGGGCGAAGAAATATATTGGCTCACCGGTGCGTCTTCATCTCTTACTATCCCGTCTTTCGATCCCTGAATGTCTTCTTACAACGGCTCCAGGTAAACCGGGCTCAGGGAAAACCACTCTGATGAAATATCTCTTCCGCAATCCACTCTTGTTCCCACATCTCGAGGCGTGGTCTGGTCAGAAACCCGGCATCACGTCTGGGTTCTTTCTTTGGAACAATGGGACAGAGCTGCAGAAAAGTTCCATTGGTCTACTGCGAGCCATCATCTACGAAAGCTTACAGGACATGATATTTGGGCCCCTGGAAGAAGACGGGGTCATTATGCAGAACCTGTTCTCCGATCGCTGGAATGCATTCCAATCCTACGCTGGTGGCCTACACGAGTTCACTTTTCCGGAACTGAAAGCAGCGTTTGAGAGCTTGGTCGGCGATGCGAACAAGAAGTTTCTCTTCATGATCGATGGGCTGGATGAGACGGATGACTATCCGAAGGAGTTGATGGACCTCGTGTTCAGCACTTCGCGGAGAGACAACGTCAAGTTCCTGCTTTCGGCCCGGAGCTCACCAGTCTTCTATTCGGCGTTTGAGAATAAGCCTAGGATGGTACTGGAGGAATACACAAGAGATGATATACAAACATACCTGATCAGAACGTTCGGCGAGGAACCAAAGTTGCATTCGCTACGAGGGAAGATGGACGGCCAAGAGGAAGAACACATCGTCGGGATGCTCGCTGAAAAGAGCTCAGGAGTGTTCCTGTGGCTGAAACTCGCCACCACATATCTCTTCGAAAGTCTAGAGCCCGACTCTGATTTCCTCGTCCTGAAAGATCGCGCGGAGGGGCTTCCCTATCTCCTGGACGATCTGCTCGCCCACATGCTCAGCAAAATGGCTCCGGAGGACGTCGAAGCAGTTGGAAAACTGCACGCTCTCCTCTCATATCAAGACATATGCCCGGCCATCCTTCCTTTCTCCTTTGCCTTCACAGCCGAGACGTCAGCAACACTAGCCGCAGATGTACGGCCCTTGACAGCAGTCGAGATAAGTAAGAGAGTCGAAGACATGCAGACCCTCACCCAACAGCGGTGTAAAGGACTGCTAACCATCTTCGACACCACACCACCCGATCAACACGCCAGTACCGAGAGCCTGAGGATAAGCTATACCCACCGCGCGATAAGAGACTACTTCTTTGCATATCCCGGTCTACTCGAAACGAGCTTGAACAACGCGTCTGAACAAACCGACTGGAACGCACCCCAACAATGGGCGAACGCTCATCTTTGGGTCCTCAAAACCCTGTCCTCTTCCATGCCCAAACGCACCAGCAGCAACACCAACACCAACAGCTCCCGCGCTCCCCCACTCCAAGTCTGGACCCCATTATCCAGTGCCCTAGAAAGCAGCCTCGAACTGCACACAGCCACAAACAAGTTCCCACTAACCTACATCCACGCCGCCTTGACAACCGGCGTCTTCCTTGCCCTAAGAAGCGAAACCGGCCATGATCTGCCCCAATATCCCTCGTCTACCGCATCAAGCTCCACCTCGACATCGACCTCTACTACCTCCTCCGCCTCAGCATCCACCACTCCAACAACCCTGACAACGCCTCTCGACCTGGCCGTCCTCCTCAACCTAACCGCCTACATCGCACTCAAAGCCAAGGCCACAGACCGCCGAGAAGTCCGACACGCGCTCGATTACAGTCGCGGAATGAGAAAACGGATGGGTGCTGGCGGGGAGCAGGTGTGGTTATTTGGCGAGGGGAGGGAGAGGTTGAGGAAGGAGTTTGAGAGGGGGAGACAAGAAGGGGAGGCGCTGTTGGAGTATTATGCCAAGGCAGTGAGGTTTGGAGTTAGTAAGCCGGAGGTTGAGGTGCCAGAGTGGGTGTGAAGAACGCGTGGTTGGGGTGAACCAATGTAGAGTCTTCACGGCTGGCAGGGCTCATGCGTAGTGTTCAACAAAGGCAGAAAAGCATTCGTTACAATGATAACAAGTAATTTGATAATATCAGGAAATTAAGCTCTTCTACTACAGGAATATAGGATGGCGGGTATCTCGGGGTAGAGAGAGTGTCCGTGTATGTAATGTTTCCTCCCTCTCTCTCTCTGGCTCTCTTCAGCTGCAAGCGTTTTTAACTCGAACAAGATGCAATTCAAGAAAGCACAACGAAAAAAGAAAACACTAAAGTAGCAGAAGCTCGAGTGCAAGAAGATGATATGCTGGGAAACGTATCAAGGAAACCATGTACAAGGCGTGATGATGACAGATGGACAAAAAGGAATAGACGTTAGTCGAGTATGCAGGTTAGCTCTTAGCACCAGATTGTGTGCTCTCGTGCGATGCCACCGGTTCATCTCCGTTCTCCTGCCTCATCTTGTCCACTTTCCCGTCATCGGCTCTAGCGGGATGGCCATCGCCCCTCCATCCCTCGTGGTTATTACTCGGGCGGTATTCCTTGGCATGGAATTTCAATGCATCGACTCTCGCCTCGGCCTCCCGTTGAACCTGGTGTCTGAGATGCTTGGGCGCCATTTGACCTTCACTCTCTAGACGATCCAGTTCCTCTTCGTCGCTACTACTCATACTGCTGCTTCTGCTGATCTGAGTGTAGACCACAGCTTGGCCCTCCCTCTTCTTGCGCTCGCGCTGTTCGGACTTCATGGCTTCCATCTTCTCGGCGTCGCCTTGGCAGTCGAGGGTGCGGATGTGTAGGCCAGGCAGGTTCTGAGACATGAATTCTTTGAGCTGAGGGAGGAGTTTGGCATTGGGGCGGTATGTGCCAGAGTCGTTGTCGATGACGAGTTCGTAGTAGGCTGGGTCTTTGTTTGGGCTTTCCTTGGGGGGTCCGCCGTCGATGTCGCCTGGCGGGTGGGATGTGTTGTTCCCGCCTTCATCCGGAGGCTTGCGGTCCTTGTGCTTTAGTCTTCTGATGAAGAACTCACCGGAAAATGCTACGTAAGCTGCCACATCGCTGTGCATGGTATGCTTGCTCAGCATGTCGATGCCGAATTCTTTACCAGTCTCTGTAAATCGGAAGAGCGCATCGAGGGTCAAGACGTAGGTGAAGATTCTCCCACCCTGATCGTAGTGGACTAGTTCGAGGAACTTTTGCGTGAACTCCTTGCAAGGCGCAGGCAGAACCTTGAACTCTGTGGCGTGATCGAAGTTGTATACGCGCGCGTGCTGGTGGTGCAGTGCCTTGGATAAGACGAATCCTCGCACGCCCTTAGCGGTGAACATGCTCTTAACGAAAGGCTTGAACTCGACGTAGCGATGGTACATGGCTTCGGGAACCGGACCGCGCATCTGCATCTGATTCGACTGGAAGTTGTACTTCTCAGGCTTCTGCTTGCCGTTCCTGCGCGACACCCGGCCATCGTTGTTGGGCTCTTTCTGGCCGAGCAAGCGTCCCAAGAGCGGCGAGTAGTGCCGTATCCAGAACTGCGGTCCAATCGTATACGCGCGCCCCCCATTTTCATCCTCGGTCCTGCCTAGCACTTGCACGCTCACGTTCAGCGTGCCGTTCATGTGATGCGCCTTGCCGAAACACACAGCCATGGCACGCAGCGCATAGGCCCGCTTGCTCACCATGCGCTTCTTGATCGGGTATGTCTGGTCGTGTATGCCTCCCCAGTTCTCGTTTATGGAGGGAACGGTAACGTGCACGTTGCCGAGGCGGTCGTCGTGGTCTGCCGGGTCTTCGTCGTATATGCGGCACTTGAGGTTGAAGCCGGACGAGGGCACATTGGCGACCACCCACTCGCAGTCCCACACGGGATCGGTGCTCTGGCGGATCGTCGGCGTTCGCAGCGTCAAGGGCGGGTCTTCCTTGTGTCGCGTGGGCAGGCCGGTGTACAGTTGCGCCATGATGAAGGGATCGGCGCTGAGCGTGTTGATGTCGGCGAGCGGGAGGTTGTTGGCGCGGTGGAGGGTGAACTTGACGGTATAGCCGGGCGGCGCGCGCGGTATGGGCGTGTCGTCGAAGCCTCCTTCCGGGCCCTTCTTCTTGCTGCCGGACGTATCCGTCTTCTGCGGCTTTGGGGGCTCGCTATCAGCGCCGTCCATCCCGCCCTCCTTCTCCGGCACGACCGGCGCATGCCCGTTCTGCGCGGCTTCAGGCCTCGGTTCCTTCTCCTCTGCCATGGCCGCGATGCGCGACGGTGGCTCTGTCTGTAAGACGTCGAGTCGTGCGGGCTCTGCCGGCTGTTGTCGCGTCTCGGCGCAACGGAACTGTGGCGCGCGGCAGAGGCCAGCTAGCAGTGGATGTCAAATGTATATCGTCGCAGGAGCAGCGCAGTCTGCAGGCGCATGGCGTGGGCGGGCGTCAGCAGAATATGCAAGGCTGGGAAAAGAAGCGCCGAACGCGCAATCGAAGGCGGGCGCAGCGCAGGATGAGTGTTGATCGCCAGTGGGAGGCTTGACCCTGCAAAAAACAAGCCTTGCTAAGCATCAGCCTAAAGCCTGACGACGTTGAACACCAACCGCCCGCGCGACCAATCCAGCACCGACTCTCCAGCCGCCCTTTGCGTTGATTCGCCCATGTCAGCTGCCGGCTCCACACACTTTCTTCTCGGCCGTCCTGAGTGGGAAAGGGACTTGCATGTGACGTCCCAAAAGAGTCAAACCACGACAAACGGGCTGACGTCACGGCGGGTGGGACCGGCTCGACAAGCCCTCGAGGTGTGGCTGGTGGCTGTGAAACGACCGGGCCAAGAGTTTAATACAATTATGTTGATCTATTCAATTACAGGTTTCTAAGAGCGAAGAGTCGTCATGCCTCTGCCAGCACATCAGGCCAAAAAGCAAAGTGCCGTGTCTATCACTTCTCCCATTCATCACTCGTCTATTACAATGTATATGCCAAAAGACAAACGCCGCGCTCGCTGCAAGATGCTGGTGCTAACATGCCGCTGGAAAAGGGTATCATACAAAACAGGCATCTAGACGCCCAAGAAGACATCACAACAGGTCGAAATAGAGTCCCCGGTCTTGGGACTAGTTCAAGCAGCAGCCATGGTGATCTGCTTGCCCTTCATCGACTTCCACTCTACGAACACCGCGCCGACAATCGACATGGCACCGCAAGCAACCGACACGTAGAATGTCTGGGTAAGAGTCAGATTGTAGGCCGTCAGTACGCCGCCGAGGTACTCGGGGTCGATGGCGTTCTTGAGCTCGGTTGCGCCAGTACGGAGGACGATGCTCGCATCGAGATCGGGCACGATGCTGGCGAGGTTCTTGATGAGCTGGTTGGTGAAGACGTTCTGGCCGACCGAGATGAAGAGAGCACCGCCGAGCGTCTGGGTGAACATCATGATCGCGGTACCAATGGGGATGTCGTCGGCCGGCAAGACTGTTTGAACAGCTACAAGGGTCTGCTGCATACCGAAACCGACACCAGCACCGAAGATGAACTGGTAGCCGATCCACTGCGGCGAGCCGCTGTTGACTTCCAGCGTTGACAAAAGTCCGGCACCAATTGCCATCAGGATGGACGAGGTGAGCATGAATGGAGTGTAGTAGCCCAGAGCTGTGACGGCACCACCGGCAAGCATCGAGATGATGACAAGTCCCAGAATGGCGGGGAGGTTCATGATACCGGATTTGGTTGCAGACGCGCCCTTGATCGCCTGGAACCAGATGGGAAGGTAGTAAACGATGAGGAAGAAGGACGCGCCCAACATGGCACCAAACCACGCGCTGCCCCAGACATTGCGGTTGAGGAACACACGAGGAGGGACGGTAGCATCCTCCTGCTTCCACCACTGAATAGTGATGAATCCACAGATGAGGACAAAGAAGATGACGAAGAGCGCGATGATACGTCCGCTGTTCCACTCGTACTTGCTACCACCCCACTGAAGCGCAAGCAACAAGCAGATGATAGCCGGCAAGAAACACGCGGTCCCGGGAAGATCGAACTTCTGAAGCTGCTGTTGCCATGTAGCCGTGATCTTCTTGCCACGACGCTTGACGTTGAGAAAGGGGATGATGAAGGCAGCGGTAACGGCACCAAAGGGAAGGTTGATGTAGAAGCACCATCGCCAAGTCAAATGGTCTGTGAAGGCTCCGCCCATGCTAAAGCAAACATTAGTCCATGTCGATCTTAGATCCAAACGTCTTCTCCACAACTTACAGTGGGCCAGCAACAGACGCAATACCATACATGCCTCCAATGAGTCCCATGTAAGTAGGGCGACTGCGCAGCGGTACGGTGACCGAGATGATCAAGATGGCTCCGGAGAAGATACCAGCTGCTCCGACACCAGCGACAGCGCGTCCGATGATGAGGGCAGTCGAGTTTGGCGCGACACCGCAGATAAGCGAGCCGAGTTCGAAGATGAAGAGCGCGATGAGGTATACCCATTTGATGGAGTAGTAGGTGTAGAACTTTCCGTAGATGAGTTGCGTCGCGCATGTAGTCAGTAGATACGACGATCCATACCAGCCTACATCGTTGAGCGCTTTGAACTGATCTGTAATGCGAGGAATAGCTGTTGCGATGATTGTGTTATCCTAAACAGAGGCGTTAGCGCGTACTCACGTGCAGATCTCTTGGGTTGGTTTGACAGGTGTAGCCGCTGTCGATCAATGGCGTACCAAAGCCGTGGAACCGGGGATTACAGAAGTAAGCAACTTACCAACGCCATGCAGAAGACACTTAGACAAAGTGCCACGGTAATCGCAGTGAGCCTCCATCTTGTGGGGTACTCAAAGTCGTCGTCGTCGTCTGATGTTGGTTCGGCTGTTGAGTTGGGTCGCGAAGTCTTCTCTTCAACGATGGGCTGGGCAGCATCCACAGCTACACCAGCAGCAGGAGCAACGGTTTCGACAGCACCCTTCTTCTCGTCGGTAATGGTAGCTTGGACGCTGGGCGCAGCGGTTTTCTCAGAATCCGTCATGCTGGACGGGCGGAGCTGGTTTGCGCTCATAGGCAAGCCACAGAGTGAGCGTGTCGTGTATATGCGATGGCAGAAGAGAGTGGTCGTAATGCAAGTCCGGCAGTCGCCAAGGAAGCAAACAACTATCGTCTAGCTCGTCGATGTGCGAGGAGTAAGTAAACACAAGCAGCGGAAGACTCGTTGGTAGATAGGCAGGCAAGAACCACCACGGGGGCGGAAAGCACAGCCTCTATATACTACCTGACTCTGCAGGCCCCAGAAAGGAGGTAAGTAACGAGAGCGGAGTTAGGGCTGAAGGATTCAAGGGAACCGACATTTTCCTTGCCAAATGGGAGGCAGACAATCTTTCGTCCCCGTTCCGTGCTGCGAAGGCGCTAGAATTAGCTGCCGGACAAAGCTTGGTACCAGTGGGTCTCGGGGGTCCATTCTCCCTCGCATACATCGTATCTGGCATCTGTGCACGGAGATGACTCTCTGCTTCCATCGCAGCATGCCACCACATTTCGTCCGCGTCAAACACCCTCACGGAGTCATCCGCCTTCTCACTGGCCGCCTGAAACCCCAACATCGCGCCCCCAGACGCCCATTCCTTCACACCGGTGACTCGATGACTTTGCGATTTGCACCTTTCACTGCATCGCAAGGGCCATCGGGAACCGAAGACCTGGATTCGAGTCTAGAAACATGGTCACGAAGCTTCGCGCCGTTGCAGCGATCTTGCGGCTTAGCTAGTGTCCGTTTGCATCAAGCTTTTATTTGGATGCCGGAGTCCGCGTGCGCCGACTTATTTTCGATGCAGTTCATGCGATGATGTTCTGACATGAACGAGCATATTTCTCACATGTGTTGCGATTATGGCGCAGTGTATCATTCCCTTTGTACGCGCTCACGCACCTCATCTCAGCCCCATCCCACATCGACTGCAAGCGCGCTCTACCTAGGTATCTGCACAGCGGTGACCGCTCTCAGCTTTCGTCCGCAACCCTCATTACCACACTTGCAACAGGATGCAGCTGCCTAGAATTCCGCCCACCCCTACCGGTTAAATTTCACCGTGGTGGATCTAGTCCAAAAAGTGCTAACCCGTCCCGTTCACCGCCAAGCTCGTGTGACTCGCATTCGAGAAAAGCTTGGCGACAGATCGGGGGTTCGGGGTGGAAGAGTTGGCGCTCCCTTGTCATTTACGAGAATGCGACGGGAGGAGATGACGCATCCTCACTGCAGGTTGTAGATTTGTGTCATGGTGGCTGGCTTGGTAGAGCGGTAGGACGATTTAGGCTATTGCTACTACGTTGTTTGTTTTTGCACACAAAGCGCACCTAGGTCTCGCGAGTGTATCCTCTTGAGGGTTCCTATTAGCTACGTATGATGTTGGCTTACCATATCCCACACGGTCATAGTATCTTGCTATCGGCCTTCATGTTCAGTCGTGTGTTACTATACACGACATCTGCATGCACTTTGAACGCGGCTAAGCACTTGATCGTTTGGCAGGCACGTCACACCACACATGTCATGCTGCAGGCGTAACGTTCGAGTAATATCGCACGGGGAAGCAGAGAACGGACCGATTGACGTGTTGAAGTCGCCATGTAATTCTCTAGCCTGGTCTATGTTGGATGCCTGATGGTGTTCTAAGCTTACTCCGCGGCGACGGCAGGTAATGTGAATCCTTTCAGGCCCAGCGTTCCTGATTTCGCCCGTGGACGATTCTACTTGACATTTTCCTGGATCCAGTTCCATATTCTCTCGACGTACTCCTTGTCCAGCGGCTCGACATTCCGCAGCGCCTGTACAGACTCGCTCGTCTTTGTCGTTGAGAACTGTGGTCGCGCGGTCTTCTCTGTCAGTTCGCGGCCGTAGGATTCCTTCCAAAGCCCTAACAGCTTCAGCGCGGAATGATCCGAGTCACCAGCCTGTTCTAGACGCTTTACCCATTCTTTGGGCGAAACTATTTCAAACTGATCTTCCTTCTGAAGCCACTGCAACATCTGAGACCAGCTTGGTTCGTGGTGCGGGTTCAATACATGGAACACTGGCATTTCCCCATGTTCCTTGCGAGGACCGGCAGCTTCAAGGAACGCTTTCGCCGCAACGTCGACTGGCAGCCAATCTAGAGGCTCATCACCGAGATCAGGTAAACACTTGATGAGTCTCGCGGTACTCAACATCATGGGCCATGCCTCCTTTGTGTTCCATACCCCTGATGTGGAATCCCCAGCGAGTTGTCCAACACGGACTACTGCTATACATCCGCGAAGATTCGTCCGATTATGCGCTTCAAGGCAGATGTGCTCTGCGACCCACTTCGAACGCGAATAACCCAATGGAGATGCTGATGAGGGCTCAGATGACACCACCTCGGGTAGCTGACCAGACGCGTCGAGGGTGCCGTTCATGATGGCTGCAGTAGAAGAACAGTACGTGAAACGCGGAGGTTGTGATCGCTGTGATTTGAGGGCAAGATCGAGCAGGTTTCGCACACCAGCGATGTTATCTTTCTCAAAACTGCGCAACTTCAGGCGGAAGTTGACAGTCCAGGCGACGTGGATGATCGAAGTCGCGTTCTCGGCGAGGTACTCGTATACGTCTTCACCCAGTCCCAGGCGTTCTTCGCTCAGCTGAGACGGTATGACTTTGATTTTACCGTTCGCGGCTCCTGTGGTCAACAAGCTAACCAGTCCACGCTGCTCCAATGCTTTACTGACACGTTCTCTTGCTGCATGCTCATCTGCTCCTCTGACAAGACAGTAAACAGCCTCAACATCCGATCTTTTCTGCAACAGGTCTAGAACGTGTGCTCCCAACGCGCCGGTCGCTCCCGTTAGTACCACCACTTCGTCAACTCCCCTCTTCGCAACGGAGCCATTGGTAGCGGTACGCAGTGTTGAAGCCGTGAACGAGCCATACTGCTTCACCAGGTCTAACATCAGCTTCTCTTCGTCCTCACCACCGGAGTCGCTCTGTCCATGCCTCTTCCGTAAGACATAGTCTGTCAATCGTCGCACGGTACCGCAGTCCTCAACGACGCTCATCGGGAGCTGACCTTCAAAATTGGGAATCAAGCGTCTCAAACGTGTCCTCAACTGCATGCATGCGATTGAGTCGACACCGTAGGAAAAGAGATCTATGTCTTTGTTCAGTTCCGCCGTCTGACCCGTCATACTCTGAATGAGGCCGATTAGATGCTGGGGCACGTCGTCGTCGCTTACTTCAAGTGACGAGTCGGAATCTTGTGAGCCATAGGCGCTGTTAATAGCGTCTTCAAACCGGGACTCTGCCGCTCTCCGGATAATGGTTCCTTTACTGCTCTTCTCGAGTGGCTGATCTTGGTGAGGTAGCGGAACGAGCATGTCAAACGATATCCTTGCATGGTCCTGGCTTTCGCTGTTCAGCTTCTCGACTTGTATTCTAATGGCGCCTAGGAGCTCTTGGTCTGACATGTTACTTGACTGTTTTGATCGCAGGAGAAGAGCACCTGGGAAGGGTCTGTTATTGCCAAATATCAGCACATCGTCGAGATAAGGAGAAGTCGCGATAGCGTCTTCCAGGGGCGCCGGATCGAATTTCTTTCCGGTTATCAGTGTGAGTTGCGAATCTGCTCGCGAATGGTACAACCATGCGTCCTTAATGGTCGGATGTGCTGCAAACAAGTCGGCAGTTGCAAAAGATCCGTCCGGTCGGTTTTGTTTGGCCTGTTCCAAGTCAGCCGGTCGTCTTGTCGTATAAGATCCTGCAAGGTACCATATGTGGCCATCCGGGCTTGATAATAAGCTCGGCTAGGTCCCCTTCGCGCTTCTCGAACTCTACCAATTTCGGTGGGTTGTAGTTCCGCAGATATTGCCAATCGTCGTCGGCGGCAAAATCGCGATATGAAGACAGAATGAAGCCACACTCTGCACTCCCAAATCGGGAGATGAGATTAACACGGCTCTTTACTAATCGGTCGCCCACTTCTGCTGGCAATGCAGCGCCTCCAACGCCCACAATATCCATGTCTTGGAGCAGCTGCAGACCCTTCTCGTCGGCCTCCATCATTTGAAGTACATAGGGTACGGATGAGAAGTATTTGACTTTGGGTAAACCTTCCGTCGCCGCGTACGTCTTGGCCACATCCAGGCATTCGCAGATGTTCCGTGCTGTGATTGGTACATCTTTGCCCGGGAAGAGCCAGATCATAGCATTGCTCGTCCAGCACCGGAAGAGATCCGCGATGCCGCCATGATAAAGGGGCGTTGTAGTGAAGGATGCTAGGGCAGGGATCTTGGGGAGATGCGGAAGCACGCCAATAGCCGCACGATGGGATTGCGGGATCGGTTTTGGCAGGCCTGACGAGGTTCCAGACGTGTGGTGTAAGTACGCAATGGATCCTTCATCTACGTGAAGAGGTTCGACGCTACTCTCTGGTGGGGTCTGGATCACATCGAGAACGTCTTCTGCACCGCTCAGTGGTAACAGCGTCACTTGTAGCCCCAGCGTACCTTGTTCCTTTGCCAGCGTCTCGGTCTGCTGGGCCCGTTCAGTATGGGCAACATCGTAGAAGAAGTCAGTAACCTCGCACGCTGTGCAGAGATGCAGGATGGCTGCTGGCTGGCATTGTGGTGCTATCAGAAGGACGGAGTACCCTAGTCTGATCAGACCCAGCCAAGTGAAGAGGAATTCCGGAGAGCTGTGGCACAACAAGGCTACAGTCGCTAGCTTGCGAGATGTGCCAAGGCAAGTTGTGAGGCGCGAGGCGAAGACGTTGGTGCCCTGGTCAACGTCTGCAAACGAGAGGACGCGGTAGTCCCATTCTCGCTGGTCGGGTCGTGGTATAGGAAAGCCAACAGCTGGGAGTAATGGATGATGCTGGGATTGCTGACTGAGGAACTCGCTAATGTTTCGGTATGACTTCGGATTGGTGTTCAGGGCTGCCGCTTGGCCGAGCGTGCAGACGAAGTAGTTGTTCTGCATTTTGGGGCGCATAACGAAATGCCCAGGTAAACAGGACTATCTGGTCCAATAGCCTGTGCGACTGGATTGTGAATGCGTCAGCTTCAAGTGGCGTGTGCAATGTTTGCGGCCACAGTGACAGCGACAATGCAAGCGCCATTAGTCGTGACATCATCTTGGCTGCAAAGGCAGTAGCGACCCTGCAGCTGCTCCTTGGGCAAGCTACTGCATGTACAACACACATGCGACTATATCTGATGGAAAGATGAGGCTGCACACAAACCCTCACGATGGCAGCAAGTGTTTGATTTCCTGTAAGCTCCGGGACGATAGGTCAGCTGTTGCGCGCACGAACCATGCGTTCAACCAGGTCATGCCCAACCGAATGCAGCCTTCCAAAGCGAGCCGCCGCTCGATCGCATCGTATGCAGTGAGTTCGGTCCCGCGAGGGGGTCATGATGGCAGACGGCGTCACGAGACGGCTAAAAGAGGCTCGAGAATGTTCTGCGTGCGACAACGGCTGGAGAGCGTCGCACACCCGCGTAATCCGCTTACGACAGGTGTTACCGTGTACTGGCAACGCCACAGTGACTATCGTGTTTCTGGGGTAGCGAATGCGGGCAATGTCGACGCCTCAATGCTCGACCCAGTGACTAGTGTCTATCGACGTGTCACGGATGTTGAGTCGATGCAATACTGTACGGCGAGTGTTCACTGCTGGAGACGTCCAGACGGCGTACCGTGCCTCCTATGTAGAATGCGGCACCATGTATGGCATGTCTGACAAGCTTGGAGCATTGGACGCATCCAGCGCCTCTCCACCCTCCGCCCAACGGGCTTATATCCGACGCGGCACAACCAAGACAATGTTTTGGGACAGAGGTGGGGAAAAGGTGCAGCTAGCAGCGCGGCGGTGTGTGGCAATGCGAATAGCTTCACGAGGAACATGGTGCGTCTTTTAAGGCAGATTTGGCAAGGGCCGTGATTGGTGGTGCCGACTGCCCACATGCATTGGGCCGGTGGATACGTCGTTCGTCTGTGCGGCCCGAGGAAGTGAGCATATGCGGGCCACCCAGCAAGGCAATACGCTAGGTAGTCGCAGCCGGAAGTCAGGATCCGGCATTCTCGAGCGACGGCAGCCGTGTTTGCTGTGGCTATGCCGCATGTTTCTGCTGCTCGAGAGCCGCCGGGCCTGCTGCGACATGCGATGGCATCTGAAACTGTGCGACGTCGAGGGTGCGGTGAGCATGGTGCAAGGCGCCCGTTGTTTTTGGGCGGCCGCTGGTGAGGAGTGGAGCTCGGCCCGCCAGACGATGCTTGACCGTCTCTGAGCAGCCCCGTGCGCGTCAGGCGATGGGGTTTGCACAGCGAAGGCGATGCACAGGCGCGTTGACCTGCGACCATGTTCCTTTGTCGTGAGCCAAGCAGGTCAACACATCGGCGCGGGGCGGTATGTCGCGCAGCCAACCACGGCGGGCCTGGCTGGGGGCTCTATCCGAGGCGTGACGGGTTTGGCGTCAGTCGTCGCCTGAAACACACACGGCGACGCTGACGATGGCCGCTCGCGAGGCTGCTGCTGCGTGCCCGGCGCGCGCAACAGCGTCCGGATGTTCGGCCTTGCCCCAACGGCGCTGCAAATGAGCAATTTGCTAGCGGGCGGCTTTCGCATCAGTCGCCCAGGTAGCTTTTGATCGCGTCTGAGCGTATCTCGAGGTGCAATTGCCCTAGCTGCTAGAGGCAAGCACGGCCGGCTAGCGCTGTTTGCCCAGCCCGTGCGCGGCAGCATATATTCCTGCCCTCCCCAGCAACACCCGCCTCTTCTATCCGTTCACCCAAACCAGCATTAAATCACGCTGTAAGTCCCACCTGTGCTGCGCCCGAAGCCCCCCTCCATATAGTGCGCCCATTGCCCCCTTCACTGCTCCTCCCAAGCCACAACCCGCGCCCGCTCCACCGCTGCCGATCTCCCGCTGACTCTGTACCGCACAGGCATTGATATTCTCTGCCCCATCCACAACAATGCTCTACTCTTCCATCATCGTCGCCGCCTCGGCTTTCGCCGGTCTCGCCTCTGCGCAAAACTCCACTGGCAGCTACAACACCCCCATCCCATGCTGCAGCGTCGACGCCGGCTCGGTGCCCCAGGACGACAAGCAGGCGTGGTGCAACGCCAACCAGAACACTTGCGTCGACGCCTGCGGTGGCCAGGCCTCAGTCGCCAGCCAGGGCAACAACTGCGATTCTGTTGGTATACCCACGGCCACGTGCAATCCTTCCGCTAACACATGCATAGCAAACGCTTGAGTTCGACTGCAAGTGCAGGAATGACACTGATATCAGCTCTGCGCTCGGGAACTACGAGCAGTCCGTCGACGGCCAGATGTGCCGTTACTGGTACGACCAGTGTGTCACCGCCAGCGGCTCCGACGCTGCTGCCCGGTTCGAGTGCGAGCAGGCCCGTGACGCCGAGTGTGGTACCTTGAAGTTCGACGCCGCCGCCACATCTTCGGGCGCCTCTTCCTCCGGCAGCCCCTCCGCCACCAACAGCGGCTCTTCTCCAGACAACACCGGCGATGCCGCCGCCAGCGGAGCCTCCTCTACCCCCACCGAGGGTGCTGCCGTCCGCAACGCCATGTACGGCGCACCTGTCCTTGCCGGTGGTCTTTTCGCCCTCTTCGGCTTTGCCTTGTAAGCTGGCAATACTCTAGATGGATTGCGGGCCGGTCCCAGTTGGACGGTAATGAGGATGGATTCGCGTCACGGATACTAGCATGGCGATACCACACATCGGGAGTTACGGCATAGCGTACCCAGCGCTTCGACGTTGGCGTCACATTGCTTGCACTTCTATCTATTTGTTCACAGCGGCTGAGGAGAGACGACGGGAGTTTAGGATACTTAATGCGATGTTATGAAAGGACACACGACTTGTAATACCCAATACAACCAATACTGCCATTGCGCTGTCTAGTTCTGTTCCAGTGATGCTTTCCCACGTGCACGCATCGCATCCACCAACATTTGCTGATGCGAAGGCTTGATGATTGTGTACATGTGGACGCGTCGCGTCTTCCCCGCATCTTCAACTGCCATGGTTTGCGCAAGGACGTGTAGTCTACCATGGTTGTCAGCTGTAGCGCTAGACCGTCGCCCTATTGGTCAATGCGTGGATCAGCCGGCTCGAAGCCCAAGAACGATAAGCGTTATGCAGTTGAACCCATGCCCACATGACGCACATCTCCGAAATCGTTCCTAGACCCAACATCAAGTAGTCTCTATCGTCGGAGCCGCTCTCTGCTCAGTACATCACGACGCCTCACCGCCAACAGCCCGCCTGTTGACTAAAGCCCAGCCTTCGGCATCGCCGTATCACAAGCTCACAGTCGGCTCTGGAGCCGAGGCCAGGCGCATACCAAGACAGCAGGTGAAAGCCGCACCCCGAGCAGACGACATTTCCCTACTGACTGCATCTAGACATCATAAATACACAATCGTGGCTGTCTCGAGACTCCTCTTGTTCGCGGCCCACTCTCCTACATACTACGTCACTCCCCATCATCACCTACGCCAAAATCTGCGCAAGCGAGTTGCCCAACCGATCCACGCTCCATACACTACGAATCTTCAGAGAAGACGGTATACCTCAACAAAAATGGCGACTCTCAGTGCTGGACGTAAGCACAAGGTGACGATAGTTGGCTCCGGCAACTGGTACGTGGTTGCATCAGCTCCGGTGCGAGGGGAGATGGCTCCCACACGCAAAACATGGACAGCCGCTGAGATCAAGAGCTAACGGCTACAGGGGTACCACCATGGCCAAGCTGGTCGCCGAGAACGTCAAGGAGCATCCGTCGCTATTCGAAGAGACCGTGCAGATGTGGGTGTTCGAGGAGGACTACACCTTCTCAAAAGACTCGCCTCACTACAGCGGCTCCGGCAAGCCCGAGAAGCTCTCGCAAATCATCAACAAAGTCCACGAGAACGTCAAATACCTCCCCAACATCAAGCTTCCTTCCAACGTCGTCGCCAACCCCGATCTCCCCGACTCTTGCAAGGACTCGACCATGCTCATCTTCGTCCTCCCACATCAGTTCATTGCACGTTCGAGCCAGCAGCTGGTCGGCAAGATTCTGCCATATGCGCGAGCGATCTGCTGTACAAAGGGTGTTGATGTCAGCGAGAAAGGCATTCGACTCATGTCCGAGACCATTGG
The DNA here is from genome assembly GCF_024043165.1 of Alternaria incomplexa. Classification (NCBI taxonomy): domain Eukaryota; kingdom Fungi; phylum Ascomycota; class Dothideomycetes; order Pleosporales; family Pleosporaceae; genus Alternaria; species Alternaria incomplexa. The sequence goes on from NW_026249852.1 coordinate 294,407, forward strand.
CATGACGCTCAACATCTATTGCGGTGCCTTATCGGGAGCCAACATCGCTTCCGAGATTGCCCAAGAGAAGTACTCCGAGACGACAGTAGCGTACGACCCGCCACCAATGGACTCGCGCAACCCTACCCCCAGCGGCTCGCCGAGTGCCTCGCAGACTGATCTTACTGCTCATGTTGATCTCATCGACCCCAGTAAAAAGAAACCCAGTAAGCGTTCGGCGCATCTGACTGCTCTCCCCAACGAGTACCCCCCTCTATCGCACGAGAATGTTCGAAAGCTCTTCCATCGCCCTTACTTCCACGTACACATCGTTAACGATGTCGCTGGTGTCTCACTGGGTGGAGCGCTGAAGAACATCATTGCGCTGGCTGCAGGCTTCGTGGACGGCCTGGGCTGGGGAGACAACGCAAAAGCAGCGGTCATGCGTGTCGGTATCTTGGAGATGGTCAAGTTTGGCAAGGCTTTCTTCGGAGAGAGTGCTCGTACAAGCACCTTCACTGAAGAGAGTTGTGGTGTTGCCGATGTTGTGACCTCGTGCATGGGCGGTCGCAACTTCCGCTGCGCAAAGATGGCCATCGCCCGCGGCAAGACCATTTATGAGATCGAGCAGTCTGAGCTCAACGGTCAAAAGCTCCAGGGCACCAGTACTGCCTATGAGGTCAACGAGTTCTTGAAGGCCGAGGGTATGGAGGACGAGTTCCCACTCTTCACCGCTGTCTACAATATCTTGGAGGGTAACAACAAGCCCGAGGATATTCCTCAGCTCATTGAGAAGAAGCCATGACTAGAGGAACCCAGGCTTTAGACGTCCGACACATAGCGGTGGGCTCTTGATTCGATAGACTACATCCAGACTTGAAAGCGAATACCCCTTTAGGTAGAATAGACTCCCCTTGAAATCTCGTCGGATCGTGCATCCCGACGCCAATATACCCACGTACCGTGTGCAATCGCTGCATGGCCATGCAAATGAGCTTGTTGCGTTATTTCCCAGCACACCTGCGTTTATAAGCAAACCATCGTACAACACCCGCAGCACCAAAACAGGCAGATTCCGACAGTGGGGACGAGCGTCTGTGTACAAAGAATGATCGTTTCTGGATATTCGGATACTTCCAAACATGTAGAAACTTTATAAGCACTGCATATAGGCGATACGACATGTGCACCCGGCCGCGCTGTTAATGCAACCGACTGACGCATGTACCTCCGAACAGCATCGGACTTTAGAATTGCCTTGGCAGGATCGACGTTTAGTTTGGCGCTTGAGTCCGCGGAGCAGCATCCATGCCAACTACATCATGCCTAACATGGATCACTCCCAGCTACCGATCACTGACTTTGTGGAAGACCGCCTGACTGCAGCCTACACACGCGTCAGGAATGCGAGATGGTCCACCTTACACGAGTGAGCTGTGACTCGTGTTGTGGTAACGATATGCAGGGACACCCACTGAGTGGGTAAAGCGAATGAGATCGTATGCGGAAGGATTGATTGGTAATGCGAAAAAAAAGTTAGATCTTCACCCGTTTCAACCGCATCTAGGTTTGCTCATTGTGGGTGCGCTTCGCATCTTTAGCCCTGTCTAGCTTCTCGGCAAGGCACGTCAATCGTTAATCAAATCTCAAAGATGACGACATGGCCTTGCTTTAACTCCGATGCCTCCTGCCTGAGGGTTTGTCAACTTCCCGATTTTTTGGCCTGGTGTCCCCGTTATCTGTAGGACCCCATTGTTTCCCGTCTCTTCAACGGCGGAAGCTTAATATCCGCCGATTGAGCAATTCGTCTGCAAGTAAACCTCGCGACTGCTTCTCCTGCCGAGTCTCTTCACAGCACCTCCACATTCTGTTTTCCCTCTAGTACAGCTGTTTGATACCCAAAACGTTCCTCATTCACCATGTGGGGTTCCGCCATTCCACCAGTAGAACGAGACAATCGACGCAATCCATGGCATGAGGACGACTACCTTCGCGATGGGAGAGAAGAAGTAGTGACACCGGACCACCAGAGCGAGGAGGAGAGTCCAGATCGCGACCGCCTACGACGCGCGGGCACCTGGGGGGAGAAAGACGCAGGAAGACTTGATACACGGGCAGCAGCAGAGGACCTCGAGGTCCTACGAGGAGAGCTTGCGTCTCTTTCAAAGTCGCGTTCCCGCGGCGCGCAATCGCAACGATCGAACCCGCTTTCTAGGACCACAAGTCGACTCAGCAAACGCCAAAGCCAGGGCCAGGGTCATCGTCGAGGATCCATTACACGCGCAGAAGAGGGCACCGGCGATGCAGAAGATGACGAACCGGGAGACATTGTTGCTGCGGAAAAGGAAGACGACTTCGAGCTCGATGAGTTCATGCGGGAGGGACACTTCGAGAAGCGCAAGGACGGTCAATCGGCCAAGAAAGTCGGCGTCATCTACAAGAATCTCACCGTTAAGGGTGTAGGGTCGACTGCTTCCTTCGCGAGGACGCTACCCGACGCGATTCTAGGCACCTTTGGGCCTGATCTTTACCGTATCGTCTCCGGTTTTATCCCGGCGCTGAAGTTAGGGAGACATAAGCAGATGCGGACGCTTATCAACGACTTTTCGGGTGTGGTCAAGGACGGCGAAATGATGCTCGTCCTGGGACGGTGAGCAACAAGTCCGTATGAAATGTATACGTGACAACTACTGACATAGTTTACTAGGCCCGGATCCGGATGTTCCACCTTCCTCAAGGCTATATCGAACAATCGCGAGTCGTACGCTGCCGTGGAGGGAGATGTATCCTACGGAGGTATTCCAGCCGGCAAGCAGAAGAAGCAATTCCGAGGAGAAGTCAACTACAACCCCGAGGACGACTCGCACATGGCCGATCTCAACGTCTGGCAAACACTCAAGTTTGCCCTCACCAACAAGACGAAGAAGAACGAGAAGCACGAGGTCAGTCTCCCGCGCGAAAAGTCCACGCCAAAAACCTACTAACATGATGAACTACAGATCCCCATCATCCTTGAGGCACTCCTAAAGGTCTTTGGTATATCCCACACCAAATACACCAAAGTAGGGGATGAATACGTCCGTGGCGTTAGTGGAGGCGAACGCAAGCGCGTCTCCATCGCCGAGACTCTCGCCACGAAGAGCACGGTCAACTGCTGGGACAACAGCACCCGCGGCCTTGACGCCAGTACCGCGCTCGACTACGCCAAATCACTTCGTATCATGACTGATATCAGCAACCGGACGACGCTAGTGACGCTTTACCAAGCTGGTGAACAGATCTACGAGGTCATGGACAAGGTCATGGTTATTGATGCTGGACGCTGCATCTACCAGGGGCCGGCGGGCGAGGCGAAGCAGTACTTTCAGGACCTGGGGTTCAAGTGCCCGGAACGCCAGACGACGGCTGACTTTTTGACGGCGGTTACTGATCCTACTGAACGTCAGTTTCGTGAAGGTTTTGAAGACAAAGCACCGAAGACGTCGGAGGAGCTTGAGAAAGCTTTCAGGGAGAGTGAGGCTTACAAGAAGGTTTTGAGAGAGATCTCTGAATACGAAACTGAGCTAGAGAACAGCGGCTATGTAGACGCCAAGGAGTTCGAGGGTGCCGTACGGGAAAGTAAGAGTAAGACGGTCCGCAAGAAGAGTCCATACACGGTCTCTTTCATCCGCCAAGTATTGGCTTGCACTCAACGCGAGTTCTGGCTTACATGGGGTGACCAGACTACGCTGTATACCAAATTCTGTAAGTTGCGCCAACGCGATGAGGGAGCCTGGAGGTATTTGTCACCTTTTCAGATTTCAAACGTCTTTTGAAACTGGTGCAAGGACCTCCTTGCTTACTCGTCGCTTTTACCATCTCGCGATAATCTACTAACGTCTTGGTCAAGTCATCATCATCTCCAACGGTCTCATTGTCGGTTCCCTATTCTACGGTCAAGCTCTCGACACCTCTGGTGCTTTCTCACGAGGCGGCTCTGGTTTCTTCTCCATTCTCTTCCTCGGGTGGCTCCAGCTTTCGGAGCTGATGAAGGCGGTCTCTGGTCGCAATGTTGTGAAGAGACATGAGGACTATGCCTTCTATCGCCCTAGTGCTGTGGCCATTGCGCGTGTGGTGCAAGACTTCCCGCTGCTACTGGCACAGGTCATTCCGTTCTGTAAGTCATTTCTTCCCGAAGCCCATATGGGATGCATGCGCCTGAAGATGTTTGCTAACAATTTCAGCCATCATCATGTACTTCATGACCGGTCTGGACGTGGACGTGTCCAAGTTCTTCATCTACTTCCTGTTCATCTACATCACGACCTTTTGTGTTACAAGTCTCTACCGAATGTTCGCTGCTCTCTCGCCTACCATCGATGACGCCGTTCGGTTTGCCGGTATCGCACTCAACCTCCTGATTATCTACACGGGTTACGTCATCCCGAAGCCACAGCTTCTCACGGACTATATCTGGTTTGGATGGATATACTGGATCAACCCGGTTGCGTACTCTTTCGAATCGGTGCTCGCAAACGAATTTTCCGATCGTATCATGGAGTGCGCTCCCAGCCAACTGGTACCACAAGGACCAGGTGTCGATCCCGCCTATCAGGGTTGTAGTCTGACTGGTGCACCACCGAATTCGAGGACCGTGCCCGGCTCAGACTACCTCCAGGTGTCCTTCAACTACTCGAGGTCGAACCTCTGGCGCAACTTCGGTGTCGTCATAGCCTTCACGGTGCTATATCTTTTGGTAACGGTGATCGCAACCGAAACGGTGTCCTTCGCGCAGTCAGGTGGCGGTGCACTGGTCTTCGCCAAGAACAAGCGAGCCAAGCAAGCTGTTAAGGAAGAGGCTCCTCTTGACGAGGAAAAGGTGGTCGCTGGCGAGTCTACCGCGAGCTCAGACACCGCTGCTCATCAAGAGGAGGAGGCGCTGGACTCGATCTCGAGCAGCGAAAGCGTCTTTACCTGGAAGGATGTCGAATACACTGTCCCATATCAGGGAGGTGAGCGCAAGCTTCTGAATAAGGTCAACGGATACGCAAAGCCTGGTGTTATGATCGCCCTTGTCGGTGCCTCTGGTGCCGGTAAGTCCACCTTACTCAACACACTATCGCAACGACAATCTACCGGTGTTGTCTCGGGTGAGTTCCTGGTGGATGGCAAGGATCTCGGCAAGGCTTTCCAACGAGGAACTGGGTTCTGCGAGCAGATGGATCTCCATGACGGTACTGCTACAATCCGCGAAGCTCTCGAGTTCTCCGCCATCCTGCGCCAGGATAAGAAGACGCCTAGGAAGGAGAAGCTTGATTACGTCAACAAAATCATCGACCTGCTCGAACTGCAAGACATTCAGGATGCACTTGTTTCCAGCCTGGGTGTTGAGCAAAAGAAGCGCCTCACGATCGGTGTCGAACTCGCTGCAAAGCCTTCGCTGCTACTGTTCCTTGACGAGCCGACGAGTGGTCTCGACAGCAACTCGGCGTACTCCATCGTTCAGTTCCTCAAGAAGCTCGCTCAGGCAGGCCAGGCTATTGTCTGCACCATTCACCAGCCCAGCAGTGTCTTGATTCAGCAATTCGACATGATTCTGGCCCTCAATCCCGGTGGCAACACGTTCTACTTCGGTCCCGTAGGCGAGAACGGAACCGACGTCATCAAGTACTTTGGAGACCGTGGCGTACAGTGTCCGCCTAGTAAAAACGTGGCAGAGTTCATTCTGGAGACTGCAGCGAAACCTGTCAAGCGCAAAGACGGCAGTAAAATCAACTGGAATGAAGAATGGCTCAATTCCGACAACAACAAGCAGATGCTCCAGGAAATCGATCGCATCAAGGCCGACCGCAGCAAGACCGTCTCCAACCAGAACCAAGAAGGGGCAGAAGAGGAATCCGAGTTCGCGGCCAGTGTCTGGGAGCAGACCACCATGCTTACCAAGCGCACCTTCATCCAGTACTGGCGTGATCCGTCGTACCTCTACGGCAAGCTCTTCGTCGCAGTGATCATCGGTATATTCAACGGCTTCACGTTCTGGCAACTCGGCAACTCCATCGGCGACCTGCAAAACCGCATGTTCACCGCGTTCCTCATCATTCTCATCCCCCCCACCATCGTCAACGCCGTCGTACCCAAATTCTACCAAAACATGGCACTATGGCAAGCTCGCGAACTTCCATCTCGCATTTACGGCTGGGTCGCTTTCACCACTGCGCAGGTGGTGGCTGAGGTTCCCATTGCCATTGTGTCGAGTGTGTTGTATTGGATTCTGTGGTACTTCCCTACTGGACTACCCACTGACAGCTCAACGTCGGGATACGTCTTCTTGATGACGATGCTGTTCTTCCTGTTCATTTCCAGCTGGGGTCAGTGGATCTGTGCGTTTGCGCCGAGCTTTACGGTCATTTCGAACGTTCTGCCTTTCTTCTTCGTCATGTTTGGTCTGTTCAATGGTGTTGTACGGCCGTACGACATGATGCCCGTCTTCTGGAAGTATTGGATGTTCTGGATAAACCCTTCAACGTACTGGATTGGCGGTGTTCTCGCTGCTACTTTGAACGGTATACCGGTTGAATGTCAGGAGAGCGAGACCGCCATCTTTGACGCACCACCAGGCCAGACCTGTTCCTCCTATGCCGGCGCTTTTGCTTCAGCTTCTCCAGGATACCTCCTCAATCCCGACGCCACGACTGGTTGCCAATACTGCCCATACTCCGTGGGTAACGACTACCTTGCTACTATCCACATCAAAGCAAGCGACAAATGGCGCAACTTCGGTATCTTCCTTGCCTTTTGCATTAGCAATTGGGCGCTTGTTTACTTCTTCGTTTGGAGCATCAGAATCAAGGGGTGGAGCTTTGGTTTCGGGGCTGTCTTTGGAGGCCTGGGCAAGGGTGTTAGTAAGATCAAGGGCATGCTAAGTGGGAAGAAAAAGACTGAAGAGAAGGCCTAATAAGTACCGTAATTCGTGTGAGAGCGGGGAAGAGAGAGATGTCAGAAGCCTATCTAGAATATAATGTTCACGTTTTGGCAAAGTTACATCTCAAGTCATCTTATGAAGAAGCCTCTTTAATCGCCAGTATTGCGTCGGTTTGTGCATGCCATCTCATAGATGTATGCATCTAACAAAGCCGCAAAACCCAAGTCAACATGTCCTATGATACTGAGCGCAACGCATGCAACTGCAGGTTCGTTAACCAGCAGGCTATCATACAGCAGATGAATGCAGTGGACCACTAGGCCCACCTTTACGAATGCCAAACCGTACTTGCTTTCTGCTTCTATGTTTTCGGGAACAGTATCCAGGAACTTGTATCCACTTAACCCAAAAGCACCACACTCAACCATCATCCTTGCAATATTGGTGGAGAGTTCAGCAGGATCATTGCCGTTCACCCGATTGCTGCTGTCAAAGGCTCCGCGGCTTCCAGTCGGAGTGGAAGACGTTTACTTCTAACGACTTAAGCCGCAGGACGGCAATGTTGACAGTGGCAATCAGATTCTCATGTTCATGTTGCTAGAACGCGGTCGCAGACATCAACGGCGCACCCTTTCCTTCGGAGATATCGATCCCGATGAGGAATGTTATTGTCACTTGAGGCTCCAACGGCGTATGGAGATGGCGTGCATTTGGTGCACAGGTTCGGTGCTGCGGGCGGTCCGGCACGGTACCCATGCGGCTAAGAAGCTAGAGGACAGCTAAATCGTCATTAAGGATGCGAAGGATGTAAAGGACGCGAACTTGTTCACATCGCATACACACTAAAGGCGACTATAACGGGTGTCCCGTTCCGACTTGGCAGGGCGTAACTTACTATATATCTTGGCGTTTGGCCTTACACATTCACTCGTCTTTGCACCGAATCAACATCCAGAAGCAACCATCGACGTCCGCTATTACACGAACCAAACGCTTTTAGCCAGCACCTAGGCGACATGTGGCAAATGGTATGGGCATCGTGAAGGGCTACCTAGGTATTGAGAACGGAAGCGAACACCACGAAGGATTTCCCAATAGAATCTGCAGGTTAGCGCATCATAGGCATGATAATGGACGGAAATCAGAAGAAGGCCATGCTACGAGAATATGTATTTAAAGCCTTCAAGTCTCTCAGATTTCTTCTCAGCATCCTCACCAGCATTGCCTTCACTCAAGGCAAGCACTATCTTCCCATCAGTTCAACAGACCAGATTACACTTTCCAATATGCTTGCCAAACTCGCTACTCTTTTGACCGTCATTGGCATATCCAACGTACAGGCGCAGCTGGTCTACGAATGCGACTCATACACGGAGCCAAATTATGATTCTTGTAAGTAACCGCCTGGCGTTACACGACTCTCAACTAATCGAGTTTTAGGCGACAGAGTCATAGCTAACATTGACTGGACGGAAAGCCCTTACAATGGTGGCCGTCCAATTAGAGATGGGGCCTGCAACATCTTCTCTGATCCGACGTTTTCGGACGGACAGGACGCAAACTGCGTCATCGCTGTATGCAACACCCGCGGCGATGGCCAGGACTCGTACTTGAATGTCATCAGCGGCCCGACATACTATCGCTTGATCAAGCAGTGGTGTGAGCCTCAGGGGTCTGGCGGTCGGGCCCCAGGCCCTGCTCAAATAGAGGCAGGTTCAAACCAATACGTCGAAGCCGGCGCCGTCCCAGCCAGTTTCGCGAGACGCAGCTCCATTCGCACCACGACCCGCTCTGCTAAGCCGCAACTAAGAGTTGACTCGAAGACGATAGAGGAGATGGAGGTTTTCTGGGAGACGGTGAGGAACGAAACCATCCAACGTCATTCCGCGCCCACTATCCAGAAGAGAGTGAGTGTCCAGTCCATCCTTGCCAATGTTTACCAATTCTACTGCCTTTTTCTAACACGATCCGACAATAGCAAGAAGAAGTGCTTGTCCTCGGTCTTTCCAAGTCCGTTACTCGACCCAGCGTCAGCAACCGGATGAGCGGCATCACCTCACCCGGCGTATCCACCGAGTGGTCGACTACAGAAGGCTTTTCCACGAGCGTCGGCGTGAGTGCCGAATTAAGCGTCGGCTTCTTTGACATCTTCACTGCATCCGTTGGCATCGAAGTATCTATGGAATTCAGTCAGGAGTACACCCGGACGATTGAGTTTGATCCGAGCAAGTCGTGCAGTACTTCACAGGAGGCCTTTATGGTCTTCTTGCCGCACTTTGATCACTACGTTGTCGCGGACGAGAACGGCAACCAGTACGATATCTGGATTCCCGTAGAAGGAGGCGACGTCGCAGTCCAGTGTCTTGGCTAGATGAACATGGGGATGATTGTTAGTTGTAGGGCGGCGGGCCTGGTGGCAAGATATATACTCTGCACGCTTTTTGTAGTATAGCTAGACCTTTTTGCACTTTCAACAATTGCTAAGGTCTTTTAGATGGATATGTAGTTAGGCTAAATAGAGGCGCCATGGCCACTTACTTGTGTCGCGAAGGCAGTACTCAATCATCTCTTTATTTTGCTTAATCTCGAACGATTTCTCATAGGCATTCTTCTAGAATTTATATCGTAGTAACTCTATCCAACGTCAATTCCACATCTTGGAGATATCAAACTGCATATCGACTGGCCCACGAGGTACTTGCTGTAATCCGCGGATAACTACATGAGCATTACAGCCGCGTCTAAAGCCATGAACAAAGATATCAAAGTGTTTTGCCGCCCTTTATTACGTACACAAATATATGTGTCATCTCCTCCTCGGTACTGACCTCGGTGTCTCAAATTGTTGGATGATGTCGCCACGATTTAGATCACGGAAGCTATGACTGGCTCACCGCTGTGGATATTGAGTCTTCTAGTGGATACGAACCAAGGGATAGTGATCACAGTCACCGCGCGCTGCCCAAACCAAGGCTATATAAAGGGCGAAATCCCAGAAGGAAAAAAAAAGAATTTCGCAACTCCTACAGAACAGGTCAGTCATCCTTGACACCTTGTTTTTTTTTGTATGAACGCTAAATTTGAAGGGGGTCTCAGAGGGCCACATTTGTGTGTTGGTGTTAGCACCACACGTAGCTCCCCGACGGGTCAACTATCGGGCTGCATTATGCAGTCAGCTAACCATGAAAGTTTCTTTCATCTCAGACTTGTTGAGATAAAGAAAAGACATTGGCCTACTTCGAGAGCAGGAGGAATCGAGCTTCCAACTTCGCACCTTACGTTTTGGTGTTTGACTTCCCGAGGTCGAGAGGGTGCGCGCTTGATGAGAGGAAGGCCATTCGATACGACCGATGATGAAGCAGCCTGGCCGGAACTTTCGCACCATTGTGTGCGTTGTTCTCGGTAAGAGAGAGGGAAGGCAGGTGCTGAGGTCACTTTGAAGGCAGGCAGGAGGGTCGGTGATGAAGCAGTCGCAGTGGTGTTCTCCACGCTACACGCTGGGGTTCGCGAACCAGCAGCGCAAAGCTCTGAGACCCCAAAAAAAAACATGTTAGCCACAAGCTGCAGTATGGATAATATGAGGCAGCAGGCAAAATATAGGAGGTCCCTATGATATGTTTCAAACAGGAGACATTCCAAACTGTATTGTTCTACCGCATGATCAACGCCGCGCAATGCTGTGAAGTTGTCTATACTGGCTGAGCCGACTACCCTAAAGCTGCACCTGAAGCTTCGGGTTCGTCCTGATCCTCTCACCATAGTATCTGAATAGAATCGGCACCGGAATAAACGCTACAGAGATGAACCCAAGTAGAGAATTTCCCCACCCCAACCCCAAAGCATCATACATGTTTAATCCAGCGAGCGGCAGAAAGGCACCGAACATGGAGCGGAGAACGGTATTCGCTGCGATAGCAGACGCAGCGTGGACAGTAAACGCATCAACGAGGTAGGTTTGAATAGTCATCATAGCCGTCAGATTACCCAGACCGATGAACGAGGTAAAGATGATAGGGACGATCCAGTGGACTTTGTAGTATGTCGTCCATCCGTATACGAAGACACCGACGGGGAGCCCAATGGCACCGGGTAGGGTAAGGATAAGCGGAAGGCGGTGTTCAGGCTTGACGTTTCCTTTGGCTTTTTGCTTGACGATGATCTTGTCGGATAGGATACCGAGGGCTACCATACCAATGAACATGCCTACACCAACACCGATGTAGGATAGTCCGACGGCGCCGGAGGAGAAGTGGTATTGGCCCTCAAAAACAAACGTGACGGTCGTGAAGAACAGATACAGGATACCGTAGTTGACAGCGACGTAGAGGGACATGAGACCGACAATGGGAGAAAGGAAGAGCATCTTCATCGGGCGCACAATAGCGCGAATGAAAATCTCCCTCGGCGGCAGATCCTGAGCAAGTTTCGATCTCAGATTCTCGTTCCCAGTTTCTTTCCGAAGGGCCTTTGTCTTGCGAGCAAGAAGAGTAGGATGGTAGGATTCGCGGCCAACGAAAAAGAGCATGACGCCGAAGACGCCGCCGAAGATGGCGAGGATCCAGAAGACCCAGCGCCAGGATTGGTTCTCCACGAGGAAACCTCCGCATACAGGTCCGATGACAGGGCCTAGAAGTGGTCCGACGGCCCACACGGCCATTGCACCAGCTCTTTGTTCAGGAGGAAACATGTCGGCGATTGTGCCGCCTCCAATAGTCAAGGGCGCGGCTCCGGCGCACCCCGCTAGAAAACGGAAGCCCACTAACATGCCCATGGAATTGGACAACGCGCAGGCGATGTTGAAGACAACGAAGAGTGCGTTGCAGATGTTGTACAGATGCATGCGTCCGTAGAGTTCAGACATGGGCGCGATGATCAGAGGTCCAATGGCGAACCCCAAGATGTACACTGAGACGACGAACGAGGCCATTATGTTGGAGGTTTCGTTAAAGGCACGGAGGACCTGGGGGACGCCGGGTGCGAAGAAGGAGGATGCGAGGGGAGTGATGAGGGTACAGGCACCCAGTGCGGAGATGATACCCCATTTCTTTTTCGCCGTCCAGTTTTGAGGGTTGGCGGGATCATTTGGCCCGTCCCAGTCGACGATGTTGGCGTCTCGTTCTTGTTCTGGTGGGGCGATGCTAGACATTGTTCGCTCGTCTGTGTGGGTTGAATGGGCATGGCTGTCGATGCCCTTCTCTGGATCTTTGGAGAATGAATCCTCAGGTAGTCTGCTGTCTGCATCGTGGCCTTGTTCGTATGCTTCTTTGGTAGGTCCGTGGGGCAGATCTTGCGCATCCCGCGTGGGGTTTGGTAATGACGATGGCGTCGCCATTGTGGACGTTGAATATGGAGTGAACTGAAGGAGGAGTCGTTAGCATGTATTTGACACCGTGACGCATCTTCGCCCCTTCCGTGCCGTACGCACAGATGTGGCGTACTCGTGTTAGATTACTGCGTACATTGGCAGCCAGGAAAGAGAAGCAAGTCTTACCGAGTATACGGTATTACTGAGACAGTCGACTGGGAATAACCGCAAAAACGGAATACAAATCGAACAGTTTGTAGATCGACAGTCCGGAAGTCAAACTATCAGCACAAAGTGTTCTAGGCAGATATGGAAAGTAGATCTGAGAGAAAGGAAAGAAGTGATGCCTCGTCTAAAGTGAATAGCAACAAAGGCTTACGTCGCAATCACGGACACAGAAATTCACGACCCTCCGCACGCGAAAGGGCTGCATGCCTAGACCTATGATGCGAGGGCGCAAAGCGGCAGGCGGTCCTATAGCCGTATGCAGCGTATTCACCCTATCTCCACACCCTACACGGCGTTATGTCCGCGGATAGGCTAAACTATTCAGAGCCATGGACAACGGATCGACGGCATTGTAGGATTCTGCACCAATAATATGGCGGGCGCGGGAGACGGTAGCCAGAGCATGGGGAGGCTTTGTCAAAGCTTGTTGGTTGGCATGGCGAGCTTGACAGCGCCCGCGAAATGGTGCCATCTCCCGAGCGTCGCTTGGCTGTAGGTGCGCGCGGAGGGTCGGATGGTCATCTCGGAGCTGGCGGGGCTTGGAGCAGTACTGTATTACTTTTGTAACACGAATTCCGTTCTTCGCAGAGACCAAGGCCCTTGACCTGGTTTCAGGCATTCGGGGTTGGGTCCGTCGCGCGTGTTCGTGCTACCACATTCGTCCGACGCGTGTGCCGCGGACCTGGTATGTAGTTTGGTTCCACGTCGAGCTCAAAGCGACGTTGCTATGGATCGTAAAACTAGTAGTAGCAATTTAGGCCTCTAGATGTGGTACCCGACGAAGCGAGTCGAGATGAGAGTACAGATGGCATTTGGTTAGTAGTACGCCGCCTTAGGAAGGCGACACAAAACACGTCTGACCTCGATATTGTCGTAAAACGCCCTGCAGCTGCATCGTTTGCCGTTCTGGGTATGCCTCTTGAGGTTTCTTGACAACGCGCAGATGTGAGCATAGGACGCAACGTCCATCGACCGATCCACTATCACCCGCAGAGAGTGAGGTCCCACTTGTCCCCAGAGTACGTGTCTTCCGCTGTCATCCGACCCATTCTGCAGATCTGTGGTATGGGAACGGCTGGTAGTAGCTCTTTCGGTTCGAGCGTGTCTGCGAGGGCTGGCTATTGAGGGCAATCTCATCGGTGAAGATTCCCATGCATCACTCACACTACAAGTCTCTTGAAGTGAAAGCAGTGTAATGGGCACAAGTTGGCATCGTGGCCGTCACGCTTTGAAAGATAGATCCTCAGATGCTGGCGCTGGCGCATGACATCAGCACGGGGCTCTGAGCAGTCCTGTTTGTACAATGGATATAGAGTGGAAACTTTTGATAGATGGGAATAAGAGTGTCTATCATTTCATCGTAGGCAGCTGCTCTAAGAGCTCCCAAGTTCGTTGCCCATTTCATCCATTCATCTACTTCGGCTAGCCAGCCACATCAGCCGTGTGTATGTATATGCGCCAGAACGCCTTGCTTTGCCATTTATATTACAGAAAGAAGAGATTCATCCGCTTCATCCAATCTAATCAGGGTATCTTTATGCGATGTTGCCGGCGAGACCAAGAAAGAGGGCTTGAGCTGCGAGCTGCAGTGTCCAAATGCCCACCTTCTTTATGCGTCGTTTACGTGTGGTTCGATCTTCGAGGACGTCGCGGGCGAATGCATCGTACATCTAAGCATGTGTTAGGACTCGTTTCTAGAGGGCAGCAAGGGGAATGAATATAGGACTCACCTCCTTTGACACCTCCTCCATTAACCCGCTATCATAGAGGGTCCAACTGCCGTCGAACTCACTAACCCTCTTCACAACCCTGCAGTTCACTGGGATGAAGGTGCGACTTGAGTTCATGTATGCCACAATAGGTCGTACGAGCGCGTTGTTCACGTAAGAAATGTCCCGGGTGAAGATTGGGACTGCGGCGCGCACGTCGTTGAGATGGACACGCATGTCCATGATCATGTAACGGTTGTCCTCCTCTGTTTCCTCGTGGGGATGCGACTTGTCTTCAGGATGCTCATCGAAGCCGTGTACCGCGTGGTCAGAGAAATGGTGCTTGCGCTGTTGGATAACGGTAGCTTCCACACGATCGTACATGTCGGACATGACCTTTGCAATACTATCGTCATCGTCATTGGGGAACATGACATCTGCCACAATGTCGACGTTGCCTTCGTGGATCCACGAGAAGGGGCCTTCAAAGCCCCTGTTGAGGTGGTCGATGTTCAAGCCGTCGATACGAATCCGGCTATGCTTCTTCCAGGAGCTGCCGTCTTCGCTGTCGCGGCCGCTGCTCAACTGGGCGCCAGTGTAGTTGTGTGTTTGTCTGGGATGTATGGTAAAGAGCGAGTTGTCGAAGGATCCGGACATCATGTTGGCAGAGAGGAAGTCGTAGAACAGCCATTGCTTCCGCAGCTGAGAGAGGTCGCAAGAGAAGATGCTGACGGAGAACGGGCGGAAGCCGTTGGGCTGGTAGATAGTGACGAGCAGATCTTCCATCTTGAAGGACTCGAGTTCGAAGTCGCCCGGGTTGTGCTCGTGTTTGTATGACCTGGGATCCACGCCCTCGATTGTCTGCACTGACGTCCGATCTACGACACCGCGGATACCCTTGATTTCGACGTCCTTCAACAGGCCCTTGCCGTTGAACCATTTTGAGAACGACAGTGTGACGTTGACGGTATCGATGGAGATGTCGAATTGTGTGTAGTTGGTGTCTTCTTCGGGTTCCGCTTTCTCTTCGACAGCGTCTGGAGTGTCGCTTTCCTGGTGGGTTATGGCGGCGGCGGCAGCAGCCATCTCGGTCTGTGAACCCTTGCTGACCTTTCCTTTGCCTTGGCCGGGGCGTCGCGAGACAAAGACATTGCGGAAAGAAATGACACCGTCTCCCCACTTGGGCACTACAGCGGTCTCGAAGACGACTTTTATGCCTGAGGACTTTGTCAAGTAGTTTCCGATCCACTTCGCAATCGTCTCCTGTGAGAAGGCGGTGTTGATCAAGAAGATGGTCAGCATGAAGAAGGTTGTAGTGCCCAGCACGATCCAGAGGAAGTGGGCGGCGATGATCCACGAGAACAATGCGTAGATCTCATCGGCATTGAAGGGACGGGTGCTTCGGATGGTAAGCCACTTGAAGTGGATCTTTATGCGCGACCAGAAGCCCGAGGCAGCTTCGAGCAGTTCAGCCTTGCTGGGGCGGTATATGTGGGGTAGGTGGTGCGGGAGACGGTCGAGGAGGGGCTTTGCCGCACCTGATGCTTCGGGCTTGGGCTTGGGCGGCGGTGTTTTGGAGGACTGCGGTGTCTGGCCCGTGGGCTCTGGTTTGGTCTTGGAGGAGCCATTCGTCGCCGAACTCTTGTTGCGGCGGTCGCTGCCTCTGTTCCTCTCCAGCGCTCGGCCCGCCTTGGACGATGCGTCTCTGCGCCATGCCGAGAAGACGGTGCCAGCCACACTCTGCTGGAGACGGCCGGTGCGGGGTGACGATGCTCGCAGCAGCAGACCGGGTGCGTGTCCGGGATACGGTGAGGTGGTCGACAGCCCCAAGACATGCGAATTCGCGGTGATGGAGCGCTTCTGGATGCCTCCCCGCCATGGCGACTGCGCCTGTGCCTGTGCCTGTGCCTGTGCCTGTGCCCATGCCCCCAGCCCTTCGCGCGGAAGCACACGGCCGCCGTGGATCAGCGGCTGGCCAGCGACGGCGCGCCACAGGAAGCCGAGCGTGCCTACATTCTTGTTCATGATAATCGCGGCGGGTACATGGTCGACGTCGGCAAGCGAGGGGTGTGCGGACGTGTGTGGGGGCAGAGAGGGTGCCGTGTGCGGTGCAGGACAGGCGGGCGGGTGGTTGGAATACAAGATTCACGTCATTACCCATGCACATGCAAAAAGAAGGCCTCGCGGTAGAGTGACAGGCGCTAGCCCGCTTCGGGACGACTGCCGCTCGCCTCCCAGCGCTCCCAGCCAAATTTCTTGAGCAGCCCCACATTGTCGCGCATCGATAGCACCTCCAACATCCACGCCCGCCTACACTTCGCATACCGCACACGCATACCGCATACCGCTGCCAGCATGCCCGCCCCTACCGCCCTCCAGCGCAGGCCCGACGAGTTCGCCGACGATGTCACCATGGAGGCGTCGTCGGTCCCGCTCCCGACCGAGAGCGACGGCGACCTCATCTCCATGAGCCTCGACCCCGTCGCCGCCGCCCACGATGCCCCAGCACCCACCGACGACGACATGCCCATGACGGACGAGAGCGGGAAGCCAAAGTTCCCCGCCGCCAAGTCGATACCCCTCGCCTTCCGCCGCGAACAGCGCAAGGTCCCCATCCCACCCCACAGGATGACGCCCCTCAAGAACTCGTGGCCCAAAATCTACCCCCCGCTTGTCGAGCACCTCAAGCTGCAGGTCCGCATGAACACAAAGGCAAAGGCCGTCGAACTGCGCACCTCCAACGCCACAACCGACACAGGCGCGCTGCAGAAGGGAGAGGACTTTGTAAAGGCCTTCACGCTGGGCTTTGACACGGATGATGCCATTGCGGTAAGTGATACGAAGCCCTACACCTGAGCTGGCAGTTATTCAAACTGCGTCTGGCCTGGCCTGGCTCCTCGATTCGAGAATATCCGACTGACGACTCACAGCTGCTTCGACTCGACGATCTCTACATTGAGACCTTTGAGATCAAGGACGTCAAGACCCTACAGGGCGAGCATCTCGGCCGCGCGATTGGCCGCATTGCAGGCAAGGACGGCAAGACCAAGTTCGCCATCGAGAACGCCAGCAGAACACGAGGTACGTCCATGGCATGAATACCCCCGTTGTCCAGATTACTAACAACCCGCAGTCGTCCTAGCAGACCAGAAGATCCACATCCTCGGCGGTTTCAAGAACATCCACATCGCACGCGAAGCCATTGTCAGCCTGATCCTGGGTCAACAACCAAGCAAGGTGTACGGCAACCTACGGACAGTCGCCGGACGTATGAAGGAGAGGTTCTAGACGGTACACACAAGCGAGAAATCTTGCATAGTAGCCAAGCAATGGCAACCGCGATATCGGGCATTTACACGGCGTTACGGAGACTCGGGCAGGTTGGGAAAAGCTGTTATACCATCAGGCATGATTTGACGATTGGAAGAAGATGGATGGGATATCACATAGCTATAGAAGCAATTACGAGCAATGCATACATACTCGCATGGTCATGTTCGGTTCTGACAAAGTATGAGCACGAAGATGGCATGATACCTTTTTCTCTCCATAAACATCCATACTGCCCGCTTCCCTCACGCATCCAGCCTTCCTACAAGTACCGCACAAACCTCGCTCCCCTCCTCGCCCCAAACCCTCTGGCAAGGAATCCACTGCACACCCTCCATCTTGACCCCCTCTCCTCCATTCCCATACCACGCAAATCCCCTTCCAACATACAGCGTAGCACTCGTCCAGCCCTGTGCACCCAGCTTCCCTAGCACCTCCACATCCCGCTCATCCCTGATCTCCAACGTAAAAAAACGAGACCGACTGTGCGCCGGCGTCGTAGTAGTGCACTGGGGAATAGTGGCGTCACGCTCGTATGCGATGGAGGGAGACGTAAGACCCGTAGCGCTCCACTCTATATCCACTCCGCGCGGCAGAGAAGACACCTGGGCGACGAAACAAGGTGGTACGACTATCTCTGCCTTAGCCCCGGTCGAACCTTGATTTTGCGCAGTAGATATGGCAGAGCGATCAGGGATCGGCGCCCGGAACGTAGAGTCCTTGAAGGCCGAGGCGTCATGTTGGTTCAAGCGGTCCCAAGGATCAATATCCTCGTCTTCGTCTTCGTCCTCGTGGTTGTCGTCGCCAGTCGAGGATGAAGGTGGGGTATGAAGCTTCCTCCATACTTCCTGCGCCGTCCGCACATCCCCCTCTGGTGTCTCAGAAGCGGGAATGAAACACACGGCTGCTAACCACCATGTCACTCGCTTTGTGCGGCCGATGCGCCAGAGGTGTTGGAGGGAAAGGAGAGCTTGGCCTCGGAAACCTTGCTCTGTGTGGACGGCCATGGATGCGGGGATGAGCGGGATTTGCCCGGCTACGTAGAAGACTTCTCCGGTGGTCTGGGTGTCGTTTTCGGGGTGCTGGTTGCTGGGGGGTAGGCGGGCGGAGATGGCTTGGCTGTAAGGTCCGATGTTTGCGGGTGCCCAGTAGCTTCGGCCTTGGACGTGGAGGCCTTGTCTCTTTACTGGGTGGAGGAGCTTTCCGTTTTGGTCGTTCTGGTCCTTGTCCGCGGTTACGCTTAGCATGACGTGTCTGTCTTTTGGCATGGTGTCCCCGACTGCGATCGTAGCTCTGGCTGGCGGGTTCACGCCGCTGAAGTATTGAGCGTAGATTGGATTAAGGACTGTAAAGTCTGCCATGTCGCGGAGGAGCAATGTGCAGTGGTTGACGCTGGATCTGGAAACATGGCATTGCTTCAGAATATGGTCGAGACGGAGGAAGATCTTGGAGAGCTGGCGAGAAGGGGAATCGGGTGAGGAAGAGGGAGAGGTATCGCTCGAGAGGTTGGAGTATGTAAAGACGGTCGAGGCGTTACTGAATGTATTCCTGGGTAGTCGGTCTACTATGGACGGGGGATGCACTCGAGAGGGCGACCCAAAAGACAGAACAGTGCCCTCTTTTTCAGTGGACGCAGAAAGCTCATTTTGGTTGCTGGCGTTTGTCACTTCCAACACTCTCTTGAACTCGTCGTCAAAGAGCTCGGGTATCCTCAATCTGCCAGCACCTTCGTTATCGTTAACCTTTTCCTCTAGCGTACTCTTCTCGATCTTCAGCACCGCCTGGCCACCCTCCAGTTTCCCAGGTGGTCCCTCCTCGATCACTATCTTCTTCTTCCAGATCGACCTCGGCCCATCCAGTGCCAGCGTCTCAAACTCCCCTCCTTCACCCAGTATCGCGCCGTCACCAGCATCGCCATAGCGCCCCATGGCCTTCGCTAGCCTTGCGATAGTCTTGTGATTAGCGACATCGAGGCCCAAAAAGTCTTCATCCAGACCACCAGACGCCGTCTTGATGATGATTGCTTTTTGTCCTACAGTCGTCATATCATGCAAAAGCGACGATTGCGTATACGGTGGCAACAGCGGATACTGCCACAGATACGACAGTGGCGTCAGCCCTAGCCTGAGCGCAACATTCTCCACACGCGTCCGTTGATACGTGCTCAGGATGGCCCCTGTAGACACTGCGTTTGCCTCTGGGTGTGCTTCCATGACCCTTCTCAACAGCGGAACCAAGTCTTCAGTCTCATCCTGCTCTTGCTTTTGCAAAGGCGTCGCATAGTCTCTGTTCGAGTCTACGGCGGTGCCCAGGATCTCTTGTCGATAGAGCGGTATTCCTAGCGCTTCTTCGTAGAGTGGGATGACCGAATGCCCCACGGTCTGGTACATGTAACTGTTGATGTCCTCATCGTCATTGGCCGAAGGCGCTGGGTGCAAATTGGCCAGTGCTACGACGCTGTGGCCGTTGGCTTTGCAGTGGAGAATGGAGAAGAGCGAGTCTTTGCCTCCGGAGATTAAAGCAATTACGCTCAATGACGGTGACATGGTAAAACGAATGATTCGAAACGGGCGACCGTCTGGGAAAAGCAATGAAGGAGTTGAGACGGCCCGGTGCCGCTCGTTGCATGAGACAGACGCAGGTGGATTGGATCTCGCTAAGGGTCTGCGCGCGCTAGGTTGATCCGTGGGGGTTTGCAACGAGCGCGATAGTGTATTTTGGTATCAGGGTCCCGTCCTGCACCCATCGCTGACGGCTGATCGTCCAAAAGCAACAGTGCGCACAACGCGCGGCTCGCATGCATGGCACAGTAGTCACATGCAGGGAAGAAGCATCGAAAGTATGTATGTAACGTGTTTTTGTATGATAGTCGGACAGTGCCAGCACCTCTAACCTACAATGAGCCGCAAAGAACGCAAAAGCATTGCTGAGCAGATTGTAAAAGTCTGACAATTACATGTGTGTGATGAGAAAGAAGCGAAGATTCCCAGAATGTCAGAGGGCGCTCAGATGAGGCTGCCCGATTACAACGAGTGTAGGAAGCGCAAGATAAACAGCGGGGTAACGCGGCGACAGTGGCCGGTGTAGGGTAATGGCCATGTCGTCGTAAAAGTGAAACCAAAGAAAACACCAGATCTATCCGTCCGCCAAGGTCCGCCCCAGAAGTCCCGATAAGCCGTGCTAAACGCAAAACCAAGCGATGAGAAGAAAATGCCAATCTCGCATGTTGGTACAGCCAGATCGGGTATGTAGAATACAGTGGGAGAAGGGAAGCGTAGAGTTTTAGCTGCAGATTGTGCAAGCTCGAGCCGCTGATGTAGATCGGTGCCGCCTGTCTAGCCATGTCGTGAGGGTGGACGAGCAGCCGTGTGGCATGATGTATAATCCTTCTACCAGGTGTTGTGGGGGTCATGAAGAGTCGTTAAGAGTTGAAAGGAGAAGTGTGGTAGTGAAGAAGGTTTACTCGTTCCTCTTGCGCTTCTTCTGGCTGGGGGAAGACTCGTTCTCGGATCCGTCTGAGCTTGATGTGGGGATCTCGGCAGCGGCGTTGTAGAGGATCTCGCCCATGGTGGAAGGCGCCTGTGCGCCAAACGCGCCGGGTTGGCCGTGCTGCATGTCGGAGTGGTGGAAGTCGGAGCCCATGACCTCGAGGCTGACAGCGCCAGTGCCGTGGGTGCGCTGGTGCTGCGACAGGTTGTCGCTCCTGGAGAACTTCTTACCGCAGTCGGTGCACTCAAAGGGCTTGTCGTGAGTGTGGAGAGAGCGGTAGTGGCGCTTGAGGTGCTCTTGACGGCGGAAGCGACGCGAGCACAGAGTGCAGACGAAGGTCTTGGAAGGGTCGTCGGTGAGCGACTGCTTGCGACCGCGACGGCTGGTAGGCGCGACGGGAGTGGCGTGTTCGTCTGAGCTGGAGCCGACAGCGTTTTCGGCTTGACCTGATTCTTGTTGGCTTGATGCTCCAGACATGGTGTTGTCATCACCGGATGTCTGTTGCTTACCCTGGTAGTCGGACTCAGTCTCGCTGAACTCAGAACGAGCCTTCTTGACTGTACGCCTCTTCATGTCGGAAGTGGCCGACATGTCAAAGTCGCTGGTGGCAGGGGTAAGGGGCAGGCCGTTGACAAGCTCCTCCTCGAAATCGGTGAAGCTCTCGTCGCTGAGGAAGTCCTCTTCGGGAGAAAAGGCACCTAGGTCAGTGCGCTGGCGCTTGCTGCCGCAAAAGTGGGCGTTGTCGGTGGAGAAGTTGACCAGGCCCGTGAAGTCGTCCTCGCAGTCAAGCTCGAACAGGGGCTCGAAAGTAGGGAGTCCAGTGAAGTGGAACGACTGAGCAGGCTCGAAGCTGTCTACCTTGGCAGTCTCACCCTTGAGGACAACTTTGTGCTCCTCGTCGCCGGGGCAAAGTGTGACGATAGGAAGCTCGGTAGTGGCGGAGACGGTGAGATCGCGGGGGTTGCAGAAGTTGTTCTCGGCTTCCGCAAAGGCAGAGCGGGGCACTGGTGATGGTGATGGGGAAAGCGAGGGGCATGAAGTTGCAGACAGGAGGTAGGACCCCTGGTTAGCCGACGGAGGCTGGATGTAGACTTGAAGCAGTTAGCAACGCTGTCCACGCACACACGTAATGAGTTACCCACGCAACGTCGAGGCAGCGACATTACTTGCACAAGACGATGCGAATAGTACATTGGATAAACTTACCTGGTGTCATGGGTGGGGAGGCTGAACGCCATTCGAGACCGGCAGAGAGGAGCTCAGAGAAGACCTCGCCTTCGCAGCCCTGTTTTACACCCTCGATACCCTCAGCAGAGAACATGTCGTGCAGCGGTGTAGGGAGGACATCGCATGTGGAAGGAGGGCTGCTGGTGTTGCTACCGCACGATGAAAGAGGAGGTGTGGCAGGCGAGAACGAGTAGTCAGTGTCAATGGGGTGAAGGTATGGCGAGTCTTGAGGTTGGATCAAGATCGTTGGCTTCTGGTACATTGGCTGAGGAGATGCGACGGGAGTCAGCATCTGGTTGGCGTAGGCGGTCTGAGGGTAGGACATCTGAGAGCATGCCGACGTTGGCCTCTGGTAGTACATGTTCTGTGCTTGGAAGGTAGCCTGTCCGGATGGGTGGGGTGTGAAGTGACCGTGTTGGCGTGTGTTCTCCCCTTGAGGGTCCGGGTTGTAGTAGAAGAATGGCGATTGCATTGCCTGGGCAGGGTGGATGGGATATGAGCCTTCCATTGCGTGTGTAGGTGTGTGTTTAGTTCAATGTAGCAGTTGTCGTCGTCGTGCACGTTGTTGTTGGTGGGTTGGGTCGATGATAGAGTTGTATCGAGTGATGTCGAGGACAAATTAGTTGTACTTGAAGGCAGGATACTGGACAGTATAAGAGAGAGTCGAAGGAATGACTGTGGGCCAGTTCGTAATAACGAAACTGTCACTAAGATAGATAATGAAGATCAAAGAGTGTGAGGGCACAAAATTATGAGACCCAAGATGAAAACCTGAACGGCGACGGCGGAAAGAAACGAGAGGGACGTGGTTGATGAACCTTGATCAAGGGCAGGCCAGTGAAAAAGAGAACTGATGAGCGCACAGAGAAGGACGGCTCGCTCTAGTGCGCCGGGGCGCAGCGCAGCTCCACAAGCCAGCTAGGTATGGGATCCTGCATTAGACCCTAGCCTTGACTCGCGTCAAAAGCAGCGAGTGCATTAATGCATGGGTTTTTGGGCCTAAAATTATTCGCCCAATGCATAGCTGCATGGGGCTATACGCGAAATGAGATGTGCGCGGCGGTTCCGGCAGGCCTCCAGGCATTGGCTACGTCGCCAGCACAGCACATGGTGGGATGGAAGGCCTGCACACTGCCTACGTAGTGGGTTCTACCGCCCTCTCCGAATGGAGACGATGCAATAGCTGAAGGCAACTGAGCCTCGCCACGGTGTGGCCGTTGTTCTGAACAGCGAGTGATGGCTAGCGAAGGGTGATACTGCCGATGACTGGGCGAGCGTCGGGTGTGTCTTGCGTCTCGTCTGACAAACCACACCACAGCATGCCCTTTCAGACGGCCCTCCAACTCGCCTCGAGATTAGCGCGCCCGGGCATCATTCAGCCTATCATCCTATCTGCCAATCGATAATGATAGCTGCGAGACCCTGCCGGTTGAACTATGTTTTGAAACATCCATACAGCGTCGCGTCTCTCCCGCTCTTCGTGATGGTGATGACGCTGCGCGCTCCACTGAATATGTCACGCACGACAACGCCGTACCGCCCGCGGTGCCACCCTCCAGCATCACAGAAGCAACACCGGGCATGCTGATGTCGTTGTTGATTGAGTGCTTTTGAACGCGCTGTGGCCAGCGTCAACGTTGCCCGCACACCACAAGACTCGCGACGCCTTCCTGCGATGCAGAAGCGTACGAGCGATGTGTCTCACGATGTCCACAACAACTCCACCAGCCACGCATGCCCAGAGGTGTAGGAATGTATCGCGTCAAGTCGCCCGACGCGAGGGTAGAAAAATGGTCCATTGCCACACCCATCGCGCAACACTGGAGCGAGAACTTGACATGCCGGGCTTACGCAGGAACGTAAGCCATGGTGCAAGAACAGGATCCCCGTTGAGCGTGATTTGCCCGCGAGCTGAAGGGCCTGGGATCCGCGCCCTCCCAGTGGTCGAAAACACGGCTATTCTTAATGGTGCGACATACTCGTGTGCAGCTCTCTGCAAGTCGCCACCGATACCATTCTTCTTCGAAGGGTGTAAAGAAATTCGGTTGGTGGGATGCATGGTCATATAGCTGCACATGCGGCCTTAATCCATCTCGCAAGTGTGTTTCAGGTGTTGGGCTGCCACTTCGGCTACCACTCGTGCAGCGACCGATTGTGGTGGTGTACCAGACAAAGCAACCAGCTGCTCTATCTAGGTATCGATAGTAGACACAGTTGGCTGGCTATGACGCGGATGAAGTGGATGCCTCACCATTTACACTTCCGCCGCGGTATGAGTTATGCATGTTGGTGCCTCGTATAAGATTCGGCACAAATAGAAACGAGCTATCGAATGCTGCGGGTGCAAAGTTATGAAGCCGCCGGCGAGGCCTAAGTGGCTTACTCGTAAAAGCGGCGTGTCTTTCGCGTGACAAGCGTTGGTCGACTCGAACAGGCCCGATGGCATCCGCCTGGCCGTCATCCCCCACATTGACTGCAGAGCTTATTGATCGAGAATAGCGTCTACTGCAGGTACAATGCAGGAACAAACGGTAAGTGAGACCCCGTACAACATGCGGGCTTATCGTGACTCCAGGAAAAGATTTCGTGGGATTTTCGCGCCGTCTGCTCGCCCTACCACTGTCGTCATGCTCACTGCTTCATGTCAAGACGATGCAATTTCTAGAAGGCCACATCAGCGGGGCTCCCTTAGGACTCAACAGGGTCCTGATGCGACTCAAGTTGAAGAAGGGCTCTTCCGTGGTGTGGGCCGTGTCAGTTAGCGTGTGCGGTGTGGTCATGCCATAGCTTCGGCGCCGGGGAACGACGCATGGCTTCCATAGCACAACTCCACTCGACTCTCTCTCCACTTCTTCAGCCTTGTCATTGGCCGAGACTCACGAGGCCCTGATCTTCGTCCTCTCGAAGGAAGTTTTCCAGCCTGGCGGGGTTGGGGCTTCCATCCCGCTCGCCCATGATTTGGCTATCGCGATGGTGTGTCCTTTGACTCGCTAGCACGTCTATCGGAAGTACAGCCATGTGTGCCGGCTTGACCAACACCAGAGCTAGTCGACCGTGCCACTCAGGTTCCTGCGTTTGTTCCGTCATGCCGCGGGTCAATGTTACTTTTACGCGTTAGAAACGAAGTGTGGCTTCCGAAACCATTGAGGGCATGACTACACAACGTGAATAGTTGCAAGGTGTCTCTGCTGGTAGGATGCGCACCAGGTGCCTCCCTGGAGGCTTGACAAATCTGACGTACCGTCCCCAAGGCACCGATACCGGGAACGTCGTCTTCTGGAATTGTGAAACTCATCAAAGGTCGCCATTGCCGAAGAGGCAATGACAACGGCTATGTCACCCCAATAAGGCAGCTGGCAGATCGCTGAGCCCACCGCGTCGGGGTCTCAAGCACGGTCAGACATGCTTCTAACGAAATTCGCGTTATGCTCAAGCAGGGTCAAGCTCGTCTGTAATCTCCCGAGAGCCCGCACGACTGGTCCCTGACCCTGTGGCTTCTGGAATTCTTCCCCACACTGATGCTCGGTGCTTGCTGCTGAATGCATGTGGATGTGCTATGCGGTGTGCTGGTCCAGCCAGGGCAACCCTTCCTGCGAGACACCGCCTTGACATTGTTGAGGCCAGTGTCTGATGCGAAAGGCATCGGTTGGACATGTGTCTCGTCTAGTCGAGACGGCAAGTGGGAATTCCCAAAGGTCCGCGTTCTGGAGCCGTCGTGGCTATTGCCGAAGCAGCTGGCCTGAGAGCAGGCGGTCGAGGTCGCACCGCTACGGGCTGGATCTCACCATCAGCCCGACACACGTGGGATTCTATCGACAATATCGGCATACGATAAGCCCGCGGTGAAACGACCGTGAATGTGGTTAGCACCAGGTCCCGGGTGGATAAGACCCGTGTTATTCAATGCTGTTAAGTTTCGAAAGCTTCCATTCATCGCAAATCACTCGGCACGTCGCGCCTTGGCTGGTCATCGAAATCTCTGCAGACCGTCCTCTGGTCATGACACGAGACCTCGACAGGCGACATCTCCCCAAGTCGGCGAGACAAGACCACCAGTGCTCATGGCACCAGGGTCTCGCAACGCTGCGGGACAAACCGACCATGGACGGCTAGTGACTGTGCTCCCCAACGTATGGAAAGTCGCCGATCGAGCGCAGATCTTGGGCATACGGGCGCGTCGGCACGACGATCGCAATTGAAAGTGACGCGCGTGAAGTTGTACATGCTCGATAGTTCTCCTCGACCAGAGGATGGGGCGTAGACGAGCAGGTAATTGTCATGAACATGTGAACCTGACGTACTATAGTAGCTTATTGACGTAAACTTTGTCCAGGACCGGTAAATTCAGAGTCGTAAAGACAGCGAGCAAGTTGGCAGCCGTAGCGTCCCCGCGGCTGCAAGCAACCTGGTATTCACCGATCATGTTGACTACTGACTGACTGAGCACTCGACGTCGCTATCAGCCGCCGTACGGGCCGACTGACTCTGTTCACATGTACAGCCAAAAGCGAGCGGCGCCGCGGTAGAGCAAAGGAAACCCGGGTCGAGAACTCGAGAGCACGAGGCGCACACGCCGCAGTGTCCGACCGAACATGTCCTCCTACGCTCTGACGCCGAAAGTTCCTCCATGGCCTCCATCCCGCGCCAATGCCGAGGCACCGCATGAATCCAGACGCACGGCGCTTTGTTTCGCGGCATCCTCAGGCATAAAGCCATCTTCTGGAAACATACGAAATGCAAACCGCATGAACAGAGACGACGAGAATAGGGCATTCCCTGCGCCCTCGTGGCCACGGCCCATCCATCTCATACAGGATCCTCGCTGAAACATGGCAGATCTCAACGGCGAATGATCTGAAGCAGCGACAGCGGCTGTGTCGAAGTCGCCATACGTCCCTGGCACTGTGCCCGTCTCACAGGCCTGCGCGTGCTCCCCAATCTGCGAAACACCCAGGTGTCATCCAACGGTCGCGTCGAGCTTCCGCGACAGCGCCGCAGCAACCGCGCAATACTTCCGAACAGGAACGTGAAACAGGCCTCAGAAGTAGTGATGTTGTAATCAGTCGCAGCCTAGGCCACGTATTACTCTTCCTATCAATTATTCAAATGATTCATCAGCGGCCATGGAGAAAAGAGGCCGCTTGAGCGCGCGGCGAAAAGTCTTTTGAGGTTCCTCGGGCCCGCCGAAGCTTAGCCGGTGTCACGTGCCGGTCGGAGAAACGCGCGCGCCGACGCGCTAGTGCGGCGGCCATAAAAACTTCGCACCTCTGCGTACTGCTTCTGCTCCTCGCGGCGCAGGACGATAGTCCGTTTCCCCGGTTGCTTGAGGGTCATATTCCATGTCCCTTCATGTGTCGTCGACCTGCCAGAGAGAACATATTGCATCATCTATCATATACACTTTGTGGGGGCGCCTGTTTCTAGTGGCGCCTTCACTGGAAAAAGGTAGAACATACTTTCGTGACTCGCAGCCTTTGCTGCACCAGTACGCTCAAGTCGAGGTCCTATGCCTTCTGAGCAGCACTGAACGCGCAGATGTCTTACTTGTGGCCTTGCGGTGATTCGTATCATTTCTGTGAGCAAGCATCCATTACTCGATTGTTCCAAAGCTGGACTAGCGCTATATTCAGAGCAGTGAACCTCCCGGCGTCAAGTTGTCTGCAAATTGAGCGGCGCCGTTTTGTTGCACTCCAAAATGTATGCTCCATGACGCGAGTAGTCATTTTGACGTTATGGTCGTGGAATGTGTATGTCAGGAGCTGAACCCCTTCAAGGTGAATTCTCTGAAGACGACGGCGAACACGCGCCCTGGCGAGTTTAATCTATATCCGTTCCCCAATATGCTTCGCACCCTGTGAACACGCCATCGACGTAAATGTATGTGGTCTGAGAATATTCGCTTCTCCCGATATTGTCGTGCGGCGTTGACAGACTTGCGCCGTGGCGAACCCGAAAATATGGCCCTGTTGAGAACCTTGGAAGTATCAAAACCGGTGCAATTTGGCCAGGAGTACCACGACATGCTCACGGGCAATTGACCACAGTCAGACGATAGAAATACAGTCCAATGAATAAGGGTAAAATACTGTTTGCTATCGGATGTCGTGGAAATAAATACATATCGAATTGCTCGTTATTACGCGTATTTCACACGTGCGCTAAAGGCCCAAAAATTAATTCCTCAACTATGCGACCCTTCTCCTAGATACCAAAGTTATCTTCGTTTGCATGCCCTCTCATTACGTCAGTACGACTTTGTCTGAGGGCCAACGGTTGAAAATCACTCTGCCGTTGTGAATCCCGAGGTCGTTGCGGTCATATCCGCGGAAGAAACATCATGACTTCACTCATAGCAGTATATCAACACTACTGTGACATGTATCAATAGCGATCAAGAGTGATAGAAAAGAAGACTCGTTCATTCATTAGATCACCCCATGAAATAGCTAACACACAACCACGGGTACTACACTATATCATACACGGAACATCCGACTCCACCCTCTTACCCCTTAAGCGGCCTGTGTCTGCGTCTGCGTCTGACTAGCAGGCTGTTGCGTCCCGAGCAACCTCTGAAGGTCACCCAGACCAGCTCCAGCCCTCTTCTTCCTCTGCTTCCCGCCCTCTTTCTCCGCAAACGCCAAGCCCATCAACTTCCTCTTCTCCTCTTGAATGCCCAACACCCGCTCCTCTACACTACCTTCGACTACCAGACGAAAGACCTTCGTCTCGCGCTTCTGCCCTAATCGATGCACACGGTCCACGGCTTGATCTTCAATGGCAGGCGCCCACCACGAGTCCGCCAGAACGACTTGGTTTGCGGCAACGAGGTTCAAGCCGACACTGCACACGGCGAGTGAGGCGAGCATGATGGTCGTCTTTGGATCGGAGTCTAGCGCTTCGAGGGCGACGTCGCGTTGTGTGGCGGACATGGAGCCGTCTATGCGTACGTACTTCAGACCGTAGAGGGTGAGGTGTGGCTCTAGGAGATCGAGGAAAGAGGTCCATTGGCTGAAGATGATGGTCTTGTTTGTGGGGTCGTTGGCGGATGCCCGAAGAATGTCGAGAAGTGCCTCAACTTTGGTACTGGTGTTCTTCTCGAGAGATTGCCTGTCGGCGATCTGGTCCTGTGTCAACGGCGCGGGAGCAGCGCCGGACAGTTCCTTTGCGGGTTTCACCGTAGTAGTTGCGATGGAATCCAAGTCTGCACGGCACATGGGGCACTTGTGTTGGGTTTCGATGACGCGTTCTAGACAGGGAGTGCAGAAGACGTGAGCGCATTTGGTGATGACGGGCTCTTTGTATACGTCCAAGCAGATCGGACAGTCTTCCTGCGATTCGATGGAGAGTTGAAGCATCTTCTGGAGCGCGGCCTTGTTCTCTCCTGTAAGATCGACAACACCTTCTGCTTCGAGCTGCTTCATGATGGAGTCGAGGCGCTCTTCGCCCACGAGCTGCCAGTGGTTGCAAACTTGTCGCATTCGGAGCAGTACCTCAAGGAGATGGCGGTAAGTATCCCCGGCGTTCTTCTTCCCGATGTTGTGCTTGTAGACGTCCAGCGTACCCTTAGCCTGAGCCTCCAAGGCGTCGTACTTCTCCTGTCCATGCGGATGTAGCTTGATCTTATGCACGTATTCGGACAGCTCAGGTAATCGTAGGTCAATGAATGACATCTCCTTCTTGCGACGCAAACATATACCTGACATCAGCTGCTGGAGCACCTTGTGGCCTTGGACGTCGCCTTGCATGACTGGACGCATGATGGCACTGTGGAAGATTTCGAAAGAGTCAAGACCACCCGAAAGACTTAGGAAACGGACTTGAGAGTAGAGATCCTTGAGATTGTTGATGATTGGAGTGCCAGTAAGCGTCCAGCGGGACTGCGCGATCAAATTGGTGATGGCGATTGTCTTCTTGGCTTTCGGGTTCCTTATGCCATGGCCCTCATCGAGGATGACTCGGCGCCACTTGATAGAGAAGGGTCCGGATCGTCGTGGAACAGTAGGCTTCGTCTGCGAGTACCAGTCAGAAGCAACAGACTCGTAAGTGCTGATCACGACATCGTAGTTTTCGATCGACTTGGGTGTGATGGGTTCCTTCCTTTGACCGTGCCAGAACATAACACGAAGAGCGTGTTCGGGCTTGACATGCTTCTTCATCTGAGTGCTCCAGTTGCTCATCACCAATACGGGAGCGAGGATCAGCGTGGCACCGGATGAATCGTCTGCGCGGAGGTTCAGTGCACGATCCGCCAGAATGAGCGAGATGGTCTGAATAGTCTTTCCCAGGCCCATGTCATCGGCCAGGATACCCCCAGAAGCTAGTGTTGGATTCTTGATCGAGAAGCTCGTTGCTACGTTCGTGAAGGCGTTCTGGTCGCGAGTGTGTCGTCGCCAAAGCTGGACCACTTCTTTGGTGTTCGGTGCTGGTAGTCTGGGGCTTTCCTTGTCGAGCATCCATTGCAGGCCTTGCAGCTGGAAGGGGTGCAGCTCAGTGAGAAGAGCGTCGGGTTGGGGCGCTTGTGGCATTTTCGCCTGCCGAATGTTAGTGGTAGATACTGGTGTCGCACGTGCGCATCACTTACCAGGTCTTCTTCCTTGACGCCGTACTCTTCCACCATCTCCTCGACGTTTCTTGGGTTGAAGCGTAGGCTTCCGCCGATGATGTCCTCTATACTAGGCCCTGGCACGAGACCTGGTCCCTGTGAAGAGCTACCAGCAAATTCGCCCATGCTACTCTCGGGTGCCTGGCTACCCGCAACACCCACGACGGCAGCGCCCTTCTTTTTGGCCTCTTTGGCGGCTTGCTTGGCTATACGCTCGCGTTCCCTCGCAGCCGCCTTCGCAGCCGCAGCTTCCTTGCGCTGTTGGTCTGAAGCATGTCCGATAGGAAGTCCGTCGCGTCGCATCCGTGTCATGAGCTGTTGCTCCACGGCTGGGTCATTAGTGCCGTATAGCTTAAGCTGCATAGGGCAGTCATATTCGCCCTTCTCCTCTGTGAGCTGCGCCTCGATAAGCAGACTGCGCTCGTCCATGTATTTGGCCAACTTGGATGCGGGTCCTCGTGGAAGGTGTCCGATCTGTGCACCTTGTACGTTGCTCACTTTGATCGCATTACTGTCAAACCTATTGTGGGGTTCGCGACTCAGAATCACCATCTCGCCCTTCGTTGCGTATCCATTGTAGAATCACAAGCCCACAACCTTGTCGTCCTTGATGCCATATAGTATGTAGTCGTACTGCTGCTGGTTGTATGCTTGCGTCGCATCCGGGACTTCCTGGGAGGCGTCGTCTTCGTCGTCTTCGTCGATAAAGATGGCGTCTGCTTGCGACGAGCCAGATGTAGTGCGTTGCGCTTGGTTGTGCGATGTACGAGCTTGCTTGGGTGCGCGGTGCGGGCTCGAAGAGTAGGCGGGCGCATCGTCGTCTCCTGTGAGGTCAATGGCCTCGTAGGCGCGTCGTTTAGGAGGCATTGCGCGTCGAACAATAGGTGCTGGGAGATACGAGAGATGAATTGTGCGACGGCGGGGAAGGCTTTATGACGTTTGTCGCACGAGGGTGTTCGCGAAATTTCGCGACCGTTGGACGGGGGAGGAGACGATAAGGGGATAAGGGTTTCAGGTACCTGGCACGCTAAGGCGCGGAAGCAGGTGACATCACAGACAGGGGTTGCCAGGCACGCTCCGATTGCGGTTTGGTCAAGGAGATGAGGAGACGCAAATCGCAATCAACGGTCGAGTTACTCTCCAGATATACCTGTGAGGATACAGTGTCTTTGTCTTGGACGCCCAAGACATGCGCTCAATCGGCAAACAAAGCGACCAGTCTTTTCTTGTAGCGGTGCGCAACATGAGACGAGAAAACGACGAAGCGCATCGGCACCTTTTGCTGTAAAGAGACCGTCTATTCGATACATCGTGAGCGAAAGAGCATTTCAGGCGATTGGAGAACTCAATCCACTGCCAGATGCTCATCGTGACTCTGCTGGCTGTTACATGATGCGTTCATTATTGTAAGATTCCGTGCCTTAAGCTACTTCCCTAGACGTCCCCCTTCCATTACACCCTTCTACCCTAATTTGCTATCACGTATGCCATGGGCAAGCACTTTCGCCCCATAGGTCTCAGCCGACACTGCCGTCCCGCATCAGCCCATGTCTCATCAGAATTGTACAAACAGCGGCGGGAACAAGAAGAGGATGAACTGCACAATTGGCGGGATGGAGCCCAGAATGCCCCTGCACAGCTTCGCCAGTCGCACGCTGCCGTTCTCCTGCTCCGCTTCGTAGTATCCGCAAACGATGCTGCCGATGAGCCAGAGCAACAGCAAGGTCAGCATGATGGCGTACCAGGCGGCGTGCAAATGGTACGGATTGGTGCCCCAAGACTCCCAGAGGCTGCGGAGGTTGTAGTAGATGATGCTGCGCAGTGGGACGCCGTCGTATTGCAGTTTGTAGATTGTCTTCCATTTCGCCAACTGTACAGAGAAGCGAGTCAGCCACCTTGTCGGCAACAAATGAAGGATGCAATGTCTTGGGCGATGCAGAGCGAGCGACGACGCTTTGGCGATGAGCCTCGATGAGCTCGACATACTCTGCCCCTGGCCTTTTCCTCTGCCAACGCACGCTCATACGCTTCTGCCGTCTCGGCTTCTGCCTTCTCACGCGCCTCGGCCAGAAAGTCTTCGATGTCGAGGATGAGGTATTTGGCGATGACGTCACGCTGCTTCTTGATCAAGGCGTCTTTGGCCGCCAGCTCTTCCGCGACGGGCATTGCGGGGCTGGTAAGCGTGTTGCTCTTGTGGGTGCGATAGTGAAGGCTGTGGTGGAGGGGTTGAAGCGGAAGAGGTAATGCAGCAGACGACCTCTTGTCTGTTCGGGCAAGCTCTGGCAACGGCGTATCTGCTATCTGCTGACGTGGGAGAAAGCGCGAGTGGATTGTTGCTGGGGAAAGTGCATCTGGAAATGCGTCCAGTGCAGGAGCTGCTGCGATGGATGTCCTATGACCACCAGTCACGCCTGCCTCATCTGAGGAATTCATCATGCTCCAATGCACACACTTGGTCCGCCTGCAGGCCTCCTTGCAGACTACCTCGGCGACTGCATGTCAGTGAGCCCCAGCTACATTGTGGTGTCTTAGTATTGTTCATCGCACATGGCTTCTGGTGCTAGAGTAGTAGTTCAGATTCCCGGGAGGGGCACCCTTATTCGCAGGCGGATACGGGTGCCACACCAAGGACCTTGGGCGTACTATCGTGCGACTCGAGGGCTACACAAACGGGAAGCGTGGAAAGGGCGTCTGATGCATGTGCAAATGGCTTGCTATTGTTCTGCGAACACGGTTGAAAAGAGCATGGCTACCGTTGGTTTTCTGCCAAGCAGCGGACATAAGCTCGCACCCCACTATGGCCTTGAACTTCATTCGCGCCTGGCTCGAGACCAACTTCCTGTCGCCATATCGCCTGCTGCGCGCATTGCTACCTGCGAGCGCATATCCCACCAACCCCAAGGCAAAAGGCGTCAGGGAAAGAATGCCGAAATACTACCACGACGACGAGGCATGGGCGGACATTGAGCCACTTCCCCAGGATGACGGCGGCCTGCATCCGCTCGCTGCCATCGCATACACGGAGGAGTACAGCGAGGCCATGGGCTACCTGCGCGCCGTCATGGCAAAGAACGAGTTCAGCGAGCGGGTGCTCGGCCTCACGGAGCACATCATCAGCATGAACCCCGCGCACTACACTGTCTGGTACGTCGTATGCTCGGTCAAGTTGCGGAGTTTCGGAGGAGACACTGCCTACCAGCAGTCGCACAGGGAGCTCTCCAACACCCACCCTGCTAACCCACCCGCAGGCTCTACCGCGCCAAAACCATCTCTGAGATTGGTCGATCACTGAAGGATGAAATCGCATGGCTCAACCCGACCGCACTAAAGCACCTCAAGAACTACCAGATCTGGCACCATCGACACACCATCATCGACGAGCTCGGCTCATGTGAGGGCGAACCAGAGTTCATAAACTCCATGTTGGAATTGGACTCCAAGAACTACCATGTGTGGAGCTACAGGCAATGGCTGGTCAAGCGCTTCGATCTCTTCGACAAGCCCGAAGAGCTCGAGTGGACACACAGCATGATCGAGGAAGATGTGCGCAACAACTCTGCCTGGAACCATCGCTACTACCTAGTCGTTGGCGGTAGAGAGGAGAAGCCAAGCGCAGATCTTGTGAATCGGGAGATAGAGTATGTCTGTTATCGCCCCAAGCTGCTCGACGATACTAACCCCATAGGTACACCAAAGCAGCCATCCGGAAAGCGCCCCAGAACCAGAGCCCATGGAACTATGTCTTGGGTATCATTCGCGCAGCGGAACTTCCCAAGTCTACCCTCAAGGACTTCGCGGGTGAATTCGCTGATGTGCAGAGGCCAGACGACGTCCACTCAAGCCACGCTCTTGATCTCCTAGCCGACATCTATGCGGAAGAAGAGAACAGCAAAGAAAATGCGGAGAAAGCCCTGGAGCTGTTGGCGACAAAGTACGATCCGATCCGAGCAAACTACTGGAACTTTAGGAAAGGCCTCCTCGATCAACCAAAGGTTGCTGCGTAAACCCCACGATTAGCGTAAACTTGAGAAGCATTACAGAGATACCCAACTAGCGTTTTCAACATGGTCTGCGGATCCGCATGATCTGTTCCGACGTCCGCATGCAGTTTTCGTTCTGGGGAAGCCCTGTCTGAAACGTCGATAGCTATCGCAGGAAAGTTGCATCGTGATGGGAGCATGGACGCGTCTTCCACTCATGTGCGAGAGTTTTCCTTTCCGTCGGGGATCGCTCGCGCCAATCCCGCAGCCGTCATGTCATCCTAACATCAGCCTCCCAGCCAACCCCGTCTTCACCGTCTCGCCGAGTTGTTATCGGCTCCGGGCCTTCTGGACTCATCACCCGCATAGACAACTGATGCGCGTCCTCTGATAGGCAAGGCCGCGCCAAGTCCACCACTGTTTGGAGGCGGCAAACCCTGGCAGAAAATGGTCCCGCCGTTGATAACCGCTTCTGGAAATCCAAACCCTGGCCCAAGCTGCTGCATACCGGTCTCATGCTTGTGTCATTTTGCAGTCGCAGCGTGGTCGCTTGTTCCTTATCGAGAATCTATAGGGTAATTTATGCACTTTATAGGGTAATCGATACAACACATCGTGGATTCGGTGTGCCACAGTGCTGCCTTTACCCCTCTGGCTCCAGGACCTGGACACTAGGGTTGCGGGTGCTTGCGGAGCGATAAGCCATCATGGTAGAGATAAAGGAGTGACTCTTGTACCCTTAGACTGCGACCAAACAAAGCGTTTCTGAACACCAAACATCAAGCTCTTCGTCTACTTCTCATCTTACACTTGCTTCTAATACAATTCTGTGATACCCCAATCCTTTCCCTACTTTCATCATGGCCGTCAAGGAGTGCTACATCGACGAGGCGCCCCAGCGAAACCCATGGGTTCAGACTCCGCTGAGAGAGTCGTACGCGCTGTCTGAAGCAGCGGGATGGTACGGTCACACTCCCTCTCACCTTAGCCCCTCTCTTCGCTTTCACGTCACAACATGGCCCCATCTTCAAGAAAAGGGAATTCTAAATCGTAGAAGCAGAATCTTTCTCAAGCTGGAAAATCTCCAACCTTCTGGATCATTCAAGTCACGGTAAGCATCGATCCCTTCAGCCGCTACTCAATAGTGTACTGATTCGTCTACCAGAGGAATTGGCAACTACATCCTCCGTCGTCTCGCAGAACTCCCAGAAGGCTCGCGCCCTCACATATTCGCATCCAGCGGTGGCAATGCAGGTCTCGCTGCCGTCCACTCTGCTCGCGCTCTCAACTTACCGTGCACTGTCGTTGTACCCACCGCCACAGCACCTTTGATGGTTGCCAAACTACGAGCAGCGGGCGCGTACGAGGTTATCCAATACGGTGCAGCTTGGAAAGATGCAGACACATATCTCAAGGAGCATGTAATGCCCTACGTACGGTCCTCTCCAGGTATACAATTTGACTGAGACACTGACGCATCCATCAGGCACAAACTTCGACCATCTACTGCCCACCCTTTGATCACCCAGACATCTGGCAAGGCAACAGCACCTGCATGGACGAGATCGCGGCTCAACTCCCAGGCGAGCCAGACGTACTGATCTGCTCTGTCGGCGGCGGCGGCCTAATCAACGGTATCTGCCAGTCTATGGATAAACACCAAATGAGTAAGACAACCATCCTCGCCATGGAGACTGCTGGCGCCGAGAGTCTCAACGCAGCGCTCCAAGCGAAGGAACTCATCACACTACCCAAGATCACATCACAAGCAACAAGCCTAGGCTGCGCCCGCGTAACAGACGCAACCTTCAAATATGCACAGCGAGGCAACGTTCGAAGCATCGTTCTACCCGACGCAGAAGCAGCGATGGGCTGTTGGCGCCTCGCAGACGACGAGCGCATCATGGTAGAGCTCGCCTGCGGTATTAACGTCGCTCTATGCTATGATGGACGACTCGAGAAGGCCCTCGGCCGCCCAGTCCGCCCAGAAGACAAGGTCGTCATTGTGCTTTGTGGCGGTAGCAATGTCACGAGCAAGATGTTGTGTGATTGGAGGAACGAGTATGCGTACATTGAAGAAGAGACTGAGGCTAGGAGGCGCAAGAGCGATTCTGCGCTTGGTAGTGAGACACAGAGTGAGACGGGTAGTGTGAAGGATGTCGATATGGGAATGGGTAATGTCCCAAGTGAGTACAGTAAGCCTCTGGTGATTGAGGGTATTGAGGTTGGCTGCGTAGAGTGCTCATAGGAGTAACTTCTTTTCCTTTTCCTTTTTCACGAATCTCCTTGCGCTCAGCCTCATATACTGAGACGTTTCCATGATAGCGTTGAATGGCAAGAACTTTACGTTCAATCTCCATGCGTTCATTCACTATTTATTTTTCGTGGTGCTTGGTGTTGCCTTAGCTGCTGGGCTATGTCTGCTACCTCTCGAGAAGGTCTTTTGGCAAGGCTCCAGGGCATCACGATGCGTCGTCTCTCTCGTTGCTTTCACTCTTAACATGTTCTGAGTTCACACTGCTACTAGCGTTAGATGCTGTCACTGGTCTGACTTGCCTTGCGCGACAATGCTTTTACAAAAAAGGTAACCTGCTCATGATATCATGAGGCAAAAGCGAAGGATGTAAGAGGTGAATTGCTTTGTTTAGTCGTCTGGAGCGCTCAGAACAAGGCCTGTATAGTCTGGAGCGCTGTTCTATCTTGTAACGCTTTGTCTTACACGCCCGTACTGTGACTCGAAATACGATGTTTGACTTCATTCAAGAGTATTGTATGCATTGTCGTTCTGGTGCGCGCGTATTATCTCACTCCACATCACGTCTCCGCTACCCTTCTTGCGTAACCACTGCTCACTACCTTATCGACTACGTCCACACCGTAAAATTAGACGTGCCCTCCCGTTAGTCACCGAAAGAGAGGTCATAACCATTTAGAGCTCATTCCGCCATGGCTAGCCCGCGAACAGTCATTAACCCATTTACCAAGAATGAACACCGCATGCGACGGAACACGAGGGGTACGAAATGGGTCACAGCTGGTCCT
Organism: Alternaria incomplexa; assembly: GCF_024043165.1. NCBI lineage: Eukaryota > Fungi > Ascomycota > Dothideomycetes > Pleosporales > Pleosporaceae > Alternaria > Alternaria incomplexa. The sequence continues at coordinate 332,202 of NW_026249852.1, forward strand.
TCGACGGTAGTTAAACAGAACCTTGACACTGAGCAGCGGCCAAAACAGCCCAACCATTACAAGTTCAGTTTACTCAGCGACTCAAATGACGGGCCCACCGAGACGCGTGTGTCGTCATCGATAAGACACGAGACAAAACCACCATCACTATCTTCAAAGCCTTCTGCAACCAATACGAAGGTATCATACCAGGAAAGCTATGTAGTAGCACCAAGACTTCTCGACTTCTCGAAGCTTGAACAGACCTGGAAGATATCAGACTCGGCCGTCCTTCCTCGCTGTTCAGCGTCAACAGTACGGCCTGAGCAAGGAACAAAGCGCATGCGGAAGAACCAGATTTTGGATAAACCATCTGATGCTGATGAAGCTACAATCCGGAAGCAAAAACGTGAACAGAAGCAAGCTGTTTCCGGTCCGACTCATTGGTACCGCACAGCTAAGAACATCTACACTGCAGGCCCAAAGGGTGAGGGACAGAAGGTTTGGGAAGCGTACCAGCAGACACTTGGCCATAAGAAAGCTGATAATGGGCCCTCTGAGATCAGGCCTCCCGAAACAATGGTGAAAGTGAAGATCGAAAGGCGACCGCCTTGTCCTCTTCCACCCCCAACAAGTCCTGATGGAGTTCTCTTCCCACCGCTGCGGCCGCGGACGTCTCATACTGATAACAGTAACAAAGTAAACATACCCGACAGGCCAGATGCGCGGAGAGATTCTGGCTTCTTGAGCTCAATCTATGGACCACCGATAGCCGCTGAAAGAACAGTTGGATCAATAGTTGATGTGAGCAACGCTCACCCTCCCTTCCCAAGAATAGACACAGCACCGAAGGTACGAAGAGCTAAAGACGTGCCAATCGTAGATTTCCAACAGCCCGCTGAGAAGGAAGAGTCCAACTCATGGTGGAAACATTCGCCTTCCAGAGCACCTCAATCTTTGAAGTCCAAGATCTCACGTCCTGTCCCACTAATAGAACCAATCCAAGATACCACAGTCAACGTAACTGTAGAACGCGGTAGAATTGCCGGACCTACAGCTGAACTTCCCCTTCCCGTAACCCGCACTGACGTTCCCTTTTCCCAGCCGTCTTACGTCCATGAGAAGACTAAAGAAACTGGCCGACCCTCACCTCGAGCTTTTCATCTCCCTGGGTTCCATCTCAGTCCTGCTAAGAGCAAACGCAACGGCCGAGGGAAAGCAAATGTAGATGCGAACGACGACGCTCACTCGACACACTGGCACGACAAGGTCGTAGGACCAACGTTGAAGACCGGTAAGTCGTTGAAGCAAACTGCTATGCAGACTCTAGACAGCGTACACTCAGGGAGAAAGAAGACATTTTCGGAAATTAGCTTTGCGTGCCAGGGTAGGGTAGACGATGGACTGGATAGGTATCAGGTCAGTGAACAAAACTCGTCAAGCGACGATGAAGAGGACCTGTATCCTGAACCGTTGTTCTATGGTAAGATGTTAGGCAGAGATAAGAAGTTATCTGGACCTTAACTTGGGGTTTTGAAGGACTAATGAGGCCCTCCTTCGCGTCACTTCTTTCATGGAAGGCCGGATGACGTTTCCATTGTACTATTTTCTATTTATTCATCCTCTGATAATCTCACTGTGGACAGCTTTCGAGCAAGCGTCAAGACGCGCTTGTATTCATATGATAATACATTCATCCTTCACTTGTATTATCTACACCCCTCACACCGAGGCAACCCTTCAACTCGTATCCCCGTGAAAGACCATTACGCAGCCCGACATTGATGAGACGCGGGCATACCATTCGGACGCCTGACATGGCACTACACTGCTCGCATGATCACTTCTCCAAAAGCCGCAACACTCCCCGACCCAATCGTAGTCCTAGCGCTCTGATCATAAATCTGAACCTTGGCGCGCCAGGTATTCTCTAGACCAGGGTAGTAATACTGCACATCCCTATCTATCTGCTGGTAGTCCGAATCAGTGTTGAGCAGACAGGCGTCTTGCGAGTCGCTGAAGCAGTCAACAAAGTCGAGACCGCCGTTGGTAAAGTACGTCCTCGTACGTTTTGCGCTTGTCAAGTATACTTGCGGCCACAGAGCGACAAACTTTACATGCTATCCATCCTTTGCCTTGTCCAGCGAAACATCGGCATCTACATGTGTTCTGATGCCATTCAACTCCGACAACGCAGCAATGAGATCCTTCTGCGGCCCACCCAGATGCTCCAACACCTTCACTAGATTCTCTGTTTTGGGAATGAGCTTGTTTTGCGCTATTTTGATGAAAGAAGCGAGTGGTTTGAAAGCAGTTGCTGCTATCTCCTCGAGCAGGTAGTGTTGGTGATCCAGCGGTGTGGTGGACGAGTTGGACATATTGAGGAAGCTTGAAGTCGAGCCTGCTTCGCTTTCTTCGCTACGTGCGATCTGCTGTTTGGCAAGTCGATCGCGATCAACTACCGCATAAGTGATTGTAGCCTTGAGTCCTAGCGGCATTTCTTCGGTGCACACCACCCCATCTGGCTGGCTACACAGGGTCGCTTTGTATTCCGACCCATGCTGCCCAACGAGAAAAGTGGACACGTTTGACATGGAACTCGGCTGGATGCGGATCGTGGCAGATGAGTGTGGCCAGAATATCTGGGATAGCACAGAATGATTGTGCAGGATCTGGAGAATGCCATCGGCGTTGAGGCCGTCTGGGAGCGGGTATGTGCTTTTGCTGCCTGTTTTGGTAGAATACAAGACTTGCCACTTGTCAGATATCCACTGAATATACCTGCCAGTTGCTGGCGAAGGCACACGTACAAGATGCCATTATACGAGATTTGTCTCCCTGAACTTGATTACTAGCAATGTGTCGCCTCTTCAGTAACGAAGGGGAGGATGCTGATGAAGTCAGGCCGTGGGCACCAAGGTAGTAGCGGTCGTGCCTTTGACTCCGGAGAATGACGTTGTTTGCAAACCGGGGTGGTGGAGAAGCTTCTAAACAAATGCTTAAACGGCAGCCGCGGCAGCGGAGAAGTTTCGGAAGCAATGTCTGAACGGTAATGACGGCACTGGCCTTGTAGTGTATTCAATAGCCTTGCATCATCACCTCTGTACCAACTCAAGCCCTATGCAAACATCTAGTGATAGTGATATACACGTGTATGACGCAGAAGCTGTTCACACTGCTTGGAAATGGACTAAAGTATGAAGGAGCGTGGGAAGCTTACTTAGGACTGAGTCTCGTATTCTTAGGCAGATGTGGAACGGCGTCGCGTGCTGCAGTCTCTAAATAGTTGCATGCAGAACTAAATGTGAAGGATGCCGGTATCAGATGGCTGTATTGACTACTAGAGTGAGATATTCTGACATTGCACAGTCCATCCGAGCTGGAGGCGGAGGATTATGGAGTTGCTCGCACAGGCCACGTGCTGCCAGAGTTTTTGGAAAGCTAAAAGAGGGTAAAATAGTTTCGAAACGGGTTGCCTGACCGTTTTGGCCCCGGCTGATCATCCGCCGTGCATCCGGCGGAGAACGGATGGTCCCAGTGTAGTAAATTATGGGCATGGAAACGAGGATATGCATGAGATGGGGTATTATTAGGCTGGTGAAGATGGGAGGCTGGTAAGATTTAGCATGATGGAGGAGGAGTGGCAAATGCAGGCGCCTGCAGGCTGGGACGAGGAACACGATGAAGCGACTGGAGATGGGACAAGTTTTGGGCTGTGTCGATTGCGAAGATTGCAGAGCTTTAGCCCGGGTTTGTACTCGTGATGTTCATGGAAGGGCGTTGGTGTCTTGACTACGAGTAAGCCGAGACTGATAACTGCGAACTTCATCAGCATCGTCTGCATAGTGGGACGGGCCCTGGGGCGTAGGTGATGAGGCACGGGCGGGAACAGGCGCAACTCATGGCAGTCTCCATCCTCCCGTCAACTCACGCGACGGCCCACTGACCAAGACCAACGTGGCCTCATGAGAGATCCGAACGCGCCACTGCTAAGAAGGATGTTTCCCTATTAGCAGCCTGGCGCATCATTGCCATGGTCTCGTACTACCCCACGATGCAGCCATGGACGAAAATAACCGTGCAGCAAGAAACGAAACAAAACTACCTTAAGGCAGCTAGAGGGCCGACGATATCCAGGTAAATATCATGGTCGGAGGCTAGTGAGTCGATCCGAAGGGAATTAGCATGCGTTGTGCCTGGTCGTGCAGCAGACCCTGGGCGCACAATGCAGCAGCGCTCACATCACGACAGCGGCATTGATAGCTGCTTACAGCCAAGGCTTCTTGGATTGATCCAGATGGGCTGCTGATGAAGTGCGAGCGGGCGTGCGGATCCTTTATTCGAGTCGTTGCCAGCGGGCCATGGCGCGACCGAGCTTGCTCAAGGGCGGATCGGAGACACGCAGGTGCCGTGGTGTCTTGCTGTTGCTGTCTTGTCGGGACTCGATGTCGCCCTTGGACTTGACGAGAGGTGGGCCGCTATCAGAGCGGGGCGGCGCCTTCCCTCTCGTCTTGGAGGCTCCTTCCCGCCGCCATTGGTCGTCTGAGTTTGCTGCGCGCTTCCCGCAAGCTTAATCCGCCCTAGCGCCCACTCTGCGTGATGCACAGGCCCTGCACCCTTCAACCACTCACCGGCGACAACCACCATGTCGCGTTTTGCAGGCGTCAAACGTCTTGCATTCATTGGACGTCAGCCACTCAATGCCCTGCCGACCGCGACGCCAGCTCGCTGGACAGAGTTCGCTCCCGAGGGCACGAGGCGTGGGCATGGCTTTGTTCCTCGTTTTACCTATACCTCGGACGGCCCTCACAACGTCTGGAGGCGCAAGAGCAGACACGCACAACTGACCCATCCAACGGCCTTGCGAGGAAAACTGCCATTGCCACGCTGACTGACGGCATAAGCACCCTGTCAGATTTGCCCTTAAACCAAGCTCTTCGCGCTGCAGTGTCCAGGTCTGGATGCGCGTCGTTTGTAAATCGTCTATCGACTTCATCCGGGCGTCTATTTCTGGGCCACCACTCCCCTCCTCGCTCTGCGCGCCATTGGCATCCAGCTCGTCTCCCCACCCAGCCTATCAGACGCCCACCTGCAGTACTCCCAGCAGCCTTCCTCTAGGCGCCATACATTTAGAACGTTGTAAGTACCCGCCCGCTTTCCCATCGCAACCTTCTCCACCTGCTACCATCCGTGCTCCCCACTATCCAATCCTCGACCGTTCCCTCCTCGAAGCGCCCTGAGCCTAAAAGCCCAGCGCTTCGCCCATTGCTAGACCTCGTCTTTTCTCCAGCAGGTCTCTTATTGTAATACGTCGTGCGTCTTTTATCATTTGTCTCTCTTACCCTCTTGCGACTGGTCTAAGCTGGCCTGGATTTTGGTCGTCGTCGTCCTGTCTTACATTTCTACCTCTCTCTCCCGTCTCCACTACATGAAAGCCTCCAGCTTCCTCGAGTGAACCTTGGATTCTCTTAGAATGGCCGCCAACGATAAGAAGATTACCCAGATCACGATTGAACGACGAGGCTCCAAAGACTCCCTCGACGTCAGGACTCCACGCGCAGCACGCTTCGCCGAAGCAACATCAGTCTACTCGCCGGTTGATCCTCCTCGGTCGCCCATCGAGTACCCAACCAACCACTACAAGCCACAACCCCAGATCGCAGACACAGGCTTCGGCTACATGCAATCCGTCGAGATGGAGGAAACCGATCGGAGGTACCTTCCTCCACCAACCCCCAAAACCCCACTCAAGAGTGCATTGAAGTCGCCTGGCGCTCCGCCCCGGACGCCGGCCGGCGCAATGTCAATCATGAGCCCTACCTTCCGGGAAGAGCATCAGCTTGAGAAGCGGGAAGCCATGACCGACAAGGAGCAAGCAAAGGATTTGGTAAGTCTTCAGTCAGTCTTTCAGTCACATGCAGTTGCTAATAATGCATAGAAAATCAAGGTTCGCGTTCGACTAGCAAAGATCTTCCTACGGGGCATCAACTTTGCCTGCTCGCTCATCGTCCTTGCCATGGTCGCCAGTGCCTTTGCCATCTTCAACGCCACAAAGAACCTCGCACCAAGGAACAACCTTCCACCATGGGCCGATAACACCAAGGTCTGGCCTCAGATTCTTCTGCTGTCCATCGCCTGCGTCTCCCTCGTCATGTCTATCTTTGTCATCATCGCCTACTGGAGAGGAGGTCACCATCGAGCTGAAAAGGTTGCGGCATACTACACTGTCTTTGCTGTTGGATTCTTCATCTTTAGCATCGTCATGTGGGGTGTTGGTGCAGCCGTATTCAACCAAAGCAAAGCGCAGAACAACAACAAAGACATGTGGGGTTGGTCCTGCGTTGACAATAAGCGACGACATCTCTTCGAGGACGATATCGCCTACGGCCTTGTCTGCCGTCTTCAGGTAAGCACACTCTTCATGGTGGCAACGGAGAATGAATACTAACGCTTCATCAGAACTGGGCTCTCGTTTGCTGCATCATCGAAGTCGTAATCGAAGTTCTAGTCATTGCCATCTACGGCATCGTCTTCTACCGCTTCTGGTCTAAGCGCAAGCTCCGCAAGTCCATGGCCATGCGCGACCGTGCCCGTTCCGATCTCTACCTCGCCCAGCTTCGCTCGCAATCCGCACCCAACACCCCTGGCTTTGGTCCCATGTCTCCCCGCTCCGGCGGCTGGCGCCCACCTCCAGGTCACCCAATGTACGTTGACCCGCACTCTGCCGCTGAGGCTGGCGAGAGCGACAAGGTCCAATACGCCTACGCTCGCGAGATTGCTCAGCCCCAACCATTCACTCTCCAGGCACCGCCTATCAAGGTCACTGGTGCCACACCCAAAATCGAGCAAGATGGCTTCGACTCTGCACCCGCACGGACAGGCACCGTATCCCCACCACTGCCATCTCCAGGCTTCCAAGAAAGGAGGAACGAGCATGTTGCTGCTGCGCCGGGTGAACAGCAGTACGCTGCTGTTCCCATCCCCGGTGCTTACACACCGCTAGCATCGCCCTCATACCCACCTCCACAACAGCAACAACCCACAGGCTTTGACTTTGGCTCTTCAGTGACAGGTCAGCGATAAAGCCGTTGAGTTTGCTGCTTGAACGTGTGTTGTACTGTGGATTTAGCGCGCATCGTCACCTCTCCTTTCTCTTCTCAATCAATCTGGAATCTGGTTGCATGGTTTTCGCACAACGATATCAGGAAATGTACATTCTTCCACCCCTTTGAAGCGAGGCTTCGGCCGGGCTTTGTGTTTTCCTTTGTCTGTCTCTCCGTCTATCGCTAATCGGTGTTTTGGGATTGGGAATGTTTTTAAGATACCTTTGAAGTAAGAATGCCTCCTTACTACGCCTCTCGTTGTATATGACATGAGGGATGGGGGGTTGCTGCAGCAGAATGGAGCAGAATCAGATTTATTGTGATCTTTGAGAATGCCAGATGAAATACAAAGATCTTACCTTTCAAAACTTGAATTCCCGTATGCTTACGTTGTGACTGATTCATGTTGTATCTATACTACTACCATCATCCGCAACACTCGGCGAATTCTTTCGTGGAAAATCGCTGCCAACACGATGCACACAGCGCATGACCATCGAACCACTCTGTCATTCAACCCTAAACACCGCAAAACCACGCCTCACAGTCAACGTCAGCGACTACGCCACGCACACAACCCGAGCGTCTCGCCAAACTACTCCACCGTGACCCACGGCCGCAGGAGAGGTCTACGGGGCGCTCGCAGCCGCCCGGCCTGCTTTGCCGCAGGCACAGCGCGTGAACTGGTAATTGCGTAATCCGGTGGCTGAGCGTGAGATGAAGTGGACTGACGGGAGAAATGAGGGTGGTCATTGATGTAGACGGGAGTATTATGGCTGATATATATGATGGTGCTTGTGTTATTTCGGAAGTTATGTACATGCGCCGGACGAACGGTTTGTGTCTGTCAAAGAACTCAGATGTACAATAACGAGATGTTCATGAGATCGCGTTGAATGTTCAAGTCATAGCCCTTGTATGCGCGCCACTTGCAGGCTTGGGCGACGCCTGGATGTCTCGCGACGTTCTTGGTGGCGGGGATGCTGTACCGCACCTACTGTATATCCACGCGAAGATAAGCAAGTATGACGACATGTTTGGATCGCGCAGTTAGTCCTCAAATCTGCATTACGTGAGATGTGCGTCTAGACGTCTCAACCTTACAGTCATTCACACTTGTCCCGCACAGGCATGTAGATCAAGTGTGATGACATTCGAGTATCTTGGGGTACTAGTCGATCCTGTCATGTCAGTGCAACAACAGAACAGACACATCACATGCGACGACATCGAGCAGAGATGATCATACAATGGTTATGCGGAACATTCACCCAAGTGAAGCCTCCATTGTGTTTGTGATCGTAGACCCGCTCGTTAGAGACGAGGTCGCTCCATTGATAGGCCGCAAGTTCAATGCTTGCTCTTTTGTAAGATACATTCCAGGACTCCGTAGGACCGAACCCCCCGAGACCGAAAATGCTGGTGATCGTGCAAAATCTTCACTTCGTTCCTTTCCCCCAAACCGACGATACGTTTATCGGACGATACCCTCGAATCGGTTCTTGTACCACTTGACGGTCTCCTGTTGGTTGACCTTGTGGGAGGCGCCGATCTTGCTCTGGCACCGCCTGCGCTTGGCGACGCGCTCACCGGGGCGGGTCATGCAGACGTAGAAGTCCATACCGTAGATACTGCTCCAGTCAGCCAATGTCTCCCTCGCTCAGGATCCAGATTCCACATACCCAATGCTGGGGTCGTACTTGATACCCAAGTCGATGTGCTCGCTGATACCGAAACCGAAGTTGCCAGACTCTGAGAAGTTGCGCTTGCGGAGCTCGTACTCCTTGACCTTGAGACCACGCTCGAGGATCTCCTCGGCCTTGGGGCCACGGACGGTGACGTGGACAGCGATCTTTTCGTTCCTTCGGATACCGAAAGTGCGGACGGTGTAGCGGGCCTTGGAGTAGACGGGAGTTTGACCGGACAGCTGCTCGAGCACCTTGGCGGCACGAGTGAGACGATCACCAGACTCGCCGACGGAGATGTTGAGGACGAGCTTCTGGATGCGGAGCTCCCGCATGGGGTTGGAGGCCTTGGAGTCGGACTGTCATGGCTGTTAGTTTGCGCAGAGCAATTGGCGGTCGAGAATCGGTGCGTACCATGGTGATGACTGCGGAGGTTAGTAGTCGATGGGTGGGCTGTCGTGTCGCTGGTGTTGGAGTCGCAATTCTCAAGGCATTTTTGAGCGGAGGTGGCTTAAGCGAGCCAAGCCGCGGCGCACGTGCCAGGCTGCCAGAGCTCCGAACTGCAACTTCTATCGCGAACAGCCAGCAGCTCCATACGCCCCGCCTACCGCCAACACCAAGGGGATACTCTCTCAGAACTTTTACAAACCCTTCCCTGCATTTCAAGTCGTCCTCGGACGCGCATTACCAATCATGTCTGGCGCCGCAAACCGACAGGGAAAGATGGTAAGTAAATCCGCCCAGCAGCTCGAGTCTTTGACCTGAGAGAAGACGCGCATAGAAACTGACTGACGTCTGGTGATATAGCAAAATCTAGTAAGCGCTCCAGAATCCGCTCATAGTCGCATGCAACTTACAAGTTCAGATCAACTACCGCATGAAAGTTACACTCCAAGATGGTAGACAAATGGTCGGGCAGATGCTCGCATTCGACAAGGTCAGTGTCGCGTACCCTTTCTCTGCCTACTCTGCTAACTCCATCTCTGCAGCACATGAACCTCGTTCTCGCCGACACAGAAGAGTTCCGACGCACACGAAGAAGGGGCAAGGCCGCGCCCGGCGCAACCCAGCAGGTCACCGAGACTGAAGAGCGACGCGCAATTGGACTTACCATCATTCGTGGCGCGCACGTAATCTCATTATCTGTCGACGGACCACCGCCTGCCGACCCTGCCGCGCGACTTGGGAACGCTGGAGGATCAACTACTGCTGCGGCGCTGGCTGCGGGACCTGGTGTAGCGCGTCCTGCTGGACGTGGTCTCCCAGTCGGTCTTACTGGCCCAGCTCCTGGTGTTGGAGGTTCCGGTCCTGGTTTCGGAGGTGGCTTCCCAGGCGCACCTGGAGGCTTTGGTGGCCCGCCTGGTTTCCCAGGTCGTGGCGGACCTGGTGGACCACGTACGTTGCCCATGATCATAACTTGAGGAAGTTTGCTAACAAGCCATAGCCGGGTTCCCTCCCGCTGGTGGACCGCCTGGATTCGGAGCACCACCAGGCTTCGGAGGACCGCCCGGTTTCCCAGGTCGCGGTGGGCCTCCTGGTTTCGGTGGCAGGTAGACGCAGGACAACGAACGATCATGATGAAACATCACAGGAAAGATTTGGCATTGGACGATCGAACACGGCGCGTGCCTACATCGCACGTCTCAGGAGATACCTAGGAAAAGGACTAGACACACGTCCGACACATCGTAAGGGAGAAGTATCCCTAAGATGCGATGTGGTAGTGATTGCAAAAAGCACCAAAAGGGCAGCATACCAAGTTCGAGAGTGTACGGAAGTTTAGTTGGAGGGGCATCGAGCATACCACCGGGTTGAATGCAGAACAAGAATCAGTCACGTCAATTTGACCATGAGATTAGCTCCAATGACCCAAGTTTGACGTGCCTATATTGAAAGTCTTCGCCATAGTGAGCGACCATGTCAATTGCTTCATCCCCATCCCACACGACACCGGAGAACAAACAACGTGCAATTCGCCAGCTCTACTCGATCTAGCTCCTTGTGACACAGTCCATCCTATTTATTCCCTCGTATTTCCGGCCAGCATCACCGTGCACGTGATGTCTTTCCCGTTGTCGGAAGGCAGTCTGCGGTTCCCGCACCGTCCCTGTTGTTCGGCCCCCCAATTATCGCTTGGCACCCAACCTGTCCGTCGTGCGTCCGCAACTCGCAAACTGCGACAAACCGACCCACGAGAGCTTCCACGTCAAGCCGCCCACGCAACTCGGTCCTCGGTTTCCTCCCGGTAAATAAGTCAACATGGCCGCCGCGATCAAAGCCCTCAATGCGAAGATTCGCTCAAACAAGTACACGGATTACTTTTGCTCGACTCGTACGTTTACCTCGTTCGTCTCTTCGCGGGATTGCGCATTGCAAGAGCTTGGGAGGAGGGCGCGATGAAGGAAAGATCTGGAGATTTTATAGAGGAGTGATGTGAAAAGGAAGAGAAGAGAGAGTAGTGGGCTAACGCAAAGATAGATTTCTGGGGCCCGGCGAGTAACTTTGGTATCCCGATTGCGGCTATTGCGGACATGAGCAAAGATCCTGAGATGTACGTGCTGCCTCCTCCTCTTCACGACATTACTATGGCCAAACCACCTGAACAATACGCGATGCAACCCGCCCTCTTCCTATCCACACATCCTCGACCTGATTCCACCACACCCCTCCTCATAACATTCAGCTAACCCCACCCTAGCATCTCCGGCCGCATGACCGGCGCCCTCACCCTCTACTCCGGCACATTCATGCGCTACGCCATGGCAGTCACACCAGCCAACTACCTGCTCTTCGGATGCCACGCCATCAACTTCTCCTCGCAACTCGTCCAAGGGTACCGCTACCTCAACTACTGGAACTTCGGCGGCCGGGAAGCCAGCTTGGCAGGAAAAGCGGAACAAGCAAAGGACGGGGCGATGGGTATGGTGGGAAAGGCGGAGCAGAAGCTTGAGAAGGTTGCGGAGGACGTTAAGGGCGTTATTCCGAAATAAAGGAATGGGACGACAGAGTATACCGAGTTGAGAGGGGATGCATGCGTGAGCTTGTGTATGAATGGATATACATACTTTTCGCAAACCTACTATGATACAACTTCTGTTATGCTGGACCAAGATCTACACCACTACTATGTACACATTGATTACATGAGACTGCTCCTCCCTCCAATCTCCGTTCCACCCTGGCCATTCGGCAAATCTCCATCTCGCCCATCAACAAACTCTCTGTAAATCTTCTCGAGACGCATCCGCTCTTGAGCCGAGATACTGCTACGTCCGCTGGAAAGAGACGACTCAATGTGCTTCCATTGGATCTGCGGATCCTTCCTCTCACCCCCGTCTTCTTGTTCTTTAGTCGCCCTGTCCTCGTCTTCTCGCTGCGACGAGCCATCAGAACGCTGGAGCTGCTTCTGCTTCTTGCGTAGAGCTTGTAGAGCCGCGATTTTCTGAGCAATCATGGCGCGCTCGGTGAGTTGGGCGGAAGTGGCTAAGGCAGAGGTAGATGTAGATGAAGGGTCGTCGCCGTAGCGGAAGTAGGAGAAATCTGGGATACCCTTCTCTTTACCGTTGCTACTACCGCTGCTTCCATCTTTCTTGTGATCTATCTTCGAGGGGTCGACGTCTCCGAGCACGTCGTGGATGGCTTCCAGTTGGGCGTTGTATACCACAGCTTGGAGATCGGCGCCGGAGTAGCCTTCTGTTCGCATTGCTATTTCGCGGAGATTCTCGCCTTCCTGTCCGTCGCCTAGGAGGCTGGGTGCGAGGTGTAGTTTGCGTGTTACGGCACGTAGGATGTCGATGCGCTCTTCTACGTCTGGCATATCACATAGCAGTGATTTGTCAAGACGACCGGGGCGGAGGAGCGCAGGATCGATCAGATCGGGGCGCGACGTAGCAGCTAAGACGTAGACACCTGAAAGACCTTCCGCTCCGTCCATCTGGGTGAGAAGTTGGTTGACCACACGATCTGTTACACCCGTTGAGTCGTGTCCACGTTTCGGTGCGATACTGTCGAATTCATCGAAGAACAAAACGCAAGGTCGCGCTGCTTCTGCGCGTTCGAAAAGATCACGGACAGACTTTTCAGAGGCACCAATGTACTTGTTGAGGATTTCAGGTCCTTTGACTGAGATGAAGTTCAGGCCGCACTCGCCTGCTACGGCGGATGCGAGGAGAGTCTTGCCGCAACCTGGGTAGCCGTACAGGAGTAGACCTGATCGGAGACGTAGTGGGCATTTTGCGAAGATGGGTGCGTAGGTTGTAGGGTATTGAAGGGTCTCTAACAGAACTTGTCGTGTTGTATGAAGACCGCCGATGGAATCCCATTTCGTGGTGGAGGATTGAAGAGTGACATTTCGCAGGGAAGCGGGCGTGAAGCCAGAGAGAGCCTGTGTGTAGTCGTCCCGTGTAAGAGAAACAGTAGGGGCGGTTGATGTAACTGAACGAATCAATGCCTCGTTACGGGCACGCGATGTGAGTAGCACAAGATCGCCAGGCATGTAGCCGTCTGTCTGGCCAGCGAGGTCGAGGAAGTCAATGGAGGTGTCGATGGTGAAGGCGTAATCCTCAGAGGGTTGCTGTGGTATGCTATCAGTGCTAGGGTGACTGCGGTGAGCGGTACTGGGTCGACTGGTGGATGGAGATGGCGGGAAAGCATGGCCATTGGGCTCCTTCGACTGCTCTGTTTTGGCGTCCTTGAAAGCAAGCATCTCAAGGACCTTCCTTCTACCGTCTTTGTTGGGCGCTTTGAGACTGACAATCTCGCGGACAATGTGTCCGCCAACGATGACATTGTTCAGCGCCTCTTTGCCTTGCGCAGTTGCTAGCAGGACTACACCAGAGTCCATGGAGCAGTATTGCCTGACGATGTTGATCAGACACTCGCTAACATGCCGACTCCGTCCGTTCTCGTTGCCAACTTGAAGTTCAGTCTCTACAGGGCAAAGCTTGTCCAAGTCGTCAAGAATGACTACTGCATTCCCACCGCCTCTTGCCCCCCATGAGGCAGAAGCGAACAATCTGTTCAGAGTCTCCTTGATAGTCGCGACTCGCGTCTCATCTGTTACAAGTTTGCGGCAGGGGAAATAGATGGTGTTGAATAGATACTCGGTCCGCAGCTGATGGGCGAGCAGTTGAGCGCATTGTGACTTTCCTGCCCCGAGGCCACCTGTGAGTAAGACGGAAGAGTTGTGCGTCAGGTGTGATCGTAGTTGCTGAATGAGAGGGTCTATGCCAACCAGGTTCGCAGGCGTCTGCGGTAGCGGGTCACCTTGCTGCCAGCCCTTGGCCCAGCTTGTTGGCGTTGGCACCTCTTGACCTAGCTCAAGTGGTGGCTTCCTCTCCGGGAAGAGCACCCATGAGACTCCGGCTGTCGATGATGGCGGCTCAAACCTTACAATGCCTCCTTGCCAACCAAGCTCGGAGTCCTTCACAGGAGGCAGGATCATTCCGTCTGTAAGTGGCCCGTCCAGGAGTCCGTTCTTCTTTCCGTATGTTGTCTTGATCTTCTGTATGGCATTTTCCTGGTCCTGCTTGGACTCACCGCCAAACTTCAACGACGCATTGACCTGTGATGCAATGGTAGAAAAGGGGATGATCTTGACAGACTTGACGACAGGTTCCCTTGATTCTTTCGTACCTTGCGGTTTCATGGCCGGCGGCTTGGGCGTTTGAGCTGGGGCACCTTCGATCCGGACAAGACCGCCCACAAAGTTCTCGAAGCCCAGAACTCTGCAGAGATCGGTTGAAAGCGCCACATGTCGACTATCCGGCGCGTCCTCCCATGCTATGATCTTGGCGACCACGCGCGTTGCGGGCTTCTCCTGCTCCTGCTCTTTGGACATGTCCACGGGCTCCTGTAGCCCGGCGGGCTTGATGATTGACACGGAGACCCAGTTGGCGCCTCTGAGAGCCTTGGTGAGGAGTACGTCCTTGTCTACCCATACCTTCAGGCCGTCGGCGTCTGCGTCCTCTTCCTCGTCGAACCACTCTTGGGCGACACTGCGATCAACTCCACGCAGGAAGATGACGCCTTTGCTCGCGGCATCCTCGCGACCGCTGCGCCGCCGGACTGTGCTTGCCGTGCTCTTTCCGCTCTTCCTCGACGCAGCACCTACACTTCTGCTTTCGCGCGTCGAGCTCCTTTCCTTTTGCCGTGTCTTGGGCGCAACGATGACCTCGGCGTCGGGCGAGATCTTGACGAAGAGTGAGGGGTTGGGCGGTGCGGGCGCGATGGAGGTGACGGTGATGTTCGCCGTGGTCGTGGGAGACAGGTGCAGCGTGAGAGGATGCGGCGACTGGGCCTGGGGGTTCGGGAGCGCGCGTATCTGAGAGAGGAAGTTCAACTCCAAGAACTGGGCGTGCAGCTCTATCATCTCCCAATCAACAGGGGTCAATGGCTCGATGTTGATGGTATGCGCCTGTGGAGGATCCAGATGCAGCAGTATGCCCACCTTCTGGCCCTCTTGGAGCCCGATCAACCTGGCGAAGGTGGCATCCACCTCGACTGCTGGCAGGTCCTGTTGGCTGACTGCCGGGCTGCCTCTCAGGCCATCTCGTCCGACGACAGGCGCGATGCGGCGCTTGCTCTGCATGCCCGTCCATCCTACAAAGACCGACTTGGGCGCGGCATTCCTGTTGTCCGACGCACCCGGTGGGGGAGGCTGGCGGTACGTGAGCTCGACGACGACATTCTGGGCGACGGTGTTGGCGTTGACGAGCACGGAGACGAGCGAGGACGGGAGGTTGACCAGGCAATTCTTCAACGACTGCTGCAGGGCAACTTCGGCCTGGACAGCATTGCCGGCGGGCTTCTTGGGCGGCATGGCGGCGAGGGTGGAGGAGTGAATGGCGGTGCTGCTGTCGGTGTCGCAGGCCGCCTACCTCGAGCTCTCCACGCGGGCCGAGGTCGAGGTGCAGGGCGGCGGCGGTGCCCCAAAGCGGTGCTAGTCGCCGGGCGTGGGAACGCGGGTCGACGCGCCTCAGAGCTGCAACGCGACCAGCCCCAATTTTGCTACCGCGCATCCCTCCCCGCTGCATCAACCCTCGACGACGACCCCGACCCCGACACCAGCCCCAGACACCATGGCGCTCCTTACCACGAGTGCGCCCGTCAACTACGACGAGCAGGAGGGTGTGTGTGCACGCGCAAAACACTGAAACCCCCAGCTAACACCCGCCAGCCGCCTTTGTTGACTTCCTCAAAAACTACAAATCAGCCTCGACCGACGCGGCCGACCAGCTCCAGGGCCTGAACATCAGCGGCAATGGCGACGAGGAGTACGACATGGTGGACGACTCGGACGACCCTGCGCCCAACGGAGCCCAGTCCCGCGCCAAGTCGAAGCTCAAGTACATGGACCAACTCCAAGACGTAGCGAACCGCGTGCGCGACGAGATCCAGATAGACCTCAACGACGTGGAGGCCTACGAGAAGGCGACCTCAGACGACGAGCACAACTACCGGCTGGTCGAGTCCATCGAGCGCAATGCACACCACTACATCGAGATCTTCTCGCGCGCAGTCGACAAGTGCCTGCCCGCACCCACCAGAGAACTAGAGTACGGCCCCGTGACATCCTGCTCAGGCAGAGACTAACAGCACCAGTTTCAAAGATGATGTCCTAGACGTGATCATGACGCAGCGCTCGAAGCGCAACGAAAGACAGCAGGAGATGCAGGGAGTCGACGACAGCGCACAGGCTGCGCCCGAGACCATGTTTCCTCCTGCCTTGACGAGACGATACACGCTCAACTTCAGGCCCAGGATACCGTCTGGTTCCAGCAGCCAGCGCAGCATGAAGGCGCTGGCTGTCCGCAACGTGCGAGGAGAGCACCTGGGCCATCTCATCACAGTCCGTGGTATTGCAACCAGAGTGTCGGACGTCAAGCCTGCTGTGCAGGTCAACGCCTACTCTTGCGATCGCTGCGGAAGTGAAGTTTTCCAGCCCGTGACCACCAAGCAGTTCACCCCGCTCGTCGAGTGCCCGTCCGACGACTGCAAGAGCAACAAGACCAAGGGCCAGCTCTTCCTTTCTACGCGCGCCTCCAAGTTCCTGCCTTTCCAAGAAGTCAAGATTCAGGAGATGGCGGACCAAGTACCCGTGGGTCATATTCCCCGGCAATTAACCATCCACTGCCACGGCGCGCTTGTCAGGCAGATCAACCCCGGAGATGTCATCGATTGTGCTGGTATCTTCCTCCCCACGCCCTACACTGGATTCAAGGCCATCCGGGCTGGTCTCCTTACCGACACATACCTCGAAGCACAATATGTCATGCAGCACAAGAAGGCCTACGACGACATCGTGCTTGCTCAACCAACTCTCCGACGGATGAACGAGCTTGAGAGGACTGGTCAGCTGTACGAGTACCTATCGCGATCCATTGCACCTGAGATTTTCGGTCACGTCGATGTCAAGAAAGCTCTTCTGCTCCAGCTCATTGGTGGTGTCACAAAGGAGGTCGGCGACGGCATGCGCATCCGTGGTGACATCAACGTCTGCTTGATGGGTGACCCCGGTGTGGCCAAATCCCAATTGCTCAAGTACATTACCAAAGTAGCACCTCGTGGTGTCTACACTACTGGTCGTGGTAGCAGTGGTGTTGGTCTCACCGCCGCTGTCATGCGCGACCCCGTCACTGATGAAATGGTGCTTGAAGGAGGCGCCCTCGTCTTGGCTGACAACGGCATGTGCTGTATTGATGAATTTGACAAGATGGACGACAGCGACCGAACGGCGATCCACGAGGTCATGGAACAGCAAACCATCTCCATCAGCAAGGCTGGTATTACAACCACTCTGAATGCCCGCACATCAATCCTCGCAGCCGCTAACCCATTGTACGGCCGCTATAACCCTCGTCTCTCGCCGATTGAGAACATCAACCTTCCTGCTGCGCTTCTCTCACGTTTCGACGTCCTGTTCCTCATCCTTGATACCCCTGCGCGAGACTCTGATGAAGAGCTGGCACGCCACGTCACCCACGTGCACATGCATAACGCTCACCCTGAAGCCCCTGGCGGCATCATCTTCAGCCCGGCCGAAGTACGACAATGGGTTGCTCGCGCGCGATCATACCGACCAACTGTGCCAAAGGAGGTTTCGGATTACATGGTTGGTGCCTATGTGCGCATGCGTCAACAGCAAAAGCGCGACGACGGTAACAAGAAGGCCTTTACCCACACCTCGCCGCGTACACTGCTTGGTGTACTCCGTCTTGCACAGGCTCTGGCGCGTCTGCGGTTCGCCGAACAAGTCATCTCGGAAGATGTAGACGAAGCTCTCCGCCTTACCGAAGTCAGCAAGGCCAGTTTGTACGCCGATGAGAACCGTGGGATTGATCACACTCCAAGCAGTAAAATCTACCACCTCATCAAGTCCATGGAGGCGAGCGGTGCTGCTGCTGTCGGTGATGGCACCAGGGGTGAACTCGATCTTCGCAGAGTTAGGGAAAGAGTCCTGGCCAAGGGCTTCACAGCCGATCAGTTCGAGCAGGCTATTGACGAGTACTCCATGCTTGACGTAAGTACCATCGCCCCAACGTTTGAGTTTATGCACGATGCTAACGCTTTTTGACAGGTCTGGCAAACAACCGGAGAGGGCACAAGGCTTGTGTTCATCGAGGCTGGTCTGGAAGATGAGGATATGGATGCCGATAACGACTTCTAAAGCATGGGAGGGAAGCGGTGGCAGAGGATGTAGATGTATCTGGTTACGGCGTACCAAGGCGTTGGATATCCGAACGACGCTTAGCGCGCGTCTATTTTGCTTGCAGCAGCTTCGCATAGAAATTCCAATGAAGCAACGATGTACAAATTCGTCTTCCACGGCCGCCCACCGAATGTCGCGTGAGGGCGTGGGTGGCTGTCACATGCCAAGGCAGCCGTCTGCAGGCAAGCATCGTCGGTGCGTGGTGAACCCTCGCGGGGTCGCTTCCGAAAAGTGGGAGAGCTCTGTTTCACTGTGCATTCTCTCACAACCACTCGCAGTTCCTTTGATTACCCATGTGGTGAGAATTCGCTTCGAGTCTCGTCCACGGTCTTACCTTCTTAAAGAGGTTACCTCCAACTGCGAATCTCGCGACGCGGCAGAAACCAGCCAGATAAGCTTGCGCCCGCTCTCCTCTCCTCTCACTGTGATTTCTCGATCAACCGCAAACCCCAGACGAGTTCGCGCTCCCCAGAATTCTTCACAATGGCTCCAGGCGCAGCAAACAACTTTGCGCAATTCATGGTGGTAGGACGTAAGTGCACCCCTCCATGCTGCCTCCGCCCACATCCACAACACTTGATTGCGCTCCCATTGCACCTGCTGACGAACCCGCAGCAACATGTTTTTTCCTCGGCATCATGTTTGCGCAACTCCCATACGACTACAATGTACTATGGACCATGCCCGCCGACCGATCAGCCTACTTCGACATCCTTGAATCGCACATCAAGTTCCTCTATGCCTCGCCTCCCATCGTATCGCGCATCCTCAACCTAGCCATCGGCACCGGCCTCCTCGGCTTCCTCATCAAGCTCTTCAAGCCCAACCAAGCCAACATGCTCTTCGATGGCGCATCGCTTGTACTCTACATGGCTGGTATCACCGTCTACCTGACCAACATCGTCAAGGGGTTCAGGGTCGTGACAGCGGGTATCTACGGTGACGTGAACAAGGCGGCGCCGGGTGAGATCACGGACGAAGATATGGGAGACTACATCTCGAGGGAGGACACGTTGAGGGTTTTTGCGGCTAGTAATACAATCCTGGCGCTGGTGCTCGTGGGTGTGCTGGTACTGCAGGCCGGGCAGTGGTACGCCAAGAGGGCTGAGGAGAAGGAGATCGAGGAGTTTGAACGCAAGGCTGCGGAGGCCAAGGGCGCTGGGAAGAAGAAGCAGTAGAAAACAAACTCGCTGCTCATGAGTGGGCTTTGGGGTAGCGCTTTCGCATCTCAAGGAACTCAATTTGGGTCAAGTAGGCTCTCAGCTTTTCTTCTCTTCTGTCATGTGTAGTTATCAAGAGTTGGGATCGGTTCGTGGTATACGAAACGAGTTGTGTAGGAACAATTGGGTACATAACATTCTTCGTGAGATGCACTTGTTCATGACTTAATATCTTTCAGGTTCCTCTATGTGCTTAGTATCAACCGCTATTCCCTTGATACATACGAATCCTGCCTGTCTCCACGATCGATTCAATCCTACCATCTGAACTCACCTCAGAAAGCGTCAGCGGTGTATATTCGGTTTGGTAGCGCTTTCCTGTTTGGCACAACTTAACAACAATAACAACTCTCACCTGCCTGACCTCTCTTTCTCCCCTGCCAACCTCATCTACATCCTTCACAACGACTGGCACCTCTTGTTTCGACATACCGCGACATTTCAGCTTGATTGGGGATATGTTGACCGATGGCTAGTGCTACTCACTTCACCGATTGACAGATACGCACACGGTCGCACCTTCTCACCGCTCACGGGAGGACTTACGCCGAGCAAGCAAGAGGTAGTTGCGGCCATTGAACTTCATGAATTCTTCATCTACGTTACGTCAGGGGAAAGCATTACCAACCATGTCGCGGCACCAGGCAGCTTCCGCTCGCGGACGCAAACAGACCGGGACCAGGACCAGGATGGAACACCGAGATCGAGCTGCTGCGGCCTCAACAAAC
Source organism: Alternaria incomplexa (assembly GCF_024043165.1). Taxonomy (NCBI): domain Eukaryota; kingdom Fungi; phylum Ascomycota; class Dothideomycetes; order Pleosporales; family Pleosporaceae; genus Alternaria; species Alternaria incomplexa. The sequence continues at coordinate 352,626 of NW_026249852.1, forward strand.
GGTCTGCTCAACCGCCAATTCGCCAGCATTACGGACGTGCTCGTCAAAGCAAGTCAGCGTCGCAACGCTGAACTACAAGAGCTACAGCAGAGGCGTTCGAGGCCAGTACCCATCCCATCAACACCAAAAGCTGCACCAGAGCTTCCTGTCACCCCCGAGCCTGAGCTATCACAGGGCAGCGATTCTTGTGACGATCGTCCCGAGCTTGAACAAGCTTACAAAAGTGACAAGAACACTGCGAGTGACGAGCCAATGGCGGCTGCTTCTGTTGAAGGATCATCAGGTAAGCATTTAGGCATCAACTAATCGCTCAACTCAGCCCGACTAACCAACAAATAGACATGCAACAGACACAGGTTCACCTGCGCGGCGGCTACTTATCGGACCGTGCCGAGAATCCCAAGATGATGCTCGCGGAGCTCGATTCGTCGCTGCGACAGCGTTCAGACATTGGTAATAAGGAGAAGCTTGATGGTGACTATGATCTATCACGAATGCTGGCAGATATGAAGCGGGATCTGTTCTCGTCAAAGGATACTGTGGTTGTACGCGACAACAGTCTGAAGGCCACGGGCGCAGACCTCAGTTTGAACAAGGAAGACGAATTGTCAGCTTTGGCCGAGCGTCTAGGCGTCGACATTGGCGAAGACGATATCATGGAGAACAAGGAAGCCATGCCTGCCGAATCAGGTGAAGAGAAGCAAATCCCTGACACAGACTGTTCCAATGATGAAGACGATAATCTCGAGACTCTCCGCGCGAGGATGAACGCTATGTTCTCTCCACCCTCCAACATGACCCCCGACAGCTCTCGCAGAACCGCCCAGGCCGTATCTGTTGTCGACAAGACACTAGCCTCTCCACAAGACACAACTGCGATACTCGAGCCGAAAGGCATACAACGTCCAGATATGAATGAGTCTGAGGCCAAGAAAGAGAGGGAAGACATGGTGAAGAGGGAGAACGAGAAGCTTGACGCCACCATCAAGTACGTCCTGGAAGAGGAAGAGAAATATCACGCGATCGAGGAGAAGAAAATTCTACCAAACCGTTTGATCGTCACCAATCTCGCTGCTAGCGTAGACGAGGAAGCCATCCGCATACTCTTTATCGAGTACAGATGGGACATGTAAGTCATACACTATACACGTCAGTGAATGCATGCGCTAACTAGAGTTCGCTAGTCGCAACATCACCATCCTTCCCGAACGCGAGCCGGTCAAGAGGACTAGAACGGCATATATCGACATAGACAGCAGGAAGGAGGCGATTCGTGCGTCTTATGAGGTGGGAAGCATCTACGGATTGATTGTGAAGATCAAGTTGGCGGTGGAGTAGAGAGGGATGAAGGCTAACATGCTTGTATGTGGACTACGAGATATCGGGCAATAGTGTATTGTATCTGTGAAAATACTTTTTGAGTAACTACTTAACAAGGAATACTCATCCGGTCTGTATCAAGCAGTACCTTTTCCATGAAAGCGTGTAGCCTCAGACTCCCTTGTCGCTCGCCAGTGCCTTCTCCAGCTCACGATCAGCGCTTAACTCCTTCTCAGCTCCCTCAATCACACCCCTCAGTCCTTTGGCACAGGCCTCCAACTGCGCCTTCTCCACCTCGTCAAGCTGAACTGGCATGGCTTTGATGATACCCTTTCGACCAACTACTGCTGGCATTGACAAGCAGCAGCCCAGCTCAGGCTGGTAGAAGGACAAGGGCCGAACGGATCGTGAGTCGAATAATATATACTTGCAGATACCAGCCGCGATGTTTCCGATGCCGTAGCTTGTGCAACCCTTCGCCGCGATGATCGCGCCAGCTGCTCCACGAGTATGAGCCGATATTTGGTCCTTGAACTCCTGAGACATCGTGTCTGGCGGAAGAGCAAGAGCAAGTGGTGTTGTGCCGATAGTAGCGCTGGACCACGCAATCTGTATCTTGTATCAGCATGCCTATCTCTCCTGTCTCGTCACCCTCTCCTCTCGCCGCAAAGCAACCAGAGAAACTGTACTCACAAACTGACTATCCCCATGCTCCCCCAACACATAAGCATCAATACTACTCGGCGCCACCCCCGCCCTCTCACTCAGCACGCCCCTCAACCTCGCAGAATCCAAACTCGTCCCCGTCCCCAACACCTGACTCTCGGGCAAACCCGACAACCGCCTCGCAAAATACGTCAGGATATCCACTGGATTCGCCACAAGCAGTAAGATCGTGTGCGGACTGATCGGCGCCATGGCACTGAATATGCTCTCTAGAATGTGCAGGTTACGGGATAAGAGGGATAAGCGTGATTCTCCTGGCTTCTGCTTTGCGCCGGCGGTTATGACGACGATGTCTGCTCGGCCGGCGTCGGCGTGCGTTCCGGCGCGCACGCGGACAGAGGTGCCGCCGCGGTAGGTGGCGTCGTTTAGATCGCGGACTTGGGCTTCCAGGAGCGTGGTTTTGGGGTCTACGAGGATTACCTCTGAGCAGATGGGTTGTAGGATGAGGGTGTAGGCTAGGGTGGAGCCGACGTCGCCGCAGCCGAGGATGGCGATTGTGGTTTTTAGTTTGGGGGATGTCATTGCGTTGTTATGGTATGTTGGTTCTTGTGTTTGTGTGAGTAGGTAGTTGCACTGTCGAGGTGTTTGTGTGGTAGAAGAAGTTAGGTGGTGAGAGGCGCGGAATCTGAGTGAGTTGTAGGACTAATAGTGAGGGGCTGTGGAGATTCCATCGCTTGAGGATATATATATACTCTACTCATCCATGTGTCTTGGAAGTCGCATGTTGTGTTACGTTGCCAAGGCCTGGGCTGCTGAGAAGTGGTGTGATCTGGGGTGGAGCTCAGCCACTCACCACCCGCCTCATCGCGCAAACACGTGTTGGCAGCATCATACTAACAATGCTTTCACGGGCCGTTTTCGTGTCATATCTTACTGTGCCCAAAATCGGATGCATACCCCCCGACGTATATACTATCTTTTGTACTCAGAACAGTTCAGTTTCAAGGTCGGCGGTCAGGAGCTCCAGGTCCAACCTCCTTCGCAGTGGTGAAGGCAGACGTGTACATATTAAGCCCACTGTTCATGCAGCTCATCCTCCAGGGGCAGCATCGTCTTTTGCAGTTCCTTCGACACCTTGTCAGCCTCCTCCCAGACACGAAGAAGGTTCCGTCCTGCGATCTTTGCAGCATCTTCATCGCTTATGCCCTGCCTCAGCAATTCGGCGATAAGGTCAGGGAACTTAGATACGTCCTCTAACCCCTCAGGAGTGGTCTCAATGCCATCATAATCTGTGCCAATACCAACGTGATCATACCCAATTAACTCTCCAATGTGTCTAATATGACGTACGACGTGCGCTAGGGTGTTGTTCTCTGGGACGAAATCTGGGAAGGAATTTGGTGTTTTCGAAGCCTTGCAGGATACAAAGTCTGGATTAAAGTTGACCATGACGACAGAATTGCGCTGCTTGACGAGCTGAAGTATATCGTCGGGAACGTTTCGCGGATGCGGGCAGATTGCGTATGCGGAGCTGTGGCTGAAGATTGGTGGCGCGATACTGCCGTTCCAGTTTCCGTCACCTCGACCGATGAGTACGTCGCGCATGGTGTCTTGACTCACGTGCGCTAGATCTACTAGCATTCCTAGGCGGTTCATCTCCTTGACGAGGTCGCGACCTGCGGGACTGAGACCTTTCCAATAGGGTTTCGCAATGCGCGCGCTCCAGTCGGATCCCGTCTCGATTGCTGCATCGGCATACTTGTTGTGGCAGTTCCATGTCAGAGTCGCGTATCTGACTCCAAGCTGGTAGTAAAGTCGCAGAGTAGAGACCGAGTTGCCGATTTGGTGCAACCCTTCGATAGCTGCTGGAGCAATGAAACCACCGTTTTCAAATGTCTTGATGGCTTCCGCGCTGTTCCGGGATGGAGTGAAGTATTTTGGGTACTGTTGCCCTAGGCGGTTGAATAGATCTAGCTGGCCGAGAGTTGCTTTCACGACTGCATACATTAGTATTGATCCAATGCTCTGTCGAGTTAGATTGCCTTACTATTGTGATATCTTTCGTCAGCAAAGTTCGTCTCGTCGCCTAATGGACAGAGCCAGAAGGCACTCCAGAAGGCACCACCTTGATGTCCCTTTTCGAGGCGAGGGATATCCACATGCTGCGCTAGTCCGCCGTTCTCGAACTTGTCTGCGAAATCGCTACCGGATTCATTGTAAATATGGTTGTTGTATTTGCCCCGGATGAAGATCATGAGATCGTTATGGCCATCTCTTGGGTAGTCAGCATGTGGCCCTGCGTTTCACGTCCGTACGGCTGACCAATGAGTGGATTTTCTTGCAGTATCTTGACCGCTCTCTCTTCAACTGTCAATAGCTTTCCACATGTGTGCTTGTGGCCTGGAAACAACGTTCGGATCTCTGTGAACCAAATGGTCGACGCGATAAGGAAGAGGACTACGAGGAAGATAACGTCATCAAACTTGCACAGGCGCCGTCTCGAGGACCGGCGCTGGATTGGCGCAAGCTTTTGGCTGGTAGGGAGGTCGCCCGCCTTCTCCATTTCCAGTTTCAAAATAGGAGATGCAGGTGAAAAGAAACATGGTGCCAGGTTGAGCTGTTGTCATCCAGGTAGATCGGTCTTGGCAGGAGGGCGCGGACGGTTTAGGCGTTTGGTCCGAAACACCACGCGACGCGAACCTCAGAAACATTACGGCCACGAACACCTCAACCTCACATCTGCCATTTTCTCCCTCGCAGCCCATAGTCCACAAGTATGGCGATAATATCAGCAAACACCATGATACGCAGTATCGCACTGTTTCACCTCACACTTGCAGTCGTCCTGCTGCGGAATCCCGCCCTGATATCGAACCAAAGCGTCATTCTCCTGCTAGGAGAGTCAATGCAGCTTGTACGTACTGCAATACTTCTGCTGATTACTGAAGTCTTGTCTGAAGTCACTAACACACCTCAGCCAACACCCCGCGACTTCAACAAGCCCTCGGCCGCAACAGCTTTCGTAGCCATCCTCTTCGCCTTCATCGGCTTCTCCGACCTGACGGCCCTCTCCCTACACGAAGACGTTTTCGACCAATTCTGGGGTCTCCAAGCACCCATGCGCCTCCTCTTCCTTTTCGGCCTCACCTCATACTGCTACGTCTTCAAAGAAGGTGGCATGTTCGCACCCAGGGGCATGGACTTCAGAATGCACGCTGGCGCTAGTCTGAACAACAGCTTCATTTTCACTTGGGGCTTCATGGAGGTTTCGGCGTGGTTCTGGGTGTTTACCACGTTGAGGGAAGAGAGGACGGAGAGGGCGAAGAAGGTTGCCGAGAAGGAGGCTCGGGAGAAGGATACACTGTGAGGCAGCTTTGAAGAGTCAGGATACGTTTCAGAGATGCTTGAATTTGGATGGCAGGCAACTGATTCGCTTGCAGAGTTCAAAGTCCTGTGCGGTGGTACAGATTAGGGGGACTGAAACTGCCATACCACGCCTCTGAAGCCGGCAGTGATCAACCCCGTCGGCAGAGAACAACACCTCCCTACACACAAGACGAGAGCACAGCGATGGATGCTCAGCAGAAGACAGCATGCCAATTTACAGGTCAGAAACACAACTGAGCTAGTCTGCCTACTGTCAGTGGGTGCCCGCACCGAGGACAGCATACGGACATGCGAACTTGTTGCTTCGTCAGTTGTGCTTCGATTCCATCATAGCCAATTCTGGATCATCGAATGCGTGTTCGGTCAGATATGTCGCCCAACGAAATGAAAGCCCGTCTGAATCATCGATGCTGCCATTCCCAGCTGGTCCTGCGACGTGACTGGACCGGGAAGCCCTTCCTCCAGACCCCAATGCATGCATGACAGGGATTAAAGCGTCCTGCAAGGCGAGTGCACCAGTTCAACACTACTGGAAAGCGAAGCAACCCGTGCGGAAGAACTGGATTGAGCCTATCTAATACGTGTAGCAGAGCGTCCCTCCTTCTGTATTTAACAGGTCCTTGAGCGTGGCATTCCCTGCTAACAAGCCAATATTAATGGTAAAGTCCAAAGTAACGTTCTTGCCGCTGTAATCAAAAGGCGTAATAGGCCCACCGACTTGATTGAGACGCGTCTCGAGATCTTTCTGTTGCCATTCCCAAAAGATGCGGTCAATGTTGCCATGATGGAGGTAGAAGAGTGGGTCTGCCATGTGTCAGCATTTTTCCTAGTGGTATGTCTATGTGGCAGATGGGTATTGTCAGAAAGAATGAGAACCAGGCACTCACCACCAGGGCTCTCCGCCGCGTTTCCCATGGTACCCAGAATGCCACCGATACCAAAGTGGCCACTGGCATGAATGTTGGGAGGATCAAAGCTTCGCTGCTTCTCAACTGTCCTTGCAATACTCGTGTAATCCGGTTGTGCCAGGACTTCGTCGACCAGTCGTTTGTCTGCCATTCGATTGACGATCCACGGAACAAAGTCTCGTTTCAAGCAGTGTGGAGTGGGCACGTTCACTGTGAAGTGGGGAGGCGCGAATGGCCCGTTCATTACACATCCTCCACCGGTGTTGCCTGTAATGTTCAAGGGATTTTGGGCAGGAGTAGCTGCGACGGGATAGCCGTTGCCACCAAAACCTGTGTCTGGATTGAAGATTTCTGAATCAAACGGACGGGTGGATGATTCGTTATGCGGTTCGGCATCTAGAGACCAATCCCAGTATCTGCACATTGGTCAGATTGAAAGCTATTGATGTCATGAGGATACGTTTGAAATGGGTAGCAACTTACGGTTGGCCTCCAGTATATCCGCATTCATCCCTCAGTGCCTTTTCGTAGGTTGCCGTGAAGTAACGGTGCCATAGAAGGAAGTGACCCTGAAAGTATCAGCGCGCAAGATCGAACCTGGGCCAATAGGGCTCAACGTACAACCCAATGGATCTGAGGCTTCTGGAGCATGTGAACAGCTTGATGATCATCGAATCGGTTTACGGCTCCTTCAATGCCGGATTTGGCCTTTGTATGTGACAAACACAGAACGGCATCGATGTAGGATTTCTTCTGTGGTTCTGACAATTGTCTCCTATAACTGAAGCATCAGTAACGTATTCGGCATCGTACAGCTTTTGATGATCTTACCATTCCACCCTCTTGGGTGGATTTTTGCACGAACCCAAATCACTAGTCGCAGGTAACGCTGCAGCTGCAGACCATTGTGTCAAGCTTAACCCGACAGGGAGGAGTTCGAGAAGACGCATGACGATCGAGCCGAAGATCCAATGCTGAAACGTAAATGACGGGAGGAACTGTCACACGTGCGATGCCTTCGAAAACAGAAACGTTCTGCAGGATCTACAGTGCCTAGGTACCGAAGAGCTCTCTCGTACACCTACAGCGAAGTAGGCACCTGAATAGCTGATGAAGGTTGACGATTAACAACATCCATCTATCTTATACAAAGGCTCCGCGATCTGGCTGTCGGCAGCCGATCTGGAATTGCGCAACCAGATCGCCTAAAGTCTTTTTGGACCTTTCTCCCGCGGTTGCATGGGAGACATTGTTGAGTATGGCAGGGACAACTGCCGATGATCCATACCTGATGCAGGCGAGACTGAACCTAGGAACCCATAACATCGGTGTACTCTTTACCTGGAAGACGCGCAGGCGCAATATCTGAACCGTTCTGCTAAGTTTGATCTTACAATGCGCAGCCTTGGCTTTACCAGGCGTAATCTCGTAGCCCGTTGCTTGGGTACGTGTAAATTGTTGCTGACACATTTGCCTTGGCTAGCTACCTGGGTTTACATACAGTAAGACAATTCCATGCGATGCACGCCATCTACGGGTACTTGTATCCTGCGCTGGGGTCCTGTTACTGGCTTTGCCCATCTGGAGGACCCCGGCGTACGGGGCGAGTGGCCCGCAAAGCCCGGGAGACATCCGGAGGCTCATTCGAACCTGGCTTGCCACCTCCGTAGTCAGAGAGGTTGTGTGTGGTAGATCGTTACGGAGTGTCCGGCATAGATGCGCTTACAGGGATGGTGAGATTGCGCAGCCGCAGCGTGTTGCCAGGGTTTTTCGGTACTGTTTCTTGATCCGTGTCAGGACGGACATCACGCAGCGTGATCTTCCGACCACGCGAAGGATGCAAGGACGCCGCTCTCTCTTCTTTCAGCGTTGCGCGCCTGAACTCCGACACACGGGCATGAATCGAGTTCTTCTCACTGTTTCCCCGGTGGCTAAATCATCAGTTTTGGTGGATGGCCGCCCTGACGCAACAGTACTGGAGCATCACCGTTTCTGGTCGGCCACAAGCCATTTAGTGATGCTTGCATCGGACTTTGACATACATATGTATAGTGAAGGATTCCGTCTATGCGTTCGACGGAGCACGTTTTAGCTCTCGAATATACTCAGGTACATGCCATCTGCCTTGCATTACAACGGCCATTCCTGCCCTACTGTATGTAGGCCATTGCCCAGGTATGATCGGGCCGAATCTTAGTGCAGATCATGAATCTAGGCAGCCGATGTTCCTGATTACGACTGGAGTTCTAGTCCTGCTATCAACAATTGCCGTAGCTCTGAGGCGAGTACCTGCAGCATTGGCGACATCCTTGGGTAGTAAGACACCGTTTGCTAACACCTACGCAGGCTTTACTGTCGCATCTTTCGCATCCGCAATGTTGGACTCGACGACTACTTCATGGTTGCAGCCCTTCTTGTCACGATTGGCATGGCGATTATGAATGGGTTTCATATCAGCTGGGGCACTGGGTATGGTTCGATGGTTGCAAGCGTATGTGCGTCGCTGACTACGACAGACAACATTTGAAGTACTTGGATGTGCCCTCTATGCGGATTCCCACACTCAAGCATTTCTATTTCTACCAATTAGTGTATCCTGTGGCACTGTTCTTTGTCAAGGCTAGTATATTGGCGTTGTACCATCGTATCTTTGAGCGGTTACAATTCCGGTACAAAGTGTGGTCTGTAGCTGCATTTGTCACGATCTACACAATTGTGGTTGTCTTCGTCAGTGTGAGTTCGTTACTCTGCTTCATCTGGAAATAATACTAATTCCTACAGGCTTTCGAGTGTAGACCCAAGCCATCACAAGCATGGTCACCTACGTTCCCAAAGGGATGCAACAATTTGCGAGCTACCTACTTGGCACTTGGAGGCATCAATATCCTTACTGATATCACAATCTTTCTACTACCCTTTAAACCCTTTTGGAAGCTACAGCTAGATTCGAAGCGGCGATTTGCGCTCTTTGGCGTCTTCGGGGTTGGAGGCATCGCCGTCGTTGCGTCAATAGTAAGGGTTTATGCACTATGGCTGTACAATGTCACCAGAGATATATCGTACGATTCGATATTTGTGAGTAGCTTCCAATGTGGCCCTGCTCGTCGAGATGCTGACCGTAACTCAGATTCTTCTTCTATCACAGATCGAAGTAAACGTCGCTATCATCTCCGCCTCGGTTCCAGCCTTACGGCCACTTCTCTGCAACACTTCTCTAGACTTTAGTCAGCCGGAAGCGTATGGTAGCGGCTATCGACGTACAGTCAGCAGTGGATCTACCATCAATGGCCGAAGTGATCGCAATCTGATCGAGTCTAGCGGTCAAATTTCGCTTCTCTCGATGGAGAGGTGTAGGCCGGTGATAGAACGGAAAACCTCATGCGGAAGAGGAGTGGATGGAACGAGCGAGGATTCGGATCAAAAGGACGATGGTATCACGAGGACAACGGAGACAACGATAGAATTTGAGCAGTTGCCTACCGACACCCTCCCACCCAGCAGGCGTTGGATGACTACAAGGCATTTGAATGGTACACGGTAGAAAAATGACATGTGACGCACTACACAGTATAACGAATTTGACTTGTAGGATCATGGGAACGTTCACTATCAACCAATTGACCACTCGTCTAAGCTTCAGACTTGACTTGAAGACCTCTTCCCACATTACACGCGCCAGAAAGATCGCATCAAGCAACGAGGCAAAGTGACGCATCCTAAAACCACAATCGCTCTGTGTTCTGAACTTCCGCATAACAAAGACTCATTATTCCACGCCACAGCTCCCTCGTGGTACCATGCTCAAAGAAGAAGCATCAGCATGCCGGGAGCTAGTCCAAGAGCCCCGATCGTAAATAAGAACATCTCCCCAAAGCCTGAGGCACTTCCAACGCGAAGGTTGGCAGCAGCGCCGGAAAATTCTGCTGGAGTGGAGGTACTAGGCGATGCACTAATGGTAGTTGATGTAGCGGCTTCCGAGGAAGTTGCATCTTCTGAAGATGTGGTCGCCCTTGATGATGACGAGGCAATCCTAGACGTTGATGCAGGGGCCAAAGTCGAACTCGGTAGTGGTGTTGCCTCAACCGTAGGCGTCTCTGACTGTGTCTCTAGAGCAACGCTGATCGAGGCACTGATAGATTCGGCCGCAGAATTGGCGGCGCCCACATCCGATGCTGTCAGCGAGAAGGTGGTGTAGTACGTCGTTTCCGTGGATGTGATCTCGTAGGTAGCCTCGAAGTAATAGTAGTAGTAATAGGTATAGTAGTATGTCAAAGAGTAGGTGTACCACGAGTAGTCGACAACAACAGGATCTGGGATTGAGGTTGCGGATGGTGCTGGTGTAATGGAAGCAGAGGGTGGATCGCTTTGGTCAATGCGAGGAACTTCAGAGTATCCGTCAGGGCAGGTCTCGCCGGGTAGATGATAGTAGTCGCCTGTGCAGCATGTACCAGTAGGTGGGATGCATGGGAGATCGCCTGATAGTATTAGTCTCGGGTATGGCTCAATTGGAAAGGGTATTCACCAGGGCATACTGGAATCCATCCAGGTGAGTTGCACTCTTGAAGCTGACGAGGAGAAACGCCAGGCGCTTCCTTGAGAGGTCCCGCTTTGCCAGCGAATACGGAGTACGAGAAAGCGCTCAACAGCACTAGCGAATGAATGAGCATGATTGCTAATAAGAAACCGACTCTTTATGCAAACAAGAAATGATGATGATGATGAGTGAGATGGCTGTTGAGGTCCGCTGGTGAAACAACAGAATAGCCCTCTCAGCCTTCAGCAACCCCAGACTTTATACCACCATGCCGCCAAAAGAGCAGTAAACATAGCCTACCTGACAGCCTGCCTGGCAGCCTTCCGTGATCGCAGATGTCAGCTCTTCATCTCCACTGCTGCGGTTGTGCAATATCATGCTTGGCGACATGTCGTTGTTCCAGGAACTTCGCCAATAGGCCTTATTACGGCACGCCACGAGAGTGAAGTGTACAACGCCTCAACAATCCCATTGGCGGCCCATGGACGATGCGAGAAATGCGAGGAAACACGTGAAGTGTACCTGGGGGCCGAAATCGGATTGGCCAATCAGCTATGATCTTGGTCGCTACACAATATTGAAAATAGTGCTGTAGGTCGTATAAACCTTCAGCCGCAGTCTCTAGACGGTGAAGATGTCCCTTGTGCAGACCGGAAAGTTTGGGTCAAGCAAGTATGCCTTGCGCCAAGGTGGTTGCAGAGCTCTTGCTGCGGCGAGGCGTGTACCTAGGTACTGTCACAAGCAGCCTACAATGACCACCATCTGAGCTTCCTTGATTTAGAGGACGGCATGATCTGCACAACTGCTCCAGTAGGATCGTTGGTAATTCTTCACTTTATGGTTTGTTAGGACGCGCTCGTCGATGCGCGCCCACAGTGAGCCACGGGGGTTCAAGGCGAGGTCGCGGTGTGCATCATGTTGATAGCGTGAGGTAGCCAGATAGACCGCTGCTCCAAGTCGCACATGCATTCTGCTCAAATGCTGAAGAGCGTGAGCTCGTGATGCGAGATCTGCCGAGGAGATAGCAGAAGACGATCAGACTTGGATCTGGCACGCAATAGTCGTGGTGCTGGCATGAAGATGATCGCATACGAACTCATAGCCGATGCATTGCCTGGCGTCCGATGATCCTGTGTGTCGCATTCCTGAGGGCGCGCAAGTCGTATGGCTTCCCGTGTTAACGATCGGGGGCTGCAGCAGAGCTGTGAGTAGAGAGAAAAGAAAAAGAAGATAGACCTGAAAGAGATGACTAAGCTTTGCGATGAGACGTGGATGTGAAAGTCGATGGCTCATGTGATGGCGTTCTCCGAGCGATCGGGGCCGGCCGCGTATCTCCAGTCTTGCAGGGTCCAAGGTCACGACCCGACCGTTCGCCATCGCGTGTCCCCCACTTTCGCAAACACAACGCCTGCTTGCGACCAGATGGGTTTCTTCGCAAACTCTCCTACTTCTCTCTTCGCTCCAGGCGGATACGGCTGACGAGTCCCGCTTGTCCGATGCCACGCAACACAACAAGCACCATGGGCGAGGCAGCACATGCAAGCTACAACAATGCCATCGAAGAGCTGCGCGTTAAGGAGTACCCCATGCTGCAGGGTAAGTCGGTAGAGTATCCTCGTGGGCCTATGCTTACTTATCAGACACGACGTACCTGGACCATGCCGGCACCACGCTCTACTCCAAATCGCTGATCGAGCGCTTCTCGGCCGACATGATCGCGAACCTCTACGGCAACCCCCATTCCGCCTCCAATGCCTCCCAACTGACGACGCGGCGCATCGAAGATGTGCGGCTGCGCCTCTTACAAATGTTCAACGCCGACCCCCAAGAGTTCGACGTCGTCTTTGTTGCCAACGCCACTGCTGGGATCAAGCTGGTCATGGATGCATTCCGGGATCACGACGAAGGATTCTGGTACGGCTATCACAGGGACGCGCATACGAGTCTGATAGGGGTACGCGAGGCAGCGAAGGAGCATCGATGTTTCGCTTCGGATGGCGAGGTCAATGACTGGATTGACGCCCAAGACACTGGAGTTGGGTCGCCACAGCTGTTTGCATATCCAGCGCAGTCCAACATGAACGGGCGTCGCCTGCCGTTGGACTGGTCACACCGCATGCGTACGGGCAAAAGAAAGCGTGTCTACACCCTGTTGGATGCTGCGGCACTTGTCTCAACGTCGCCTCTTGACCTCGGGAATCCTGACGAGGCCCCCGACTTTACGGTATTGAGCCTGTACAAGATGTTTGGCTTTCCCGACCTGGGCGCCTTGATAGTCAGGCAAGCATCAGCATCGGTTTTCGACAAGCGACGCTACTTCGGTGGCGGCACAGTCGAAATGGTCGTGTGCTTGAAAGAGCAATGGCACGCCAAGAAGGCGGACGCATTACATGAAAGGTTGGAAGACGGCACTCTTCCGATACATAGTATCATAGCGCTTGATAGTGCCATGGCCGTCCACAGGGAGCTCTACACCTCATTGGACAGGATTTCGAGCCACACCACCTATCTCGCCCGGCAGCTGTACGAGAGACTTTCGTCGTTACGGCACGGGAATGGCGAAGACGTCTGCCACGTGTACAATGACCCAGCCTCCAACTATGGAGATTCGCTTACCCAGGGCCCGGTTGTTGCGTTCAATCTTCGCAACCAATGCGGAGGCTGGGTGAGCAATGCAGAGGTGGAGAAGTTGGCTGCAATCAAGAACATCCAACTCAGGACCGGCGGACTCTGCAATCCCGGTGGTGTTGCCTCATCGCTAGGATTGGCACCGTGGGAGATGCGAGAGAATTTTTCTGCCGGGCAGCGGTGCGGTAACGATAATGATATTCTGCGTGCGAAGCCGACCGGCATGATACGCGTCAGCTTTGGAGCGATGAGTACCCTATCGGATGTGGACAAGTTTGTTGGCTTCGTGCGCGAATTCTTCGTTCAGGAACGCCAGCTGGTGGACACGTCTCCAATGATGTCTCCTGCTGTAGAGCCACCAACTCAAAGTCGCTTGCACGTGGAGAGCCTATCTGTCTACCCTATCAAGAGTTGTGCGGGGTTCAGCGTACCGCCCGGTAGTGCATGGGAGGTGCGCCCAGAGGGTCTTGCGTGGGATCGCGAGTGGTGTTTGGTTCATCAGGGCACCGGAGCCGCACTGAGTCAAAAGCGCTACCCAAAGATGGCTCTCATACGTCCCAGTATCGACCTCGAGAAAGGACTTCTACGGGTGAGCTTAGTAGGCGCTCTGCAGAACACAACCGATATGCATGAGATCACTGTGCCTCTCTCCGCGGATCCACGAATGTTCACGGACGGAGGTGTATACAAAGACGCAAGAGCCAAGGTCTGCGGAGATTCTATCGAAGCAAAGACCTATAGGTCGAGCGACGTATCGGCATTCTTTACGCGGGCTCTTGGGGTGGCCTGTCACCTTGCACGCTTCCCTGCTGCTAGCAACGGGAGCGCCACCTCAAGACACTCCAAAGCGCATCTGCAAAAGTACCAGAAGGCGGGCGCTATGCGAGTACCCGGCGCTTTCCCAGAAACGGTTCCCATTACGCCCGGCGCGTGCGTTTCGAAGCCAATCTTACTAGCAAATGAGAGTCCCATCCTTACTATATCACGATCGAGCCTCAACCGCCTTAATGAATTGATCAAGGCAGAGGGCGGTAAAGCGGCGCAAGCAGAGGTGTTCAGAGCCAACATCGTGGTTGCGGAGAACCCAGCGTACCCGCCTGGGCTGGAAGACCCGTATGCGGAAGACGACTGGCGCTACCTCCAGATTGGCCATCAGTACTTTGAGATGCTAGGAGCGTGTCGCAGATGCCAAATGGTCTGCATTGACCAGCAAACCGCCGAAAGAAACCAGGAACCCTTTGTAACGCTCTCCAAAACACGACGTTTTGATGGTCGCGTATACTTTGGCGAGCATACCTGTCATGTACCCTGGGACGATGTGCCATCCCCTCTAAGGCATAACCCCACCATCACGGTCGGCGATGCAGTAAGCCCTATTAGAGAGGATGAGATACACCAGAACAGCCACCTGCAGGCCCTCGTAGGTTGAGCCACCCAGGCCGCCCAAGGACCAACTCTCTACCCTTGTTGGTACGCGACATAGCTGAGTATGCTTCGAGGCCACACGGCCGCAGCTTTCGCGCGTGGCTTCAGATGGTATACAGCAGGAGACGGTAATTGGCCAGGTAGCTATGTACAGTGTAACAGAGATTAGACGGGCGGGTCGCCGAGCACACGGCCATGGAGCAGTTGAGACGTTGATGTAGGCAACGTGATAGGCATACGCAACTCATGGGAAGGCCCATGTGTAAGCGCTGGTAGTGATGTTTCAACGGCGAACCAGAGTCAGGTGTCTGGTACGTAAGAAAGGTGGCAGATGGCATGAGACGGAAGCGCGCGCGCCCTCCGAAGCAACATAGACAGAGACAGCGGCTGCAAGCAAGACATAAAATCGTCTAATGCTCCCACGAGATGAGACGCACAGCTTGCACACAGCTTCAATTTGTTTCCAGCAACATCGTTCATGAGGCACATTCCCTTGCTTGCTACTTTGCCTTGATCTGACGCCAACGTCTCATCAGCTCGTCTCAGAATCTCTTACCGGGCAAACTACCAGGTCGCCACGTTCAGCTTCAGATTACGAGCTTGCCTCCCGCACATCGACACCGCACATCACACACCCGAAAGCTACGGGGCGAATCAGGCGCGCTTTCAGGCCGGTCAGAGTCTCGAGACCTGCAGGGGCTGAACAAATCACACATCTTGTTTCAGCGTTGGGCAGCGAATCGAATCCCTGTGGAGGTGTTCGCCAGTGCACGGGGCTGCATATCCTAGTCCTCGGCGCTTAGAGAACGCTGGGACGCTTCGCGCCCAAAATAACCGGACACGACCCATACAGCGGCCAACAACAACAGCGCATCCGCGCCAAGCTAGTGTCATAGTACATACAATAAACACTCTCGTCCCCAGGCGCCAAACGGTACCTGTCTGCCTGCCTCGCTCTCTCACCCCTCCACTTTGCTGTGGAAGAAGGCATAGCACAGCTTGCAGTAATACCGACCAGGATCCAAGTCATTCGTTCACCACCACGGTACATTCAACACCATGGCTGCCACCGACTCCAAGCCGACGCTGTCTACACTCAAGACGCCCATGTCTGCCACCTACCCCTCGGAACTCAGGTCGCCCATGATAACCTCAGCAACCACTCCCATCTTTGCCAACATCAAGCGGGAGGATTCGGATCTCAAGACACCCATCACGCCACCAACAGCCTACCTGGAATTCCTCAAGAACTTGTCACCTGTTCTCTCAAGCCCAATGTCCACTGGTACCAGCTCCAAGTTCGTCTTCGGTGACAGTCGCCCCACCTCAGTAACATCATCGGCCTCCAGTGCGTCCTTCACATCGACATCAGCCCCAGTAGACAAGGACAAGGACTCGCCAGCAACTTCAAGATCCAGCAGCTGCAGCAGGTGCGACACCACCAAGGACGAGCCACCAATGTCTGCACCACCAACCAAGCTCCAGACCGTCACTATCCCACCACCATCACCCTTCACGCGGCCCCATTCAGCGCGGACACCCCGCCTTTACATCCCCCAATCACCCTATTCGCCCGCTGCAGTACGGTCACCAGCAAGCGCAAAGTCCATCCAATCACCATTTTCTGCCGTCTCCTCGCCCAAAACCTGGGATGCGGATAAGAAGACTGGCCGGTCAAGGCGCGTTAGCGTGCGCGAAGTCGTTACACGGACAGTGACATATAGTCGCACACCAGTCGACGCGAAAGCTCCACAGTTTCCGCAAATTGACCCCGCACCCCGCGGCAAGAGGAGGAAGGTCGAGTAGAGATGCGCCATCGTTGCGCAAACTACCGCTTCAGAACTGGCCCCAGCATGGGCACCCGCCTAGTGCTACACCACGATACTCTTCCAAGCTCTGCCCTGGTGCATACCGTAACGCTTTGAATTCCCATTCGCCAAACGTCTACTATTTTACATTATACACGACTTACAACCATCCAACCCGGCCACTTCAACTAATATCTCGGGTCCAGGCGATCCGAATCGCAACCATTATCTTCAACCATCATCATCCAACATCAATCACGACCGCGACATACCAAACCATCACACCATGAACACCTCTCCCACTTTCCCTATGTTTACTACCCCACATCAATAGGGAGCGACGTTATGGCCACGTCACTTCCCTCTCACGACCCTGTCACGGCGGAAAACATGTCTTCGGCGTTGGGGCTTCACCATTACATTTTACCACATTTTACTAGCGGATACCAATATACAGCGGGCGGGAATGCGCCGGCGCTGTTTGATTGGCTAAGCGAGTACGGAGATTACCTCTTCAATCTACTCGAGAGAGGCGACCAAAGGACGATGCACGCACGCGCGCGCACGCACGCAAGGTTTCCTACTTGCCATGTGGGTGCGTTGCATGCAGGTTTTACTGGTACTGCAGGTGTGTGGACATCTGGAACGCGCCCTTGTGGTGATAGGGTGGGCGGTAAAAGACACGAAAACAATAGCTCTTGCCGCCGTACTCGATTCACCTTGGGCGAAGCTAGCGAGGTCAGATGAGTGGCTTCTCCACTTGCAGTTCCAGGTTTCCCAAGTCGCTGCAGTATCAGTACTAGCCCAGAGAGAGAAAGAGAGCGAGAGAAATGAAACATGATAACCTACTATTCAAACTATGTTCTCTTGTGCACAATACTACATGTTGATCTCGATTGATTTTCGCGGCGGAACTAACTACGATGGGGTATGCAAAGGTATACTACACAAGATCCCTACACATAGAACCACACACCGCTCGGTCACGCCGGCCGGTGAGAGAGAGGGAATCAATCGAACGAGCCTCCTCTGGTGGTCGGTCTGCCATTTGCTGTTTTGGCAGACCGCCTTGTGACGCGGACACGCATACCCGCCGTAAGAAGCCAATATTTCCCCAGATAACGCATGGCAATCTATATGCGCTTAGTCTGCCCAATCAACCTCCACTGGACGTTAGCCACCCTCGATGTAACAGGCCACGACCTTCCACCTTTCAATATTCTTCTTTTCTTCTTTTTTTTCACCTCGGCAGGAGCATGCAAACCACCTCGCCAATCATACATGTATGCTGACGGACATGTCAATATCCGCCCCCCAGTGTTCTTGTGGTGGTGCTGCGCAACTACAGTAAACAGGGCGGAAAAGGGCGCACGGTACGCTACCCGTTTGCCGCGTAGGTATGCAACGCAGCTGTCATGTCATGTCATGAGGGAAAAAAGCAAGCAAAGAAAGCTCAGGCCCAAAGTTTCCCAAGGCTGCGTAACCTTCCCGCTTCTTCTAGCTCGGTATGGCGAGTTGGCCAGTGAAAAGGACGAGATGGGGTGCGCAGGGATGCCACAGGGGTGGGGTGGGCGCTTAACCAGGGCTGTGGAGACGGGTGGCGCTAGGTGGGCTTGGGGTCGCCGATTGCTCACGTTTGATCATGTGAAGGTGGGCAGGAATGGGGATGCGGATGAGGTTGCGGATGCAGCTATTGAGGTTCGCTAGGGTGGTATTTGGAGGTTGGAGTTGAGGCGGTGGAGGTAAATTGGAGAGTAGGTGTTTCTTGTTGATGAGGTAAGTGGGTGCTGCGCGTCCAAATAGATCAACGCACACACACACCAGCCACACGGGAGCAACGTTGATGATCGGAAAGGTAGCAGCAATCCCTCGCGGAGCAGCACGCCGCCAACCATGCTCTCACATCTATTTTCCATCTCCCCAATTTCCGTTCTTTCAGATACTTGGTTTCATGACCCCTCGTGTCAATGAATCCTTCCATACGCGACAGCACTGAATATACAGCCGGAACAGCGCCGAGCCGCGTCTCTTGCGCATAATCTTCCCTTTCGCTTTCGAACAAGACAAGCCCACATCCCCAGCGGCACCTGCCCATTCCACACTGCCGCGGCTCAGAAATAGCAGAGAGGCGGTCTACGCCGTACGCGCTCCAGCGCGCTTGCTCTGACTCATGAGAAGTCGTGCCGCAAGAAGGCTCAGTCATCGGTGTGCCTTCATCCCCAGCGGCGTTGCGGCACAGAAGACCAGAGCGAAGGCCTTGGATGTGTCAGACGCGCTTAAATGGGTTCCCAAGTCCATGGCTGAGGGGCGATGGATGTGGTGATTACCACGCCTTGTAGGCCGTTGGTCCCTTTGTGAATGAGGCACGGCGTCGTAGTGTGGTATTGGATTTGGAAACCAACTCTCCAGGGTTCAGATGGGAACCTTCGGGTATGGCTACCTGGCCGGAGACTTTTCTTGCATATCTGCCTGGACAATCTAAACGGAGAAGACCGCTGCAACAGGCCTGTGTTATAATCTCCACGCTTGTCATGTCAACCTGCGATCAACACTCATAGCAGGGCGATGGGCGTCATGCATATCAATCACATAGCCTCCT
This sequence comes from Alternaria incomplexa, assembly GCF_024043165.1. NCBI lineage: Eukaryota > Fungi > Ascomycota > Dothideomycetes > Pleosporales > Pleosporaceae > Alternaria > Alternaria incomplexa. Next base: position 371,901 of record NW_026249852.1, read on the forward strand.
CGTTGTGCATGCAAGCGGGAGGACTATCAAACCTGCCGTTGGAACTCAATCGTTATGCTTGCATGGAGATCGCTCCATCGTCATTTTATGGACTGTGCCTCGTGCTTGCAGATCTTTTCTTGCAGAGCTAGTACCAAGATGGAGCCCGGCACATAGGGCTGGAAATTTGGCATCTCGCGAGAAACGAACGCCTGATGCTGCGGGTCGAGATCAGGCGGCCGAGTGGAGGCGATGAGCTGCGCCTCGGCTGACTGAAGCGAAGGAAGAGGGCGGTTTATAGATCATGGGTTGTGATGCACGGTTTCTGTCTCTCGTACGTAAGTGGTGGGATGTTGGGCTGATACCGCGTTGGATTCCGATGACTGTGAGACAATGTCTGATGCTCGGAGTAAAGGACTGTACCCCGAGTGAGAAGGAGTCCAAGGGAAAGTGCTATGCCTGTTGAAGCCCACAGGCTTCGAGCGACTAGGACAGAAAGATCGCCAAAACGTACAGCTCGATGCAAGATGACATGACATCAAGGATGAAAGAGCCAAAGTTCAGAGTCTACTATACTACTATGAATACACGTGAAGTCGAAAGACGATCAAAAGTCCCATTTACGGAGCGTCGACCATGTCCTACATGCTCAAGTGCCCTATGAGCTTCTCCAACACCCCAGCAACAACCTTCTCGTTCTTGCCTTCCTGCCTTTTACTCTCCCTTGTCGCAACCTTCTCCAACTGCTTGGCCACATCCTTGTTCTCTTCAGCCTGCCAATACGATTCCGAGCGTTCTACAAACCGTACGAAAGCTTCTAGCACAACTTCTTTCCCTTCCCAGCTCTTACCACTAAGAGCCTTGTCTAGTACAGGCCAGATGACCTTCGCAGTAACGGGCTCGATCTTTTCGCTACCGACGGCGTTGGTGATTTGCAAGACACAGTCAGCAATGGTCTTGGCGGCTGTGTGTTTGATGGCCCACTGCCTGCTTTCTAGGTGTGTTTCAGAGAGAGCGAGAATTTCTTTGAGGTAAAGAGAGACGGTGCGGGAACCTGCGACATGATCATCCCATGTCTCTGTGAAGCTCTTGCGTACTTGCTCTTCCGAGTCGTGCTTAGCCAGGAAGATGAATGGAAGCAGGTCTGACGCGAACGATGTGAAGCGGTCGGTAGCGTATGATGAGATGGCACGCATGATATCCGCGGCGAGTAGGCGGTTCCTGTCGCTGTTTTCTTCAGACTCAAAGTACAGCTTGTGTACGAAGGTGACGGTGGCAATGATCTGCTTATCCGAAGCGAGGCGTGCAAGATAGCCAGCTGCAGCTGCATACGAGGAGCTGACGGTTTCATTGCGGTCGTGTATCTGCTTCTGAATCAACTTGAGGAAGCCGTCGGCGTATGGGTTGAACAAGAAGCGATGTCGTGTAGCCAGAGTGACCAGGACCCTCGAACATCCAACCTTTGACGGCAAACCAACTGCGTTTTTCATCGCAGCCTCAATGCGGGGCACGAGAGCTGCCATGGTGTCTGCATCTGCAAGGTCAAGGCAGCGCTCCACAGATTCGGTCAATGGTGATGAGCGCACGTTTGCAAGTCGCATGTCGTCTATCTTTTGCTCCGTGAGGTTGTACTTGCTGGCGTTGAGATGTACGTAGTTGATGGCTTCGGGCTCTAAGCTACTGAGCAGTCCGAGCAGACGTTCCACGAGCTCCGGAACGTGGGGATTAAGTGTTTTGGCGTTGCTCTTCTTGACAATCTGAAGCAAGGTGTGCACTGAGAACATACGGACCTCTTCAGCCGAAGACTCCAAGCCACTGGTGGAGAAGAGGAAGGGTATGACACGTTCGAGCTGGATGGTTGCGGATTTGTTTGACGCATCACCGGCTTCGAGGGAACGAGTGAGTATGCCAGTGAGGACACGGGCGAGAGATGCTGCTGCGACGCGGACGGTTTCCTTGATGTCATCGAGAACCTTGAACGTCTTTCCCCAGATCGCGTCAAGATATTTCTCGTACTATTCGAAGTTATCAGTATGCTTATTGTGTTGTACTGCGATTTCCTTACCTTTTCAATGCTTCGTCCTTGTACGAGGTCCGCGATAGCTGCGCAAGAAGCCTGACGAACGCGCCACTCCTTCGTGAGTATGCTGACTAGAAGATCGTCCATTATTGCGTCAAAATGTTTGTCGATAGTCGCCGAGGAGTCCTTGACGAGCGCGTTCCAAATGTCGTTCATCGAGCGTTGCACATTCGTATTTGGATCGAACCTGAGTCCATGTTAGAATATGATGTCGTCAAAATGTTCAGTAGGTGTCTACTAGGTCAGCGAACATACCGATATCGATAGAGCTTCGGGTAAAGCTTGGGGTTTTGGGCCAGATATCCGTCGACACTTGAATCGGAGAAGATGTTACTCAGGCCAAAGCGACCAAAAGCGGCTCTGCTTGACCAGATGGAATTATTCGATGCCATTGACATGAAACGGTATACCAAACTTGAATCTCCAACCTCAGCTGCCAGGTTCAGAATGTCCTTGTAAGTCGTGATGGACCCGTCTCCAGTGGGCAGCGCACCAGGCTCGAATAGCTGAGTATCGTCCGTAACAGTACCAGCCATCTTGGACTTGTTGTCCGAGAAAGAGCCTACTAGATCGCGGACGAGGTCATCTTTGAGTTGGCGATCACCCTTCTCATACACCAACCCTAGTCCTCGCGAAGCTGCTTCCTGAACAACCTCATCACGATCAGAGAGACAATTCTTAAACGCTACCTGGCATTGGCCAAGGTAACTCTGCATCTCGGGCTTGTGACCACAGTATTGTAGGAGACACAGTAACCATATCACTGAAGCTTTCTTCAATGAGGGTTTGGTCTGCACGCAACCCTTCAACGTCTTTTCCAAAACTGCCCCAAGCGTCTTCTCACGCTTAGGTCCAGATGGTGTCTGTAGGGGCGCATCCCATGGGTCTTGCGGTTGGTTGGGATGTAGAATGTCGAGTTCGGAAGTCAGAGCCTTCGAGTCCCAGCCACTGGCGAAGCAGCTTAGAGCTTCACCAACTGAAAAGTGTACTTCCGGCTGACGGACCTCATGTAGCTCATATAGCTTGTCACCGATGGCCTTGTATTCTATAGCTTCCTCAGCTTCGGCTCCAGTCTCCTCTGTGATCATGGATAGATGGCCTAAAGCCATGATGGCACTGGTCGTGCCTGTCTTGGCGGAATCATATATTTGTTCGGCAATGTCTTCGACCTTTGCGTACTTGGACAGCAACGAGGGGGTGATAACGTAGAACAGACTGAGTTGATCGATGCAAGAGAAGGCTGCACCCTTCAAAGTCGCGTCCCGAGAGTCCTTCATGATCTCTACTACTGATTGTAACAGTTGTTGAATGGGGTGATCATCAGTTATCGTTGCAGATGCTGCTCCACTTCTCCAGAACGCTCTGCTGTAATAGTAGCCAAGCGCTAATATGATGCCGCTTATCTGATTGATATCAGCACCGACAGCCGACTTCCAAGTGCTGAGCTTGTCGAAAAAGACAACTTGAGCGGACTGAAGAGCGTCTTGATCAATGCTATCGTGCGATGCTAGCAAGCCATACGCGTGGGCGGCGGCGAGTCGCCGCCCAGTGTTGTTAGCTATGATAGAGGGCTGCAAAGCGCGGAAGTCTCGGACAACGTTGGCTTGAACCCAGTGCTGCTGCGGTAGTAAAGATAGCATTCGCACGAAAGAAGTGCCAATGTCGCCAATGTCACTAACATCGTCTTTTGTGAGTCTGTCAAAACTGGCTCGTAATATCACTGCAAGCGATCGAGCGTGGGCTTTGTCTGCCGCATATGCACGGAACGCTTGCCGAGCGCGCATGTCCGTAGTCATCTGGGCATCAAGCTTCCTGTCCCAATCTTCCGGAATTTCTTCACCCATCTCTTTGTCATGTAGCGCAGAATGCATCGCGACGCTAGAACAGAAGCTGATGACAATCGGTAGAGCTCCAGGGTATTGCTGGTAGAAGTGTTGTATCTGAACAAGAGCATCCTCTGACTCGTCGATATCCATCGCGTCTTCATCCTGCCCTTGCTGAACGATAATAAAGTTGACCAGCTTGTCGAAGTCCGGAAAGACCAATGTGCTTTGTTCGCGTTCGCCGGGTGGGGTATTGGACATTCTGAACCAGTATGGATCGAGACCACGTCGTCCTTCCTCTATGACCTCATGCCTTTCGGAAGCCCCTCCACTGACAGCGAGAATGTCGATCCATCGCGCCAGCACATCCTCATACGGAAGACAGCGGTTTGCAAATCGTGTCGCAACATAACGTGTGCTTCTTGTAAACCGATCTGAAGCTGGCGTGTTATGTTGATCTACAGACGCGTATCTAAGTAGTATCTGCCGGAACCTGGGCATGACAGAAGGATCGAAAGGTTTCGAAAATGCGCCGAGTACTGAAGATAAGGCTTCCTCTATACTGACAGCTACATCCTTTCCTGCGGAATCCTCACGGAGAGATCGAAACAAAAACTCTAACAAGTCCAGGGACGGTTCTAGGAGTATCTTTTCGGGGGCAGCCTTCGCCAACAGTCCGATGGTCTCATAGCCATAGCCTCGTAGCTCCATGTCTTGGTCATGATCTGGAGTTGGCCAGCCTTGATCTTGGATGAAGGCCCTCAGGTTGCCTACCAGACTTTCAGCAACCTGGGAAAGGTCGGAGGACTGTCCACGACGTGCAACGAAGTTGACTAGTGAGAAGATGGCTGAGCGAAACTTGGAAGCTTCCCTCCCTGCTGTCTTGTTTGTCGCATTCAGTTCTGGTGAGAGAAGGCCTTCTTCAACGAGCCTCGCTATTTGCCGTGGGTATGCAGTGCACCTGACAGATCTTGACAAGACGTTGAGTATCCTGATTTGTAGTGGTGTCTTTACGGGCAACGATCCAGTCGTCGAGCTCGAGCCAAAGTAGAGTTCGAACAGAGCTTCCACAACTTCTGGTTGTTCAAAATCCTTGGATAGCATTACACGTTTCAGAGTGTCCTCGCCAACCTCTGATATCCGGGAGTTGGTATCTGCAGATGCGAATAGTGCTGGCAAGAACTTTTCATCTTCCTTGAACAGCCCACTTGCCATGAAGCGCGTGACCAGGGCTTTTGTTTCAGTCAGATTTAGGCCTGCATCGGAGGTGGGATCCCAGGCATCTGGCTTGCCCTGGAGCGTCAAAAACTTGTAGTCTTCGACAGATAAACCCGGACAACGCAACGTGGCTTGGGCCTGAGGGTTACTCTCTCGCACGATGCTTAGCATGAGTAGTTTCCCAAACCATTTTGAGAGGAAGGCTGCATCGTCATCGGAAAGGCCCAAAGTTGACCTCAGCTCATCGTCCTCCTTGCTGCCGCGGAGGGGCAGTTTGAAATGGACCAGAAGACGTAGAATGAGATGTAGCAGCTGAGAAGCATGCTGTTCCGACTTTTCAAAGTCTTTGGCGATGCCTTGCAGCAGGATGGGAAGAAGCTCCAGTCGTTCGGCGACTGTAAGCCGCGATATGCCTTGCTGAATGTAAAGGATGTCGAAATGGCGTATGAGAGAGATGTCGGGATTCTCTTTATACTGCTTTAGAAGAGCACTCACAGGGAGCTTGATGTCTCTGCGATGTTATGTTAGTGCAACACTTTGTCGGGCGAGGGTGAAAGCGTACTGTGACTTTATGCGGGTGTTGATGTGTTGGCAGATGGAGATGACCTTATTCCGCACAGCAACGCTATCTGAGCCGAGTTTGAGGAGTAGTGGAGAGAGATAGACTTTGAGCAAGTCCTCAAGCTTCTTCTCGGAGCTAGCAAGCGCAATGCGCATCTCGACTTTGCCCACCAGAGCAAGCTCTTTGGCTTCGGGGGTTTGTTCTGACGCCATGGCGCGATGTGATGTGATGGGACTATCGTATGAGGGTGCTGGTCAACAAACGCGAGTCTTATGGCAGGCGCAGCAGGCAGACGCGGATGGCGTGGCTCATGGGCGGCAGGAGGACTGGATGACCAAGCGATGCAGCGTCGTAGTGTACTGGGCCTCTCCGTCCGTGATTGCCACATGTGGTGTCGGACATTCACAGCGACAGGGGTGGGCGCACGGGTACCGGGATGACGCAGTCGCACCTGCCTGCAACAATCGCATCGCGTCTTCGACGTGCTTCTGCCCACGTCGACGCCTGCTGCCTCTCTGCCACTCCTACAACACCGCCTGGCTAGCAATTCGCCCCCCTCCTAGCCCGTCCCATTGCCTTCGACCACCACCCCGCCGTGTACCCGCCAGCACGCCGGAGCCGCGCCTGTCACAAGCCGTCGACCGCACCTGCAATCACACTGGCACTCGACGCCCATAGCTCGCACTGTGTAGCCCCCTCACCGCCTCACAAACCATCGCCCTACCCTGTGCACGCACCTCGATAGCCCTTGTCGGACGTTGATGGGTACTTAACTGCCCCACCACGGTTCTCTCTCGACTGCAGTCGCGACCGCCACACACAATTCTCGACACACGCCCGACCACGCAAACTTGCTACGCGAGCCAAACAGCGCCTTCGGAATAGCACGCCGCCCTCACAAAGGCTTCTGCAACCTGCCCCATAGGTTAAAGAGTCGTCTTTCCCTGCCCAAGCTCAGGACCACGCTCAAACACCCAAAGTCGAACCCCACACAGCCGCCCAAGATGGACGACGAGAACGTCCTCAACTTCTGCGGCATCACTTCGTGCGACCCAGACAAGGCCGCCCAGTACCTGCGTCTCACCGATGGCAACTTGGAGCAGGCCATCCAACTCTTCTTCGACTCCCCCGGGCTCGCCGATGCCCCTTCTGCTCCCTCGCAGCCCTCGGCCGCCGCTTCCTCCGCACAGAACCCCATCAATGTCGACTCAGACGATGACATGGACTTCGACCCTGCGCCACAAGGCACGACGCCACCCGCACGAGCACAGCCAGGCGTGGAAGATGACGAAGCCATGGCACGGAGGTTACAAGAGGAGATGTACGGCGGTGGCGCGCCTGGAGGAGCTGGCTCTGATGAGGTCCGCGCGCCCATAGAGCGGAGAATGGAAACACTCGTTGGGCCAGGCTCCAACTGGGGGCCTGCTGAGGACGAGGAGGATCTCGATGCCATGGTCCAGGAGCAGCTGGCTCGTCGGCGAACAGGTATGCCGCACACCTCATATATACAATTCCCGGACTTTGCTGACCCATCGGATCAAGGCCGCGCAGGTATCTTCAACCAGCACACCACCCACACCAATGTCTGGGACAACGCGACCGATTCGAGCACTCGGCGACGCGAGCTTGCGACCGCGACGGGCGGTGCTTCCGAGCAGTCCTCCAAGATGAACATGCTCGCAGAGCTATTCCGCCCACCATTCGAGATTATGTACCAGGGATCCTGGGAAAAGGCGCGAGACATGGGCAAGGATGAGGAGAAGTGGCTACTCGTCAACATCCAAGATCCTGCAATCTTTGATTGCCAGCGCCTTAACAGGGACATCTGGAAGAACGAAGACATCAAAGCGACGGTACGAGAGAACTTCATCTTTATGCAATACGCAAAAGACGACCAGCGTGGACAGCAGTACATGAACTACTACTTCCACGCCCGCGACAGCTCCGACGCCTACCCTCACATCGCCATCGTCGATCCCCGAACGGGTGAGCAAGTCAAGGTCTGGTCCGGCCCACCGATACCCGAGCCAGTCGAGTTCCATGCTCAGCTCCACGAGTTCCTTGATCGCTACAGCCTCAACGTCAACGCGAAGAACCCCGTAGCCAAGCGGAAGTCTGAGTCTAAGAAAAAGGACGTAGGCCGCATGACTGAGGAGGAGATGCTAGAGATGGCACTACAAAACAGCATGGACAACGGCAAGGGACCAAAGGATGATGACCCAGATGCTCTCACCAAATCTACGGACAACATCAAGGGCAAGGGCAAGGCCGAAGAAGCCGCACCGGAACCCGAAGCCGAGCCCGAGGCAGCTCCTTCAAATCCCGTCTTCGCCGCTATCTCTGCACATGCTCCCCATACCGAGCCGACCGTTACCGACCCCAAAGTCACGACCCGCATCCAATTCCGTGGGCCGTCAGGACGCCCAATCGTGCGCCGCTTCAACCTCTCAGATCCTGTTCGCCGCGTCTACGAGTGGATCAAGTCCGACGTACCCTGGGAAGGCAAACAAGGAGCTGAGTTCGATCTGGCGTTCATGGGCAAGAACCTCCTCGACCACGTCGACGACACAATTGAAGTCGCTGGACTCAAGGGTGCAAGCGTGATGGTAGAGTTCTTGGACAATGAGTAGTCCAGACAGCCCAACGGCTGCGCTGCACCGTACGAAGGTGCTACTTACAACGTATAGGCGTACAAGAGACATGAGTAACGAATACGTAGTTAGATGTTTCCACGCATCACCGCTTGGACGACATACCTGGGGTCTTTAGATCTTCTTACATTGCCGCCACTGACCCGTGTGCGGCCAAATACCCTTGCATTCTTTGGGCACTTAATGGGTGGTCGTGTTAGTCTCAGTATTGAATTCTATCAGTACTTTATGAAAAGTTTCTCTGACTACGGGTATACGTGCGTGGCATGACATCTCAGAAAGTATGTGTGAAGGTGAGAATACGTTGGATTATCATACGCTTCCGCCATGAGACATGTCTAGCTATCCATCGCAGAATGCACATCTTCGCCGATGTTGCTATGTATTCCAGTGCGTATCATCCGCGCCTACGCCATCAGGCGTTGAAATGTCAACTCACCCCCATCGATATAAACCCCCACTTATATCACCATCTTCCTCACCAACCTTCATGGTCTCTTCCGAGGAGTATTCGTGATCTGTATCGCCCTCTTCATCATCAACCTTCATGGTCTCCTCTGAAGAATATTCGTGATCTGTATCGCCCTCTGCATCGGCATCTGTACTCGCATCCTCGTCGTCGCCAAAGTCGATGTCGACGTCTTCGAACTCTGCATCGCTACCGTTTCCATCCCAGGCATCTTCTTCTTTCGAGACGAAGAGATCATGCTTCCTTTCTTGAGTAGCCTCGTCGACGTCACTTTCTCCTTTCTCGACATCTCGCATGCTGACAAACAATGGCGGGTTCATCTTTCCCTTCTTGTTCCCGTCTTGGTCCAATTCCATGGATTTTCGCTTCTTCTGCGGCCTGGGTGGTGGGGAATCGTGTTCACCATCGCCGAAAGCAGAGTCGTGGTTACTGTTTGTTGGACTATCATTGCCGCGGGTAGATGGGTAGTTGTCAATTGACTCCGGTACAGGAAATTTCGGCACAGGAGGTCTTGCTTCCTGCTTGGAGAGTTCAATCGCAGCTTTGATACCGTCCCACTCTCCTTCCGCATACCCAGCGTCTGCTGCATCGGCAACTGTTCCTCCTACTTCGCCATTGAGTTGAGCATTCAGTGACATTGCGTAAGCTAGGTCTCTTTCTTGCTGGGCTTCGCGCTCTTCTTCGGTCACTTTGGCGACTAAATCGGCATTTGCAGCCTGGATCGATGCGAACGCCTTCTGAGCATCATCGTCCGCTTCAGTCGAGGTCGTGGCATCCTGGCATTCCAGATCACCTGGTCGTACGTAGTCAGGTCTCTCTCTTTCAGGAACGCCACGGATGGGGTCGGGGTTGTTGAACCAGTGTTCAGTACCGTAGTACTGTACTTGTAGTCTGCTTCTCATAGCTCGGTACGCTTGCCATTGACTCTCTGGTACTGGCTGTTCTTCTGCTACTGGTGCAATAACATTGCCATGGGGGTCTAAGTAGACGACTCGACCAGTGTGGGAGCGACCTAAGCGTGTCTTCGATGTGGTTACTTCCGGAAGTGTTGGCGTGGTCTTCAGACTGCCGCTGTTCTCTCCCGCCCCCCTTTGCTTGTCCTGGCTTTGCTCTGCTTGTATCATGCTCTCCAGCCTTTTGTGATCCGCACGCTTGTCTGTCATTCGCTCCAAGATTCCCATGGGCGTAAAGACAGGATCATTGATAGGCTTGAAAGTTCGCCTGTTATTGCTCGTCGAGTCACCAGGAGGAGGAATGCCAGACTCAAGACTCATCTTCGAGCCAGCCTCCAGCTGTGGATCGGGCGAAGCGGGTCGATTTGCGTCCTCATCCTCTTCGTAGTACATGTTCACGGCGTCGATCACGTTGTAGTTGAACTGTTCCAGCCAATTCTGGGCATCTTCAAAATCGATGTCCACGAGCTCGCGAAATTCTTGTATCGCCTTAAAACTAATCTGACTTCTTGTTGGTCCTTCGTCAGTCGTACGCGGAGCTGCAGGCGTGTCTTGTGTTGGCAGCTTCTCGTCGCTTGAAGGCGTACTCTGAACAAGCCTTCGCAACGACTTGGGGGATGCAACCGTGTCAGATTCATCGATAGACTGCGCAAGTTCGTCTATTATCTTCCTGACCAGATTGTCCCTCTCTGCAGTCGCTGGGACTAATGCTTCTGCGAAACTCTCTTTGGCTTCGGCTGTGTCGCTATCATCACTTTCGTTCAAAATCGCAATATCCTCGAGAACTTTATAAGATCGGTCCACAAGGTCTCGCTGCTTACCAGTGAGTGAGTTGTGTCCTTGTCGCCGGCGCCGGCCATACAGTTCGTTCTTCAGAAAGTCGTAAACCTCATCGTCGGTGTACTTTTTCTGGAGCAATTTGACGGTTTGCTCAACAGCGGCTCTTTGTACTTGGTGGTGCCGACCCGCGCTGATGGCATTTACGCCCAAGATTTCCTCAGGCGTGTCGTCCCTTAGCCTGCTGGCACCCCCCACCAGCTTCTCGAGTTTTTGGAAGTCTTCGTTATCGAACCGCATCTTGCGGAACGCCAATCGCGCTGTTTCAAACATGTAGCGCCAGCGAATCTTCTCAGCCCTTGTGGGAGTTTCTTCAAACCTCCCGGATTGCTTCGGTACCTTCTTGAAAGTGGGCCAGCATATTCGTCGGGATTCTTCGTCTTCTACAGTGAGCTCTTGCCCGAGGAGTGATATTACCGAAGCAAGAATGGGGCCGTTGTACTATAAGTCATACGTTCAGCTGGGTCTTGGTCGTAAAGTACTAGCTGGTCCAACATACCGCTGTCGCCCCATGCACATCGGAATGGAACTTCGCGAGGTTTGCGCTTCCATGTACGCAGTACGCAAAGTCTAAGCCGGTAACAAAAAAGTGCCGGATGTAAACGATGCAGCATGTGTCTCTCTCATTGACTTTCTTCTCCAAGGATAAATCGTATGCCTCGATCTCGTCGCTACGGTAGGGTGAGTAGAACCACTCTGTACGTAGTCTCTTGAAGCTGTTCGATTCGCATCTCAGTGTCCTATGCACGTCAGTTATGTGCTGGTGACTGTAGCAGCAGTATTACGCCTGTATGTATATCTTGCACCTCGTCTAGAGGAATGCTTCATCAGTCTCCCGTGCTGTTGTTAGCGGGGTAGGAAGGTTGTTGCTAAACATTGGTGTCGTCGTCGTGTTTGGCGGTGTCGTTGTTATTGTAAGAATATCTTGGTGAGCGTGAGCGATAGTAACACTGCGATGATTGTGATGAGATAACTATGCAGGACAACAGTGGTGAGGTGAAACCTCGGACGACAGTGTTGACGCGAGAGGAAGCCGATTGTGGAAGCAAGGGCCTCGTAAGTTGGCAGCCGCATACACGTGGTCAAAACTCTTGGCTGTACTGCAAGTGGTGGGGAAGGTATAAACAGCATTCGTGCGCTAGATAATGGCGGCAGCGACCGACTTCCACCCCACATCGCAACCCTCAATGCTCCTCCATAATCTTTTCATCTCCGATCCGCTGGGTGAAGGTGACTGTTCTGTCCTTGATCCTCCAGACCCCGCTCGCACCGCGCACACCATCACAGTCGCCGTTCTTCGCCTCCAGCATTACCATGTCGTCCACGTACTTGCCATACGCGCATAGCATCTTGCCCTCGTGAGGGCCTTGACCGAACTGCAAGACTCAGCATCTAGTCCTGGCAATCTGGGTACGAAAAGTCCATGTACGGCAAGCTAAGTCATGGCGCGACTCGAACGCTTTGACGGGCTTTCAAGGCACACTGGTTGCTTCTAGAAAGTGAGAGTAAGGACTGAGTTCCAACGACTTACGTGTACTCCCTGGAAGTACGTTACAGCTCGTGCCGTCTGCGCATCGGATCTGAATGTGATGGTTTGCGTCGTGAGGTTGTGATGTGTGCGCACTGGTCCAAGGCTGTGTACTGTCAGACTTTGTATTCTTGCTTGTCAACATGCAAGTGATGACCCTACCGGTTCTTGATCGCATCCTTCACCTCATCAAGGCTCTTCATAGCTTCATTGAAAGGGTAGCTGGCTTCGACATCGGATATGAAAACCTTCCCCAGCAGATCAAAGTCCTTCAAATCCAACGCCTGGCAATATCGCGATACGACATTCTTGATGGCCAAAACATCGAGTGGGTTAACGTCAGACATGACGGACGGCGCTTCAATTCTCAATCCATGGATGGGGAAGTGTTCTAAGGTTATAACCTGCTTCTCTCGGAACCCCGCCCCAGAGAGCCGGACCCTGATGGAGGGCGGTAGAGTGAGGTTCTCCTTCTGGTTCAGTACCAAGCATCATCACAGGATAGCCGATGCAATCGCGGCCCAGACGTCCTGGCCCTGCCTGTCGTCACATCGTCACATCACTCTACCATGGAAACATGACGGGCGATATTCACACGATACCTTGAAGCTCGTGTAGCTCGCAGGGCGGATCGTCATGTCGTTGCGTGTATTCAACACAAGATTACGACGGGTAGGAACCTTTTGGAAGATTGCGCATATCTGCCGTTCAGGCACAGGGTTGCCGTCGGGCAGCACATGTCGGCAGCGAAGCAGGGGGCGGGGTGCGAACAAGAAGGGCGGAGGGCATGCGATCAGCTTTGATTGGCTGAGACAGCCCACTTACCCCATACGGCAGGTTTAGAGAGACTGTGGATTATGGCGCCAGAAATTGAGTGAACATTGATTTCCACCCAACATGATTTCCCCTCCAACATGCGCTTGACATTGATCTCACCCCGACATCCGACCAAATCCGTGATAATCTCCCAACTGATTTTGGGCGATAAGGAATTTTGTATCGCGAGCGTTCCCTGTAGCGAGAAGGTCCTGCAGCAAGTGGCTGGCCAGCACTCAGTCTCTTGATGCCTCCCCGGGCCCGATTCTGTTCCCTCAAGATTGCTGGATTTGACGGCGCTGGCAAGACCTACCTGGTTGGGAAGGTTGAATGACGTAATGGTGTTGAGGGACTTCCATTCGTGCACGGCAACTTTCTCGATTCTACAACTCCATCTTTTTCGCTGCATCATGCATGTACGCCTATCAATTTCTCATGCAAAGTGCCTATGAGACATGCCAGATCCGATGATTACTGAGGCTCGCCCTGGTCCTCCCAGACGCGTGATTCCTCCCGTCAGTATTCTCGCATGCCGCGTGCATATTGCCACGGCCACCCCTCCACATAGCCCTGGAGATCAACGCGCATTCGCCTCGACCTTCGTTCACCTTTTTGTAATGCTGGTAGCTAAGCAACTAAGTGCGTTCCGTAAGCAGCTTTTTGATTACTTCGCAGCTGTTCATGTGGGTGATTATCCTCGTTCGGCGAATGCGCTGTATACGTTCACACGCGCCGAGCGTAGGCATCCACCACGGCGCCAGCACGACAGGCTTCCCCACCATCGCAACTGCAGCCATGAACACATACCAGACGCATGCGTCCCATGCGCTTGTATATCGCATGCGAGCATGGTGTGAGCTCCGCTGGGTACCCCTCACGAAAGGCAGCCGATATGGAGCCAATCTACGCTGGGCGTGGAAGCGCTTTGTTAAGCACCTGGGCAACATAAATACTGTTGGTGCCTTGTTCTATCTCCATATCTCAATCTTAATCCTGAGGTCCTATTCACTACGAGGTCTACTGGCAAGCCGTGCGCACAATGGCGATCTTTGATACAGCAGCCCTCGCCGCAAAGGCTGTGAACGCCGGTCTTGCTACGTTTGTGATTCTCTTTACAGCAATTTTGGGTCGCATATTCTACATGCAGAAGCTGCATCCTCTTTCAAAGTTCCCGGGACCGTGGTATGCGACTTCGTTCTCCGTCGTGGGTGCCATAATCTCTGTGTTGCACAGAGAGCCTCAGTTCTTTATGTATCTGGTAGAGAAGTACGGAAGTAGGCGACCCTCTCATTTTCCTGTGCGACTGCAGCTTCTGACATTGACGCAGCGGACCGCCCAATACGCATATCCCCCACGATGTTGCTCTTTCCCAAGCCGTCCGCCCTCAAAGACATCTATCGGGACCCACAGTGCAACACTAGGGCTGGCATGTACGACAGTGGAGCCTTGGGACCTCCGCATCTGGTTTCCACGATAGATGGTGAAAAGCACCGTGTCTTGCGCAAGGCTCTATCGAACGCACCATGGTCCATCGGCCCGCTGAAGAACGCATGGGAGCCTCGCTTCGATAGCCACGTTTCCCTGCTCGTTGAGAAGCTGAGAGAACATGCTGAGGCCGAGCGCACCATCTGTCTTTCTGATAAGGTCGCCGAATTTGCAGCCGATATCCTCAGCATAATCTCGTTCACGCAGCCCTTCGGCAGTGTTGAGAACCAGCGCGATGAGAAATACTTGTTGACCAATTGGCGCAAAGGTTTGACATTCTTCGGCTTCTCGGGAAGGTTTCGATTCTTGCGGGAGCGAATCCTGCGACTGCCTATTCTAGGGGTCTGGCTGTTACCGACTACCTCTAATGACTACGGGATGGGCTGGTTGATGGGCGAGGCAGACCGCCAGGTCACCGTGCGAGAGCAGCAAAACAAAGAGAAGCCATATGATGGAAGGCCAGACTTCCTACAGCAGTAAGCATATTCAATGTTCCTTTAGGCATTGTCTTCGTACTTATTGCATCCAGCTGTCTCGACGCCCGTTTTTCAGATGGCTCACCACTGACCCCGACGCAAAAGCGTGCCCATGTCACGCTTCTTTACCAAGCTGGAGCAGACACAACTGGCACAGCAATGGGTTGCATTCTCCGACTCATATTGTCAGACCCGTCTACTCTCGCACGTGTTCGCGCAGAGCTCGATGCAGCAGATTCAGCAGGCCTTCTATCAACTCCAATCCGTTATGATGAAACCCTCCAGCATCTACCGTTCTTCATTGCATGCATCAAGGAGGGACTTCGCCTTTTCCCACCGGCCCCCAATCTGTTCCCTAGGGTGACACCAAAGGGTGGCAAAGTCGTTGATGGACACTATGTGCCTGGCGGAATGGATGTCACTTGCCAAGCGTACGTCGTGCAGCGAGACAAGGGCTTCTACGGGAAGGATGCTGAAGATTTCAAGCCTGAGAGATGGATGCAAGGTGAGAAGAGAAACTTCGAGCTGGAAGCAGCTCAGTTCACGTTCGGGGTTGGACCGAGGATGTGTCTGGGTAAAGATGTCGCAAAGTTGGAGATGTACAAGCTGTTGCCGGAGGTAAGTTTTCCCTGAAATAGATCTCGCTATGTTTTTTGCTAACTTGAAAGATTATTCGTCGGTTCGACATCCAGATCAACAAATCCGGCAGATATGTCGTCGACGGCGGTGTGGCGTACAACGTGGACTTTCTGGTTGAATTGGCAGTTAGGTAACAAGTATAGTAAACCCCGGGTATATTCACGATGATGTTCAGGTACATCTCGCATGTCCACGACTTTACCGTGAGGAGTACCGAACATGTGCCGAGCGGGTAAAGAGGCTAAAGGGCCATGCTCGAGGAATCCCTTCCCCCGCACACTTAGCAGATACCAAGCCCATCGGCCCTGCTTGACATAAACGATCTTTAATTTCTCCGATATGTCTTACATGGTGCACATGCGCTCTACACCGGGTACATTCTTGAGCCAGATCTGCCCAGTATGACCAACACTATGGAAGCTAGCTGTACGGGTGTAGTACTCTAAGAGACACATGTCAAGACGGGTATTTGCATCGTACTTTGAGATCATCAGATAGAAAACCCGGTTGGTATCGTATAACATCCGGGTCACAGATGAGATATATAGAGCCACCCAAGTCTTCACCATGAAAGTCACGGCCAATACCCAAGATGCATTTCTCTACCCTCAGCACCGTTCTGGCTTTGGCCAGCATCGCCACATGCACGCCTCTCGACCCTCGCCAGCAGACAGCTACAGCGCTTGATGCGGCCATGAAAGCGCGAGGCCGTTCCTACATCGGCACTTCTTTAACCATCCGCAATGACAACACCGAGCAGAACATCATCCGCAGTGCGGAATTCGGTTCCATTACGCCGGAGAATGCTATGAAGTGGGACGCCACAGAGCCCAATCGGGGCCAGTTCAACTGGGGACAGGCAGATGCTGTTGCGAACTTTGCGACCCAGAACAATAAGCAGGTAGGATATCCATCATAGCATTGCAGGTAAACACTGGCAGTAATTAGAGCTGACGGGTACAATAGATGCGCTGCCATACATTAGTCTGGTACAGTCAGTTGCCAGGCTGGGTGAACCAAATCAACAACAACGCCACTTTGATGGGCGTAATGGAGAACCACATCAAGCAAGTCATGGGAAGATACAAGGGAAAATGCACCCACTGGGACGTCGTCAACGAAGGTACAAACACTGCGTGTGAGCAAAAGACACAAACCCAGCTGACGTACTACCAACAGCCCTTAACGAAGACGGCACAAACAGAGACAACGTCTTCCTCCGCGTAATCGGCGAACAATACCTCCCCATCGCCTTCCGCATGGCCGCTGCCGCCGACCCAACCACCAAACTCTACTACAACGACTACAATCTCGAATACGGCTCGGCCAAGCACCAAGGCGCCCTCCGCATCGTCAAGCTCGTGCAATCCTGGGGCGTCAAGATCGATGGCGTGGGTCTGCAGGGCCATGTGGTCTCCGAGCCTACAGGCACCCAGAGCGACATCACGCCCAGCACAGCCGTGTTGACCAAGGTACTTCAGGATTACGCTGATCTTGGTGTTGATGTTGCATACACCGAGTTGGACGTACGATCTCGCACGCCGAGTAACTCGCAGAAGTTGACGGATGCGGCGGCGGCTTGGGCGAGGATTGCTCAGAGTTGTATTAACGTGCAACGCTGTGTCGGCATGACCATCTGGGTAAGTTTCAGCTGTTTCACTCTTCATCTACCATGGCTTGAGTATGTGTGCTGACTTGTCGTGATTAGGGTGTTGCGGACAAGTATTCCTGGGTTCCTGGCACCTTCAACGGTGAGGGATCTGCATTGCTCTGGACGGACAACTTCCAGAAGAAGCCTGCTTACACAGCTTTCTTGGATGTGTTGAACGGAAAGAACACAACGCAGACGTAAGCGTCCTTTGTTGCTGAAATTGAGCAAAACTGTATCGAGAGTTTACCTGTCAAAGAAAAGGAGTGGGTTGCACGCCTGTATACTTTCAGTTTCTGAATCCTCTTCTACTGAATACAATTCCGTTCGATTTCAACGTGCCTTCTCCATCCTCATCTATGTCTTCTCCTACTTTCTGATATCTGCTCTCCACCTCCGTCTAAGCCTTCTTTCCCACCAAACGATCAAAGTGCTCAAAGCAGAATTTTCCTCCGACAAAACACGTCGCTACCCACTTCAACCACGCTGCGCTTAAGAAACCAACACCATGCTCTTTCAATCTCTTCATGAACATGAGTGTCTCGACTGCATGTGCGCCATAGAGGAAGTAGAACAACCCAGTCTGAATCCATCGTCCGGCTGTAGCAACGTTTTCCGAAAGCGGTGAGTTGAGGTTACCATGATGAAATATGGCGGGGGTAGGAGCAGCGGCAAGGGCCATTACGATGCCACAGATGATGATGGGCTTGAGGTGTGGGCTCGAAGGCGGCGTGTATGTGTTGCGAAGATTTTTCGGCGCCATGGTTGGTGATGTTGCTTCTGGCGTTTGGTAGCTGAAATTCTGCTGGGTCGTTTCTCTGGATGCTACTGAACTGTGTGAGCATCCACCACAGATTGTAGGTACGTAGTGACGAAGCTTTTCGAAGGAGAAACATACCAACGAGAACACAACGAATGACGGGGGATTGTGTTTAGTATCCTGCACAGGCCTGCGTACCGTTATTTCTCAACTTCGGAGACGTGAACGAAACACTCGACAACAGACAAATCAGTTGTTCTTCGTTCGTCCGTCAAAATGTGACGCGTTGCTGCACGATTTCCACCTGCTGCCGAGGTACTTTTAACCGCCAAGCCTCCCCATTTGCATCCTCGATTGACAACGACAGTCGCACCCAACGAGTCAGCGTCGTCGCGGACAACCTCGAAGCCAAAGGCCTACCACCTGCATAACCCTTACAGCATCTATAAGCCCAAAACACCAAAATCACGCGTCTCCTCCCGACCCCAACCAACCGACCTGCTCAAAGTGGGGCCATTTACCGCATGCGGCAGTCTGACATAGCAAACCGTGGATTACTGGAACGGCTGCAAACGTATACTTAGCCTTGCGATTATGCAGCAAAATGCGATCACATGAAGCGCTAAGGACCCTTTTTGGGGGGAGGGGGGCGACGGCGCGGCGTTGGTAAAGTAGTGGGTTGTTGCTAGGAATCGGGGGCCGTTCATGCAGCCGTGTGGCACGGGCGGGTGTTGAGGGGTGAACTTTGGAAGCAGGAAGGGAAGATTGTTGTGGACGGCGATGTGAGCAATACGACTTCTTATGCTGGGCGTTGGGTTTGAAAGAGTCGGTTGTGTATGTTGATTAATGATACCGGCTTGAATGCAAGTGTTTAGAGAGATGTGGAGAGACGCACCGGTTTTGTTGAGAGTTTGGTACAACTATGCACCAACGCTTGATGCGGAGCCGCAGAACGCCTTTCTACAACACAACCACCAAATACTTCTACTTAAGAAAGCAGCTATGAAACCTTCCTATCCTTCCTAACTTCCACTAAAGTTTCCCGAACTCGCCCCATCGCAGCAGACACGGCAATGCACAACCCTCCTCCCACCGACCCACGCACCCCTACCCCTCGGGCTTGATCCCGTGCCGCTTCCCTCACAAGATCTCACCCGTCATCCGCATTCCACCAACCCAACCCACACACACCACACTACATCCCCTAATTAACCCATTTCCACTCCTTCAATACAGCACCCTACAGGGAACAACCCGCCAACCCATTCACCACACGACTCGCCAAACAACGGGAGGTAAGTATACCGGTGTGACAATCCACTCTTTCCACACAAGGAACCCAGTTCGCAGCCAATGACCGTGCGCTGCGCGTGCGCATCCCGTGCAGTAGAGCGAGTGTCGCGCTTTTCGCTTTTTCTCGCCTTTTTGCGCGGTGCAGTGTGAGCATGGATCAAGGTGGTTGTGTTGCAGTGATCGATGAGAGTTGGGGAAGTTGCTGCATGGGGAAATGGCGGGTGGGTTGTGGTGGGTGTTGTTGTCTTGGGTGTGGGATGGGGTGGTGAAATGGGTTGTAGTGGGCTGCGAAGAGAGGGATGATTCTCTCTCATTCGTGCTTTTACCTATTTATTAACATTATAGTGGCAGAAGGGCATAATTGTGCGAATGTTGGACAGGTGGCTTTTCCTAATATTACATCTGTCTACCTTCCTTCGTCGAAAGTATCGCCGCAACCTCGTTTTCCTTTTTCAACATCAAGCCATCACGTCTTGTCTATCTCACGCAGTCTCTGACTAGACAGCGCTCACTTCGGCCTTCATGACCTTGTCGTCAATCGGTTTTGTAGTTTCCAGAACTGGTGTAGTGACCGCTGAATCGTTTCGCTGGATGTGGGGTATAGAACCGATGGTCGGGGTTGTTGTTGAAACGGGACTCGCAACAGGACTGAGGTTGCTGAGCGTGCAGTTCAGACGTAACATCCGGTACGAACTTGATTCGTTTGAGAAGCGGAAAGAGGGAAATTCTGTAGCGTCGAAGAAGGGTCGCATTTTGCAAAGAACGGCTTTGGAGGTTTGTTCAAGAGACGGAGTTTGAAGGGCTGTGGAATGTCGTACTGGAGCATCACTAGAAGCCTATAGAGCTCTCTATATAGTTTGCATTTCTCGTCTGGCCCCTCGGAGATGGCGCGGTCTCGATCGAATGGACTTTAAATGAACGGACGAGCGCGCTTGAAGAACAATACTAAGACATTTTGGTGGCGTTTGAGGAAGGGATGAGCGTTGTAAGCGATATTGGGAGCGATGAAAGTAGAGTCGGCCGATATGAAGATGCAAGATCAGATATCGAAAAGCAGACAAGGTAAAGAAGATGAGCGGGCCATGTGAGATTTGAGTAAAAAACTTGGACCCGGATTCCTGAAGTGGAGCGCTGTGCCACTTCGTGTAAGCAGGGCATCAGCCTATCAGTACCCAATATCACACGTCGTAACATCCTCGACAAAATGCTTCTCGCGATAGCTCCTCGTCCACCAAAGATACCACGGTACAACATTCATCTTAATCTTGTGACCCAACCTAAAATGACGATGTACGAAGTCAGTGTATGTCTCACACGCAGTCCGTACATGGGAGATCTTACCAAGGCGTATCCTGCACCGTCTTGACCACACTCTGACTCTCATCGAACGCAGTGTCGATACGAGCACGTCTCAGAGTCTCGTACGCATCAAACGCTTCTTTGACCGGTACACCCTCATCGCGTTTACTCTCCATCCACTTGGCCAAGCAGCGCGAGAACAAGACACCATCTTCAAAGACAATACCCGTTGACTCACCTTGCGGAGGCATAGCATGAGCAGAGTCTCCAATCAGCATAACGCGGTCGGTAGCCCATTTGCCTCCCTTGGAGAGCGTAAACACAGGCCAGAGATACAGACCCTCTGCGTCTTCAATCCAATGCGCAATTTGCGGGTTCGCAGCACCAGAATACCGCTCCAGCATTTCGTCCCGCGTCTTTTGTGCATCGGCGCCTGCTGCCTTCCAGCCGTTTCGGTCGGCGATCTCGGGGACTTGCATCAGTGCGCCTACGTAGATGCTTTCGCGGGCTTGGTCGTGGAAAGACGTCAACATCATGCCGCGACGGCCAAAGTTCATGCCGCTGACGTCAAAGTGCGTGGGCTCGTAGTCTTTGCTGTCTTCGGACATCTTTCGTCGGGGGGCAAAGCCAAAGGCGTTGCAGATTCCGCTGTACATTGCTTTGCGCTCGGGCTCGACGTGCTTGAGACGGGTGACGCTGTGGATGCCGTCGCATCCGATTAGTATGTCTGCGGTTGCGCTTCCGCCATCGTCAAAGTCGATGGTGACGCTGGTGTCGCTTTCGCTGATCTTGGTTGTTTTCTTGCCACAGATGAGCTTGATGTTGGGCTGCTTCTCGATGGCGGCGAGTACTCCCTTGAGTGCTTCTCCTCTTGTGATTCTCAAGGCAGTAAATGGAGGGTCGCCCAATCCCTTTCCGTCTGGTCCTTTGAATGAGCTCTCTGCTATCTTGACGTTGGTATAGAGGTCGAAGACTTCGACTGCGAGACACTCGGCGCCATATCCTTTGGCGCGGATCTCATCAAGAGCTCCTAGATGTGATAGGAGACGCAGAGCGTTGGGTGTGAGGTTTACGGCACCGCCGATTGTCGCGGGCTCAGGTCGAATCTCGAATATGGTGATGTTTGGTGGTGATGAAACAGGCGCAAACTTGGTGAGGGAGAGGGCAGTTGTTAGGCCAGCTATGCCACCACCTAAGATGATGATGTCCATCGGCTTTGAAGAGGCCATGGTGGGATGTGTGCGGGTATTGCTTTTCAGGGTCTTGCTCAAAGCTCTCGATAGACACTAGGCCTGTCTTTGAATGACTTGTGCACTCGTCAATGGTGAGATGTCGAAGAGTGGACTTGAATTTCAAACACAGAAAGCTGTACATATACACTTTACGCCAGGATGCTTGCCACACATCGGACGGGAAGCCCTTGTTCGTGTACCTGTGGAGGCCTGACCTAGCGCGGACTGTGCACGTAGGTGGTACTCCGGCGTGTCGAGTTCTCGGTAAAACGTTGGGGAACCGATCAACTAACATCATCAGTCTAGCAAGCCCGAACGGCCCGCCAACGTTGACTTATGCGCCTGCCTGGTTGCGATATATGCAGGGCTCCTGTTATCAGTAGAACAGGATGTCAGGTAGAGGCAAATCCTGGGTAACACAATGTTGGTATTTCGCTACAGATTCAAATTCCAAACGCCGGTCCATCATGCCTACTAACTTACAGGATATACATTGTGCGCTAACAAGTTCTCCATCCACTGAAATGCCTCTACTGCTTCTTCTGCGCGTTGGGGCCCATCTCCTTGCTGAAGGCGAAGTATGAAACCTCGAGACTGGTGAGGGCTCGGATACCGACCAGAAGGATGAGGAACAGCGGGATAATAGCAGCGAATCCCATGAAGATGCCGGGTGTGAAGTACTGGTACTTCTCGAACAGGCCGCCCTCCGTCGAGTTTGCCCGCTTGGCATGCGAAGAGAGATCGCGCTTCAGCTCCATCTGCACGGATTCTGGGAAGGAGGTCTCCATCTCGTAGGTGTGGTGCTCGAGCGACTCCTTGGCTTGCGCCTCGGTGGGAGGGGTGGTGATGTAGATGAAGGTGTAGTCCTGGGACTTGGCCGAGTTGACAATCAGGTTGTCGAACTTGGTGTCTGTACTGGTCAGCCCGGGTAGAGTATCCTGAGTATGTACTGCCTACCATCGCGTTGAAGTTGCTCGATGCGGAACGCCTGCGAGCCTGGGCGCACTGGGTTGGTTGTTCGACCGAAGAATCCACCATCCTGCCCACACTTGGACACCAGATGGTCGGCGAGGGCTCCCGCATCGACAGTGCCAACAACGTCGGGAATCGTCACAGTCGACTTGACTTCGGAGTGCTGGCCAGACATGTACTGGCTCAGTTGTGGCATGGCGCGTCCGTCTGCGTAGTCGGCGGCGGAAACGCCATCCTGCTCGATGATGATGTACGACTTGGTCGGGCAGTGCTCGAGGGCCTTGAGGATGTCGACGGTGACTTCGGATGACTCAGCGATGGCGGCGTCGTTGTTGGGGATCAGGAGGCTGCAGCTGTTAGCTTGGACGTCAGGATGCGCGGCGTGCGGTGACGGAGGCGTACTCGGCCGTGGAGAAGAGGAAGAAGGGCGACGTGTTGCGGAAGGCGAGGGCCGAGGGTAGCGCTGCCAGAGCGAGGGCGCCGACGAGTGACTTGACCATGATGGGGGCGAGGGCGGGTGCGTGGGTGGTCGGCGGGCGATGGTGTTGTTCGCGCTGTGAAGCTCCAACGCAGCGACCATGGGCGCCCGGAACTAGCCGTAGCCTCGATTGGCCGGACCCTGGGTATGACGCGCCCATGGAATTTCCGATGCGAGCGACAGCTCCCACATCAGCAATCAATTCACGCGCTCCCTCAAAGCCCGACGTGTCGGCGCCCGGCTGCTCCGTCGCATGAGTCGACCTTGACTCATCACCGCGCCTGCATAATCTGCAACTGCCTCTCTTAGTGTCCTTTCACGCACCTTCCCCAGTATAAGGCTCGCCACTGCAAAGCCTCCCACCACAGCAACAAAGCGACCGCCCTCTCTTTACCAGTTCAGCAGGCCACACATTTACTAGAGCCTGCAGCAATAATCTTTCTTTCCACCCTCGGCGGTTCAACGCTTACACACCTTCGTTTGGCCAGCGCCCGAAACTGCCGCAATCCAATCGACAACATGTCGGCTCCTGCACTTGCACCTCAACCACCTGCCGCAGGCCCATCCGATGCCTCGAGAGGCGCACGAGGACGGCGGCGACCACGAGGCCGAAATACAAACGCGAACACGGCTGCACAGTCAGAGCAAACAGAGCAAACACAGGCGCAAGCAGCACAGCAGCCACAGAGGGGCGGCGGGCGCGGTGGTAGAGGACGAGGGCGAGGAGGTCAGGCCGACAGTGGACGACCGTCGCAACCAAATGCGGCTGCCCTCGAATTTGTGCCCTCATCCGTGCAACAAGCAGCGCATCGAGGTGGAAGAGGCGGACGTGGCGGTGCGCGGGGTGGCCGAGCAAGAGGCGGCGCAGAGCGGTTTCCACAGCGT
Source organism: Alternaria incomplexa (assembly GCF_024043165.1). NCBI lineage: Eukaryota > Fungi > Ascomycota > Dothideomycetes > Pleosporales > Pleosporaceae > Alternaria > Alternaria incomplexa. The sequence continues at coordinate 395,984 of NW_026249852.1, forward strand.
ATGGCTGCTGGCGGCCGTCAATTCGGTGGACAGTTGACTGTAGAGGACGATGCGGCTTCTGCCATCTCAGAAGCTCCGCCAGGACTACAAGCAGATGCGCCAGCTTTCCAGCCAGGCCAACCCATCGCCCCTCGCAAATCACGACCGCCGCGCCAGAAGCAGCCGCAAGCACCCAAATCCACCGCGCCCGACATCGCCACCAGGACACACGAGGATATAGATAATGGTCATTACGAATGTGCCATTTGCACTGAAGACGTCACAAGGCGTTCACGGGGGGTATGGTCGTGCAGAACATGCTGGACCGTGTTCCACCTGGGCTGCATCAAGAAGTGGTCAACAAATGAGGGTTCGGCTGCAGCGCGACAGCAGACTCAAGATGGGGAGACGCCTCCTCCGAGGCAGTGGCGCTGCCCCGGCTGCAACCTACCAAAGGACACTCTACCCAAGAACTTCCACTGTTGGTGCGAGAAGGAGCTGGATCCGCGCTCAACACCCGGTCTGCCACCATTCTCGTGTGGCCAGACTTGCTCACGACCCCGACTTCTCCCCAAGCCCTGTCCACACCCTTGCGGCTCGACGTGTCATGCCGGCCCCTGTCCTCCGTGTGGCTTGATGGGTCCCACGCAACACTGCTTCTGTGGGAAGAGGTCCATCACTCGCCGTTGTATTGATACCGACTATGAGAACGGCTGGAGTTGCGGCGATGTCTGTGGAGGTTTGATGTCTTGTGGTGAGCACAGATGCGATCGGCCTTGTCACGACGGTCCTTGCGGTGCCTGCGAGGTACGAGTGCCGGCACGTTGCTATTGCGGACATATACAAAAAGACATTCTATGTCATGACCGGGCAGAAGAGAAGCAGAGCAGCCAGTCTCATGTCGCCGCAGACGGTGCTGCCACAGTAGAGACCTGGATAGGATCCTTCCAGTGCCCTAATCAGTGCGGACGCTCATTCGATTGCGGGAAGCACACTTGTGAGATGGCATGCCATTCACAGGATACGCAAGCGCCTCATTGTCCGCGATCTCCAGACCGAGTCAACCGCTGTCCTTGTGGCAAGACCGCTTTGAGAGACATGCCCGGCAACCCACGCACGACCTGCGAAGATCCGATCCCCAATTGCGACAAACCTTGTGGTCAAACACTCGCATGTGGTCACCAGTGCGAGCAGCTCTGTCACCAAGGCGAATGTCGGCCTTGCTTGAAGACGGTTGATATATCATGTAGGTGTGGACGCACATCATCCAGGACCATCTGCCACCAAGGCATGGACGAGCCTCCCCAATGCAGGCGCATCTGCAAAGTCTCGTTGAACTGCGGGCGCCACGAGTGCGGCGAGCACTGCTGCGCTGGAGAGAAGAAAGCTGCGGAACGTCAGTCGAACCGCCGTAAAGGAAGGCCTTTGAACTCGGCTCCTCGTCAGGCTCACGAGAATTTTGAGGCCGAGCACATATGCACGCGGAGCTGTGGTCGACAATTGAAGTGCGGCAACCCCGAACATCGCTGCCAGGAACTTTGTCATAAGGGTCCGTGTGGCACATGTCGCGATGCCATTTTCGATGAACTTAGCTGTCACTGTGGACGGACTGTGCTACAACCACCATTACCATGCGGTACAAAACCTCCACCGTGTCGCTTCAAGTGCGAGCGACCTAAGGACTGCGGTCATCCCCAACTGGACCATAGTTGCCATCTGGATGACCAGCCATGTCCGAAGTGCGCTTTCCTTACCGCCAAGCCATGTCTATGTGGCAAGAGTGTTCTCAAAAACCAGCCATGCTGGCTGACCGAGGTACGCTGTGGCCAAGTCTGCGGGCGTACGCTCAAGTGTGGCACACACAAGTGTCAGAAGCAATGTCATCGACCCGGAGAGTGCGAAGAGCCATGTACCCAGGCATGTGGCAAAGAGCTTAGCACCTGTGGTCATCCGTGTTTGGCACCCTGCCACTTCCCTCGACCCTGCAAAGAAGAGAAACCGTGTCCCCACAAGATCTTCGTTACTTGCGAGTGCCAGAGGATTAAGCAAGAGGCCAAATGCAATGCTTCGCGCAATGGAGATGGCAACCAGAAAAAGGTGCTCAAGTGTGACGAAGAGTGCGCGAGGTTAGAGCGTAATCGTGTTCTAGCACTTGCACTCAACGTTGATCCGGAGCACCAGAATGACCACATTCCATACTCAGACGCCACACTGAACATGTACCAGCAAAACTCTACCTGGGCAGCGACTCAGGAGAAGCAGCTTAGACTTTTCGCGGCCGACCCAGATGAGAAGCGTCTTCGATTCAAGCCAATGCCCCGTAGTCAGCGCGCCTTCATCCACCACCTGGCTGAAGATTTTGGCATGGACTCCGAGAGCATGGATCCAGAACCACATCGACATGTGGCCATCTTCAAGACCCCTAAGTTCGTCATGGCCCCAATGCGGACACTTGCGGACTGCGCCAGAACTCGTCAAGTTCAACAACGTCTTGCGCCTGCGCCCACACCAGCAGTGTCTTCCACTGCCACATTGCGCCCCAAGCCCAGCAACACCAATGGCGACCCCTATAACGCGTTCCTTATCCTGAATCCTCGCTTTGCGCTCACTATCGAAGAGCTCAACCCCATCATCAAGAGCGTACTCGCAACGACATCGTTCCGATGCGAGCTAGAGGTCACCTTCCTTCCCAGCGAAGCCGTAGCATTGAAGCCACCTCTAGCAGCTCGGCTCAGTATCCCAGAACGCGAAATGCAGACCATGCTCGAATCGATCCAAGCACCGCTAACCAAAGCTCTCACCACGCAAAACATCGGCAAAAGCATGCAGCTTGCGCGTCTCGACTCCTCACTCAACATCCTGCGCAAAGAGTCTGATGTAGGTCCCGGTTCAGGCTGGAGCGAAGTGGCAGCCTCGAAGGGTGTTCCAAACCGCCAGCTCCCAAAGACAACTTCCTTCGGGAACAAGGGCGGGTTTGCGGTGCTCAGCTTGAGTAGCAAGAAGAAGAAACAGAAGGAGGTACCTGTTGAGGTTGCAGAGAGCTGGGAGGAGGCCGAGGAGGAGGAGGAGCAGAAGGAGAAGGTTAGTGGGGCTAACAGCGCTGTCATGAGCGAGGATGAAGGTGCGTCCAAGGATGTGCCTGAGGCTTCGGGCAGTACGCCGGCTAGCGACGAGAATCATGTCGCGCCGAAAGATGATGCTGAGCTCGCCACTAAGCCACTACCGGGACGTTGGTCGGATCTGGATGACGAGTAGACTAGCATTTGCGTGTGTAAAACGTAGATAGACGAAAGACTATACCAGTACCAAACAGCTTTCTCACAGTCAATGGTCTACAGCAACTGTGAAGATAGAAGAAGACGAGCCACTTTGTTTTTTCTTTGTCCAAACTGTTCGCAGCTCTATAGGGTATGTGAGTCACGATATCAAAACTCTTTTGTTGAATCGTCATAACAACCAACAAACCAACCAGTCAAAAACGCCTAACATATGCAACCCACAACTCCATCTCCCAAGAGCTTCCCAGTAGCCACTTCGGCAAAGCGCGCAAACCTAGAAGTTATTCTGCTCCCTCTGCTGCCTCTCCGCCTCACCCTCGCTAACAATCCTCTTACCCAGCCACTCCGTCTGAAAGCTCTCATTCAGCTTCGACAGGTCCTGGATGACCAGCCGGCAAGTCGCCATGACAGCTTCCTTGGGTGTTATGGACCCGTCGGTTTGGACGCGCAGTTCAAACGTGGCGAAGAGCGGGTGGGGCACTTTGTAGGCGGCGAACATGACGGCGGGGTTCTTGAGGAGCCGCTGCGCGAGGAGGTTGCCGAGCGTGTGGTCTTCTTTGTTGAAGGTGAAGACGGCGGTGTTGGGGACGCCTGTGCGAGGGTTGTTAGTTGGTGGGTGGAAGGGGGGAGGGAGTGTGGGTGGAAGGGATGGCGTGGGGTGCTACGTACGTGTCTCGGCTTTCTCTTCGACTTTCTGCTGACCTTCGTCTAGCAGGAAGAGCTCGAATCTGTTCTCGTAGTCGTGGTCAGCTTTGTGCGTTACATGCCGGTTGTCTTTCGAGCTGTCGCGCAGTGCACAGTTTGGATTTTCCTCTATCAGTTGGCCGATCTTCGAGGAGAAGGATGTGCTTGGGTTGTCGCTCATTGGTTGGGGGTATCGAGCGTCTCGTTCGTTGGGGCGTTGGCGTGGTATAGTCGTGACTTTCGTTGTGTCGCACGCTCTTGCCATCGGAGGTGTATATATGCGGCGCAGCGCGCTCTCGTGGTCACGCGGTAGTGTCGTGCGCCCATAGGAATGTGCGTCATTTCGTTGTTTTCACGCGCTCGTGGTGGAAGCAGCGAACGCGCCGTGTAGGTTCGTCGTCACCGTGGTGTTGAACTGACATCGTCGACTGTGGACTGCGCGTACAGAGATACTGTGTTGAAGAGGATGAACTGCAAAAGATGAAGCATACCTGTCTGGCGCGTTCATTTTGCCGGGTCTTTCTCCTCTCTATGCCTATCTACTCTTGTCCGTATGTATGAATACGCCTATTGCGATCGCAAGTGAGGAAGGTGCGCGACGGCTGTAGCAGTGGGGAAACCCAAAAACCAACGAAAGAATCAGCGCTCGGTTGGTTCGAGTCGGAGGAGCTGTGGCAAGATTGCGATGGCGTGTGGTGGCCGCTGGGGAAGATTGCGGAGGTGAGGTTGACTTCCGCGCTCGACGTTCTTTGTGCCTTCACCCACCGCCTTCAGCTGCCTCGCGCAGCTTAGTCAACATGTGGTCCGGGCCCACATCAGCTTCTCCATCGCTACATTCCACGTCGACTGCCGAGCACCGATCTTCGACAATTCAGTCTCCAACCGTTTTGCAGACCTTAGAAACCTACTGGAATATATACCAATGGCAGGTCCTGCGGCTTAGCCACACAGTCCACAAGTCGCCTCAGTACACGGCAAGGGACGCGATTGAAAGATGTTTGTATCTCGATGTTATGCTCGAGTTGCATGATATTCAGACAGCTACATATTGCTTCGGAGGCCCATCACCAAGACATGATGGGTGTCGCTGGCAAAAGCGACACAAAGAGTTTTCCCCTAATACAAACCACTGCCTTGAGCGACTGCGTGAGCGCCATTCAACGCCACAAACACCATGCTTCTCATGGGTACGCCCACACATCGCAAAAAAAAAAACCAGACTTTCCCACGCTAGAAGAACAACGCTAAGCAGGAACATTAAAATTATATACAAGCCAAGGGTGACGGGGCCTCGCAGAGGCGCTCTCTTTGCCAATCAGTTTCCTTAAGACCGGTTAATCTGTGCTTGCTGCATACCGGGACTTTGTTGCATCTGTGGATTCTGAGGCGTGGCGCTCCGACTAGGTGGTCGGGCGTTCAATCCAGGACTGCCAGCCTGCTGTCTTGCCATCAGCCGTTGTTGTTGGACCAATTGGGCCTGATAATTCTGTACCGCGTTTGTTTGAGGAGCGTTGGCCATGCTACCGTTCTGCTGGAAATACTGATTATTCGCCATTTGTGGAGAAGGAGATATGCCAGGCGATCCAGCTGCTGCGCTCATTGCCTGCTGACTCAATGATGCCTGCGTACGTTGTTTAGCCAGGTAACGGTTGAGGTGGTCGGAGGCCTGTTTCGAAACTTGTTCTGGTGTCCATTCCGGATGTTGTCCCTTGATCTGGTTCTGGAAAGCTAGGAGCTGAGGCATGTGCCCACTCGATAGGGGGCGGGACGGTGTTTGCATGTTACCATTGCCCTGGCTCATTCGTGGGGATCCAGCGGTGTTTGCCATCCCATTCATGGAGTTGTTCATGTTCCCGTTCATTCCACCGTTCTGATTGGAAACGGGTGTCATCATGTTCGCATTAGGAATACCGTTCATTCCCATCCCTTGGGTAAGATTGCTAGCCATGTTGATCTGTTGCTGTTGGAGTTGGAACTGGTGTTGTTGCGTAGCGTTAAATTGGCCTCTTTGCATGGCCATGCGCATCTGGTCCGGCGGTCCCATACGCTGGGTGTTCTGCATGTTGCCTTGCATTCGTGCTTGGGGAACGCCCGGTGTGCCCATCGACATGCCAGACATGTTGCCGTTAGCAAAGTTAGCTTGCATTCCCTGTTGAGATTGGTGTGCGCGGGCCGCCATTGCCGGGCCATTCTGCCCCTGTTGCAGAGACGCATTAGCCATTTGCGGAGGAACATTGTTTGTGCCCCCGGGTGTCCCGTTACGTTGCATCTGGTTCACACCATTCGCCATTCCTGGTTGCACCTGTATTTGGGCCTGCTGCCGCGCCATCATTTGTTGCTGTTTTCCGTCAGTGGTGTACTCATCGTGTAGGGACATGATTCTTACCCTAGCCATCATCTCCTGCGCAATGTGCCTTTGCTTCATTTTCTCTTCGCGTTCCCACTTCATACGACTAAACTCTTGTGGCGTTAGGGTTGTCTGTTTGGGTGGCGCAGGCTCATGTGCTTTTCGAAGCGCAGCGGCTTTCTGAGACTCCGCTTGCTTGTGGGCAGCAGACTCGCGCTTTCTGGCCAGCTTACGCATGCCATCGATGATAGCGAGATGTCTGTTTTCTCGCCTTCTTTCTACTCGTATTGGCGTAGTCGTGGGTCTTCTGCGCGGTTGACCTGGGGTCTGGCCTTGTTGCTGTTGCTGCTGCTGTTGAGCCTGGAACTGAGCGAAAACGGTCTTGTTGGCTTGCTCCAGTCGGCTTTGGTAGGTGCGGAAGTACTGTGTCTTGGACATCTCCGCCGGAAGACCTTCAAGCTGCACCCAGCGTTCAAAGCATTCCCATGGCGTTCGTCGACCGGATCCGGACACGAACATCGAAGGTAACGAAAGCTGCTGAGAGACCAGGGACCAGTTGAATGTATACTCTTTCACCAACGCTCGTAGCTTTTGGTCTTCTTCCCACAGCCACTGAGAGGGCGTGCGGTTTTCGAAGAAGGCAATAGTGGGCATGTTGAACTCTGTAGGTGGTCTGAATTGATGGGCAGCCTGAAGTCGGTCGCGAACATGCTTGTTCTCCGCGTTGAATAAGGCGACATTGGTCATTTCCGGCGGTAAGTCGTTGCGACAGAATAGGCGTCGACCTGGTGTGGATGGCATTGAATGTTCGGCTGACGTACCAGATCGACTAGGCGGCGAAGACGGCTCGTCTTCAGAGTCATAGTCATACCTGCTACGCTTCTTGGGTGGCCCTCGTATTTGCGAGACCAGCTTTCCAGTGACGAACTTGGAAACGGGAAGGATGGGTGGCTCTGAGAGAGAGAACGGGTTGGTGTCGCTGGAGCCCTCGAACATCGGGTCGTAAAGAGGCAGTTCCCGGAACATAGTATCACTGGCAGGTGTGCGGTCGATCTTCATGACCACGTCGTTGAAGCCTAGTGAGAATAGACCTGTAGGGGGGCTGGCGTTGACGGGAGTAAGTACATCGTCCTCATCACCGTATGACTCACTCTCCGTCTCGTGCGTACTCGAGTGGACAAGCTCTGGCGTAGGAGCATCATTCATCTCCTCGTCGTTGCTCGCACGCCTAGCCGACTTTGGAATGCATGCATTGACCCGTAGCGTTGATCGTTCTTCAGGTGTACTGGCCACGTACTCGGCACACCATTCCGCAAAAGTAGCGGCAAGTGCTTTCTTCCATTTCCTCTCTTCCTTGAAGTCTGTGTGCATCCACTTCATGTCGAGAAGCACTTGATCCTGGTGGGTAAATGGACGCTCAGGTTCGACGGCTTTCTGAAGTTGCCTCAAGGACCATCGGTTGGCATTCTGCAACTGGTACACTCTCTTCAAAATCTTGTAGTCTTGATGTTCACGAATCATCGCAAGCGTACCAGCCGTCGACACCGTCTTCCTTGCAGATGCTACAAGTTCCTGCAGAGGTACAGACCTAGGCGGGTGGTGAGCCTGGTACTTGAAAAGACCCTCTAGATAATCTCGGCTCGAATCTTCCGAAGCACCTTGGAGCGACGCATAATCTTCGTTGTACGATTGCAGGGCTTTCGATGCCCGTGTCGGTGTCTTCTTGGCGAATACGACGGTCGAGACTTCTTGTGACTTATTGCGAGCTGTTCTTGGTCTTGGAGGACTTGTAGATGCCGAATGATTACTTGAGCGGGGGGTTGGTATGGCTTTCGGTCCTGCCTTCTCAGCTATAATTTCAGAGACAGATTTCTGTCGTATTGCTCCAGAGGCGACGCGGGTAGTCATACGCCCGGGACGGGATGTTGGATGTTGGGGCGAGGTCGTTGTTTGTGCATCCAGGGATGGTACGTCGCGCATTTCAATATCGATGTCAGCGGGAGGTGTGGGATGGTCGGCGGTAGGAGAGGCCTGTTGGTGGTCGATGGCTTGGTCGGCATTGTCGCGGTCCACAGTCGAAGGCTCCGCGGCAACGGTCGTTGGAGTTGGTAAAGAGTCAATGGCAACATCATGAACAATCTTTGTTCCGATCGAGTCTTCTTCTTCTGTTTTTGCCGCACGGTAACCGCCGTCCACACCCTCCGTCAACGAATGTACGTCCCCGGAGGGCTGGGACTCGCTCAGACGACTCTTCCCATCGCGCGCCAACCGTATCGCCTGTTCGTCTTCGATCTGTTGCTCGATGTCTGGTGTAGGGGAGTCATCTTCTCTTGCTCGGGCGTTCTCTCTTGCTTCTTTCATTCGTTTGTGCAGAGCACGCTCGTGGTCATCCTTGACTTGCTGCGCGGCGGGGTCGAGGACATCGTCGTTTGGCAACGGGACGTTGTTGCGCTCCCTGTAAGTCTCCGAATCAGGACTGGTATCAGGCGAATGGTGTTGCGCGTGCGGTGTTGCTTGGGAGTAGGGCCCGACGGTCGATGACGGGGAAGAAACGTCGACGGGCGCATTCGTGGGTGGGATGGTAAGCCGTTCCTCTTCTCTTCGCTCCTTCTCGGCAGCTTTGTCCAATTTTCGCTCCGTCTCCTGCAGTCTGGCCTCTTGAACTTCTTTTGGTGGTAGATGAACGACTTGTGGTGGCTTCGGTTTGGCGTCCGTGGTGGCACTCGACGAAGATCCGTCAAGGAGGGTAGCAGCATTCGTGTCGTCGGCCGTCGGGGATGCAACAGCACTTGGGTCGACCGTAGTTTTGTCGCGAGGGGAATGTTCTTGATTGCCTGGAGCCTGGACAGCAAGGGTCGCGTCGGGTTGGGCATTGTTTGCTACCTCATCTTCTGTAGTGGGCGATGCAGCATGTGAGGCAGCCTTTACGCGGGGGACAACGTGGATAACGTCGCTTTGTAATGACGATTCGACTGAAGGTAAGGTTTGCGTCGCAACGGACGGCGAAGCTGAGGCGGCACGAAGTTGCTCTTCGAGGCTTGGGGTGCCGACGATGGGGGATGGCGACGGCTTGGTGAAGGTCTTGGTTGGATTCTGGAAGGGTAGGGTAGCAGGGAGTGGTGGCTGATGGTCAGTAACGGCCACTGGGAAGGGCAGCGTTGCATCGTTGAAGCGTCGACCTCTAGAGACGCGACCGTGTTAGCAGAGTGGAACGACGACAACGTGAACATTGGCGACGAGTAGGTGCATGGTACTAGGGACAGGAGGAATCTTACTGTGAGATGTCGTTTTGGTCGAGAAAACGACGTTCCTCTTCGTCAGGTTCGCCATAGACGAAGTCGTCTGCTACGGGCTGGTGGCCGTTCAGAGCGGCATTGCAACAGCCCGTGACCTTCCAGAGTGCCCGGAGATGGCGCTCCAACGTCGCGGATGTGAATCTGGGGACATTGAATTAGCACCACCACAACACGCAAATAAACTAAAACGAGCGATTTTTCCTTGTCGCATCGATGCATTTAGTCGATTCCATCGGCCAAATTGCAAACGCGATGGATAGTCGTGGACTTTGACTTACGCGGCTTCATTTGTCTTCTCCTGGCGTAAGGTTTCCCGTAAACTGTCGAGGGACATATGAAGACCGACGAACGGTGGCCGACATCCGTTATCCACGAGTGCCGCCGTTGTGATGAATTATCGGGGTTGGTGGTCGCGTTGGTTGATGGAAATGTGTTTTGCGATATGCTGGACTGATGGGCGGGACTGCGAGAACGTGAGGGAAGGGCTGCTCACGCCGCATTGCAGGGATGGCCGTGATAAGCCCTGCCTAGCCTGGTTCATTGGGCCAACCTTGGGACACTAGCTGCGCCTTACTCCACCCGGCCTAGCCCTGCCGTCTGCATCAAAAACTTCTGGATCGCAAGACGCGACGGCTGCGCGAAACAACGACGAGTTATCGACAATGGCAAAGAGAAAGAGAGAGATCGCCGAGAGCGCCGCCAAGGCGAAGGCGCTGAAGAGCTCCAAGGGCGCTGCTGCCTCCACCACAAAACAGCCGGCGACCAAGGAAACGGCGATCCGCAATGGCAAGGAAGGTGCAGCCAACGGGAAGATGGACCTGAGCATGAGCAAACTCCAGATCGATTCCATTGCAAAAAGCGAAGATTCCGTCCCAGATGTCACGACTGTGCAAGTCATAACCGGCTCCTACGAGAGAGTTCTGCATGGATTCGCGGCATCCATCCCCAGCAGTCTCTTCACCGGACAGGATGATGCATCGACACCTGAGACGGACAGGCCAAAAGTAGATTTTACCGACACATTTCTTTTCAACGCCCATTCATCCTCCATCCGCTGTCTTGCCCTGTCTCCGCTCTCGAATGAGACGTCCAAAATCACGTTAGCTACAGGCAGCACCGATGAGCGCATCAACCTTTACTCCATCTCGACCGCCCCCCCAGTCGCCTCAAAACTCAGACCAAAGCTGCCTTCTCTCCATGGCGGCTCCATTACTGAGAATCCCAAGAACAAGGAACTCGGCTCATTGCTTCACCACTCGTCAAACATCACAGCCCTCTACTTCCCAACCAGGAGTAAGCTCCTCAGCTCCGCTGAAGACAGCACTATCGCCATCACGAGAACACGCGACTGGACTGCCCTCTCAACCATCAAAGCGCCAATACCGAAGCCCCAAGGCCGACCCAGTGGAGACACAGCCGGACCCGGTGAAGTACCCTCTGGAATTAATGATTTCGCCGTCCACCCTAGCATGAAGCTCATGCTGAGCGTAGGCAAAGGCGAAAAGTGCATGCGACTCTGGAACCTCGTAACAGGAAAGAAAGCCGGCGTGCTCAACTTTGACCGCAACATCCTCACCGCCGTAGGCGAAGGGCGCTTCGCATCCGGTGAGGGAAGGCGAGTCATCTGGGACAAGGAAGGCGAGGAGTTCGCCGTGGGCTTCGAGCGCGGCATCGTCGTTTTCAACATCGAATCCAAGCCAAAAGCAAAGATTGCACCGACCCCGAGGACTAAGATCCATCAAATGCACTACTTGCCGTCGGAGTCGCATCCGGGCACGCTACTCGTCTCAACCGAGGATGGCCGCGTTCTTCTCTTCGACACGAACACCACGAGACCGACTGAATCGTCAGAGAAGAACAAAGACGAGGTTCCTGCTAGCAGATTAGTCGCTCAAATCGGTGGTCCAGCAGCAGGCATGACAGGCCGTGTCAAGGACTTTGAAATCGTCCAGCTCTCACAAACCAATTTCCTCATCGTCACTGGTAGCAGCGATGGCACAGTGCGCTTCTGGTCCTTGAGCACGGACGAGCTGAAGAGTGATGATGCGGGCAAGGCAGAGGGTTTCACAGCGGCGCAGGTCGGCAAGTTGCTTGGAACCTCTTCGACTGGTACCAGGATTACGTGTCTGAAGGCTTTCTCCATGACGGGCAAGCCAGATGAAGAGGAAGAAGAGGTCCTTGAGAAAGACGCAGAGATGTCGAGTAGCGAGGATGATAGCGAGTAGTTTAGACTTTGAGTTGTAGCATTAATGATACCACCACCTCGTTCTTGCGACTTCATCGCTATGTATCAATTTCATGGAATGCGATCTACTAGCGTCTCGATGCTTATCTAAATTATACAACTTACGTTCTACCTCTCTCTTCAAACTCTGGTCTTTCTACAAATTCATAGTGACGGTCATACTATTACTATGCACCAACAGTACCGGCGGTAAGCCTTGGCACAGGACCTCCAAATCGCTAATGTATTTGACACTCTCTGCCTCACTTTCACAAGTACCCTCAATAGGACTAGGAAGCGTAGTAAACACAACTGCCGTTTCATCAGAATGCTTCCGTATAAGCTCGTTCAGGATAAGATGTTGAGCGCGACACGGTAGGTCGTTGAAGGAGAGAGGGATGGCTTGTTGGGCAGGGAACCCGGAAGCTGGCGAGGCGGTACCCGTGTCAGTAGGTTGGTGAGATGATGCTGCGGCTGAGTGGGGACTGGAATTTGCTGGTGTATTTTCTGCGGCGAGTTGAGAGGGCTCTCCAGATGTCACAATGGGGTCTTGTTTGTTGGCTGTTGCTGGTTTGGGCGTGTCGACGAATGTTATCGATGGGCCGGCCGTTTCTTCCGATGATATCGCTGTTCGGGGAGTTGGATTCGATGTGAACTTGGGCAGTGACTGCCGACGCATTGTAGGCGGTTTGACAGCGGCGCGTGAGGATCCAGAGCGCTGAGAGGATGAACTGGCTACACTTTGGGACTGGGCTCGCTCTCTGGCGTGAAGAATAGCTGTGTCAGAGGCAACGGCGTCTGGGTGCGGTTTGAGCGGTGTCACCGACTGTGTGGTCGGCCGGTCATCTTTCTGCGAGGTACTGTCCTTCCGTGAACTTTTCCAAATGGCCTTACGGAGATCCAGCTGCCTGGTGAAGAAAGAGGTGCTGGGTGCCGTTTTACGTCTTCTTAGTGACATTCTCTGCCCGTTCTGATCACTCTCATCACTCGATGCATCCAAGTCGTATGCGTCGAAGTTGCTGCCACTAACGACTGCCTCGCTATCAGAAGCCATTGCTTCGTCATCAGCATCGTCTTCCCTTCCGCCGGCTGAGGATGGTTGAGTGTCGCTATCGCTGTCTTCAAGTAGCTGGACTGGTATTCTTTGGCTTTGCATTTTGGCCCTTGCCCCGTCCCCAAGATTGCCAACAGACGTTCTACTTTTTGCTTTACGTAGCATCTTGCGCAGGGCTGAGAAGCGCTTTGGGTTCGTCTCTTGCCTACCATGTTGGAACGAGGCAATAGGCCAACTGGTGACGGCTTCAAGAATATCGACAGTCTGTGCTAGTTCCTGGCTCGCACTCAAACTCTCGGGCTGACGCAGTCGTTTGATGTCTTGCCACCATCGCTCGTCTTCCAGCGAGTAATCGATATCACGACCAGTCTGATCAAGGTGGCCATCATCTCTTCCGTTGATGATGACTTCATACATGCTCAAATCTCCGGAGGACAACCAGAAGACGTGGACTTCAGCCTCAATGCGCAGATTACGCAGCAATGTAGTAACGCGACTACGCTCTTCCTCGACGTCCGTCTCATACTCCACAAAAACACAGACTCTCAACTTGTACATGCGCTTCCAAGACGGTACCGTGTGTAAGATGCATCCAAGCTGCAGGATGAGTGTATACGTGTCGAAATTCGTGGTCAGTACATTCTTGCGGATTGGCTCATCGCCAGTAGTAGCGACCTCGGCTGACATTTGAATCGGCCAGAGGTCAATGTACTTCTTTGACGAATCCTCGATATCAATGTCATTAAGACCAATGAAGCTGAACGCTTTTTGTTTCACCGTAGGCTTGGTAGGGGGCACCTCGAGTTCCTGGAACCCCTTGCCTATAGCGACATTTGCTTGCAACCGGAGAATCAGGTCTTCGATAACAGTGACATAACTGCGTATAGCAATTGCGTTTTCTGGTTTCATAGCGTCGGTGGGAAGCATGCTATGGGTGTTTCCTGTGACGCGTCGCCTGGCTGCTGCTTGGATTGCTTTCCGAGAGATGGGATGGTTCGTAGCCTTGCTGGATGGGCGTGATGGTTGGGGCGAAGGTATGCCGATGGAAGGCTGCGCTTGCCTCATCTCAGGTAGGTTGTAGAAGCCCATGACAACTATGTTTGGCCGCATGCCACCTAGCCCTGCACCCAGAACAAGGTTGCGAGCGCCCCACTCGACGGCAGGAGATATAGAGATGTTCACGAACGCTTTGATCCTGGAGAAGTCGATATACTTTGTCCAAGACTGCTGTTGTCGTCTTGCTTCTGGCACAGCTTCCCCGAAGTCATCAGAGACAATGACGTGCCCAAGTACGAAGAGACCTCCCTTCTTCAGCGAATTGCAGAACTGGATCAACTTATACTGCCGCCGCGGATCATTGACTAAGAGTAAGATCTGGGGTCTCCAGAACTTGACATGCTCTTGGCGCAAGCGCAGCAAGTACTTTCGCACCTGGTGATAGATGAGACCCTGACTCACATCGCCCCATGGCTTAGGCGGGGTGCTGCAGAAGTAGAGATACGAAGTCAGTATATGTCTCACATGCACTTCGTACAGTCAAAACTTACGTATAGTGAATCAGTAGGAAAATAATCATGAGCAGAGCTACACATCCAGATGCATAGAAGCCGTCGACGAAGAACATGGTACCTCCACAGGCAACCGTCCCAACAGCAGCTGTGGGCCAGTTGAAGTAGTGGAAGGAGGGTCGGAAGTTTGGGGCAGAACCAATCTTGAGTAAGAAACAGGCCAAGTTGGTGACGAGAAATGTCATTAGATACTAAAGAATGTTAGGATTTGAACAGGTAGAGTTTGACTGACGAATGGTAGAGTAATAGGGAGCACTTACTGTCATTGTGATAAATGAAGCAATCTGATTGATGTCGGCAAACATTGTGATTTGAGCGATGATAAAAGTGATGATGATGGCGTAAATCGGCTGTGCGAATGAAGCTACGTGGTTAGTTTAGACATAGTAAAGATAGCTGTAGACATCCTACCTCATCAGATTTCTTCGTGCCCTGTCCAAAGATCGAAAGTCCAGGAATAAGATTGTCGCGAGAAAGAGCCTGGAGGAGCTTGGCTGAACCAATAACACCCATGAGTACCGAGAATAAGGATGTCGCCATCTCGCCAGCAAGCACGACCGCGCCGGATATGTTGGTCAGCTGGATGACATTTGTGTTGTTGTAGAAAGTTTCGCGTGCTATTGACGCCGCCATAGCGAAGATAACGAGTGTGTAAAGGATGAAGGTCAGACCTATGCCGTACAATGTCCCTTTTGGGATGGCTTTACTTGGGTGCTTGAGGTCGCCACTCATGCTTGCACCGGCCAGAATTCCTCCCGTAGCTGGGAAGAGAATACCAAAGAGATCTTGGAAGTTCTCTCGGTGATGATCGACACTTCCCGCGGCTCCTCGCGTGAAGTGGGGTAGTAAGTTCTGACGGAACGTGTCCATGCTGAGGCCTGTGAAAACAATGTCTTCTTTGGGGTTCTCGAACGGAGGCCTGAACATAGCGGATAGAGGAATGCTGATAGTCGCGACCAACAAGACTAGTAGTAGGCCGTTGCTGCAGCGTGCGAAGAGCCCACTTCCAGCAAGGCAGATAAGTGTGCACGCGGCTAGAACCAAGGTAGCCCAGAGGAACTGCCACCAGTAGCTTTGAGGTAGCCACTCTGCCATGTCACCTCCATGGCTCCCGAAGTTCTCGATAAGACAGTCGATGAGACCGACAGCGTTGAGCGAGGTGTTGAAGACTGAGCCAAGATAGTAGACGATGCCTATCGATCCGCCGAACTCTGGCCCCAGGCTGCGGGAGATCAAGTAGTACGCGCCTCCTCCTCTAACCGTGCCATTGGTGGCAACAGCGGAAATACTCAAGGTAGTTAAGAGATTGATGGCATAAGCTGCTATCAGCATACCCATCATGCCAATCAAGCCAGCTTGACCGAGAAGGAAGCCGAATCTGAGAAACATCAAGATCGACAAGACATTGAGGGTTACCGGCACGAAAACTCCAGCGAAAGTGCCTAGTTTGTCGGTACCTCCAACGGGTCTGGGGAAAGCGCCAGGCCTTGGTTTGGTGGTTTCGCTGACTGAGTGTCGTTTGCCGTCATTATTTGGCTCCTTCGCTAAATTGGATCGTGACGTCTGGAGGATGCTCGAGAACCAGCTGCTCATCCCTCTCTGCTTGCTCCCCGTCCCTTGAGCGCCATCGTAGACATCGGCATCAGCTGGAAGCTGGCGTCCACTGCTTGGCAGAAGCGGTGTTTCCTCGTCAGGTGGTGGTGAATGCTGTACGAACGAGCGTCGATGCAGTCGTGCACTCTCATCTCGTGCTGTACGGGTTGCAAAGTTGGAGCGTGTCCGCGGCAGGGTAAGCCTGGTCGTCTGGTCGTCGTCCGCATTCGTCATGGTCTCTGCATCGGGAACCTGGTTCAATGTTCGTGGCACGGGGTGTCACTGCGGCTCCGGTCAGGCCGTGCACGGGATGCGCCGATGAGCGTTAGATGGTGAGGTGTAGGAACGAGACATGGACAGAACAGCTGAGAGCAACGACAGGGCAACACATCCGAGGCGCGATGACGCCGCATCTACATCGCCAACAGTAAAGTCTTCTGCTATGCTTCACTTGGCGGCTTAGCGCTCGCTTCTCGGTGGAAAGATGCAGGGCTTCCAACGGTGTGACATGGTCATCCCGCGCGTGGGGCGCCACATCTCTCCGGCGAATCGACGGATGACCTCAACCTCTCGGCACAGGCCTCGAAGCAGCCCGACTCAGCTTTCCTTGCTTATTCTGCGCGTCTCCCTCTTGTTGCTGTACATTACGCGTAGCATCTCGAAGCCTCGCGGTATGTGTCCACTGGCCACGCCATCCATATAACTACCCGTAGCGTGTTTTATCGCTCAGCATTCCCTTTGCGACGTTAGACGCAGGTAGCCGAAGCTCGCGTTTCTTATCACAGAGTTCACTGCGGCTCCACAACACCACACACGCAGCCCAACATGTCGGGTGAGCGTTCGACATCGACGAACCCACAGGCGGTGCCGTCGTCGCGAGATTCTCGACGAAGTTCTCCCGATACGCAGTCTGTTCGTGCAGGCTCTATCGCGCGACGGGGCTCACCCGTTCCTTCCCTTCCCAACGGCACGCCTGCCGTGCGCCAAATACCAACACCCTCCCAGACCCAGACGGCAAACTCGTCGTCGATACAGACACCGCTGCCTGGACGCGCAGATCCGCAGTCGTCGCTGCCCGGCCCAGCCGAGTCGAACCTCTCTTCAGCGCTGAAAGACTCACTGGGCAATTCACCCCCACGGTTCGGCACACCTCCGATACGTCCACTGTCCCCCGCCCAAGACGCGCCTCCTCGTGGCCCGCCTAGCAACTACGGTTCCTTTGACGGCCGCGGTCGCTCGCCTGTGCCGTATGAAGACCCCGAGATCGTGCGCCGGCATCTGGTAGGCCACTATGCCTCACCAAGCAGGTCAAATCGTGGAAGAATAGGCGATGACGATGCCCAATCAACTGGAACGAGGCCCGAGGAAGACGAGGAGCAGTTTTCGAGCTTGCAACTCCAGGGCGGCGACATCACGCGACAGATTTACAGGTGGAGCGAGCAGCAGGCGGCGGAAGAGCAGGGCAAGTTGCAGCGCAGCAAGAGCTTCCACGGTTCGCGACGTCGTCCTGAAGACGAAGCACTCGACATCGACTCCATTCGCCAGCCTGGTGGCTTCAGACGAAACTACTTGCGCAGAGCCGCTGGGAGTCCCTCACCCGGCCCAGGCCCGTCTGGCTATGGAACAGTCCGACAGGCGCGCCCACCGCCGCAGGTCTTTACCAGCAACTTCTTGGAGTTCCTCACGTTATATGGCCACTTCGCCGGTGAATCTCTCGAAGAAGACGACGAGGTGTTGGGACCGGACGAATACTTCTCCTCCGATGCTCTGGATTCCGGCGCGCAGAGCGAAGACGAAGACCGCGAGTACGGCGAGTCGAGCGCACTGCTCACCCCTGGCAAGCGAAGAAAGCGCAAAGCGAAGAAAACCGGCACCGGCAGCCCCACAGGTGCAGCCATGCTGCTCCTCAAGTCGTTTGTTGGCACTGGTGTCTTGTTCCTGCCCCGAGCCTTCCTTAACGGCGGCATGCTCTTTTCCAATGTGGTACTCCTTGGTGTCGCGGGTCTCTCGTATGCCTGCTTTGTCTTGCTTGTCTCCACCCGGCTCGTGGTAGAGCACTCGTTCGGTGACATGGGCTTTCATCTCTACGGAAACTGGATGCGCAACATGATCAACTCTTCGCTTGTCATATCCCAGATCGGCTTCTCATCTGCCTACATCGTCTTTGTGTCTGAGAACCTGCAAGCCTTTGTTCTTGCAGTATCCAACTGCAAGACCTTCATCGACATCAAGTACATGATCATGATGCAGATGGTCATCTTCTTGCCGTTGTCGCTCTACCGCAACATCAACAACATTCAGAAGCTCGCATTGGTGGCAGATCTCTTCATCCTCATGGGTCTCGTATACCTGTACTACTACGATCTCTTCACCATCGTTGACCAGGGCGGTATCTCCGACATCGTCAACTTCAACGCCAAAGACTGGACGCTCTTCATCGGTACCGCCATCTTCACATTCGAAGGCATCGGTCTCATCATCCCTATCCAGACCGGCATGAAAGACCCGAAGAAGTTTCCCAAGGTCCTGGGAGGTGTCATGATCATCATCACTGTCATCTTCCTCAGCGCTGGAGCCCTTTCGTACGCAGCGTTTGGATCCAAGACGAAGACTGTGGTACTTCTCAACATGCCCCAGGATAACAGATTCGTCAACGGCGTTCAGTTTATCTACTCGCTCGCTATCTTGCTATCTACGCCACTACAGATCTACCCGGCAATCGAGATTACCAGCCAGCAGTTGTTCAGTAGGACAGGCAAGTACAACCCGTACGTCAAGTGGAAGAAGAACTTCTTCCGATTCTTCATGGTCTTGGTGTGCGCTTGCCTTGCTTGGGCTGGTGCGGGTGACTTGGACAAGTTTGTCAGTCTGGTAGGAAGCTTTGCCTGCATTCCGCTGGTCTTCATCTATCCTGTAAGCACACATCTTCCTGTGACTTGCTCATTGCTAACAATACGTAGCCCTTGCTCCATTACCGGGCTGTCGCGCGCACAACCACTGCACGTGTATTGGATGTACTGCTTTGCATCATCGGGGCGGTTGGCATGGTATATACCACAACTCTCACTGTCCAGAGCTGGATCCACGGAGGTGCTCCCAAGGCTCCCGGCTACTGTGACAGCCGGTAGTCGACGGTTCCCAATCGCAAATTACCTTATTTCTCGTTTTGCATTGCATGTAGCATTTCAGCGATGTACATCAGCACTCATCTTTGGTTATCTCTCATCATAGAAGTTACGCTAGGCAGGTTTGGGTTCGGGCGCACTTTTTCGCGGTCTAGTCCACGTACATGTTCGATGAGTAGAAGCGGCTAGGCTCGAGCTCTCACATAGTTGAATCATTGTAGAACTTCACTAGTCTCTCTTTTTGCTTTTCAATGTCAACTGCACTGTGACATAAGTGTGAAAACGTTGCATATGTGCTTGGGCGTGTTCAATGCTGTGATGTGTCCTTAAAACGGCAAGCAGCATCTGAAACGGGGTGAGGCAAATGGTGTGTTTATTTCTCCGAAGATGCAGCGGATACTTAGCTGCTGACCAGGGCCGCGATACGAGACGATACAATACTGGTGCAACCTTTGGCGAGTAGGATACGAAGTACATGCAGGGCGCGGAAAGACCGGAATGAGGAGTCGGCACGAATGCAACGGCAGGACTGTTGTCAAGGCGTGCATGTGCGGCTGATGTTCGTATACGCCACTTACGGTGGGGTTTCAGATGCCGTGTTTGTGGTATGGATGGCAATTTAGAGGCGGTCAAGACAATCGAACTGCTAAGGCATCCAGACGTTCCCAACGGACGCAGGCCAAAGGTTCTTGTCGGCACGCTTTCCTATAGTCGAGCTCACACCTGCAGAAAGGTAGACTAAGCTTTTCGCCAGAGCGGAACAAGCGCGCAGTAGCTACAAGGTGCTCACCGTTGTTCGACTTCAGATGCAGTTGAGCAGACGTACACGCCCCGAAGTCTCAGCTCTATCTTCCACGTTTGTGGTTCCAGTGCGTGATTCGTTGGCAGCGTCGGCCACAACGGGTTGAAGACATTCTCTGGCTCCTGTGAGGTGTGCGTTGTTGGCGCTCATGCGTGAAATGCAGACCTGCAGGGCCAGACGATATTGCTTCTCACCGTCTGATTCAGACAATACTGCACACGGTGGGGAGCACATTGCGGGTAAACCTGCGCCGTTAGTGGGACGGTTGGTGCAGCTAGCGACTGGGTTCCACCCATCTGCCATGATTTGTTTTGGCATATCGGTTTTCTCCAAGCTGTCGACCATATCAGCAGAAGATCACCAAACAGAGTTTACACGAGATGTCAAGTCGTGACGCACGGCGCTGGCTTCCCAATTCGGAGCCGTACCCGCGCTGACGTAGCGGATCCAAGATATTGGACGATGCAGCAGAATTAGAAACCTCTCCATAAGCACAGTCTTTGGGCGAGCTTGAGGCCTCGCATGCGGCGAATGCGGCGCCCGTCAGGACGCGAGTGGCATAGTGGCCGCGGTGTAGCATTGCGAAGAGAAGATTTCTGGCATCTTGACATGAAAATAGTCGAGGAACGGGCCTAGCGTTGCTATTTTGGAGGTGCTGCGCCTCTTGGTCCCTGAGAAACGATGGATAGCGGGCGATCAGGTCAGGAACAGCAGCGGGGGCTATTGGCTGGCAGCATCGCGGAAGCCGATGGACCAGGATGATTCCGCGAGACATGACGAAATAGGGGACAGTGAGGGAGGGCGTGGCAGAGGGTCGCAGGGCTGCGAGGGCGAGATTCATGGGTGGTAGAGCGGCGTCACAGACGGGTGCGATACGCTGCATTGGCGAGGCTAGCTAGGCCGGGTGGAGAAGGGCGTCGCTGGGGCATGCTCAGTGCTTGGCCCTGGAAGATATAAGTCAAACACACCACCGCTCTTTCTCTGCTCACACACCTGTCTGCTTCCCCCCGCACCCTACTTTCTTGCACTCGCCCAATTGACTCCGACTGCCTTACAATCGCTTCCATTCATATTCAGCACCCTACTTTCGTTTCGTCGCCATGTGGTAAGTCCCCGCCGCCCCACTATGTGAAGCTGTGGCAGCTACAGCGAGGCTCTGGACACGGGCTGACGACGGTGTCTGCAGCGGTATCTTCGGCTACATCAACTACCTTGTGGAGAAGGACAGGAAGTACATTCTCGACACACTCATCAATGGTAAGCAATCCCGCAGCCGCTCCCCCAGACGCGCGTTCCACGGAGTCGGAAGTGGTTTGGTGGGGCTCGAGGGCGATCACTAACACGCTGTCCCCTCAGGTCTGCAACGTCTAGAGTACCGTGGTTACGACTCGGCCGGTCTTGCCATTGACGGCGACAAGAAGAATGAGGTCTACGCCGTCAAGGAGGTCGGCAAGGTCGCCTCGCTAAAGAAGCTCGTCGAGGAGCAGAACTTCGACCTCAACAAGGTCTTCGACTCGCACGCCGGTATCGCCCACACCCGATGGGCCACCCACGGTCCCCCATCGCGTGTCAACTGCCATCCCCACAGGTATGTCACGTCCACGTTCTTTGGACCACCCAGAGCACGCACTAACCGCCCACCAGGTCCGACCCCAACTGGGAGTTCTCCGTCGTCCACAATGGTATCATCACAAACTACAAGGAGCTCAAGACGCTGCTCGAGAGCAAGGGCTTCAAGTTCGAGACGGAGACCGACACCGAGGCTATTGCCAAACTCACAAAGTACATCTACACCGAGCACCCCGACCTGAGCTTCCCCTCGCTCGTCAAGGCCGTCATCAAGGAGCTCCAGGGTGCCTTTGGTCTTCTCCTCAAGTCCGTTCACTACCCCCATGAGGTCGTTGCGGCCCGCAAGGGTTCTCCCCTCGTCATCGGTGTACGAACACAGAAGAAGATGAAGGTCGACTTCGTCGATGTCGAGTACAACGACGAGGGTGCTGCTCTCCCCGCTGAGAGCGCCTCGCACAACGTCGCGCTGAAGAAGTCCAACAACTTGCTCGCTCCCCCTGACAAGTCGCTCCTGCACCGATCGCAATCGCGCGCTTTCCTGTCCGACGACGGCGTCCCGATGCCCACCGAGTTCTTCCTCTCGTCCGACCCCTCCTCCATCGTCGAGCACACCAAGAAGGTCCTGTACCTCGAGGACGACGACATTGCACACATCCACGAGGGTTCCCTCAACATCCACCGTCTGCACAAGGATGACGGCTCGTCCAACGTCCGCACCATCCAGACTCTTGAGATCCAGCTTCAGGAGATCATGAAGGGCCGTTTCGACCACTTCATGCAGAAGGAGATTTTCGAGCAGCCCGAGTCCGTCGTCAACGCCATGCGTGGTCGCCTCGATGCTGTCAACAAGACCGTCACTCTTGGTGGTCTCCGTCAATACCTCTCTACCATCAGGCGATGCAGGAGAATCATCTTCGTTGCCTGTGGTACTTCGTACCACTCGTGCATGGCTGTCCGTGGTATCTTTGAGGAGCTCACTGAAATCCCCATTGCCGTTGAGCTGGCCTCCGATTTCCTTGACCGTCAGGCACCCGTCTTCCGTGACGACACGTGCGTCTTTGTCTCCCAGTCTGGTGAGACTGCCGATTCCCTGGGTGCTCTCCGCTACTGCTTGGAGCGCGGTGCCCTGACTGTCGGTATCGTTAACACCGTCGGTTCCTCCATCTCTCTCCTCACCCACTGCGGTGTGCACATCAACGCTGGTCCCGAGATCGGTGTTGCCTCCACCAAGGCCTACACCTCGCAATTCGTCTGCATGGTCATGTTCGCGCTCTCTCTCAGTGAGGACCGTGCATCCAAGCAGAAGAGGCGGGAGGAGATCATCGAGGGTCTCACCAAGATCTCGGACCAGTTCAAGGAGGTGCTCAAGCTCGACCAGCCCATCAAGAAGCTTTGCGAGAGGTTCAAGAACCAGAAGTCCCTGCTGCTTCTCGGCCGTGGCTCTCAGCACGCTACCGCGCTCGAGGGTGCTCTCAAGATCAAGGAGATCTCGTACCTTCACTGCGAGGCTGTCATGTCTGGCGAGCTCAAGCACGGTGTCTTGGCTCTGGTCGATGAGAACCTCCCCATCGTCATGATCCTTACCCGTGACGACATCTTCGCCAAGTCGCTCAACGCATACCAACAGGTCATTGCCCGTAGCGGACGACCAATCATCATCTGCAACGAGAACGACCCCGAGTTCCCTACCGACAAGACAGACAAGATCGAGGTGCCCAAGAACGTCGACGTTCTCCAGGGTCTCATCAACGTCGTCCCCCTGCAACTCATGTCGTACTGGATGGCGGTTGCTGAGGGTGTCAACGTTGACATGCCCCGTAACCTGGCCAAGTCGGTTACCGTCGAGTAGATGTATTATGGATATGGCGTTCTCTAGGATAGAGAAGCTGGTGTGATTTGGATTTGATTTACGATTGAAAGCTCTTGGATGTAGCTTATGTGTATGGCATGGAAACTTTTACGATATCTAGAACACGGAGCGATGCGATGCTCTGATTGAATGAACAAAATTCCAAACACATCTGTCCCATTTCGTGACTGTCTTGACGGGTCAGGTCGAGGATTGATTGCAATTAACGAGAGGCGTTTGAGGGAAGCTTACCCCTGCTCGCGATGACACCATTGCACGATGCGGGATCCCTGCCTTTCGGTTGCGGGGCGGCTCCCAATGTGGTGTGCTCAGCAGCTCGTTCCTGCATTCTTCAGCCCACCCAGTCGCCGTTCCCGCTCGACCTTCACCACAGCGACTCCACTGTTCCATCGCACCTTCCCAATCTACCTACAAACTTGCACACGCGCAACGGCAACATGGCAACCATCAAAGGCCCCGGCGCCCCCAAGACGTACGATGGTAAGTACGCAAGCAAGCTCCGAGCAACCCCGCCCCCACCACCTCAACTGTGCGACTGACTGAAGCTGTGCAGGCTCCGCACTCCGCATTGGCATCATCCACGCACGCTGGAACACCAAGATCATCGATGCGCTGCTCGAGGGAACCAAGAGGAAGCTCAAGGAAGCGGGAGTCAAGGAGGAGAACATAGTCGTGCAGAGCGTGCCTGGGAGCTACGAGCTGCCGTACGCCGTCAAGCAGTATGTCTCCTCATATGACCTTGTAATCCGGGCACAAAGCTAACAGGCACTTCCACAGACTATACTCGGCCTCACAAATCCAATCCTCGTCCACAGGCGTCGTAGGCGCAGCGGCAGACCTCCTCGGCTCCACCTCGGACCTCACAGCCCTCACTGGAGCGTCGCAATCCAAGACGTCCAACTCGCCCTTTGACGCGATAATCGCGATTGGCGTGTTGATCAAGGGAGAGACGATGCACTTCGAGTACATCTCGGAGGCGGTGAGCCATGGACTCATGCGCTTACAGCTCGACAACAACGTGCCCGTCATCTTTGGCCTGTTGACGCTGTTGAGCGATGAACAGGGACTCATGAGGGCGGGGATTGGTGGCGCGGATGGCAAGAGCGGACACAATCATGGCGAGGACTGGGGGAGTGCCGCGGTGGAGTTGGGTGTCAAGAGACGGGGCTGGGTTGAGGGCAAGTTTGTGGACTAGGACGTGGTGTGAGGATACGGGGACACAAAGATCCAAGTGACTGGGCCACTACTAGGCTCTGGTTTGCATATCCATGGATGCTCATAGAAGGCATGCGTGTCCAAAATGGAATCACGCAGCTATGATACACCAGTGCTCGTACAAGCGCGTGGTCCTTCCACCACTCGCGGGATGCCGCATCTGAGAAGCAGCGTGTCGACTTCTGCCGGACGGAGCGTGGAGCGAGTAATGGTGCTTCCATTGTCCCATTCAATTCGCCCACTCGTCATCTGCAGCTTTGGTACTACAATACGTGCTCACGTGCTACATGGTCCTCTATCGTCCCACGTGCTTTCCAAACGCAGTTCCAGTATTCAAGGGTGCTGTGCTGCGCTGGCCATGTCCTCGTGCGACTGCAGTGGGCTAGCGTAAATGCATAGTGTACGCAAGGCGATCGCGATGACGCTTAGGCTGGAGGGATGCGGCTTGACAAGGTGGTGCGCGCGTGCGAGATTCAGTCCTGGGGCGGCAATTCCATGCAGGAGACGATTGCGGAGATTATGCGACCATGTTGGCCAAGGCTGGTCGCTGCAATGCAACAAAATTGTTGAGTGCAAGAGGGATGGTTGGTGGACGAGAGAAGCACTCTCCTTTTCCCGCCAGGGCCTTGGAAGACGCTAGTCCAGGCGCAGTGCCTCGCCTTGGAACCTCAGATTCCCTGGACGACGGCTCTTACTCACCACCAGCCCCATCTGTGCGAGCAGAGCGCTGTCGACCCCATCGCCCGGCTCATCTTTCCTCCCTGTCTTTCTCCCTTGCCCCCGCCGCCTGTCCCCGGGCGCCCCGACACGTCCTCACCGCGTGGTGCGCGTAGTCGATATCCCGTTCCTGGCCTGCAGCTGCATCGAGTACAGCAGCGCGCGGCGCCTCTACCCACGCCTCTTCTATCACACCCGGCTATACAGTGATGGCGGCAGCATACACGTGCTAACACAAGGTCGATCGATAGTGTGGTGCGCTTTTGCAGCGCAGCCATCAGAGACTGGGCTTCGACATCAAGTCCATGTCAGGCACGAGACGCGGCGAACGAGAAGACAGGTCTCTGCGGCGGGAAGCCTCTCGTCGCCCCGGCTCGTCTGCCCCCTCGCACGCAGCTTCGGCGGCCACAGCGACACCGGCAGCGGGTGAAACGCGCAGGAGCACGCGCAGGAACAAGTCGGATTCACCCAACGATGCGCAGCGCCCTAGCGAGCTGCTAGACGACGTTGACTCGGACGCCTCTGCTCCTACGCCCGCCTCGTCCACTTTCTCCGCGCCTTCCACCATGTCGCGTTCTGGTCAAAATATTTCTCTCCACGCCCTCACACCCTTGACCAGCTCAGACTCGTCTCCGCCGGGCAAGCTGCCCAGTCCGCGCTCTTCCAAGCTCTCGCATGAGACGATGCACACAACCTCGTCCTCTACACACGCGGCGCCATCGAGCGCGCCCAACAATGTCGCCGATACCATCACCCCCATAAACACGCCGCCCGAGACGCGCATCTCCGTCTTCCCAGCCGACGGCGTGCTGGGACAACGCTCCACCTACGACGCACAGCTTGACCCCAAACTCGATAAAAAGGCGCGAGGAAGGGGAACGGCGAAATACACCACAATACTGGACAAGGTACGTGAAGGTTACAAATACATACATAGATGTGGTCGCCCTGTGACGCTAAGGCTAACTTAACTTGTGTTACAGGGCGACCCATCTCCTCCTCCCGACCCACGCCTGGCCATTGCCGGCTACACCACTGGCAACTATGTCATCAAGACATCCTTCACGGGCGCTCCCAAATCAAAGCTCCGAGTAGCGCCATACGTCGCTAAGCCCTACTCTTTTGATCAACGCATATCATGCGGACCAGGGCCTGCAACCCAAGTCGTTGTGACGGGCTTCGATCCCTTGACACCAGATGCGCAATTGCGTGGTTTCTTCTCCACTTATGGCCAAGTAGAGACGCTCCGCAACCAAGTACATCCCGATAACGGCAGCCCACTTGGGATATGTCTGGTCAAGTTTCGCGACACCCCACCAACGCGCGGAGTACCTGGCATCAAAGCAACCACCTCAGCAAAGCGAGCTGAGCGCGAAGGCACAAATCAGCGCATTGCGCAGCACACGATCAGGGTGAAATCTGATCGCGAGGGCCGGAGATGCCAGAAACTCATGGATATGGCGGTGCAGCAGACCCGGAAAGAGGAGGAGAAACAGCGTGCCAAGCTCGTAGCGAAGACTACGAGCGTTGCGGCACCAGCTACACCGGGAGCCTTTGATCTGCCGGCAAACGTTCCCAAAGGCCCATCTGGCAAGGGCGCGCGTCCGCCAATCCCGATCCCCCGAGAACCCTTGACAAGGAAAGCCGCACTCTCCTTCCTGATCGAACGCGAACCGGTCAAGCCTACGCTGAAACGGAAGCCTTATATCTTCATCGCACACGCATACGTACCCGTCCTCAGCACAACCGTCGAACATCTCAAGAAGCGGTTAAAGAACTTTCGGTGGGCTTCGGTGCGATGCGACCAGACGGGTTACTATGTGACTTTCGAAGAGTCGAAGCGTGGTGAAGACGAGGCCGTTCGATGTTACAAGGAATGTCATATGCAGGCTCTATTCACCTACGTTATGAACATGGAGTGCAACCAATACGGCGACCCGAACTATGAGCGGAGTCCCAGCCCAGAGCGCGTGGTAGCCGACAAGAAGCGGAAGGCCATCGAAGAGCGGATAGAACATGAAGAGGCGGAAGATCTTGAGTGGGAAAAGAAGCAGCGGGCAGACTCGCTGGATCCTGTACGAGCCGCTTTGGACGTGC
This sequence comes from Alternaria incomplexa, assembly GCF_024043165.1. NCBI lineage: Eukaryota > Fungi > Ascomycota > Dothideomycetes > Pleosporales > Pleosporaceae > Alternaria > Alternaria incomplexa. The sequence goes on from NW_026249852.1 coordinate 423,402, forward strand.
TCAAACAGGAGCTCCAAGAGAAGCTTCTTGGTGACATTAAGACGAAATTGGCCGCGCCCACTATACTGGAACTCCTGGAACCGGATCTTCATGTGGAAAAGCGTCGCAAGTTCAATGTTCCGGCTCCGCCTACGAAGGAAGAGGTTGTTCGACCACCCGCACTTCTCGCCCCAGGATTCGACGCCTTTGGAGCTGGTACACCAAAGGGCCGCAATGGTGGTTTTGGTGGCCGCAACGCACGCAGGTCGCTGGGTGTATTTGATCCCAGCACCAGGCGTGGTAAGAAACCTCCGAAGGTTGTCAATGCATTTGCGGACGAACGAAGGAAGGCATCTGCGCCTAAACCCCGTGTTGCCCGTGGGCTGCATCGCCAGATGATTGAGATGTTCGAGCCGGAGGAGTCGGACGATGAGAGTCGCAGCCAGCTCACTCGCGGTACTGAGGAGCAAGAGAGCCGACCCATCAGCCGTGCTCCTTCCACCGACGTTGAAGAGGAGGTGGAAGAGTCATCGAGAGCCCACCGCGCTAAACGGCGCCGTATCGAAACGGGCTGGGGCGAAGACAGTGACGAGGAGATGGACGACTCGCATGCCAGGAGTTTGCTTGCCCATTGCATTCATAAGGATCCAGAGAACATGGCCGAAAAAGAGCTGGAACAAGTACTCGCAATTCTTCCTCGTTCGTCGCCTATTTGGAAGAAGGCAGACAAAGCACTCAAAGGGTTCAGGAGGTTACGGAAAATTGAGCAAGAGGCTGATGCAATCTTTGGGGTGGAAGCAAGCCCGATTGACAAACTTGAACCTGAAGTCGTCATCACCCATGACGACGAAGCACTCAAGCCCATCGAGACTACTGAACTGCCAGAGACGCTCACGACACTCAAGAAGAAAGCTGCCACCAAGCCCAAGAAGAAGACCAAGAAGCAGCTCGAAGAGGAGGCCAAGGCTGCTAAGGTCGAGGTCACGGAGATCGAGACGCCTGCGGAAGAGGAGATTGCTGAAGCGAAAGAAGTCAAGGAGGTCATCGAAGAGGTCGTGGTTGAGGAGTCGACGCCGGAAGACGACGAGCGGGCCTCTTCTGTGTTCTGGGGCGTGTCCTCTGTCGAGCCTCGTAAGACTGTTGAGGATGACCTCAGTGTTGTAATGGACATTGACGGTTGGCAACACATGCTCAAAGACGACGAAGATCTCCGTCACCTCAAGGCTGCCATGGAGTCCATCAGTGCAGCCAAGATTGGCGATGCACAATCCTGGGCATGGAAACAAAAGTCTATCAAGCATCTCAACCGCAACGGCGAGGAGGGTGTCTCGCGTACGGAAACCAAGATCGAAGGGTACTACGTTCCCAACGCGACTGGCTCGGCTCGTACGGAGGGTGTCAAGAAGATTCGCGAGTCTGAAAAGTCAAAATACCTCCCTCATCGTATCCGCGTCCAGAAAGAGCGCGAAGAGCGCCAGCGGCGCGCCAAGCAAGAAGAGCGAAGCGTCGTCTCTGTCGAAGGCTTCAAGTTCCAGACCAGCTCCAATAAGACATCCACCGCCAACTCGCGTGCCAACCGCGCCAACAACCGTCGCATGGTCAACGATATCAACATATCCAAGAACATGTCCGGGGCAGAAGGCGATGCCCTCCGTTTCAACCAGCTGAAAAAGCGCAAGAAGCTAGTCAAGTTCGACCGTTCCGCCATCCATAACTGGGGTCTTTACGCCCAAGAGCCCATCGCCGTCAACGACATGATTATCGAGTACGTGGGTGAAAAGGTTCGACAACGCGTTGCCGATCTCAGGGAAGCCAAGTACGACATGCAAGGTGTCGGATCGAGTTACCTATTCCGCATTGACGAAGACACGGTCATCGACGCAACCAAGATGGGAGGTATTGCAAGATTCATCAATCATTCTTGCACGCCAAACTGCACGGCCAAGATTATTCGCGTCGACAACACGAAGCGTATCGTCATCTACGCGCTGCGGGATATCAACTCTGGTAAGCACAGTTCCTTTTTCCGGACAATTCATGCCATGGAACATCTACTAACAATGTTTCCAGATGAGGAACTCACGTACGACTACAAATTCGAGCGTGAAATGGACGCTACGGACCGTATTCCCTGTCTCTGTGGTTCTATCGGCTGCAAGGGCTTCCTCAACTAGTCAGCTTCGCATGGCTTCAGCTCTGCTTCGGCTCCCTTGGTACATTATCTTTGCGCCGGCTTTCCTTCAACATCACACTTTTGCAGCGCTACATCGCTGCTTCTTTTGTTTCAACACCTACACTTGGCAGGGAGCGAAAAAAAGGCGGCTCATCCCCATATGCACATGAAGCTAGGCTTCATCTTGGATTCGGGACTGGAAGAAGAGGGAAATCTTGCATTGCATGGCGTTTTTCAGTGGCTACATATTATCACCATCTTCCTGGCACCCCTTTCTGCCTTTGAGAGAAAGGGCGCGAATGTATCATTTTTCTTATCCGACTAAAAGAATGGGCGAAGGGTGGGTGGGCGGCACTTGCCCTTGACTTTATCGATGGGTTTGAGTCAGTCGGGTCACATCTTTGGCATTGTATCTGGTGTTTTTGTCGCTTTATCTTTTTTCACTACGCTCAAAATCACCATTTGTACTATTTCAACATCTCTACGAAGAAGAGGCGTCGACGGAAGAGTGGTAGAAAACTCATGGTATGTGTGTGTTTGTGTGTCGGCTTTTGTGCCGTATTATCGACACCGGTAGCTATAATCAGTTCGCAAGGGAACAGAATGAGAAGATTGATCATATATCCACTGCCCATTTTAGATCTTGAGTGAGGTTATACATGGTCTTTTCTCTTGGTACCCCATTCGAACAGTCATCCCAGCTAGCTGCCCAACGAAATGACGTGCGCAACGCAGCATCTCAAGGTTCCTCCAGGAGACTGCTCCACGGCCCTGTTGCGAAACCGGCGGCTTGGTAGCATAGGCGCGGGTCCCGGGGTCCGAAGGTATGATGGGGGCTATGAGGTGGCAGGTCAGAGATTTGTATCGCGCTGGTAGTGGGTATGCTCGCTATGATCATGGGAGTGGCAGGCAGACTTACAAGAAAGGCCTCTTTGGAGCATTGTCTGGGTGCCCATACGCTTCATGTCTAAGCAGTGCATGTATATTAGTCTTCATTGTGTTACGATCCGACATGAAACCCGGGAGGTAAACCAGCGACCAAAGGAGATGGCCTGGCAGCGCCTAGGGGTGATTGAGACATGACGTGACGGCTATTGCACGTATCAGACCCTTGAGATGGGGGCAAAGAGACCGGGAAAGCTTACTCGGAAGATGCGGTGTCCATATCGTGACCCTGACTGTATGCGGACTGCATCCATATATCTTTGGGTGCGTTGGATAACTGACCGAAGACTCTATCCCTGAGGAAAGAATTAGTACATGTGTATGAGAAGTTCTTTAACTCAGGGGTTTCCGTGTACGTTTGTAATTTAGTTAGGAGAAACACATGTGTGAAGAGTATCTTTGTGGGCACTACAAGGAAGTTGGAACGAGCCTTGGATGTGTTTGATGGATCAGGTCCTTACTTTCGCCCATGTCGGCAAATCTAAAGGCTCCGATATCACAGGCGTTCTTTTCAGTAAAAAAGTCGTCTCGTGGATCTGAAAGACGCTCCTTCAGGGTGTTTAGCACGGCCTTCCATCGTCGTGAACCCCGACTAATATCTCTTGGGTATGCAGACCAGACCTTTTTGTGCAAACGCAGATGTTTGCTCTCGCCGTGTTGGGAACGAATGAATGAAATGCATACATACCATGGATCAATACGATCCTCCCTCTTTTGCTTTCTCAAGATATTCAGAATGACGGCAGCCTCTTTTATAGCAAAGTGATCGGCAATGTGCTGCAGGTGCTTCAGACTCCAATCGACTGCAGATTGTGGACAGCTTCTTGACCAAGCAACAACGTAGAGGCTGAAAATCAGTATGTATACATCGAGGATGTGTGGTATGCTGTGTGCATGTTGTTTACCCGTGCTTCCAATAGGCAGCTTATCCTTTGCGACTAGGTCGCAGTCCGTCATCTGAGGAACCGATGCGACGATCTCCTGGACGAGGGTCAAGATGGCAGTATTTGCTCGATCACACTGAGCGGCAACTTCAGGATCACAGCTCTCGGAACAGGACTGGATGATCTCCTCGCAGAGAAGTATTCGGGCTATGCGAAGCACGTTCCACATCTGGGTGATCATGCGATCGGGGTAGACGTCATACACCCTTGGGAATCCTGCGGGTACCAGTCTTGCTCCATCGGGATCAGATAAGCTTTTGCGTTCATACGTCCAAGCCGGGCTCGCTTCAAATGCAACAATCTCGAGCTTTCGATCAAAGTACTCGCTCTTCGTTATCCTTTCTTCCGCCGTCATAAAGCCCTTGCGCATCTCTGCGGCTAGATCGGTTATGTCAAGCATCAGTCCGCTGAGCTTCCACTTCGGATAGTCAGTGTTGACGAATTGTGCTGCGTGTACTCGTATTTTTCGTATGGAAGGATCCACCACTCGCCCGGTACTCAATGAGCATATCGTCGCGTTCAGGGAAAGTCCCATCAATGCCCGTAGCTCAGTGCCTTCCTTGAAAGAATCTACACCTCGCAGTTTAACCAATGTGAGAGCGCCCTCGATATGGGCGTGTCCTGATGTGTTGATCTCCAAGGCTGACTTCATGATCTTCTCAAAGAGATCCAGCAGCAACGCGCCTTCGAAAGTCGATGTCGCTTTTGCTGTCGTGGGATCTTGCAGGGCAATGTTGATCTCCCGTAGTGCTTGACAGTACTTTCTGCGTCCTAGATCTTTTGCAGTCTCAGAGGAAACCTGATGGGACAAGAAGGCGAGACTGACCGCTTCGATGCTCAAAGTAAGATATTTGGGTGTGGATCTTGGGTCTAGATAGTTGTATAGGAAGTCCCATGTCCGACTGAAATCGGAGACGTAGTACGTGAAGAACATGTCCTGACCTAGGGTCAAAAGGTCTTGGGGTAGATGTCGGACTTTAAGCTTGACTTTGAAGTCGCCAACACATCGTTGCTTCAGTGGTGACCTTGTCTTTGCCATAGCCTTAGTTCGTACAAAGTCGGTCTCGTCGCTAATCCGAATGTTGATCGTGTCGCGATAGCCGGTGCATGCTGCTCCCACTCGAATGCAAGAGTTGCAACTTGGCCGTTGCAGATCACACTGGATGTGTCAGTAAGGAATCCCAACTTTGGATTCGAGGCATACTCGTAGTCTTCTCTCTCTACATCTTTCGCAAAACTTGGATGGTTTGCCGCGGAACACCATCAGATTCTCTGCAGCGTGAACGGTTTGCCAACCTGTAGGCCTGTTGAGCCTCAATTGATACTAAAAGAAAGAAAGTCTAGCTTCAATCTAATTGACAAGTCTCGCTTTACCAAGTAGATGAAAGTGGTTGAGTGGTGTATAGGGCTGCCGGCAACATATAGATGACTGGAAGCTGACTGCCGTACTAGTCCCAAGAAGGAATGCATTTCGTGCTGCGTCCACTAGCGCGATGTAAGCATGAAGGACGACTGCCAGCCAGTCGCGTAGGGGGTAGATGCTGCATTCCGAAGTCTGGCCTATCATCTAATAGTCTGAACTTGATAATGAAAAGCCTCAAAAGGTCATCAATGTTCCACAGCCGCGTAACTCGCAAATCGCTTTGGCTGCTGCCTACATCATCGTGCATTGGATTCCCAAAGAAGTGAGGTGGGTGGGAAGAAATCATGGTACCCGATAAGACTTATGTCCCGCCTACCACCTCCAAGCCAGGTCCTTCCTTACCTACAGCTCGAGGGCGAGCTATGTATGCATCACAACACAGCGGGTATGTTGAGCGCATCACGGGAATCCATGAAATCTTGAAGGGAAGATAGAGGTGCATTCCATGCTTGCAGACGATCTAGATATTTGATGAACAACGAAGCCTAATCGCTATCGTCGTACTTATTTCCAACCCCAACATCGCCTAGTAATATGTCATCAGGCGCCGGGCCCCTGTGATTCCTCACCCACTCTGTCTCTACACGGAAGAAGATCCATATCCATCTTCGCAACACCTCGAGAACTTCCATTGTAAAGATGCCTCCTTCCAAATCGTTGAAATGATCCAGATGCACACTGAGTTTCAGACTCCATGTACACCTCAGCATTGCGTCCACTGCAATGGCTGCATAGTAGAATTCTTTGGCATGGAACCAGCGATGCCGTCTTAGACCCCGTGGGTATTCTGAGCTATCCCGAGTACGGGCATTAGAGAAGAGGGTAAGATCCCAATCCTTGGCTACGTCCCAGTAGAAAGAGTAGCCAGAGTTTACCACCACTGCGACGAGCCACATACGGAACAACGTCGCTTCCGAAACACCAAAGCGGGATGGATCAGGCGAGCGTTGCAGAGCACTCAGTATGATGACAGGAAATGCGGTCGAGTATTTCAGTGCGTTAGCCAAATGCTGGCCACCCCATCCTGTCGCTGGACTAATCTGCCCGGTTTGCTTGTTCGCCTTCTGAACACGATAGTATTCTGTGATACACTGCCGTAGACGTATCATCGAGGGTATAGCGATGATGAAGGGAACCCAGAACACGCCGCCGCAACTCCTGTTTGGAGGCCCTGTTGAGCTGTGCGACGACGAGAAGAACATGCACAGTGAGACGAATAGATCGCCGAGCACCTTCGCATAACTCGTCAACGCATCGGCTAGCAGAATGTCTCCAAACTTTCCGTCTTGTGCTTCTGCGATGCCGCCGATCGATATGCGTTTCAGCGTCGCCAATGTACGAGTCCGTCCATTGCGACTAACAAATGGCAGCGGTATGACAAAGCCAATGACCAGTACCAAGAGGTAGAGGTTTGGCAGAATTTCCCAAGCGGCAATATCTGTAGGGCTGCCGTGCGTAAGGGTCCAGAACAGGAGCAGCGAGAGGGCAAGCGGGATGGAGAGGAAGGTTGCGATGCGGTAGCAGGAGAGGTGGTGCGGGATATGGCGGGGTGAGGTACGGCCCGGGTAGCGGATCAGACTCGGGACGTCTATCTTTATGAGGGTGAGGTAGTGGAGGTTTAGACCCCAGGCCCAGATGCCTGTGCGGCAGTTAGTAAGGTGGTTGAGAGCAGACGGCCTGAGCATTCGCATACCCAGAACTATTATAAGAGCGACGCGATACGGCAGGGGCAGCACGCGACTGAAGCCATCGATTTCTGGCTCGACGGCGGGATCACCGTCCATTTCTCGAATGCGCGCTCGGTTCCGTGGCGGTTGCTGTGTCCCAGCCTGTTCTCTGCCGTATGATCATGAAGCTCCTCGATGCAAAAGACACCCCCAATTGGTCCCTCTCTTCACAGCTATCTCCGGTCGTGTGGGCGCAAGGGGTTGCAGATGTCGCGATAGCGTGTCCACTTCCCCAAGGCGATGGCACCAAACACGCTAGCTAATTTACAAGCCACTCTTCAGCCGCCGTTGCGTTACGTCAGCATGGGCTCCAGCCTCACGCGCGCTAGCTGCATCGTGCCTGGCGGAGTGGATCTTTGGTCTGTGCGACGACCGCGGGAGCTTTGCCTAAAGCACAAGGCCATGACGCGATCATCGCGACGACAAAGTGACGCTTCTCCGCCGTATGCTATTGGGTACCTGGCTTTGGAGGGAAAACAACGCCTAGATCTCTAGACTCGCTGCACTACTTGCTTCTTCTCCACATACCAAGGTTTCCATTGACTGTCCCTACTTCGTGCGTCACACCACCCAGCACGACACACAGCACCTTCCACTTCATCTCTGTCGCTCTAAACCTCCACCCTCACCTTCTCCCACTCCCACCTCGTCAATTGAAGGGAGACAGCAGGACCAACAGCAATCATGTCGCCTCTCTCTGTTCCTAAAATTTTCATGGCTGGCGGCGCCGTCGGCTTCGGCTACTACCTCTTCATGCGCCAATACTGGTTCCCCAACCCGTACAAGACACAGGGCGTCCAGAACATCGAGGATCGCTTCTCAGCTGGCGGAGGCCACCCCACGCACACACCTGCTGGAGGAACCCAGCGCGGTACGGGTATAATGAGCTCCCCAGACTTAAAACCCTGGAAGTATATAGAACGGAGTTTGCTGACATCAAGCTTGTAGGCTCTGCGTCCGCAAACGAAGGAAGGCACGACGGCCCGAGCAAGGGCCCAGACTCCGAGCACTTCAAGAAGAACATCAGCGACCAGCAGAGTGAGGTATGTGGCACACTGATTTCGATGCCCAAGGACTGTGCTAACATGCGATAGCCTGTTTGGCCGAGCAAATTCAACGAGATACAATACAACAACCCCAAGGGCAAATAAGCGACTCCGGACCGATCGAGCAGACACAAAAAAGCATGGCAATATACAGCCAGGGGGCATTGGGCATCTGATGAATGGCATCATTGGCGTTTGGCAGATAGCGATGCACGATAGCATCCTGTAGATTTTTGAAACCCTCACTGTTGCGGCCAGTTGAGCGCAATGAGGCCCCCAGATAATCGAGAAATAACAAAACCAATTTTCCAAGGAGCGCCCAATGCCGTATAGCTGTCAGCAACTCTCGGTACCTGATGAAGTCCATGCTGTTCCGCGTAGCTATGGAAGTGGAACTACACATGCCGGGATCATATTGACGAATAAGCAACGTCACACCACAACAAAATGAACCGAGGTAATGCAGCGGAGGAATTCAGCAAGACAATGTTCACACGCGCTGGCTGTTTGAAAAGTGCGACGTATACAGATGCTGGTGATTATGTATGAAAGAGTCCAAGGCCTAGATCTTCGCATTGCCTGTTTTCCTTGCGGCTGTGTTCCTAGCAGCATCCAACACAAATGCTACATGATGGCTCAAAGCCACCAGATCGCCGTCAGCATCGTGCACCCACACTTCCAAGTCCATCCTACCGTTCGCCACCTTTTTCATACCCGCCCTAACCTGCAGCCACTTGACTCCCTGCGGCGGCAGCGCTTTCTTGATGTCCAGATTCAGTAGGAGGGTTGGATACCAAAAAGGTCCCTCTCCTTCGCCCTTGATTGACTCAACCATCAACGGGAACATGTCTGCGACAAAGCCGACCGATGAATCCGTGAAGTTTGTCCCATCAGAGAAGCAGATCCACTCATCAGCGAGATGCTTTAGGCTTCGTCCTTCCCGAGGGAAATAAAACTTCACCCTCTTCGTCGCTTTTCTGAAGTTGGCGTGCGGCAATTCTGGTTGTAGCCTCCAGTTTGTATCTTCATCATTTTCCAGCTTTGTCAGGTCGACTGACGGGACGGGTGGTGAAAGCTTATATCCGACATCTTGGGTGAAGCCCTTTTCCGTATCCATATTGGAATTTGTGACATACGCGACGACTTCCTGTCGGCCGTCTTGCTCCATGGTCACATGTACGATAGACGTTTGGCGACCAAGTTTAACATCGTCGACTTTGTATGTTGCGGGCCCGGCTTGGGTCCGTCTCAGGAACTCAATGTGGAGAGCTATGGTGTGTGGCTGGTTCTGCTTCGCCAAAGTTGTGCTGAAATGTGTTTTGACTACCTCCAGTATGCTAACAAGTCGAGATGTGGTTAGTCAAGAGTGTGAGGCAAAACGCGATGGGTCTTACCATCCTGTAACGTAGCCACCATTAGGAACTGTTGCCGTTAGTAAAAGCGGATGATGTTATCTCTGCTGGGGTCTAAAATACCGCTTCCGATGCTCCAATCATCGTGTAGTGTACATGAGTACGTGTTGGAGGACAGTTTCTGTACTGCAGTAGCTTCTTCCCAACTCGGCATCTTGATAACCTAATAGTGCGGAACTTTCGTGTGTTTGGAGAACTAATAAGTCTATATGGTCAGGCTATCGATGTTCGAGGTTGTCGCAATGCCGTTGACCTCGGGAGGCCATGTGCAGCTATCGCGCCGCTAACGCCAAAAGCAGAAAGAACCTCGGTCATGGTTGCACGGAGTTGTGGGGTTTACCCCGGTCGACTAATCATGGCCAGCCGTCTCAATGCGCTGCGTCTGCCCTCGGTATTCCCAGGTCCGTTAGAACGCGACGGGCCATGTCCGTCTTCTCATTCTGGCATCCTTCTACTTTCACTCTACTCCCTCCATAAGATTCCTTGGCTCGGTACTGATCATCAACACGACACCGATCTTCAACCACTAAGATGCCGTCCGAAAGCCAGTATCCTAGCTTGCCGATCCCAGACGTTGATCTGGTAAGTTTGACATACGGAGATAAGCCCTTTTGTGGAACTAATGCTGACGTTTGGCTTTAATCGTAGTGGGCGTTTCTCTTCGAAAGGAATGACAGGCCGTACGCAGATGACAAAGGTATGTTCTCATGTTCTGTCAACATAAGTAATCACTAAAACGGGAAATAGTAATCTACTTTGATCCGTACACCAAGCGGTCCTACACATACGCCCAGGTCAAAGATGCCGCTATCAACTTTGGCAAGGGGCTAAAGGCACTCTGGGACTGGCAAAAAGGCGATGTCCTCGCTTTGTACACACCTAACTGCATCGACACACCAGCGATAACATGGGGTTGCCACTGGGCAGGCGGTATCCTGTCTCCAGCCAACCCAAACTACACGGTCGATGAACTTGCATTCCAACTTAAAGACTCCGGTGCAAAGGGCCTGGTGACACAGTTACCTTTCATCAAGAATGCGCAAGAAGCGGCAAAGAAGGTTGGCATTCCTCTTGACCGGGTGATCGTGATGGGCGACCCGAAGGATCCTTCGTACCAAGTCAAGCACTTCACCAGTATCATCAATACAGCCGGATCTTCCAAGTGGCGGAGAACAAAGGCTAGCAATCCATCGGAGGACCTTGCATTCTTGGTCTACTCCAGTGGAACCACAGGTCATCCCAAGGGTGTCATGTTGACCCACCGCAACATTGTCGCCAACACGATGATGATCAAAGCCGCGGAGGCTGGTAAACTGCAGCCCACAGGAGGACCAACTGGCGAAGGCGACAAACTGCTGGCTTTCCTGCCCTTCTTCCACATTTACGGTAAGTTCCTGCATGCGCTCATCTAGGTGGTTCTCAACTGACTTCGACTAGGTCTCACGTGTCTGATCCATCAAAGCTTGTACTCTGGTCTCCAACTTGTTGTGATGCCGAAGTTCGACCTGGAGGACTTCTGCAAGTTCATCCAAGAGCTCAAGATCACATTCGCGTATGTGGTCCCACCAATCGTTCTGCTCTTAAGCAAACACCCTCTTGTATCGAACTACGACTTGAGCTCGATCCGGATGATGAATTCTGGCGCGGCTCCCCTGACAAGAGAGCTTGTAGAGGCAGTTCACAGCAGACTGCAAATCCCTGTCAAACAAGGATACGGTCTTTCGGAAACCAGCCCAACAACGCACACCCAACCCTGGGAGGACTGGGACAAGACCATTGGATCTGTGGGCAAGCTTCTTCCCTACCAAACAGCAAAGTACATGTCTCCAGAGGAAAAGGAGATGGCAGTCGGTGAGGTTGGCGAACTATGGATCAAGGGCCCGAACGTCTTCAAGGGCTACCTTAACAACCCTGAGGGAACCGCGCATGCAAAGACAGCAGACGGGTACTTTAAGACAGGCGATGTTGGATACCAAGACAAGGACGGAAACTTCTTCATTACCGACCGCGTGAAGGAGCTCATCAAGTACAAGGGATTCCAGGTGCCACCTGCTGAACTAGAGGGTATCCTGGTCTCCCACCCGAAGATCAACGATGTAGCGGTGATTGGCGTCTACTCGAAAGACGATGCCTCGGAACTACCGCGCGCCTACGTCGTACCCAAAGATGGACTGGGCAAGACGGACGAAGATGCGAAGGAGATCATAGACTGGTTGAGCGCCAAGGTCGCGCACCACAAGAGACTCCGCGGCGGAGTGAGATGGGTGGATGAAATTCCGAAGTCTGTAAGCGGAAAGATCCTTAGACGGATGCTCAAAGTGAAGGCGCAGGAGGAGGAGGATAGCAAGGCGAAAGCGAAGTTGTAGACTACCTTTACCTTGTATCAATAGGCGCGAAACATTTCAGATCCACCACCTGTCTCTTACCAGCTGAGCCATTGCAACCTCGTTTGACTATCAGTTCCTTTCAGTTCTTCTGAACCATCTTCTTCCTTGTCTCCTCTACTCACTCAGCCGGGAGGTATCGCTCTCTATCCATTTAACCTGTGACAAGCTTCCAGAACAACCTGCTACTCGTGTAATCGGCGTACGAGATCAAACAGCAACATGCAGAGTAGGCCATAGTTTGACAAGAGGCCGAATTGCACTTCGAGCTAACTCTGCTGCAGGTCCAAAGTCTAAAACGGCCACGCCTACCCTCGATGCTACGCCTGCCCCCGCCCCCAATAATACGACCAAACGCAAAGCAGAGGTCATCGATCTCGAAAACCTTCCAGATAAGAAGGAAGTCAAGCCGTTCAGACCGATCAGCAAAACTCCTGGAGAGAAGGAAGAAGAAGCCTTCTTCCAGGTGTCTGTCACAGCAAACGCCAAGTTCGACAAAATCCCAATTGCGTTGCGCAACAAACTGGAGGCAGCCTGTCAAACAGCCTTCTACAACCACATGTTCTCGCTTAAAGCCGGCACGATGCCGGAGTATCGCCAGCAATACGAGGTTTGCCTGGGGTTACGCACACGCACGTTGTCTATGAAGTTCGAAACCACAGTTGTCGTCCCGAACGTCTTGGATCTCAGCATAGCTAACGCTGCACTGTTGGACTACTTCACCAAGAACTTCAAGGGTACGCATCGTCTGCTGAAGAAGGAGGCGTGTGTAGAGCTCAAGAGTCAGGGAGGTTTACTTAATCCGGAATTCATTGAGTTGTATGCTGTTAGGCATGGTGAACTGGGCTGGGGCTTCGATGCTGGTGGCTGCTTGTCGTTGTATATTACTGGCGTGATTGACCACAAACTGAAGGAAAAGGTTTTGTATGTCAAAGCTGGTGGGGTAAAACTCAAGGAAGAGGATTGAGGCATTGAGAGGAGCTTACAGAGCATCGAGCGCAAATTGAAAAGGTCGGATGTGGTTTGGAATGCGGTAGTGGTGACCTCTGATTTATGGTTTTTGAGTTAGTGGGAGCCTCCTCAGGCGTCAATCGGATGGTCGACGAGGGAATCTTGAGGGGCCATTTTTGCTGCATCCTTTGCTTGGACAATTAGAACTGCGAATGTCAACACTTGACACCAATGACGTTCGTTCGCATCCGGGGTGGAAATGTGGCGTGGTTCTTCTTCTGTGCCTGTGAAGCTGTTCAAGACTGGACGATGGTGATGGCTCCACAACAGATCATCACCGAAGATAGTCTGCGCATACAAGCCTTTCAATAGGGAATGCAATGCAAGCCTTTGGTTGGTGTTCGTGACTGCCGTCCAAAAGAACATTGGGGAGAGCACGTGCCTGCTTACAGCTAGCGCCATCTTGGCACCACCGCACAGCCGAGCCAAAATTACCCTCTCAGATTTGCGACTCTGAACCCATCTATCGACAACATCACGACCGTCACGATGCCGAAAGAAGTCAAGCAGAAGTCTGGCCTCATCGTTGGCCTTAACGCCGGCCACAGTACGTCTCCCCGCTCGCCGCTCTCGATACGCACCGATCGCTACAGATGAGAAAATTCGTGGATGGAGGCTAACACGGTCTACAGAGGTCACCCCCAGGACCCCCGCTCCCAGGATCTCGAGGAGGAAGGGTTTCCTGTCGAAGCGCACTGCCTTCGTCCGTGAGATCACCAAGGAGGTTGCCGGGTACGTTCTAATCCGAACTTTTCTGCAGAAGGACTGCGCAATTGTTCGTCGAACAGCCCGCTAACTTGACGTGTCTACAGTCTTGCCCCATACGAGAAGCGCATCATCGAATTGCTCCGAAACTCCAAGGACAAGCGTGCCCGCCGTCTAGCGAAGAAGAGGGTACGTCTCCCGCCCTAGCACACCACGACCGACCTCCTACCCGCTCAGGCACATCCAAGTACGAACATCAACTAACACATCACAGCTCGGTACCTTCGGTCGCTCAAAGAGAAAGGTCGACGAGATGACCCGCGTCATCGCTGAGTCCAAGCGCGCTGGTCACTAAACGGTTCACGAAACGCGGTGGATGAAGCAACACGGCGGACGAACGACCGACTTACTTTCCGATTTCTTCCTGGGTGTTCGGTCTCTTTTCACAACGGGCGGCTCGATACGATCTTGGAACGTCACAACATACCACAAAAAGTATGACACGATTCATCGGAGTATGGCAAATGGACAATGATGGTTCCTGAACGTACCTAGCATGTGTCACTCAAAATCATGAAATGTGACGATTGGTTCACGCCAAACCAACCTGTCCCAGTGCACCCATGCGCGTGAGGTGCTGATGCGTTGATGCCTACCTAGCATGGATGTCAAATTCCTACTCTATTGCCCTTATCAATGGCAGAGTAAGGGCCGAGAAATGCTTATATTGAAACGCGCCTTGCTCGGAGACGAGACTGCTCAGGCTTCACACTTCCTTGTGTGGGTGAGGCCTCGAGCAGAGGCGTGGACATTCCAACAACTTGTATGATGTCTTTTGTCACACTTTCAGACGACTTGCGATGCGATACAGCACATGCAACTCACTCTAATGTCTCGATCAGACAGTAGCAATGATTAAGTATTTCAGATCGTTTGCGGGAATTGAACATCATGCATTAATCGTAATTCTGTCAAAACCAGTAAATGCTCCAAGATGACTCCATGTAACCCTGCTAGCCACAACTATGAAAGCATTGTCGTTTAGTCGTCGTGACCAATCTTCTCCAGTTTGCCAATCTCGCGCTTCTCGCCAGTCTCGCCCACGAATTTGATACGGTCGATACGCGTCTTCTCGCTATCGCCATCGGCGTCCGCGACAAACAGTACTAACGAGTAGACGTTCTGGAACTTGACGAAGCGCAGTTCAAGCTTGGCCGTTTGTGTCTGCTCATCCCAATCTGACGGCTTCAGCTCGATCGTCTGAGTTGCTGGGATGTCTTCGGCCTCTTCGAATCCCAGGTTATTTGCCCTGTTGGTCCAGACGTGAATGGTCTTTGGCCGCACTGGCGCTTCGTCGTCGTCTTCGTCGCCGGATACGCAAGACGTGATGTGGATAGTGTGAACCTTCAGGTTGGCCATGAAGGGTACGTACAGCATGAGCTGGTTGTCGACATCGCTTTCTACCCAGTCCTTCTTGCCTTCTGAGCCGGTTGCCGCACCCTTGCCCTTGTTGAGCGAGCTCGGTTGTGATGTCTCGAAAAGCGTCTTGACGGTGCCGAAATCGCTGTCCGCGTTGAGGAGATCGAGACCCCGTGGGTCCACGGAATCGGTCACATCGGTGTATCCGCGTGGTAGACTGGCGCCTATCCACGGGCCGCTTCCACTGCTGCTGCCTCCTGCACCAGAAGCGCCACTGTTTCCCTTTCCATCGTTCTCTGCCTCCGTGGCGAGGGTCTTGATCGCCTCGGAAAGCTGCTGTGGATTCGAGCCGGCGTACTTCTTTATCTGCTGGTTGTTCTTGTAGATGATGAACGTCGGGGTACTAACAAGCGTTAGAAAGCGCTCAAATATGTGGCCGTGCTTGGGGAATGTGCATACTTGGTGACGTTGTAGCTCTGTGCAATCTGCGCCTGCTGTACTGTGCTGACTTTGGCGAAGGCGATCTGTCCGGGCCGAGTGAGTTGACCGGCTAGTTGGTCGTATACGGGCGCAATCGCTTTGCTCGACGTGTTTTCTTCATTGTAGACTGCAAGTACCACACATTAGCATCCGGAGTTTGCCTCGTAGATGCCGGGTCGCTGCTTACAATTGATGACTACAATGCGCGAAGAGGAGAGCAGCTCGCTCAGCACTGCAGGCCTCGTGATTTCGATGACCCTGGACATGGCTGTGGGTGTATTGGGGAGCTGGTGATGTTGGCTGTAGAAGAGGCGCGACTTGCACAGAAGGAAGCGCCCGACAATTAGTGGGGCGCCATCAGCGCGGGGTGGTGGCATTCCGTCACCGACGTGTGTACCTAGGCCGGGTCCCATCTGCAGGCACCGACACCTGCACACGCGGCAAGGCCACCCCGAAGCTTCCAGAAAGATAAAGCTGCAATCGCGAACAGCCGCCCAAACACTTCCTCCCTCAACATCACTGGAGCCCAGGAAGACGACCACCCGCCGAGTCTATATCTATTCTATCGCCGTCGGAGCATCGTCCTCGCCATCGCCCGCCAACCACGTCCATCACCACCGACCGCGGTGACTACGCTGTGAAGCCATACAGGCCTACGAAGGATTGGTAAGCGCCCCTACCGGCGTTGACCGTCCGCGACACTGTGAACATCCACCTAATCGCCTCTATGGCAGGCCCAAACAATCTCCTACTTAGCTTCGCCGAAGCAAAGCTTCTACACATCGCTAGCATTATCCTCCTGGTCGAACGGAGCGACGCCACCCGAAGAGCCCATAGCTGGAACTGCTGGTACTCCCGCGCCATTCTGATAGCCAACGCGCCCGCTGCTTTCCTTCTCGCCCACGGCCTCTACCGACTCCTACGCGCATGATGTCGCACGTCGTAGTGTTCAACTCGTACGCGAGGACTTTCAAGATCCCGACCACACCCACCAAGTACTTGACAGAGGTGCGCGATGAGGCGTGCCAGAAGTTTGGTGTCAACAAGGACCAGTTCACGCTCAAGTACGCCCCAACATGACAATACGTTAATTCACTACTGACCAGTGTACAGATACAACAACAAACCCATATCCCTATCGCAACAAATACGGCTCGCAAACCTCCCCCAGGGCGCCCGACTGGAACTCGTCCAGGCCTCGCGATCACCCACCGTCATATCCGTAGCGCTCCAGCTCCCCGCGACCGAGAAGAACGTACGCCTCACAAGCAAGTTCGCGAGCAACACTTCGTTATGGGAGATCTTGCGACACTTTGAGAGCGGGCAGGGGGCCAATTACAACTTCACACAGCGCGGCATCCCCGAGATGAGCGGCGCATCCGGTGCTGGCAGGCTGCACTACGAGCAACCTGTCATCACTGTCATGCCAGGTCACAAGGAGCAGGCCAACTTTGTTGAGCTACAACAGACTCTCAGTCAGCTGGGATTTGATAGCGGCTCAGCATTATTAAAGCTGTCCTACAGGAATAGCGGAACGCCGCTGGAAGAGGCCATGGCACAGATAACGCAATACTTCAAGTCCAGCGAGCCTGCGTCTGTCGGTGCCGAAGGCGCACACGCTTCGACAACTGATCAATTAGCCTCAATACCAGACCCTGCCCAGGCAGCTCCGGAGGCGACAGAAGTCGTGGCAGGCGAAACTGTTCGTAACGAAGAGCCCGATCCAGAGCCGATGGAGGTCGACTCCAAACCGGCCGCTAAACCTACACAAGAGCCCGAGGTGTCTACCGAGAACAACGCGGCTGAGAGCATAGAGAATACTTCTCCAGCAGCAGCATTGGCTGCGGCAACGTCAACAGCGTCGTCCGCACCCGTAGAACCCGTCCAATCACCAGCACCGACCTCCCGACCATCATCACAGCCATCTGAACAATCTCGCAACGTCCAGATCTTCTCTGCGCCAACATCGTCCACTCCGCAAGCAGCGCGAAATGCCTTCAACGAGAACGACTACCTCCCTACCATTGAACACGCAAAAGCACATCAAAACGCGTTGTTGACCAAGACACGCAATACGCGTCTGTTGTCTGACAAAGAATTGGAGGAGCAAGAAAAGGAGCGGCAGGCCAAGATTGACGCTGCAGCCGAGAAGGGCGGCGCACTCCGCATTCGGATGCCGGATAATGCGCTCATTCAGATGAACTTCACAAAGACCGATACCGCCGTCGGCCTATACGACTTCGTACGCGGCTTCCTGGAGAAGAAGAACGAGCCCTTCCAGCTCAAGAACACGGGTCCAACAGGTCGACTCGTCCTCATTCCCCAGGACAATAAGCGCTTAGTGCACGATCTACGTTTCTTCAACAACGAGCTCGTCACGTTCCTATGGGCAGACAACGCTAGCGCGGAAGCAAGGGCTAGCCGACATGTGCTCTCGCAGGAATCGCAAGCGAAGGCGCAGGCGCTCAAGGTCGAGGAACCGGTACGGGAAGAGAGGGCTCAGCCGGAGGCTTCTCAGGGCCAGACGGTTGCCGACGGCAAGCGCAAGGCTAACATGAGCAATGAAGAGAAGGAGAGCAAGCTAAAGAATCTGCTCGGGAAGGGCTTGTTCAAGAAGAAGTAGAGGTATTGCAGATGGGGATGGGATATTAGACATTCGCGTGTTTCCAGACGAGCATTTTCAGGGAGTTTGGCATCGGCGACGGAGCGCTTTCTTCTGCAGTGCAGTGTATCCTGCCACTTGGAAACTAGTTACTAGTAGCAATCCAGTATCATGATCAAGAAGATCACAAAACTTCGTTTCCACGATTTCACTCAGCATGAAGAGCTGCCAATTGGTATCGAGGAGTCTAACGTCGCGTGTCGGGGTGGGTCAATGATGCACTTTTCCAGGTTGCTAATTAGCGGAAGACGCCTACCCAAGCTAAACCTTGAGTGAACATATCTCCTTCCTTTCGACACCATCACAATATCATCATCATCTGCACAATTTGCTCTGGCAAGAAGTACATTATGAAACGCACTCGTTGATTCGATAGATTCGTCATTGACAGTGATTATGGCTGGCAGCCTGTGTTCTCGTTCACCGCGCGTCGCAATCGGCACCAAGCGGGCTAGATCGCCTTTGCTTCCAGTAAACACATATGAATCGGGCGACGCATAAGAGCATGGCAGCTGTGGCAGATATGATATGATGACCTCGATATGTCCCTGAAAGGCCTTCATTGTCAACTGAACTCGCAAGGGCACCAGGCCGTAGCATCCGCTAAAGTTTCGTCTTCACCTTCGATCATGTTTACATAACTGGATACAGCGTGCATGCTTGACGTTACAAGGCAACAACTCTCTCCTTCACCGTGCACCACAATAGCCAGATTCGGTCGTCCTGCCGCCCGAGCTAGCAGCAAGTCACCCTCACCTTCACCGCGTGTGCGGCAGTCTCGACAGATAGTCACTGTTTCCAGCTCAAAGCTCCGTTGCCTAAACACGACAACCCAACAGGTCCGCAGACACGGTAAGTACTCGGCGCCGAACCTGCCCAGCAGATACTGGCACTAAAACAAGCAGATGCAACCAGAAATCACCATCCTAAGCTCTGATTCGAGCAGCTCGGGCGACGACGACGATATCATCTTCGTCCGATCGGTCGAGAAGCCACGCGCCCCGAAAGGCAACGGTCATCCAACCAAAAAGCGCGCAAACCCCAACAACGTCTCAGCTCAGACGGTTTCCCCAAGCCCGGCGGTCAAGAAGCGGAACGGCGGACCCCAGGATGCAAAGCGCACGAGAATCAATAACGTATCGGCTCAGGCTGTCACTCCTACCTCTGCGACCAGAAAGCGAAGCGAGGGTGATCAAGCTACACCACGCGTCAACTCCAACAACATCTTCGCTCAAGCTCTCTCCCCAAGCCCTGCGGCCAGAAAACCAGTCAGTATTGGTCAAGGTCCAACGCATACAGAACTCGACGACTTCTCGACCTGGGCAGTCTCCTCCAGCTCGGCAGCTAGAGCGCAGATCGGCGATAGAAATGCCTTGGCGATTGCTGCTAAGATCAACACCACGGCGCGTGGTCCAGGACAGAACACTACATTCATGCTCGCGACCCGCGACGTTCTGGAAGCAGCACTGGGCAAGGAGGCCTTGGAAAGCCAAGAGAAATCCCTCCTCGAGGAGCAAAAGCGTACTGATCAGTACATCGCGCAGCTGGAAGAAGCAGTCAAGCAGAAGGGAGGAGTAAATGTTTCGCACAATCTCATTGCCCAGAATCATATAGCCATGTTGAAGGCGAGGTATGAGGCAAAGGAGAAGACCGCCTCGACAGAGATCAAGATACTTCGCGAGAGTAACAAGAAGCTCACAGAGGACAAGACAAAGCTCACGCGCAGGGTCAAGCTAGATCGAGACGGACGTGGCGCAGTGGAGGGCATGGCTCAAGACGACGCTAGCGCGGAGATTCAGATACTTCGTGAGACCAACGAGAAGCTCTCTGATGAGAAGAGTCAACTGTTGCGCACCATCAGTCTCCTCCAAGATGAGACTCGTATGTGGAAGACCAAGGCAAAAAAGAAAGAAGCTGCCGGAGAAGATCTGGAGACACTGCGCGAACGCAACGCAAAGCTCACAGGAGAGAATGCTGAACTTGTACGCAATGTCAAGCAACTCAAAGACGAGCACGAAGAAGATCTGAAGACGCTACGTGAACGCAACGAGAAACTCACAGGAGAGAACACCGACCTCACAAACAATGTCGAGCAACTCAAAGACGAGCACAGTACTCTGCGGGCCAATGTCTCCGCCTTGACACAAGACATCTGCGAGCAGAAGAAGCTCTTCGCGTCCAAGAAGATGCGACGATCCAATGGAGACGTCAAGGTCGCCGCCGCTGAGACTAAGAAACTCAAGAATGAGATCAAACGCTTCAAGGCAAGGAACAAAGGGTTGACTGAGCAAAACAACGACTTGTCCGGCAAACTCGCGGAGCTGGGTACTGAGCGCCGCACCGCCATCGACTGCCAGAAAGCCGCAAAGCAGTCAGCAGAAGAAGCTTCGGTCGCACGTGAGCGCATCGAGAAACTGCAACAACAACTTGCCAAGTTGGGTAGAGACTTCCGCGAGCGAGGTGAACAGCTTGCCGAGCTCAGCCGAGACTCCAAGTCGAAGCACGAGATGAAGCTGCAGAAGAAGGCAGCCATCAAAGACAAGGGCCTGCTACAGACGCGAATGGTCGGTATGTTCACGCACTATCGGAACCTCTTCAAGAAGAATAAGGTTCTGCTGGAGAAGCTGAAGTCGACGGCTGAGGCTGGGGCAGATGGACAGGGAGGAAAGGCTTACCGTAAGGAGCTGAAGCTGTTGAAGGGTCAGCCGCTTGAGAAGCTGAGCGAGTTCAAGAATCAGGACTAATCAACTTTGTTGGTGGCCATGCACGGCGAGGAGGGTGTTGGAATCTTACGAGAGACTTTCGTCGCGGTGCTACAAGCGGGCGTCTACTTGGTGGATCGGTATTATGAAGGGATACTTGATGTACATCGTCGATCATGTTGGTGTACGAGGAGAGGAGCTTGTCGGCTGTATCATCACCGCAGCCTTTCATGTCTTTCGGACTGGAACATCGGCTGTCAAGAGTGTGAGCATGGCGATCTCGTCGAGTTACTAGTCAAGCTCTAATTTCTCCTAAATCTCCTACATTTCTCTAACACGTAATCGCTATGACGTAGAAATAACAAGTAGACGCTGAAAGGCGTCGTGATAGGGAACAAATGTGAGATGAGGAGTGCCAGAATGAATGCTTGCAACTCGCAGGTAGGGTGAGTAGGTGACTGCGATACGTGACATGCATACTGCGTCCGAGATCACAAGATAGCATGTGTATTTGCTATCTAGCCCACGCGCAGCACTCATTGAGCGCAACTCATTGAATTTCCAAATTTGTATAAGACAACCTATCTTTCGCCATCCGGTACCGTCCTCTCATCACACCATCACGTTATGTCCACTTCCCAACAAACCAAACAGGAAGCCATGGAAACTACTCTCCAGCGCCTCCAAAACGAGTTGAACACCATGAAGAACGACACAAAAGATCTCCCCAGCGAGATCAACGACCTGCGAAACAAAAACGCAGATCTCGAGAGCAAAATGGCTCTCGTCACCGCAACTGTCGCCTTCACCAACACTGTCAATGCTCTCACCGCCGAAAGCACTGCCAAAATCCGCAACGACGCAGAAGAAGGCAAGAAGACCATCACGGATAAGATCAACGAATTCCAATCCCTGTTGGAAACCTGCGTGGAGGAAACTGTGAGGGGGGAAATGGTTTCAAACATGATTTCATGTCTGGTTATGAACGAGATGAAGACTGAGGAGGTGCAGGAGATGCAGAAAGAATACGCGAGGAAGGCTGTGACTGTTGCGGGGCCGGAATGGATTTATGAGAAGTTGGAGTGGATGGTGAAGAATGCGGTTGAGAAGGTTACGAAGAGGGTTGACGAGCTTGAGAAGTAGCTGATAGCCACGAGGGAAGGGCCGAGAAGGGAGGTGCTTAGCTGAGACGTGGGGCAGATGGTTGTTGCTTTTAGATCGGTGAATGCATCGCCTCCACGTGTCTACCCCAATTTTGTAGTATTTGTTATCATACGCGTGACACAACGCCTTCATTGCATTATCGCTAATGAAAAGAAGGCCAAGTCCTCGTTAAGATATGCAATCGCCTCGTCACTAGGAGACCCTTAACGATCGAGGACGGCTATCGAGCTCATAGCATGCGTACCACGAATTAGAAAACCGCTGATATGCCATGTAATCATGCGATCCAGTCATTCGGTTTGTGACAAACCCACAAGGGATGTAGTGTAGTGGCACTATAAGACATCCGCTTTCTCACTTCTTCCTATCCTGTTCATCTTCAATCTCATCACCACAACGCCAGGAGACACAAGCTCAATGGACCCCCCATTCCTCCAGAAGAAAGACATCAAACCGGCCACCCAACCCGCCAAAGACGCTCGTCAAATTCTCTTGGAGGACATCAGTGCAATCAGAACTGACATACAAAGTCTTGCCCAACGACTCGATCGCATGGAACGGAATATCAAGACCGCCAACAAATCAGGACTAAATGAAAGACTCACTTCATTCACCAAGGCGGTCGCCGTCAGGAACCGTGATGGAAAACGGGTTAGAGCTGGGGCTGCGGAGAAATTGACTGAAGAGTTGAGGGAGGAGGAGGAGAAGATGGAAGAATCGGCATACTACTGGTTCAGAGACTTGAGAGAATGGCTGAAAAAGGGCTTAGCAAATGTGGAGGAGACTGAGAAGAGATCCCGTGAGCACCTAGAGGGGGTGTCGAAGAGGATAAATGCGTTGATGGATGAGCAAGAGTAATAGGGGACCAAATTTGCCTAGCATAATCGTAAAGAGCATTCAGTGGTGTGAAGACATGGGACATGGGCATGGACAGGCCTAGAGCTCAGTGGATTTCTCCGTGGTGAAGACGTGAAGTCATGGGTTGAGCAACTAAAAGTCATGGTGCTCTTTCCGAGAACATGCCGTAGCATCAATCTCACTCCTTGCACACAAGGCAGTGTGTCATGTCGCCCATACCGAAGCACAAGAACACTTCAACTTCATTCTCCGACCAACTTGCACGTTCTCCAAACTTCCGTCCATGCAAACAGACAAACCAGGCCTTGCCATATAAGTAGACCACGGGATGGGTAAATGGAAAACAGCGAAATTACGAAATGTCACTTCCCATCCAACCAATTCCTTTCCGTGAGGAGATCAAAACTCTGATTGAGCGCATCGCAGCTCTACAGAAGGAACTCAAAGGGAAGACAGATAGACTCCACTTCCTATATGGCTTCGAACTGAGGTCTTCTGCTGCGCCGGTAGGCAATGGCAACGGCGATGAAGGAGCCAAGGGGGCCGAGAACGACATAGACAGTGAAGAGCGCGAGGATGAGCAAGAAGACGAAGCAAAGAAGACACACGTCAAGAAAACAGTCGCCAAGGCAAAGGTCAACAGAACAGCCATCAAGAAGACAAGCGTTAATAAGGGCGGAAGCAAGAAGAAGGAGCCGAGATTATGCAAAAAGTGCGAGGAGAACTACCTGGAAGACAATGCCCGTTCCAACTGGGTAAACTGTAAGGAGTGTAGAGATAAGAACACAGATGTGTGGAATGAGGGACGGGCAAACAGGGAGCGAAAGCAGAAGGAGCAGAATGCAAAGCGGAAAAAGCGACAGGGAGATGAAGTGGAAGCAGATGAAGTAGGCGACGAAGTAGGAGAGGCCGAGGAAGGAGATGAAGAGGATCTAGAAGAGGACTCAGAAGACGAGGTACAGGAAGCAAGGGAGGACGAGCGTAAGCAACCCAAGAACAAGTCTGGAAAAGCTGCTTCAGAACAGACTTAGCTTATCACCCTCGTGTAGTTCCAAGTATAGCACCATCAAAAATCTCATATTCATCACCCCAAATGCGAATAACCTAAGATAATATCCCCTTTCTTCCCTTCCCCATCGTTCATGTTTATGCCTGCCCAGGACCCAATCGCTCATGCCATGGTATAGTACCCGAATGAATGACGCCAGTAAATGCTTCGACAAAGCTCGCTGAACCCATTTTGATGCCGCTAAAAACAGACGTAAAAACAAACAGACGCTCGCCATGCTCTTAGCCCCAAAAGATAAGAATAGTCCAAGACCAAAGGAGTGTGATGCCCAAAACACCAAAGCAACAAAGCGATAATATAAAGGAAATACATGGCATGATACGATGTCGTGTTAGATAAGAGGGCCCGCCATCATAGGACTTCCCCGCGTGTTGTTCGTCAAAGTGGGTTCATATGCTCCGGGTGAGCCTGAAGAACCTGGTCGTGGTCGGTAGTAGCTGTTTGCATACTGTGCGGGAGGAGCAGCATAAGCACCTTGTTGCGGCGGGAGAACACCGGGTGGCGTAGAGTTTAGCATGTTGCGGTTGCTACGGCGTCGACCAAGCACTGGCGATGCAGGAGCACCTTGAACCGTCCCAGTGGAGTTGCTGGACTCGTTTGAGTTGCTCCTCACGTGTTGTGCTGTAGCTGGCTGCTGCATCTGAGGAGAGCCAGTTGGATTCGCCGGACGCTGGAAGCCTTGTGTGAAGGGATTGGTACGAGCGGGCACACTCGTGTCTCGCTGACCAAGTGCTTGTCTTCTGGTCTCGATAAGTTCCCGAGCCCGAAGATTGCGTTCGTCCGGAGTCAGCCCGACGGAACGAGCAGCAGGTTGCGCAGGGGCTTGTACGTTCTGTGTAGGTGATGGGGGAGGTCTCCCATTATCAGCCGTGCGCAAGGCTCTTGTAGATGGCTGAGGAGCGAGTTGGCGCCGCGATGGCTGAGGTCGTAAATTGAGACGTGATGGCTGAGGCCTCACGCCTTGCGGAGGGTTGCCAGCCTCTCTAATATTGACGCGAGAGCTCGCTGGGCGCAAGGTAGCTACCGAAGACTGATCACGGAGAACTTGACGTGAGTTACGATTGCGCACACCGCGTGCCTGCACAAATGCAGCCCAAGGGTTACCGCGCGCAGCAAAAGGAGGAAGAGCCGCACCCTGGACATGCAAGCCCATGGCAGCATGAGGAAACGCGTTCGCTGCAGCAAAGTTGCCAGAGTTCCTCCTGCTATTTGCCGAAGATGGGCGAGCACCGACTCGACTTATAGGACGATCTATCATGTCCATGGCTGCAGCTGCCTGTGTCTGT
Organism: Alternaria incomplexa; assembly: GCF_024043165.1. Classification (NCBI taxonomy): domain Eukaryota; kingdom Fungi; phylum Ascomycota; class Dothideomycetes; order Pleosporales; family Pleosporaceae; genus Alternaria; species Alternaria incomplexa. The sequence goes on from NW_026249852.1 coordinate 448,791, forward strand.
GCTATCGTATCGATGGAGTGTTGCGAAGAGGCTGAGGAACTTCCAGGGGTCAAGACGGCAGAACTATTGCTGTTGGAACCAACAGAAGGCGCACGATCAAAGCGGCTCATGTTGCCGGCATTGCCCATCGCTGGTAAGCCGGGTGACATGGCGCTTCGTCGAGGTGGCGATATTGGGAGTCGCGGATCCATGATATAGTTCGTGCCGTTGTCCATAAGCGGCGTTCGAATGCGCGCAGGAGGTAGAAAGGGGGAATAAGCTTGCGCGGGACTAGGCCGATTTCTGTTCCTTGTTCGAGGACGAGACAGCGGCGTCATGGTGCGCGGTTCGACGTCTATCAAGGCGCCTGCCATCTGGTGTTGTTGGAGAGCTTGTTGATGGGCAGCGAACATCCAGCTGATACGCGGATCGTATTCCCGGCGTTGCACGCGAGGAGCCCCTCGCCTGTGCCCTTGGGAATTATCCGAGTTATCATCAGTGTCCGCCTCGTTGGTTCCATCCGCAGCAGCAGGCCCCTGGTTGTAAGCGCGAGCTGCAGGGTTTCGCAGATGGGCTTGTGAGCGGCGCGTCCGCAAGGTGTTCAGGGCTAGATCGACGTCGCCATCTTGGTCAGAGTCGTCGTCGTCCGCTTCCCCATCTTCGTAGTGGGCTGTCGCGCTCGACAGGACAGAGGATCTTCGGCGGAGACCACGCGAGGTATTCAAGACGCGGACATTGGCGGTTCTGGAAGGCGGGCGTATCGGGGCACTAGGCCGAGGACGATCTGCAGTAGGTGTTAGAGAACCGCCCATTCGGCTTCTGTCATTTGAGTTCGCAAGCGGTTCCCACCCAACGGTCGTCCTTCCTCCATCGCTGTCATCTTCATCCTCTTCTGCCATCTCGTCGTCGTAGTCGCGTTGTAGCTCCCATCCCTCCTCTCGCAACAGTGCTTGTGTATCTTCGTCGAGCTCCTCAGTGGAGACGTCGGTGGATGTTGTTGACGCTGTCTCACGTGAGGATCTCGACCCGTTTGCCCTATGTAAGACACGGGTTTGAGCAGGATTCCTCATCCCCCTACGAACGGGCCCCTCGTCTTCCTCGTCTTCGTCTTCCTCCTCGACAGTGCTTGAGCGGTTTGATGATGACTCAGATTCGACGATGCGACGTGCTCGGGCACGCGCTCTGTTACCCGAAGGCTGGGCAGCAGGACCAGGAGTGGACGATGCGGCGCTGGGTGAACTCGGTGCGGGTACGGCCTCGTCATCGATAAAGTCATTCATCGAAGAGTCCTCGTCCAGACCATCTTCGTCTTCCTCCTCGACCGTATCCATTTCGTCGCCGTACATGTCTGAGACTATGCTCTGTGAGTAGGAGCGTCGGCTGCCGGCTTCGCTGTGCGTGATCGGTCGTCGTCTTGCGAATGCCGCTGCATTGGGTGCCATGCCAGCGTCCAAGAAGCGTCGCATCATGAACGAGCCTTGATCTGGGGGGTATGCGCCCCAGTCTTCCATGCCGTCTCCGTAGCCGTCGTATTCGGGGTCCTCCATGTCCATTTCGGCGTCGAGGTCGTCTTGGTCGTGCTCTGACATCTCGTCCATGTCACTGAAGCCGGTGAAGCTGTTGCCCCATGAGACTTCGCCTGTCTCGTCGAATATCAGTCCGCAATGGGTGCATCCGCCGTCTTCCAGCTCCCAGGTACACAGCGGACATCGGTCAACTCCATCTTCTTGATCGCGCACGATTTGCAGTGACAGGCGGTTTTGGTGAGGCGGAAGCCTGAAGCAGCCTTTGAAGAGACCGCCAGCGCGGGGGTCCGCGTTATCCTTGTCCAGCTGCACAGCATCTGCCTCGTCTTTCTGCCACTTCTTGTGGTCTTCTATGCTCTCGCCCGTAGGTAGTAGTTCGGCTCGCGCGATGAAGACGCTTGTCATGTCTCGTATCTGCCCAACTATGTTAGACGTCGTCGCTGAACGGCGTGCAGGCTGACTTACCACATAGGCGGGGGCGGGCAGGTCCTTTACGACGATGCGGCAGTCGGGGCATGTTTTGCGGGCCTTGTTGGCGACGAACCACGTGCAGAGACACTAGGCATGTTAGAGGGTGGCATATGCGGAGGGAGGGTGCGCATCTTACTGTATAGCAGTAGGTGTGCCCGCAGGATATGGTGTACGGTTGGTAGAGTAAGCGGTCACAGATCTTGCATGTGAGATGCGTGCGAAGGCTGTCAAACTCCGACTTGAGCGCCTTGAGCTGCTGCGGACGGTTAGTCGATGCATGTGTCATGCAGTAAAGAGTCTCATACTTCATCTGCGCGGCCCAGCTGTGGCGGCTCGTCCTTCTTGGTCAGCATCTTCTGTTTGAGGCTGTCTTTGCTTGCTGCCCGCGTCGGCTTGTCCTGGTCGATGAGCTTGGAGGCAGACCGGCTGGCCGTCGGTGTGCTCCCGCGCCCAGTCCGTGAATTTGAAGGCATGCCGGCAGACTGTTGCGAGGCAGGCGCGGCATGTGACGTCGTGTTGGAGGAGGATGCGACGGACGAGGCGGAATTCCTGGGGCGAGCGGTGGGCGGGGTTGGCGACGCTCGATTGTCCATGGCGGGCGGTGACTCTCTTTTCTCACGGCGAGGTGCAGCTGGGGGTTGAGAGACGGAGCATCTGCTCACATGGGACTTGCCCTTGTAGAGAAGAAAGACTATCGTTGGCAGTGGTTATGCATGCAGCAGCGGGTCTACTAGCCTAGGCATGTTGGCGCTCGGTCGCTGTTGCCCTTGCCCTCCGGCCATTTGCCGCAGCAGCCGTTCACTATCGACCTTCACTCCATCCTTAGCGCCTGCCGTGGAAAATCACCACCCTCCAGCGCCTACCATCGCCAACCATCTCCATGGCTATCTCTGCTCTCATACCTGGTCATTTCTCATTGGGTCCAGTGCTTCTATTGCAAGCTTGACACGCCAATGACGTGGGCCACGCGACTCGTCACGTTCCTGTCACAATCCATTTTCGCCCATGCCATCATTCAACGTTTTTGCTTCACGTTTCTTTTGATCCTTTTTCCATTGAGCCGCGGTCCCAAACAACCACAGTTCAAAGACGCCATTACCTGGTATTCCCGGCGCACGAAAGAGGGCCTCTTTCCCCACAAGCTTCCTAGCTTTCGGCGCGGCACCACCACATGCAGACGCGGTCGAATTGACCTTTATTGTTGCGCTCACAGCTCATACCCGTCTCCGCTCCGCTTCACTCGGAGTGCTGATCATCACTGCGGTTGGAGTATTCGTGGTCGACACTTATCAGGTCCATGCATAGCGTCCCCAGAAGGAGTGCCTGTGATTGTGGGCGGGACCTTGTCGGCTCCTCTAATGCGAAGCATGACAAGCATCCTGGCCGCACTGTTCAAGTGCGTAAGACGTGGTATCTCTTCAATATCGTCCTCAAGCTGCGCACCACCCCGATCAAGTCATATAACCTGTACTGTGCACAAGATCGCCTAGCCTGACGAAGAGTGGTGGTTTTCTGCAATTGTAGTCCTGGCCAAATACGTTACCAAGGTACATGATCGCTTGTCAATCACATGCATGAAGCATACAACTCATGACTAGGGTGTTAGCACTATCTCGTAAGTAGGATCGTAAGTTGTGGATGGCACGACAGCCGTCTTGATACACGCGACATGCTGTTTATGTGGGCTGGTCGTCCTAGCGCCCGCAGTCCTCCCGCCCCCACACTGGATGAAGCGTTGATGGAACTAGACGGGTCGTCACGTACCTAAACATGTATACGTTGGCTAGCCTCTGTGGTTCTACGCGTGGGTATCAATAGTAGGTAGTGAGGAAGCAAGCAGCCAAGTTAGGTCTTCTTGAGTGCAAGGCAAGTAGCTCAAATCATTGAAGAATTGGCAACTGTTATGGAGCCTAGCAGTCGCAATATCTGTAATTGAAGGGCTGTCATTATCAGATACTAAGATCTAGTGCCTGTATCGCGGACCTTGGGATACGCAGGGCAATTAGTGATATCGGGAAAGTGCGTGAGTGCCTCTCGACCTCATGTATGTTCTTATCGATAACGCACCTCCGCGGCGCATCATCCACTCTCGTCGCAACTGCTCCCGGCCATCTTCAGGCTGCCTGACAATTACACGCCAGTACGTGCCCTGTACACACTCTTTAGACGTCCCTTTCCTCGCTCTTCATTATGTCCGACAAACCGACTCCCTCGAAAGCCGACGAATGGAAGGGTTCCAAAGCCAGCAAATTCGACAAGTACGCCACCGCAACGATCGCGTCGCAAATGTATGCTGCACACAACAGGCGCTGATAAATTGGTATAGCAAAGCGTACAGCGAATACTTTGATCCATGTCAAGAGGCGGCGGACAAGAGTATAAAATGTTTGAAGAGGAATGGTGGTGAGAGAGCTATGTGCTCGGATTTCTTCCAGTAAGTGCAGCACATCGGAGTTCCAAGAGTCAGCATTGCATGAGGAGGTCTTCCGCTAATACGCGTTCAATCAGGGCATACCGAGAGTGCAAAGAGCAATGGGTACGTGTTGTCCACCCTCGATCCAATACGACCGCAACTGTCCCTCCATGCCGTACAACGCGTCGCGAAACCGCCACGGAAGAGATGCTAACACCTATACAGCAAGAAGCAAGGAGAGAAGCGAGAAGGAACAAGTCATGGTTTGGTTGAGCAATGCGGGCAAGATTTGGGACGCGCGAATATACAACATCTCCTCTCTTCATAGGCACGGCGTTTGACAATGGTTCACGTTTACTGTAACATACCTGGACCCACTGGAGGTATTGATCTATTGGACAAGAAGATCAATTGATTATTAGATAGTCTGTGGAAGTATGCAAGCAGCCTCACTGCGCTTGCTACTAGATGCGACACGCAGAACTTTAACACCATCGCCGAAGCATCTTCGTCCCAGCCACACACACTCATCTAAAGCTATAGCTTGTACTCTCCTACCGCGGCAAGCGCGAACTCCAGTTCCAATGCCCTGACGTAGATGCGATCACGCAATTTCCCCAGACAAGCCGTCAACCCACCCTCAAGTACTGACGTGCTCGATTCATTGGTCATGCTCGTCGTACTTGCCCTGATTACCTTGCCCTTGCAGCGTGCATGAGGCTGTGTGCTGACGATCTGCACCCCACCACCCCACTAGAGCTACCCCTCCAAGGCATTCCAGGTTCCTTCTTTCCGCCCACAGCCACCTTCCATCCTCCACTCATCTCCCCTCTCACCCTCCAACTTCATGAGAAGCCTGCTTAACCCTTCCTCTTTCCAACGCGTAACAACTCGAGCTTTCACTACGACCGCACGCATCATGGGTGTCCAGAAGACCATCATCCAAGAGGGCAACGGCCCATCCCCACAGAAGGGTGACAAGGTCACCATGGAGTACACTGGCTGGCTCAAGACCCAGTCCGGCGACAAGGGCAAGCAGTTCGACAGCACCACTGGCCGTGGTCCCTTCCAGACCCCCATCGGTGTTGGTCGTGTCATCAAGGGCTGGGATGAGGGTGTTGTTCAGATGAAGCTCGGCGAGAAGGCGAAGCTGGACATCAGCAGCGACTTCGCTTACGGCGACCAGTAAGCCTCCATGATGTTATCTGATTAATAACTGTTACTGACTTGATGATAGGGAGTTCCCTGGCTTGATCCCCCCTCACTCTGACCTCATCTTGTAAGTTCGCGTCGCGTATGGACTCCACGAAAGTGCTAACTCCGCGATAGCGAGGTCGAGCTCAAGAAGATCAACTAGGTCTACGAAGCATCCAACGACGGGAATACACGATGATCGCTATCAGTGAATGGGAACAGTCAGAGGACAAACATAACATTCAATATACTCGGTCATGAAACTCATTCACCAGTCCACGTTGTCTAATGTGCAGTTACAGACTTTCTCATATTTTTAGATCATCATCGTCAAGCATTCCATTTACGTGCCATACTAAGTCGTATGTCACAGCATCGGCCGCGAACTACTGAATCTAGCCATAGGAGCATGCTAGATGTGTCCAAAAACACCTAAGCCTACGCAAATTACAAGACCCACCATGCTGATGGAGAAACGACTGGCCGAACTCTCGGTATGAGTAGCCACCGAGGCGTCTGTGAGCCCATTTATCCACAGGCACATGAGCTGTGTGTCGGGAACACTCAGCGCATTGTTGACGCCTTTGTCTGGCGACCAGAATGTGGTGATGATGATATCAGTAAAGGACCCCACGCCGGTCTCATTGTGACTAAAGGCCAAACTGAGATCGTTGGACTTGGGGAGGGTCGGATGACAGTTAGAGCTCGCATTGGCAGAAGAGTTTGGCGGCGTAGGCGCTCCCTTGCCAGTAAGTGCTAGAAGAAGTTAGCACAGGGCGGTCTCTTTGAATGGAATGGGGACACGAACGTATGGCTGAAATTGCATTCCAGGAAGTCATGTTTGTCTTCTCTGTACATTCCGTTGGGAAAGTCTCCATTCCTCTTTGCACACGCATGCAGCTCTCTTCCGTTGTCTCTGTTGCATTGGAAGGAGAGAGTGCCAGCAGTGTGTTGGCCTGGGTTACCAGCGACGAAATGCAGCTCGCTCCAATTGCCTCTGCGCAATCCCATGAGTTGTTCCGACCAAAGGTGGTATTATATATGAACACAGCGCAACCTCGATACGGCAGATCGTCGCGATCGAGTTCAAGAGACTGAGGGGTGCCGAGATAGAAGTCTTTTTCCGTGGTTTGGTCCTTTATCGGAACGTCTGTATCGAGATGGGCGGCGAGTGTCCACGTCAAATTGTTGTTGTCATCGAGGATGGCGGTGGAGAAGGATCTGAACCCGATTCTCTCGTAGGTTCTGTTGGTGACATTGCATTCTGCTTTAATGGCATTGCTTCCATCGAGAGAAGCCTCAGGGCAGTGTACGTCGGCGCACGAACCGACGGAACTGTTGAGGGCGTATTGTGCGAAAGCGGAAGACAGGAAGGTGGTAAGTAAAAATGAGGTTGGGAGCAACATCTTAAAGCGATTTGACTTGGCTCAGCTCCACGACAGTACAACAGACGAGTAGGAGGTATAGACTTGTAGAGGCTTCTACAATCTTGGAGGACGCATGCAAGCCATGGTCTAGCACATTATATGTCTTGAGCGCCCCACACCGCTGAGCTTCACTGTGCCACCTTCACATCAGGCCCTCTGCCACGAAAAGCTTCTTTACTGTGAGACTGGCTAATTACAAGGTATATGTGAGCTGTTGTACATGAGGCACAGTATACGTGACATGCGCCAAGTGCCGTCCTTGCCGTATAACCACCTGGGCATACTGCGTTGTTCAGGCAGCCAATTTCCATGTGTGATGTGATGGGATTTGATATCTCTGAAGTAAGGCGTCCCATACTCAGTACTTTATTATTGCTCCGACCTCAGCTGTACCGAAAAGATGCCGTGGTCATCTGGAACCCGGGAGACACGACCGGCGAGGCTGACTTGCGTTGATGACTTGGGATGATGCTGGGAAATAGTCAGGTGATCATGAGGAGAAGCGTTTGCGAAGCATAGCCAAAGGGAACTTCTCCATCGGAAAATAGGGTCTTGAGGAACATTGGGGTCGCTTCCGATAGTGTACGAATCGGTTGTCTAAAGCGGTTGATGCCCTCACACAGCCTTGCATCTGAGGGCGACATAGCCCCGAGTCATGCTGCCGTCCGTCGTAGCAAGCTTTTCTCTATCATCTGGTACGTATACCAGGAAATTCGAACCCCGATCTTGATGGAGTTGTAGAGCCTGCTCGGTTGCTATCTCTTTGCAGGCTGCCGGGGGTGACACGATCGGGGTGGACGGATGGGCTGTCATGTGGCAGGCAGTTGAAGGTGTTTCTCCACCATAAAGACAGTTATTAAATACATTTCATCGTTTAGTTTATGAGCTTGTGTACTTCTCGCGTTACCATGTGCAACATCAGAGTGCGTAGGATCAGGTAGGCGTCCAAGTGGATGCCAATGTATAACAGTAGGTAGATCATGACGTCGGCCATTCATTAGATGATTTTCATAGCTTAGCATGGAAGACGGATTCATATTAAGAAAGCAATGGCAGATATTGCCTGTAGTTGCACGAGGCATGATTTGGGGCGTGGACAAGATGGAAGACACGCTTGGTGCTTGGTGGGGATGGCAGATCTTAGCGCGAACAGCTGATCGCGGTCGCGTGAGAAGAACGCGTCAGGCTGATCTTCCACTTCCAGCACACACACCATGCAGCATACCTTCCTATTCGATCCACCAAATGTTGTAATATAATTGAATCGTCTGATTTCTCGTCCATGTGGTCTCTTCCAAAGCTCACAACGTGTGTGTGGACCCACTCTCAACTATGGAGTTGCAAGCAGTGACATCACGACTGCAGGAGCGACTGCAGTATGCGTCTAGAGCTACCTAGAGGAGGTTTGATGGCGACTCCATTTCTCTCAACAACTTGGTATGCTCCTACCTTCTCAATTCCTCCGCTCATCGCACTCTGCTCTTCGGCACATCAGTACTCGTCCATTGCTGACAAGTTCACTCAAGTATTCTCCATTCATCGCTACCCCGCTATCCACCATGTCGGCGAACTCTCTGAACATCAATTCGACTCTGAGTCTTCCGAACTCGCAGTACAAAATCCCACAAATCGGTTTCGGAGTCTACTTGTCTCCAAAGGACGTCTGCGTTGCCTCATGCAAGAAGGCCTTCGAGGCAGGATACCGTCATATCGACACAGCCCAGTACTACGCGAATGAAGAGCAAGTTGGTCAAGCGCTGAAGGAAAGCGGGCTTCCTCGGAAAGAGGTGTACATCACGTCCAAGATCCTAAGCGCTGGAGAGGACGTCGAATCTACATACAAGAAGGTCGCCGAGAGCGTTGAGAAGCTTGCCGGAAAGGATGGCTACGCAGACCTATTCCTCATCCACAGCCCCAATGGAGGCAAGGAGGCGAGGAAGTTGATGTGGCTCGCGCTGAAGCAGGCGCAGGAGAAGGGCATTGTGCGCGACATTGGTGTCAGCAACTACGGCATCCAGCACATCGATGAGCTCGCCTCTATTGATAGCAAGGCCAGCCTACCTGCTGTCAACCAGATTGAGGTTTGTCACATTTCCCATCTGATCGCATAGTCAAACTAACAGAAACGATCAGCTCCACCCCTGGTGTCAACAGCGTGAAGTCGTCGAGTACTGCCAGTCCAAGAACATCGTCGTCGAAGCCTACTGCCCGATCGTCCGCAACGAGAAAGCCAACGACGAGACGCTTGCCAGCATCGCGAAGAAGCACAACAAGGAGCCAAACCAGGTTCTCATCCGATGGAGTCTGCAAAAGGGCTACGTTCCTCTTCCCAAGAGCGACACGCCATCTCGCATTGTTGGCAACGCCGACATCTACGGTTTCGAACTTGACAAGGACGACATGGCTAAGCTGGACGGTCTGGATCAAGGAGCCAAGGGCGCTATTGTGCAGGCCGTAACCAATGCTTAACTCGCGTTCGTTGCCTCGCACATCATTAACAGGCGCGCAGGTGAATAACCTGTCGAGGGACATGGCGAATGCTTCCGCAGCTGGAATCAGTGCTATGCGTACAATGTTGGAGGAAACTTACGTGGACCGGGTGCCCACGTACTTCACGCCTGGCCCTCGGTTCAGTGTACAATTTTCAGACTGGATTGGCCGACGAGCATAGCCTCCCACCCATGATCGGTCCACTTGAGTGCTGTGCCGTGTAGCTAGGTCACGCACCCACGCAACGCTAAAATGTAGATACAAGCAAACAAATTTCAATTGGAAGTTCGAACGTGACAGACTTTCGTTTGCGGGGTTGACTCTTTTTGACGAACACAGTCGCGCCTACTCTGTGCAAGGGCGTAATTTAGTATGCTATCAAACGCAATTATTTCTCCCTGGCCTTAGGGCGTAACCGCGTTTCATGTTGCCCAACACGATATCGCGAAGCTATCCGAACTATAAGGCGATAAGAGATAGTCGCCGGTCAACGTCAAGCCGAAGGGCTACGATTTTCGCACCCCAGGAATCTATAAGACGCCCCAAAAAAAAACATCCGCCACACTATCTCCCTCAAACCCCCCACCATGCGTTCTCAACCTTCCGCAAGCAAAAGAACATAGTGCAATCAAAAAGAAAGGTCTTGCCCGGAATCGAACCGGGGTTGCCGGAAGATACTGATTTTGAGATCAGAATCCGGAGTGATAACCGCTACCTGTATGGTAATTAGCGGGGGCAAGCGAGAAGTGATAGTTGGACAACGTACACTACAAAACCGATACCAATTTGTGCCTAGAATGCTTTATATTGTAGGTACGTTTTCGACGGATGCGACAGTCGCGCATAAGTATGGAGGAAGGCGCGAGGGTGCCGAAATTTTCAGTCGCTCGTGGTGGGGGGGGGGGTGGGGTTTCTGGCTGAGATGGTGGGGTTCCTCAGACTTCGAAACCTTGGAACGCAAATACGTACGCGGAGTAATGCTGCATTGTGCCGATGTTTCATGCTTGCTCGTCTTGCAGCCTAGGAGGCAATTTCTTTCCTTGCACTGTATCTTCGGGAGCAAAACAATGTCACAATTGGTTGTAAACGAGGATAGGTACAGTTCAGCTTCTCTTCTATTCTTGCAATCCTACAGATGCGTGCAGACACTATGCTGCGTCTATTAATACTAACCAGCAGTAAACATACAGGAAGAAAGAGAATACAAGTCGCAAGGCTGCGCAATGCTATATAGCATGCCGCCTGGTATCACAAAGGAGCACCGCGAAAAGAAGAACATGTAGCGCCATCGCTAAAAGAACAGGACAAAAGAGAAAGCTGCCGTAGAGCGTCTATCAGCAAAAGAACTTGTAAACCTTCTTCCACCTTGGCCACTTCCTCTTCTCCTCGCGCTCCTCTTCTATCAGTGCCTGGATGTTGAGCTCGCGGATGCCAGTGACGAGATCCATGTTGTGCGAACGCACGACCGAGGTGCGGAACCAGAACTTGTAGGGGAAGTAAAAGGCAAGGGTGACTGGCAGCGCGAGGTAGACGCTGAAGAAACGCTGGAGACGTTGTGATGTTGTAAGCACGTCCATGTCGATTGGAGCGACGGACACGTAGAATTGTGCAATGAGAACGAGGATGTTGAGGATGAGGCCAACGTAGGATCCAATGAGGCCAGGTTGAGAGCGGAAGGCGAGCTCATCTAAGCTGTGCCCTTGCACCTTCCAACCTTGACGGAAGCGGATATGTGCTAGGCAGATGGACAGCCAGGTAAAGACCGCTGAGAGAGCAGACAGCGCAAGCAACCAATTGAAGGCGGCGTCCTGTAGCCTACGGTCCGCGCCGGCAAGGAAAGCGAGGAGACCAAGGGAGGAAGCAAAAGCAATGGAAACGAGAGGGCGACCCTGGCGGTCAATGTATGCGAAGATCCTGTGAGCTTGGTGTTGCTCAGCGAGTGCAGCGAGCGTGCGCGAGGAACCGTAGATGGAGGAGTTGCCAACTGAGAGAACCGCAATCATGATGACGGCATTGAAAACAGAGGGCAGGCCTTGGATTCCGGCGTTTTGGATAGCGATGACGAAGGGCGAGGCGACAGCATCGGCAGAGTTCTTGTCTTGAAGCAGACGCGGATCGTTGTAAGGAACCAGCAATCCGACGATAGTCAGGGAGACTATGTAGAACAGCGAGATACGCCAAAAGACCTGTTTGACAGCGGTAGGTAGGGACTTGCGTGGGTTGGCCGTTTCCGCTGCGGCAAGACCGACGAGCTCAGTTCCAGAAAAGGCAAACGCGGCGTTGACAAAGACGCTGCAGAGACCCTTGAAGCCGTTGTTGAACGGACCTGGATCGCGCCAATACATGCCGCCGATGTAGCCCCCATCTGGGCCTCCGCCTATGTTGATGATGATACCGAGGATAATGAAACCAATAACTGCTGTGATCTTGATAATAGCAAAGACGAACTCGGCTTCACCATACCCTTTGATACCGAAAAGATTGATGACGACGATCAGGACCAGGAAGACGGCCACCCAAGCGTTGTTGTTGACCTTGTCACCGTTCCAGTATTCTATTGTAAAGGTCGCAGCGACGATTTCCAGTGGTAGTACGACAAGCCATTGGAGAGCATAGTTCCAACCCATGGCAAAGCCCCATGCGGGATCCAGGAAGCGCGTCGAGTATGCCGAGAAGGAACCAGCGACAGGAAAGAGTACTGCCATCTCGCCCAATGCGTGGACGGTGGTGTACAACATGATACCTACAAGGCAGTAGCAGATGACGAGCGATGCTGGACCACCATTTGCTAGCGCTTGCCCTGAGCCGACGAATAGACCGGTACCTGGTAAAGTCAGTTTGTGGATCGTCGCTTGGTTGACGCATGCCAAACCATACCTATGGATCCTCCGATTGCTATCATTTGCAGATGGCGACCTTTTAGTCTCCGCGCAAGTGGTGAGTTTGCCGTGTTCGCCGCCGCGGCTTCTGGATCGAAAACGTTCCCGTCGGCTCCCATGCTTCCCTTTGGCGTCATAGTCATGGCGAAATTCGGGTCCCGCTTGAAGCTCTCGATGACCCTCCTCCCCAGACCGTCCTGGTACCGTGATGATTCGCCATAGTAGTCGGACCCTTGCGAGGCTCTTCCAAAACTCTTCTCGGTGCCGTACATGTCGTCGTCTATCGTCATGGTGGATAAGCGCAACCGCGCGGTGACAAGCGACGATAAAGAGTGTAGAGTGCAGCGGTCCTGCACGTCGGTCGGAGTCGCTGCAGTGCAGCCGTTGGAGGAATCTGCTTTTTCTTGTGCGATGGGCGCAGGGGCGGGATATGAGTGCGGTGCTGACGACCAGACTGGCAGGGCTTAGGCCTATTCTTGAGGCGCGAGCGCATCCACGGAACTGAGGCGCCCAGGGTCAGTGTCCTTTCCAGAGTGCCGGGTTGGGACTATCGACTAGGATGTGCAGTAGCCGGGGTGCAGCTAGATTTGGCTTAGGTGTGGGAGATGTTATCGCAGCGTGGCGCATCTATGGAATCAATAGACGCAGAGCTTGTCCAAGGGCAGAGCTGTGCAATAGTGATGTGATTGTTAGTGAAATGCCGACTAGCAATTACCTTTACCGTTTGCAAGGAGGCTGTAAGGAGCATGGCGAGGGGGGACCGGCGTCCTCATGGACCGGAGAAATGTTGCACATTCGCTCCTTCTTCGCTGAGTTCGCTCCTTCCGCCTCCATCCTTGGCCGCGGCAGACACCGATGACTCCAAACGTCCCAAAAACCCGCAAAGCTGCAGGCGGTTATGTCACTCTCGGTCACTTGACTCTATTCTACAGTTCTCCAGATTTGCGTCTCGCGTGTCGGACTCAGTAACGTCTTTAGGCGCTGGCTGCCGGCGCTATCAAACGACGGCGACCTCACGGTGTCGAGTCCTAGTGGCGCTTGCGTGCCTTCCCCAAGTCCAACGCTGCACGGGCCGCCCTTATCTCCAAGCCACCAGCACACTTGCGGCATGTGCGCGCAAGACATGCCACTCACCCCACGTTACGGTCAAACGTCTCCAACCACTCTTCCAATAATCGCTATCGTAGCTTTTAGATGCTCCTTGCTGAGTTGCCTCACGCCTCGAGCTTTTGAGATCGTGACTACAACCGGCGCGACCTCGGGCTCGACCTCTCACAACACCCGTTGACCCGTCCCGCTGCCGCAGCATTGGCGCATGGCCGACGTGCTGCTTTAGGCCTTCCAAGGTTGCCCCTTCATGCTCTATCATGAGCTCGCCTATGGCCTGGAACATTCACGAAACTAATGTCCCGGCAAGTTCTAGCTTCTACCGTCAGAACGGTCAGAACGGCGACGCCATGGCTCGACATGGATGTTTGGCCACCCTGCGTCTAACAAATCAGCCCGGCACATAGCTTCCTGTCGCTATTATGTGTACCCATTACGCGCAGCCGTGTTGATACTTGCTCGATGGATGCGTCGGTAAAGACGGGTAAATCATATCACGTCTTCCCGATCCATATCGCTTGACGACCCTCCATCAACGCATCCTGCCGCATGCAGGGGCTACCAAGCATCCTCATGCTTCTCAATTTAACTTCATCTTCATCCGATGCAGGTACAGATGTCGCCTATTCATCGCTTGGTGCTCGGCCATCGGTATCTTGAGAGAACTGGGTATTGTACCAACACCGCGCCGCAATCTCCTTTGAATTGTGTGCAGTATGCCTGTCGACTAGCTCGGCTTGCAGCGAAAGTACACGAGCAGTACGCCCCGCATCCTCTCGTCATGTAAGAACACACGCTGGCCCATTGCGAATCAATATACATGTGTGCTACCTGGACCCTTGCACCATTTCCCGTATCAGTCAAGTAACTCTGCCCATTCGCCTGCATAGTCGAGCATCTCACCTCATCGACGATTAGCCGTCCCTTCTTTCACCGGCAGGCTCTTCGTAAACCTCACATGTGCAATCTCATTTGCCAAGAATCCCTGGCCAGGACGCAGTGTCGTTACGGCTGCCGTTTATTACTGGTGGGGTCAGAAAACGCCCAAACCCACATGGTAAGCCACCACCAGCACCTATCACATTATCGCAACACCTAGAGCCTCTACCAACTGTTGCATGTTTCACCGACTCTGCCTCGGTTGAAGGTTAAAGGTTTCTCACTATCGCTACACACGCATGTAAGCCGTGATCGCAGTTTCGCAGGCAAAATCGCGGCAGGATTGGCTTCGCTTGAGATTCCTCCAGTCTTCTACGGTGCAGCGATGGCGCTCGCCGTTTATGCACTGATGCACAGACTGATCTTCCCGGCTGACCTTGCATCTTCCGAGGAAGCAGCTCACCAAGGTGGCGTATCAGTCACCCCATTCTCCCTGACATCTTCTGTGAGTATTGCTTGGTTGAAGGCATACCGCATTCGTTTCCACGACACGATATCACAGCAATCCCTTACCTCTCCCTCAACCTGGACACCCCTCTCGGATGTCCGTACTAAGATAATGCACCAAACTCGGACTTGCTCCCTTATGGTCCTTGCGGCGTTTGACGTAACACAGCGTTGCCGCATCGTTACCTCCCCCTGCACCACCTCCCACATCTCGGCTGTTGGACTTGTGCCTCGTGCGCATCACATGGCAAACCTCACGCATTGGGCGCAATGTCACTAAGAAAAGTACGCATGGCTGTCTCAGTAGACTAGAATCAACCGGGAAGCTCTCACAGACAAGGGCATGTCACTGAACAGCTCCACTAGACGATTCTAGCGCTTCCGACATGTTAGTCGTGTTGTTACCAACACAAGTTTCAGCCGCAACACCGTTACTATTCCGCACCAAAGATCACCACCGGAACTTTGTCAAGGCCAGATTTCGTACAAGGTCACACCAACCGTCCCGATTCAACCTCGCCTCCGACGCCGCATGTCCACCACACCGCCTCTTCGACGCCGATGTGCAACGCAAAGGCTTATGTTGAGCGCAAGTATATCCCTACTGATTCAGCTGTTGTACCTGGATACGTATATGCATACACGTGTCTTTGTGCAATGTTGTTCTGCGTCATCGATTCTCGTTGCTTCGGGTGCTTTGAGGGCGTATCGTGGGGGATATATCGACATCATGACGCTGGACTGAGTGATGTATTCGCTGATCGCGACCAGGGACCGGGTTAATCAGGATTGCTTGTGTTCCCAAGATTGCGTCTACTCTGATCGATATGCAGTACAAACGTTGAACCGTTGACTTCGTATCCTGACGCTTTTGCCGTTCTCTTTGAGTCCGCACCGCTGGAGGAAAGTCGGCTCGCAAGACAAAGGACGCCGACTGCCTGATGTGGCAATCGTTCATAAACTTTGAGATGAGCAGAATATCATCTAGGGGTTCAATAAACTTCAAACGTGTAGTGGAAATACAGGCGCAAGTGACAGACGCCATGAGGTGCAAATGATGCATAGTGTATACGTGTCGACAAAATTAGAATGAACGAAAGGAAAACGCATGTGTATGTAGGTATCCGATGAAATGGACAAACGCCGCGAATGTATGCCGTTAAAGCGCGAGAGCATGAAGATGAAGACAAGAAGCGAAAGGAAGTGAACAACTACCACGCAGCAAGAAAAACAACGACCACAGTCCAAAAATGGCCATAACAAGCGGCCAACCCCCACATTCTCACCAAAATAACCTCAAACCTCCCCTTCAATCTCGCGCCAATTTTCCAAATCATCAAGCCTTCTCTTTGAACTTCTCTTTGGGCGGGGTCAATGGCCCAGGCGCTTCCTCCTCGATGAACTCGCCCTCACCCAACTTCCCACCAAATGTATCCACCTCTTCGACCTCCTCGTCTTCTTCCTCATCTTCCTCCGTGATGCCTAAAATCTCTCCGCTCCTGCGACCCTGTACACTCGTTCCCCGACTCCCCATACCACCTTCTCCACTTCTACTCCTCCAGCCGCCACTGCCATTTGCCGAGCTGCCATTCAGACCTCCGGTATTAACATTAAGCATGGGACCTTTGAAAGGGCTCTTCCTCCTCTTTGCGAAGACAAGACCGGGAGATTGCGGGGGGATGCTGTTTCCGTTTCCGAAAGCGGCGCTGGATTCGTTGAGACCGGGTGGGAAGCCAGAACGTACAAGGCGGATGTTGGAAGGAAAGCTTGAGGAGGTGGGGGTGGCGGGGAGGACCTTGATGCTGTTGTGGGGGGATTTGGAGGGTTTGTGTGAGTGGCCGCTTGTGGAAACGGCGGGAGAAGCGAGAGAGGCGGATGATGTGGATGAGGCCTTTGAGTGCGAATGGTGGTGGTGTGGCATGCTGCGGATCGAGGATACAGATGACGAAGTGGATTTTCGACCGCGGAGACCGCCAGACGAGCGACGGTAGGAGGATCTTGGTGTTAGTGGTGCGGGCGATGCTGAGAGCCTTCTCATGGAGCCTGAGCCGTGTGTTGAGCCTCGGGGCCGCGGGCCAGGCATTTGTGGTGTGGGCGGAGACCTGGGGTTCGTGTGTACAGACGACCGATTCGCCGTACTCTGTCTTCGTGTTGAGTCCGAAGACTTGCTTGGAGGTATCTTTGGCGACTGTCCACTGCTGGCTTTCGAACCCGGTGATCGCGCTCGTTTCGACGTCTCTTTTATCCAATTTCGAAGTGTCAAAAGGTGATTGATGAAGGGCTGTTTCCGGCGTCGCTTAGGCACGAAGCCGTTGGGAGAGAGAAGATCCGGATTGGTGGATACGACCTGCAGCATGCTGCTGCGTGAACGCCGCCTGTCGAGATCCTTTGCTGGTGGTGGCGGACGTGAGGATGAATGGGATTTCCGACCCCGACGGGTATCGATTGGGGGGAGCGGCTTGTCGTCGACTGTGAGATTGGGTGAGGTGATCAGCTCTGGCAGCTTTGGCAGTTCGGGAGCACCTGTCTTAAGTTAGAAGCGTTTCATGACGTCCGCCATGATACTCACCATGCAAGCTGCTTCGATTTGTGGTCCTGCCGCGACTCTTAGGCGTAGAGGGAGAGTGAATGCCTTCTTCGTCAGACTCTCTTATGGTAGGCGCAAGTTTGTCAAGTCGACTACTTGCAGCGCTCAGTCGCCGGAGGCTCTTAGCCTCTGCTTCCTTCTCTTTGCGCTTGCGCTCTCGCCTCTTTGCCTTGCGTTCCTCTTTTTCGAGCAGCAGTGCCCACCAACCAGCTAACGAGTCGCATCTTTGGGCTAGCACGTTCTCAATCACCATGTCAATGTCCACCCCGGCAGCGCGCATGCGTTGCAATACCTCCTTCTCCAGCTCGGTCGAGAAAGGCGCCGGCTGTTGGAGTTTCAAGATCTCTTGCTGGCGGGGCGCATGTTCCGATAACCAAGGGTTCTGTAGTATGTCCGCCAGTGTAGGTCGCAAGATCGGCCGTTTGGATAGTAGCGACTGACATAACTCCTTCGCTTGCTGCGGGAAGTGCTCCGGATATTTGGGGTCCTCCTTCAGTATCTTGTTCTTCGTGACCATTTCGTCGTCGTCGTCAAAAGGCAGCTCGCCCACTAGAAGCGCGTAAAGAATGATGCCCAAACTCCAAACGTCCACCTTTTCGCCTGCGTACTTCTCGCCCTTGAGCATCTCCGGCGCGCTGTAACAGATTGTTCCGCACCATGTCTGCAGGTAGTTGGACTTGCCCTCGTACTCGCGCGTGAAACCAAAGTCGACCAGCTTGACGTCTCCGTGCTTGTCCAGCAGTATGTTCTCGAGCTTGAGGTCGCGATGGACGCACGACTTGTTGTGGACGTAGGTGACGGCGCCGACGAGCTGGGTGAAGATGCGCTGGACTCTGGCGGGCTCGAGGGCGCCCTTGGCCAGTAGGTAGTTGTAGAGCTCATCGCCCTGGCAGTACTCGAGTACCAGCCAGACTAGGTTCTCGGTGACTATGACCTCGTATAGGCGGGCTATGTGTGGGTGCGTGAATTGGCGGTGGTGATGGATCTCGCGCGCGAGGTTGGCGTCGTCCTTCTTCGCGCTCTTGAGCACGACCTGCTTGCGATCAGCGTGGTTCCTCGCAACCGTCCTTCTGGTGGTACCTTTGAGCCATTGCTGAGTTTGTGCGATGCCAAGTAAACCTTGCCAAAACTGCCCTTGCCTATAAGTTTCCCCAGTGTATAGTTGCCGACCGTCTTGAGATCAGTCGCGGCGAACTCACTGGCCCTGCGTCAGCAAATTGGAGCCGGTGAAACACGCAGCCGGCGCGCAAAAGCAAAGAAGAGACTTACTCGAGCAACTGTTTGTACGAATTCGCGAGCTGCTATAATTTGCGTCTCAGCATGCGTGTTGCAAACATGCGCCTGGGGGAATTGCTTGTTGCGGCGCACGAGCGTCGTTGGACGGCAGCGGGACGGGGCCTACCTTCTTCCTCTGGGCCTGAATCTCAGCCTGGGCTCTGAGATTTGACTGCATGGAATGATGCGCCGCTGCTCCGTGGTGTCGCCTGCGCAACCAGCGTCATCTATGGGTTGCAGGAGTTCGGACTGGCGAGCGAGCGCCGCGGAAGAGAGAGACGGCTCCGTATATGCCCTGGTGGCAGCGAAAGTGGAGAAGGCCGCAAACGCCAGGGGCCTAGGGCGTTCGAGATGTGCGAGGATAATAATACTAGCTTTGCGCCGACCGCGAGTGCGAAGAAGTGTATATTAATTGTGAATACTCCCAGGCGGACGGGGACTGGGCGTGCCGTCAGATCTCTCCTGAGCTTGCGGTGCTGCCATGGATTCGGGGAGCGCGATCCTGGTCGCAGATCATCCACCGCTGCTCTGGGAAGGCGCAGGCACCACCACCACAATGCGACGCGACGTGGTTTGGACATCCTTCTCGTTTCGAGTGTACAAGTCAATAACGTTTGTGCAATGTGTTCTTCGACTGAGAGCCGGATGCATTTATGCGCTTCTTCTGACGTTGTGTTACACGGCAACCGAGGGACCGAGATGCGATGGACTGTTGTCAAGACACAAAAATCTACTGTTATTATCTACAGTTTACTGCTCGGCCCTCCAATGTACGTCTGGCCGAGCTTCAGCATGTCGATCGCCTCTTGCACCATCTCGTCGACAATCTCCTTTGCGGGCTTGATATCGCCGATAACCCCCGCAACCTGGCCCATCAGGAACGGGATATCCACATCCTTCCCATCGTCCATGTCCTTCGCCAGCGGCACAACTCCCGCCTCCGTGAGCTTCTTGATCTCGTCCTCGCGCTCGTGCCACTCTTTGATGTAGTCGTTGTACCTGACGCGCAACGGTCGGCCACTGACAACCAGTGTCCGGCCTGTATCTGTGAAGTCGGCTGTGACCACGTTCTCCTTGTGCATTTGCGAGCAGCCAGCCTCAGTTGATGCGACGAATCGTGTGCCGACCCATACGCCCTGTGCGCCTTGCATCAAGCTGCTTGCCAGACTGCGGCCGTTGTAGATGCCTCCCGCCGCCACTACGATGGCTGGCTGACCGGTCAGAGGGCTCTTGTATTTGCGCGCGACGTCCACGACGGAGGGTATCAGGATGCTGTTCGCGATATCGCCGGTATGTCCTCCGCCTTCTCCACCCTGGGCGCATACGATATCCACACCTGCATCTAGTGCCTTTTTCGCATGTTTGGGGTGTCCGACCATGTTCATGATCAAAATGCCTGCTTCGTGAAGCCTCTTGATCGTCCGCTCGGGCGGTACACCAACAGCGCTCACAAACAGCTTTGCGCCATTCTTGATTGTGACTTCGATGAGGTCATCGAGCTGTCCATGGGTGTAGTCATGGTTCGTCTTGCGTGCGCTGCCGCCGACTTGTGGGAGTGCGAGATCGACACCGAAGGGCAAGTTCTTGTCTCGGAGGTTTGACTTGAGGTCATCGATGATCGATTGGAGCTGTTCCGGTGTGTATCCGAGACCGCCAATTACACCTAGGCCACCAGCGTTCGACACGGCAGCTGCGAGGGGGCCACCAGAGGTGCGCGCCATGCCGGCGAGGATAATCGGATACTGGATGCCCAGCAGCTTCGAAAGCGGCGTCTGCAGTGCCGGCGGTGACATGACGGCGTAGGCTGTGGTCGCGGGTGGTTGATAATTGAAAGTAGATGGAGTAGGTCACGTCGGATAACGCGAATAAAGGTCTGAAGAGCGTGCTTCTGGCAGCAATGAAGCTATGTGTAACCGCATGGTGAGTATGGGAATGTGCATGCTAAATAGCGGCCGTGCCTACTGGCATCCTCGACTGCCAGGGGTTTTGCGGGGAAAACGTGGGTGCACGAGCCGAGGCATCTTAGCTCGACTCGATACATCGTTGCCATTGCCGAGATTCGCCCGTCGTGGACGGGATGAACATGCATATTTGGTAGTCACAATAGGCATAGTATGGGAAATTTTCTGCTGGAGAGCACGATGATATGCATGTTGGAAATCATAATCCATACTATCGATGTTGTTATCAATAATCGGCTTCTCGCACTATACTCACGTATGCCAATTGCGGAGCACAAAGACGCTTCAATCAACATCTAAATCTGGCTCTTCTGGCTCCTCCGACTTCGCCGCATCGTTTGACAGAAGACGAGCAGTCTTGTCAGCCATTGCTTCCATTTCCGCATCGAACTGCGCAGTCACATCATCCCAATTCATCTGCTTCATGAGCTCGTCGAATGCTTGGTCAGTCATATCGAAGTCCGCAATAGACGGTAGGTCCGCATCATCCCAACTCCACTGCTTCATAAAATCTCCGAGCGGGTTCGAAGACGTTGTCTGAGATGGCGGAAGCGGGACATCATTTGCAAATTGAGAAGACGTAGATGGGTCGAAGAGTGAGTCTCTATGATATTGCTATTAGCGTTTGACTCCATTCATTTGCCCATTAGCTTGTGCATGCCCGTTGACTTTTCCCTGCGCAGGTGTTGGCTGCGGCGGAGGTGGAGGGACAGGCCCGAATGGTCGATGCACAAGCGCCGGTTCAACACCGTCTTCTTCAGTGTCGTCGTCGTACTCTGCGCTATCTTCGTCCTCGTATTCGTACTCGCTCTCCGTAACTTCTTCATCCTCCTCGTCCTGCTCCTCGTGATCCAGCTCATGCATCGGAACCTGGCCTCGACCTTGTGCCTGCATTCCACGACACAGTGTTTCCAGGCGGGCTATCTTCTTCCGCTGATCCTCGGCTTCCTTGGTCCGCCTGGCAAGCTCCTCTTGCATCTTTTGGCGCTCTTCCACCATCTCGCCAATATTGCGGTTCGTGATGTCCTTGTGACGTTGCAGCGTCTGGTTCTCCTTTTCAAGACGCTTGGTTTTCTTTGACATCTCCTCCATCTCCTTGCGGAACGTGAGGAAGAGATCGTTCGAGTTGTTGAGCGTTTCCTCGACCTGCATCTGGTCAGTATTAACCATGATGATACAGACCAACGAGGGGTTAACGGGTTGCATACCTGTTTGAACTTCTCCACGTATATGTTGAGCTGCGTGCGTAGCTCCGTCTCGGTCTGCGAAAAGGTCGACACTTGGCGGGTCAACTGGTGCGACTTGGAAGATTCGGCTTCTTGTTGTTTGCGCTGCTGCTCTAGTCGGGCGGCGTGATACTGTATTTCGAGCTCTTTGAGTCGCAGCATCGAGTGGTATTGTAATTCGCGCAACTCGTACTGGTCAATGAACGACTTGAACTTTTGACGAAATCTGCTTCGTTAGTTCATGCTCCCAAATTTGGCTGTGCCACACATACATTTCGTCCAGTTCTTGCTCGGCTTGATTCTGTGGTTCAGGCCCGTTCGCAGCTGCTATGCAATCGTCCACGTCATTCACCAGGTGTTCGAGACGCTCGTGTAGTTCTTGCCTGGCGGTGGATTCGCTAGATTCGAGCTTGTGTAGTTCGTCCTTGAGTTTCTTGTTTTCCTTTGCAAAGTCACGCGACAATTTGTCCAACTTGTCCTTCATTGTCGTAACCTTGTTCAACTCCGACCTTTGCGCGTCCTTTTCCTTCTGCAGCTGGTCCCCGCGCTTCTTCGCCTTTTGGTGTTCGCGTTCCGTGCGCTTCATATCGGAGAGGAGTTCGGTATATCGTTTCTGCACGACTTCGAGCCGGGACAGCGGGCCGTCCATGTTGGAGAGGAGCGAGGAGAGTTCGCGGTTTGCTTTCTTAACTTCGCGTTCTGTCCATGCCATACGTCAGCCAACGATTCATTTGATAGGGCCCCAGTCTCGTGCTGTGCAGACATGGGCTGCGCCACCCAGAGTGTCCCCTCCTCCACAGCTCCGTCGCAAGAGGTAGACGCACCGATTTCGAGTTCCTGCTCCTTGTCCCCTGCCTGGTCCAGTTCGAGCTGAGCAATCTTGGCCTGGATCTGCTTCTGCTGCTCCGAGGGGTCGGTCGCCTTCTTGCCTTTGCCCTTCTTAGCGGGCGCAGGCGTAGGCGCTGGGTTGTGCTGTGCGGGTGCCATGTTTGCAGGCGAGGCAGATGCACTGCGGCTGGCTTCGTGGTGAGGGCGGGACTGGGCAGACGTCGGCTGGCGCTGTTGGGCGACGGTTGCCATGAAGTCGTGACTCTTCCGTGTAGCGCCTCAGCTTGTGGATCCCCCGTGTTGCCTCCGACGGTTCCTCCGCCTATGCACTCAGTCTCACGTGTCCCCAATGCAGGTCTCTAGGCAGTCCAGTGGCGCATCCGTCTGGCAGCAGCCGCCTGTCTACAATGCGCGTGGTGAGGATGCACGTCTTCCGCCGGCGTCTCGGGACTGCTTCGGGTGAAAACAGATGTGGAGCGCAGTGCAGGGGGCGTCAACGGGCGTGGTGTAGCAATATGTACAGTGTCGGGTCATGCAGTCGTCGGGGTCGGGTCGGGCAATGTCTCGTGGCGGGTGTTGAAGAGGAAGGAGGGGACGACGTCGGTGGTCTGGTCGATCGCGAAAGGCACAAGACACCTGGTAGTCTCCACAACGCCCACGAGCTTCAATATCGGACCTGACAGATGAGATCACTGGCAGGCTAGCCAATCCGACATGTCTCCAGCCGTATAACGCATCAACAGCCTGTCCAGGCGCACTCTTTCGTCTTAGTAATTTTGCGGGCTAATCTCTTTTGGTATGGGGTCCCTCGGCCAATCGGCGCGACAGGCGTCATCGATGGGGTGCCTCTGACATTTCTGAGGCTGCGCGGCACTCTGTCATCCACCCTCTATTCCAAACATGCTACGTTCCGTTGGTCGGCAGGTCCAAAGCCCTCGAAATGCCACGATAACCCCGCACCGACTGTCAACCTTGTCTCGACGTGGATATGCCGCTATCACCGATGTCTCCAACTTCCCCAATGTCGGCGAGCAGCTGCATGGCTTCACCCTCAAGCGCGTCAAGCAGGTGCCGGAGCTCGAGCTGACCGCTTTACATCTCCAGCATGACAAGACTGGCGCCGAATATCTGCACATTGCCCGCGAGGATGCGAACAATGTCTTTTCGATTGGCTTCAAGACCAACCCACCAGATGCCACCGGAGTGCCACACATCCTCGAGCACACCACACTGTGTGGTAGTGAGAAGTATGTCACCTTGCTATTGCAATCAACGTATCTCTGACAGTTCAGGTACCCCATCCGCGACCCCTTCTTCAAGATGCTTCCCCGCTCGCTTTCCAACTTCATGAACGCCTGGACCTTTCCCGACCACACTGGCTACCCGTTCGCGACGACAAACGCGCAAGATTTCAAAAACCTCATGTCCGTATACCTCGATGCGACGCTACACCCGTTACTGAAGGAGAATGACTTTACCCAAGAGGGGTGGCGGTTGGGTCCTGAGAACCCGCTGGCAAAAGAGTCGGAGGACCCCAACGCGAAGCGCATCGTTTTCAAGGGCGTGGTATACAATGAGATGAAGGGCCAGATGTCGGATGCAAGCTACCTGTTCTACACCAAATTCCAAGACCACCTATACCCGGCCATCAACAACTCCGGTGGCGACCCGCAGAAGATCACCGACCTGACTTGGGAACAGCTACGGAAATTCCACGCCGACCACTATCACCCAAGCAATGCCAAGATTCTCACATACGGAGACATGCCTTTGGTGGAGCATCTGAAGGAGGTGGACAGTCGCTTGAACAGTTTTGACAAGATAGCCGTGGATCAGGAAGTGAAGGCTCCAATAACTCTGGACGGCCCCAAGGAAGTCACGGTTGCGGGACCTCTCGACCCACTGGTACCTCAGGACAGGCAGTACAAGACTTCGGTTACATGGTTGATGGGCGACACTGCAGACGCCGTAGAGAACTTTGCGCTGGGAGTACTGAGCAGTCTGCTCATGAGCGGCTACGGCTCGCCTCTCTATCGCAATCTTGTAGAATCTGGACTTGGTGCTGATTTCAGTGCGAATACTGGCTATGACAGCGCTGGACGACGAGGTGTCTTGTCCATTGGGTTGGACGCCGTCAAAGCGGATGATGTGAACAAGGTGCGCGAGACCATTGCGGAGACCTTGCTCGAGGTGCGCAAAAACGGCTTCGACAAGATCAAGGTCGATGGTATCCTACATCAGCTGGAGCTTTCGCTCAAGCACAAGACCGCCAACTTTGGTATGGGCATCCTCCAAAGACTGAAACCCGGCTGGTTCAATGGTATCGACCCAATGGAGGCCCTCGCGTGGCAAGAAACCGTCAATGCTTTCCAGAAGAAGTACGCTGAAGGCAACTATTTGGAGAGCCTGATTGAAAAGTACCTACTCACCGACAAAACCCTGACCTTCACCATGCAGCCATCGGAGACGTTCAGCCAGGAACTCGTAGACGAAGAAATTCAACGATTAGCGGCAAAGATTGCAGAGACCGCGAAGCAGTTTCCAAGCGAGCAGGAGGCACAGAAGTATCTGGAAGAGCGAGAACTTCAGCTATTGGAAGTTCAAGAGAAAGCCAGAAACGAAGATTTGAGCTGTCTGCCCACTGTTCACGTCAAGGATATTCCTCGAGAAAAGGAGAGGAAGCCACTGCGACATACTGAGCTGGATGGTGTGAAGGTCCAGTGGCGCGAGGCACCCACCAACGGTCTGACGTACTTCCGTGCTGTGCACAGATTACAGGATCTCCCAGACGAGTTACGAGAGATGATCCCGCTATTCACCAGCGCCATCATGCGCCTTGGTACCAAAGACAAGACGATGGAACAACTTGAGGAACTGATCAAGCTGAAGACTGGAGGCATTTCCGTAGGCTACCACTCTTCACAGTCACCCTTGTCGCTCGACGCGTACGAAGAAGGTATGGCATTTTCCGGCTACGCTTTCGACCGTAACATACCCGACATGTACGAACTCCTACGGACTATCATACAAGACACGGACTTTGATGGGCCTGAAGCGGGCAAGAAGATCCGAGAGCTCCTGCAGAGTGCGGCAAGTGGTGCCATCAACTCGATCGCAGAGTCTGGTCATTCTTATGCCATGAAGTTCGCTGAAGCTGGAATCAGTCCTGTGAGCCGATTAGCAGAAGAAACCGGGGGTCTCACCCAAGTCAAGGTTATGACAGCTCTCGCATCGCAAGAGTCGCTAGACGATGTCATCAAGAAACTCAAAGCTATCCAGTCTTTCACTATCGCGAACAGCAACCAGCTCCGCGTAGCGATCAACTGCGGTAGCGAGAGCTCAACGTCAAACCAGGAGGCACTACATCGCTTCTTGAACACATTACCCAAGGACGTCTCTGTGCCCTCGACGTCGCAGCAAAAGCAGTACCCTCGCAACGCCAAGTCCTTCTTCCCTTTGCCATACCAAGTCTACTACTCCGCCCGCGCTGTCCCGACAGTGGCCTACGCCGACGCCTCCAGCGCACCTCTTGAGATCCTCGCAAAGCTCCTCACCTTCAAGCAACTTCACCCAGAGATTCGCGAGAAAGGTGGCGCATACGGCGGTGGTGCCTACGCACGTAGCATCGGCGGTCTCTTCGGCATGTACTCATACCGCGATCCCAATCCGCAGAACAGTATGAAGATCATGGCCGAAGCAGGGCAATGGGCGCGCGACCGCGCATGGACACCTCAGGATCTTGAAGAAGCCAAGCTGAGTGCATTCCAA
This sequence comes from Alternaria incomplexa, assembly GCF_024043165.1. Taxonomy (NCBI): domain Eukaryota; kingdom Fungi; phylum Ascomycota; class Dothideomycetes; order Pleosporales; family Pleosporaceae; genus Alternaria; species Alternaria incomplexa. The sequence continues at coordinate 475,308 of NW_026249852.1, forward strand.
GGATACGATGCGCCGCAAAGTGTCAGTCGCGAGGGAATGAGGCTGTTCCTGTCTGGCGTCACAGACGATATGCTGCAGACGCGTCGCGAACGCCTCCTCGACGTCACAGCTGAGCAGGTACAAGCCGTAGCCGACCAGTTCCTCGTCAAGGGCGCCGAGAGCAGTGTAGCTATCCTGGGCGAGCGGAAAGACTGGGTCAAAGAGAACGATGGCTGGCAGTTCAGGGACCTGGGCATGTCAGAAACTGCAAAGGCCGCCGAGGAAGCCGAAGGCATTGCGCAAAAGGAGGACGAGGTGCCGGCTATCGCGAGCTGAGAATGTTGATCGACGGTTTTATGATTGTATAAGTAAATGTATGATATGAGGTATGAGACGCTAGCATCATCGGCGTTGGTAAGTTGAATGCATAGCGCGGTGTCATCGCTCCTTCCCTCTTTGCCATCTCATCTCACTTCTGGCTGCTCTCTATCTTATCGTCGCCGGTCATACCTTCGGCCGCTCCGTGCGTCGACCAAAGCATCTCTCTACGCGTTACTCTCAATCCCTTTCACCAGCGCAACGAACAGAACCCAGACGGACCATGCATTCTCTCCCATTGCTGGTTCGCTCTGTCCCTTCAAATATGAGGGATCATGCGCCAGAATAATCTTTGTGCCATCTACCCAGTTTGCTCTTTGACTGTAAAACGTCGAGGAGTGGAGCTTGGGAAGGGGCATTGAGCACCTGCTTTCAGACCTACCTGTATCGAGCGAGACTCTTCTCCTGGTAGACTAAATGTGGGGGTACATCAAAGTGGCTATAACTGTCGCAGAGGGAAACGCTCGCTGTGTTTGGGTATCTAGCGATTTACAATTTACATCCGTCTCTTCACCCAAGTTCATAATTCCAGCTGCTCCTCATCCTGCAGCTGCCGCTCCTTCTCTCTTACCTCGGTCGCCTTGAGAATAAGGCGACGGTAATCTAGAACAGCTTGTTCCAGCTCCTTCCTCTTCAGCGCCTCATGATCTGAATGCGCAACGAAGATGGAGCCGGGACCGTACAGGTACCTCTTGTGGTCACCAGAGAGGTGCGGCACGTCCGTTCCGTAGTTGACGGTCAAAGTCTCGAAGCCCTCAATATCACAATTTATGTTCACCACACCGTATGCCTCGCCGCCCCATTGTACGTCCAGATCGCCACCTTCCTTCTGCGCAAAGGCTTTGACGTCTTTGAGCGCGTCAAGGATTTGTCCGCGTATGACATCAGGGGTGCCGGCTGCGATGCGCGTGGCGATGTTCGCGGTTGCGGTTTCGGCGACGACGTTGGCTGCGACGCCGCCTTGGATGCGCCCGAAGTTCATGGTCGTGTTGCCGTATTTCGTGCTCCATGGGAGGTGTTCTCGCAGCTTGAGGAGCTCGCCCAGTGCTTGTACCATGATGTCGTTTGCGCTCACGCCCAACCACGGGTATCCTGAATGCGCGGCTTTGCCTGTCGCTTTGACTTCAAAGCCTAGCATGCCCTTGTGTCCACATACTAGCTTCGCCTCGGTGGGCTCGCCGAAGATGACGATTTCGTGGGAGGATGGGCGTTTGTCCCAGTTGCTGAATGCGCGCATGCCGTCGCCGCCTGTTTCTTCGCCGATAACGAAGAGCAGGGATATGTCATCCTGTAGGTGTTCTTTTATGCCTTGCGCTGCGATTATCATGGGTGCGACGCTGCCCTTCGCGTCTACGCTGCCTCTCCCGCCGATTACGTCGGTCGTCTCGTTGTAGTAGTACGGCCAGTATGGTGGTACGACGTCGATATGCGAGGATAGGAGGATGGTTGTTTCGCGCTTCCTGCCGTAAGCTAGGAGGTTGTATCGGTCTTTGGATGCTGCCTGCTTCTCGACAGTCCAATTGTGTGCGCGAAGGTATCCGGTGAGCCAATCGCCGACGTTCTTCTCGTTCCCGGATATGGATTCGATTTCTACGAGTTTGCGATGGAGATACAGGAGGTCTTTCGACGTGGAGGGCTCAAGAACGAACGGCTCAAGCGGTGCTTGAGGTGCTGTCACGGCGGCGAGGGCGCCGACGGCCAGCGATAGAAATGATAGGGTTCGGAGTACCATGGCGAGCCTTGAAACTGCGATTCGTACCTCAATCGAGGTTTGTGTTGCGTGGATGGAATTGGACAGCTCGGTACCTCGGAGCTCTATCTTCGGCTCCGCCTGTCGATAGTCGGCCTAACCACCTGCCGTCGGCTGCCTGCGTCAATCGTTCATGTCGCGCCTAGCTTCATGCATCAAGCCATGCGTCAGACGACCGTTGCCATTACTTGTACGCTTCAGGTCTTTATCTATGGAACCACGCAACATGCTGTGGGTCAGTAGAAAAACTTGTGTCGCTCCAACACTGCGCTCACTTACTGGACGCTATAACTCGATTGTAGTCCAAGAGCTTCATTTCTGTCCCAGTCTTCCCCAGAATCGTTCTGTCTTATCAGACGTCGTGTTTGTAGCTCGCTCTCTCTGCATTGTGAGTCCTCGTCGTCATGAGTACGTCGGCTAAAGTGTTGTAGCTCCAATCTACTGCAGCTGGCAGTTCCACGGTGGATTGCTGCATCCCGATGTTACCTCACGAACGCCTGGCCTTGCCAATTTTCGATATTGTATTGTACTAGGTTTCTAATCCGAAGATGATTGTAACCAGGAATTTATACATATACGATCGATGGGCCGATGAGCAATCTGTTCTTTCCAAGAAGAAATGAGGTACATATCAGTCACCACACCATATCCCTCGCCATTAGTACGTCATCGGCTAGTTAACATGTTCATATGTAGTGATCCGAGACACGCGTAAGATCCCCAACGGTTCGACGTGATCAAATCGTTGCTCGGTGGGGAAGGACCGATGTTCGCTCACCATTGTGGCTGAGGCTGATCATTTTGTCTAGAGTACAGACATCTCTACATTATCGGACCTGCGTAGGTAAGATCATGGATCTGGTTAGTTCCCGCTGTCTTACACACACAGGCAAAGAAGCGACATGTTTACATCTGGCAATGTGTGGGTGTATTCTCCTAAAGAGTTTAAAAACGATGGCCTTCAGAGCTGATTCTACATTCTAGTGCCATTGCGGGTCTTCATCGATTCCTATCTCAAGCACGGGATGTCCAGGCTGTGGCTATGGAAGATGCGCTTATTGCACGACTACACGCGTGCAGGTTCGACCTCACATATCTTCTTGAGATTCACGCTTCATCACCGTCGAAAGAAGCACTCATAGAGAGCCCCCGAAGGACTTCCAGCAGAGGGGTTAGGCTATCATCTACTCAAACGTCAAGCTCTGGATGGGAGGCCGGAAAGCATAAGGCTAACGTATCACGGAAAGGGTTAATGCGTTTGGAAAGTTTAGAAGGTCACTGGAAGCGTAGCGTAGTACTCAACAACTAATAGACTGAGACCATCGCGGCGAGTGGAAATCCTGCATTAGAATCACTAATTGTGTACTAGATATCTATTCAGTCGACAACTGAGTAGGGCGCCTGTCTTAGAGCCAGGTGATTATTTAATGCACATTGTCGTTGGGGGCCAACTTGCTCCCGGCTGACAACACTTGTGGTTCACTCTTGATAGTTTTGATACCTAGGCTTCAATTTAGTTGGAATATAATGTCTCGACTCTAGGATGCTTGGCGCCTCTGCCTGGCAAGCTCCGCAAGGCTGCGGAAGTATTCAAGCACTTCAAGCACATCTAGGCTAGGTACCTTGAAGATAGCAATGACTAAGGCGCAGCAGAGACTTGGCGCAAAGGCATGAAAATACCGAGTCAGCCTTGGAGCCCAACTTTGGAATTCTATGCGATCTCATTGCGTTGTAGCACAAACTGTTGGTGCGATGACAGGGCTCCAAGCCGGTGTCCATCAGCCTGGGCAGACCTCAAGACGACCTCGGGATGCATACCCAGATAAGTACCATTCGCGTCCCTTTTCGAACGGTCATCGTCATCTACGGAAACGCAACAGGTGCGCATCGGAGATACGCGATAAGCAGCCCTGCAATGGACGTAGCTTACATGGATTCCCCTTTCGGCAACCCGGCGCCCACCTCCAGGGCTCTATGCAAGTCAGACGAGCCAAATTCGCTGCCCAACCTCGCCACCAGGAAATTGGAGCCCATGACATCTCAACAATATATTGGACCCTTGAGCACAGCATGACCGAAGCAGCAGTCAACTGGAGCAGCTGGCTCCGCTTCCCTGCACCCACTATTCACGTCACCACAAGGCCGTATCATCCTATGCAATCCCAGCTGCGTCTGCGCAAGGAAAAAAAGGCAAACGAGGGCTTACAAACAGTCTTGTGACCGTAGTGTCAAAACGCCAAAATACGTGTACGAATAGCGAGACCTGCCCTCGGGTCACAATACTAAGACACGAACGACGTATCTGTCTCCTGTTGGTTGAAGACATGATGCCGAACAACACAGCATCCAAGGCTTCACTGGATTGATGTCGCAGTATTTGTATTGTAACTGGAAGATAAAGTATATGAAGAGGGCCATGGACAGGCATGATGAAGTCCGGATGGTCTTCTTCGCGACCTCCTGCACATCTATGAACATATTCAAACTCTCGACAACCTATTATCTCAACATGCACAAGTACCTGTGCACGGCATCATCTGATTCGAGATATTTCGGTCGTATATTACGTTCTTGATGGTGAATTGGAGACCGGGCAGTAAGTGCAAAACGTCATACCTTCTGTGAACAACCCATGCACACTCAGCTTAAGAGATGAGCATCGAAGGCGATGATCTCTACCACGGACGCAGTCGTTTGATGGGAACTGACCTGCAATGTAGATTCACATGGCTCATACCACAAGAGCTACGCCTAGTCCAGGGTCTCCGCGTTTCTCCAGGCGATGGCCACATATATTTAGTAGCGCAAGGAAACCTCTAGAGTTATACCCATGGATGCAGTCATTGCGCGAACTCTCGAACAGGCATGATGGTATCGAACTCTTCATGCGGCGATACGACGACGACCGAGCACCGCCTCACGTCGAGGCTGTGATCGAATACTGCCGCGGTATCAGTGAAAGCGATTTTAGAGATACCAGCATGATGAGCCGGGGTAACGCATGGCTCGATGACAGAGCTGTTCCGACTACTCCGACAGCTGCCGGTACGAGGCACCCGACAGCTTTGGAGGCCATAGCCATACAACAGCATAACGCCGAATGCGATATTGCCGATGCTCAAGGAGAACACCCAATGCTTTCAACGCAAAGTATTGTGCCTGAAGCTAGAACATACGAGGAGAGCCTGACAGCGTGGGATTTGAGACGTCATCTCCTGGAAAAACGCTTCAACCACAACAGTCTGGAAGATGCAGACCGCCGGCTTATACATATCGCTAATCCATCTCCATGTCATATGCTCGCTTTAGCTGAAACCGCAAACGAGCACCAAGCCCCCGCTATCCAAGATCTCTTAGGGCGATATCTCACCCTTCAAACGTCTATGAAAGTCAGGATCCCCACCGAAGGGTATCTCGTCTTCCAGCTTGAACACCATTTCCCCTACTTCGGACTGCACATGACGAGGCTAGAAGATGTAGTCAAGTCTGAAAGCAGCAAGCCCGACCAAAAGATATGGATGGACCTCTCTTTTCTGGACTCAAAGAACGAGCGAGGGACATTGCGGATCTATCGGGCGAGATCATCTTTCACTCTATCTGGCTTCAACAATACCCATTGGATCGCGTACGATCTGGAAGAAGTAAACTTTAATCCGGACCGTGAAATTGGTGAGGATGAACGGAATGATTTCCGGCGCTCAGACCAAATATCAATGGGCAAATTCGATGCAAATCTGCCATTTTACGACGCGCGGGAGTACTACCTCGCTATCAGCTTGATCAGAGTAAAATGTGCCAGGAAGGAAGCTCAACGCATTGTGGGTCAAATTGAAGCTTCGTTCATGCATCACATGACTTCTTGCCCATTCTCCGCTGGGTCTGCGTCCGAGCAGTCCGCTATCTCGAAGTGGAATGAACCTATGCTGGAGCTTCTATCAATGTTGATTCAGGATCTTAGGGGAAAGGTCAACTGCTGGAACAGCTTCAAGAGTAAAGATCTTGACTACTTTAGCGACCCGGATGAGACACTGCTACCACGGGTGATCGCACACATCGAACGCACTATCAACGAACTGGACGATGTGTATGAAGATCTGAGGGTCTACGAGAAGACGCTGTCCTACTTTCAAGAAGCTTGCGAGAAGCTGGCAAATCGTCTGGAGTACCGCCTCAGCTTGCAGGGCGGCAAAATCGGCGAATTTACTATCGTCGTTATTTCTCCTGTAGTCATCGTTTCCAGTATCTTTGCTATCCCTACATCTGTTCTTCCATATGAACAAAGTTTCCTATCCCTTTTCCTTTCCGTCGGTGCTGTCATGATGCTATTGTGGTTTCTATTGCTGTTGAAGGAGGGATGGCTTAGCCAGCAGGCTTGGTGGCAGAGTCTGTCGCGAAGGGTTTGGACATTGAGACGACAATCCAAACGTGCTGAAACGAATAAATAGCCACGCGAACTCGATCAAGGATCGTGAGCAAGACGATACAGTCTCTCGGACGTGCTTTCCCAAGGTCATGAAGTCCCACGTAACGGCCTAGGGACGACGCAATTTCATGTCTTGCAAAGACCATTTCGTTGGGAAACATGTTCGATAATCGGGTATTTTCGAGACAATATCTTATTACTTCCAATTAGCTTTCATTCCAAGGTTGTCTCAGTTGAGGGCTGATGATAGGTCAAGGGTGACTGAACAGCTTGGTAATTGGAACTCGAACTTCGAGCTTTGCTACCCTTCTATATGCATCGCGGACACAATCATTCTCCTTTTTTGCTCAGACTAATGAATGACAGCTGCAATGTTAATGGCCAATGAGCTATCATGCTGACGACTGGATAGAACTATTATAAGATTCCGTCTTCTCGGCATTGCACTGTCGCACTTAGATTGATAACCTGGATATCTGTGTAATCTAGCCTTAACCGTCCCGTCTTTGTATTGCTTAAATGCCCAATGTCCACAACAAGAGCTGTGGAGATCATTAAGTACGCTAGAACAGCTAGTGTTTAGCTAGATATAAACATCATTATGCGTGTGTGTGCATTACGAGCGGCAACACCCACAACTTCTACAGAGACTGCAATACTACGGAAAGTACCAAACGCACACTTTTTCGATGAAAGCATCAAGCCACACCTCGCAGTAGAGTTTCGTGAATTCATGCTTCGCATCTGACGCGTAATTGACGCTACTAGCGCAAGGATTACCTCGCTCAGTCGCGCACGATGATCTTTCCATTAGCGTAGCTCCGCTGGGTCTGTAGTACAGTGCAAAAATTCGTGGTATTGGTGCGGTGGGTGATGCCAGGCCACCCCGAGGGTGTTGTGATATCAGTCCAGGCCCCGGGGCGCTCTTCTAAGCGCTACGAAGGTCACGCTTACCTCCAGGGTTCTCTCCTACAGACACAACTTCTATTTCAAGGGTGTCATGACAAGTCCTAATCTACAGGCTTCACTGACACCATCTGCTCTGGGTGATACAAGTTTCGCCCTTCTCCTTGCCGAATTGGTCTGCATGCCCAATCACAAGCAACGTACGCTGGACGCTTTACTTGGCGACTGGCCGTGGTAGCATCTCATTGGGATACTGGCGGCGAAAAGATCGATACGCTAGGTAAAGGCGGGTGATACCCGTCTGCATCGATTTTCAATCACGTGAGTCTGTACTTCCACGCCTCTTTAGACGTACAGACTGCATCCGACGCATAAGTTCACTCATTTTGGTAAAATCGGTCAGATGAAATAAGTCTCTACATTTCGATAGACGAAAGAACTGCATGGAAATACCCAAAAAAAGATCGCGTTCAAATCATTGCCCCGCTGATGTTGAGAAGTTGGAATGATCATGCTAGCCAGTTTTCTCTTTGCATTTGTGGTGTAATCCCACTAAGACGTGGCGAAAGCTCTTGTTTTCCTTCATTCAGGGCTTTGTTACGTTTAAAATATATGGCATGAGAAAACTCCGGATGCCCCCTTGTTCACCGATGAGGTTTCGCAGTGATGCCGAACGCCATCCGGATTTGGATATGCGTCGTCTCATGGGTAGGGGGAGCATGCAGAGGTACCTAGGTAGCTCTGAAGTCGACAGTCGGAAGGCGGTGAGGTGGCGAACGATGCGTTTGCGACACAGGCGTTGCACAACACCTAGGTAAGACCACATTGTGGTGGATAACGATATGTGATCAGCTGGCTTATTAGTATGCGGTAGCGCGAGACCATATACGTTGATTGGTAGCAAAACCCCGCGTTGACATCCTCTATACGGACCTCCGGAACGTCTTGGTTGCCAGTCTACACAATGGGTCAGTAGCATAATCTGAGCTTACAGGCAAGGTACGCGATGGGTTCAACTCTGGCTCGTGGTCGAATGTACGGCCACATCCTGCGGGAAGGTCGAAAAAACAGCCGGCCGGCATACTGCATGATCCTAGGTAAGGCCCTCGCTCTTGCCGATGGAAGGTCCGCTCTTTACCCAGGGGCTGATCGTGTTTTGTAGCTTGTACTAATTTATCAGAGCAGCACGCGTCCTACCACACTCATTGCATCAATGGGCCCACGTAGTTATGAGGTACCTTACACAGTCTGCCGTGCCTAGGCATGGTTTTCTAGCTGTCGGAAGAATCTGCTGCCTGAAGGTTTCACCGTGATAACAAGGGCGACGTATATATAATCATGGATACCTAGGTATTTTGAAGCGGTTCCTTACTCCTGCTGGACGGAGAACTTCGTTGCGGCGGGATTCCAGAGATCGGCACGGGGCGCTCGGACCGCTGATCCAGTTTGCTTAGAAGGTATGTGGATGGACAACTCCAGCGCCCTTCGCTGCTGGACCCATTACCCCACTCCCTGTCAATTGATCCCAGAAATTGTCGTCCCACTGTCTTTAGGTGCCATAGATGCCTCGAGGCGTCAGGATAGCTTAGGAACGCGTTCCAGTCTCGCTGCTAACTCAACGCGTCTCGATTGGTATCCGGCCTGTCGGAGTCGTGGACGAGCAGCGAGACACGATCGCAGGAGCGCTTGATCTAGAAATCCTCAGCTAACCGCCATGTAGAACTAGAAGTTTGCACTTCAGCTGGTTGCCACGCGCTTTCAGGCGTCCGACGATCGCAATGTCTCATCCGCACTCTGTTTCGGCCTCGCAGAGCAAAGCACCTGCCCGCAATAGCCCAAACTCATTCGACCGCTCCCGACGATACGAGACTGACGACGATGGGGACAACTTGCGACGAGTCGGAAGGCAGACGTACAGTGGAAGATCAGTCCTGGACAACAACGGCTTTGCGTGTGCAGGTGGTTCGTACACACGTTTTGGCTCCAGTACTTCGACTCTTCCCAGACGCGCAGGTCTGGAGAGCGGTCGTGGCTGTTGTTATGAGGGCTCTACAAGGAGTGAGATCCTCTGGTCATTTCCGTCTTGGGCCTTCGATGGACACGCCGAGCTATCTGGTCGTGTTGAGGTACCCGCAGTAGGTCACCGCCGACCGTTTCGTAGACGCAGAGGACAAGCTTACAATGACAGGGAAAGAAGAGTCACACCTATGTGTGGCAGTGCTGCTACTGCGGATACCCCTCTATACCTTATAAAAACGCTGGTTGTCCATCTTGTGGATATGGTCGATGTGGAAACTGCCATGTTACTAAAGTGCAGATAAGATAATGAGATCCTACACGTGGCGCAATGGCGTGATCCGAACTACTGAATGTACACCTTAGTCAGTCCTCTTATGTTGCTATGTGAGGCTACATTCATCGTAATATGGACATGACTCCGAATGTCAAAGGCAGGCACCTATAAAGTCAGCATACATATGTGCCTACTACCGCATCTCATACACAAACCTCTTTCATCCCAACTATCAAGCTTGCTCTACTTCTCTTTGTGTTCTCGCTGTCTATGCTACTGGGCAAACGCTGCTCATTGCATTCGTAGTGTATGGCGAGGGTTTAGAAGTATAAGGGCCTGATACTTCAAGCGTATCACAAGGCAATCACGCTGTTAACAAAAAAGAACATATCACATGGGCAATTTCTGGGGGTCTTTGCATGCTGCAATCTCAATTCCGCGCGTCCATGCCCTACCCCAGGCTCAAAGCTGCACATGCATCATCCTATTATTGGTACCACTTAGGTATGACAAGCATCGCATTCCGAAACGATAGATGCGGTCTACCTCAAGTGAGATGACGGAATGACCTCGAGAGTTTGCTAATCTTTATACCTCAGAAGCTTGAAAAGGTCACGAAAGCGGGATATTGAAGACAGTATAGCTTGTATACAAAGAGTCCCCAAAGCTCGAATCGGCATCGCATCAAGTCTGGACCTAAAGCGCTTGAACGTGGATCCATCATCCCGTCATATCCTCGTCGACTACAACTCGTGCAAGGAAAATGCATCCTTTGGCTGTCGTAAACAGCGCCATTCGCTCTGTGAAGTTACGACCCCTCTGAATGTCTTAAGATTTGCATCTTATAATTCATACCCTCAGTCAGTGCTATCTATAGCGTCGGTGTTGGAAAGTCCGGGAGAAGAAACACGGTACTATGTCGAGAAAACGGGGGCAAACGGCTTCTCAGGGCCGTCGCCCAAGTTTGATATCATTTTGTGCAGTAATCGATTCAACATGGCTTGCATATGCATGTACGCTCAGGCTGCTCGATAAGCGGTACGGCAAGTGTCGAAGCGTGAAGCGAAATGAGACTATATACCCCGCAATGCAATCGAGTTGTAAGTCAAAACAGGTAGTGTAAATTGTTTAAGCAAAAGGCGACAACTGCGATCGAACCATAAGTACATCGGGTATCGAGAAGATTTAACGAGATCTTTGTACTGGTATCAGATCCGATTCCAGTTCTAATCAGTAACCACCTGGGCATGGAAGTGCGAATCCTGTCTTCATGGGCAAAACGTCTCGGCTCGGAACTTCACACGAAGAAGATCAGACGCACATCGAGCAATGCGTAAACATATCGCAGAATATATAGACTCCCTAAGACATTCGACGTCGACGTCGAATGCGCCGTGCTGACCTAGGTAGTCTGGGATCATACGAAATGCGCTCAGCCCACCCAGCCCTGGAGGTACTGTACCACGCGTGTTCAAGCCCGCGTCAGGATTTTAAATAGTACCGCGTAGCTCATCGAATCCAGCCTTGAAAGACTGTAGACCAATCCAAATATGGTTAGATCCAAGAGAACCTCTGACATCCGTCCTCGCGAGGTACTGCCATACCACCTATATAGCTTGTCACGGACCCCTACTCGAGTATGCCGACCGCGATAATAGCGTTTCCAATCTTACCACAGTAGTATGCTACTGATATGTAGCATCTCATGATGCGCCTCAACTCTTAAATGTACCTACCTGGTATCACTATCGCGACCTCGGGAAGCCGACGGAGTTCTATATCTATAGAAAGCTTTCCGAAGTCGACAGCTATCTACAATTTACATCTAGCTTCTTTCAGATGCGTCCGTTCTGTGTTCTTTTCGAACTACTCTGCGACTTCTTTTGCGCAGCTGTCGGAGCTTCATGTAGATGAAAGCAATCTACAATGACAATGCAACGTAGAACACGTTCTATGTGAAAATGCGCGAAAGAAACTTTCGTACGGCTAAACCTGATCGTGCCTTGGCTTCCGGAATTACAGCTCAGTCCCGCTAGATGTTTGGTTACTATCCACTGCGTCCAGTTGTGTAAGTACTGCGCTGACGCAGGGCGATGAGCCGCTCGCAATCTCCGCAACACGAAACATTCCATACACGAAATGTATTCTTGAATAAGAGATATAGAGACCGTTGAAGACTTGCAGGCTCTCGCTACGTACGCTTGTGCATGCTATGGATGCATGTCATCTAAGCTGTGGCACTCAAGCGGCGCCTACTTGCGAGAAGCCTTTCGTTTGCGTAACCCTGCATTAGGTTCTCAGCTAGAGACAGTCGGTATGCGAGACTCTGGACAAGCGTGACATAATGCTGTTTCCTGTTCTTAGCTGTCATTCATGCGATTTGCTGCTAATCAAGTGCATCGACTCGCCCACACGATGTACAAAATGACTGCGACTAGCTAGATAAGTTTTGAGCCAGCCTGTGATCATACGAATGACATTGTTTAGTTTAGGCCGTAACCATGAAGCGTCTTATCGCTGCGACCCCAAGGCCCACAGCAAGCAATGTGTTACACAACCATGGAGGGTAGAACGCAAGGGCTTACCTGTCGCTGCATCTCTACTTGAACACGACACCTTGCCAAAGATATCAGCCCCTCAAGCTCACGTTACACTCCCTAAGACGAGAGAAGATGGCACTTTGTGAGCTGTTCAGAAAACTGCCTTGGAGAAGGTTTGGAATCATTACTTACTCCTATGGCAGCGAATATCGCAGTAGACGCCCGAACTTTGCATTGGCTATCGTTCTCAATCATAACGCTCATCTGTAGCGCCGTTCAGATTAGTCTGCTGCGCCCACAAATGTTGTACACAGTGGGTAGTCGCTTTCGTCCGCACCCACCATTGGTCTTGGGTCATAGACAGAGAACAAGCCGCAGGAGCCATGTCGTGGTCTGTCTATTGAAAATCGGGGTTTCATCTTGGTGGCGTGAGTGCGCTGTTCAGATGCATGCATTCCAAGGTTGTTCAGAGGTCGCAGATGGTCAGGGCCACAATTTCGCGAAGCTCCATTGGTCTCGATCTGTCGTCTCCAACGTGCCAAATCTCGAAAAAGAATCATACAGGCATTGCCGGTGGTTGGGGACCCTGTCACGAACCCTTGGAAGTGAGAGGCGGTGTAGCGTAAAATCGCACAGTATCCACATGCGGTTAGTGACTTGACGAGATTATCATGAGATCTCTTCTTGGTAGTCATCGAATTTGTGTAGAAGTGCGGACACCGTCAATGTCGATGAACATTGGGTACAGATATGAGATGTGTTGTCGCTAGCTGTGAACAGGATATGCCAATAAGTTTAGTGAATATCCATGCGTACAGACTATACATCTCGTGATGCTAGCTTGAGTGGCAGACCGGCGAGCTAGGGCGATACCAGTAGGAAGAAATGATCGTGATTGCGGATCACTTAACCTATTCTGCCCCGGTGTCGTATGACGTTACAAGCCCCCTTCGATCTGCGGTTGCATGCAACGATCACAAGCTCATCGAGGCAGCTGCTGCTTTTCGGATCATGGCAGGGTATTGAACCAAGTCTAAAAGTTTTGTGGCTTTGTTAACAAGAGCCGGTCGAGTTCGACAAGCCTCAAGCGCTGTGCGCTTGAGTCGAGCAGCCTGTCGCTGCATGGCGACCTACGGCAATGTCATATCGCGTCCGAATCCTGAAGAGTGTTCCGATTTTTCCAAGGAGTTGAGCTTACAGCTGTTCACTCATGTGGCACCGAAAGCGAGGTGTTGTGAGACTGCATTTAACTGCAGTCTTGTGCGCTAAACAGTCCAATCGCCAGTGCTTGCAAAAGTAATCTGTGTGGGCTCGAAGTATAAATTCCTCGCTCAGGGACAGACACGTTGCGAAGTCGCCCGGGCGATTTATCGTCTTCAAGAATCATTTGTAACACCATCGCCTACCAGCCTTGGTAAGTGCACCTCCTGGTGTTGTAGACCTGCGCACGGCCTCTCCCACAGTCCACGGACCCTGCCTTCGCATCTGAGTCCAGAGAGCTCCCCGCCTTCTCTTTTTATCCGTTCCCAACCTTTCGCGTCATCCGGCTTCGAAAATGTCGCATTCGCTTCCAACCCATTTTGCATCAATGTCGGCGATGGGATGTCAATGGGAACATGCTGACTAGCACGAAACAGTCGCCGCCAGTCGATGCCAGGCACAGTAACGCCCACAGAAACCCACAGAATCGATCGCGTCTTTACGGATAGCCCCACACTACCGAGCCGAGGCTGATGTCGACTGTTGTGGTCCGACCCATAACCTATGGAGAGTCGAAGGAAGCTTCTGGCTGGCTGCGCACTGTCTTTACAAGACAACGGCATTACACGGCTCGTGCGACGCAGGGCTATCGAGACCGTTTGCACCGCGCTCAATACCGGTACCGAACCGACCGAAGACGAACCGACAGCGCATGCACCGACGAACATGTATCCGAAGCGGTGCCCTCGGCAGCGACGGGATGGAGAATGCGAAGCCGACACGGACATACACCTATACACACACTTGTAAGCGGCAAGAAAGGCCTCTTGGGGCAGTGGGTCATAGTCTCATTGACTTACGCTATCAGGCCAAAAAGCGATACACATATGTTTGGCAATGCTGCTATTGCGGCCGGCCAAACATACCATATCAAAACCAAGCTTGCTCTAGTTGCGGATACGGACGTTGTGGCAATTGTTGTACCACGAAGATACAGCTGAGATGATCCCATGCCTACCACGCACGACGAGGTCGTGGTGAGAACATCGAAGGTACTTTACAGATGGTGCATAACATCTGCCCTGGTATAGGCCTCGGCCGTCAGTGGAGCGGTTCGCGTTTCTTTCGAGCGACAAGGCCCTTTCATCCTTCCCTCGCTCACTTTGGCCATTACCGAACGCTGTAGCATCGTGACCCACTGAAGATAAACCGTCTTGCCAACAGCGAGCTTATCAGTCAGCACACGATGTTACGTTAGCTCGGTTAGATGGGACGTAGACGTAAGAGGCCAATCGTGGGAGGGATGCCGGAAACTCTGAGATGGAGTTGATCCCCTTAGTGATGGTACCAAATGATAACATCGAGCCTGCGGAAACGTACATGTCTTCTCTACTTTTAGTTTGGATCAAGTCCGCCTCGGGTTTTGCATCACCACAAGGTCTTTCAAGAGAAACTAGGGTGTATTTGGTAGGTATTGCGCTTTCTACGTTCACCGATCAAGTGATGTCTGATCCCATGACCGCCACCATTCTCCAGGTCCTCCTTGTTCACATCCATACCAGAGCCTTCAGTCCAGCAGACAGCCATGAAACCGCAGACGCTTGTCAGCCCCCTCACAGACTAATACCGGTGAAGAGCAACCGGGACGTATTCGTTGCGCACGTGGAATAAATGAGAAGACACTTCGACGTGGCTATCAAACAATGGGCGCGACCACAACTCCGCCCTATACGCTAACGTCGTGCAACCAGTGTGAGGCTCATCGGCGAGGCAATCTCTTAGCTGAGATCGCGGAAAAGGTCCCTCCGGGCTTCTTCAACCTTCCGTCATGCATCCAGGTCAGAACCCAATGAGGTTCCCCAAAAGCATTAGACCTCGGTTGATCTGCGCATCGCCCACTTCCTACCAAGCTCACAAATTCCATTCACATTGGCCGCTCGAGATTATTCCTGTGTGGCGCTTCCAGTGCGCTGGCACGTATCCATGCATGGAGGCCCGATGCAGGCAGACATCTGCCTGCTGTTAAATACCTTCCTGGCTTCGAAAGTCTTGAGATCTATGGTAAGTCGACCTTTTCGCAGCCAATTGACCATATTAACGAATCGACACTGTGATTCAGTGTGTACTGGGCAATCCTCCATGATCGAGACAACCCGCCTGCCCGATAAGGCAGGTCCAACATAGCCTCATTTATGCAAGGCCTGGATGATACAACGCCCTCAATTGCCTCCGTGACCTTTTCAGTGACGATTCAGAGTTGAAAACGTGTCGCGCGACGGCCGTTAGACCAGTCTTACGAATAGGAAACAATGTGCGATAGACGAAGCTGTCGGCCGAGTGAGTGATGCGTTGGGCTTCGCAAGATGTGTAAGTTTGGTTAAAGAGGCTCTGGGGAACCCAGTTATTGCATTGAGATTGCATTTTCCCTCCCTATTCCCACTATCTGACCTCACCAAGTTCTCACTGACATCTATCCGCATTGGATAGAGCGTGGATCGCATTGTCGAACATTTCGTGAAGTCACAGGGGAACACTCCGTATAGGTATCGGGAGTATGACCCGGCCTTCCTCCGAGCCTGGCCAATTATCATCTCCATATCGCGCCCATCGCCCTTTAGGCTATACCACCCTCTAGTACGCCAAGGACTAGATGCAAAGGCTAAGAAGTTCCCCACGGAGAAGAGTTCCCACAAAACTATGGAACCCCATCTTCTCGACGCACCGACCACTGGTGGACATCCCACTTGTTTTGAACATAGCCCTCATTCCGGAGTTTAAGCGAGGGACGCTGGAATACTTTCTCCAGGATGTCGAGAGTGCGATTCAGTCCTGGAAGAAAGACGCTTTGCAAGGGTCCTTGCACTCGAGCTCTCCAAGTAGGCTACAGCCGGCGCGAGCAAGATTGGATGACCGTGCACATGGTTCAGGAAAGCGTCGCGACTATGAACAAGAATGGCTTACACCAGAGGTATTGAGGGAATTGCTACTTGCAGACGTGGGTACTATTCCAACCCCATGATAGCCTGGCTAACAGAAACAGCGTTTTGGTGGTTCGACCAGCGATGGTGGCGGTCCACCTGATGCAGATCGGCGATTGATGTACGTTGTGTTGGTCCATTTCCCGTTCCCTACTCACGATGTATCTTGATGACCGGGTTGAATCTGGGCTATCGTCGGTCTTGCACTACACGAAGGCTGTTCGGCATTTCGTTACGACTATGTTCGTAGCAAAGCTGACGACTCAATGATCGAAAGGCTGCATTATTCCAAAATCTATCTCCGCTTCTGTACGCAAGTATTCTGGATGCTGACATAACTCAAGATACATCAATCAGCTGAGCGCAGAATATATACTTGCACTCGTGGACACAGTACATCAGCATCAAATGCATCCTCTGTGCGACGCCATTGCCAAACATGTTGAATTCGAGACATCAGTAAGGGTACACATGACAGTAAGTGATTGTCAGCATGCATAGGAGCCTCACTGATGTAAATGACGCCGCGTAGTCACCAAATGTGTTTAATTTGGAGTTCCATCTCCCCTTCCAAATTTTGCGAGAGACACTTGCAACGCCGAGCGCCGCTGATTCGTTACACAATACCGATATGCTAGATGTTTCTTACCTTCAGCAACAGCGCCCTCATAATCGTCGTCAGCCAAGTGCACGACAATTTGTCATCCGTAAAGCCCATACCTCGATCGCAATTTGTGGCTGGGACAACTTTAAATGGGTTGGCTGGGCCTTTATCAACGCGCCTTTAGATCCAAAGTTGAGGAAGGATGGAGACGAAGACGACGAAGACGACGACGGACAAGAAGATGAACCCGAAGAAATAGAAGAGGATTACTTTGCTGTCGATGGCAATGGCCGAAGATGTTTGGTTCAGGACGCAAACGCGCCTATCTGGGACCCGCGACGCTACTGGTTGCGCATAGTTGAGCTTCGTGTTCTTCGAATCTTGGAGGAGTGGGTTGAGGTTGTTCAATTTGTCGACAAAGGCGTTCAGGCCTGGGTGTGTACATGAGATGCAAAAAGATCGATTATGGCTGACGCGATCTAGAAAGACAAGCGAGCCCGTGAACTCACCACCAACCACAAGACTGACGACCAGGCCATTATTGACCAGCTGTTCGAGGAGACGGCTACGACGATACAAATTCTGGGTGAACTGCGTAGGACTCTCCAAAAAACTCTTCGCGTGTGGACGACATTCACTGGTCCCAGTGGAGATTACCGCTACTTCTCGGACTTAAGAGATCCCGATTCCCTTTCTGCCTTTCACAATTTGAAGGCCGCATTCAAGACACTAGGTGATCTGCAGTACAAACTGAAGCTTCTTGATGGAGTTTGCCATGAGCCGCAAGTGATAGTACGTCCAATCTTGGAATACATACTCATCTTCTAACGGAAGATCTAGTTGTCGATGTATCAAGAGCGTGTCAGTAATCGCCTCAGCTGTCAGAGTCAAATTCGCGCCGAGCATGCGCATGAGCTGAATCGCCGGACCAACGAAATTAGTCACAAAATACACATACTCAACCGAACGAGTACCGAAGCTGCCAGGGAGACAAGTCGAGGTACACGTGTGAATGTTCTGGTTAGTGGATGATCTACATCTTCCGAAAAGAGATTATTCCTGCTAACATGGCAAGCTGTTTGGCATCACCACACCTCTCGTTCTTGTTCTGCAATACTTCGGGGCTGATCGAGATATTTTCCACTTCGATCGTACACCTAGGACGTTTGCCATCTCGTTCACAGTGATGTGTCTTGCGCTTTTTCTATTAACCTACCTGCTGAGCAATCTTGGTCGTTTACAGCGCCTTGTGTGGAGACTTGGAAAGAGGGGTAGAAAGAATGCCCTTAATGGGTATGGTGATACAGGTCAGTGACGGGGGACAACCCATGGAAGCGAATGCTTAATAACACTACCAGATAATATTGAGCTTGTACCGCCAGCTGTCTAACACGTTGAGCCTCATTTGAAACTACTGCGTGAGAAGTGGGGCGTAGAGACTCATCATACCTTTTGTTCTATTATGATGAGATGAGGTACGGTGGCCTGTCTGTGGCGAGGGTTTTAGCTTGGCCCAATAAAAAGACCAGTATCGCAGCACGTTTGGCTCAAATTGAAAGATGCGGCAACAACTAACTTCGTGTTGCAAACATTATAAAGACGGACTTACCTGTGATGACTGTTATTGCTCCAAGATTCTAGCATGAGGATTGGCCTCGTGCTGCTGCCTTAGTAGCCTTGTCCGCACATTGCTCTCTGTTGAAGCTGGTCTGAACGATTGCGCTTTTTGATTGCGAATATACCATAACTCCGCAGATGAGGCTCAGAGTTGTATCGCTGTGCAGAGAAGCTACGAGACGAAACCTCGCATGAAGCAGGGCATGCGTATCGTAAGAACACACAGGCTTTTAAAAGCTACGTCCAGCAGGCAGTCAGCAAAGCGTTATGGCGATTACCGTATTACCCATCAAAGTGCGGGGAGTCAGTTTGTTGCCTACAGCCGGCATAGATCTGGAGTTCTCATTGATCGCCATAAGCGCGCCTGCAGGAGCTGTAGGCCAATTGCGACGAACCACGACAACACTGCCTCGTCACTAAGACTGCCGTCTCCATGCGACGAGGCTAGCAAGAATGCATATATACACTCGATCGCTATAGCGGGTTTGGACAGTTTTTAAAGACCGTGAGGATATCGCGGATTCGACGCTCGTCTTGATACGCACCTGGAAAGACTGGGCCCATTGGACGGCTGCTAGATCGCGAAATTGGAACGAGAAACACTCACAGCCTTGCGACACGGCGGGCAAGCAAGAATCGTACCAGTTGAAATTACCAGAGGAAAAACCATGGAAGCGCTCGAGGCATGCGTGGCTTCTTTGAGCCTGGACAGTCCCCTGCCAGACGTGCCAGCGGCGAGAGCAGAAGCCAACCCACTGGACTTGTGTCGCATACATCTGGCAGCAATTTTAGTGGGTATATTGGGCTGCGACTTTGAGCATACATTCAAATGTATACTGTGGCCGAACGACATTTCCAGTGGGGATCTTGCCGTGGTCCTTCCGAAGCTGCGGCCAGGGATGAAGGCTGGTGAAGTGGCTGCTGAGCTGATGCAAAAGGTACGCTGTGTGATGCGCTTGAACTGCAGCACATAGATGTGATCAAACTACTAAGCATCGTAGTTTCCCGAAGATGACCCACTCTTTATCCTACCCTTTGTAGATGGCGTTCACTTTCGCGTCTTCCTCAAGGTGACGTCCGTGCCACGCCTCCTTTTGCCGTACACCTCGATCCGAAAGAGTTCCTACGGCTCTGCCACACATCCCGCCGACACAGACGACGCGCCTAAGAAGCTCATCGTCGAACTTTCCTCTCCAAACATCACCAGCGAGTTTCAAGGAAAGCACCTGCGGAGTACGATCGTCGGCGCATGCATCGGACGACTATACGAGGCCATGGGATGGGATGTAACACGCATCAACTACCTCGGCGACTGGGGCAAGCCGATCGCGTTGTTGTACGTTGGGTGGTCGAAGTACGGCTCGGAAGAAGCGTATGAGGCCGACCCCGTCGGACACCTTCTGGAGGTCTACCATAAGATCGAAGAAGACTTCAAGCCAGAACAAGCGGCGAGCAAGGCGGCGCGTGACGAAGTGGCGAAGGAAGGTGAAGACAAAGGCGAAGCGCAGGCCGAGATTGAAAGCAAGGGCATCTTTGCAGAACGCAATGAGGCTTTCAAGAAGCTGGAAGAGGGTGATGAGGAGCTTGTGGCCTTTTGGAAGCGCGTGCGAGATGCCAATATCGACAACTACACCAAGTTCTACGAGCGCCTTGGTGTGCGCTTCGATGAGTACTCTGGAGAGTCGCAGATCAAGCCTGAGACTATGGTGGAAGTCGAACAGATGCTGAAGGAGAAGGGTATCTCGGAGGAGAGCGGGGGATCTCAGATCATTCACATGCAGAACATAGGTGCGAAGGCTGGTACGGCCATCATTCGCGACCGCTCCGGTAGCAGCACGTACCTTCTCCGAGACCTCGCCGCGGTGTTGGAGCGTTCGAGGAAGTACTCGTTCGACAAGATGGTGTATGTGGTTGCCAGCGACAATAGCGTCCACTTCACTCAGCTCATCAAGGTGTTGGAGGCGATGGACATGAAGGAGCTCGCCGACAAGCTTCAACACGTCAAATTTAGCGAGGTGTCGAAGATGGCGGCGACGCTTGGTAGAGGTTACAAGCCGCAGGGTATATTGGACGCATGTGAGGAAGCGATGACTGCGTTATCGGAGGCCGGTGCCGAGAAGATCGAAGTGGTAGGCGGGTTGAACAATGTCAAGGAAGGACTAGCGACATCGTCACTGCTCGTGCAAGAGCTCTCGACTCGCCTGACCACAACACATGCCTTCGATACTGGTGCGATGGCTTCCTTCAGGCCTGGGTCGGGCCCGGATCTGCAGTACTGGCTGGCTAAGCTCCGCCGATTGCTCAAAGGCGCTGACGCTGCAGCTGAACTCTCGGATGAAGATTACGAAGTGTTGGATGAAGAAGACGCGGCCAATCTTCTGCGCATTCTGGCTCAGTACCCGGAGGTCGTGAATGCGACCTACCATTCGCTCGAGCCGGCTGGTGTTGTTACTTATCTCGCTAGTGTAACTGAGCAGCTTGCTGAATGTCTTCCGGGGGAGGCTGATGGCGATCAGTGTGCGAAGGTCACCCCCGGTCTGGCGGCGCTCTATGAGGCGACTGCAGTCGTGCTGGAGAATGGCATGAAGCTGCTAGGGTTGGCGCCCATCGCGCAGTCATTGCCGGAGAGAGCGGATACGCCGGTGACGGGATGATTGGATGTTTCTTTCGTGTTCAAATTGTCGATGTGTGGGTTCGGGTTGCTATGGGGTTGTCGTCGACGCTGTCGACCTTCAGCCTACTTGGGCGTTTTTGGGCTGTCCACTGCGCTGCTGCTTGATAACGACGTAATGAATGATGACCAGTTTTTCCCTAGCCCATACGATAATGACTCAACGATGGATGACTTGCTGTCCTAGCCCGTTCGTGGTCCACCCTGCTGTCTGCAAACTTTTCGTGTCCGGCAAACTTCAGACCCCTCAATTTTCGTCGGAAAAATTTTGCTAACGTTATATATGTCTAATCACACAATCCTTCCATCAATTTCCGATATGGTCTAGTGGCTAGGATTTGCCGCTCTCATCGCAGAGTCAGCTCGCTGTTGCAGCGCAGTGCCGGCAAGGCCCGGGTTCGATTCCCGGTGTCGGAATGTCTCTTTTTGCCATTTGCAAAAGATATCTTTCTTTTTGCCGTTTGTGCAAAAGTGATCTCTCTTTTTGCCCAACAGTTCAGACACCCATCACGGGCATCGGCTTCTTTTTTTGCAACTGTTGTGACACGAGTGCGGCTTGTTGAAGTTGGTTATTGATGCGTGCCACGACCCCAAGCGCCCTTCATCACCACACTCCTTTATTCTCACCGCCTCATGCCAAAAAGAAGACAATCGATTAAGCTAGAGTCTACATTGGCTGGAAAAGAAGCAAACAACATTCTGGAGCGATGTAGACACCTCCAGGGCTGGGTCTGGTCTTTCCTCGGATAGAGTGCCACCATGCTACCGTAACATCTTTGTCACTATGAGTCGATCACAGTTCAGCCACGCGCGCCCCTGAGCTTAGGAAGCAACAAATCCAGGTAGCGCGTCTCGCTGCCTCTCGTATCTGCTGATGCATCATCACCAACGCCAGGCACACCGTGGCCGCGATTCGTCGACCAACATTGCAAGGCATGGTGGCGTAGGTAACACCAGAAGTATTGATTTCGACAGGTAGGAAATGTATAACTTCAGGCCCGATCCGCTGTGACAGCGATGCCTCTCCATCAGCCGTCGCCAGTCATCCAGCATGCGTCCCTCCAGCTACATCCCGCTCCTCGCCGGCGCTGCCATTGCGCAAGAGTCCGCGACGATCCTCAACTTCTTCCAATTCGACAGCACCCTCACCGTGCTCGGTTCGGATGCGAGCGCAACAACCTATGAGAACAGCTGCCCGTCAGATGGAGTCGGCGTGTCAGTCGTGCCGTCTGATCTTCGTACGTCATGCACCCGTCGCGAGAGATTGCACTAACACTGCCAGTACCGATCACAGACGACCCCTCCGAGACTCCCTCACCTACACCCGCGCCTCGCATGCGCCGCCAGGACGATGATTCCAACGAGGACTACTCCTTCTGCGAGCCTTATACCATCCTACAAGGCCCCGAGACGTACGAGATGCACCTCACGGACCCGACTCCAGGCGCGTGGACAATGGATATGGCCTGCAGCTGGCAGGGCGCAATGTCAACGGCAGACTTGACCTGCGACGTCACCCAGAGCGGATACGTCCCGGACCAGGCCGACCAAGTCGCGTCCACGAGCGTCTTGTCGCAGAGCGAGATACAGGAGATGGAGGCGTATCAGGTGGTTGCACTAGTCACCGCAACTGGTGCGTCTTCCCCAGGATCAGCCTCAGCGACTGGAGGGCCATCACCTACTGGCCCGGCATCAGGAACAGGAGCTACATCGCCTTCGAGGTCTCAATCCGGTGCCGCCTCGACGCCGAGCACTGGTTTAGCACCTGCTGGATCTCTCCCGACTGCCTTGGCCATGATGGGTGCTGTGGGCATTTTGGCGGCAGCCGTAGCTCTGTGAGATGTTGCATACATTCTCTTGTATTTGTCGCATCAGAGCGCCTGGTAAGTAACAGCATCTTCGTCATCGTGTCTTCTATGATTCGTGTAATTTGAATTCCATCATATTTCCACCACGTCTTCATACGTTCCTCAGGTGGTCTTTCCATTCTCATTTGCGCATCCGTAGCTTCGTACTGTACATGCCTGAGGCGAATGCGGAAGCAGCGGGCAATCCGGTCGCGCTCGCACGTGGACACGCGTCGTACAACACGCGACCTGCAGCGACAGTCACCCAGGGTTGAACCCCACATTCAAACAGCACACCTGTTTGCTGGCTGTAAATATTAACGTCCACACCTGAGACCATCTCTTTGTCTCACCTTCTTTGTAGTACCACCATTATATGCAACCCTCGTCACATCCCTTGGTACCCGAACACCAGCAGCTACAACACCAAAAATGCCAGCCGCTGTATCTGAAGCGCATATTGTCACCGCAAACCCAAAGTCGCGACTCTTCAGATCATTCACACGACATGCCTCTGCGCCGACGAGCCCATTGACGCTGGAATTTCGCGTACCAAGTGAGGGAAGCTTTAGCGCCAACCACCAACACGCCCTTCCATCGCCGAAGTCCCCACAGACAACGTCGAGATCGAAGCAGGGTCTACTAAGTGAACTATCCTGGGCGCAATCATTTACAGCTCGCCTCCGCCGTGACCGGGACAACTGGCGCTTGCTCGCTCTGGAGCAAGAACAGGACCTCAAGGCCGCCCATCAGGACCTTGAGCACCAAACTTGCGTTATCTCTGAGATCGAGCAGGAAAACGCCAATCTCCGCTTCCGCCATGAAGAGGATAGGACAGCTGGCGGGCAACTCTACTCGCGCTTCCAGGTCCTCGTCTCCGCGCACGACAAGCTTGTTGATCAGCTCAACGATGCTATGCGTACCATCGCCCGTCTTAAGAAGAGCGACCGTACCAAGGACAAGGTGCAGCAGCGCAATCTGAGCTTGAAGGCCACGCTGCATAGGTACACAGCTCAGGGAACCGCGGCCACTACCCAGGCCGCTGCAGACACCGAGTCTACGCTGAGAGAAGCACTGGCGTTGGCTAATGAGCGCATTGAAGAGCTTGAGACCAAGGGCGAGGCTATGCTTGACGCATTAGAGAAGCGCAACGATAGCTGTGGCAGTGACGAGGAAGAAGATATGGGAGAGAGAAACGTTGAAGCAGACCTGCTGGAGGCCGAGGTCGCATTCCGCGGTGTTATCAACGATGAGTATTTCAAAGAGCAGAAAGTGCTTTGGCTGGACTTATTGGATGATTGAGGAAATGTGAAGGTAAGAGCATGAGCATATGCATTCAACCACCGGTACATGACAACACGCATTCAGTCGCTTTCGGCCAACTGCCTGCCACGACTGAACAGTGGGAGTATCCTTGGCGCGCTCCAGGTCGTTCGACTGCGGTGGACTGGATGCAGACATCGCAATACCGCGGGACGTATACCAAGCCAGAGTTGACGCTTGTATCGAACAGCGTCACATGCATTCAATTCAGGCCATCGTCGCGCATTGTAGGAGAGCGCAGTTTGTACGGTAAATGAGAGCGAAAGCAGTACACGTGGAATGATCAGAGCCAGCGATTCGTTTACAAAGCAACATGGAAATGAAATCATTCGCTATGTTTCGAATTATTAGCCAAGTCATGTCTTAACCTGCTAACAACTGACTCCTCTCAAGCCGCGCGCTGAGCGTGCACCTCTTGCTTGGCTACGGTCATTTCGACTTGTATCTCGCATTCACAGCCGGATTAGAGGGCCGAACATCCTCAGCCTCGCGACTTTCGTCACCGAGATAATTAACATGTTTCGCTGTCATGTTCTAGGTGACCGACATCAGTTACAACATTTCCGTTCTGTCGATAAACCACATCTAGTGCTGTCTCGCCATGATGCCGCCCCCTCCAACTCCAAAATCCGGTAGGAGGACCTGTGCTCTGCCCCATGCTACATGCATTACACAACTAACTCTTCAAAATCGCAAGAGGAAGGCACAGCCTCATCGGCCGGTCAAACTATGCGCACGTCGCAAGAAATAGACGCAGACACCGATGCAGCCACACTTGTCAACGAGCCTAGGAGGACGCCAGGAACATCGGATCGGGCAAAGTTTGTTGAATCACTGTTGCTAAGTTTGTGTTTGGTCATTTAGACTAGGAGTAGATATCGTGCATGCGTTAGACTTGTATATGGACCCTGTAGAAAGAAAGGTGTGATGAGGAAGACTTCGACCGGGCGACTACATGACACTTTGGGTGAATAGATGGTTCATCATCACGTAGCGAGAGGTGCGACTGTATTGCTGTGCTTCTTCAATGTTTCAACTGTCAGTAGGTTTAACGAAGATGTATCTTTTCTGTGTAGCTAGTTGACATCAGCGGAGTCCATGTATTCGTTGTATACCCTACTTGAGATTGAGAAGATTCGCCCAGAGTGACATGTCACTCAGAGCTCCCATGGATATCTCAAGCATCTTGCGTCGCGTTATCCTAGGCACCGCTACTCTAGCCCTTACATCTAAGGATGATCGACATCAAGATGTGTATATGATAGTCTCGTTACGGACCTTTCTACGCATGTACACTAGCTTACACGCTGTCCATACCCTACAACGCCTCTAAAAAGGCTGTGAGACTTGATCAAAAAGCGGGGGAGAGCACTTCTTTCACTTGTACTGAGCTGATATGCGTAGCGCGTCTCGATCTCGAACTCAGCTACTGTATATATTGATTATAGTGGTGTATTCCCCGTCGAACACACATTAGCAGACCGCACTTTGCGGCTTGGTCTACTTGTAGTCCCCGGTGACACTTTGTCACAATGCTAGTGGAGTGTTCGGCGTTTTTTGTTTGTTCAGAGTTCGATTGCGAATATGATCCTCTTCTTTTTACCAAATGAGTCACCGCGATATTCTGTTCGAAAAGTACATATTCGATACCCTGTTGTAGCTAAAGTCCAAGAGGCGCGCGCAGCGAGATGCCCCGTTACAAATCCCTCTACTCCTTTACACCAGTCCGCATTGATGTCTACAACCAATTCGATAGAAGATGAAAGAGAATATGCTCATAACTTTTGCATGTAGTCCATCCTTTGAAGGCGTAATCTGACTAGTACCGCGGCTCTCTCGGCGTATATTGCTGATGTTCAGCATAACGTGGCTCCTCCATCTCATGCATGGAACGCTCTTCCCGCTCACGTGTACGATCTTCGGAGCGACGAGAATGGTGTTGACGCTCCTTTCGGGGGGATCGTGGAGTACGCTGAGTCTCCCATAGTGACTCGCCGTGATGTCTGGAGTGGCTGCGTTGGGAGTGCCGTCGCTCAGACTGGAAGTACGCTTGTTCGGCGGCTTGGACTGGCGCTTCTTTCGGGCGCTCGGCTCTGCTTTGAATGACTTCCTCTTCGTCGAATGCGGGGCGACGGGTGTGCTGCTGCGTCGTTGACTTTGGCTTTCCTGCACTTTTCCACTCGCGGAATTCTTTAATGCAGATTCCTGCGACGATGATCTCAGAATTGCTGTTATTTGTTAGTTTAAGAGTCGATGAGAAAGTTACCCAACTCACACGATGACGATGGCGATGACGACTACGACCCAACTAAGACCGCATGTTGGCCCTTTGCAATAGCTGAGATTGGTTTGAAACATCAAACCGGCAACTACACTCCAGAACACAACCTCAATACAGCTGATTATGGCATGCGCTTTGTAACTGTGCCAACGTTGGAAACGTGGACTATGCTCCGAAAGTATGAGGTATATGAGTAGGATGAGGGATTTGGCACCCTAGGTACAAGAATTAGTAACCAGATTGATACTCAGTGGTATAGCCAGATTAGGAAGTTTCAACATACCATGCCCAACGCATATGTGCTTGCTCGTGTGCGCGGAACATTGGTAATGAACAGACGAGGAAGCGTAAGGGCAATGGCGAGAATAACGAGAACGACTTGAGCGATATGAATAGGGAACTTGAAGCGGCTGCTAAAGACGGGCTTATCAAGGAGATTGAACACTCCCATGTTGAGGTTGTGAAGAAGATGGTGTTGATTTCGTCAATGTCTCGTACAAGTCGTATCGTAGTTCGGTCGTAGTTTTGATCGTAGTGGTCGGACTTAATCTTCGTTGTTGTGAGATGGTACAATGAAGTACGTCAAGCATAATATACATTTTCTGCTTGTTAGTACCTGCATCAACGCGTACGTCTGTATGCTCCGCCGTCTCGTACGCGTTGTTACATTTCTTCTTGGCAACGTCAAAGTCCGAGTACGGTGCGATACGAGTGCGAGTGCGGGTACGAGCAAGAGATGTGATTGGTGCGGACCTGCCAAGCCCACGTGCTTTCAGCCCTACCAGTCCTCATTCTTCGACTGACCAGGTTAGACTTGCGAGTAGTTGCGGACGAAACAAGAAGCACCTTCTATCGTTCTCAACTCATGGTAGACCCTGTGGTTGTAATCTTGGTTGAGATACGGAAGAGTAAACATTCGAAGCCAGTTATCACATTGGTCAGGACATCCAGTAAGGTTTAGTTAAACTCGCTCTCGCATTTGGGGTATATTCTCAAGATTACATCGTCCTCGTCGGCGGCGATTAATTCGGCCCCGTCGGTTGCGGTCCATGCACATGAGGGTTTCCAGGCATATTCGGAACGCCCTCAGGACCAATCATTGTCCCAATATCCGCCCAATTCCACTCATGGATGTTGTTGATGGTAAAGTCCATAAACTGCATCTGTGTCGTTCTATCAAACCGGGCATTAGGATGCATTGAGGGCGCCATGTAGGCCTGGTCTGGGTATATACGACCTGGCATAGGATCCGCATACATATACGTGCCCACGCCGGGTGGTGACTGATGGTACATGTGCGGTACTGCATCAGGCTGTGACAGTTGCTGCGCTGGGAGTGAGCTCTGCGGCCCGGTGTCGTGGGTCTCCATTTCCGGTTCCGCAAATCTGACGGGCGAAGCTAGAGAGTCGGCCATGGAATGCAACTCTGGGACGAGGGAAGCGAACTTCTCAATAGTACCAGGCATGAATGGATTTCGCCTGTGTCGCTGTGCCAGATCTGCGAGCTGAGACAACAAAATCCTGGACTCGGACATGTCCGTACCACCCAGCTTATTCAAGCATACCAGATCAAGGACCAGTACCGAGCTCGATGCAAGCGTGTACCAAATGTCACACGAGTAGACGGCATCGAACTTGCCTAAAGATTCGAGTCTCAGCAGTATGTTAGCCAGAGATCGGCCAGACTCTGAGCAAGCTTCTGCCATGGCTCTGAGAGCAGAGTTTGTGGAGTCTTGGCCAGTTTTGGTCAGGGTAGAAGCGCGGGCAAGCAGGGCTGAGCGGCACAGGACAATGATGGTATAATGGTATACACAGTGCATCAGCATCAGGGCTCGTTGCATGGGCGAGGCTTCTATGGCTTCGTATTGGAGATGCCGGGGCAACTGCTCCTTCCATCGGACTAGATCCCGGAGCACGCCGGCGGCGGGTGATAAGGGGCCAACGTAGGATTCGTCGCTGGCGTTGGACTTGACAGTCTTGGGCGCGCGACATGTCAGGCCCAGCAGTATGAACAGGCGCGTTGAGCATGCGAAGAACTCCGGGGGGCCGCCGATAATCTTCTCGTTAGGGGCGCTCGTCTTTGCGCCAGGATTCTCAATGGCACTCGGCCGGTCGTAGGAGGATACCTGCATCGTCTCGAAAGCGTACAGCGTCCACCACAGTATCTTGCGCGACTCCCTGGCCAGCGGTGTTTGGCCAGCGTTCACTTTGTCCTGGTGTAGTCCGATGGCGTGCGCTATACGGACGGCGGCACCAGTCAGGTTCCAGCAAGCGTCCCGGTGGTTCGTGTTGTGGAGGTGTATCGCAGCCAGTAGCAGGGCCTGTATGGCTGTGATGCTCGAGGTGAAGATGACAACAGGAAGGAGCGTCTGGGTCCTCTGCCACCACAGCCGCTCCTGGTCTTCTGGAAAGGGAATGCGCGCCACGCGTCGACCGAGCAGCAGCACACACGTAAAGGTGCACAGCCATGCCGGGTCTGCACTCCTGGGGTTGGCCAGCCACGCGTCGTAGGCCTCGCGGAACGAGGGCTCATGCAGGACGGGAAAGTCCGGGTGTATGTGTTCGAAGAAGGCGCGTATCAGCAGTTCGAGGTTCGGGCGCTCGCTGGGGTTCAGGTGGCGGCCGTGGACCGCGACGGAGTTGTGGGCGGTCGGGGCGGCGGTCGGGCCTGGCAGGCTGCGCTGGTCGTCGCTGCCGGTAGGCGACGATGCCTGGGCTGCGTTCTTGCCAAAACTAGAGGTGGAGCAGTCAGTCGATGTCGCCATAGGCTTCATGCAGGGGCGTTACTGACAGTACAAACTCGCGTAGGGCGCCGCGTCCCACGAGCGTGCGCAGCTTGATGTGGAACGACAGCGAGCTGCCCGGCCCAATGTACTGCACCTGGCCCTGCTGGTCGGGGAGCAGCGACACCGTGTCGTCACCTTCACCCTCGCCGCTGTCGTCCTGGTCGCCCTGCGCGTCGTTGGCCGCCGCGTCTGGCAGCGGGATGCCGTGCGACGTCGCGAGCTGGCGCAGAGCCTCGGTACTCGAGACATCGGCTTCCGGCAACAGCCCCTTCACCAGCGCCTCGAGCAGCGCCAGACGGGTGCCCAGGCCCTCGACGCTGCCATACAGGCGCTTCTTGCGCGGCTGCGTCGTCAGGCACTCGATGTTGTGCACGATGCAGTAGCGACACGCCTCCTGGCCGGGCTCCTTGCGGCACTTCTGCTTGCGCGACTTGCACTTGTCGCAGCTCGTCTCGGTGCGCTTCCGCTTGTCCAGCGGTACGCGGCGCGAGCTGCTTGCACTTGCATGGCTGCTACTCGTGGGTGCGGGTGTGGAGGCCGACATGGGCGTGGACGGGTAGGTGCGGCGGATTTCAAGGCGCAGGGAGAAGAAGCATGGCGCACATGTCGCGAGAGCGCTGCGAACGCATTGAGACGCTCTTGTGCCGGTGGAAGATGCGACTGCAACTTTACGATGATGATGCAGGGGACTCCGATCTTGCCTGCGCTATCGCGGTCTCCGGTCCATCGGTAATTGAGGCTGCCGTCTCCTCTCTGGTGGGCCTAACCGGCGAGCTGCCTTGACCATTTCTTCAAGCGGACACCACAGGCACGTCCTCTTCCAAATCATCGAATCCGTCCGTCGTTGCCCCACCGCAATCGATGGCTGAATACCCATCGAGCGGGAACCATTTCAAGCTGAATGCTGGTCCTGGTCATGGCAACCCCCTCATCGGTGCCTGTACCAGGTACGCTTGATGCGGCTAACAGACGGACAGCAGCCGCCGAACACGATCAAGCATATCTCGGCCGTGCTAGAGTACCCCTCGAGATATGGCTAAAGACTCCCATCCTCCCTGAACAAGATTGACCAGAGCAGGGCTGCTTGATCTGGTAGGCACGAAGTCGAAAGAAAGACTGAGCCGGTCACTGTCCGGTTGTGATTGGTTCAAGCGTGCGGCAGCTGGCTCACCTTCCCTCATGGGGTTGTGCAGGTACTTCCGATTACTCCACAAGCATGACTCGGCAGCGTGACCCAGTGCGGCCAAATGCCATAGCCACTGAATCGAGTTAGCAAAGATCCAGCGTTCCAGACATCGCGAGACCCACATGGCACCCATGCCGAAGACGACTAGAACGACCGCATTTTGTCGCAATCATGTGCTCCACTGCCCTATCGCCTGTGCCGGTACCACAAACGCTTCCATCTCACTAACACCGCTCAGGTACCACGGCCATGTTCAGCATATTGGGATCCACCCCCTTCACCACCGTGTCTCCACTTTCTCTTCTGTAGAAATGCATACCACGAGCACGGCTGTGTACATCATCGCCGTTAGCGATCAAGGATCCAACGGCGACGCAGATAACAGCACCACGGAGCGTCGTCGTGAAGTCTTCTTGACCTCTAGAGAAATAACCCCCCTAGCTAGTCCGCTGGTCGCCGGATAGCAGACAGGCCTTATA
Source organism: Alternaria incomplexa (assembly GCF_024043165.1). Classification (NCBI taxonomy): domain Eukaryota; kingdom Fungi; phylum Ascomycota; class Dothideomycetes; order Pleosporales; family Pleosporaceae; genus Alternaria; species Alternaria incomplexa. The sequence goes on from NW_026249852.1 coordinate 506,549, forward strand.
TCGCAGGTCCAGATGGTATCTTCCAACACTGCAAGAGAGTAATTCCGCATGTCGTGGCAGTAGGCGAGTTACGAAATAAGGTCCCCACGCTGGCACAGACTTCCCCGTACGCGTTAGCATAGGCGCGAATGAGCACGAAAGGTAAGACGAAGGATTGTCGTCGTGGTGCCTGCGATCGTGGTGGCAATGACGTCAGACCCCAAAGAAGCCACTGCCGAACCTGGTGGTTGTACGCGAACAACAGGCAGGTTAAAAGATATCAGGCCTCGAAGGATATATAACGGGTATTTGGCTGACATGTGCAGTGTAGACGTCCTTCTTGTATCCCTGCGTCATCGCTGTAGCACCGCCTCTTCCAGTCTTGCACACTCACCTCACTGGACTCCCTGCCAGGCGATGTGTCGTCGCGTACGGATGTACCTTTCGCGGATCATCCATCAAACCATGGTGCAGCCTCTTCCCAGCTTGCATCCTGCAGACTCAAACTCCTAGCGCTTTGACATACTCTGGAAAGTCGTGAGCGATCACAATGCCGATGAATGTACCGTCAAACCCTCACACAGCCTGCAAGCTGAATTCCACGGCGTTGAGGCGAGAGGGGTGTCGCGCTGCTGAATGGGAATATTTGTGTTCGAGCTTCCATGGGCTGAAGTTGATCTCGTTTGCTCGACAAGCGAGTCTACCACGCCTCAATCGTGCATTGGCGCCATCACTGGTTATGCACGATGGATTGCGCTCATTGCGGGCCGAGGCGCGCTCTTGGCTCGATCTCTAATTCCGATCTCAGGAGCCCTATACAATTAAGATGCTATAGCGGCGACGATTCGTAACGAGATCCAGAGCGCACTTTGGTTCTTTGAAACTGGACAGCCAGACCGCAACAGCACGACCTGGTCAGTTGCGCCGCAGAGTTCGTCGTCCTCGTCACTCTCGATGTTTTGAGCAACCGAAGTCTATCAACTGTGGGCATGCTCAACTTGGTGCACGGCATGGCAGACGGTCTTGACCGAATGTTGGCAGAACATTGGGCCCCCGGTGATGTTTGACGGAAAACAGACAAACGCATTGCGTCGTACGACCAAGAAGCCAGGAGCATGAAAACTGCCATTCGCGCATCGCAAAGCACCATGAATGGGACATGAAATGACAGGCGCAGATGCATACTCGTCTGCAACACCTGATATGGTAGCGACATTATCATCACAGTGTCGAGGCGACGCTTGTCTGTCGGCTTGATGCAACGCTTGAACACTTCGCAATCCCACGTCTACATCTGCGGTGCTCTTCCTGACCTTGTCGTTGCCTGCATCCCGAAAAGTATTACTTCGAGGTATCGGCAGACCCGCTGTCGTCCGACACTCTGTCAAGGCTCAATAACGGTATGGTAAAAGTGGCCGAGAATGTAAAGAGATGGAAGCTCATGGAAAAGCATTAGCAAAGAACAGCCCGAAAACGTGGTGAAAGGTCATACGAAATTCCCCAAACTGAACGGCAGCGGGAGTGGGAGTGGGAAGAAGCCTGAAAGATGGCAAAGTCAACCCCTTCAGCGAATACAGAACGATATATGATTGGACGCTGATACTTTCAAATCCAGAATACACGTCGATTTCGCAACACCGTCGCGTACATGCACATTCATGCATGTCCATCGGCAGCTGCACATCTTGTACGACCATCCCACGCACACCCTCGTCAAACAACCCATCCCTCCACCAAATTCACATGGGCATTTTGGATCAGCTATGAAAGCAGCAGTCATCCAATGCTGTCTACAGAAACATGAATTGGATATATAAACGCAATAATTGTCGACGAACTTCGACCCAGCCGGTGCCGTTATTCTGCTTAGCTCAACCAACCATCTCCAACCCCTCGATGCTTCCGATCACATTCTCTCGGTCGGACGTTCGAATCGCGCTATCTCTCCAACTACCAAAACTAAGAGAGGAATTCGACATCGCAAGCAATAGCTAAGCACACGAACCTGCTGCGCGCCCTTATACCAATCAGCCCCTGCATCTAGAAGACAGCCACCAAGGATTCGTGGATGGCCAGACGAAAGTTGTGCCTCAGGCAGAAGCCGCAAGCTCGTCAACCGGACAATTCAGGCCGGTCGGGAGTCGACTGCCTGACCGATAAGAGATACCCAACGGCTCGACAGAGGAGACCAGCCCCCAACCCTGAGGCCGTAGTTGGATCCCAACACCCATGTCAACGAGATGAATATCAAAGCCAGGATCAAGGCTTGATGTGCACTCGATGGCATGACAACAAGACGCTGCGACACTGTGTTGCAAGCCTCGCGACGAGCATCACATCCCTCGATGTAACCAAGTCATCGAGAGTTTGCAGAAGAGGTCAAATTTGGGCAGACGGTGTGACAATAGATGGGGTTTCGTTCATTATCATATGAACCGGACTATTATAGCGCCGCTATCCAACCCACCATCTATATGTCCATCTCCGAGAAAGCTCAAACATCCCGACGGGTTAGCTACTACACACATGGCGTTGATACCTGCGGTTGCTCTTGGGAAACTTCTACGACGATGCTTCAATTGCTTCTTGGGTTTAAGAGCCATGAGCCTTCGCACCCGTTCGTGTCGGCTCTACCATCTCTGCTGAATCCAAAAAAGCGACCGTGGGCCGCGATCATGGCGACATGTCTCCTTCGCCGGCGGGACCATAACCCTCAGCGGAGGTACCTACCCGTGTATGACGTCCGCCACCATGTCTCCACACCAAGAAACGGGTGGACGTGGGATTAGTATACTTCTACTCAACATGTTCGTGGGTTGTTTATCTAGAAGCCTCCGGCCAGGTGGATCGTTTGGTGGGACAACACTATTCTGGGAACGGGCGCCGCTTGGAGAGGAAACGCAGGCTGATTGATTGCTCCGATCCAACACTTTCCCAGGGCAGACGTCTCACACTTCGTTAAGGAATCCACCGCCACCTATCCACTGTTTGACATATCTTTTTTGGTATGTCTACCTACATGTTTGCTCATACATGCTTTTCGCCGTCATGTCGAGAGACTTCCACGTAATGAGCCCTTGGACTGTTGTCGCGATCGTTTCCGAGTTCACACTTCTTTATAGGCGCGCTCTATCAAAAAGAAGTATCGACGGCTGTCACGGAGCACAAGAATCGGCGAAATTGGGTCATTTTCAGTGACTGCCTGACATCTATTACATTTCTTTCATAGCATACTTCTCCAGCCATCACTCATAGAGCTAGACCTACAACTGCGTAGGGTAGTCCAGAGTCTCAATCTTCTCCGGGTACACAAGCCCACCCTGCTTCCGCACCTCATCCATAACCTCCATAATCAACACACTCTCATCAAGGCCAAGGAAGCGACCCTCTTTCCTGCCGCTGATAATAGCATCTGCCGCCTCGTCGGCTTCCCAGAACATACCCTGGCCCTCGCCTTCTGATTGCAGTGAGCCACCGAAGCCATTGTACCAACCGCTTCCCTTACCTGGGCCCGGAATGGGGAATTCTTTCGACTCAACCTTGCCGTCTGAACCGATGATCTTGGTGGAGAGGGGACGGAAGGAGTGCCCGAAGACTTGGATCTCGCCCTTGGGACCTTGGATGCGGACGAAGGGTTGATCCATGTTGCCACCGGGCGCTGTGGCGACGCGAAGCGAGGTTGTCGCTACGGCGTGAACCTCGCCGCCTTGCTCTTTTGAACGGGGGAATTGCAGGATTACGGTGCTGTGCTCGTCGGCCTTGCCAGTTGGCTCGTAGTTCTTGACAAAAGCCTGGAGCTTGGGTGCCTGGCGCGAGTTCTCGGGCTGGGTGTGGTAGATGGTCTGGAAGACCCAGGTAAGGGCATAGATACCGAGGTCAAGCAGGGCGCCACCAGCCAGATCAGGGTTGACCATGCGGTGCTTCCCGTCTGGGAAGTTGTTCTCGGGGTCGAGTGCCATGCTGTTGTCCGAGATGACGCGTGTGATGGGTCCGATGCGACCAGAGGCGATTTGCTCGCGGACGTAGATGGAGAGCGGGAAGTAGCGCGTCCATACAGCCTCCATCAAAAAGAGGTTCTTGGACCTTGCGACCTCAGCCAGCTTGCGCGCCTGGGCGGCATTGACAGTAAACGCCTTCTCGCACAGCACGTTCTTGCCGGCCTCCAAGCAGAGCATAGCATTCTGGTAGTGGTGCGAGTGTGGTGTGGCAATATATACGACGTCGATGTCCGGATTCTTTACGAACTCCTCGTAGGAGCCATATGCCTTCGCTTCGGAGGGTGCGCCGACTTCCTTCAAGAAATCTTTGGCGCGCGATTCGGAGGACGAGGAGGCGGCTGCGACGACCGTGTGCTTTAGGTGCTTGACGCCACGTGTAGTAGGGTCGCAAAGGAGATCCTTGGTACTGTCTGTCCATTAGTAAACAGCTTCTGCGGGGTGTAGCGCGGGGTAGTTACAAGGTGACGGCGATACCTCCAGTCGCGAGGATGCCCCAGCGGACGGTCTTTGGTGACGACATGGTGTAGATAGACGTTGTCGTAGTCTCTTGGTAAGTTGAGGGTGAGATTTTGGGTTCAACGACGAGAAGCACTTGGCGGCATCAGGCGATTGACTTTGTAGCTGGAGCTGCAGAGCTCCAACGTCATGACGCCCACCGAACTTCGGGCAAAGCGCCGCATCTCAACCCCACTCTTGCCCCTCCATCGTCTTGCCGGTGCCTAAAGGAGCAGACGGCCCGCGTCGCGGCATGTGGCGGACTTAAGATGCGATTGCCGTGTGTTGGGGAGTTGATGAGTGGGCGTGAATGTTGGACGGACCCGTGGACGCGTCTCGCCAGAGCCGATGCCAAGCCTCCCAACCTCCACCAGCACAACGATCAAAGCAATAATCATATACGCAGAGACGATCCCAGTGTCGACAAGCATGTTATGGCTGCAATCCAGCTATATTCCACGATCGCATTCAGTAGACATGCGATTAGCGTGTGTGCACAAAGACCATACCATGGGACGCTTTAGTTGTATCTGAAGACGAGCTCATAGGTCTTGATGTCCATAGCAAAGCCACAGGCTGGTCGATCCATGCTGACAATTACAGCTTCGCCTTGCTACTGTTCTTCACGCTTTCATGATATCGGTCCCGCATCTCTCTTCTCAGCATCTTACCCGAGGGGGTTCTGGGAATCTGGAAAAGTCGTTAGCACTAGCAGCTCACGTTGGGTGAGTACTCACCGAATCCACAACCTCAATGCCACCAGTCAGCCACTTGTGTCGGCTCAGACGTCCCTCGATCCACTGATGCAGCTTCTTTGAGACATCATCTTCCCCTTGCTTCTGGCCCTCAGTGGTCAGCACAATCCACGCGCGGACGAACAGAGAGCCATCGCCGCGGCCGTTGTCAACACCCGCTACGCACGCATCGCGCACCAGACCTTCTGGGTGATCGAGCAGCGTATCTTCAACCTCCGTAGCAGCGACCTGGAGACCTTTGACTTTGATCATCTCCTTCAGGCGATCGAGATAGTGGATACGGTCACGCTCGTCGCGCATCACGAGATCGCCAGTGCGTAGCCAACCAGGCTCAGTGAAAATGTCCGCAGTAGCTTTCGGGTCCCTGAAGTATCCAGGGGTGACGACTGCTCCGCGCGCCCAGAGCTCGCCCTTCTCGCCTTTGGGCACATTGTTAAGTGTCTCAGGGTCTACAACCCGAGCCTGCATACCCGGTAGCAGATAACCGATCATACCGGGTAGTGCAGGCTCCAATCCAAATATGCCATGCGCAGCCGGGCTCGCGATACTGGCTGCTTCGCTCAGACCATAGCCACTTGGCACCGGCATCCCCGCACCTTGAGGCAGCTTCTTGGCCAGTTGGTATGCGACATCTGGTGGCAGATATGCAGCGCCGCTCGACGCGCCGATCACAGAGCTCAGGTCGTACTTCTCAGTCAATGGACTCTGGGCGAGTTGGCGAACCAGAGGTGGCACCAGTGGAAGATGTGTAATCTTGTACTTTTGTATGCTCTTCAATGCGAGCTCAAGGTTCCATTTCGGCAGCATAATGCTCGTCTGTCTGATCATATTGACGCGAAGGATCCAGATGATCATACCGTATGAGTGGTACATTGGTATGACGCCGAGCATAGTAACGGGTGTCAACGGTTCGTCTCCTGCAAAGCGCGCGGCCTGCGTGGCAGTAATAAGCGTCTGTATTCCAGAGTGGTAACCATTACTGTGTGTGATCATCATTGCCTTTGGTAGACCCGAAGTTCCTGAAGACTGGAATAGATATGCCATTCGATTTCCCCCAAGCAGCTTCCGCGGCTGCTCCGGCAGCTTTGAACCCTCCCTCACGAGCGACTCGATCGTACGATATCCCGACACGGTATCTAGTTGAGAATTGTCGCTAAGCACGATGACTTTGTTGGGATTCAACTTGAGCTTGAGGGGTAGATTGTCGCCGTCACCAGTCCCTAGCTTTAGCGCTTCTCTCAAAACAGGAAGTAGTGTCTCATGACACATGATGCTGGTAATTTGCATCTTTCTGAGCACCCACCATAGCTCGTACGGTGTACTCGCGGGACTGATGCCCCCAAATACCAGCTCCGATCGAAAGCATGCGTGCGCAACCATTGGATAATGCAGTTGATTCCGCGAGAATAGCGCTAGGATCTCGCCATCTTCCTTGTCGTCTATGGGGCTCTTGTCTAAGCCTAACGGATTTGGTCCGTCATACCGGAAGACACGCGCCAATGCACACACTCGAGCATAGAAGCTGTGGAGTGTAACCACTTCTTCTGTTACAGCGTTGATGAATAGAGGGTAGTCCTCGGGTAATGGATTGTTCGACGGAAAGCAGAGTTCGTGGATGTTGAGATCGTCTGGTGTCGGTGGGAATGGTCCATATGGCGACGAAAATACAGCCTCGTCGTGAGGTCGATAGGTGTCTTTGGCAGGATCTGGAGCGTCAGGGCCTAGGTATCTGGACCAGTGAGGTTTAAAGATGCCGTATGTCATATCGGGATTTGAACGAAAAGATTTTACAGAGTATTAAAGATTTCCCGCAAGATATCGAGACATGGGCGCGACTACACAAAAGTGTTCCGCCAATGTTGCGTTTCTATGGCACTTATGGGCTTCCGAGGTGTACTGCGCGCCCCGCGTTCTCTCCACATTCGATCCTGACATCGCGCACGCGAGTAAGCCCAGAAACGCCTCATTATAGCCTTCCACGTGGGGCAATGCCGTGTGATGAACTGAAAGGGATGCTCTGATGTAGGTTGTTGGCGTCTTGAGGAATGAAATGACCGGAGACCGAGATGGCAGGCGGCGCTGCTGCGGTGGAACCACTTCCGTGGAGTCATTCCCTCTTCAACTTTCGTGACAGCAGCCGTCAACATACAGCCCCAGGCGCATACCACACAGTCCAACGATATTCCGACAACGCAGTAGCCGCCTGTCGCGTAATGCAGTCATCTCTGGAAAGGTCCAATATGAGCTGGCATTAGCCGCGTGACTTGCTTAGCCCTGTGGCTGTCTGCAGCTGTCGGACCCAACTTCACGTCTAGCCCAAATTGGTCATTGCACGTTTCAGCTGACGGCGCGCCAAATTCGAGATTCAGCCAACGCGATATCCCTACGACTTCTTGACGCGTCTTGATCTACTCGATCAAGACTGCAGAAAGATTATGGAACGCCTGGAATGTCTGTTAGTTCTCCACACCCGCATACAGGTGCGCGGGTGTGCATAGCTGGAAACCTCGCGTATGTATGAGCCCCCCTGATGCAACTAGAGATCGTCGCGCTTGAGTCTCAGCCTTCTCAGCCCTCAGCCCCCAACATCGCCCTGCAGCCTGCCCATCTATAAATCCATCTCGCCACCCGCTCTGGCATGGTTGCGCGTTGTCAGTGTCCGTACCTAGGTAGCGACCATGTCTACTTACTCCGACAACAGCAATGGCAAACCCTCCAAGAGAGGCACGATCCCCGCACTTTGGTCTGCGAAACATATTCCGCACAGTGCAGACTTCCCTGACCCATATGAATTGATTGGAGATGCATACGAGAGGATACCAGTCGCAGACGAGTGGGAATTGCCGGACCCGTAAGTTCACAGCATTGACAGTCTTCCAGGTCAAGACTCACGTAATGCAGCAACAGCAAGAGCCGGCCGTATTTGGCGCACATCAAATCGCTGTCGACTTCGTGGAGGACTTTACGACATCTAGCGGACTGGATGCAGGTTAGCACTACCCCACTACGCTGGAATGAGATCAAAGAGCACCCAGAGGAACGCGAAGCCCGTGCGAATAAGACAAACGTCACCTTCGTCGAGTATCGTCCTGCCACTGCACCAAAAGCTACAGCGATTAAATCGCCTGCTTTGCTTCAAGAAACTCTTCAAGCTCTGTCGTTTGAGCATACGAAAGAACCTCCCCTGCGCCTCTTCATAGTAGAAGACCTATCTCAACAAGTCATTGAGCTGCTGGGAGCGCGTTTCGATATAGATCCATTGTTCTTTCGAGAGCAGATCGATGACTACGTATGGCACAACACCCGTGACCCCTGGGCGTCACCACCCAGCCTAGTCTCAAGTATGAGACATCGGCCCTGGTTCAAGATGCGCAATATGAGGTTACGATACCACAAAACAGAAGAGGACTACTTCAACTCGAGGCTGGAAGCAAACTCTTGGAACGTACTCAGACGGCCTGATAACGATGAGAACCATTGGCATTACCAAGATGGAAAGGGAGCAGTCGTGTCCATTATGCGCACGCGTACATCCATGTGGATCGGCAAGGACAAGAAGTGTGGTAATGGAACCGTCGGTATCGTCTTGCTAGATCCAACTGTTAGCCAAGGCCGGCCACTCTGTAAGTACTAACGCAACATGACAGTAGCTGAGGTACTGAATTGCCTTACTGATACTGTAAAGGGTATGATCGTAGTAACTGGTTGCCAACACCCAAGATGGACACCAAAGTTTACCCCTCAATCAAGTCTTCAGTATCCTGGTTCGAAGACATTGTCCAAATGACGACTGCCTTCCCGTGGTTTGAGCGGAAAGAGGGAAATGAGATTAACGCGCAAGTCCTCGCCAAACCAACTATATACACCATCTGCGCAGAGTGGCTCATAGTGTGCGACTATGTAAGAGCTCGTCTCAGCCAGATAGAGTGGGAACTCGAGATGCCACGCCTCTTCCGCTCGAAAGGTGATGCCATTGACACTTCACTCAAGCGTCTGCATACCTGGCGGCGGCAGATCCCAGTGTTTCGGGAGATGATAACGGAGACGTTGGAACATGCGCTTCCGGCTGCAGCGCGGCTTACTACCCCGTCTACTCAGTCCTCCGCTGCGCCCACATCACCTCTCTCCGTACGCTCACTCTTTTCCGACAACCTGACCATAAATTACGATAACGTCGAAGGGTTCGAGGACATAGTGCCTGATTTCAAACGCGTCCTTGCCGCTGTCAATGAACTACAGGAGCGAGTTGACCGCCTGACTAGTATTGTCACATCGGAGATCTCCATCGAAGATTCGCGTCGCGGGCTCGAGGAGAACCATAACATGGCGAGGATAACATGGCTGGCGACCATCTTTATCCCGTTGACGTTCATATCTGGGCTGTATAGCATGAACGAGAGTGTTTCAGCATTGAAGACGACGTATGGTTGGTACTTCCTGACGGCCGTGCCATTCACGTTGATCGTCATGGCAATCGGCTGGGTGGCTGGAGGCGGCAGTCTGACACCGTGGAAGAAAAACACTACAAAGCAAAAGGGCATGATTGGGGGAAGAGACAACAAGAAAGCCAAGTGACTCAGTGTCACAATGTCTTAGGCGGTAGACTTCTCTACGTTCAGACGACGTACTAATGTAGTGTTCCTATCAGCTCCCACCCTGGACCACCACCAAGGCTTAGTTTGGCTACCATGTCCTCCCGGCTACAACGTGAATCTGAAACTAGGGTGTTGATGGCCAAGTCTATCCGCATCCGCTCGCAGCAGTCTATCATTCCGTTCACCTCTCTCTCGCTTTCTGTTTTCCCAGCCGAGGTACCAGCACTGTATGGCGGCGAGTACGATCGTCACTACCAATGCACCAAGGCTTACAGAATGGCCTAGAACATATTTCGGCGCATCGCGCTGAAGATAGATGAACGTGCCTATGAAGGCCGAGCAATTAGCGATGCTGATTACCATGCCAATTCCGACTGCGCGGACATAGTGAGGCGCAAGATTGTTGGACGCCCATCCCTGATGACAGATGAGTAAAGTAAGCATTTCGGTTCGCGGGCGAAGCTTACCATAAGCATGGGCGAACCCTGGAAGACACCGATCGCGACCAGGAACGTCCCGGCGTACCGCACGGCATTCGTCGTGGCCACTATCAACATAACGTAACCGCATATCCCTATCACGCAACCTCCTATGATGAAATAACCGCGATTCTTCAACTTGTCGGAGGCGTATGCCGTGCCAATGACCGTGATGAAAGCAGCCATGTTAGGTGGTACCGTAAAGAGCTGCGCGGTGGTGCTTTGATAGCCCATGCCGGCGATGATACTAGGAAGGAACAGCGAAAAGCTCTGTCAAGCTTTAGCATAGTCTCCGGCGTTTGAGATCCGAAAGGAGCTTACATAAAGCGGCACCAACAAGAAAAACCAGATGAAGGCAGAAAGGTACGTCTGCGGGGCTTTGAGTGCCATTTTGACCCAATACCAACTAAACTTCTCATCGTCAACATCAACTTCGGTGGATCCTCCTGCATCAAGCCTCATGCGTCGCAATGCCCACTCCTTCTCTTCATCACTCAAGAATCCTGCTGCGGCGGGGGTATCCGGCATGAAGAAGAAGCATACAATGCCGAACACAACAGTGATTGCGCCCTCGACTGAGATCATGTCAGCGCGACATCTCCACAACGTGAAACATTAGCGAGAACTTACTAAAGAAGATCCATGGCCATCTTCGATACCCCCCAACCTCGATGGTTGCCAGTCCCGAAGCGAGCAGTCCACCAAAAGCCCCAGATAGAGGCGCGGCGCAATAAAAGAGACCGCTTCTCAGCAGCATCTCGCCTCGCCTATAGAACATCGCAAGGTAGATGATCACGCCACCGAGAATGCCTCCTTCACATAATCCCAGCAACAGTCTACATGCCACCAGCCCTGCAAATGACTGCACGAAGCCCATGAACGTGCACACTAGACCCCATGCCGTGATCAGAGCTGGTAGGTATATCCCGGCGCGCAAACGCTTAACGAGTAGGTTAGACGGTACGTCGACCAGGATGTACGGGATGTAGAAGACGAGGAGAGCGATGTTAAAACGTGTACCGGTTGTGATAGAAAGTTCATCGGACAGGCCGGCTATCCTTGCGTTGCCGATGTTGCTGCGGTCTATGAACGAGAAGAGCCTAGAATTCTCACTCAGTATAGGCCGTGAACAGTGTGGAGTAGCAAAATACCATATCCCGAACAACCAAGGCAGAATACGGAGGTCGAATTTGCGATTCAGACGCTTATCCAGGGCTTGATCGATCGTCTCATCGAGTGTGATCGCCTTTTCGATGCGTTCAGTGTCTGTTTCCTTGGGCTTATCCATTGTGGCTGGTTGGTAGACTAGTCACGGTAGAACGCGCTTTCACGGCAGCAACAGGAGAAGAATGCGAACAGAAAATAGAATACAGATTAACAACACCGAAGGATCTAGCTAGTGTAACGCCCACGTCCGAGCAACTGTACATCTTCCCGAGCCAATGTTCATAGGCTAAAGTCTCTCCACATTGCGGGGAAGTTTCGAAGGATCACCAATGCTGCGGGGATATCTCCAAAGAGCATGCCGAGCTATGGAGAAAGGCTTGTTGACCAGTGAGCTTCTCGCCAAATGTCTTGTGCAAGGGCGATGTGACGGATAATGTTTCCCCGAGCAGTGCGAATGAGGAGACAAGCTGCGCGGCTGGTAAGCGAGATGTCAAGAAATGTGGCTGACGATGGCCCGAACCACGTGCCGGTAGCGCGCCGTTGCCGCCACCTATTTCGTCATGAACGCCCAAAATCCTCTAGCCAGAATAATGCTCGGCAAATCAACAACACGGTAGAAAATCTCTCCAACTATAGCGACCAGCGGTGCGCAGACCAAGAAGCAGACAAAAGTGCTCAGAGAACCGTTCATGCCGGCGTCGGCCATGTGCGTGTATAACTTGATACCGGCGGTGTAGATGAGTATCGATTGGACGAGGAAGTAGCCTGGGATGTGTAAGTAATTGTTCAATGACTTTGTCGAAGGGTTGCGACTTACTAAAGCTCCTCTTGCCTAGCGAAACGAAGAAGCCTCCGCGAAGGATAGCCCGGGGCAGTTCGAACGTCTCAATCAGAAGCATCGACCCAAGGATGATGAGGTAGTTGTCAACCCTCGCCATCGGCTGGTCTAGATCTACGTTCTCGTTCAAGAATCCGTCATCGTACAGCGCGGTGTGACCCCATAGCTCATTGTCGCGCATGCCTGGTTTTCCGGAGATGAAGACGAACTGCAGCACAACACCGGTAAGGACCATCGCAGCGTAAAGTGGCCATACTGGGATACCGAAGTTGCCGATCTTAAATCCTCGTTGGGACCGGGCCTTGAAGTCCATGTTGAGGACCGCATCCGCAATGATTAGGCCGGTGACGCTGTACCAGGCCCAGCTCTGTACCCAGAACGCAGCTACGATGAAAGCTAGCATAGCCTTTACTCGCCATGAGGTGCGTGTATTCGGAACAATGACCATGGTGATGTAGACGGTGTAGCTTTGCTGGAAGAGCACGGACACTATCCAAAGCGTACCAGATGGGAAGACATCGTTGGCGGCTTGACTAGCGTATCGCTTGTTGACCCAGAAGATCTCAAAAAGCGAGTTGAAGTAAATCAAGAAGCTCTGGATCCGCGTCGGTGCGATGGTGGAGATGTTGCCAGTAGAGGCCAAGAAGTCGGAGATGTAGTCGGTCGAGGTTGTGCTGAATGCCGCTGCCGCAAAAGAGTAGGCGATGAAAGTCGGAACCCATAACCTGATACCACGGCGGAAGACACTGGATGCGCCGACTTCACGCGTCTTGTTGGCGAGGTATGGCAAGCAAATGGTTCGCGCGGAGAGGAAGATAATCCATGAGTAGATCAATGCCTCGTTGGCGAAGATAACTGAAAATGACTTTCGAAGTGCGACCTGGTACGCCGGGCCATCAACATTCTTCGAGTCTGGAAGGGCGGCTGGAAGAAAGGTCTGGAAGAACACGTAGAGGAACGATTGGAATACAAGCAGGCCACGAAGCCCAATGAGGTAGTTCTGGTCAGCCGACAGGGTTGTCGTTCCTTGCTCGGTCGACGACGAGGGGAAGACAGCCTTGAGTTTGGATGAAAGGGTAGGCTCCATTGTTGCAGACATCTTGTTCGATACCGCGATAAAGATGAGAATCTCGGTGATAAAGAGGAAGAGTAGCTTACAAGCAAGGCAATTTACCCTCGACTTCTGATTCCACACAGACAACAAAACCAGCACGACCCTTGGCGACTACTTGCGGCAGTGGCACCACGTCCCGTACCAAAGACCCCCCGTGGGAGACCCGAGATCAGCACCTTGGCCACCAGAACGACCACGTACCTGAAGGCGACTTTTCTTTCCGTGACTAGCACAGCATCTGCCTACCGAGCACGGGAAGCGTTGAGCTTAGTTGCAACGCAAGCTTCCGAGCACAATTCAGGCGCATGCATGCCAAGGGTCAGCTATGCTTTTTGTGGCGTTCTGTACGTCCCGCTGAGCAGTTGTTCGATAAGCGTTGACCCTAGTCGAGGCTGGCAGCGGGTAACTTTGGCGGCATACAATAGTTCGCATTTCTGGCATCCGGACCACTTACACGAAGCGGGCGGCTGTTGATCGTTATCTTGATCTCGGATGTTGAATTGTCGGCCTGCCGACTTGTAACGTTGCCGTCCTCATCATACACATCCCAGACGCACGTCGTGACGTGCTCGATCAAAAGCACCCTGATCCCTCAACACCCAGGTACCGCCGGGCAACGGCCTTCCTCAGAACCTTCCACGTGTGGCGCATGGGGCAGCCCTACTTGGGCATCTACACCTGTCAGTGACCGCCATGTCAACTGCGGCCGTCCGTGCACGTTGAATTTCATACCGAACATCCGTGCGATAGGCCACGAAGGGTCGTGAAATCCGCACGTTTTCCAAAATCCGAGGGGCTGACTCGTGTGCTCACACCAAAAAAGGAAGGTCCGCGTTCCGGAGAGCAGAAACCAGCTGAGACAGATCCTACTCACCGAAGATAACGCCGTGTCGAATTTTTCTAGCAAGTTTGCGGATGGTTCCGCCGGCCTACGATGCTGTGCTACCCGCCAGGTGTAGTGTGGTAGGTAGCATCCCACGCGGCCTAGGGAACGCACACTTGCGAAGTGGATCTACGCGCTAGCGAGCGCGTGTCGATCGCCCGCATAGTCGACTTGTAATGTCCCGGCCACCCCTGGTGCTGTTGATTATTTCCTTTTTCATGTCGCTAGGACGATGCTTTCTGGCAACGCATCAGGGTGCAGGGTCCGTTTCAGTAAAGCGCTGCCCTTCGGCCCTGCTTCATGCTAGGATTTTACTTATCTCTGAGTTTACCTTCCGTGATAGACTGTGCGTGACAGATCGGAAATCGTATCGCCGACGTGAGTCGCCCGGGATAAGGCTGATGCTCTGCATTCCGCTGTGATGCCGCGCGTTATCTCATAGATCGAGTTTCACATGTTGACCACTCAGGAGCCAGAACAACAGAGTCAATCGATGGACAATGATCATTGGTAAATGAGAAGAGCGCATCATTTCTCGAAGAACCTTATCTGCGACAACGGTCATCGTGTCAAGATGTGCAGGAATAGTATGTAGTAATAGTGATTATGATGTAATTAATCGTGTATTATGTACTGATGCGTGACTCATGAAAGCCTCAGCCGCCATTAATGGCTTGCGAGCTTCATCCCGAACTAAACGAGAGCGTTCAAAGCCTTGTGCACCTTCCCTATGATATTGACAATAAAGAAAATTAAGAAGATAATATGGTATGGTGTGGCCCTACTTCCTAGCTGTTGGGTTCCAGGAGCTGTACTTGACAAGCTGGCGAGCGTGGCCGTAAAGACCGATTGTGGCGTTGAGAACCAGGTAAAACGGGTACAGAACCGAGAAGAGAATGATCATCCTTCTGGAGATGTACTCGGATTTGACCTGGTTGGTGATCCAAAGAGTAGCAATCAAGCAGACAATACTGTGACACGACACCGTTAGCGAGGTACAAGATTACGTCGAGGGCTGTACGAACCTGATAATAAAAAGCCACTGTGATACGGGGTACTGGAAATAGACCAGCTTCCAGAGCTCCTCCCCGGACGTCGGGAACTTGACGATAACGAATGATGCGACTAAACACGTGTACTGTGTGACGAGATAGTACGAGGACTCGCGAATGAGTAATAGCGACAAAACACCGAAGCGGGCAGTGAAGCTGCGCTTGGCATGCTCTTCGTGCAAGGGATCCTTGACGCCATTCCAAACCATCTTCATGTGTCGCATACTCGCTTGAGCCCAGCCCTGAGCCCACCGGAGACGTTGCTTCCAGAATGCGCTGAAGGTTGTGGGGGCCAGCTCGTAGGAAGTTACATTGAGATCATGAACGGTTTTGGCACCTTTGGAGAATGCGCGAAGTGCAGAGTCGATGTCTTCAGTAAGCATTGTGTCGTCCATCTTCAGATTGCGAAGAAGCGATGTGCGCCAGTAACCGTTGGATCCACAGAAGAGACCAAATCCCCACATAGTAGAACGACCGGGATGAGAGACAGCGTAAATCTTGTCGAACTCGACTGCGATCATATTGGTCATGAAGCTGTCGTCGGAGTTGAAGATGATGCAGCGGCCTTGGACGATGTCGACATCCTTCTCGGCAACGAATCGCTCAGCGGCCCATCGGGGTGAGTTGGGATGAGGGTAGTGGTCGCAATCGTAGATGGCGATGATGTCAGATCCAGTGTCCAGCGTGAAGTAGTAGTTGAGATTGTCTGCCTTGGAAGTCGAGTTGGGTACCTTGATGACCCTTGCGTGGGGGAAGCGCATAGGAAGTTGATGCAGCTCAGTCTCCAATGGCTCGATTGGCTTGGGGGTGTTGTAGAGGATGACGATACGGATCTTGTCAGAGGGGTAATCGAGCTGTTCAAGCGCGTAAAGAGCGCGGTCCATGATGATGTCCTGCTCATTGGGTAGGTAGGCGACGATGAGAAGATCGAGGATGGGTAGCTTGTGGTGTGGCGTGGGGAATAGCCACTGCTTCTCCTGCGCTTGCGTGACGATTGCTCTTGCCTCACGGCAGGGCGTGATACTGAAGAAGGCCTCCAAGACGGTTGTGCCGGCAATGTAAAAGTTGGTGCACATGTATATGAACCAGAAGATGGCAATCAGCCCGTTGCTGCAGTACATGTAGAGGCATACCGAGAAGACGTAGTAGGAGGCGACCAGACCGAAGGGCGTCCACTCAGAGATCCAGGAAGATGTCCGACCGATTGCCTCAGTAGCGATGGAAGGATTTTTGGCGACCGACTTCTCGTTAGCCGTAGGAGAAGTGACCTCCCCGACCTCAATTACGCAGTCCTTCGTGGTGTCAGACATCTTGAAACGAGTGTATGATGTGACAGTAACGATGGAAGAGGTAGTCAAAGCGAATGGTGACTATGATGGAGGGGGTGAGACTACTGACAAGGAGCGGATACAGAACATATATTCGGCCCTTGATTGCACAATTGCTTAGTGCGTATGGTAAACACCGTAGCCGACACGCAGCGACTGTAGAAGGGGCAAAACCGCCGAAGGGTTCATGTTGAAACCGTGATTACCGCCCGTGGGAGCTGGTCTCCATGCAAGCTTCGTGCTCAACTGAGATCAGCATTACCTAGCATCAACAGCGCCAAGTTGTGATAATGAGATTGGAGTGGGTCGGCCTGCACGTTGGCCATGTCGACCCCGGTACAGCTCGACAGGTCGGGAATGGTGAATATGCCAAGTCACATGTCAAACCCACGTCCACAAGTCTGGCGGGCCAACCAGGTGCTTTTTACCAGTTGACCGCAGTTTGGTCGACGTCAACGAACATGCAGGATTGGGCGGGTTGGGGAAGGAACATCGGAGGGACACATGCCAGCCGCTATCTTGCGGTGCATTTTCCTGGCATCCGGTGTCCACGGTGCCACTCAGCCTGCAGAAGCTGAGAGACGGGACACTGCACTGGGTATTGACACGACAATGGGTTCCCGCTGCGGCGTGCTGAGCGCATGAAGCACGGCTGGGACTGGCAGTGTGATGCGGACCCTTGTCGCCTTCCGGAAACGGCTGATATCGGTCGATGCTGGCAACGAAGATCAATGATCGAAACTGGGATGGTGATGAAGTTTCGTCGGGTTTGTTGAGGCAGAACGAGCGCGGGATGCATTGGGAGGAAACGTCTGTGCTAGCGTCGATGCACGGGCAGGAGTGCGGCGCACGTTTCCGACCCACCGACAGCGCGGGCACGGCATCTTCCTCAACCTTCTCGTCTGCACGTCCTACGGCGGCTAGTTAGCCCCATGCTACGACGTCCATTCTGCTTGCTATCAAGTACGGGCCTGCCAAGCAAAGCTTGCATACCTTTTTTGGCCTTGTTGCAGGGCCGCGCGCTCCCCGCTGAGGCAACGCTCCGATCATGACCCTCATGAAGCAGGCTAAGACTTTGTCCAAGATAGGGGACTTTGCAACGCCGTCAACCTGATGCCAATGCTGATCGGAGAAGCAAGGCGGCTCCTCCCCGTCCGGAGAGCAGTGTTGCAAGCTTAGGCCGGGGTCTTTACACAGGCCTTGCACAGCTAGCTGCATGCATATGTCGCAGACAAATACTGCCTTTCTGACTTGAGCAGCGGATCTGTCCCTGTTTCTGTTCAGTCACTCTCTCTCATCAGCATGTTTTCCTCTCATTTGCTCAGTCTTGCCCTTGTGCATATCTTGCCTGCGCTTGCTGATGTCACGCGTGGGCAGGACAATTGTACCTGCGGTTTCTACGACACCCAGACATCAGAGCTCTTTACCGACTCCATCATCGTCTACTTCAACGAGACTACCCAATTACCGATCGACTTCATCGCCGAAGACTTTGCTCAGAAGTATGCAAAGGATTGGGTCCGTCTGCCGTGCATCTGCCTGAAAGTCCATAGCTAACGCTTCCCAGAATGCTGTCTATCGCGAAGGCGCTTCTCCCGACAATCTCAGATTCAACAACGACTCTCTTCAGCTTGTTGTTGAACCTTCGACTGCCGAGCATCTCGTTCGAGGTGCTAGTCTGCGGACAAAGCGACGCGACATCCAGCATGGCTCTTTCCGCACTCTACTCAAGTCTGCAGACATGGATTCTGCGGGCACAGCGGCATCCATGATGTGGAAGTACAATGAGACCGAGATCACCGAGCTCAGTGTCATGAACATGAACAACCGACGAGACCCATGGGTGGGCACCTTTGTCAACAACGAATTCACTACGCGCAACCTCGGAATGAACTACAGCCAGCTTCTAAACAGCACGGCTGCGAACCGTAACTACACTACCCTTGGTGGTGGCCTCAGCAATGGTAGCATCAACCCATGGGAGTTCACCGAGTACAGGATCGATTGGACTGCAGACTACATCAACTTCTACATCGGTGGCAACCTCACTAGGCAGGTCCTACAGAAGAACAACGGTGGCATGCCTTCTGTTCCCTCGGCCATGTTCTTCAAGCATTGGTCAACCGGTAACCGCTACTCCATGCGTGGTCCGCCTGAACGCACAGAGTCTGTTGCCGAAGTTGGCTGGATCCGAATGTTTTTCAACTCTTCTACAATGAGCGTAGATGCTCGCGAGGATTTCGTCGCCAGGTGCCCATTGACTGATGCGTGCTCGATGGACGACATTGAACTCCGCGGTTCTACGCCATATGGTGATGACGCAACAGAAAAATGGGAGCAGTACAAAGGCAAAGACATCAGGCGCATGCCGGCACTCTGGCTCTCCGTGTCATGCATCATATTCTCGACCGTCCTTATCATCCACGCCCTCATCCGACGTCTTGCTCCCAAGCTCAAGAGTGAAGCCCCGAAACCTACCCCAGCCTCCTCCACAGAGCCAAAAGAGTCCGAAGACGAAAAGAAGAATCCATTCAGCGACAGCACTTTCACAGTGGCTTCGCACGAGATCTTCTCTCGTGGTGGTGTCGACCAGAAAACTCCTTCCGCTTCCGAAAAGCGCAACTCAGACGACGACGATATGGCGATCGAGAGACTCCCCGGTACCTCGACTCTCGGTGGCTCTACACCCAAGGATGGTCTCTCCAGACCGAACTCGGTATTCTTCGATAGCCGTGGGCCAACTCCTTTCAACAGCAACTTCAACACTACGCGCGAGGATCTCTACCTACCTATGCCACCGATGCCTGGAACGGCAGTGTCAAGAGGAGGCGACTCTATGTTGACTATGGTCGATCCTCACGCATCAATGATGACCCCAGGCACTCCAGGCACAGCCATCTCAAGAGATCGCAACTCCATGCTCACCTTGATGGACCCGCGCGCCACCATGACCCCATCCGTTCCCATGATCGCTCCCCACGACAAGATTACAATGGAGACCGTCACTGAGTCCGCACTACCAGCTCCTCGTATGCGCCCTCAGCCTCTGCCTCAGCGACAACGTATCGACCATCTTGCTGGTCTGACGGCGCTCTGCTCTCTCGTGGTCACCCTGATGCATTTTGGTCTTACCTTCGTCCCTGCCATCGTCACACCTGGTGCAGATGCACACAACGCGTCTGAGCCATGGGCCCAAAGAATCATCGGTCCGTTCTTGCTCAACCAGATGTGGCTTGGTGTCTTCTTCACAACCTCCGTCCGTTTCTTGACCGCACCTTACTTGCGCAAGGGCAAGATGGATGAAATCGCCAAGGCAGCCGTACGCCGAACACCCCGTCTTATGATTCCTGTCGCTTCGATGGCCCTACTGGAGTACTTCTTCATTGACGTTGGCGCGACCAAGTTCTTGCAATACATTCCTTCGCTGACCTGGTCGACCTGGCCCTACGTGAGCCGCTACAACAACTTCGGCCAGTATATCTCTGAAGTTCTCGAACTCATGTTCCTCGTCCCCAACGCCGTCCCGCAAATCACTCTGCACTACTGTACCGGTGTCCTCTGGACCATCGCCGTGCAACTCCAAGGTTCCTGGCTCGTCCTTCTCGGTGCTGTCGTAGTCTACGAGATCAAGACACCATGGAAGCGCATGTGCTACTACGCCTTCTGCCTCATCAACCACTGGTACGCTCAGTCTTGGGGCACATACCTCTGGCTCGGTCTGCTCCTTACCGACCTCGACGTGACCTACAAGTGGAAAGCGTTCCTGGCCACACGACCGGGAGCATACTACGCCACCATCACCTTCTTCTGGGCCTGCGTCGGCGCCAGTTTCGCCGTCAACGTCATTCCTAACTGGGTCGACACGGACTTCAACTTCTCGACTGCGGAACGCGGCATCCACCCCGACCCTGTAACCGGCGTAGCCATTCAGGACACAGACCAGGCAGGCTACCCGCCATACTACACGCCGCGTCTCAACGGTGTGCTCTTCGCAGGCGGCATGCAAGCGATTGTCGAGCTCTCCGCCGCGGTACAATGGGTCCTCTCCACGCCTCCTTTCCTTGTGCTCTTCCCCCACGTCTTCACCATCTACCTGCTCCACGGTCTTGTTTTTTGGACATACGGATCCTGGCTCATGGTCGCACTTGCCGAGCGCGGATTCAGCTACGGCATCAACGTGACCATTGTCGGCATAACATCCTACGGTGTGCTCTTCGCCTGTCTCCCCATCGTCACGCCCATCATCGAGGCGCTGGGTAAAGACATGACGGCATTGGTATGGATGACAGCAACGAAGAAGTCGCCACCGAGACGTCGCACGCTGTTCCCCTTCCCGGAGGACCTCTTTACTGGCCGCGCTGTCAACGCCACTGCGGACGACAAGAAGGACGGCGGTGATGTGGAGAACGGCATGGGAAACCGTGCCTCTGATGGTAGCACCCTCAATGGAAGTACTCCGAGTAGCGGCCGCCCCAGCAACGACAAGGGCAAAGGTGTTTCCACCACGGTGATGGAGTACAAGTTGAAGGCGTTCTCCACCGATGAGGATAGGAAGGACACGCATCCTTCGGCACGCATGAGCCACTTCTCAACAGACTGATGACTAAAGCTCTGTTGGTCGACTGGGACATGCAATACCCAGAAAATGTTTAATGCTGGGTGGCGTTTATTTCGTGTTTTTTATCGTACACAGTTGTGCTTTTCCTTTGCGGTCTTTTTCGTTGTAGTTATTACTCTGGAATATCGATTTAGAAGTTCAAGAAACGTCCATGTCTCAACCTGATCAACTTGTATAGTGACATTGCTTACGACTTCATATAAGGCGAGTTTGCGTTTGCCATGATACCATGCCAAGGATCAATGGGAATGCTGATGATGATGATCTATCATTGCTATTCAAAGGGCTAGGACTGCTATTTCGTGTCTGCGCCTTTCAGGCTCTACCCAATTACGATCCAATACACAATACAACACAGAAGGGAAAAAACAGCATCGTGACAGCCATTGCAAGGAAAGCAGCTCAGTGATGCTTACTCGACGATCTCCAGCTCGCCCGTCCTGTGCTTGGCAAAAGTGTCCTTGTGTTCGTGCCAGATGCGCATCAGCTCGTCGACGTATTGCTGATGTATCTCGTTGATGTAATCGTTGTCTGGGTGCGTGTCCTGCATCACCCTGATCGGGCGACCGACAACGATGTTGATGGGTCTCCGGTACGGCATCATGCCTACGTCGTAGTTGAAGACACCCCTCGCGTGGAAGATGGGTACCGTAAAGCCCATGAACTTCTTGACGAGCATCTGGAACTTGTGTATGTAGGGATGCGAATCGGTATCGAGTTGGTCGTAGACGTCGTTTTCGCCGAAGGCGAGGACAGGGACGAGGTCGGCGCCGGTGCGTATGGCCATCTTGACAAAGCCCTTGCGGCGGTTGAGGACGAGCTTTATGGAACCGGGGCGCGCATCGAGGGATTCACGAGCGCCGCCCACGACGATGGTGATGGCGCGGCCCATGCCTTCGTTGTTATAACCGCCTTTGGAGAGGGTGTTTTCGCAGGACTCGCGAGATACGGAGGCCATGCCGAGACGAAGGGCGTATTCGCGATAGATGGGGTAGCGGAAGTTGGAATCGAGGGTCAGCAGGGCGTTGGTGATGCCAGGGAAGAGCTGCGAAAAGCCAAGCGCTTCCGTTGCAAAGGCAGCGAAGGCGCCATGGGAGATGATGCCATGTGGGTGGTAGCCGAAGATGTACTTCCTAGTAGGCTCCAGCTCCTGGGAGCGATGTAGGCGGGCGGGGTAGTATGAAGCGAAGAGCGACCAGACGGGCAGCCGGCGGAACCAGTCGCTGCGGAACGACAGCTCGCCCGACGTGCCCGCGTTGGAGAAGAGGACGTAGATGGTATACGGCAGGAGGATGGGCCAGAGCAGGGGTATGCTGCATAGGAAGAAGAAGATGGCAAGGCCGCCGACGATGCTGAGCGTGTGCATGAGGACGGCGAGGGTCTGGAGGCGGCGCTGGAGGGGGACGTTCATGGGCGCAAAGCGTATTCTGCGACGGTCAGCATTGTACGCCTTGAATGAGGAGCATGTCAACTTACTTGCTCTGGGACCATCCCGCGCCAGCCTGTCGTCCTGTGGTGAGCTCCGAGTTTCTGCGCTTGAGGTCGGTTCTGCGGTCTGCTTTGGCGACCTGAAACTCCTGCTGCGGCTTCACACTCGTCAGCACATCGCCATTGCCCTTGCCATTTCCATTCGTGTGTGCTCCGTTCATGTCTTTCTGTGCCTGCTCGCCCTGTTTGCGGCCGAGCGACCCGTGAGAGCCGCGCGATGAGACGCGACGATGGCCCTTCACTGTTGGACTCCGGGGCTCCTGACCCACGCCTTCGAGCGATGTCTTGTCTTCTTCAGAGGGGACCTTGACGCCATTGGTCTTTACCTCATTGGCCTTGCCCAAAATCTTCTTCCCGTTGTGTTCGGCGGTGCCGTCGGTGCCGTTGGCATGTGATTGTGGCTGCTGGGGCTCCAGGGCCTCTTCGGCGGCGTCGGCGTACGACTTGGGCGGCAGATGGTGCTCAGCCCGCTCTTCAGGCGCCGAGGGCTCGGGATTCAGCGACATGGCTAGCGATGGGCTGGGACGGGAGCAGTTGGGGGGAGATGCTTCGTAGGGTGGGTGCAATGGGCATGTTTTGGGTTTTGTTGGCGCGCATAGCGTGCGTTGGACCTTCCTGACATTCCGCGCGTGGAAATGACGTACCTCGGTGGCTGCGTGGTTCTTTCCACGGCCCGGCAGGAAGCCGACAAACAGGAACATCAACAGCCACCTCTCAACACTTTGATCCATCAATTACAAAGTGCACGCCTCTAACAGTCCGTCGCTTTAATCCATTTCGCTCGATGCAGACAGATTACCTGCTTCTCTATGACCCCATCGTTCCTTCTCCATGCCAGCTGCTCGCTCCTACTTAGCCAACAAGCGAGGGTGTGGCGCATGCTCCACCGCGGCCTCGAAGCCTTCGACACCGCGTCTCACATGTTTGCCACTTCCTGATTCGTCAATATCAAGACATGCTCTTACTGCGCTGCCATGATGCTCTTTCCTTATCTGCAACTCAAGCGCAAAGAGCATATGTCTCCTGACTGACAGTTCGTGTTACTTGTTCCTATTGGAGAGCGAAACCTGAAACATGTCCTTCCAAGCTACAGCAGCACACTCGTCTCGCATCACCAAGCCAAGAAGAAAAAGTGCCGTCGCAGCACTGGGTCTCAAACGAACAACTTCATTACCCTCAGCAGCGAGTTCAAAAAGGCGGTCGCTACCGAACGACACTACCACTCCCTTTGATGATGACGAGGAACTAGATGATACCGGTGTGATAGCCTCTCTTTCCGATGACCTAAACTTTCGCGATGTCCCACAGTACATGGAGTACATCCGCAACAGGATGTTTAGCGACATGCCAGAGAAGGCCGGTATGAACTCGACCAGGATAGCAGAGGTTTTGGATTTTCGGAGAAGATTGCCACCGTTTGTCACGGTAGCGCATATCGACGCACTCAGCACCTCGTCAACGCGGATTGAGCGGGAAATTGCTGAGCTAGCCAGAGCAGGTATCCTGAGAAGGGTGACGATACCGAATCGGGGGGTTGGTGCTGCTGCAGTGGGTGATGGTATTGCTTCGGTGAGAGAGTGGCAGAACCTCGTGCAATCTCATGCTGAGCTACCTGAAGATCTGAAAGGTAATCAAATTCGCCAACCACCCTGTTATCTGTCACTGACATAGCATCAGAAAAATACATAACAGCCATGAACACCAACCCGATATCTACATCCATCCCCGGCACAACCTTCACCTCTCCCCAGCTATCCGCCCTAGTAACCTTTGGCTTCCTCACCTCGGCCTCAAACTACCCTTCCCACACCTCGCTTTTCGCCTCTCCGGGCGCCAGCTCACTCCTCGCCGTCTCCACATCCGGATCCCGCCACGCAGCCGGTTCTCTAGACGCCGTCGGCGGCACGCAAGCAACCCAGCACATCCACGGCGGCACTTCATTATCTGGATCCCGCCCATCCGTAGCAGCACAGTACAACTTCTCCCTGCCCAACATGGGCACACACATTAAGCTGCTGGTTGATGCACGAAACCACCTACTCACTCTGCTGAAGAAGACAAAGCATAGAGAGATGCCACTTGATGTCCTGCGTGAGAGATGGGACGGTAATGTCGCGGCGCATGATATCAAAGCGGAGAGGAAGAAATTGAGGGGCGAGTTTGCAGGCGTACTACCTGGGCGAACGAAGAAATGGAAGACATTCTATGGGATGAGGTTTGAGTGGGTCTTGGAGGAATGTCTAGGTGCTGGCTTAGTTGAACTCTTTGAGACCGGTAGCGTTGGTAGAGCTGTGCGAGCGATATCTTGACTTGCACTCGCTTTCTCATGTTGTTTCGCAACCAGACCTGCTGCACGTCCAATCGTTATCAGCTCAGGTGGACTCAACGATCGACATCCCACATTCCTCCACGCGTACGACCCAACGTCGATCAGTATACTTGAAACATAAAGTGGGACTGATGACGCATACCAACACACCATTAAGCGCAAGGGATGCCAGCATCAGTTTGGTCAATTATTCATTTCTTTGTACGATGCTGCACTAAACTGCTCTGCTATCTGCAATTTGTCTTGGTACATGTTTGATACCAAAAGTGCTGACCTCCATCCTGCGTGATATGCTTCATAAACTCCTAACCCCTGCTGCACTGATGTAGCCTCATCGCGTGAGCATGACAATCTGGTTTCGTTCATTCATCGTAACCGTACGCCTGAACTGCTGGAACATGAAATACGAGTTCGAGATAATCAGGTGAAAACGCCATAAAGTCCACGTCGTGGAATGCAATCTGCCCAAGTCGGCAGAGAAAGACGTTGGTAAAACGATCGTAGTGCATGCTTCCAGTAGTGATAGTTGCACATGACGATGCTTTCCGAGTTATGATGGTGCCAGACGCAGTAATCGCCGTTACGTGCCTGGTTTCCACGAAAGCTGTCTTTATAATCCTTCGATCGCTCATGGCCATGAGCGATACGAAGACCTGGTATAGGGTTGTTCTGGAGTATGAAAGTTTCCGTTTCGTAGGCGGTAGAGTACTGATACACGATTGTGAAGGAGTCTGACGTCTCATCTATGAGGTAGATGTCCTATAGATCGTGGGGATTAGCCACTACAAAGCAAGGATGTGAACGATATGACCTACCGGAGATCTAAATGTCAAGTCATGTAGAGAAGCTAGTCCATGTAGAAATCGCCCTTGAGGATCCGCTCCTGCATGGCATCAGGCACCCTAGGCTTGGGCATCTCACGAACGGGTGGCTCCATGATCGTAACGCTCTTAGCACGCTGGTGCGTCGGACCGGAAGGGCTCAGCATGGGAGGGGGCCCGGAGATGGAGCCTCGCTCGGCTCGCGATCGGAGGTTCTCAGCGAAATTGTAACCTTCGCCTGTTGAAGACGACGTTAGCGAGTAGTTTCCAAGTATGTTCTCGGACTGCTCTGCAATGGTGGAGGGCCAGATGTGTGATATGGAAGTAGATCGCCGCGAGTGTGCATGGGTAAAGGGACAAAGCAGGGTAGCGGAAGAGGGCAATGACTGTGACAATGAAGACAGACCTCGACCTCGACCAGTCGGGGGAGAGGAAGCTTTATGGATGGGTGGTCTACCATTTGGGTTCCCAACGCCTCCGTTGCTCTGCCTAACATCCCGCATTGCACGAGCTCCGAAGCTCAGCCGTCGAGCAAAGGGTGTGGCTGGGTTGCTGCTGCTAGCAGATGTGGAAGGGGCGTAGTCATCTTCGAAGGGGCTCTCGTCGACCGAGCCAGAGTTGGCGCTGGAGATGCTCTCGGTTCGGGTTCGCGGGGTCTGGAGGAATGGGGACGTCTGGCCAGGCGAAGCACCCAGACCGATAGTGGTGAGCGAAAGCCGCCGTCTCTGAGCGTTGGCAGCAGCTGTCGTGATGGGGCCCGTGGCAGCCTGTCCCCCGGATTGCTGGCCTACATAGCCGCTTGACCGGCCGAACAGGTCCTGGAACGTCTGGCTGGTCACTGAAGCACGTCGGCGAGGGTCCGGCGAGGCGAGCGGGGGAGAGTTCCGGTCATTGGAGGACATGATGGGCGTGGCAACGAGGTTTAAGAGAGGTTCAGAGTCTGTATGAAGTGCTCAATTGAGTTGAGGGGTCGTGCGCGTAGAGCAAATCAAGATGGGGTGCGTAGAGAAACAAAGCAAGGGGTGGGATGGTTGATAAGTCGCTAGGCGCACGGACGGGGTGTAGTACGTCAGTCAGCGGGGGTTGATGGCGTGATAAGCGATTTACGTTCGCCGCAGGGAAACCGCGTAGTGTAGGATAGACTAGCAGAACACGTGTCCGATGTTGCAACAAGACAAGAGAAGAAGGTCGAAAAGAAGAGGAGCAGGAATGATAGACAGGAGAGTAATATGGAAGCAACACTGGGTGGCTTGGCTGCGCTTGCCAAAGGATGCCCATCTGCGCTAGGGCCGCGAGCGGCTTAGCGTCAATCCCTTCCCCGCAGAACGTGGATGCACGATGCGTGGCCCTTTCATCTGACATCCAACCACATTCGAGGGCAACTCGAGCCTAGCCGCTGCACTCCCCGCAGTCGAGCCCTTTGACCCACCCTCAGTGCCCACAACGACTATCGCGATCAGCACCGACACGGTAAGTTCCTAGCTAGCATGAGCTTGGTATGAGCTATCTCGCCACCTGGGTGCTTCACATGTTTAAGTCCATGTGTACATAGTCATGGCACTTGCTCTGCACAGATCGAACCGACGGCGCCTATATCATGTCCGCATCTGTTCGGAATCTTCCCGGAGCGGGTGTCTGCTACATGCAACCGCCTTCTGTGGGGTGGCGGGTCCTGGATGCAGGTCCAGGTTGTGCGGAGCCTGCGGAACTTCTGACAAAAGCAGCCTCCATAAGACGTCGCATACTGCGGGGAATATACAGTAAGCGTCATATGCGCCATTCCAGTGAGCGCGAGCAGAAGGGGAAGGTTTGTCGCTAGTTTGTGGATTTCTTGATTCCCACACTGGAGCAACACCCACTATCTCGAAGCCCAAATGCGCGCAACATGAACGACACCCACTTGGGCCACATCGTGTGTAGGCCAGATGGGTTCCACGAACTTAGCGTTTGGATAAGCGGCCAGTTACACGTATAGATGACAGAGTCGTTGTACGACATGTAACTGGGCCATGCATGATTGGCTGCTGTGGACCTCCGGTGCCGACCTGTTGTCTTGAATGCGACAAGATGCAGACTCCCGACATCCACACCGAGATGAAGCTTGGTCTAGCACTTAGTGTTACAGATACATGGATCTCATGGTGCATGGGGACAGTCTATCTCCTACGCTTAACAAAGCGCGAGAGCCTACAGCATGCGAAGCTCAGCTACGAACTGCGCCAGATCCACTTCGTTCGGTCCGGTCTCGTCTTGAGTCAGTCAGCCATCGGCCACGCTCCCAATTCCGCGGAATCCTTCTACATATCGGAGCTTGGCACTGTATGAATGCGGAGCCGGTATCAGCTGAGATCTGCAGTCTAGGGGGCGCACTCCACCGCTTTTGTGTTTACTATGCTAAAACCAATTACGCATTGACCTTTCAATTTGAGTGAGCTCGTTCTACTTCGCACTATGCGGACAATGATGGATTTGCAGCGTACGGCGCCGACGATGGACCGCTGTATAAATGTGTTTGTGTAAACTATGGATACAAGGAGTGTAGAGAAGAGAAAGTGGTACACCAATTGTGCCCGGCTAAAAGCACGGCAACATCAAAAGCTCCGCAAGCAACCGGTCAAAAAAAAAGGCAAAGGAAAGAATCGGAGATACATAGAATCATTCGGTTACCTAAAAACCGAAATCGGGTGGCCTGAAGGAAAGACAGAAAGCAACATAACAAAGGCCAGCGAATACAGACCGAAGTCCGGCGACCTTGAGTATCCAAATGAAGAATTCAACTAGCGTGCGGACAACCGTAACGTCGTAAGGAAAGACATGAAGGTATTAAAAGGTGCAAAAAGTCACAGAGAAAGGAATGGAAAAAGTGCACAAAGCCGCCAACGCCAGACCAAAAGGAAAAGTGGGACGACTACATACCAACTCAACTGTTGTGTCGAGCACGAGGTAGGCCGCTTGCAGATTGACATTACTGCATTGCTCGCTTCGATTCTCGTTCGTGTACCTCCGAACCCGACCTCTTGCGATTCTCGTAGACGACATTGCGGAAGAGAGCCATGTAATGAGTGGGCGCATGAGAATCTGTTAGCTTGCGTTCGATGTCTTGTAGCATTGCCCAATGATTACGGTATACGTCTTCCTGAGGCAATGACCCGAGTGCATCGAGAACAAATGGCGGGTCGTCATCTGATGCTGCTCCAATCAACGCAACGTATAGGTTGCTTTGAACAGGGTCTGATAGGGCCTCCATCACACTCCACTTGACGCCTTCATATGCATTCTTATCGCGGTCCGTAACACGGTCGAGAATCGTAACAAGAGCCGCCGCTGCTCGGACGGCCACGTCCTCGACGTCAGCATGGCGTTGATAGAAGTCATCAATGGCTTTGACTAGTGATGTCAACTTCTGTGCACAACTGGAGACGTCGAACCGAGGGGGGCCTTGAGAGAGGTTGTATGGTCCCTTGGCTATGTACTCATCCAAAGCGTCGAAGGTGGAAGTAATGCGCTTGTCGATCTTTTCGAAGAAGACACGGCTTTCGAAGTCCGGGTCGATGATCTTGCGCATTTGGAGATATAGGCTGGGATACCAGTTTGCGTACTGCGTAAAGAGCTCTGTCAACTCCTGGTACTTCTTGGACCGTTCGGAAGTAAGAGGCGACTCGGGATATTGAAACTCTCCAGGAAGTGCATCTTGTGGCTCGTAGCATGAAAACATATCAATGACTGTCTCCTTCAAGTCCTCGTCTTCAGGCAGATTGTCATCCCGATAAACCCACTTCAGGTCGTTGGCGATATTGGCTAAGCCTTTGGTGTCCAGTAGTTCCGCAGGCTTGACGTCTTCGATCTTCGAGCCATCGGGAGAAAGGTGAAGAGGCGTCTTGACCATATCGTCTGGAGAAGTTGAGATGATCTGGTCTCCGACCCAATAGATATGCTGGGGCTACTTTTAGTGATGCGTCAATGGTTGTGTATGCGAGAGCGTACCTTGCACGCGAGACCTTTTTCATTTGCGCCACACGTACACTCAGGTCTTCGTAACTTCCCACCCATCGCCACAATGATGTCGTCGTCAAGATGGAAGAACTTCTTTGGGCTGCCATTCGGGCTATAATCATCTTCCGAGACTGCGCAGTACTTGAGCCTGATATCGCTACCTTCCAGTCCTCTTTTGGCCCGCCTTCGTAGGTCGGTGTCGAAGGCCGAGACATTGTAATGAAGGTTCTTCGTTGATATAACCAGGGAAGGCGTAGGGGAAACGGTGGACTCGACGGATGGTATGGGCTGATCTTCCTCAGAATGCCCCGATGATTGTGTACTAGCTCTTGCGGCCCTTGCGGCCCCGGCACGAGTGGTAACCATATCCTCTCCGAGAGAGAGCTTTGAGAATTGCTCTGCTGACATGGAGAATCTTCGTTATGGGGTACTTTCATACTAAAAGTCCAGTAAGGAGCTATATATCAAACCAACTCCCCCAGCTCCACGCCACCATCTTAGTTGATCCATCGTGTAGGCAGAGCATGTCCTCCATCTCGCGACGGCGCTTAACGAGTAGGCCTTCCGTGCCGTAAGGCATTCGTACGTGTGAAGCGGATGTGGCTTGCTCGGGGAGAACCGAAAGTAGGGCAGGAAATCTGTCAACGCCGCAGTACTGCCTGGCTTACTAGAACGAGTGCGGTAGGGTGACCACGGACATTTGCCGCGATTCCGTGCACGTTGGTGTCTTTATCGCGTCAATCATCTGCTTTTGGCCAGCATAACTGTCATAATACCCACTTGCTCACGAGCATTCCTCGTTGTGCACCAATGACATTGCATCGGTAGACCCAATGCCCAGTCTGCTTGAGGCGAAGCGATGAAAGCTTTAACCCGACGCGGTTAAATTAGGGGCGGCCGACGATCAAGGAATTGCCTTCTCCAGAGAATTATCTCGTTTTGCCGCCGGACCTTAATGTCAGAAATGCCGCTAAATGGTCAAGCTCAGCTATCGCAGGCTGAGTCGCAGTGATAATGCAAGGCACGGCGTTGGCGCACCGCAGCGGAGGCGAGGCTCGTGATCCAGCTTGCAGCAGGAATGCTACTTCCATGCAAACCCGAATCCGTGCCGACACGCTGTACACGAGAAGCTTCGCTGCCAGGGATAATTAATGTAATAGCAAGCCTGGTGAACTTGCTCAAGCCGTAGGCAGCATCGGTCCGTAGTGGTGGAGTAGCGAGAACTGACGTTACTCAGCCATGATGTACGGCGCGCGCGAACCCTGTAACTACCAGTCAATATCTGGACCTCGAACCGTTATAAGGCTGACTGGAATGAAAGGAGTAATACGCTTCGAGTTAAGCTTCTGACCGCATAAACATCTATTTCATGCGTGGCACATTCTGATGATGTCCACTTTGTTGAGGATGCCTTGGGCCGCGCATCAACGACCTAGATAGCCAGGTAGCGCTCGCGACTGTGTTGCACCGACGTAATTCACTAGCAGTAGCGACGGCTTTGGGGGCTGTGGAAATGCCCAGGTGTCGAGCGCGTGCCATCGCTGGTGGATGCATCGTGTGCATCCATCATGGTTCCGAGGTTTGAGGATCAGGTCGCGTCGCGAAGCCCGTCTGCACCCACAGCCTCACCGTTCGCGCAGCGGGCTACGACGAGGACGTGAACTCTGCCATGCGATCACAAGCTCCAGGTTTCCATGACGGCTTTCGGGAATATTTTTAATCAATGGGGCGCCTCTTGCATGAGCCATGGATGCGTCCATTCAGCAGTTTCGACTAACCGCCGTGCGAGTGCAAGAGACGGAACGGCCCCGGACGAGCAACAATGAAGATCTAACAGGTACGAGGTGTTGTCACAGATTGAGACAAGCCCCCAAAGTCGAGCGGCGCAGTGTGTTCATGCTTGGAGTGGGTGAATGTTTGCGAGGCGCGGATGTCTGCAACGGCTTCCAGCTGTTGTGTTAGGTCATGGCGTGACGGCGTGGATCCCAGGCACAACACTCGGGATCCGCGCTAGCAGCCTGGGGATCCACCACACGGGACCGGCTCCGATCAGAAGTTGTTGGAAGCATCGATTGTTGCTGCCTCGCCCAAATTAATGCGATGTATTATGCAGATGGGGCCATCTCTGTGCGATGGAGAACATCCAGGTAGCAGGCAGGCACGGACGGCAGGTTGCGATACCGCCCAGGTGTGGTAGTCGACCTCACGCGTCACTGCAACAGAAGATCGAAGCTGAAGGATTTAAGGTGCAGCAGGTCTGCAGCACGGGTTTGTTGGTATACGAGCCTAGTCACAAGCGACCTAGTCTTCTGTGCCATCGATGCAGCACAGAAGCAGCTAGACCCACTGGCGCGGGGTCCAAAGCTGACATCTGCTCAAGCACCGAGGATACGCATAACACATACCATCCACACCATCACGCAGATTATCGTTACTCAATACACTGTTCGCATCTCTTCATCGAATTAGAGCTATTCATTGCAACCGAGCGGCAAACATGTCTCAGCCCACGGCACCCTCTATACCTACATTCTATCGCATATTCTTTACATACCTCGACCCCATCATCTGCGCTTGGGGCGCAACCATGGACTTCTTCATGCCCACTGTCGTTCTCTCTTCACATATCCCCTCCCCAACCCCAGACATCGGCCACGCCATGATCCTCAAGCAACGTGGCGGAGGCATGCTAAATTTCGGCATCATGTCTGCTGTCCTGCTACGATACACGAACGACATGAACGTCTGGCGCATTGTCCAGTTGTCGTGCTTCGTTGTCGATCTGGCGTACTATTGGGCAGTCTGGGAGGTGTTGGAAAAGCAGGGCAGACTAAGCGTAGGCACCTGGCGGGCGGAGGATTGGGGAAGTATAGGCATTACGGCGTTTGCAGGGCTGGTCAGACTAGCATTCATGGCAGGGGTGGGATTTGGTGAAGCCTCAAGGAATGACAAGAAAGACTTGTAGGCCTTGAAGAAGAATTCCTACTACAAGACTCATTACGAGCGTATGAGCGCAAAAGAGTTGTTCGGTGCGAGATCATATTTTGTTCCGCTTGTCTGCTCATCATTGCCAGTCGCGATCCGTGGTGTTGATATAATTGCTGGGCTGTGCTCTGCGTTTACAGCTATATTACCCCGGGACCCAGCGCGAGCCACTCGGCTATGTCTTGCCAACCGTGTGCTACACTTGGTGCTGACGCCTGAAGCCTTTGCAGCTCAGCTGCGAGCACGACTGCCTGTCTTGATCCAATCCTCAATGCAACAAAATGGAGAATGCCAATGACCCATTGCCGCATTTGATGCGAAATAAGCACACACGTACCCACTGCATACAGTGGCTGGACGAGCTGCATTAGTCTCGGTGAGATGACTGAATCGATAAAGGTCCCCGGTTCTCTCATGATAGGACCATCCTTTGTTTCATCTTCGGGGGCCAATCCAGCAGCAGAGAAGACCGGGGATGGCACCATGCCGATGGTCTGGGGAACTGCGGCAATGATTGCGGCAACGTTAGCTCGTAGCACATTCTCCTCATGCTGTATACATGCTTTTAAACTGGCAGCGTCGTAGAGCGGGGAAGTTTGTTCCTCACGAACCCTCATCAGGTTTGCTCTGATGATATCGTGTACTTGAATTCCAATAAACCGGGTGTAATTCCACAACTGCGCCATGACGGGAACGAGGCAGATGCTGTATGTTTTTCCACAGTAATGAACTGAAGGTACATCAAGATGGACCCTTGTTGGATGCCAGGCTGCAGGTAAAAGAGCCTTGATATCCTCTAGCTCTTGACTGAGATTTCTCGCGCGGTTGATTGTTTCCACGGGATCTCGGCTCTTGTCTTGACCGAGTTTGACGACTGCGTCCATGACGTGCAGAATGCCGATCATGAATTTTTTAACAAGCTCGTTGAATCCCGATTCCAGGGGGATGCTGTCGTACAGCTCTTGCAAGTGCTCTAGATATTGGTGTGCGATGTTAGTTCGTGTATTACATGCAGTCCGCCTAGGATTGTGACTAACCTGGAATACCCGTCCCTAGTTCAAGCGTGAAGAATAGAGCGACGCCGTATGACTGCTGGAATATTCGCCGTCCAAGTTCTGTCTCGAATTGCGACTTGCCGCGTAACATGAAGAGGGTGTAAGCCCCGCTGACGTGCTTTGACCACCTATCGATGGAACTCTTATCTGTGTATACCGTGCCCTCGTACATGCCAAGTAGGATGACCGAAACCAAAGTGCTATCTTTGACCGCGGCTTCGTGCGACATGAGCGCTCTGTTTGTTTCCTCCAATGCAGAACCGTATGCGATACGCGCTTTTCGCATGACGGCAGGAGACTTCGCTGCATTGGCGAAGATTGCTAGACTTAGGGCGCGGAAGCTCTCACGAAGCGTACCCTCGATATTCGGCCGTGACAACAGCTGGGGAATCCATTCGAATTGGCCTCCTTGAGGGAAATCGGCAGCGCCTGCATAGTTGGTGAGGAAGAAGCCTTGCGCTTGGGCGTCGATATTCAGCGTGGGTTGCAAGGCCATGATCTCAGCCTTGGGCGGACTCTGCACCGGATAGATCCGCTGCACGCTTCTGATCCTGTTGGGTTCTCCACGCCCCAAAGGTGTTCTTGGTTCTTTTGATTTGGCAAGCTCTTCGTAACGCTGTTCCGCTTTCTTTGCCACGACGCGACTCTCATTCTTGAACATTAGGGAAGCCACGTCGCGGTATCCATGGCATTCTTTGCCTGCACGGAGACATTGCGAACAGGAAGGCCGCTTCTGGTCACACTGGAACAGCGGATTAGTGGCCCAAGTATCTACTCACGCGTGCATTACATACTTTGATCCTGCGGTCCCTACATGTCTTGCAACCTGGAGAAGGTCTGCCAACATTGGGCATTTCGAGAAATGATGACTAATTGCCCGGTGGTGATACGACGCAGTCCGGACCCGCACTGCTAAGTTCTCACCTACATCGATGATGGGAAGAAGGGAACGCCACGTTTGTGTTTGGGGAAAGTAAGCGAGCAGCAAGGAATGCAAGAACCGCTCCCGGGCCTATGTACCCCACTATTGAATCGTGACTAGGCCGGACCGCAAATGGGCAATTGTGGCGAGCCCCCCTTGCTTTAATTTCACAGTAGACTCAACAATCGCACGACGCTTGCTGCCGCACCAAAGCTTGAGGCCGCGTAAGATCACAGCACACTAGCATCTGCAGAAACATATTCTATTACGATGAAAGATACATCCTCCATTTACGACAAGTCGATAATTCGTCACACATAATATTTACAAATCATAAAGCCTCCGTGGCGGATCTCACAGCTCAAATAGCATCCCTAGAGTTGACCTGCTCAAGATGGGCCGAGACACCCTTTTTCTCGGTATAATCGCTCTCGGTATCACTGGAATGGAAGCTGTCAACGACCGTGCTGCTAAACTTCCTAGCCGGGACACGCTTCTCGAAGAGGATATCGAGCTCTCCGTAAGTCCTGCCCTTTGGCTCGGGAAGACGGAAGAACGCCCAGATAAAGCAGCAAAAGCACGTTCCGGCGTAGAAAAGACCACTCTTTGCGCCCCAATTCCAAGCACCGGGGTTGAGCATACGTGGAGTAATAACATTGCCGATGATAGAACCGATGTTGTAGAAGTTCCTGGCCAAGACGACAGTCTTTTGGCGAAGACGAGTGGATGGAATCTCTGCGACGATGGAGTAACAGACAGGTCCGACCGTACAGTTGTATGCGGCTGCAAAAAGCAGGAGCATGGCGCCGATACCCCACTGCGCGCCAACGTTGCCGGCTGGAATGAAACCGAGACCTCCGATGATACACAACAACATAACCATGGCGAGATCGCCATACACGTACAATGTGCGGCGTCCTACACGTTGGATGAGGATCCAGGCCATGAAGACACCCACGCCACCAATTGCGTATTGTCCTAGACTCATGGAGAACGCATCCGCGTCGCTAAGGCCTGCTTGCTGGAAAAAGTATGTTGAATAACCGATAAGACCTGCTCCGCAGAAGGCCTGCGTAAACCATGCCATGGCGGCGATTTCAGTTCGGCGGAGATCGGTACCCTTGAAACAGTCCAAGTACGAAGTACCTTCAGAGACCGCCATCTCCATGGCGTTGGTGTGGCGCATCATAGCAATGGTCTCATCGGCGTTGAAGTCAGGCAGCTTTTCGGGTGATGTGAGGCGCATCAACATCTTCTTTGCTTCTTCGCATCGGTCTTTCCGTACAAGCCACCAGGGAGATTCAGGTGCGAACGAGATGCCAATCATCAACGGGACAGGCCAGAGCCACTGCAGGGCGTATGGGATGCGGTATGCCCATTGGTCGGGGCGCTCGGCTACACCCTTCAAAACGCCAGAGGCGAGGAATTGACCGATGACCCAGCAGAGGTTGACGTATGTTGTAAGAATTGGACGAAGCGGCACCGGTACGACTTCGGCGGCATAGGTGCAAGTCAGGGTCTGGAATACACCCCATGGGATACCGCACAGGATGAGACCGCATAGAAGCATGGTGATGTTCTGCGCGAAGAAGACGATGAAGATGAAGAAATTCACAGCGAAGAGCGCGCCGATCATTGTCTTCTTGTAGCCGAAACGATCCGCGATGAGACCGTTCAGGAGCAGACCTGTGAACTCTCCAACGTATGCACCGTTTGTGAGGCCCGCTTGCCACGCAGCGGTGAGTTCGAAGGTGCCATCTGCAAGTTGTTCGCCAAACTTTTGCTTAAAGGCAGGAACCGCCATCAGGTTGGCGATCAAGACCTTGTCGAAGCCTTCCATGATGATGGCTGCGGAGAGCAGGACGGACCAGGCGATGGCCTTTGGGTATAGCTTGACACCCTGGCGCAGGGTCATCTGCTGCTCTGATCGAGTCGCGTTGCCGGCATCGTGGGCGACTTGTTTGATGTCCGTGACGGCGAGTGAAAGGCGGCGTGCCTGTTCGGCGTCGATAGCGACGACACTGCTGTTGCGGCGAGACATGATGGTCGTGTCCGAGGATGAGACGATGTCCAGGTGGCTTGACAAATGTGGGTATGTCCAAAGGATAAAGTAGGATGCTGTGGGTCAGACCCAGACTTCTCCTAAACGTGGAGCTGATGGGACTCGAAGCTGGATGGTGATCTCTCCTGGTGGATACCGTCGTTCTACTTATACAACTTCACGACCCCAGACACGCGATACCCATGCATAGATAGAGCTCGTGCCAAGTCAGAAACCGGGGATGGTGGAGGCAGTCAAGGGATGCGGGGAGGACGCCACTCTTGCAGCTGTGAGGCCATCTTCATCGCGCAGCACTATGGCTTGAAAGGCTAGGCTGTTGCTGGTGAGGCCCGCCGACACGGGTGTGCCATCGAAAACTCGGAGCAGGAGTGAAGGTCGTGATTCGACAAGATGCCGGACCGAGATTTCAAGGTTGCGTGCACGAGCCCCCAAAGCCGAAGCGACCATCACGTGTGGCACGGAAATGCGACTGAGCGTTCCCGCTAACGCGGTTTGCCTTTCATCTCGGACCGAGAGCATGAATCGATAGCCTGTCGCGCCCACCATCTCCCCGCATGCATCCTCGCTTAAATCCCGCAATATCGGACACGCGGGAAAGAACGTTGAAACACCATGCGATGGAAGACATCTGTGGGGAAGACTGTTGCTGGGTTGTGTGGGGATCGCCATCCGTAGACACGATCCGGCTTCGAGCCAATCGTCATTGTACCGAGAAACTTTCCGGTGGGGGGAATCTCCACGTACGGTCCAAACACAGTGACCAGATCTCAACGACTACTCTCCATCTCATAAGATCCCATTGCAAGACGCTTATAAGAAAGCCACTGGTGCCATTGCAAGCCACCAAAGAAACGCTTGCCCTCATTGACGCTGCGTACCATCTCTACCCACCATACCTAGGTAATCAAAATTACCCCAAAGAGCACGGGGATCCAGCAGCAACACAATGACCGTTCCTCAAAGACCTTGGTGGAAAGATGGTGTTGTATACCAGATCTACCCCGCTTCTTTCAAAGACTCCAACGGCGACGGCATTGGTGACCTCAATGGCATCATTTCAGAGCTGGACTACATCCGCTCCATTGGTGTTGACGTCATCTGGATCTGTCCCATGTACGATTCACCCCAAGTAGACAGTAAGTATTACCTCTATACAAATTGCACGTGGTATATATATTGACCTTCTACTCCAACAGTGGGGTACGACATCCGTGACTATGAGGATGTGTACAGGCCGTATGGTACTGTCCAAGACATGGAGAAGCTGATCGCCGAGACACATTCGCGAGGCATGAAGATTATACTGGATCTGGTAGTCAACCATACATCTGACCAGGTAAGTCTTGAGGGTGCAGCTCGGCACAACCCTGCAAAACTGACTTCTCCAAGCACAAATGGTTCTTAGAATCACGATCATCGAAAGACAACCCCAAGAGAGACTGGTACATCTGGAGACCAGCTCGTTATGTCAACGGCGAGCGCAAAGCTCCCAACAACTGGGTCGGCAACTTTACAGGTAGTGTGTGGGAGTGGGATGAGCATACACAAGAATACTATCTACATCTCTTTTGCCCCGAGCAACCTGACCTCAACTGGGAAAACCCAGAAACACGACAAGCCATCTACAAATCCGCCATGGAGTTTTGGCTACAGCGCGGAGTTGATGGATTCCGCGTTGATACCGTCAACATGTACAGCAAAGGTGAGATGCTTGACGCACCGATCACCGATCCTGGTTCAGAATGGCAGTTTGCTGGATATCAGTACTGCAACGGCCCAAGGATGGCCGAATTCCTGAACGAGATGAACCAAATCTTGGAGAAGTACGATGCTATGACCGTCGGCGAGTGTCCCCACACACCAGACATGAAGAGAGTGTTGGAATATGTTAGTGCTAAAGAGAAGCAACTGAACATGGTCTTCCAATTTGTGAGCAAGCCCCAAAACCGCAAAAATAAGAGATCTGCAGTACTAACTATCAGCATAGGATGTCGTCGACGTCGGCCAAGGCCCCTACAAGTTCCAAACCACCCCTAAGAACTGGACACTCCCACAGTTCAAACGTGCCATGGCCCGCACGCAAGACCTCATTCGCGCCCCCTCAGATGGTTGGACTACCGTCTTCCTCGAGAATCACGACCAAAGTCGATCAATCACACGCTTCACATCCGATGCGCCCGAGCACCGTGTTGCAGGCGGCAAGATGCTTGCGTTGATGATGGCAGCACTGAGCGGCACGTTGTTCATCTACCAAGGCCAAGAAATTGGCATGACGAACTTCCCTCTGACGTGGGATATGAGCGAATACAAGGACGTGGACTCGACAAACTACTACAAGATGGTAGCTGCGCGGACAAACGACGACCCCAAGGCTCTTGAAGCTGCGCATAAGTCGCTTCAGCATCTCGCTAGAGACCATGCTCGTGTGCCGATGAGCTGGTCGACCGCAACGCACAACGGCTTCTCGCCGCCTGACGCTACCGCGGAACCGTGGATGCGACCTCTTGAAGATGCAAAGGTTTGCAATGTTGCGCAACAAAAAGGCGATAAGGATTCCGTGCTCGCTTTCTGGAAGCGCATGCTGCAAGTACGCAAGCAACACAACGATCTGCTTGTGCATGGTCAGTACGACGATCTAGATGTGGAGAGCCCAGACTTCTTTGTTTTCAGCAAGACATGGAATGAGAAGAGGGCCGTGGGCATTTGCAACTTCACGGACCAGAAGAAGGATCTGGCCTTCCCAGAAAGTGTGAAGAGCGAAAAGATGGAACTGCTTGTAAGCAGCGTGGACAACTGTGAGGAGAAGAAACTGGCTGCTTTTGAAGGCAGGATCTATTTACTTGCGTAGATAGTGTCGCATGAACAAAATCATTGCTTGAAGCTATATTTTACTGAGCTACATGAGCGACCTGCATGGACAAGCGTTGTGAAATATTGTTCCATGTGGCCAAATGTCCACTTCTCGCCTCTGATCTTGGAATTTCTTGGGCTTGAACCTGCACCAATCCGTCCGCCATATCCTCTAGCCCAGCAGCTGTCTTTGATTGCGTGACTTGATACCAAGGGTCGTTCACCCCACCAGGACTATTCACATCGTGTGGTAGGTTCGGCGAACTGGCATTGCTGAGTGCCTCAGGGAACATCGTTTGGAGGCGCTCTAGCTTCTCGAGCAGTATGCTTCGACGCGTCTGATCAAGGTGTGGAATCAGCAGGACAAAGTCTAGGATGAAGAGGAAATCGTCGATCCTTAGTGCCGTTTCATCGATAGTCGCGGCGGGAACGTGGATAAGAACATCGGCAATCGTGTCTGTGATCTCGAAAAGTTTCTGAGTGATGCTGCTTCCGTGTACTTCGATGTCGTGGCGCGACATACTGGATAATTGTTGCCGTAATGTCTGTGACAGCCTTACCGGGAATAAGAGCGACAGGCAATCTTTCGAAGATCGAGAAGACAAGAGGGTTTGGCTCATAGCTAAGCGCCAGACCAGAGTGCGCAGCCATTCACGCGTGATGCACAGATCGGCTCGTTGCATCATGGACAACATGGCCAACTCCCGCGCGTCAGCCTCAGGGTCGCCTTCAAGCTCGCGCGACTTGGCCTCGACCCACGTGCTGGTGACGTTGCCTCCTTGCGTGTCAAGCCAACTATCAAGGAACTCGGTATCAAGCATGCGGAAAAGCTTGATGATCTGATTGAAGCCCTCGTGGACCTGTATCGGAAGTGTAGGGTCGTCTTCCGGCAATGTGTAGAGTGGAGGGAGAATGGCACGCCGGTAATCCAGGATAGCTATGAATCGCTCGTGTATGTACGCTTGCCAGTAGAGCCGCTGTCTTCGGGATCGTTCGGGAGGAGACAGCTGGGCCACGTTCTCCGGCTTGTCGATCTGCAGCAGCTGGATGATCGTAATGGCGTCTCGCATGTAGTAGAATGCGCTGTCGCTACCTTGCAGACTCATGAGGCAGTTGTGTATGAACATTGACTGCACAGCTCGCATGACCGAGAATTGGCAATGCTTGTGGGTTCGCCTCATGGTATCTATCGAGTAGTCCATAAGGCTTTCGATGGTTTGGACGATTTCTTCTGTTCGGCGGTCACCATACCGGGTCAAGTTCAGCGTGCAGCCTCCGAACGCGTAGATGAATGAGCGGACATCTAGGTCGCTGTCCATGACCTCGATGTACTGTCGGAGCTCATGTTCGGCAATGACCGGATGAACAGGATATACCCCAGCAACATAATCCGGGATGAGGTCGAGAAAGAAAGCCTTGGGGTACTGTGATG
Source organism: Alternaria incomplexa (assembly GCF_024043165.1). Taxonomy (NCBI): domain Eukaryota; kingdom Fungi; phylum Ascomycota; class Dothideomycetes; order Pleosporales; family Pleosporaceae; genus Alternaria; species Alternaria incomplexa. The sequence goes on from NW_026249852.1 coordinate 547,787, forward strand.
TGAAAGATGACGAAGGAGATGCTGCCCGGAGTCAGCAGTAGCACCCCATATTTGAGTAGAGATTGCCAGGGTGACATACTTGGTGTGCCTCCATTACGGTCAAGTATCGGCGAGATGGGACTGTACGGCGTCTGAAAGCTAGCTGCTGCTGAATGAGCAGGCAGTATGGGCGGCGATATTGCTGGCAAATTGGATGTTTGGCTTCTGAACTCGGAGATGATATGGCCTCGCTTGCCCTGAGACCTTTGCTTGCCGGAGGGTGAGTAGATGCACCGCAAGCCGAGATGCGCGCACTGTTGACACCGTGCTTGGCCGTTACAACGCACTTTCCTCCTCTTGCACGCGTCGCATGCTTTCGATACTCGTTTCTGGGATGGCTGTTCCATGTTCATAATGGGTCCTGCTGTGTGCATAATGTTTTTGTAGAGCCTCGGTGTCGGGATGATCAGGCGATCTGGGGAAGGACTGCGGAGACGCGCTAGCGGAGCGTAGTTCCTAATTGGTCCACCTGCAGACTGGGTTTGATCGAACGGCGAAACAGGCAGGTGCGAGTGGCGTAGAAGGCGCGCCGAAAGGTCTAGGAATGACATTGCATAGTCTAGAAATGCGTACCTGAGTCGGACGGAACAATTGTGGGGTCGACTGCATGTCAGCTTACATATCCTGGCATGTCCAGGTGTGAAGGCCGACCTACATATGATGTAGTACATGTGTCTAACAGCATTGCCAAAACAAAGAATTGCGCTGCCTGTGTATTCTCCAACTACTGTGTAGGTTTGCTAAGGGTGATAACCATGGGAAGGGCTGGAGGTACTCTATGCACGACTGGGGTTGGAAGAGCTGCTGGTAAGACCTCTTTGCCTGCTACACTACTTTCTTAACGTTTACAGCTACGAGGAATGAATCCATGAATGCAGCAAAGATATTCATGTTCCCGCCACGTACCGCGGGCAAAAAAGCGGGCAAAAAGGAGAGCGCAGAGTTGTCACAACACAGTTTCGACCCTAGTGCAAAAAGAGATGACCACCTCCGTTATACTTTGGAAACATCTTGAAACCCTGTTATTGCTTCTTGTGGCGGATTTATCACGACTGGCTATGTTTTGTATCTTTCTTTCTTGGACAGTGTCCTCTTTTGGTTCCAGCCGCCATCCCGGTTTTGAGGTAGAATGGTTTGATAGAGTATCGTAGAATTAACTAATATATATACACATATAAAGCGGATATGAAAGTGGGGCAGAGAGATAGAGATTATGGTGGAGTAAACAAACAAACGCGAGCTCAATCCGCTCTCACCTTCACTTTCACTGCGAGGTTACACAGGAAAGACGCGTCACCGCGAGCCCAGAGATGAAGAAATTACGCTCTCACCGTCACTGCTGTATGCGGCAAACGGCTTTTGCGGGCTCATATGGTCGTTGCCTTGACTATCTTTGCGGCCTACAACGCGACACCCACCCTACAACCACCACACAACAGACACCTCTGGGGCCTGCAACATAACAATCGCCCTATCAAAACACAATACAAAAGCCTACGTATTCCTCAACATGGCTCAATGCACCGCAACGCCCATCCAGCAGGCTCTACGTAGTATCCTGCTGGCCGATATGACAATGAGCAAGGCGAAGGGAGCAGATGAGTGGATGGAGGCAGCATGTCTACAATCATGAGTGAAAGCGATAATGTCTAACATAAATGTAGTATACCGATTGGCATGAGGCTAATCAGTGGAGAGAGGAGATTGCCTCTGGAAAGAAGGCGGACAAGAAGCTTTGGGAGCGGAAGCGAATGCGCGCTGAAGATTTCTTTCACCTCGACACTTACGAATCGGAGCCGAAACCGCGAAATACGCGATTTGCGCTTCAGCAGGAAAAGAAGGAGGTTATAAAGACACTCCAAGAACATGTTGCGGCGCGAACTTCTGCCAGCGACATCGACATCGGCCCCCTCCCACGAGCGCCGCCCGGTACGGGCAATAGTACCGATAGGTCACTCCGAATGCGATTGGCCATGAAAGAGGAACGTCTGGTCAGGGAGAAGAAGAAGGAAAAGTCTTAAATTCTGAATTTGGCTTCCATCATTCACGCATGTAGTGTACTATAGAAAGGCCGCCGAAGCCACCGCAAATATGCATGAAATCCTCCAATCACATCAACCAGAACTACTTAATCGAACCTGTGAGGCATCTCCGGAGTACCGTTACCACCATACATAGCTTCCTGCTCAGCCTGCTCCTTGGCCTGGAGGTACTGCCACCTTACACGAGCAGCCTTGAGCTCCGCCTCGGCAACTTCCAACTCAGCCTGCATCTTTTGGACAGCAAGAGGCTGACCAGATGTATCCACGGTATCCACAGTCTCGACAGGGTACATGCGCGCATCTTGGGGACCTGGAGAGACGGAGAAGGCGGGAGTCCGGTGGGTGAGGGATTGGGTACCGGGAGAGCTAGTATAGTCTTCGTCGTCTTCGGTTACGATGGTTCTAGCGCGGCGAGTAGCGATTCCGCGACCACTGGGAGTGGTGCTGGTGCGGACAGAGCGCTCACGCTTCTTGGCCCGCTTGTCGTGACGCTCGAAGCCACCATCCTCGGCACGGCGGAGACGGTTAGGAGCACCTACTCAATGTCAATAACATGATTCGACGTTCGAAGTTTCAAGGTCGTCGCTGATGTATCTGTTGAACGACTTTCGGTATGACAGAGGGGTTGACTTACGTTTGCGGCGCTTCTCTAGAACGCGTGCTTCGTAGATCTCGTGGTTACCACGACGCCTCTTAGCGCCCTTGGGTTGATCTGGCTCGACAAGCTCTTCGAAGTAGGAGTCATCGGAAGATTCTTCAGAGGACTCCGGGATGACGACTTGATTCTTGCGCTCTGGGTGCTCGTACTCATCCTTGATGTCTCTGATATCGGCCAGACGAGCCCAGGGATGCTTGGGCTCATGAAGATCGACCTTGGCACGCAGATCAGCTTGGAACCGAGCTAGGTCTCCATTCGTGAGACGAGAAATAGACATCAGATCTTTGAGGAACTGTACACCCCAGTTGCGAGGGTCGTTCTCGGTCTCGTCCTTGATATGGTCGCGGCGCTCGCAATCCCAGGCGCGCATGCGAATGTCCTCGGGGATGATATCCAGACTGTCAGTGAGACCGAAGGAAGTTGCCAGGGCGGGGAGAAGACAATTCACCAGGTCCTTGGTGTCATCGTTGAGGGTTTCGAATCGGCCCATGGTGATAGCTGGTCCGTATGGACAGTGGACTTGAAGAGCTTGAGCTTGATGAACAAACTGCCACCGGAGCGTTGAGGCAGTTCTCTGAGCCGTAGAGATTAGCAAGAGATTTTGCGTCAAGTCTAAAATGGAAGGCTGGAGCAAGAGGATCGCCTCAGCAGATCAAAGTCGCGTCGCACTGAAGGACGAGGTGTCTGCGCCGAACAAATCGCACGAACTTACCTTGAGTCGGCGCGAAGAATCGCTTTGATCGCGCCAGATACTACTGAAGTTGTAGCGGCGAGTAGGTGGTAGAGGATCAGTGTTGGAGATCAGATATCACTACCTATATATTATTGCATGCGCCAGCAGTAACGGCCCGTTGCCTGCTGCGAATCTTGAGTCTTAGCAAGGCCGTCCAATGGCAAGTAAGTGGGGTATATATCCCGAGATGTGGTCTCGTGCGCCTGATGTGACGTGTTCGTAGAATCGAGAAGTGAAAGATTTGAGACACCACCGGGTACCCTCGGTGCCGTCGGTAAGGAAGGTAGACAGCCAATTTGTTGTTTTTTGTAAATGGATCATGCAAGTATGATAGAGAGCCAAGCTATATATATGAAGAGAACGGTGTTGATGAGTTATATACCTGAGCAACAATTGGGTCGAGGAACGTAGTGAGAGAAACGACAGCCTTGACCGTATCGGAAGTTCTTGCTTGACCGCCTGGGTAATACCGATACGTCCTCAGAAACAAACTTCATGTATTTGCTTGATGAGACGTCTTGTCTGGACAGGAGGGATGCGCATCGTATCTTTCAAGAAGAGTACGTGCACAGACGACGCAGGAATTGTTCATGATCTTGGAAGAGAATGTTGTAATCAAATGACGAGATTCAGCCGTGGTGATCAGAACAGTTAAATCTATAAGATAACTGCTAGTGGACGCAAAATCGATGGAATCTTGATGTTCGAAGATGATGTTTCGTGGAAGCAGCGCTGACAAGCTTCGCGACATCGTTTGGCATCCGCGCTAAAGTCGCGCTTCCGCATGCGCCTTCCCTGCACGTTACCAACCTCCCGTCCCTTCTCCAACTTGGACACAAAACATCCAGTGCAACAAGCGCATGAAAAGAGATGGCCATGAAAAGGGAGCGCTCACCATCTCCAAAACCCGTAACAGAAATATATCTCTCGTCGGCAATACAAGAGCAGACATCAACGTTCAAAGCCGCGTTCTCTCCTAACCTATCCGCCAAAGCCTTGCAAACACTCCCCGAATTCCGGACTGCCACCCACAAAATCGCAGCATGGAGGAAACCATCACGGCAAAAGTCTTTGATGCCAGAATCCCGCACTTTGTATGATCTTGGCCACGATGATGACGGCGAAAAGTGGGCCGGAGGACGACTCAGCAATGTACTACGAGACACGCAGACCGAGGGCGTTGTAGTAGTTGCGCGCTGGTACGGCGGGCAAAATATCGGTCCTATACGTTTCACGCATATTGAAAACAGCGCCAAGGAAGCGATTTGGAAGTGGAAAGTCGCCGATACGGAGATCAAGAAAGAGCAGGCTACCAAGAAGCAAAGAGTCGACGAAGAAGCTAAGCGGGAAGAGCTGATCAAGAACCTACAGGAAAGGGATTACAACATCTTTGCGCTGAGGAAGTTGTTGAGTCAGAAAAAGGCGCAGTTGCAGGATGAGGAGCCTGCGCCACCGACGCCGCAGAAGATGCAGGATTATGGGAAGATGACTATGGATGCGCTGACGAGGGTGGACAAAGCAAGGGATGCTACGATTGCGTTCATTTTGAAGCAAATCGACAAGATCGATGAGGAGCTCAAGCTTGTGGAGGCGTTGGAGGACGGCACGCAGGGGGCGGAAGAGGAGGGCAAGGCTGGAGAGGAAAAGCCATCGACGCCAAAGTGATGCGATGGCCATTATGGTCATCGGATATCACAGAGCTCTCCATATGATTGTCGGTTGGACGCCGGCTTATGTACCCCCTATCAGCGCCAGTATGGAAGAAGCATTCGGGGTTACCAGGAGACTCCCATGCAGCTCTCTAGACATCGTCTCTGGAACCGACAACACCTTCCAACACGGTATCCACTAGGATGGATCTCTAGTCCACTTCCTAACGCCATCAACAATATGGGGAGAATCTAAACGCAATGCGGGTTTCGTCTCTACTAGAGAGGGTTTTCAGGAAATGGCTACAGGACCTACGTTTGTGGGCTGGTTGATGCGGTCATACCCAAAGAGACTGGAGCAGGAGGAACACCAGTCAAATAGAGACTCCGTGTAGGTATTTACTACTCCACCACATACACGTTTCCCTCTCTCATATAGTACATGTCTTTAAATGCACGTCACGCATACTGTACATTCAATATACACAAGCGCCCTTGTCTGTTCCCATCTCCGAGCCAGAGATCCTCGAGTCCAACCCATATTCGCCCGTTTGACAGACAAACACTATCTCTCCTCTAATGACTGATATTCCACCTCCCCTTCTTCAACCTCCGCATAATCATCTTCCGCCCCTTCTTCGTCCTAATCCTGCTCAAAAACCCATGTCTCCTCTTGCGCACCAGATGACTCGGGTTGTACGTATCACGCGGACCGCACCGGATCTGCATGCTGCCCAGACCAGGATGTGACGAGATTTTGGAGGCGAGGTCCAGCGTCTCGGAGCTTGAGGGGACCAGAGAGGTGGTGCCCGCGGGCGGGAGGGCGTTTGTGCGGGGCAGCATGGGGCGTCGGGGGGCGAGGAGCGATATTTGGCGGGTGGACGAGGGTGTAGATAGTCTGGAGGATGGGTTAGAGAGGTGGAGAAGGGGCTTGGAGGGAGGGTAGGTACGAGTGTGGTGGTGCTATGCGTGGTCGGAGGAGTGTGGATGCGCTGGTTGAAGGGCGCGCGACGACCCGTAGGCACCGGAAGGCGTTCATGATGTGTATGTCGACCGCAATTGCGTCCTTTTCGCCCGTAGTATCGTCTCCGTGGCGGCGTGGTCCTGATTTGTCGATGCGAGCGTGCAGTCTGGCATGCCCGTCGCGAAGTCCGCAGAGCTAACACATTCCTTGTCGTCCGTGCGCAAAAAGTTGGCCGTCGTCCCAAAATCCTAACCAACAACTCCACCATTTCCACGATAGCAACTACCCACCCAACCCTCTATTTCGCGCCCAAACACTGCCAAAATGATGCTCGAAGCACCTCCTCCCCGCCGCCACATCTCCAGCGCGCCCATCCCTCTCGACGCTGCGTCGGCCATCCTCGACAAGTACCTCTCGAACTCGGAAACGTACCCGCATCTCCATCCCGATGCGACTATCACACCAGAAGGCGTCGCATTCAATGCGCAAGGCGGCGCTATGGGCAACCCAATCATGCACCACTTGCGCCGTGTAGCAGCGGGTATGCGCGGCGAGTACCAAGAACCAGAACGAGCGCTAGACGAGGAAGACGACCAACAAAACGCAACCACGGATGTCACTGTCAAGACTGGTCGCAAGGGCGGTCTCAAGAAGTCCAGCCAGTTTGCAACGGTTGCCGAGGGAGAATGGCAGGACCTGGCTGAGTATCAGGCTGAACAGGGAGATATCGAGATTGGAGAGATTGGCGACAGGACGAATGTTGTGCAGGAGGGTGGTGAAGAACCCGAGGTACAGTCTACCAAGGGCAAAGACAAGAAGCGGACGAATGCGCAGGTGGAGGAGCAGGGGCCCGCGGATGGCGTGATAGACAAGGACGCGAGGAAGAGGGCGAAGAAAGAACGAGACCAGCAGAGGAAGAAGGAAAAGGCCGCGAAGGGCAAGTCAAAAGAGTAAAGGTGTCAGATCTCACGATTTGCAAAAGATACATGGTGGGAACGACTCTGACGGACGCCTCGGCCATTGCATTTGGGCTGTATTCTACGAACTTTTCGTCGCACTTGCGACCCTGCGCGGTCAAGTTCCCATGACCTTTTATACCCGATATTGTACAAAATCCGATCGAGATCCACGCCTAGAGTTCCCGATCCGCTGCCTTGATAGGCTTCTCCTCGTCCGCCGCCTTGTCCTCCGAGACCTTCTTGTCGCCAGTCCAGTTCATAGCCTTGAGGCGCTCCGTCAGGATGGGGTGGGAGTGGTGGAAGCTGGAATAGAACCAGTCGGCATCCATGCTTGACAGGTTCTGGATCTGGAGCTTGATCAATGAGGCACCGAGTTCGCGCGCATATCCGAGCTTGACTGCGAAGGCATCTGGGTGTTGTTAGCATTGGCTGAGACATGGATTGGGACCAGGATACATACCGGCTTCGTACTCCATGCTGCGAGTCCAGATGTTGAGGAGGAGCTTGATGATGGAGTCCGTGGGCGACAGAATCTCGTTGAAGAGCATGAAGCCAACGATTGTCGGCTGCTCCCTGTGGAAACCAAAGTCGGCGTAGAGCGAGCGGTTGTCGATGAAGACGGAGAACAGGGCGAACATGTAGAATAGATGCGCCTGGCTAATGAAAAGAAGTCGCGAAGTGTGGTTCATCTTCCAGTGTCCCAGTTCGTGTGCCAGGACAGCCTCAACTTCCTTCTCCGTGCTCTTCTCCAGCAGTGTGTCGTAGATGACAATCTTCTTCTTGCCGATCCAGGGTAGTCCAGTGAAGTATGCGTTGCTGTGGGCGCTGCGCTTGCTGCCGTCGATGACCTGTAGTTCCGAGAGCGGGAAGTTGAGCTTAGACGCAAGCGCCTCGACAGACTCCTTGAGCTTGCCGGGCTTGAGCGGCTCCAGCTTGTTGAACATGGGCACAATGAGGATCGGGTAGATGGTCATGCCAGTGATCTGGATAACCAGCATGAACATCCACAGGTAGTAGAAGAAACCCTGGCCTGTCTTCTTGATGATGGCCAAGAAGGCGCTTCCAATGGGAATACCGAAGGCAATAGCGAGAGCCTGGCCCTTGATCATGTCCGTGAGCCAGAGCTTGACCGTCATCTTGTTGAAGCCAAACTTCTCCTCGAGCACGAAGCTGTGGTAGTAGGAGAAGCCGAGGCCGGTGATCAGATCGATCCACCCCAACATGTACATGAACAAGAGCGACTGGGGAATTTCACCAGAGAAGCGGACGGGCGCATAGCGAGCGACGACGGTGCCGGCGGCGGCCCAGACGAGCGGGTATACGTTGAAGTAGAGGACGGCGAGGGATTTGACCTGGTTGAAGAGAGCGGAGAAGAAGCTGAACTTGGCTTTGGCGCGGCCATATTCCTGTCAAGTCAGCGCTGGTAAGCATGGCGGGGTTGCTGCAATTGTGCGCGTACCTGGGATTTATCGAAGGTCTCCCTTTCAATTTCCTTGTCGAGAGCCTTGGGGACGGTGGTGCGTTCGAGGACACGGTACTGGCGGAAGAGAAGCCAGTTCTCCAGGGCGAACTCTGCGAGCGAGAAGCCGACAACGAGGCGCTTCCATGGAAAGAGCGGCCGGTCGAGCCAGCGGCCCAGGCGCTGCATCATGTCAGTCACGGTAGCCTCAGTTTACTTGTGTGCGCACTAACCTGAAGGATTGCCTGGATCATGGCGGTGGTGGTGAATGTTGGTTGCAGGCAGACGCGCGAGGACAGATCAATGTTCAATGTTCCGCGTCAGCACTCCAGGGCTAGCGCCGGGTAGGGTTCAACCACAGTACGTCACAGGGCTAGGTATTGTTCTTCCCCTTCAATCCTATCTTTCTCTGCGCGCCCTCCCCCAGAACAAATCTTTACCCCTTCTAGTCTTTCTTTCTATGATTTTGTGCCACGATGACACGCTATATCACTTGGCGACAGTCACGGATGCATCCCAAGATGATACGCCTTCACGCGCGCGCGTTTGCTCGACACGTTACTCTACAAGATAATGCCACCTTAGCTCAGGCCTTGCTGTTTACGCCAGCAGGACCAAAATAACATGCGTGAACCACCCTCGCTTAACGGATCTGAATAGAGAAATGAATTCTACATCTATCACTTCAGTCAATCATCACTGTCAGGGAGACTGCAGAAGTAAACGTTCGAGGTGAGCCCCAACGCGCTTGCCTTCGCAGCTGCGCGGTGAGAGGAAGGCGCAAGGCGTGACTGAACGTGATTTCGTTACACTCTGAGCGAGCACCCAAACAAGCAACTGAACATCTAGATCTTCACTGCAACCAAATCCAGTCTCGTCCCGCAGCTACACTAACCCCACGCGCGACTACCACGGTTTCGAACATAGCTCGGTATGAAGCGTCAGAGCAGCATCTTCCGCGCCAAGCGACTGTCGAAAGCCTTTACATCGACACTGACCAGCGTCTTCGAAAAGGCCGAGTCGAGAAAGGGCACCACAACAACAGCGCATCATCTCCTCTCGCCGATAGCCGAACGACACTCAAAGGACAGCTCTAGGCCAGGAAGCGTACAGGAAGATTTCGACTCCGCGATCCCTGCGGAAGCGCCCACCGAGTATTATATAATACAGGAGAACAAGTATCCTGCTCTACGGGCCTTGCGGAGCGATGCAGAGATCGGGGACGGAATATGGAGATGCTGCCACTGTCGTCACGAGAACGTCGTTACGCACTACAAAGGCGCCTTTCCTTTCAAACATCTGTTATGCAGTCGCTGCAACGAGATACTGTGTTCTCAGTGTCACTCATCCGAGATCCTATCACCTCTACCGTACGGCATGATTCAAGCACCACGGCCACGCCTCGATCGCGAAGTTCGTTATTTCCACATCTGCACTACCTGCGGACTGAGTCATCGCGCCGAGATGGAAGGTACGACCTTAGACTTTTACGGTGTCAAGTGTGCGGCTTGCGGGAGCACTTCATACGGTGACTGGCCACGCTATCATATCGGTAACAACGAGCCGTATAGGAGGGATCCGGATGCGAGCTTTGTCAAACTCATCGATGCAAGAGCTGATGATGCGACGAGGCTTACTTTTCGGTGGATCATTGCGAACGAGGATGCGCCATCATCGGGACTGAGTTGCAGGAATCCAGGATGATGTTCACGACTGGCTGAATAGCATTGGAGGAGATGAGAATCCCATCACGTCAATGGCTGCCTTCGTGAGCTTCGATCTGAACCATTACCATACGGATAAGACAGCGATACGTTAAGAGACATGCAAGTGATGTTTACTCTATCTACTGATACTGTTTCAAGTAAGTCGTCTTACTATCACTATCTCATATCTCATTGTGTACTTATAGAGATTACTGATCCATCACATTTCCCGATACTTCGTTATATATGTCAAATCCATCGTCTATATACTTACAGTGATGCGCCGCTGACCATAGTGATGATAGAGTGTAGCAGCAGCACAACTATTTCTTTGTTGCATTGTTTCTTCCATGGCCGGGCATGCAGCCTACCAACAACCCGAATATTTACTCGCTTTCACAACAGCCCAAGATACAATGAGAACAGCCCATTTCACAAAGATTTCCACGCGGAGACTCTCATTAGAGAGAGTCGCAAAGGCTATCAAAGCCGTCAACCCTTTCAGGCTCTCGAAGCGAAGCCTACGTAGACATCTCCACAACGATGTCCACTTCCAATACGACCGTACCGCAGATGGTGTCTGGGCCCCTAGCTGTGGCCACGACATGAAACTATACCATTTCGCAGGACCACATCCCTTCAAGTATGTTAAATGTCATTGCGAACGCATACTGTGTCCCGATGATCGTACCTCCGAGATCTTGACTCCAGTACCCTCACTGAAGTTGGAGGTTTACGAGGAACGTTTCGAAGGCCAGAGGAGGTTAAAAGAGAGCAGATACTGCCAACTGTGTCGAGCATGCGGTCTCACACATCGTGGTAAAATCAGCAAAGGTCGCATTGAATTTCCAACAATGCCATGCGTCTGCGGCCGGATCTCTAGCGAAGAGCCAATGTACTTCTATATTGGCGATAACGCTGCGTATCAGAGCGATGCTGATGCTGTCACGGTAGATGTACGCCTCACGCAAAGACTGGATGCATCCCAACGGTGTAAGAGCAACAGGATTCCTCTCGCCGATTGGGTTCCTTCCTCCCCTGGTGAGATTGAGAAGTTTCGTCTCGCACTCGATAAGGGAGGACCAACTCACGTCCGAGACGTTTCAAAGCCGGAGACCAAGCGTAATAAACGCCCCAAGCGACGAGCAGGTGGATCTACAGCTTATGTGTTGAAGCTAGATTCAGGCCGGGATGTTCGCGCCGATGTCTCGTGGTTTCCAGATTGAGCAGACGGAGCGCGTGATGCTAGATTCGTGCATCCGTTTTCTCGTCCACAGTCATCCTGCTATCGAGCAGCGTCTACTAATATACCTCTCACTCACATCTTCTCTATGTTTCGTGATTGCAAGAAATAAGACGCAACGTGTAGCTCTACACTGCGCGTTGGCCAACATATCTGATATTCGTACATACACAGCTCCCTTGTACATCGGCAACACAGACCTCAGAGTCAGCAGAGACCCAATGCATGACTGCATCCAACAAGATCACTAGACACTGTGAAACACATGGCAAACAACGTCTATTGAAGGCTCGACGGAATCTATATAACCTCATCCGCCACTCCCATCCGGACCTCACAAAAGAGTCTAGAAATATCAAGCAGTAGGAACAGACGGAAGAAAGATGACGAACCGCGAGCGATCCAGTTCATTGGGTGGAGGCGCATTCAAGATAGTGCGCAAACAACAAGGTTGGACAGGCAGTATCTACCATGACGTTGTCCCGAAGTCGCCTGACAAACCTTATGAGCCTGTAGCTGGCTGGCGGAGACACAAGGAAGATGGTGTGTGGCTATGTTGTAAGGGCCACGCTGATAACGAAAACCTTGTAACACATCGTCAAGGCGCGTTCCCGTTCAACCGTCTGGAATGCACAAGGTGCGATCACATCTTTTGCCCGGAATGTTCCAGCTCGGCGGTCCTTAAACGAGTTCAATCATCACATCTGGATGCGTTCCAGGAGCCCTCTTCAGCGACCGCTGGATTGGTCCCCTATTGTCGACTATGCCGCGCGTGCGGGAGGACGCAGCGGGGTGTCGTGAAGAAGGGTCGTCTCGAATTTGCTATTTCTTGTCCGTGCGGTAAAGCTACCGTGTACGACGACGAACGCATAGACTTCTTCATCGGCTCAAATGAGAAGTACCAAGAGGACAAGGAAGGTGTCACTGTACAGTTGAGAATCGATCATCGCCTTGGCGCTCATCAACGTGTTAAGAGGGAACGGCGTGTAGAGTTCGATGACCAGACTTCGCAGGGCCCTGTCCAGCCGCCAAAAGTCACCGTATCTAAAGAGACCCGCAAAGCACCTGATCAAGCGATGAACGCAGGCCCGCGTCAATCCACGAGAACGGATGTACCGAAAAGGCGTCGTGGGGGACCTCAACTGACGGTGAATACCAAAGAGTGGCATAAACATCAGCCGTGGCCTGAGAATACGAGGTTCAAAACACTGCCGGACGGCGGATTTATTATGCACTCAGATGTTGAGGACTCTGGTCTATCGCCATCAAGTATTGCCTGTAATTCGGAGACGTCTTTACTGCGGTAAGATGACTGATATGTCCTGCGCCCTGGTTTCTATACATCCCTATCACCGTCAAGCATTCGCTGCAATTCGGATTACTCAGTAGAGCACGACAATGGCTTGTACATCTGGCGCCCTGGTTTGTCAGCCTAGTGTCTCTTTCGGCGAAATGCTTACTGTTCGGGTTTGAGACAGTACTTATGTCAGACCTGTCTCTCTCCATCACAAAATCTAATGCGAATGATCTGATCTCACTAAACCTTCGAGTGCTCGTTGTGAACTTGTGTCTCGTTTGTTGAGTTATCTAATAATGAAGTGTCGTCATATTTATCGTTGTTTGTAGTCAGAGATTTCCGTCGCCATGGTGAAGGCAGAGACAACAACAAGAGCAAAGTCGCGCCGTAACCACCACCTCAGCTAACACTACCAACCGCACAGAAACCAATTATCATGTCTAAAATACCACGACAGTTGTTGCTGCCCGGAGGCAAGCGGGTGATCGACGAACGATATGCCGAACATCGACACCGCTTGATCGGTATGCTGAGAGACTACCTGGATGGTTTGAGAGCGAGCCCGGTAACCTCACCCGGGTTCCGTATCCATCGCGCCTCCCGCATGCTTCAGTGTAAAGTAGCTATCACGAATAGCTCTTAGGATGTCTTGCTAACTTATTACTAGTATGTAGCTCCCTTGCTATGCTTTGCTAACGCGGTGCTGAGACATCTTACTATTTGTGCTAACAGCTTGATAGCAGATCTTCTACGCCTACCGCGAAGTTACATGGAGCCGGTTCTGCGCCAAAATCTCCCTTCCAACATTCTATGACGGCCTCACCATCATCACAGACGACCCTAAGAAGCTCGGACGGAAGAACGGCTGGTTTGCAGACTTTCCGCAGCAGTACTTCGTTGGCAATCCTGAGGCCAAGAGCAAGGTGCTGGTGATTTCGCCGTGTCACGACATTGGCGTTCTGAAGAAGCTCATTGAGCAGCTGTTCGCAGGTAAGACCCAAGGATCATTTAGATCAGACGGCGAAAGTTAACCAGTAGACAACCAGGCCTCGATGTAGACATCGACGAAGTCAAAGTCCGCCTCAAGACGCCCAAAGAAAAAGCCATCACAGCTACGGACGAGCCTTTCGATTTCGAAAACCCAAACCCTACTGTGTACATCCACTGGTGCATGCGCGTCACCCACCGACCCACGGGAAAACAGACGTCGCTCGATATCTCCGGCGTGCAGTACGGAATGATTCAGGGCGACATGCCTTGGCAGCCGCACACCGATATCTTTGTCGACGAGGTCCAGGCCATCAAACCGCTGGGTACACTTGCGAAGTACGCAGATGAAGTTTCACAAACCAAGGGTACGGAGGGATTGCGATTCGAAGTTGCGGCGAGTGCAATGAAGGCGTGGCACGAGACTGTGGATGCGGCGATGGAGCGCAAAGGGTTGACATGGGCGGATGTACTAGGCAAGGAAGAAGAAGCCTTCCAGCGACATACGAAGAAGATCTTGAGCGTGGGCACAAAGGCTATGCAGAAGTATGCGGCGGAGACGAAGCTGACGAAGAAGAGGCTTAAGGCGGAGAGGTATGAGCAGAGGCATGAAGATTGGTTGATGGGAGAGCTCAAGGAGCTGGAGAAGCTGTATTTGGAATAGAGTAGGGAGTGCGCTTCTGAGCTCTGAGGGTTGACGTGAGAAGATGAGTTGGGGTTCACGAGCCCGATTCACATCGCAGCATGCCAGTAGATGGTGGCAATGCGACTGATAACTCGACAAAAGTCCATGATTACTGCAGTTAGCAAACAAATACTACCCCCCTTATAATGTCTGTGTGTTGAAAGCGTTCCAGGTCCAGAGGAAGGGAAACTGTGTTCAGACGCACAATCAGACGCACAATCACATGTTGTGCATGACTCGGGCGTGTGACGTACGGTTCCGGACCGGCTGCGCCACACTCCGGGTGGCAAACCACCCTCCCCTTAAGACATGCCTCCAGTCTCCACACTCTCCACCTCCAGCACTCAAACTATACACCTACAGACACACATACACATACTCCTTCAGACCGCAATCATGGACGAAGACCTCATCGCGTTCGGCATCGTAATGCTGCTCTTCCTCTCCTTTCCCTTCCTCACGGTCCTCAGCATCACCGGCTGCGTCGCCTACTCGCGCACCAAGACCTGGGACAAGGCGCGCAACCAGCGTGCAGTCAGCCTCGAGTCCTCCAACGGAGAAACCAACCGCTTAGTCTCTGACGAGGCCGACGAAGAGTCCGACTTCTACGACACCGACGACGAGGAGGAGCACACCAAGGCCAAGGCGGAAGAGGAGGCCGACAAGTACCTTACCTTCAACCAGAAGTTCCGCAAGGAGTTCAAGAAGGTCTGGTCGGGCAAGGGCGACATCCTGAAGCAGAAGGAGCGCGAGGAGCGCAGGAAGCTGGCCAAGGCGGTGGCAAGGGAGATGGACCGCAGGGAGAGGAGGAAGGCGAGGGCTGCTGCCAAGGCACAGTCCGAAGACCTGCCGGCATACACCAAGGCGTAGTAGAACTACGTCGGTCCGATCTTTTCACGGAGCAGCAAGAAGTGCTGTGATGCGATGGTGGAGACGGACACCTTTCTCTCTTGGCCCTTAAATTGATACCCCAAATTAAACATATCACCTCAGCATTTCTTCCACGACAGATTTAGTATCTGGCCGAACCCAGCATCCACCGAGCTCCCCTGGACGTAACCGTTTTTGTTCGACGTACCCGAATCCACCGTCGCAGAGAGACTAATCTGAATTCTCGCGTCCTTCTTCTGACACACCGACGCCTCTGTATCTGATATCTCACCGTTCTTGTGCAAAAGGAAGTCTTCCTCGAATGGCCCTGTTACAATCTTATGGATGTTGCCCTATCCTTCAAGTCAGTACCTCTAACAACACTTTCAGCCACTACAACTACACACCTTGCCCTTCATATCCACCCCATTCACATCGATCCACTTCCACCGGCTAACCAAACTAGCCTCAACCCCCTTCTCAATATACACATAGCCTCGGAAATCGGCCGAGCTAACATCGAACGCCCACCCCGGCGAGTTCATGCCTATATTCACTCTGCAGAAGGCGCGTGTCTTTGCAGTCCCTGCTTTTGGTCCGTCCGAAGCGGCGAAGTTGTCGAAGATGATGGTTAAGGCGGAGTTGTCGGAGGCGAGCATGACGCTGGCATCGCCGGGCCTGCAGCCACTTCCATCGAGGTCGATGTCTAGGCTTGTTAGGGAGACAGCGCCTTTGGGTGGGAGGGCGGCTGCGGCGAGTGTGGTGAAGAGAGCGAGTAAGAACGCGAGGATGGGTGACGGCATGGTGTGTTGAGACTACGGAGAGGAAGATCTTAGACTGGAAACTTGCACGTCTTATGCTCTTCTTCAACCATCCTTTTCCTGCATAGTAGACCAAATACCGCCTTTTCTTGCCGTGATCGTGGCACTTCGACATCAATTCTTCGGTTGCGGCTGATGGTGCCGTCAGGTCAGATCCCAATATGTAGTACCATGCTGCAATTGGCATTACACTTGCCTACATATAGGAGCTATATCTAACGAGCCGCTAGGATCGCAGTCAAAACGGGTTAGGTCAGGGCTCAGCCTGGGTTTCAATGACCCGACAGACTGTTCGAAAGTAAGGCAGGATTTAGCCTATGTGACACGCGCTTCCCACGATATAAGTCAACGCGCATCGTATATTGCTTACGTTGCACGAACCGAAACGACAATTGCTGGTCTCATAGACTGTTTTGAAAATCGATAGACCGGGCTGTATAGTTGTGTTGGGAAAGAAGCGCGAGGGGAATTATACTTCACTCATTACGTACAGAAAATGACTTGAGCGGCTGCCGTAGACGTACAACACTCGGAATACATGGATATCACTAAAACACTTCTTACAATTAAACAGCCTCAGTCCGTTGCACAGGCGCCTTCTCATGGTGCTCACTCTCGTAATCTGCGTTCTTCCCATCTGCCTGCACAATGAACTCTTCGCGCTTCTCGAAACTAAACAACTGATCCATCTGATCCATGCGCAGTCCTTTCGTGTCGTGGATGAAGAAGAAGGCGTAAATACTAGCGCAAATAAGCGCGGTGGCGAAGAAGACGTATACGCCCCATTCCATCGAGGTGTACATTTGCGGCAAGGCCTAGAACAAGATTAGTATATCTATTACGTGCGATCGATAGGTGCTTACCTTGGTGACTACCAGAGTCCATATCCATACGGATGCTGCTGCCCATGGTCCCGATATAGAGCGCATAGATGCGGGGAAGATTTCGCTAGAGATGATCCAGGGAAGGCCGTTCGCACCGAATGACCAGGCGGCACCAAAAATCATGATCATGGCTGTTGCAGCTTTGCCACCAGCGACTGTGGACTCGGACATGGGCTCGCCCACTGTTGGCTTTCCGAGTGCGATGTAGACGGCGAGGTAGTACTGGCAGAAAGCACAGATCAAGGAAGAGATGATCCAAGGCCACTTCCGCCCAAACATGTCGATGAACCAGGTGAAGAAGATGATGGAACCTCCAGCTTTGATTATTCCGTAGATACCGGTCCAGAGAGTTACGTCGGACAATCCGATGGATGTAAAGATGGTTGGAGAGTAGTAGTTGATTGCAGCGGCACCACTCCAAGCTTGCCACATGAACATGAGGAATACCAAGAGGAATCTGTTTCGCATTCCTGGCATGGCTCCTTCGCGTGCTGCGGCTTTGATCGTTGTGAGGAAGCTAGCATGCGCCTCGCCATGTAGAAGTGCGGCACGCTCTTTCGCAATCTCATTTCGCACGTATTGAACATCCTGGGCAATGTATGGATGGTCTTCGGGTAGGTTACGGAAGTAGCTCCACGACTTCAAGGCCTCAGCCTCGCGACCGCGTTTCAGCAGCCAGGTAGGAGACTCCTTCAGAACCGGTATCATGAGAGCTAGCAGTCCAGCAGGGATGAGCTGAACAGCCATCGGCACTCTCCAAGCGATGGATTTCGATCGGTCCATATTGTGTACAATGCCGTAGTTGATCCAGAATCCGATAACGGCACCCGTTTGGTAGAAAGATTCGAAGAACCCAGTGAGGCGTCCACGAATAGCAGGAGGCGAGATCTCGGCGATGTAGATGGGCGACACAGCGGCTATTCCTCCTACACCCATGCCAGTGAAGAATCGGCCGGCGAGGACAAGACTCAATTGGTTCTTGGGGACTAAAGTGCACTATTAGTACTGGCACATGGATGAGGTTAATGAAGCATGCTTACCAGTGCACATGATCGCGCCAACGATGAAGATGGCATCGGAGATGATGACTGTCGCACGGCGACCAAGGAGCTCAAGGAATGGGTACATAAGCAGCGCTCCTACGAGTCCTCCAGCCGAATATATGGAGGTGATGTTGCTGGTGATCTCGTTCTTGTTCGATGCATTGATGCCAAAGTCTCGTTGGAAGGACTCCTGGGCAATGGTAGTGCCGATAAAGGCAGAGTCGTAACCATAAGCCAAAACGCCCATTGAGATCACGAGCGCGGCCATGTAGACCCTCCAGTTGTACTATAGACTACATTAGCACCTTATCATCTCACCATCGCTCAGCACAAGAACTTACAACTTCCGGAGGCGTTGGCCTGTCTTCGGGGGCGCGAGCAAAACCACCCATGATGACTATTCACCAGAACAAACAATGTTCAAGTTACCGGACGGGTGTTGAAGCTGCAAAGTTCTGCAGTAGTCTTGATGCCGATCCCAAACCTGGGGCTCCCACGTTCTTTTGAACCAAACGCGCTTCCCCACAAAACACCCAGGCCATTCCGGGACGGAGAAGCAGGTTGCCACATCCGACCACGACCTTCCCCAGTGGAGTCTCCAGAGATGGCGCACCCTCGTCGCGTGGGTTCGGTGGCGTGGTGTGGGAGCTCGTGGGCCTAGTGCAGCCGACACGCGAAGCTGGCGATGCGAGCGTCGGCAGCCCAACGTCACCGTCGCGGTCGTAGCCGACGGCGAATCGCGCGCCTTGAGAGCCGATGGAACATCCACACGTCTCCACGCCGAAGCGCGTCTTCTCGCATGCTCCATCGTACTACCGGAACGCGTCGCGCAGTCGTGGATGCCAAAATGCGGCGGTTTCGCTCTGCTGCAGAGATGTCCTCCATATTCAGTTCCCCTCTGTATCTGCTCATCTCTTGACATCCTCACAAAATGCCTTCCGCAAACGGCACAACAACATACTCCTTCCCACCAGGAATTCATGTCCCCTCATTGACCTGGTTCAAGAATGACACCACGCAAGAGATCGATTGGGATGTCCAAGAAAAGCATTTCGAGTTCTTGATTTCCAACGGCCTGCACGGCATCGTCATCGCAGGAACAAATGGCGAAGCAGCAACATTATCATCAGCTGAGAAGACGCAACTCGTCCAAACCGCTCGCAAGACGGCACAGCGCCTTGGTCGCGGAGACCTACCCATCACAATTGGAGGCGTAGCAGGCTGCACGCGCGACGCGATACAGCAGACCACCGAGGCAGAGGAAGCAGGCGCATCATACTACCTCGCACTGGTACCCTCCTACTTCCACTTCTCCATGAACCAAGATGCCATCGTAGCCTATTTCCAGGAACTAGCCGACGCATCCCCCGTCCCCATCGTCCTGTACAACTTCCCCAACGTCGTAGCCGGCCTCGACATCAACTCCGAGATGCTGGATATCCTCGGCAAGCACAAGAACATTGTAGCCGTCAAGCTCACGTGCGGAGGCATCGCAAAGGTTGCGAGGATTAGTGCTGCGTTCGACAAGTCGGAGTTTGTGGCGCTGGCCGGTCAGAGCGACTGGCTTGTACCCGCGCTGAGTGTGGGTGGAATCGGCACCATTACTGGTGTCGCGAACTTGTACCCCAAGGTATGTACTATCGCCAAAGTGTTGCGTGTATGGAAGCTAACAGATCAGTCCTGCATACACTTGTTCAATCTCTACCAATCAGGCAAGCACGACGAAGCATCAGCCCTCCAGATCAAGCTCTCGGTCACAGAATGGGGTTTCGGAAAGGGTGGCATCAATGGCACCAAGTACGTCGTTGCGCATAAGAGAGGATACCCGGAGAGCAGTGCGGACTGCCGTAGGCCTTACCCACGATACATAGATGAGGAGAAGAGGAAATGGGTTGTGAACCAGGTGTCAGGTCTTGATGAGCTGGAAGCATCGTTATAGAATGCTGCTTCGCAATGAAATATTGAGACGTTAAAGTGTTTCCCTTCGGGCATCTGCAGTTTTCGTGGCGCCGACAAAGCCCTTATCTCAATCGTTGTGTTGTCACCTCAAAACGCCCATTGCTCTCGAAGATCCCTCAAGACGCCATCCGTCCTCCACCCTATTAGTCTCTGCAACTGTTCCAGATACTCCACACAAGCCTGCTGCTCCCTTGGATCAATAATATAAGCTCCGCACGCACTCAAAATGTGACTACCCTGGAACATAGCATTACCACAATGACTATTACTCACACCATACCCTATGGTTATCCTCATATGTTTGCGAACAGCCGCGTCGGTAGATTTCCTAGCCCGAACACCTGCCAGCCCGACTAATGATGCATTAGGCGAGTATATCGTGAGCAGTATCTTGCAGAGATGGTAGTACTGTAGTCCGACTGCCACGATGCCCTGTGGACAGAGCAGTTCAGGCCAGCTTCCCTCAAACTTGTCGCCCGCATCGGGTTCGACGTGAAAGGCAGAGAAAGTCCAGGGCTTCGTGCGCTCCCATTCCTCGACTTCATCGTTCAATTCTTTCCATGTTTCGCGGCTGATGTTTTCGCTGCCATTGTTGGTGCCTCCGAAGACAGTTTGCAGGACGACGGCGAACAGGAATATGATGCGATTCGCCCAGCTTTCGTCGTCGAATTCGCTGAAGACAGCTGAGTGGCGGTAGTTGTCGAGGCTTAGGTTGAGGGGTTTTTGGGTTGTGAGGGAGACGTAGATGTGTTGGCGGAGAGAAACCCAGGATGCTGATTCGCGGAGGCCACCGTCTGCGGCGAAGGAGGAGATACTGTTTAGTATACGGGCGGTACCCTGTGATCATCATGTGGTCAGGAAAAATACACAGTCAAGCTCAAGGGCGAGAGAACGTACGAGGTGGTGGCAGTGTTCGTCGGCATCGCCCATCTCTTCGTGAAGCCGAAGCAGGATAACGGCTATGAGGAAGTTCTCATCCCAATGTGCCAGCGGGTCCTCAAGTGCTACGATTAGCGCCTGTAAGCACTGATCTACATAAGGCTGCGACACGTCTTCTACGGCCTTGCCCATCAGCCAGGAGTGTCTTGCAGCAACACCCAGTATGCCATTGAGAATGACGGGGAAGTGGGCTGCGCGTTTTGGTACCTCAGTAGCAAAGTGCCGCCGTGAGTCACACACATCGATCCACGAGGTGCAAAAGAAGAGGTAATGATGGAGGAGACGGGCTTCGTGTGCGTTGTTCACGGGCCACCTGAGTGTTGGCGCTGAGGAAGGACTGAATGCTGTGGAGTTATAAGGAGAGTGATTATTGTTGATCGATCCGAAAGGACTCTTCTTCGATAGACTCGGGGACTGTGACAGACGTTGAAGTGATCCGGGGCTTGCTTGCCAGTTTGTGTTCACTATTTGACTTATTGAAGACACGGCGCGAATGCTTTGCGGCGCACTATTACTGGTACAGGTCGTGATACCGATTAGAGACGGTGGGACCTGAGTGTTCAGGACCTCGTGGATGGAAGGCAACTCGCTAGTGTCGTTGAACTCCGAGGTTGGAAGGTCCACGAACGAGGTTATGTCACCGTACGTCGACGCCAGTTGGCTTTCGCTAGACACTCTGTTCAAATTTGAGTTTTGCCGGCGGGCTTTTGATGCAACGTCGAGAGTGTTGGGCGTGCTTTCGGGATTCGCTTCGCTTTCCGGCCCAGCTTCGTACTCTTCTTCGTCACCGCTGTCCTTGTTCGGCTCAACAAAGTGCACTACACCACGTTTCATCAGCGATTATCGCTATTTATGAATTGTTTTCTACGCACATGAGCTTGGAATATCAACCCACTGCTGTCCCACTTGGAACTCAAGGGACTGTTCAGCGGATCCTATGTCTTCGCCGGCGTTGAACTTGACCGCCGTAACAGGTCGGAAGCGAAAAGCATTGCCGCGAATGCATGGCTTTTTGCGCTCGGTGCAGTATTTGCATTTTTCCGAGTCACGCAGCTTCACGCCTATAAATTCCTACATTAAGCGTTTGGATGGCATTGGATTGTAAGAGCCCGTACATTTGATGTGACGCTCACGACAAGCTTTGCTGTTCAGGAATCAGCAAAGTTCTACATGCGGGCAATCCCGCGGCTTTGACTAACCATCCGCTTCTCTGTCTCATGGTGAGGTCGGAGGCCCGAGGACTGTGAACGATGGAGTTGCTACGTTGAGCCGGGAAATCGATCCCATCTTGTCGGTTTTCCTTTCGGGTCACTTACCCCGCCCGCTTCGCATGCAACGTCCTAAGTCTGGAAGCTTGCGGGGCATCTTCCGATGGAGGAAAGCTTGGAACGTAATGCGCAGTTTGATTGGTACTGGTCTTAGCCGGAAATGACAGGTATACGCGCATTGACCTGTAAATGGCAAGGCTTCCCGTATTCTCTCGCGCCGAGATCGTCCCTGGATACCTGCACAAAACTAACAGAATTGCGACTGACACTCGGCCGCATGTTTCTGGTGAGCTTCAACGTGCGTGTTGGAGCTTGACTGAACATTACACGATTGCGAAATGGTTTGATGATGCGAAATACTCCTGGCTGACCAAACGCACGTCGACTCTTCGCTTACCTTCATCCTGCCGTCGTTGCACTTCTTCCAACAGGTCTGCGGTAGCTTTTGCGTTGGTAGCGATGCTCTCGAGACTGCGAATGGCTTCAATGATCCATCTTCGTTCCTCCAAGTCGTCTTCTTCGCACCCCCACATCATCAGTGGCCACAAGACATTGACCGGCAGCGACTCGTCTGCCTGCGCCATCAGATGTGTCAGACGCTTTATGTTCATTATGGCATTTATAACATCCTTGGTTTTTGGGTACTGCACGTATGCAACGCGATGTAAGTGTATGAACGATGCGTAGTAGTTTGCGAGATAGGTCCGGAAACTCCGTGTGAGTGCGCCTGCTAAGTTTTTGGCTATGTGTTTTTCGGTGAGGTTTCCAGCAACCGCATGATCCATCAATGCTGGTCGCTGGCCGTAAAGTGCATGTAGATCCTTGGAGATCTGTGCTGCGATGGCCATCACTTCAGTCTCATCCTGAACCGTGCCGCGTGTACGACGCCACGGGTCAATGCGTGTGATGCGACCGGCGAAGGACTGCACCTTCTGATAGAACATGATACCGGGATGATATAACACATCAAACAGAATTTCTTCGATTTCGGTGTCCGACGTGTCCGGATCTGACCCAGCATTGGCCGCAGGCGACGCATCAAAGATGGTCTCGTCTGTGTCAGCCAAGAAGAGACCTTCTCCACCTGCTGTTGACACAGCGCGCGCGTCAAGTAGGCGCATCCATGAGATGATTCGACGTTCCGGTGCCGAGAAGGTGGTCTTGCTGACACTCTTTATAAGTGTATAGGCCTCGCGTAGGTTCGTGTGGGCTCGTGGCAGCATTTCCGTAAGAAGATCGGTATAGGTAAGCAGGAAAAGGGCAGCGAGCATGTGTCTGAGGTCACTGTCCTCGACTACTCGCGTCTTTGCTAGGCAATTCGCTACCTGTCTGGATGCGGTATCATACAAAGGCCTCCAGTCTGCCTTGGCCATGTCGTTGCCCAGCCCACTGCGCTGCATCTGCATCGCGGCGAAAGCCATGATGGCACTCTTGACGATGGGTGACTCTGCAGCCAGAGTGGCAAAGAATGCCCGGGTAGATGCCCATTTGGGACCAATTTCCACCGGTGTCAGGATGGGTGGCATGAGCATCTGGAGGAATGTGTGCAAGAGGTAATCTTCGTTCGGTCCATTCGACGCGCCCTCGGTAGAGAACGGCGAGGTCGAAGCTGGATCAGGCTGGTGAAGTCTACGCTCTGGCAGCTCATGCACTTCATTGCTTGCAGAAGACGTTACTCCCAGGGTCTGACTTGAAGATCTATGAGTCGGCCGGGACTGGTGGATGGACTGCGAAACCGGGTCCGAGTGTGTTGCTACGCTCGCGAAAGACCCGGTGTCAGTTGGCCATGAGCTGGGACTCAACAGCATAGCTTCGTCCCAGGTGCCCAAGCTCAATGGCCCAGATAGGTCAAAACCAAACCCGTACCCTTCCAAGGGTAGTGGACCAGAAAAGAAGGGCTGGTGCTGGCCAGTGTTGAAGGAATGGGATGGATTGGTAGTGCTACGAGCCGGCGTGCGGTTCCAAGTGCAATCGAGATTCAGTCTTTCGCAGTGTCCACATCTGGGCCTCTGCTCATTACATCGCACTTTCCGCCTCCTATGTCGATGAGCGTTGGTGGAGAGTAACGAAGAATTTCCGCGTACCTGCACGCATTGCAGCCGTTTTTTGACCGCGCAGGGCGAGGCTGGGCTGGCGAGGATTCAGACACGGGCGCCGAAGGCACCAAAGGTGGCTGAGTTGGTACTGGCGGCTGCGACATAAGCGATGATGGTTTCTCGATTCGCTCTCGATTCGAGATGGAGATGAATCTGATTGCGATGACTAGGGTATGTAGAACCGTTTATGTATGCTGCACAGCGGAGTAATAGTATGTGTGTGGGGGCCAATCAGCTCAGGCGCTATCTCGGTGTTTATGCGCGGGTGGAGCAAAGGAACGGTCGCGGCGCACGCCTGATCGAGATTTGCGCATCGTCACTGTGACACCTGGGCACTAAATACACTCAGTAATATGGGCTTCTCCGTTGCGATGCGGACTGTTTGCGATAACCTGTTGCATTTGACGATTTCCGCAGATCTATGAAGCTCCAAACACCTCTACTCTTACCTGGCCGATGTCCGCTTCCGTCGCCAAATTTTCACAGGCATCTCCCCTAGGATCCAGTTCATCGTCTCCAGCCGCTGAAGCTCCCAATTCGGACTACTCAGCGCAAAATCATACCGCCTCAACACACTCGCCAAAACCACAGTCTGCTCTAGGTACGAGATGTTGCGTCCGATGCATCCTCTTGCACCCGCCGAGAAGGCCAGGAAGTAGGGCTGCAAGGCCTTGCCTTCTTCACCCAACCAGCGCTCCGGTATAAACTTGTCGGCCTGCGGGAACACAGATTCCTGCCGATGCGCAACATATGCAGACATGGCGACGGAGACTCCGCCCGGAATGTAGTCACCCAGGATGTTGACGCCCTCGGCTGGCGTCTGTCGCGGGAGTCCATGGGGTGTTGGTGGGAAGAGCCGGAGCGATTCGTCGAGGCATGCACGGAGATATGGAAGGTGTTTTACCCTGTCATAAGCGACGACTCCATCGCCTTCCTCCTCATCGTCTTCCAGTGCCGAATCGATCTCTTGCACTAACTTCATCTTGATATCTGGGTGCTTGATCAATTGGTACATGACATTGGCCATCGCAATCGCTGTCGTAGCTGATCCGGCGTTCATCATGATGCTCACTTCCGCGATGATCTCGCCCCATTCCAGATTGTTTGGATGGCCGTTCTTGTCTTCCATCAGCGTTTGGAAGAAGTCGTCGAGCTTCTCCCCTGCCCTGTACCGCTCCAGGCGCTTGTGAGCGAGTTGAACTGGTACGCCCTCCCATTCGTTTGCATAGTCGCTCATGCGCTTGTAGAAGGGGATGACGTTCGAGAGTTTGTTGATGAGCGGATACCAATCGTATGGCCAGATCAACAATGACTGTTTCCGAGCTGTGTTGTAAAGTGCTGGTCTGAAATCACATTCATATGTTGAGCCGTCTGTCCTCCGTCCAGTAACCCTGTCGTGGCCCCGATCGAGGAATCCAAGCTTGTCGGAAAGTCCAATATCGGCGATAGCGTCTAGTGTGAAGAAGTTTGTCCACTTCCGATAGTCGAGATTCACATCCTCAGGCTTCGGTAGCTGTCCAGGAGGCAATGGTGAGGTGCAACACTCGTCAAAGTGCTTTAGTAGCTTCTGCGTCTTGTCGGCCACCTTGTGCTCCCAGCCCTCCAGATTCTTGATTGCATACGCAGAGCTCATCAACTTCCTCTTCCGCGCATGATCATGCTTGTCGATGGCATCGGCAAGATGGTAATGCGAGCCTGCAGTGACAACGTACGATCCGTCCTTGGTACAGGGAGTGTTATGGCCGTAGATGTCTTTCACGGCTCGAAGGTCGCCGTACGAGAGGAAGTTGGGGCCCACACGGATTACTGGATGCTTTCGATGTAGTTTCTCAAGGTAGGTGGACCGCGCTCCGCCGTGCGCAAGCACCATGAACGGGATCGAAGATATGCCCGAGAGCGGGTGCATGTTTGGGTAACGCCGAAGACCTGAGATGTCAGTCGATATTATTATTGTACTTGATGGCTGACATACCATTCACATCGCGGAAGTAAACGACTACAGGATAGATAACAAAGTAGAAAAGAGCGCACGCGCCTAGCGCAGCAGCATACGGAATGGAAATGACCGCTGTAGACATCTTGGATCGTAATCAACACAATAGCAACGTTGAAAACAATCTCATTAGCAGCTTTGCATGGTGATAGTATAGATTGTGCGATTGAGAGTTTACTTAAGTGCTCGTCGCGGTATCTCACTGCCCGTTGACGCAGCCGCAAAAGTGGACAACCGCATCCCAAGTTTACCAAGACGGGTATGCTTCGGAGAATGACGTCCTATTGCGGAATGCATTGCTACGACCGGTATGTGCGGGCTTGAAAAGTTGAATCGGGAACTACGTGTGGACACCAACTGACAGCTAAAGTGTGGGGTAACGCGGGGATGCCATAGTTTACTCGCGTCATGATCAGCACTGCCACGAGCGTTCACGCATCACAACGGACTACCGAAAGCGTTGCACTCAGAAATGTCTGGTCGTTATCGACAAATCAGGTCTGGCAGTCATGCCCGAGAACTATGGGTTGGTGCCAGTACCTGTACGGCTGTCATCAATGGCCCACGCGCTCTTGACTGATTGAAGGATACCATTTGCTTCTCCCTGGCTATATTGCCGCTTCAGCCTGTCAAACCTTTGTAGGCTACTTTGCTTCCTTCTGTTATCATGAATTCACTTAGTCTACCATTTGACATGTCAGAGTTGAGGTCACATCTCAATCCTCTTCTACAAGCACTCAGCACAACACCAGTGTTCAGCAGTTTAAAGCCCTCGACTGCAGCGGACGGACTAGCTGCATTTCTATTTCTTCTTACATCGCTCGGGTATATCACTCGTGGTCGCATTTGGGACAAGCCGGACCCGAACTACCATGTAAGGAGACTACTTCCACGCAACTTTGCATCCTTGATGTCGCAGCATTACTGACCATGCTGTTATTGTAGGTGTATTTTGAGAGACCACAGATCGCAGAAGGCTTTTCAGACGGGAAGATCACTTCTACGCGCGACGTCTGCCAACGCCTCGATGAGGGCGGCTATCATTGCGTCATCTTTTGGGGCTCACAGTCTGGTACATCGGAGCGCCTCGCCGAAAACTTGGGTCGAGAGTGCGGCGCGCGCTTTGGAGTAAATGCCTTGGTCGCGGACTTATCCGATTACGATGCCGAGAGTGTTGCGAGGATCCAGAACAAGTACTTCGCCATCTTCATCCTGAGCACATATGGCGAAGGCGATCCGAGCGATAACACTACCGGCCTTTGGGATTGGATCAAGCGGGTAGGCGACGACAACATTCGGCTTGAGAGCTTGCGATACCTGGCGTTCGGTCTCGGTAATAGCAACTACAAGTACTACAACAGGGTCCTCGATGTCGTCGCCGATGTCTTAGATGCTGCAGGCGCTACTGCGCTGATGCCACGACAGAGAGCCGACGATGCCAATGGTGGCACAGAGGAGGACTATCAAGCATGGAAAGATGATGTCTTCACTCTGCTTACTCAGATGGGGTTCGAAGAGAAGGCTGTCACTTACGAGCCGACGATGAGGGTTGATCTCGCCGCCGTGAGCCCTGGTCCCGAAGCAAATTCCGTCACATCGGTGCACCACCAACGATCTGCCTTGAACTCAGCCATAGTTCATTTGACCATCAAACACTCTCGCGAGTTGTTCGTGTCGGGAGATCGTAACTGTGTGCACTTGGAAGTGGATCTGGGCAATACGGACATCGTGTACAAGACTGGGGATCATATCGGCATCTGGCCTGTCAACCCTGAGGAGGAAGTCAACCGACTGCTCGACATACTCGGCTTGCAAGGCCGTAGACACCACTGCCTCACCGTAGCACCGAAGAGCGATTCCGACAAGCCAAAGATACCGTCGCCGTGCACGCTCGAGACAGCTTTCCGCAATCATCTGGAGGTTTGCGCGCCTGTGGCTCGGAAGGCTGTGCTCGAAGTTGCTCAGTTTGCGCCCACCCCTCAAGCCAGATCGAAGCTCCTCGACATTGCGCAGGACCGTGGGCGTTACGAGCGGTTCACGTCTTCTGCACACGTCACGTTCGCTCGGCTGCTCGAGCTTGCCAGCCCTGGTGCTGCGTGGACCTCGATACCGCTCGCCTTCGTTATCGATAACTTGCTGCCACTTCAGCCGAGATACTACTCCATCTCTTCGAGTTCCGTAACGTCTCCCCGGCGCATCGCGATCACCGCACTGGTAGTCAATAAGACGATCACGACTGAAGGCCAGTCGAGGACCACAATTCCTGGCCTGACGTCCAATTACCTCTTATCGGCATCCAATCTTCACCCGGCCGGAAATACGCCAATTCCCACCTATCACCACTCAGTCGGAAGTGGAGATGTCCAGGGCCAAACAATTCTCGCGCACGTGAGGAAGTCGAAGTTCAAGCTGCCCGTCACATCTTCGACTCAATTGATCATGGTGAGCGCTGGCACCGGCTTTGCTCCTTTCCGTGCGTTTCTTCAGGAGCGCGCCAAATTGCATGCGATTGGTAGGCCGATTGGCAAGATGTTGTTGTTCTTCGGATGCCGGAACCAGGAGGATTACATCTACCATGACGAGCTGGCAAAGATGCAGGAACAGCTCGGAGAGAAGCTAGAGATCGTTACGGCATTCTCGCGAATGCAAGGGCAGCGCAGGGTGTATGTGCAGGACCGGGTGGCCGAGCACGCTGGCAAGGTGCTGGACATGCTGGAAGGCGGGGCCAACATGTACATCTGCGGCAAGGCAAGCATGGCCCGGGAGGTGGATATGAGGCTGGAAGAAGCGGTCCAGGGTGCGCAGGGTAAGACCGAGGCCGACGTCAAAGCGTGGGCTGACGGGCTGAAGAAGAGGGGCAAATGGAAGGCGGATGTTTGGGGGTGATTTCGGTTGAGAGGTGTTTACCATAGCGCGTTCGTACGAAGGGAGGGCGACCCCACTTTTACCAATTTACCCCTGCCAAGCCAAGCAACACGGCCAAAGCCCATCCGCGCCCCAACGGCAGCTTGTGCGCCAGTTATCCCGCCACCTTTTGCTCACACCTCAAATTTTCATACCTCTCTTTGCATAGCAGTCAACAATGGATGTCGCTCTGGAACTCCTGGATCCTCTTGTCCTGGACAAAGCCTACGCATGGGCTCTCCCCTCGCCCGGCTTCAGCGTAGCCAATTCTTCGTTTTCAGACTTTTCGGCCGCTAGCACAGCGCCTGCGTCCCAATGGCCACGCGACAACATTTACCGTCAAATTCTATCGATTCTCGTCATTACTCAGCTCGGCGCAACTTCTCTCTACCTCTTTTTCAGCTCTCTGTCCTACTACACTGTCTTTGATCGCCGGCTCGAGTACCACCCACGCTTCTTGAAGAACCAAGTCTCCCAAGAGATCAAATCATCGCTCTTCGCCATCCCCTTCATCAACCTTTGTACTCTGCCTATTTTCCTCGCTGAAGTGCGCGGCCACAGCTTGATCTATACCAACACAAGCGAATATGGCTGGCCCTGGCTGGTGGCTTCAGCCGCTCTGTACATGGCTTTCAATGATTTTGCCATCTACTGGATTCATCGCCTAGAACATCACCCCAGCGTGTACAAGTACATCCACAAGCCACACCACAAATGGATTGGTAAGTGTCCCCAGTATCTTTCAGATGTCTTGCATTTTTGTCGCTCTAAATAGCAATGCTAATTTCAACAGTTCCTACACCATGGGCTGCGCTAGCGTTCCACCCGCTTGATGGGTTCGTTCAGTCATTGCCATACCAGTGAGTATTCCCTAGACCATTTCCCCAAAACCCCATTGCTAAATCTCAAAAGCATCTTTGTTTTCATCTGTCCAATGCAGAGACATCTGTACATGGTTCTCTTTGTTGCTGTCCAGATCTGGACAATCTTCATTCACGATGGCGATATGATTACCGGCCATTGGACAGAGAAGTGGCTCAACAGCCCCGCCCATCACACTTTGCATCACATGTACTTCACAGTCAACTACGGACAGTACTTCACATGGGCCGACACCTACTTCGGCTCTCACAGGGCACCACAGCCAGAGTTGGACCCTATTCACGATGCGCTCAAGGTTATGCGTGCGAAGGGCTTAGTGGATGAGCAGGGCAACCCCATCAAGCACGCCAAGAAAGAGTAGACGAGTCACGATTCCACTTCCTGGGGGAGTTTATGAGTTTTATAGATTTCTTTGAGGACAAGACGAGATATGGCAGATCATTGGTTAAAGACAGCCAATTAGCTTCTCAGATCCTCAATTTTTGGACCTGCGGGTCATTTCGGTATGATAGATCTCCTCGTTACAGCGAGAACCTTATAGCAATATCTAATGTTAATGTAATACCAAGAAGCGCTTGCTCATACCAACACTGTCATTGATGAATGATCATGCCGATCTGATGGTTTTCGAGTAGCATTATCAATCAGCGATTGCTTGAGCAGGAAAGACACTCAAACGCCCTGTGGCACGCTGAGTTACGGACGTGGAGAAGCTCTAGCTCCAATAGAAAAAGGCTGTTGCTTCCGCTACCCCGACTTTTTTCGTCACGTCACGTCGCATGATGTACGAATCCAACCAGTCTGTCAAAGGCCGCCTGGACTTCGGTAACCTTCTATCGGCTTTGTGGTATTTCCATAGGATGGGTCTGGCGATATCCATCCGATCTCAACCTCGGAATGTTGAAAACGGCAAGCCCGCAGGATACGGCCTCTTGACCCCGAGCCTTGGCGCCCAACGTAGAAGTCTATGCCGCAAACTTCCTATCCTCGACTATCCTAAGCCGCACGCGCGACCAGCGTTCTCGATCCGCCATGCCGTGTCAACCAATGTGCAGCATCCGATTGAGCTGTCAAGCGGTCCCAACACGTCGGTCTACCCTGTTCTCTAGGGCCCTCCCCCGCATTTTCCCATGCACCCCAACATTGCGAAGCGAAGAATGACGCATACCCGATAGGTTTGCGGAGACTTGCGAGCAGAAACCTGGGGAAAGCGTTGCCAGTATGGTGCGACGGATCCCAACGTGGCAATCCAGGTCAGCCTGCGAGAGCTCTTCGCATCGAGCTTGGTTGCGCGTCGTGCCGGCCATTGTCGGAGAGCGAATTTGAGGCTACACGAGTAGCATAAGTAGCACGCGATATCTCCTGAAGTATGGCTTGGAGTATCGCAAGCTCTCGAGCCTCGCCTGTCATCATTGCATTGTTGACTCTGATCACCACCTCTGTAATATCGTCCGAACTCCTCACCACTGCCTAATACAGGTCAATATGGCTCAAGACATGAAGAAGGTTGATATCTTCAACGAACGGTCTTCCAGCATCGACAAGATTGAAGATATCACGACTGCGCGCGAACATGCGGATCAAATCGCAAATCTCTCTGGCATCGAAGCTACAGCCGCTTCGAAGGCTGCTTGGCTAATATCCATGACTGTTTCTCTCGGTGGCCTCCTTTTCGGTGCGTAACTCTATTCCTAAGTTGAATTCTGAGATCCGACCTTGCTGACTTTGTCGAGGTTACGATACTGGCTACATCTCTTCGGTGCTCGTTACTATTGGCTCATCTCTCGGCCACGAACTCACGTCCTCCGAGCAGGAGCTCGTCACATCACTTACCTCTGGAGGTGCCCTCGTGGGAGCTGTCATAGCTGGTATGATTGCCGACAAATATGGTCGCAAGCTGCCAATCTTCTTGGCGTGCGGCGTCTTCGTTATCGGCACCATACTCCAGACGGCTGCGTATCACCTCCCACAGTTCGCTGTAGGCCGCTTCGTCGTAGGCCTGGGTGTCGGCTCAGCGGCTATGATTGTTCCTCTGTACATCTCAGAACTGGCGCCAGCCAAATATCGAGGCCGGATGATTGCCTTTAACAACATGAGCGTCACCTTCGGCCAGTTTCTTGCGTCATCCATTGGTGCCGGCTTCGCACAAGTCGGAGGCGCCAACTCGCAAGCCTGGAGAGCAACAGTTGGCATCGGTGCGGCACCCGCCATCCTCCTTGCCGGTCTCCTGACTCTCTGCCCCGAGTCTCCCCGCCAACTAGTCGCACACGGGAACGTAGATCAAGCCAGTATTGTCCTTACGCGCATCTACCCAACATCGACCGAAGAGCAGCGACGCGCGAAAATCATGAGCATTGAGATGAGCATCAACGAAGCCACACAGACTATGGTGGATGATTCGGTGTTCAAGACTCTGGCCCGTATCTTCACCACGGCATCCACTTTCCGTGCTGTGTTTACAGCATGCACGATCATGGCCATTTCACAACTGTCGGGCTTCAACACACTCATGTACTACTCAGCGACGCTCTTCAAGATTGTAGGCTTCAACAACGCAACCGCTGTCGCCATTACCGTTTCCGCCACGAACTTCATCTTCTCGCTCGTCAACCTTGTCATTGTCGACAAGTTCGGCCGCCGTCGCATTCTCCTGATAACAATTCTGGGGATGAGCGTCTGCCTGGTTATCGCCGCTGTCAGCTTCTCTTACATCCCGATTGATCTCCGCACATTGGCTGTTCAGAGCGAAGAGATTGGCTGGCCAGGTTATGTCCTTATTGCCACGATCATCATCTTCGTTGGCTTCTACTGTAAGTAACCTCACTATGCTGAAGTCTTTTTTGTCTTCTCTTCCGCTATCACTAGGCCAGTGCTAACTTCAATCAGCTAGTGGTGTGGCTACCGTGGCATGGATCGGGACCGAGCTGATTCCTATGGAGGTCAGAGCTGTTGGAACGATGTTGAATACGGTCACATGCTGGAGTACCAACATCATCATCGCCTCGACCTTCCTTTCCATGATGAAAGGCATCACCCCATCAGGGGCCTTCGGCTTCTACGCAGGCATCTGCTTCGTCGGCTGGCTATTCGTCATCTTCTGCTTCCCTGAAGTCAAGGGGATGCCACTTGAGGCCATCCGCGAAGTGTTCGAACACGGATTTGGCGTCAGATATGCGAGGAAGTGGCAGAAAGAGAACAGGGAGTTTGCCAAGATCAATGCAGGCAATTCACAAGCCTTTGGTCACTAATCAGAGGTTTTCATGTATGGATGACATGAGGCTGGCGAGTGGGTTCTTTTCATGTGGATATTTTAGTTGCGCTTGGTATGTTGCTTCTCGCGACGCGACGAATACATTGCTGTACTTCATCTTGCACAAGTACCAAGCACACACATAGCATGCATGCGGTGAAGTGATGAGATAACATTCGGTGTTGGTGTCAAGTCCCCTAACCAAGTACCACGGTTCCAACACCGGATCCCCCAGCCCGTAGCCCTACCAACCGGACCCCTTACCAGGCCAACATATCAACAAGACATGCAAAATACTTCTCCTTCCTACCCCTCCAGCCACCTCCGTCTAAACGCACAAGCAAAGTCGTCACGATGCGCAAAGCAAGCCTCATCGCCATCCTCGCAACCGCCATCACCAGCGTAACAGCCATCGACAAAATCGGCCGCTCATCAGACAAATGTTTCGCCTACGCCGTCACCGATGAGGCCTGGACAGAAAACAACATGAGAAGACGGCGGGTCGTATACGATACCACGAAGAGCATTCTGCATTACGATCAGACCATGTATAGCATTGGGTGGATGTGGTCAAACGAGAAGGAAGGTGTGTATCCTACCATATCCCATCGTTTGGAGATCAGCTGCTGACTGTTGGCATTCATAGCATGCAAAGCTCGTACGGTAGATACCGTCGTGTACTACAACGGCATCGTCGTTCCGGCAGGCGCATACGTTATCGACAGCAGCGAGATACTGAGTGAAGATGGGGATCGCGCGCATCAGTGTCTTTTGGATGTGTTCAGGACTACTTTGGGGAACAACCTGAACTGCACGGTATGATTTGGGTGTGGACTTCAGGTAGTGAGGAGGAAGGGATCGGCGTTGCATTTAGGGGGCTGGGGATTTGGAGTTGCATTTGCAGACTATTGAACGCGGAGGTGCATTTTGTATGGGATATGTTGCGCTTCGAGATAGAAGGACAAGCTTCTTCCTACGCTTCCCACCTCTTCGTGTTATCTCCACTCTTCACCTGCAAGTAGTTTCCAGCAATCGGGGCTTTGAGCCCAGCATCCACAATGAACTTTGGCCAGTCAATGCCGAACCTGCTGCTGACAGCCTGTTGATGCGCAGCCGGAACCGCGAAGTTTGCCGGCTGCTCATGCAGCAAGAATACGTAACGATGAGTTGGAGGCGCGCCAGCGGGTGGCGCAGGACCAAAGTACGACGAAGGTGTTGTGGCTGTCGTAGTGAGGACCGATGTGCCGTTCTGCTTGGTGCCGGAGGGCGTGTAATCTTGCAGGAGGGCATGCAGGACGGTTGATGCACGGCCGTTTTGGGTGACATCGATGTCTGAGCAGTGTCAGTGTGATGCGTTTTTGATAATGAGAAGGGGAAATACCGATCATTGCAAGCAGGTACTTTCCGCTAAGTGTTGTGTTGGTGAGACCAATGACAGGAGCCTTTGCCGTGGCTGTTCTACATGAGTATGGCACATCCTTCTTCACATATCGGGCTCATACTTGACTTCTTAACGATGAGACCGGGACTGATGTACTGTGTCCCGTAGTAGACATCCAGTGTTGCATTGGTGGCAGGAGTGAAACCCGAGGGCGTGGTCTGCGCGGTGGCCGACGCAGCGAGGACCAGCGAAGATACAATTGTCGTGAACTTCATTTTGACACGTTTTTAGTAGGAGTGATAGATGTCAGGGTCTCAGATGGTAGTTTTCTGAGAGCAGTCGACGAACAACATCATAAAGGCCCCACTGTGACATGATGTGGTCTGGCGCCTCCACTACAGCCATGCTATCGACATGCGGGTGCTCTGCAACATGTTGAGTACAGGCCAAGAGAAATTTAGAAAGGCAGGATGTTTATAGATGAGGCTTGAATCTAAGCGAATCTGATATGTTGCAGGCTGAAGGGGCCTTCATTCCGATCCCTGTCGCCCCCGCAAACTATACATACGTGTTGTCGGCACTTGACTTGAGTGTCTTTCTATCCGTCGCAACCAATTTTCCAGTGCTGAATCTTGGGATGAAGTCCTTCCTCGCTCTTGCTATAGGCTTGTTTGACATGGCTTTGGCGTGGTCACATGATAGAAGAACCCAACTTGATGTCCCAGGTCCGGGTACCCAATTATATCAGCTGCGGTCCTCATCGTACGTCTAGTCCTTTGAAATCTTCTATATTGGGTCGCTGACTATCGCACACAGCGACGATCCGTCCCTGGACAGCCAATGGGTGTCTCTGCCAGTCAGTTCTTTGGACATACGCACCTACGTGCTCAGCGACAGCCAGGATGCCGCTAGCAAGTTCTATCTCGTGAAGTACAATGCAACGAACACGTGGGAGCTTCATGTGGCCGAGGATGGGGATCGGCAGGTGGTGTTGCATAGTCGGAATCAGTCTAGCGAACTCCTATACATGAGCGATGTACTGCGTCCGGGTTCGACCGACGTGCTTGAGGGAGAATTGGCAGAGTGGGGGGTCTTCATCTTGGATAACAAGGTCCTTGATGTTAGAGATGGAAGTGCGCTGACGGAAAGGTCTTTCGTAGCTGTGCACCCGGAAGCTGAAGGTGGTGTGTATGAGATTGCGTTGTATGATGGTGAGTGCTTTCCTTCGAGCGGCCGGGCTTTGATAATGACACGGTTCAGGACAAGGCACTGCTTCCTTGAGGACGCTGACTGGTATCGAACTGAACTTTGTGAGGCTTCCAAGGATTTGAAATTGTACATAGTAAACTCAAGTAAGGTGACATGGTCCAAGGCAGCAAGTGCCCAGGTGGTTCTGGCTGTTGGTGTTGTTTGTCTGTGCGGCTATCGATAGCGACTTCCCAAAAATCCAACTCCAATCTTGGCATCCCACCAACGCCGCTCCCATTGTCGACAATCCACCAGCCCCGCCCCTGCGCCCGCCGCCTACACACTGCCCCGATACCAGTCTCTGCTATTCTCACTATGCCGGGCGCCAAGACCACGCTGCTCATCGAGGGCACCTTCGAGGAGCTTACCGACGAGTTCGCACAATACATCGACAGCCTCAAAAAATCCCAGGGCGATGAGAGCGCCAACCTCCAGGGCGAGAGCGCGGACCTGCTCAAGGAGAACAAGAAGGACGATGTGCTCAAGAAGCTCGTCGTCGGCAGCCAGGCGCTGAACCAGGCGCCCGAGAAGGGTACGGCTCCAGCAATGACTCGAGGGGTCCTTCTGATGGAGAAAACACCGGGCTAACAATGAGTGCGCAGAGTTTATTGCGGCCTACAACCTGCTCATCCACCTCGTAAACCAGTCGCCAAATGTCTCCATCTTCATCCCCAAGATGTGCCAGAACCTGAGCACGCCCATCTCCTCGTCGCCTCTGAACGGTGGTGGTCTTGCGCTCTCCATCCTCAGCACCATCTTCAACACCACCCAGCCGGACAGCGAGACGCGCTACCACGTGCTCCTTGCCATTCTCCGTGTCATTCGCGCCACATCAAACTTCGAGACACTGCGACCACAACTCAAGCAGCTCGACAGCTGGATAGCCGCATGGAAGACCGGGGAGGAGGATTCGCGCAAGCTCTACCTTGCTGTGAGCGACGTCGCATCGGACGCAAGCGAGGAGGAGCAGGCATACACATATCTGCTACGCGCACTCAGGACATTCCCTTCAGAGCAGGCTTCGTCCCCAGAGGCTCGCGAGCTCTCTCTTCGCGCCCTCAAGTCGGCCCTCACACACCCGACCCACTTCGATTTCCAAGATCTCACCGATCTCGACTCGATCCAGGCCCTCCGTAACTCCGACCCCATATACTTCCAGCTCCTTGAAATCTTCAACTCCGATCTCCTGGATGACTACAACGACTTCAAGGACGAGCACGATGGCTGGGTTGAGGAGTCCGGCCTTGACGCCGGTGCCTTGAACCGCAAGATGCGCCTCCTCACTCTTGCGTCCATGGCTGCTTCAGCGGGCCAAGCTAGGTCGCTACCTTACGAGAGGATCGCAAAGGCACTACAAGTACCATCCGAAGACGTCGAGATGTGGGTCATTGACGTGATCCGCGCTGGTCTCGTCGAGGGCAAGCTCAGCCAGCTCAACCAGACCTTCCTGATCCACCGCTCAACATACCGCGTCTTCGGCGACAACCAGTGGAGAGAGGTAGCCTCAAGGTTAGATTTGTGGCGAAACAGTCTGCAGGGTGTTCTGCAGGTCATCCAGCAGGAGAAGCAGAGGTTCGCGCAGGAGAAGGAGGAGGAAGCAAACAAGGCCGACCAAAAGGCCGATATGGCGTCGCGGTTCGGCGGAAGGGGCGGACAGAGGAAGCAGCAGAGGGCCATTGATGACGATATGGACTAAGTGGTTACGTCGTCTTGGTGCGCGTTTCTTTCTTTCAAAAGGGGTCGGCTTGGGACGGATGCATTATGAGGCTTTTCAGGTTCATGAACAGCAGCCCTCGAGCTGCATGATAGACAATGCAATTCAGATATATTGATTCTTGGGCGTCTCCCTATAGACTATGAAGCCTGTGTCTGCACAAAGGTGATGTTGATGGGCTTCACGCCACGCTCCTTGAGCTTCTCCACAACGTCCCGGTAAACTTGGTCAGGCTCCTGCTCTGCGTTGATCTTGACAACCCTATCCTGGGACTCGAATTCATTGACCACGGGCATGCTTGTCTCCACGAATGTCCTGAAGCGCTTCTTGATACTCTCGAGGTTGTCGTCAGCGCGTCCTGATGTCTCGCCGCGGACGAGGAGTCGCTTCTCCATGACAGCTTCGGAGCACTCGAAGAAGATGGTGAACTTGGAAGGGCAGACGGAGCGCTCGAAAGCGTGGGCCTGGTCGAGTTTGCGCGGGAAGCCTATCATGTTAGACCGTGGACTGGAAAGTAGCTGCATGGGTCATCGTACCATCAATCAGGAACAGTTTTCCGTGGTTCTCTCCGCTCTCCATGCTGGCCTCCATTGCGTTCTCCAACAGCTGAACGGTAACCTCCATGGGCACGATAGTGCCTTCCTTGATGTACGTCTTGATCATCTCGCCGAACTCGCTGCCCTCGCGGTTCTGCTCTTCGCGCAGCAAATCACCAGCAGAGAGATGCTTGAAGCCATAGTCACTGACGAGCTTCGTACATTGCGTACCCTTTCCGGCACCGGGGCCACCAAGGACGAAAAGGACGGTCACTTCGTCGCTGGACCAGCGGGGAGACTCGCGCGAGCCCGCGGCAGTCTTTTCAATGGCAGGCATCTTTCTAGTGGGGATGTGAAGGCTTCACTTGTCCTTTGCCGCTGGGGGAATGGCCCTGAATAGGTCCTTTTGGTTGGTATCCCTCGCCTTTTCGCTGATCAATTATCGCGTTGAACAGGTATGTGCCTAGTCCCAATATCGCGAGGATGGGCCAGACTTTGAGTGGGGATTTCGAGGGAGGTGTTCGGATGTGTGTCGGAGGCTGCAGAGGTTGAGATAAGAGGTCAGTGTATGCGTCGCATATATTTTGTGTGATCTCTACTCACTTCGTTCGGTCCGGTTGGTTCGCCGGGTTGACGGAGGCGAGATGCGTTTATCCTGGAGGAGGAGAAGGCGCGAGCTGCAAGAAATTGAGGCTGGCGAAGGAGGATACGTTGGCGCGAGATTAGCGAAGACATGATGGTTAACATGGCGGTATGCAGCAGGGGCGACTGTCGTGGCTGCCCGCAGTTGCTCTGATCACTAGCCCAAACGCGACTAGCGTCCACGTACGATATCAGGGCCCAGGCACCCAGGCTCCACCTCCAATGTTCCATGGTTCCAATACAGACACAGACCACCACCAGCTCGGTGGCATCTTGATATTTGCTAACAAACATTTCCGGCTAATTCACTAGCACAGCAACACATTGTCTTACAAGCTTCCAAGCTTGTCAGCCCGGCGGTCATGACTGGTACCAGTCTCTTCTCCCGCGCTCACAAGCCGAGAGGGTCTCCGCCCAAGAAGATGCGCGGCTTCCTCGCCTTACCCGGTGAGATCAGAAACCAAATATACGGCTACTACTTCGACTCGGAGCGTCGCTGTGAGATCGCCAGCAAAGGATCCAAATTCACGCAGCGGAAACCACAGACTGTCAAGTTGTCATCAAATGTAATCGCTACAAAGAGCACGACTCCTGCGCCTGATCCTGAGATAAGCGCGACTCCTCCTGTCGTGATTCGCTTCTCGAGATCACTTGGCAAATACAACGCTGTTCAGGGCCTGCGAACGAACTGGCCGGACTCGCTATGTGCGCTAAATCTTGTTTGCAAGCAAGTCTATGCAGAGACAGCGAAGTTGCTCTACCAAAGCACAGTTTTTGTCTTCGACGCGCCAAAGCGGATGACAAACTTCTTCAAATATGCCTCGTCCATCCACTTGGGAAGCATCACCAGGTTGCATCTCCACTACAGCACTTATGGAAATCCAAACAAGACCGTGGACGTGGTTTGGCAAGAGAAGCATCATCAAAGTTGGTAAGTATGGTTGCGATAGTGACAGACTTGGACGTTGTCCGGTATGCTACATGCAGAAGTAACTAACGCCATGTTCACTTTCAGGCAGCGAGCTTGCGAGGCCGCCTCGAAGAAGCTTACTGG
Source organism: Alternaria incomplexa (assembly GCF_024043165.1). Taxonomy (NCBI): domain Eukaryota; kingdom Fungi; phylum Ascomycota; class Dothideomycetes; order Pleosporales; family Pleosporaceae; genus Alternaria; species Alternaria incomplexa. The sequence continues at coordinate 587,692 of NW_026249852.1, forward strand.
CTTACGCGAACTTGAGGTCTGTGTAGAGCTTCACCATGGCCCTCGAAAGATCAGCCTGCGCGAGAAATGGATGAGACCTCTGCTTCAGTTCCGTCGCCTAGCGTCCCCAAAGAAAGCCGCGCGCGGGACCGTGGAGCCACCACCGCTTGATCAGCGACAGCCAGGTCTTCTGATCGTCAAGGTCAAGTTTCGGCATCTTTACGCCAATTATGCGTCGTATGCTGGTCTCCAAGGACTGGACCGGGCAAAAAGGGAGTTGTATCTGCTCTTTGGCCAGGCTATCAGTCTGGCGATCACAGGGTCGACAGAAGAAGCGGCTCTGTCTGGGTTCAGAGAAGCGTATGAGGGGAGGCATGCACAATATCAACCCTATCTCACATCCTCTTGGGCGGGTCCATAAGATTCCCGAAAACATGGCCGTGCTGGGTGTTGAGAACGTCGGTCGAAGAAAAGTTTGGGGTACTGAACAGATATTCCGAGGGACCCGATGAGGGCACTCTATGCGCCACTTGGTATTGCATAAGAGCATCATGCTCATGCATGTGAAGGCATCAAATATGCTCAGACCATATTACTGGATATAGATTGATGGTCTTCATTGACATTCACTAAATTCTATGGTCTACGCAATGTCCATCCTCTAAGTGATCGCAAATTTCCACTGCCATGTAGTCCGGCAAAACGTGACTCTCAGATCTAACTACAAATCACCCAGCTCAAGCACTCGGGTTCTGCTTAGTAGCCTCATCATCAACTTGCGCCTTATTCGCAGCAATCTCCTCTTCAACCTCAGGCGGGAAGTCACCAGGTACGATACCAAAGACACCAACGTCACTACGACCCATACCGCCACCCTTCTTCTCCGTCTCCTCGCTCTCCTTCAACACAAAGAACCCCGGGTTCTTCTTCATCTCCTCGTCGTCGAATTCAAACACACGCCAGTCGGCATTGAAGAACATGCGGTTGCATACACCTGTGCGCAGGAAACCCGAATGCGAGACAACAGCAATGACTTTCTCGGGGCGGGAGTAGAGGTCCTTGAGGCATCTCTGTCCACGAGCTAGGATAGCCTTTTCGGTGAAAGCATATGGGTTCTTGGATCCACCGGTGGTCTTGTCTGGGAACGAAGGGTCTACGACGGAGAAGTCGTACTGAGGGAATTCCTTGGAGATCTCATCGATGGGTGTTCCAGTGTCACACGGCTTGTCTGCGTTTTCTTGCCAGTTCGCGTCGGGGATTACTGCAGTGCATATCAGTATTAGTCACATATACATAATGTGTCTTGCTCAGTGACATTGCTCTTACCCTTGGTGCCTTTCTTGATAAGCCAGTCCAGCCCGATAGTGGCAGTCTGGAGCGTCCGCCTTTGAGCGCTGACAACGATGAGCTCAACTTCATTGCCGATCTTGCTCTCTTTCAGACTCTCATGTAGCTCGCGACATTGCTGCTCGCCCAGCTCAGTAAGTGGAGGGTCCCTGATAGACCAGTCGCTGGTGGCATTGTGTTGTGCCTGAGCGTGGCGAATGAGTATGAGAGTTGGCGGCATGATAATATATTACAATTGGATAAGAAGAGTGTATTTGGATGGTGGGATAGACGCGTGACGTAAGATACTTTGGATGGAATTGTTGAATGGTTTTCAAAATCGGATTGCAGGGTGACGCGCTAGTGGGGCGGATGTACCTGCATGGCGAATCTGGCATCGTCGATGACGCAGTCAACTGTCAATCCAGAATTGGCAGGAGCGACGAAGCAAGCTTGAGAAGCGGGCCGAACAAGAAGATGATAGTGCTAGTGCTTGACTTTCGTAAATGTTGTTCATTGATCGTGAAAGGCAGTGAGAGCCGCTCGTTATGCATGTAGACCGTCTACGCGGTGTCATGCAGTCGTCGTCTACTCTTCCATTTTCTCTTCCTCCTCGTCATCATCGTCGTCTCCCTCCAGCGCCTTCTTTGCCAGCTTCTCAGCCTCTTCTCGGATGTCCTTGGGCACTTCCTCGTGCCTGCCCTTAGTAGGACCGTCGAGACTGCTAATCCATGTCATCTCAAGCTCAAACTCCTTGTCCTTGTTGTCATCGTGTGCGACGTAGATGATGCGTGCTGCCTCCTTGACACCCTCCTCTAGTGATAGATTTCCCTCGGAGAGGTTGAGTTTCTCGAGCTCTGACTTGGCGACCTGGCGGCCCTTGCCTGTAGCGGCACCGTAGTAGCCCTGCACACGTTAGTTGTTGGACATGTTTAGGTTACAGAGGTCTCCATACCCAGTATAGACCGCTGGGCTCAATCATGTAGAGCGATGGCCCACCATGCTTTGCGCCTTCTTTCTTGCCTCCCGAGCCAACAGTAGGCCCTGAACCAACTTGGCCATCTACCGGTAGCTCGGCCTCGGAGTCCCAGCCTGCAAGGATGGCGGTTATACCGAAAGGACGGACACTCGAGTAGAGGGTATACGCTTGGGCATAGCTTCCCATGCGGTCGGCGAGAGACGATGAGGGGATGGGTGCCTTGTAAAGCTGCCGCCATTGGGCTGCCTCGTCGCGGGCGCGGGAGACGAAGTGGCGACCATCGGGGAGGAGACCGGAAGACACAATGCCCATGTTGCGGTCCACAGTTGCTATCCGCTTGTTCGCGCCGGGCTTGAGCAACTTGCTGCTGACGAGCTTCTCCAGAGCGAGTACGACGCCATCCTTGCACTTGATGCCAACCGCTGTGCCACCGTTTTCTACTGCCTTGACCGCGTATTCGACCTGGAAGTTTCGACCATCGGGCGAGAAGACCGAGTTGGACAGGTCGTAACCTGTACCTATTGACGTCTACGCCATAGTTAGATCGACTGGGGTGCTTCAGCTGTTACGGTGGGGTCTTTACCATGGTGGGCGGTGTGGAGACTGAGAAGGGCGCTTTGTGTGTTCCGGGCGATCAAATGGACCGCAGATTCTAGGGAAGCAATTACGGGATTGTCAAAGGTTGGCAGTCGTGTGTCTCGGTGTTGATGAATCTAGGCAATGGTGTATCTGCGCAAGCTCCAGGTAGCTCACTAGCGCGCGTGCGTGCCAAGGCCGACACCTAGAGGCATCAACCTGCGTACGTGAGCAGCAACTCGCGAGCATTGCAACTCTCGGTCCTCCTTGCTTCGTCTGGAACTGTTGGTGCGATCCGCCTCCTCGTTGCTGGCGCTACTGGTGTGTTCGCTGCCTGCTGTCCCGGCTTCTTCCGTCTGGGCCTCCAATTGCCCGCACCTCACATCCAAAAGTGCATACGCCCATACACATTTGATGAGTTGTCGTCCCAAATCGACCACTATTTGCAAGCTCTCAAGACACATCATTGGCTACCAGCAGACTAGCCGGACAGGTTGGGTTTCAGCTTCGTCACTAATTGGATGTGGGCGACAAAATTATCAGAATCATCCCGCCTACACGCATGACCCCGACAGCACGCTATACTCAACGGTACATAAAGAACCACCATCACGCTGCTGCTAATTTTCTTCTTGCCCCCTCTTCACTGCTGACTTGGTCAAAGTATATTTGAATACCTTTCCGTTTGTTCTTGACTCACAAAGGCACCCTTTGTCGTCCCCCGCCGATTGTCGTCAGCGCCCAACGCAAGCGCGGACAAGTACGATTCCAAGTTTCCATATACTAGCCAACGGCGAATTCTGAGCTCGAGTCTACAAGGTCTTTCAATGATATAGTCCATCACTATATACGCCTTTGTCGACTCCCCGCCTAATACAATACTTGAACCTCCGTTTTCCAGAACTTGCCCCTCATCCGCTTGCTGTTGAGACCCTAGAGGACATGCAGCCCATGCTCCTGCACCACTGCGACTGCACTCACGACACACCCATCTCATTCAGTCCTTACGCCTTTTCTCAGAACATTTCTTGCGCAAACGTAAGCTCGTTTGTCTTCGGCGCTGGTAAACACTAACGTTACGTCATAGTGCGGCACAATATCTACGGGCATCAACGTTCAGGGGAAAGCAGCAGAAGACGCAAACATGCAACAAGATGAACTTACTCGGCTGTTCTCAGCCAACATGAACTTGTCTCAAGGCAACCCACAGCCCATGCAACCACAGATGCAACAGGAACAACCAGCGCAACAACAGCAACAGCAGGAAGAGGCTCCCAAGCAGATCGTCTACGCTTCTCAACACTACACTCATTCATATCATGTACCTACCCGCAGTACCTCCGAGCCAGCCTTGAAGACACACATCGAATCTTCGGACCTCGCTGCCGTACTTTTGAGGAACAGTATTGATCCTTCTCTTCTGTTCCCTTCCCAGATCGATCTCTTCCAGAATGCAGACGACGATCAGCGGCTACGTCTCCTCGAGCTCTGGCGTATATCTCCTCCATCAGGTCGTCAAGGACATCCAGCAGGCGTGGATTACAACATGTCCCGACAGCTCTACGATTGGCCACCTACCAGTCTCGCACAGGAGGAAGCCATGGCCAAGCTGAGATATGAGAGACAACAGGCGGAGTCCGCCCAGCAAGAGGCTATTCAGCAGCACCAGCAGCAGTTGGATCAGAGCATGGCGGCAGCAAGCGCTGAACCATACATGGCATCAGGCTACGAGATGATGGCTAGACGCGAATACGAAGAGTCATGCAGAGGCGAGAATGCGTTGAAGGAGTCGACCAAGTACAACCAGGCCACCGATCCAGTCTACAACAACACTGGCAGCAACGGCCTTTGGCAGAAGAATGTGGGCAGTGTAGCTGACATGGAGAACACTTACGGAGCATACGCATATGCACGAGAGTATGGGCTGCAGGGTGGTTATGGCGACGAGGAGATGGTCATGTGAAGCGTCCTCTCGTTATGCCGGGCCTCGAGGATAGCTCAGGATGGATTGTTAAGCGTGTGCATGCATATGTGCATATCGAATTTCCTATATTATACCCAGAACTAGTTGTACACACGAACAGTAACGTGGGAGGTCTGTCAAGGATGAGATAGTTCAGTCAGTAGGATACCCAGACATCACTACTTTTTGATACACCAATCGAGCCATGTTTAAACCTCGTTACATGGAAGATGAGAACAGTGTCCATGATATCGTACATTTGAGCGGGATACTCTATTTCTTCGCCTTTCCACTGGGCCACTTCTTCCAACCTCTTCCGTGTCCCTTCTGCTTCCATTCCTGGATCAAAGCTGGCATGTTTAACATGGCCTGTCTCCTCATCTCCAAGCGTCCCTTCAGTGTTCGCTCCCAAAGCTTTCCCTTGACCTTCTGTCCCTCGCCCGTGCCCTTGACTTGCAATCCTCTTTCTACCCGCCGCCTTTCCTTCTCGCCAGGCTTCTTCACAGTCCATGGCAGTAGGTCGACGACACCATGCTCCGAGGCAAGCTTAACAAGATCGGCTTGTTTCCGTAGACCATACGCGGGGGAGTGCCACCGTCCGGTTGCGAAGTTCTTGTGTGGGAGGAATGGATTTGGGTAGGGCAGGTCGTGTGCTTCTGGTGGTATGTTCGAATTTGAGGGCGCATTTGCGGGTCTCGCGATGGCCTCTGGCGCGGATGTCTCGGTCACGGAGGCATTGGGGTTGGTTGGTGGGGTTGTCGATATTGTGCTTGGGGTTGCGTGTGAAGTCGGTGATGCGAGTTGAGATGAGAGACTGGGAAAGAGCGATGGTGGCGGGTACTTTTGGAAGAAGCGCAGTAAGCGCGGGGGCAGCGACTTTGCGATTTCGACAGACGTTTGGGCGCTCATGGTGGGTATCTCGTGGGTTGCGATCGGTGCGGGCGTGTCTGTTGGTGCATCTCAAAAGTTCGGTGCCAAGAAGGCGGTTTCGAGCTAGGTACGAGTGTCCAGGGCGGCCCGGGGAGCTCGCGCCTCCGCGTAACACTGTGAGCTGCCTGCCCAGGTGAGTACATCACAAGCACCCACAACACCACCGTTTCCCACATACACCGGAGAGCTCTACGTCCTCCTCTGTTACTGTAGTTGCCAATCGAGGGTCATTCCGCATCACATACACAGCCATGGTAAGCTGCCCGCAGTCAACTTGTAGTCCATAGCTAATCGCAACAGTCGTCACCATTCTCAATAAGTACGCCTCCACCGAGACCACCCCGCATGCTCTTCTAATAACTTGAATAGACGGTGGCGCCTGCGTGGCCATGGTGGGCAAGGACTGCGTAGCCATCGCATGCGACCTGCGTCTCGGCATGCAAGCCCTCACCGTGTCCAACAACTTCCCCAAGATCTTCCAGTACGGCGACGTTTTTCTAGGTCTGACCGGCCTCGCCACCGACGTATCCACCGTATCAGACCTGTTCCGCTACAAGGTCAACATGTACCGCCTCCGCGAAGAGCGCAACATCAGCCCCCAGACCATGGCGAACCTCGTCAGCTCAAGTCTGTACGAGAAGCGCTTCGGACCGTACTTTATCAGCCCCGTAATCGCCGGTATCAACCAGACAAGCGGGAAGCCCTTCATCTGCGGCTTCGACAGTATTGGATGCATCGACTTTGCGAAGGACTTCATTGTTAGCGGAACAGCCAGCGATCAGCTGTTCGGTACATGTGAGGGACTGTGGGAGCCTGATCTAGTGGGTTGTATCAATACGTGGTATTGGGCTAGGCTAACATCATGATAGGGCCCCGAGGACCTCTTCGAGACAATCTCACAGGCGCTGCTCAACGCTGTCGACCGAGACGCGCTTTCAGGCTGGGGCGCACACGTATACATCATTGAGAAGGACAAGGTCACAAAGCGGTTACTCAAGGGCAGGCAGGATTGAGGTGTTGTATGGCACGTGGTGGCATATAATCATGTTTATGAGCTATGAGGAATGCTACAGGCGCTGCCGGGGGTCTGCCTCCAGGCTGTGACAGGATAATGGGAACTACCAAACTATCTTATGACACGTACGCGGAAGCACCCCAAATACGCCAATCTGAACAGTAGACGGCTAGACTTGGCCTCTGAATCAAAGTATCACCAAGTCCACATACAATCATCCATGGTACAGCTCCTTCCTCGGGCTTGGAAGCCCGAGGGTAACAGTACCCAACATCGGACTACCGGTTGGACTGGCTCTACCCTTGCGTATCAAGATCTACCTAGTGTGTGACACTGTTCCAAGGTGGTTCCCAGGTATCATCTAAGGAACCACATCATGCAGTGGGGTCAGGGTACTATCGATAGCAGCCACGCACGTGATCTGGTGTTGCCTTAGCGTACATGCACCTTATAGTTCGCGCGAATCCTCCTCCGCAAGTCCACGAACCGTGACCCCCGCGAAACGAAGATGACTGCGGCCGTTCCGCCCCCAGCTGCTCGCAAGCAGCCACCGAGTATCGACGACATCCTCAAGGCCAAGCGCGAGAAAGAAGCGGCTGCCGCAAAGCCCAAGTTCATACCGAAGGCCGAGAGAGAGCGCATCGCGCTTGAGAAGCGACAGAAAGAAGTTGAAGAGGCGCAAAAAAGGCGAGAGGCTTCCAACGGAGACAGCGACGCATGGAGACATTCGCAAGACAACAACCGCACAAATGGCCACAACAGCCACAACGGCTCGTCCTCATTCGTACCCACGGGGCCGCGCTCGATGCGCGATGCGCCGACTGGATCATCGTCCATGCGAAACGATCGCAGAAATGGAGACATGGCGCCTCCTCCACCGCCGGACAAGAAGGGCAACAAGCGCCCTGCTGACGACACCGAGGCGGCATTGATAAGGCAAAGATACATGGGCGCGGAACAAAATCAGTCGACGTTCTCGGCCAAGAAGAAGCGCAAGAGGACGACGGAAAAGAAATTCAACTTCGAGTGGAACGAGGAGGAGGACACGAGCCACGATTACAATCCCATCTACCAGCAGAAAGCTGAAGCAAGCTTCTTTGGGCGCGGCCGACTAGGTGGCTTCTCTGAGGAAGTCACCAGCGCAGCGACAAAGAAGATGATCGATGCGATTATCGAGCGAGACCCGGAACATGGCAGAGAACGAGCTGAGCAGCTACTTGAAATGGAGCGACGGCGGAAAGACAGGGGCGGTCGCGCACAGTTGGACATGCACTGGAGCAAGAAGAAGCTGGAGAACATGCGAGAGCGCGATTGGCGCATCTTCAAGGAAGACTTCAGCATTGCTACCAAAGGAGGCGCAATACCGAACCCTATGCGCAACTGGGGTGAGTCCGGGCTTCCGGAGAAGCTCTTGCGCATCGTGGACGAGGTCGGCTACTTTGAGCCCTCACCTATCCAACGTGCGGCTATACCTATTGCTCTGCAGTGTCGCGACCTAATCGGAGTCGCTGCAACGGGTTCGGGTAAAACCGCCTCCTTCGTCCTGCCACTGCTTGCCTACATCTCACAACTACCTCCTCTCGACGCGTTCAACCGACACGATGGCCCGTATGCCCTCGTCCTCGCACCAACTCGCGAACTTGCTCAGCAGATCGAAGTGGAGACTCGCAAGTTCGCATTACCACTAGGTTTCAAGACGGCTGTCCTCATCGGTGGTCACTCCATCGAGGAACAGTCGTTCCAGATGCGTGACGGAGCCGAGATTATCATTGCCACGCCCGGTCGTCTGGTTGACTGCATTGAGCGTCGAGTCCTTGTTCTTAGCCAATGCACTTATGTCATCATGGACGAAGCTGACAGGATGATTGACATGGGTTTCGAAGAGCCCGTTAATAAGATTCTCGACGCTCTACCTGTCAACAACGAGAAGCCTGATAGCGAAATTGCTGAAGACCCCACTGCCATGAAAGCAGGAATGTACCGTCAAACCATGATGTACACAGCTACTATGCCGCCAGCTGTAGAGAGAATCGCGAAAAAGTATACACGTCGTCCTGCCATCGTTACAATCGGTAACCAGGGCGAGGCTTCCGACACTGTCGAGCAGCGTGTCGAGTTCGTCCAGGGAGAGGAGAAGCGGAAGAGGCGTCTCCAAGAAATCTTGAATACGCGCGAATTCGCCCCACCGATCATCGTCTTTGTCAACATCAAAAAGAATTGCGATGCGATCGCTCGCGACATCAAACATATGGGCTTCGCATCAGCTACAATCCACGGTGGAAAGACCCAGGATCAGCGTGAGGCTGCTCTTGCATCCCTCAAGAATGGGCAGATCCAGGTGCTCGTCGCCACAGACGTGCTCGGTCGTGGTATTGACATTCCAGATGTTTCCCTGGTTGTCAACTTCAACATGCCACCTAGCATCGAAACATACACGCATCGTATCGGTCGTACTGGTCGTTTGGGAGCGGACTCTGACAAGCCCGGTGTTGCAATCACTTTCTGGGGTAACGAAGATGCGGATGTGCTATACGATCTTAAGCAGATTCTCATGAAGAGTGAGATAAGTAAGGTACCTGAAGACTTGAAGAAACATGAGTCGGCGCAGCAAAAGGGCAAGAAGAGCATGGGCAAAAACATCACTTAATGAATTGTAGGACCAGCATCCATGAGGATGAAGATAGGGAAGTAGTCGATTACATAGCTCTCCGTTCTTACCACAGAGAAGCACGGTGCAAGCCGCAATAGGAAGCAATAAAGCACAGTCGTCATAATTTTCCGAGACATGGGCAAACTGCCAACTGCCATGGCAGATGGCCTAATGCGCGACTCGGTAGTGCCGATCTACCCCGGACTGCCTGCACTCCTAAGCTGCAACCCGTTAGCAAGTGGAGAAAGGCAGCGTCACTCGGACGCCCTGTCCTGTTGATTTGCAATGCAAGCCGCGCGTGGTCAATTAGTGCACGCGCACCGTTGACGCTCGTCCACGGAAAATCCCCGCCTCGATAGAAATAAGCCCTTACTCGATGTCGCTTCCTACCGGCCCGTTTCTCCTGTCATTTCTGTCGCCCTGCTGTGCGTTACGGTACCCGTCTCCTCTTCGAACTGATGGCGTCGCAATTCTGCCTCTTTGTGCCTGGTTCGTTGTTGCACGGAGGAGCTGCGTTTTGACCAGTTTGAGACGGAAGGCTCGGAATGGCGTCGCTCTCTGTCAACCTTGCTTCTAGCGTCACATCGTCTGTTTTCGCGGCGGAGTCGACACCGGCGCTGGGGACACTCGAGTCCGCCGGCGCTGGAATCACTGGAGGTAAGTTTCTAGCTGTGTCTGAGCAACGCGATTGTCCTGTACTGATGCCTTTGTAGGCTACACCGGCGATTCTCTTCCCCTTAAGATCATCATCGCGTTTCTGCTCGGTCTTTCGCTCTACAACGCTATCGAACTCATTGTTCTCGCTTTCGTCACTTTCCAGCGCTACCATGGCTTGTACTTCTGGTCGCTCGTCATCAGCGCATTCGGCATCATACCATACTCGCTGGGCTTCATCATCAAGTTCTTCCGCTTGTTGGACCCTGCGGCAAATGCTGGATATGTCGGCGTCGTCTTACTCACGCTTGGCTGGTATCCCATGATCACTGGTGAGTTCAGTCAACGCTGGAGGTCCCCAGCATGCGGCTACTAACAACGTCTAGGGCAATCAGTCGTTCTATGGTCGCGTCTCCATCTCGTTACGAACTCGCGCCGAGTCCTTCGCTGGACTCTCTACATGATTATCGTCAATGGCGTACTGCTCCACTCAGTTACGACCGTCCTGACCTTCGGTTCCAATTCGAACTCGCTTTCCGATGCTACGCTGCGTCGCTTCGTCCGCGGATACTCGATAATGGAGAAAGTGCAGATGGTGTGCTTCTTTGTGCAAGAAACCATCCTGTCCATAGTATACATCAAGGAGACGGTACGACTACTGAAACTCTCGGAAACGGTACAAGACGACGTACGCAGTTTCGACGACAGCGCTGGAAACCAATCCCACGGGCACCTCAAGAACACAAACGTTCGAAAGACAATGTACCAGCTCCTCACCATCAACGTACTAATCATTGCCATGGACATCGCCCTGCTCAGCGTCGAATTCGCCAATCTGTACCTCATCGAAACCACCCTGAAAGGCGTCGTATACTCCATCAAACTCAAGCTCGAATTCGCCGTCCTAGGCAAACTCATCCAACTCGTGCGCGTCCGAGCCGAATCCGATCAGAGCATGAACAACGCCTACGCACGCGGTAACAGCTTCGAACGCCGGAATACCCTGACACTGGAAAAGACACAAAGTGGTACAGCGAGTGTGGGCGCATCAGCGAGACTCAACGGCAGCCTGCTCACGCACGATTTTGGCGGATCGCAATACCCCGACTTTGTAGATCCCCGACGCATCAGCCCGAACGTTACGCATGCGGAACCGGCGAATGGCGAGACTGGGTGGGAGACGCGAGGGCAGCAAGAAGATCAGGATAAGTGGAGGAGGCGGGTTAGAGTCAAGCGGGGGAGCTGGATCGATGAAGAGATGGACAAGCATAACATTGGGTGAAGTGGCAGTCTATACCTGACGGGTTGACATGCGGATCTCGGCTTGCGTACGAACAGTTCTCTGCCCGTTTCATCCCGGACCAAGTGAACTTCGCGCCGTTATGCCGTATGCCCAGATATGGGTAGGACAACACGACAAGATCTCCGCCGTTTCATCGATATCGAAGTGGATGACTTGCAGTGTTCACAACACGAGACTATCCTTATGGATCCTCTGTCCTCAGTACGACGATCTCTCAACAGATCCGGTACATCTCGACGTCTCACTCAGCAACCTTCATGCTGTGTATCGCAGCCTGTTCGTATCATTCCCGGACGTCGGAAAACTGCCTCCAACATAGTTGCGGGTGACAATACTGCAAGCTCCGCTCAATGGCACCTGCATAACGGTATTACCGAAGGAAACGTCTGCATACAGTAGCTGGACCCAAGGCGAGGCACTGGAAGCAGATCTCCACGATGCCTATTATCAGAGTCTGGAGACGATGGCAATTGGAACGGGATTTTTATGTGGGGTCATCAAAATCTGTGTGTACACGCTCTATCCAGGACTGAGCTTGAGTTTCAAGCCTCGTGCTTGGAAGACACACTACGTAGATCTAGCATAATTCATAGGTGCTCTTTAGTATATAGTATCTAGTAGATAGAATCTCCACCGTATACACAAACAAGAAATAGCATGTTCTAATTACCTTGACAGTTACGCAGTTTCTCGTTCACAACAAATGATGGCAACAACCTAAGACGAAGCACCTTCCTCGTAAGTTGAAAGTCTCGCGTGAGTGAGGTCTCTCCCGTGCCTGAATGCTACCTGCTTTCCCTTTTCAAATATTACATCTTCCACTTTGTACCATGGATCTTGTCTGCTAGAGAACCCTACGAGAGCCGAATATCTTAGGCCATCTAGATGCACATGCTGCAAAATACACCTTCTGATGTTCTCGACACGGGCGTTCAAGGTCCCAGGTTGTGCGATAGTATCATATGTTAAGGTTCCAAAAGGCTTCGAAGTCGGCGCTGGCTGTCGTTAGAATGGCATCGCCGTACAGTTGAACATTGTGCTTGTCACGAACAAGGTATTACGCAGCGACTATGGGGAGTCCATGAAGATAGGATTTGCAAAGATACTCTTCCTACTTGGCTTTTCTACTATAGTTCTATGCAGTAATATTCTTCAGGCATTCCTTGATCTAAGTGAGATAGGGTATTAATTTGACAAACATAATGATGTCGATGTATGCGGGCACAACACCGAATAGGAACGCTGTTTACAAAATCTCAATACAGGCGTAATGTGATGGCTACACACCTCGTGGTAACCGGTTTCAGTACCTAGGTATGCTTGACTTTATACCGACAGACTTTGACTTCACGTGTTTTCTTTCGTTATGCAAAACACCAAAGCATGAGATGCAGCACTCGAATAGTTAAAGACCTTAGAAGTTAGTCTCAGAAAGACAAGATTGCATTACCAGTACACTAGAGAACGTTGTTAATAACAAAAGAATGCGCCTTTGACTCAGACTAGGACCTGACCTTGGTTGCGAGCTGGTCATTGAGATGGTACTTCTTAGCTTCACGCCTTGGTTCAATTTGTTGCTGCACACTACCTACCGCGACGACGGGTGTACCTAGGTATGAGCATGAATGCAAAACAAAGCCAGGCGGCACCAACTCCAGCGGATCGTCAGGATGCGGGTTCTATACCCACCTACAGAAGATGATCAATTGAAATCACGTAGAAGTCTACATTGCGGGAAGATTTTGCAGTTGGTGCGTTGAACACCCACGTAGCCTCCAGGGCACCCACGTAGCCTTCAGGGCACGTGCCCAGTTTGTGCGTTGAATGAGATGCTTCAACTTCAAGTGCGAAAGATGGCAAGGCAACAGTCCAACACAAAGTTTCTCAGCCTGTTTCGTACCGTGCCCAGGTGACTGAGCGTGGTCGGATGTAGAGTCGAGCGAACAGCGCGGCCAATATTAGGTGAAGTGGACGCACACACCTGGTTGACTCAGAGGGGGTTTGAGTGTAACATGTGATTGGAAAATGGCAGAGTGTAGATACGTGGTATGGATACTATTGCAAATGGACAAGAGACTGATCGAATCACAAATCGGGTGTTGCAAACATTTAGATCATGCGCTACCTACGCAAGTGCGCGTCCCACGTCACCTGGGCAACCTAATAAGAAAAGATACCCTGGAGCCTACGTTACCGTTAGTCACTTACTTTGCAGGTTTCTGTCTTGATGTAGTCTGCAAACATACAGATTATGCGCTACCTATACAAGTGCGCGTCCCCTGTTAACCTGACGTCGACGTTAGTCATCCACTTTGCGCGTTCTTGTCTTGATGTAGTCCGCATAACCTAAGAAAAACTGAACAGCCTGGAGCCTACGTTGACGTTAGTCGCCCACTTTGCGGGTTTTGTCTTGATGTAGTCCGCAGACGTTTTCGTCTATGAGGTCGTCCCATGGGTGAGGTAGCGCCGGAGACTAACGCCGATCATGGCTGAGACCCGCAGCTGTGGTCCCCCTCACCTGCGTGGCCCTATAGGAATATTCCCGTTTCAATCCTACCCGATGACTCCATGAGGCTTTTTCGCATTGAGTTATCATCAGTGAATGTGATTTGATGACCGTTTGCAAGGGTAATGTCTCGATACTGAACCATGGTTGTAGTGGTGAGTCTGTAGGTAGCGTTGGCCCGTGGCGCACTTCCGCATCGCCTAAATCTTGGGAGAGTATATAGCTTGTGCACGCCCGTCCGTTAATCTTACCCATAACATCTCTCACCCACATCCAATCAACACCAAGACACCAACATCACAACGCCAAAATGTCTTACAATAATTACACCAGGACTAGCACTGGCCGCCCAGAGCCGATTCAGCAACAGCAGACCATGGCGAAGCCCACCAGGAAATATGACTTGGTTGTTGAACAACAACCGATCCGAGCCCGCATGTGCGGCTTTGGTGACAAGGATCGAAGGCCGATCACACCCCCGCCCTGCGTCCGCTTGGTCGTCTACGACACCCACACGGGACAAGAGGTCCCCTTCAACGACATCGACAGCACATACTTCGTGCTCATGGTCGACCTCTACGACGCGCAGGGAGTCAATGCCGTCAACCTGGTGAGACACAGTAGCGCGGCGCCGACCGTGTCGATATCAAGTAGTACTACCACCTCTTACCCTCCGCCGCCCGAGCGAACACACCACATGTTCACAGCCCAAGTTCAGTACGACTCCCGCGGGGGCATGCCGCAGCAGCACATGGTCCAATACGGCGGAAACCCCGTTCCAGGGCCCCAGGGATACTGGCAGGCCCAACCACCGGGCTACCCCATGCCGCAAAACATGTACGGGCAGCCCCCCGTGCAGATGACAAACACAATGATTCCCGCAACACCCATGGGCTCGAATCACACCCGCAATCTCATTGGCATGAACGCTGTCAATGCATGCCGCCTCCAAGATCTCGACCAAAAACCCGGCTTTTGGTTCGTCCTACAGGATCTGAGCGTGCGCACCGAGGGCACATTCCGGCTGAAGCTCAGCCTTTTCGACATTGGCTCCAACGACGGCACCAACGGCACCATTCACATGAACGACGGCAGCAAAGGTAAAGGCCCATGCCTTGTCTCCAACTTCACCGAGCCCTTCACTGTCTACTCCGCCAAGAAGTTCCCCGGTGTCATTGAAAGCACCAAGCTCAGCAAGTGCTTTGCGCAGCAGGGTATCAAGATCCCCATTCGCAAAGATGGCCCCAAGGTGCCTAACCAGGCTGAGTTTGATGAGGATGCGTGAGAGCTGGTGAGAGGCATACGGGTTGACGGCATCGTCGTTGGCAGGTTACGGATGATGGATGCATGTTCTGGGTTGGCGTTTTGGGATTTAGGCGTCGTCGGAGGCTTCTATCAATACGTTGTGAGCGGTTTTCTGTAGGTATCGCAAATGGACAAATCACTAGTTTGCATGTTCTCGTTACTACTGCTGATGTGAATGTTCTGTCAGATGAAGTGATGTATAGTGCACCCTGATGGTATACACGGTGTTCTCGGTTGACGATACACAGCCTACAACACATTGATACCTTCAGGCTATGTTATCAATGAACCCACCTTATGCAAGGAAGAAAGTTTACAGGTGCATTGAAGTCTACATCACTTCAACAACGAATAATGACGAAACACCAAGGCAATGTAGACTTCTGGATTATTTGCTTAGATCGGGTGCTCTACATTCTACCCGCTAACCCCACTGGAAGAGTGTCTGCTTTTTGCCCTTGTTGCCCTTCTTCTTCCCTGCCGCTCCTGCATCCTCCAAAGCCGGTGTTGACGTACCGCTATTCGTGCCGGACGGGCCAGCCCAAGGGTTACTCACTGGAGTGTTGCGTCCGCTGTTGTCGCGTCGTAGACCATGGCCAGTGTAGCCAGGACTGAAGATTGTGCTGGTGGGTTTCGCTGCTGCGGGGAGAGCTGGGAAGGCGTCTGCGGCAGCAGGCTTCTTGTTCACGTTTGTTGATGATGCGACTCGTGATGGCATGGGCGAGGGGCGCGCGCTCGTTGCGGCAGATGAGGCCCAAGGCGTTTGTCCGGGCTTCGCACCGACACGACCCGAAGGTGCTGGCAAAGCTGGGAATGGGTTGCTCGACGATGCGTTCGACCAACTGGCTTGCTGGTTGGCTGTGGATCGAGATGATTGCGCTGTTGAGCTCTTCAGCTTCAGTACCCGCGAACCTCCTCGCGCAGTCGATCCCCCGTTCAAGCCTGTCGCAGAGCCAGGTAATGATGGATAGTCCTCGTTGATAGCCTTCCAATCATTCCAAGCCTTCAATAGAGCTTCACGCTTCCCTGGCATCTCAAAGATGTCCGCCAATTCTTTGATCAGCTTCCCCATCTCCTTCGAGTTGGCGTCGAATAGCGCAAAGAACCCGTCGATGAGCTGTGGCGCGGATACCTTGGAGTTGCGATAGGCCGATACCGCGGCTCTGAACTCTTGCAGCTTGATCTCGCTACCCCGAAGCATGTTTGTGGCCCGTTCCGTAACTGCGTTGTGACGCAACAGTCTAGCCTGGTCCTGGGGCGTCTGTGGAACTGGGTTGGGTGGTTGTGTGTCCATGCTTAGTTGAGCGACGCCATTTGTGATATTGTTGGCAGCCGCTGGGGTTGGGCGTGACGCAGTAACGGTAGGAGGCTCTGAGGCGCTTGGAGGCGGTCTAGCAGCGAACGCCTCGCCTGGAGTTGGTGCAGAGAGCTGGCCCCCAAAAGTTCTTCCAGTTACCGAATGAGTGTTCTGAGCCTCCCTCTGCCGCTGGTAAGCAAGCTCCGCTCTGCTCAAGGGTTGCGCAGACGACGCAGGCACTGGCTCAGCGTTCGGATCCCGTCCGCGTCCACGGCCTCTGCCGCCCTCGCGTCTGCGCTCGTCTCGCCTGTTGTTACCCTGACCTTGCTCGTGAGGCGCCCTTATTTGGAAGCCAGACATGTCGACTCTCCGGGCATCCCGTAAAGCGTCCTTGGAAAGACCGTTGGGATGCACCTCCAACTGGTGCGCCTTGAGATCCATCTCAGAATCGAACACGACGAACTTCTTCTCTAGACACTCTCGGTCTGGGCAGAGGAAATGATCTTTCCGAAAATGCACCTCGAGCGAATCATAGTTGACGTAGTATTGTTGTTTCCTGCTTCCTCCCTCCCGGCGGTCGCAAATGTGGCAGCGCTCGTGCTTGTCTCTGCAATGGGTGTATAGTTCGTCGTCGCCGTAGAAACGCTGGTTGCAGAAACCGCACTCCGGGTGCCCTTTGAATCCGCTCTGATCTATTGCTCCAGGATTATCGTCGCCAAACTTCTGGTGCCGTCGTAGCTCGGCCATCGTGAATAGGACGTGCTCGTGGGTAAAGACCTTTTTGTTCCGCGTACAGAGGTCACTTTATAATGTTAGCCAGTATCGTTTGTTCAGAACTGCAGAGTACACACCACATGACTTTTCCATGCGCCGTCTTGACATGACGATGCAGGTCCGGCCAACCTAGACAGGCTACATCGCACTCGCCGTCGGGGCAGTTGTACTGTAACAGCAATCGCGCGTCTTCAAACACGCCAGAGTTCTCAAAGTGTATGCCCAGTGTATCATCGGATTTGAAAAATTCAGCGGTGGAGAAGTCCTCGTAGTTCTTCTCGGCGTCGTCTGTGAGGATAACGTGGTCTGACTCGGTTCGACAATGTGCACAGGCCTTTGTTTTATACAAGGCCCGCATTCGGATGGAGCAGATGTGACATGTGCGGTGATTGCAAGGAGCGACGGCTGTGTGTTGAACGGGCGAGGCGCAAATGAAGCAGACTTCGGCATCGTCGTCTTCGTTGTCCGATTGCTGGAGGTTAGGCTTGACGAGAGTCGGTGGAGCGTGTCCGCTCTCTTCTGTGTCTATGGCAGGCGCCTTGCCCTTCTCCGGCGCGTGTCCACCGCGAGTGCCCGCGCCGTCTCTGTTGCCGCGACCTCGCCCGCGGCTCTGGAAGCCGCCCCGACCACGGCCTCGCCCTCCGAAGTTCTCATGGCCATCTTCTCCACCGTGTGCACCTCTGCCGCGCCCACGCCCTCTTCCCCCTCTCCGTTGCGGGCTTGCAGGAACTTGCGGGGTTTCCGGGGCGCCTGTCGAGGCCATCGCGGGGTATTGTTGCGGGTCTAGGGGGTCAGTATAGAGGATTGTCGGTATGGATGATTCCAGACAGTTGTGCGAAAATGAATGGTCAGGCAGAGGCAGGCGGGCGAGGCCTCTTTGTACGGTAGACCTTTGTTGGTAGTTTGGCGAAAGCTACTTGCGATGACGCCCTTCACAAGCGAAAGCTGTTAGCCCTGGAGATGGCCCATGCTCAAACATGACTCAAGCACTCTCAGACCGAACATGGCGCAGCAGTCGCTCGAATGAGTCGAAATGATTGTACAATAGATTGTCTGTATGACCGTAATTATGCCTTGCCGCTATACCTGCACAGACACGTTGTAGCCTCCTCCATGGCTACTCCGAAAATGCACTTCACAGACTTCCCGAGTTTCACAATTCACGTAAGCCCAGTTCCTCCTCATCAAACTCATCCTGATAGAAGGACCTCAGTATCTCCAGATATTCGTGCCCTCCACTGCCACCATACATAGTCTGCTTAAGCCAGCCCTGCATGGCGTAAATCTGGTCGGTAAACTTCTCAGCGTCAAGATGAGCCTGCTGAGTTTCGGCGGCTTTCTTCTCCATCTCGACGGGGTCTTGCTCGCTGTACGCGGCTAGCTCAGTCCTGAGCTTCTCGAGGTCTCTGGTGAGGTCGGCATGCTTCGTAATCAGTGTCTTGCGGTCGCCACCTGCGAGTGATGAGCATGAGTGCAACGCATGGTAGATTGGTAATTACCTGTCTCCATGAGCATCTCCTCGTCATCAGCGCGAGCTGCACCCGCATCATCCACTTTGGCCTGAAGTTCGGCTACAGTAGCGGTGGCCTTTTCGAACTCCTCTTGGGCCTTCTTGAGAGCAGCATCTTTGGCTTTCTTTTCGTCGGCTGGGAAGCTCCAGTACCAGTTGCCGCTACCAATCTTCTCGACACGAATCTTGTTGTCGTCTGAGAGTGCTTGGAGGTAGTCCTTGACCTGCATGCCGTTGATAGAGGATACTTGTGGCAGCGTCTTTTCGAGGTCCTTGATGCTATGAGCCTGCGCCGTCTTATGGAACCAGGCAAGAATGGATGCCGCCTTCTGCGGGTTGGGCTGAGTCTTGGGTGCCTGCTAGTGTTAGTGAGTGCTCGAGCGGGAATCATGTCTGAACTGACCATTTTCGCTCGACTAAGAGGACGAATGCTCTTGCAGCGGAAGTGAGGTAGCAAGGAAAGAATGAGAAGCGATGACCGAGACGATCGTGTGTAAGACTAAGGTCGCGAGATACGAGCGCGCTTTTGATCGCGTCTTCCCGCTTGGAGGAAGGCACGCTAGGTTCCCGGCTGTGGTAGGAGGCAGGCACGACCTCAGCCCAGCTAGAACCTCGGTCGCATTAACACTATTGGCACTCATCTACGACACCCGGTAATCTCCTTTCTGCAGTAGAACTTGAATATTACGGCGTGAAGATCAGAGGTGTGCGTTCAAATGGGCCTACGAGGCGGTGATACACATATGGCATCATCTTTGATCCATCAAGTCCTCCTTGCGAATCTTTTGGCTCCAGGTCGAAATGAAAACTTTTCACTCCTGAACTTCGCCATTCCACGTATTGTGATACTCAATCCAGATCCTCTTCAAAGTCGTCCGACTCTTCTGAGTCATCAAACGACGACGTCGACGACGACTCATCGGACGAAACCCACGTCACATGCTTCCCTGTCTTCTTTTCAACCGGCTGCTTCTCTTTATCAACACTTGGCTGCTCCTTCTCTTTACCGGTACCCTGTATCTGCGCACCACTCTTCTTCGCCCTCTTCGCCTTCTTCAGACTCGTGAGAATCTCATGTTCATGTTCCTCAGCGGCTTCGGTAAAAGCCAAATCTCCCGTCTCACCCAGTGCATCGCGCGCCGTTTCTTCCATCAGAATGCACAGAGCAATAAGCGCGGTTTCATTCAGGCCTCTCCACGTCCTTCGCATGAGCTTGCGCGAGAAGCGGCGGCGTCGTCCAGTTTTGACCCACAGCCTCTCGATGTAGGCTTTCATTGCGGTGGCCAGATCTCCACTGGGCAGCTTTTGGTCTGGAGGTAACTTGTTGTGAGCGGGATAATAGTCATCTTCCTCGTATCGGATGGGCGCATTCTTTCGCTTGAAGAGTACCTCGTCTGGCCGAAGTGGGTTCCTGGATGCCTTGGGATCAGAGATGTTGTGAATCAGACCAGTTCGGGCGACTCTGCCTAGATATCTTTAGATCAACTGTCTCGATGATGAACTTGGGCGTCTCTTACGTTTGACGGCATCGTAGACGGTGGATCTGCGCTTGCGAAATTTCGTGCGTTTAATCTTGAGCTTTTTCTTGACAGCAGCCATGCAAGATAGCTCCGGGATGTTTGTCGTTATTTTTGTGCTAATGTAAGGCGGAGTGCAAAGGTACGCGGCTCGCTTGCAAGGATTGAGCGCCCGTTGGTGAATGAGTTGCGACTGCAGATCCCTGTCGCGTGTGGACGCCAGGCTACAACGTCACAACCTTGGGACCCTCTGCGCCTTCCAAGGTTCTTCTTTCCCTCGCTCCAACACACACGAAGCATGTAGTCGCATATGAACGCTCAACACGTGCTCGACCGCGCGTACGGCTTCATTCCCAACCATGTCCTCAAGCGCGCCTATGCCTCCCGTCTTATCTACGCGCTGCAACCGTCTTCCGCCGTGACCTTCAGTCAGCACCTACCGGCCCCCGACAACCCACGCGAGCGCATACCGGCGCATATATCCGGAGTAAACGCGCTGACAATCGACAAGTTCGAAGGACGATATCTGCTTTCTGGAGGTGCCGACAGCTCCGTCACGGTATGGGATCTCGAGGCGCAGACCACGGCAACCGAGGCGGGAGAGACATATCTGCCTCTGACGGCGGTGAACAAGACGAGCGAAGAGCACAAGCTGGGCATTACGCAGATACAATTCTATCCCTTCGATTCTCTGGCCTTCCTCACGTCCTCGTACGATCACACCGTCAAGCTCTACTCCAGCGAAACACTTGCGACGTCAGCGTCTTTCGATCTCGACTCGGTCGTGTACAACATCGCCCTGTCGCCTATCGCATCGCACCTTCTCGTCGCATGCGCCACCCAACACCCCAATGTCCGTCTCGTCGATCTGCGTTCTGGCGCAACCACACACAGTCTAGCGGGCCACTCTGGCGCAATCCTCTCTACAGCATGGAGCCCTGTGCGCGAACACATTCTCGTGAGCGGAGCTACAGACGGCAGTGTACGCTTCTGGGATGTACGCCGCAGCGTCGGTGAGCTGGGCGTACTGGATCTCGAGGACTCAGTCGGCATACTCGGGAAGCCCGCGTCGTTTACACGCAACTCTACCAACGCACAAGCGCACAGAGACGCCGTGAACGGGCTCGTCTGGACAGAAGACGGCAAACACCTAGTCTCCTGCGGACACGATGCGCGAATACGCGTCTGGGACACGGATACCGGCGCCAATACCCTCGCAAACTTCGGCCCCATGGTCAAGAACTCTGGGCTTGCGCCGCGTATCCCCGTACTTGCACCCACGCAGAACCTCCAGCCAGGTGCCGATCTCATGTTCTACCCCAACGAGCATGAGATACTTAGCTACGAGCTCTTTGAGGGCAAGCTGATCCGCCGTCTGCGCCGCTCACAGCAGCCCCAGACGAACAATCCACCTAGTACGTCTGGTGCAACAGCAAAGGGACAACGCAATATCAAGGATAGAATCACAAGTCTAGCGTGGCGGCCACATCACGTAGAGATGTATTCTGCGCATGCCGATGGCAGTATAGCGGCATGGACGCCGCGAACAGAAGAAGACGCTGAAGCAGACGAGGATGAGCAATTGGAGCGGGAAGAGAAGGAAGTGGATAAGAAAAGGAAGAGAGGCGTGCTAGATGAGATATACCAAGGGTTGACCAAGAAGCAGATTACATTTGGCAACATGGGCTTTTAGCCAACCGATAGTAATATTGACAAGATGGATTGAAACGAATCGCTCAGATTGATATATTACAACACGTGCTACCCGCTGCGTCGCTTCATATGCCCATTACATATCATCATAACAGTACAATATATGTCTTCATCTAGCAATCCCCATCTATCTCTTCATCTATTCCAGTGTCTATCCAGACCCAAAATGCGGTAACCTAGCCGGAACAAATGGCTCTTCACCAACTCCTCCTCTTTCGTCTTCCTCTCTCACCTCGTCTTTAATAGACAATGGTCGATTCGGCGTGACAGCCTTGCTCGAGTAATCGCTCTCATCCACATAGAACGCACTACTATCCGGCATCGTCTGCGTATCTACGAAACTCGGGAAAGGAATCGCATCGCTCTGGTTGATTGACGGCGCAGTCTCGCCAACGGGCGTGCGTACAAGCGGAGATACAGTCGAGTCTACTGTTGTCATAAGTCGCGCTGGCGACGCAGAACGAGGCGTACTAGATTTGGTGGAGAGAGGTTGATCGGGCGCTAGACCGCGCTTGACGGCGAGTTGTTGCGCTTCCTGCCGTCTGCGACTGACTTCCCTCTCCTCTTCTAAACGAAGACGTTCCTCTTCCTTCGAGAGTTCGTCGAGCGTGGGGGGAACTTGTTCGATTGTTTCGGAGACGGAGCGCGCGGAGAGGGGCGGTTTGTCCGAGTTGCTTGTGTTGCGGGAGGAGAGCGTGCGCGTGGATACGCGGGATGCGGAGGGGCGCTTGCTCTTGCTTGAGCGGGCCTTGTTGCTGCTGGGCGTGTCTTCGTTCCATTGCCCTGTTGTGCGGCGCTCGAGGGCGATGGTGAATTCGTCGTCGAGGGGCACGGCGTCTTCCAGCTCGTCCTCGCTCGGGAAGATGTCGCCTCGCGAGCTGAGGGAGTCGGTTGTGTGGCCCGATGTGTGCGTGTTGCTTCGCTGTCGGCGGTGGCCTTTGTTCTCGGGCCCGTCGAGCGCATCCTCGTCGCTGTCCTCTATCAGTGGCTCTTCCTCCTCACGGTTTCTTCGTGTTGCGCCTGGGTGCTCTATGAGGTCTGCGGCTGAGGGCTTGTATCGCAGTCCTCTGCCGCCAATCTTGAAAGGCAACCGTCCCAAGAAGCCAAAGTACGAGGAACTCGGGATGAGAGTCGGGTCCTGGGCGCCATCTCGTGGCAGCGTCGTGCTTTTCCGGCGCGGTGTATTATATCTCGGGTCGCGATTTCGCTGTCCATAACTCATGCCGCTCTGTCGACCAGGCTGCGTAGTTGCGCCATAATTGGAGGCGCCGCCGAGGAAGCGGTCGAGGTTGTCGCTGCCCCAGCCCAGCAGGCCGTCGTTCTCATCGTCCTCCCAGTCGTCGTAGAAGTCAAAGCTGACTTCTGCCCGGCCTCGTGACCGCCCGCGATTGCGCCGGCGGTCGTTGTGCGCTGGGAAGCATGGCGCCGTGCACGCGTTGACGCATTGGGTTATCGACGAGAAGCACGGATTAACATAGCGCTGCGTGAAGCCGTAGATGTTCTCCTGTGCCGATTCGTTTGCGTGCTCGAGGTTTTCTGTGATCTGGTGGAGCGTGCGATTCCACCGCGGGTCGCTGCGACGGTACATGGTGACGATGACGACGACGGTGACTAGCACTCAGTGAAAGCGGGTGGGTATTGCGTGGAGCAGCAGAGTGCTGCGATGCGACAGCGCATTGGCTTCAACAGGACAGCAGGCGCATTCACGCTGACACACTGAGGTATGACGACGTGGTCGATGAGATGCGGCTCGGTTGGCGCTCTAGGTTCAGATTCCCCAGCCCTGCGCCAGCCGTCCCAGCACCCCACATCAATCCAGCCTTTCACCCCCACAGTCTTGCTGCTTTCGGCACGCCCCTTCCGACCAATCCTACAATGAACCATGCGATACGTCCGCTTCCTCAAAAGTCCCCGCGTAGTCGCTGAAAAGGGCACGTCGAGAAAGCAAGTCCACTGTCTGATTACCATTACTTCAGACCTTGGAGATTCTTTTCTCCCTTACGACATCCAGCTAGCAGCAGAGTTGTCAGCAACTACAGATGGGTCAGAAGAAAGCGTGATAGTATGGTCGACCGTGCAATGGACAGCCGGCATGCGCAGTTTGCCCATCACTTTCCCGCTCCCTAAATCTCAGTCTTCCCAGTCCAGTTTGCGAGTAAGAGTGGGTGGGGAGCCGAAACGAACACACGATGACTTCGCTGCCATAGCGGAAAAAGGTGCTCGGGGTGTTGTATCTGCCTGGAGCCCACCTTTCGCGTCAGAACAAGATGCTCTGAAATTAGTCGAAAGACGGTTCAAGCTGCCAGATGGACCCATCACTACTATCTGGGAGGAGACGGGAGAAAGCATAGCGAGGCATCTATGGTATTCATCTTCATGTCACAATACAGTCTATTCGAGGTACTGATTGTATATCTAGGGACGCTGGTATCACACTCTCATGTCAAATGACGGCTCTGGACAATCCAAGATCCAGCTTAGCAGAAGCTTTACTACCATATGGTATTGCATCCGAACCTTATCTGAATGTCCTCGAACTTGGCACTGGCTGCGGAATGGTCGGCATCGCAATCGCTCAAACAGTCTCCGACTCTAAGGTTCTCTTGACCGACCTTCCAGAGGCTAGAGAGATCGTTGCGCGAAACATCGACTCGGCGGTCAAAGCACCAGGTGCATCACTCGCGTTCATGGAACTGGACTGGGATGCAGAGTTACCTGGTGAAGTACAGTCTAGCTCAGAACCTCTCGATCTTGTTCTCGCTGCTGATTGCACTTACAACCCAGACAGCAGGTGTGCTTCCTCTCACCCACTTCACATGCATCATGCATGGAGTACTGCTGACTTACAACTACAGCCCCGCACTAGTCAAAACGCTTGCACGACTCTCCAGAGCAAACCCTAAAGTCAGGATTGCCATCGCAATGAAAATGCGCCACTCGAGTGAAGAAGGATTCTTCAAACTAATGTCCGATGCAGGATTCCTAGAGACAGACAAGATGGAGTTTCCATTGCCAGGGGATGTTCAAGTTGGCGAGGAGACTGTGTACTTGCACGTCTACTATAGGGCATTCTTTGCTCCTACCTAGCCAGGAGGTCATCTGCCTTGGGTATCGCTAGGTTCTGTTCCCAATTTGATGAGCAACTCACTCATTCATTTACCATCACTTGTCACATATAGCAAAAGAGGTGCATACAAGCTATTATAATCAAGACGTTCTGCACGCTTACAAGGCTGCTGCAAGGTAGCTAGCCTGCCCATATCGTATGACACCAACCGCAGAACAAGGCACGCCAAGTCTGTGGAAGCCAGACAAAACCTACTATTTTACAGCCTTCACAGCAATCAGGCAAAAACTAATTATCAACGAATCAGCATGCATCCCCATCCCACTTCTACAAGAAAACCCCCCATCGCATCGATCCTCCCACACCCTCAAACCCACCCCTCAGCCTCGCCCATCCCAAACCCAACACACATTCCTCCCGCCCCCACACCCTTTCCCATCATACCCTCCACCCCCCTCCCAGCCAATTCCCACTCCCCGCAAGCTGACCACCCCAAACCTACCCTAAGTAGCAAGTCCGGCGTGGGGTCCGTCGAACCCAGCACTAACAGCCACTAACGCTCATACTGGTAAGCACTTCGAGCGCTAGCGCTTTCCGCAAGGACTACGCCGCTACGCCGCAGTAAACTAGTTACTTCCGCTAGCCAGATGGATGGATGGAACGAGCGGCTTTCCCGAAGGTGCTGATTGTGGCGTGCTGATTGTGGCGTGATTGTGCTGAGCTTCGTGTACTAGCTACCTGTATCATGCGCGGCTTTGGTGGAGTTTTGCTACGCACACTACGGATTAGTTGGTAGACGCGTGAGGCTAGTGGTGTTGGGGTCAAAGGTTCACAACCCATTTTGCATGATTATTGTAACGATGTCCATCTTGTATATACAGTCTTGTCATGCTATGTACAATTGATTATCAAGTCCTGCAACGATTATAGTACGAGGTTGCGCTGGTGACCCATTCAAGCATGTGTTGATTTCCACCTCTCCGTTACTACATACAGGCTTCAGGGCGATATTTTGTACGTCAGGCGACGCGATTTGGTTATGAAGGAGTTGATGGCTTCGGTGAGGGCGTTGGTGGGTCTTGTACTTGCCTGAAGAATACCGTTAGCGTCGTTGTATTGGGTTTGGGGGTGAAGGGTGCTTACGTCTGGTTCTCCGTCTGGCGTAGCGGCGCGGTTTACGATGGCTTTTTCGGGCTCGGTTAGGAAATTTTTGATTGAGCTGTTGGCGGATACGCGGGTTATGTTTCCGTAGCCATCGCATTCTTCGATGTCTTTGATGGGGCTTCCAGCGGCTTGTTTTCGGGCTGCTTGTGCGCGCCTTCTGTTCGATCGCATTATCAGGGTTACACCGATGGCGAGGAGGATCGTGACGAAGCCTGTGTTCATGTTAGATTCGTCATGTAAGGATGTGATGCGGTACTCACCCAGTACACCGAACAGAATGAACAGTGTTCTTGCGAGAGGGGTCAAGCCGTGCTGCGGCTCAACACTGACGGCGGTGGCCAGACTGGAAGGTAGCGCTGATCCGGAAGCTAGGGACAATGTTCGAAGCCCTGAGGATACAGACTGTCGTGTGGTGACAGCTTGTGGCGCCATTATAGTTTGAGTGGATGGCCGGATGTCTTCTTTGCCTTCTGCTGTCCGCGTGATGGTGACAAAAGTGAGAACTGGAGGTAGCGATGAAGGCTTTGTCGTTGTCGAGGACGCTGTCGGGGATGAAGTCGAGATGACCAATGTTGGCGGCTGTGAGAAAGAACTCGTAGAGAATTCAGTGGCTGTGCTCACTGCCGAAGAAGACGACATAGTTGACATAGCCGTTGAGCGGGAGTCGCTCAGAATCATGAAAGACACTGCAGAAACATCCATTGTAGGCTTCGGTTGATTCTTCCCAGGCATAGGCTTTCCCACTGTCATCGCCGAAGTTGCAAATGGTATAGTCGTACTCTCAGGGGTTGCGAGAGGTGTCACTACAGGTGTAGTCAACAGTACAGGAGTTTCTAAAGAGATGAAAGTCAACACTCCGTGCACGTCCTCAAGGTGTATTCTTCATCAGGAGCTTACCTTGGTTCATTCCGGGTACTGTCTCCAATGACGGGTCGTCTTGGTTGACACCGGGAAGGGCTGCAATTTCATCCTGTGCGAAAGAGTCCGCTAGAAGGCCTGGGACTGCAGTTGAAGCAGGTTGGATGGTCATGGCCTCGTTCATGGCGACAGCATCTGCTTGCGCAGTAAGGGTTGGCCGGATGGTAGATGCTACAAAGTTAAGAGAGAAGGTCGAGGTGGCATTCATCGATAACGAAGGTGCGGTGAAAGCTTGAAGTGTTGATCCCTGGCCATCGGTAGGCGTTGGTACGGCCAGTGTTGAGAGCTGTTCGGACTGCGATGGAAGTACACCCTGTGTACCCATAAGAGAGTCCAGTGGCCGTAACGATGGCATTGGTGGTGCACCTTCCGGAGTTTCGTTCTTGCTCGTATCCGATTGTTGGGATCTCGTCCCGCCTGTCCCCAAGTCCATGTCCATATTCTCCTCATTCTTGCCCTCGACTGCGATGGGCGTAGCTGCCATCCTTGGATTATTACGGCGTACCAGCACCGGTGGGGTATCATATGGTCTGCTCGGTGCAGCCATTGCGAGGTAAGATTCCCATAGAGACGAGGAAGATTCACAGCACGCGAGGATATTGAAATGGCAGTAATGCGGGTGCCATACCCCAGCCGGCTATTAGTGGTTCCATACAAAAAGTACCAGATGCCAAAAACGTGCTGAAGCGGGTGAACGTTTCGGTGTGGGCTGCTACCACGAGATGCGGTTGGTCAAGAGAACGCCCACCATGACTTTTCCGTACCAAACATGACCAGCACGATCCCTGTACCAGGGAGGTCTGTCGCCTATTTGAGACCATGTGGTGCACCAGCTACGGTTTTCGGGGGATTGTATCCGCTTCATGGGGTCCCTCCAAACGTGCACTTGTTTCGCAGAGGACGCCAAAGTTTGTGTCGACACTCGAAACGTAGCGCATGCGGCGGGAACTTCGAGACCGGTCTGAACAATGATACCACTGCGATGGCCGCGTGGTACGTATCTAGCTGATGGAGGCCGTCCGGTTGATGATACAAGAAAAGGAACGGTAGCCCTGCCGACAGCTCATGTAGGTCAGATCTACAGATAACGTGTACTCTGGATAAAACAGCAGCGCATTGTTCATTCTTGCCATGGAGAGTGTTCTGAAATATTCGTCTTTTGCTCGCGACCAGAAACAGTAATGATGGCCTTGTTCATTATGGAATTGTCGCGACATTTTCGACGGTGCCAATGTGAGGCATGCTCAGCTCCGACTCGGCAGACTCATGCAACGAGCGTGGCTGTGCCTGGCTTCGGCACTCGTATCCGGCCTCACGCAACGAGGTGTAATTCAGCGGTATTCTCGCATCCGGGATGGGGTTGTAGGGCAGAGGACCACTGGGTGTTTAGCTTGCGGGTGCATCGGAACCAGCCTCTGAGGCCTCGGGCGCGGCGAAGTGGATCAATCCAGCAGCCGTCCGAGTCGATGATGCTTGCCGTGCGCCACTTCATTCTAGGTCGATATTCTCTTGTCGCATACTTATCGTTCGTATTCTGGCATTTCTGCAACATGATAATCGCGTGTTCATAGCCGCTGCCGTCGTTCTTTTCGCACCTGTAACCCCCCGAATGGCCGCACGCGACACGCCCGAGCGCGCGGTGCCGGAAACCATCGACCTCGAGCATGGGACCAAACGCGACCCTTCCCGCGACCGCGTCGCACCGAATGGTCAGAACTTAGAAGTCACCCCGCCATGGAGGAAGAGGCTCAGCGCGCGCACGCCGGCGCCCGTCGCTCGCTGGAACCGCAAGGTTGTCGACTGGATCAAAGGGCCGAAGCCTCTGAGCAGATACACCATTACGCCTTTTCTTGAGCGCTGGCAGACGCTTCCTGTGCGTCTGCTCGCGCGGCTGCCAGAATGGCTGCGCATTTGTGTGTATGCGGCGGCATGCATCGTGTGGATTGTTGTCTTCGCGGTAGTCATCAGTGACGGCGGGCTTCCGTCTGACATTGGAGGGTTGGGGGCGCCTGTCAAGCTGTCGTGTATTAACAACCTGTGGTACGGCCTCTCCTCTTGTACGCAAAGCTGTGATGACTGTACTGATCGTCGCCAGGCCTTCTCTAGAGAGCTGCGGAACCGACGGCCGCAACTGCCTCCCCTTCTCCAACGCCTCGTTCGCCTTCGTCTGCCCCGCCGGTTGCTCGAGCGCCCAAGTCCTAAACCCTCGCGCAATCGGTCCGCAGGTTATAAACTATCGATCCCTGGTGATTGGCGGTACGCCGGATTCCCAGGGCGATGGGCTCGTATATCGCGGGGACTCGTTCATATGCTCGGCGGCCATCCACGCTGGAGTAATCAGCGATGGCAGCGGCGGTTGCGGTATTCTCTCCTTGGTAGGAGAGCGCGACAGCTTCGGCGCTGTGACACAACATGGCATCAGCAGCATTGGCTTCGACTCGCACTTTCCAATGTCCTTTACCTTTGGCGAGGCTTCGGCCAAATGTGAGGACCCGCGCTGGAATCTGCTGATCCTCTCGACCATCTTCACTGCTCTGTTCGGCATCTTTACCACGAGCCCTGCGACGTTCTTTGCGCCCGTCTTTACGATTCTGTTTTTCCAGACCGGCATGGCATCAGATCCGCCCTCGTACTCAAACTACGCCTCCCTGGCCTCTACAACACTTGGCCGCTTCTTGCCTGCGGCGTTGGCTGCTGCCCTCTTCTATCAGTTCAGTGTTCGCAAGTCTTTGCGTAATTGCAGGGCGCAAATCGAAAAGACCATACTCTGGGTAGGCGGTACCTGGGTTGGCGCACTGGGTAATTATACATTTGAACGTATACCCATACAGCGGCTCACAGGAAACGACATCCGACAACAGCCTGGTGCTATCACCGCATTAGTAATCATCGTGCTGATTTTGTTTGCCGTCGTTTTGTACCAAGCATGGTGTTTCCGTAAGGAAGGGCGACTGCCACGCTATCTTGCACTATACGCTACATTGGGCCTTGGGCTGGGTATCCTTGCAGCTATGCCGAAACTTACACTTAGGATACACCACTACATAATCGCTCTCCTACTCCTTCCAGGTACTGCGCTGCAGACACGCGTGAGCTTGCTGTGTCAAGGCTTGCTCGTTGGACTCTTCGTCAATGGTATTGCACGATGGGATTTTGACTCTATACTGCAGACAGCAGCGGCGCTGAGAGGAGATGGCCAGCTCGGATCTGGCATCCCAGCTGTTCTGGAGCTAGTCGTGAATCGTTCGAGCATTACATTCGCATGGGAGAGTCTACTCAGCGGATATGAAGGCGTCAGCGTGGTGGTCAACGATGTGGAAAGGTATCGGGGCATTGGTGGAAGCGACACAGGAAACTTCACCTGGAGTCGTTCGGATGATGCGAAAGATGAGTACTTCCGGTTTGGGTTCATCAATTATCGACTGTTTGGCAACGTAGCATATAGCGACTTTACGAGAGCGGGTACGTGGTTCTCGAATGGGACCTGGTCTGGAATCCCGCCAGGCCGTACATGATAGAACCCGAATGAAATCATCCTCGGGAGGTAGAGACCTGTTTAATCCCTTCATTGCCCTCGTTCCTGCAGATGTGACCAATGAGCCACTAGCGCGTTTACGTCACCGTTCAATACATGGAAACCTGGGCTTCAGGACAGACGATCGACAGGTGGAAGCGGTGATCCAACGGTTATACAGACACGTCTTGGCCAACCGCGGCAGCCATCATGCCCTCTCCTGCGACAAATCAGGTCTGGCTCAGATTGTTCCTTCTACTTTGGGTGCGGGGGTAGTCCGAACACGGCAGTGGGCATGACGTCACACCAACAGAGCCGAGTTGCTCCAGGGCTTGAATGACCGCGCCTGCACTAGGTCATTTTCCACAAACACGATGCCTTCTCTCCCTCGGAACCTCTACTCCCTTTGACCTTACCCCTCTACCCTCTGGAGCCTCAAAGGCATGGATTCACCCCCGAGACGTGAAGCGCCGGCTGCTTCCAAGCGAAAACCTGTACCTTCGCCGACTGCACCTGGGCCTTCGCTTGAGCCAGAACGCAAACGCGAGCTTACCAGTAGACTAATACCGGATGCCTTTCTCACTGCCACTCTTTTGGCAGCCCTTACTCTCTCCTGGCCGCTACGATGGGTTATCTCTGGAGCGCCCATACTTGTCTACGCCATCCTACTAGGCGAGGCTTATGGACATCGTATCTTACCCTTCGTTCCCGTGTGGACCATCTTTGCAACTGTCAACTTCATTTACGCAGTATGCGCGACATCATGGCTTCTGTACTGGGTATTCTGGTCCCTCTGCTGGCCTGTACTCTTCATCACCTGTCTCTTCCAATTCGAAGCACCTGCTGCACTGGCGCGCCGCACGCTGCGAAAGACTTTCCTACGAGACCTGCACTTTATCAACGATCAGATAGCCTTCTTCGACCTGCCTGCTCTTGAAATTGACACCGAAGTCAAAGGACTTTTCGTCGTCCGGGGAGTCACGCTCTCACTCTCCACAATGACACTTGTTGCTCATGGAGTTGAAGCCGGGATAAAGCTCGCTGACGACATTGAACTCGGCATCCAAGTCGACAAAGTCGTCGTACCCCTCTTCCGCGAGATAACTGTCGACGATGTGTATGCGAATGTGAAGGGTGGGGATTGGGAAGTCACCTTTGGAGACGTACAGTACGGCGTTCCAGAACCAGATGACGATGAATCTGTAGTCGTCACCAACACTGCCATCCTCAGAGCGGCAACGATGAAAGGCAACGCCAACGGCCGGCCGGCTGATATGGTCCGAAACCTTACGGCCGGGAAGATACCGACCGAGGCTGAAGACACCAAATCCGCATTCTCATCTGTCAAGAAGATCTCACCAGATGAAGAGCGCGCCCACACAAAGTACAAAGAGCTGGTACGCTATATCAACGACACAAGCGCCATTACAAAAGCAAAGGAGGGGCTAGTAGAGGCCTCGAAGGCACGAGCGGAGGCTAGCTTGACCGACGACGAAAAGGACACAAAAAACACGAAGAAGTCAAAAGAAGAACCGGGAGTGCGCTTGGATATTGAAAACCTCGATGATTTCCGGGCAGCGATTTGTACCCAGATCCACGGGCAACCCTCGATACCTCACCCACCGACCAAATCGATCAGAGTCTCCACTCTTCGCAAAACATCGTACCCAAATGTAAAGAAATTCTTACATCGGCTACCCTTCCTCTATCGCTTGATGCTCAGCCCCATCTGCTACTTTCATCCTGTCAAGTTCAAGTCCGTCACGGCAGCTGGCTCAGGGAAATGGTTCACTGTCTTGATGCAAAAATACTTTTTCAAGCATTACTCAGCCCAAGATGCCGAGATTCGTAGATTGGAAGCGCGGATATCAGCCTGGTGCGCAGATGCCAATTTCGCTGTGGAATTGGGCCCGATTGCTAGCGAAGCCCACTTCCCCATCAACACCAATTACAACATCACGACCCACTTCAAGATCTCCGATGTCATGGCTTACAGGATTCTTCCGGATGCCGTCGAACTTAAGCAAGTTGTACGATTAGGAGGTGCGGATGCTGTTCTCACGATTCCCACATTCCTGTTTCCCCACCATGAGCACATCTTCCCGGAGAAGAAGAGCGACTTCGACCTGCTTGAGATGGAATCCGCCATAAAAGAAGCCGAGCCTACCCCGAAGCAAGTCCGGGATCTCAAAGAGCTCGGAAAGCTGAAGAGAGACGAGGCTTCTATGCATGTCAACGCACATGCCCATCTCCCGGCACAGTTCCACCAAGACCTTCTTAACTTTGTCGCCGCGATTGTTAAAGCCACCAAGGTCATCGAGTCAGATAAGGACTTCGAGGAGGCCAAGGTCCTTCGCGAGCTGAGGCGTGTCACCACGTCTGATAGCGAAGCTAGCAGTCTTGCATCAGTCAACACCAACAGCAGCGAAGTTTCAGGGACCACACTGAATGCTAATGACGACAACGGCTTCAAGGCATTCCTAAAGAAGGTGGACTCTGGCTTCAAGGATGCATCGAACAAGACCATGGTGGGCATGCGCAAAGCTGGCCAGAACACTGTACACGCCATGGCCAACGACCGTTGGATCGCTCGGCTTGTCGGCAAAGTGACTAGGAAGTTGGAGAAGGCGCAGGGCGAGCTGGGGTACAGTGGAGAGGTTCCTATCGCGCTGGCTAAGTACCGCGAGCGACATGAGTTCGAGCAAAAGCTTTTGCCTTGAGCTAGAGAGATTTGGTGTTGGGGAGACAGTTGATGAGTTGCATGATACCCCTTTGAACTCCACGTGTTTGAGTAGTTTACTTCAGTACTGGATTACGAATTAATGTCTGCCTAAGATTTGAGGACCGTGACTAATAGTGGTATGATTCTTTCAGAGTATTTTATCGTTGTAGCTAGACTAAGTGGGAGCCTTCGGGATTGTTTGCACTATGAGCGAGGAAGCACATGCTCATACTTTCGACCATTTCAACAAGACTGCCGCCAACACTACCGGCAGTACACTGACCAGCTCTCCCAAACCAGCAAACTCCGGCGGTATCCTCGCATGCACGAACGCGCCCGCGCCCAACAGAACAGCGAAAGTATTGTAAACGAAGCTCCATCCGAAGTTGAATGCAACTCTGTGTATGGCCTTCCTACTCACATTGATGATAGTCAGCACACCCGAAAGGCTAGGGCGAACAAGAACGACATCAGCAGCGGATTGCGCGATGTCAGTACCGCTTGAAACATGGACGCCGATCGTAGCTTGCGCGAGAGCAACGGCGTCGTTCGTGCCGTCGCCTACGAACATGACAATCGGCTTCCGCGATTTACCACTTGATGGTGCTGTAGAAGGTGCTGCGAGCAGATCCTTGATGTACGTCTGCTTGTCCGCCGGCGAGCAACGAGAGCGGACGGTGTGTTCCGAGACGTTGAGCTGCGCGGCAACGGCTTTGACAGCGCCGTCGTCATCGCCAGATAGAATATGGACACTGATACCGCTGCGTCGGAGATGATCGATAGTAGAGGCTGCATCAGGTCGTAGCGTGTCTTGCAGACCGAAGATGGCTACTAGTGTGTCGTCGACGGTGAAGCAAACCGTGGTGAGGCCTTCGGATAGCATGGAACGGACGCGCGGATCGTCGGACAGCTCGAGCCATCTCGAATTGCCGGCGCGCAGCTTCTGACCATCAATCATTCCTTCAACACCTTTGCCAGTCACGACTTTAGCATCCGGTACCGTTGAAGCAGACACTCCCTGCGACGCGAGATGTGTGGCGATGGCTGCCGAGACGGGATGTTTAATGTTCTGCAGCAGACCCAGCAAGAGAGCCTTCGCCTCCCCGCCCACCTCCGCATACTCCTCCCGCACCACTGCCAGCTTCCCTGCCGTCAAAGTACCAGTCTTGTCGAACACTACATCCGTGGTTTTGTATGCGACTTCGATGCTGCCCGCTGTCTTGAAGACTACACCGCGTTTCGCCGCGACACCGGATGCGACAACGATGACCATGGGGACCGCGAGGCCGATGGCGCAGGGGCATGAGACGATCAAGACTGTGATGGCATATGTGATGGCTTCGATGGTCGCTTCGGAGCCTGATTGATGCCGTACGGCAACGCCGATGGCGACCCAGATGACAAACGTGATGATTGTCAGGGCGACTACGACGGGAACGAAGTAGCTGGCTACGGTATCGGCAATCTCTTGGATCTTGGGCTTGGAGAGCTTTGCTTCGTCAACCATGCCTGCGATAGTCGTGATGGTGTTGTCGCCAGGTAATCGGGTGAGGCGCACGGTCAGCGTTCCGCTTCCGTTGATTGTACCAGCGATGACGGCGGATCTGGCGTGCTTCTCTACGGGTTGCGCTTCTCCTGTCAACATAGACTCGTCGATCTCTGAAGAGCCGGAGATGACGGTACCGTCCGTGGGGATGCGTGAGTCTGGTGCAACCTTGAAAGTATCTCCGTATTGCAGCAGCCTGGCGTCGATCTCTCGCTCTTCTGCGTCCTCGACTAGTAAGGCAGTAGGAGTCTGCAGAGAACGGATGCTGATGGACTCTGCCGCCTTTTGGCGCGCCAGCGATGCCACCCAACGACCGACCATGATAAGAGTGACCAGCAGTGTACTCGTCTCGAAGAACTCGCCCGTCGATAGAGGTTTTCCACTGACCAAGAAGCCAAAGGAAACAACCGAGAAGATGTACGCGGCGCTTGTACTCAGGACGATGAGCAGATCCATCTCAATGACCTTGGAGAAGATCAAAGCCTTGAGAGCCTTCGGGTAGAAAGGTCCGGCGATTACAACTTGAACGATAGTTGCAAGTGCTAGCGACGCAGAGCCATATGCGATCTCGCGCTCGGGAAGAGGAGCCCATGCCATGACCAACACGGGAATGGTCAAGATGGCAGAAAGCAATGTCAACAAGCCCATGTTGCGGACGTGTCTGCTACCAGCTTCCAGAGAGGAATCAGGACACGGTGGTGCAAGTTGCAGCGACTGGCTCCACTCGTCGCTCATCAAATCCCTCGCCCCTATTATCTTCGCATCGTAGTCCACGCGTATAGTTTGCTTGCCCAGGCGACGCACATCCAGCACTCCCTCAGGCCACTGTCCATTGACCAAAGCTGAAGGGTCGCCCGAGCAGACGAGATCCAGACTACAGCCTTGATTCGACACAATCTCGCATTTGAATTCAGTTGTGCGGTGCAGGTGTTTAACGACATCGTCGGCGGTCGCGAGGTTGGTGTTGATGTCTAGCTCGACGCGCGCGAGGACGAGGCTGGTTTGCAGTTTGCTGACGTAGTTCAGACTGCCGAGGGTTCGCTGGAGCTTTGTTTCGCATCCTGTGCAGGTCATGCCTGAGACGCTGATGGC
Organism: Alternaria incomplexa; assembly: GCF_024043165.1. Classification (NCBI taxonomy): domain Eukaryota; kingdom Fungi; phylum Ascomycota; class Dothideomycetes; order Pleosporales; family Pleosporaceae; genus Alternaria; species Alternaria incomplexa. Next base: position 623,712 of record NW_026249852.1, read on the forward strand.
GATGTGTTCGCGTGCGACGCCGCCTTTTTCGATGTCGGTGTTGTCGCCTGCTATCTCGGTGGTGTTCACCACAGCCGCTTTCTTGTTGCTGCAACATTTCGACGTGTCTTTCGGGGGACAGCAAGATGTTGGTTGAGGGTTTGAACACTCCTTGGGTGCCGATGTACAGCAGGAGGACTTTGGTGGGGATATGGCAGTCTTCACACCGTCAGTGTTCTCGATTGCGCAACAGCTGCTGGTACAGGTTTCTCCAGAGATGCTTTTGCTATCGTTCGCGCAGCAGTCATCTTTGGTCTTGCCAATGCAGGAAGTTGGTGCAACCTTTGTGTTTGAGCTGCTGCTGCCACACTCTCTCGTCTCGGATTTCACCGGCGTAGACGATGTACAGCATGAGGTCGTCGGCTTCGGCTTCGCGGGTGCCGACGATGAGCAACATGAGCCCTTCGGCTTCGAGGCTACAATTTCCGATGGTGAACCGCAGAAGTCTGTCGGCTTTTGCTCTTCGGGTGCTAATGAAGAGCAGCAAGACTTGGATGCTTTCGAAGCTTGGAGAGATGATGGTTCACAGCATGAGCTGGATGGCGTTGTGTTCTCAAGTGCCGATGTTGAGCAGCACGACATGCTCGGCTTGGCCTCTTGCGCTGGCTGTGTGGAAGCACAAGGTGCCTTCGCTTCTTCCGATTGCGGAGTTGTTGAAGATGAGCAGCACGAACTCTTTGGCTTTATTGTCGCATCCTCGGGATTGTTGACGCTAGCGCGAGAGGCAGTAGGCTCAAAATTAGAAGAAGCGAGTGTTGCATTCACTCCGGGCTGGCTAGTTGCCATCGCGCTGCTCGAAGTCTTTGTTGACTGCTCAACGGTGGCTGCAGAAGCGACATCTGAATTCGCGGTAGATGTCGCTGCCGCATTCTTCGGGCCACAGCAACCTCCTCCGCACGCCATGGTCAAGTCGTTAGTTGTTAAGGTGAGTTATCGAAGAGGTTTCGCAGTGGAAATTACGATCTGGAGAGTCGGAAGGCACAATGATTACCTTAATACATGAACTAGTCCGAGATAGTGAATTCGATAGGTCACCGCTTTACTGTCGATAGGTCACCGCTTCGGCCTGCGTCGGCAACCTCAAAGCAACGAAACTTAGCAGAAGGGAGTTAAGGTATACAACTTTTATTTTTTTTACAAGCTTCTGAAGCGATTTCATTTCCGCCGAAGAAGACTCAAACTAGCTCGCATTCGATCAAGCTCTCTTGCGAGTGCTTAACGGTCCAGACACGAACGATCTTCAATCCAAGTTCCGGCGACTCCAACAGCTGGCTCCATTGCGAGTACGTACGCTCTTTCGAAGAGAAAAGGGTGATCATCATCATATCCAAAGCAGTGGCTTGCCAGTCAGCGCCCTTGTCCGGAATGACGTTTTCGTTGATAAGCAGTTTGCTGTAGCCTTTCTTCATGGCGCCAGCAACTTGCTTTAAGATGCTCTTACACACGTCGTCGGGCCAGTCGTGCAACACGGAGTGCATGTAGTATGCTTTCGCCGCTGGGAGTCGATTAGCGTCTGATGGGTAACTGCAGCTGCCAGTCGTACCTTTCAATGGTTGCTCAGTGTGAAAGTCATACTCCATACGTTCGATGCTGGGATCCAGTCGCTCGATCCCATCAATAACGGAAGGTCGATCTTGAAGCACAAGACGACCAGGTACCTGAGGATACTTCGTTCTAAATGGGTCATAAGCATACGAATCTGGACTAGGCCTTGTGGCAGCATACCTGAATTCTTGGATGTCCTGACCGTAACCGCCGCCAATGTCTACCAACAGGACGGCGTCCTTGGAGTTGTCCATACCTTCTATCAGCTGCTCCTGTACAGGGTAGAAGTTCGAGTCCATCCAACTTGGTCGACCCTGACGATAGCCACCCATGTGGTTGTTGAATTGCTGACCCAGGGGCGGGTGTGTATCCAGATACCGGAACATGTCAAGCTCAGTATTGAAAGCATACTGATACGGCCCATTGGTTATGTCTGAGGTGAGCTGGTAGTCGTTCTTCTGCAAGTACTCCGAGAACTTGCTGCAAGACTGGTGGGCTCCACCGCCACTGATTTGATCAGCACAGGACTCAGTTTAGCAACGTCTCAAGCACCGAGAACACTTACAGGGCTGGGTAGCCATCTCCGATGATAGGGATAGTCAAGGCCTTCGAGAAGTTTGTCGCCATGTATTCATCACTGTCGGTCTCGGTGATGTAACCCATGGCTGCAATGTGCCTCATCAAGCGAGCTACCAGTGTAAGCGAGGTCGCGGAACGATTCGCTAGTATGCAAGCTTACCCAACAGTTCGCGAGGCTTTCCAAGCTTGTTCGCAATGTCGTCCACCTTCATTGGTTTGTCTCCAAGTACACCAAACACACCTGCATTATAGCAGGTGGTGATGGCGGTGTGGCAACCGGGCTAGTGACACCACTTAGACAAAGAAACCTCTACAAAGATCTAGCACATACCTGGGCCCAGTTCTGCTCGATCATGGTCTCACGGGGAGTCTGCAGCGCTCTGACGAGCGCTTTAGCCTGCGAAAGCATTGCCATACGAGTGTCATTGTGATCAACAGAGGGTTTACCCCCGAATTCCGACAGCTTCTCCAGTAGGCATGGAACGGCGCTTGGGTCGTTCGCACGCACTGCAATGCCGAGATCGACCAGCATGTTTGCAAAGTTCTGACAAGTTCAAGAGTAACGAGCAAGGGGTAAGAGGAAAGTAATTGGGCGGTAAAACGGGCTGAAGGTGAAAGGATTCACGGCACTGCTGGATGTACAGCTGATACGTTGCTTCCTTATAACTGCAAGTCAATTCCTCCAGTCCAATTCCCGAGTCTCCACAGAGACGGACAGCAGCATTGCCGGTGTGGTCAGCGGCTTGCGACTCATGGCGGCGTGTTATCAGACGGGAAGGATGTTTTGGCAACAGCAGGCGAGAAGAATACCCTGAGGCGAAAAACGGCGCAGCATGACAAGCTTCAACTGAAGGACGATGAATCCGCGGAGCATTCACACCCAAGTCAGTGGGCCTGACTTCCACTTCAATACCATCGTCCGTCTTGGCACTCGAATGATGGCCTGCTGGAGAACGGCCCCCACTTGAAGGACCTCTGATCAGCTATAACCAACATCTGTAAAGGTGATCCTTCGTAAATAGAGCAGGCTTGCAGTTGCAATCTAGTATCCCATTGCTCGACTTACTCATTGGAACGTTCTGATCATTCCATGAGCTTCAAGATGGAATGAGACGAACACCAATAGAATGTCGCGATCCCTTGTAAAGGGGAACCGTTGTCGCGAGTGGTGTGAGTGTGGGGAATAGGGCTCGAAAAGAGTCAGTGGCGAGCCGAAACCCCCACACGGCCCGTGGCTTTGGACCCGAAAGAGCGGCTGAGCGGCAAGCCGGCTAAACAGCCACATTAGTGCGGCATCGGCAACGCAACCGTCGCTAAGTGGAGACCAATCAGCTCATCCAGGTACCACAAATAGTCACTCCATCGATGATCCTACAGCTGCTGTGAGACACACCCTGTAGAAGGATGTGAAGGATGTATGTGGGAACATGCGGCGTAGTCTTCATGAGTATAGAATGAAAAGATTGGAACTCCCAAGGCAACACAGATTTCCATATTAGTTGTTTCTCTTGTCGCTTCCCAAGATCATGTTATCGACTCCCGCAGACGGGACGCCCGTTGATCAATCGATGAACCGAGCGGGCCGCCTGACAACGTCCTTCACCCCTGTCATTGGCAGGACGTCTGCTTACCGCTGGCTGAGCAAGTTGGCGACAGGAGCAGATACCTTGTCCACCGGAAGTCAGATAGACCCATGTGCAACTGCATATCTGAACTGCTTTCGTAGACCTTACTTCAAGGCTGTATGCAGTCTATTAGAAGATATTTCTGACCGGAATGGCTATGATTGGGTTGGGCCACCCGTTCAGTCGATTCTTTTGACGGGCCTATGCATCCGATGTACGTGCGAGCACGTGTGGGCCTGGCGTCGCCCGCGCTGCATGGAAATGATTACTCTCGCGCTTCCCAGTTCAGAAGATAGTCCGTAGACTGACACACGATCGTCATCCTTCTGAAAAAGTACAGTCGTTCCGGAAACCATGCCCGGCACCAGGGGCGGTACGAACTTTTGAAAGCTGCCAGGTCTAAGCCGCATCGCTACATGACGAAACTGCGCACGAACTCTTACGACCCCTGGTGTTGGTGGTCAGAGGGCGATAGTGCTTTTGCAGGCATGCGCAGGGGATAAGCAGAGAGTCTGATGTCCAGTCGAGCTTATATCAAACTGAACCTAGGTTCCAGCACTGTAACTTTTTCCCTCATCATTTGGTTCCACACCTAGCCTTGTTGCAATATGGCAGTACCGCAAGAGCTTCCTGAAGGCTTTGCCCAACAAACCAAGGGTCCAACGGTTTTGGCAGTATGCATCTCGTTGACAACGGTAGCGACTGTTTTCGTTGCGGCCAGACTCTATGTTAGAGTCAAAATTTTATCAAGACTAGGCCTCGACGACTGGCTGATCATAGTGTCGATGGTGAGTACTTTCTTCATAATGCTCTCACTGGCTCAGCATGCTGACGCGTCGTGTAGATATGTGGCTACATCATGCTTGGCCTCACGATAGCAGCCGTACAAGCTGGAAACGGACGACATTTCTCCGTGCTCAGCGACGAGCAAAAGTCTGATGCTATATTGTACACCCTTGCGGGCTTCCCTCCCGGTATATTCTCGTTCGGAATCCCCAAGCTAGCCGTGGTCGCTCTCCTGACGAGAATTACCAACCCTAGCCGGAAACATAGGATATTCCTGTGGGCTATGACCGGTGGTTGTTTGTTGATTCTGTTTGGCTGTGTCATCATCATCTTCGCGCAGTGTACGCCGTCTCGGTCGCAATGGGACTTCTCCGTCCAGGGTACTTGCTGGAGCCCATGGATCCTGATCTACTACGCCATCGTAGCGGGAAGTAAGTTCACAGCCAGCAAATCTAGTACTTGACTGACCGTCGCGGAGCCATCTCCGCCGTCGTGGATCTCTACCTCGCGATATATCCCGCCGTTGTTCTGTATGGACTACAAATCAACCTCAAGAAGAAGATAGCCTTGAGTGCCGCGCTGGGACTGGGTTCTATGTAAGCTTGCGTATGCTTGTCTTGGAACTTCCGCTCACACTTAAACAGTGCGGCAGCCGTAGCTGTGTACAAGTCGACTCGACTTCCAGCGCTTGCGAGCCCTGACTTCAGCTGTGAGTAGTCCCGCATTCGGTGTTGAATCATCCGTACTAATAACGCGACACAGACGATACGGCCGACATTACGATCTGGACCAGTATCGAGGGAAACTCTATCATCATCGGCGCCTGCATACCGACTCTGCAGCCATTATTCGACCGCATCTTTGGCCGGGGAATCTTTGGTAGCTCACGCGGTGAGCAAGGTCCAAGTGGATACAGATCGCGTAGTCGGTCGGGTGTGAAGCTCGCTACAATCGGGAGCAAGACTCTTCGGTCGGCCAAGCAGCATGGGAAGTCGGGCGTATCTGAAACAACCTTGGGCCACGATAGCCAAGACAGTATCTTGAGCCCGGGCTTTCGGAATGGTAGCGAGGAGAGTAAAGTGGAGCCAAACTCTGGCATTACGCGAACGCAACACTTGACAGTCGAGTACGAGGATGTCACCGAGCAGACGAGGCCGAGTTATAGTCCTTGTGACACACGAAGATAGAAGTAATATGGGGCCTTGATAGTAATCTGATGATTCGTCCCGTCGGGACTGGGACCTTGCAAAGACAAGCCGGGTGCACACTTGGAAGGATTCGCATGCCTGAACAAAGTGCAGGCACAGCGAAGCATGAGGCTCAATATTAAGGCGCGACACGGGGATGAGGTGGTCATTGCAACACGGGTGAACTTGGTTGCGGCAATGGGAATGGAACGGCATGTTTGGCCAGCATGATTGCCGATGCCGCGTCGGGTTCCCGGCTGCCATTGTGGGTCGTCTCGAATTGCCTTATGTAATGGATGCATTAGAAAGTGCATTGCTGCATCGCGTGCAAGTCATGAACATTTGCATCTTGACAGGTAACAGTCCCGAGGATAGCGGTCGGCGGCTATGATCCGAGACCGAGGCTTTCGATATGGAGGACAAAGTGATGTGCGACACTGTACATTAGTGAGTGGAACCACTCTCCTCGGCCTGAGCTGGCAACTCCACAACCTCGCACCGCTCTAGCAATCTCCTCCAAACCAGCTTGCTATCGTCTACAGTCTCCGCCGCCCCTACACCTGTCAACGTGTTTTTGTGCCCAACCAACACAACACCAGCTTTCGCCCTTGTCATGACCACATTCAGCCGTCGCATGTCATCCAGAAATCCCAAAGCGTAATGAGCGTTGCACCGAACGGTTACAAACACGATGATGTCAGCCTCACGACCCTGGAAGCTATCGATGGAGTAGACTTCAGCATTCGGAATTGTTGTTGTAAGCAGAGTCTTCTGACGAGTGTACGGTGTCAATATTGCGATAGTAGGGGTTTCGATGGAGTCCTTTGGGGTTGCAGTCGAGCCACTAGATGCCGGTGATGCCTTCAGAAGCTGAATGATACGTTTGCAGACGTCGCCTTGGCCAGCATTCGACTTGGATTGCTGGAAAAGGTCTTCAGGTGCAGCGCATTCAACCCAAACCATACGATTTGTCTTGGGCCAGGGAAAGAGCGAAGGAGGCAGTGGACGCGCGTTGTCAGCTACGGCAGTATGGAGTTTACTGTCGTAGAACTCGGAGGAGCTGAAATCGCAGATGGAGCGGTGCACGCGATACTGCATGTCGAGCATGACCTTTGCGACGCCTTCTCTTGGTGCTAGATTATAATGGCGTTCAAAGAGTGAGACGTCATAACCGGTTACCACAGCAGTTTGTTGAACCGTGGCGCGAAGCTGGACATGATCTCCAACTAATATCGCACGCGAACACCCTTTGACAAGAGGCACCAGGGTTGCGGGCTCAGTAAGCTGTGAGGCTTCGTCAATGATAACGACATCGAAAGCCTCATTACGAAGCAAACCTAATGCAGCTCCAGTGCACGTAGTAAACACGATACGGGCCTCTTTGATCCGCTTTTGCGCCTTACGCCTAGCTGGGAAGTTCGCGCTTAGGTCTTTGCCGACCATGGCGTCACACGTGTATGTACGTAAGTCCTGAGCGACTTTGGAAAGCTTGTTATGATGTGAGTACAACTATTACCTGTGAGGTGACCGCACTTACCTGCGTCGATACCCGAACAGGGACAATGCCACCATTCTTCGCTTCAGGGTAGGCCACGAACCTCCTCAACATATTATCCACCGCATTATGTGTTGGCGCAGTAACGAGGAATCGTAATTTGGGCAATTTTTCCAGCAACTGGGTAATAATGACGACAATTGTGTGAGTCTTTCCTGTACCCGGAGGGCCCCAGATGAACGTCAATGAATGTTTCATCGAAGCTATGAGCGCTGCATTCTGACTTCCGTTCAGTGATGGGGCGACAGTCACCGGTAGCTCGATGCCAATCGACTTGTCTTGGTTTGGCGGAGGAACACCGAGAAGCTTAGCGTAGATGGCACTACAAGCTTCGCGCTCCGTGTAGAAAGTAGTTACAGCGTCGAACGAGGTCTTGCTTGTAACGAAAGATCCACACTGCGTAACACTCCAGGCGCACTTGCCAAGGTACGACGGCGGATGATGAAGGCACCGAAATGCAACCTTGCCTGGTTCAGCTGATGACACAACAGCATCCATCGAGAAGAGCCTTGCGATAACATCATTCTGCGGTGGATTGGATGTTGTAAGACGAACGTGATCGCCAGCTTTGAGCAATCCATTCAAGGAAGAGTCGATACGAAGTGTGCCCTTGACCATTGCGTAGCCGTCGCTATGGCCATCCAGGCGCAGCTCGAGAAACTCTTGCGACTTTTGCTCGCGAGCACTAGATGCTTCATCTACATGGTCAAGCGCGATGCCGAACAACGATGACGTGAATTGCCGAATTGCAGTCGGCCGTCCTACCAGAAGCCGCGAGCTTTCAGGCTCTAACACCCCAAGAAGAAGATCCAAGGCCGTTTCTGAAGAGCGGACCGTAAGCGAAATGAGCTCCACGATGTCGGCGAACTCTCTCGACGAGATGCATTTCAGTTCTTGCAACAGGATTTGGATTGAACGCCGGATGAAAGTACCCATCTCCTCCGACAAAAGGACGAGATGTCTCAGTAGACTAGAGGCCAGATGGATAAGGTGTTCGTCCAACGAGGACCTGTGAGTCTCCCACGTTTGAGAGTGGAAGAATTCGGGTATCAGGTACACCGCATTCGGTAGGAAGTCGAGGAGAGTGGACGCTACGATCGTCCGGTCTAGCGAGAGGGCGGAGCTTGCTTCAAAAGCAAGAACATGCGAGAACGTGTCCAAAAGCATCTTCTTTTCACCATGATCATTGAGCAAACCAAGGATGGTCGAAAGGTCTGACACAGACTTCAGTTTTTGGAGGTGAGCAAAGTCTTTGTCGCGAACCACGGCAACTACTGTCTCGGCGTAGTCTGCCCAGTCTTTAGAACTCAATCTGGGAATATCGTAGTTCTTGTTCGGTTTCTCAAATAGCGGTAAGACTTCATCAGTGTCGACGAAGGTAAGCCACTCGTCGAGCACCCGCATTGAGTTGATGTCTCTGTTGCTGATGACATATATTTCCTAAATGTCATCAGTATCACGGCAACTGTAGAAGTCCGGCATAGAGAGCGTCAACCTACCGCACCCAATACCCCATTTTGCTGCACCTTGCCGATATGCTGCTGAAGTCCTCGACCAACTTTGTCCAAAGCAATGCTAGCTTTGCAGTCAAAGTTGAGTCCGTCGCGCACAGTAGTCTCGTGTGCTCTGCGTTTGTCTCCTTTGTTTTTCTCATTTCGGTAGAGCGAATCGTCAGCCTGAGGACGCCTCAGAAAGATCCATGTGTTACTTCGCTGACGTTCGTACAATTGAAACATATGCTCATCGCAAAACAGCCTGTAATTGACCTTGGTTGGTAGCATTTTGTAGTTTGGTGAATGTAGGCCTTGTGAGTGGGGGAAAGCGAAGACTAAGACGCCGGTGTCGACTTGAACTTCGCTTGCTCTTTCAATCTTTTTTGGTACGTATATCGCAACGCTCAGACGTTCATCCACCGTCAAGATGATGAGTTTCTTGTGGAAGATTCCCAAGGCCTGAGAGACGGTAGGCAAGAATCTTTGCATACGGCCGGTGGACGATCTGAAGACCGGCTTCCAGTGCAGGTGCGGCTGATCTAGGCGAAACTTGCTCACCTCGTCAGGCGTGACGAGTTCTGACTGGAGAAGCCCGTTCCGTACCAAACTCGGCGCAGTTGCAGACGGTGGAAGGCAGCCAAGAAACCATATTTGCTGCTCATCGCTCAAAGCACTGAAATCGAGATGGTGACTGTATTCGAGGATGTCTTCACCGCTATGCTTACACCAGCGCAGTAGAAGATGCAGTAATTCGAATTCAGACATCGCCATCTTGTCTCGTGCGAGGAAGAACTCCATCACGTCGACTTCATCGCAGTCGTTGGGTCGTGTGTTGTCAGCCTGAAGAATGAGCTGGGTGCAAGCATCATGCAGAACATCCAAGATGGAGGGAGCGACGGTATGTTTAGGTTCAGACGGATCCTCTAACTTCGTGAATTCCTTGAGGTCGTCAGGAATCCGGATGTGGTTTCCATCGACGCATTGAGAAAACAACCGATTGAGTTGTTGACATTGCGGGCTCATGGCATGACCGAGGCGCGCCCATCTCATGTAGAGATTTTTGACTTTCCCCAGGGACGCACTGGTGTATCGGGCAAAGTACTCCGCTCGGGCGTCACCGGTCACTTCGCCGAAAGTTACAATTTCTTTGCCTCCTGGGTACTGGGCGGGCTGTGCCATCGTTCGTGGAATGATATCTGGATCCCAAGTCACAAAGACTAGAAAGATATTAGCGAGTTCGAGACAGATGCATACGAGAGGTTCACATTTGTCCCCATCGAGATCACCGCCTGACATGAGATCAGCGCTTGGCCTGCTCCCTTCAGTTGAGAACACGATGCAGTCGACTAGATAAGCAAACTCCGGGATATCTACTGCCTTGAATTTCTGGAGATCGCCTGGATGCAGGCATGGATTTCTCGTTACCATCACCTCGGTGTTAATGATGGTATGCGCTCGCCCGTCAACATCAGTTATCCGCACAAAGCATTCACCTTCTCTGAGCTTTCCCGGGTGACCATTCGTGCTACTTGGGTCGCAAACACCGAAGAGAAGCCGTGAGCGGCGGATCAGAATCCGACATCGTTGTTCGTCTCGTTTGTTCAGCATCTTGGTGTACTCTTCTCGAGTCATCCTTCCTAGGAGCGTGTGGACAGATCCAATGCCTTCTAATAGAAGTCTCTCTGCTAGATCGAGTCTGCCACTGTATGAGAGATACTGGAAGGCTGCCCCAGGATTACCTTGGCCAACGTTATTGAGGAAGTGCAGATGCTGCTGCTGCTTGTCGAGAAGGATATCCTCCGAAATACCCAACGTATGCAAGAGCACCACCACCTCATCGTTTAGGCTACCATAGACGTAAGGCTAAGTCCAGTCAGCTCAGTAGACCAAAAGACGATTTGGAGATCTAACCTTGGAATAGTCTACCACCGCGAAACTGTGAACGGACGCATCCTTGAACTTCCTCATAGATTCTCGAAACTGTACCTGTTCCTTACCCTGAAGGGTAGGGTCCAAGGTCAATACGTCCTGGTATCCACGATATCGAATTTGGAATACGGACGGTAGGTAGCGCTGATTGCGAAATATTATGTTGCGTCTCTGGGCCAGTTGTCGAGCAAGTTGAAGAGATATCAGACCACATCCGTCGGTGAAAACGTAATCATCGCGTTTGACGTCGTCGATGTCTCTGCAGCGTTCCGGGGGGAGATCAAGCGCGGCCTCTGCGCTAGAGAAAAGCAACCCAATTCGTTTTGCTTTCTTGCCTACGGACTTGAGTTTCGAGAGATCACCCATAGCTTCGATCTTGGCAGAGATGTCTTCTTTCGATGCGCCGTACATGAAGCAAGATCTGGACTTCGTTTGACTGTTTGAATGACCAAAGAAGTGGTAGTGAATCCCATTGAGTACAACGCCGGTGGTGAGTAGTCTTGTGACGTAATCGCCGTTCTCTCTGCCAGTGGCTACGCGTGGTGGGTCATCTGGCGACTTTGAAGGCCAACGCAAGCGGAAGTCCGCCAGCGAAAGAAGGAGGAGTCTGTCCAAAGGCTCTTTGCGTGTAACACGGTTGGAGGGCGCGCTTTCAAACCGCAGGACGATCTCCTGCACCGTTCCCGAAGAAAAAAGGGAAAAGCACTTGACAAGTCCAGCCGCGTTTGTCTGCCTGGCCTGCGGGAGGTTGGCAACTGTGTAATTCCATGATGTGATCTCTGGATCGAGATCACGCGAGAGCACAACGCGAAAAGTTCGCAAGTTGCTCATTGTTGTGATGGAGAGGAGTGCGCCGCAGTGTTGCAGAAAGAGAGTGGCTTGATGCGGGGTCTACACAGACGAAAGTCTTCGTGATTCGTGAAGGATTGCGTTTGCTTGTGCGACGTTACACCGAACTACCCAAAGCGGCAAAACAAGACTTACCGTAAGAGCAGCGTCTGCCTTGACTTCTGACTCTTCCCCAGCACTCGCCACAGACATAATGGCGAATGAGGCAGCCCTCAGTCGCTGTCTTTACATTATCGCCGCCCAATGTACCGGCAAGACGACGCTTGTGAACGCACTGGAAGACGCGTTTTATCAACGTGACACAGCCCTTTCAGTTACAGAGGTAGCCTCGAGGCCGGTGATCATCCGAGAGGTCGCGCGCAAAGTGTTACACGACAAGCATTTCAGCCGCGAGGACATCACTGCATCGCCGTCCCGATCCTTGTAACTGCAGAAGCACATCCTCGACGCGCAATTCGAAGCCGAATAGGCTGCCATCGGTCTTGACACGCCGCCGACCACATGGTATATCTCCGATCGCTCCGGTCTCGATCCTATCATATACGCGCAACTGTTCGTGGGCGAAGGAGCGGCAGGCGAGATGCTCGCATCGGCAAAGTGGAAGGAACTCGAAAGGCGCATGAAGGCGGGCGTTGTGGTGCTATGCGAAGCTGGCTGTAGTTGGCTTGCCGACGACGGGACGCGATTGATGCCAGACGGGACGGAGGCGTGGATGCGCATCGACGACGCGGACGCTTCCTCCAACAACAATCAACCAGCAACACACGATACTGATACCTCAAGCTGAGCCCAGCCGCTATACTCGTAAACGCCACTGACGCATCTCGATCACCTTGGTCTACATGCCAGTTGCGATGATCTCACGTACAAGGCCCGCCTGGCTCGCGAAGCCGTGTGCCCATTCGCTCCGCAGTTGCGCGCGCAACGATGGCGACGAGTTCAATTGAAGGTTTTGATCAAAGGAGCTATTTAATACGATGACAGCGATGGTGTTACCCGACTTGTTCGAAGGTCCGCACCAAGTTGTAGGTTTCCGTCTAGGAAGCGACGTCTGTCTTGGGTAAATCAGCTACGATAGCAGGAAGTAGCGACCAAGACTGAACAGCATGCCAAAACCGTCCAGGATATTAGCCTCATGCGTCTCTGGGAGGTAGCGCAGTCGCGCAAACAGCAACATCGCAGCAAGCACGACGCCACGGATTGTGAGATCTGTGTAGAGGTCCGTCGCTAACTCCCCTCTGCAAGCGCTCCACGCACTACCGGTTTCTCTCAGGAATACATGCTGCTGGGCCGATTCAGCTAAACATTAGCCCTAGGTGTGATTCAGATCGCTGCTCATCAGGAACACAAGAATCCCTCCCACACCCGCATCATAAGTCGGCCGACCTGCGATGAGCGATCCTGCATGAGGAGGTCTTCCTGCACTACCGCCCCCGAGCGCGAAGAGAGAGGAAGCGACCAGGGAGATTAGCTGGCGTCTGAATACTCTCGCGATCTACCCGAACGGGAGTTTGGGACATACGAATTGACGACGAACAAATTAGTGCCCGAGACATACTTTTGGCCCTGCGCAGGTATGCCGTTGTCCTGGGAAGAGCCGTCATGACGATCTCAACATCAATATCGAACACGAAGCGCAGACCAGTATGTTCGCCCGGCAGGCGTCTGTAGCAAAGGCTCGAATCAATACAGCGACGGCTGTCGGATTTACACCGGATGAGGATCAACAGAGGATATCTTTATTTAATCTACACACTTGACGGCCTGCGTCGCACCCGGATCTTCCCACCATGCAACGGAAGTTTTAGCCACACAGTATCCAAAGGTTTCGGCCTAACCGCCATGTGCTCAACGTCATAGTTCAACAGCATGTGCGCAATGAAGACCTTCATCTCGTTCAAGGCAAAGAATCGCCCAGGGCAGGCGTGTCGGCCGAACCCGAACCCGAGGAAAGCATCGTCAAGCGTAGCAGTCGACTTGCCCTTCCGCTCGTTCGTGTCCGCTTTAGCAGCCTCAAGGTCGTCTTTGGTTGCAAAGTTGTCGACGATGCTAGTCACATTGTTCGGGTCTGCAAACCGGAACGCGTTGAAGCTGCGTGCTTGGGGATAGATACTCTCGTCATAGTGGATTGGCTCCATTGGAACCGCGATCATGGTACCTTGAGGCACATGAACGTTGGAGACTGGGAGACGAATGCCTTCGGGGTGAACGACCTGCACTTTGTTAATACCAGTCCTTTAATACTTGTTGGCATACATACTGTTCGCGGAAGTCCGACAATGGCGAACGGATTAAGTCTCATTGATTCACGGATCATTGAATCGATGAGCTTCAAATCCCGCACCGCATCGCGCGTCCATACACCACCAGACTTGGCGAGCACGGATGCAGCTTCATCTCGCAGAGCATCAACATACCCCATTGCCGGATCCGAGCTGAAGAGGTCCAGGATGACATTCTGCACAGTGAAGCTGGTCGAATGAAGGGATATATCGTTGACCAACAAGAGCCGATGCGCGACTCGCTTCGGCTCCAACTGCCCTGCATCTCCCTTTGCGGCTGCGGCGTAGCACTCATCGATAAGCCATTGGAGACCATCTTTCTGGGACCGGGTAAGTATGTTGATGCGCAGCTCGTTAATGCAAGGGGCGGAATCCTACCGGTGGTGTCCACCCGCACTTCGGGTCAGCCTTGAAACGGGCAGTAGCGTTCAATCTCTCTGTCACAAAAGGCAAGCAGCCCTTCATTGCTTTTCTGCGCAAGTACCAGCACGTCGATCCTACAAGAAAGCCAGTCACTGGCTTGAGCGGCTTAGGGGATGCGTTGATAAGCATAGCGCCGGCAAAGATGCTCATTGCGTGATCTCTAAGGTCGTTCAAGAACTGTTCATCACGGCCTGCGAAACTATCAGCGCTTGCGCATCTTCCAACCAGGCACCCTGAGCGACTTACACAGCGGCGCGCCGCAAAAGGCGCCGTTACTTGCACCAGCGATCAACTTCAAGCAAGCATCCCATACTGCGACTTCCTTCCACTCTGTGTCGCCTTTCCCTCCCCACCAACGCTCGAAGCCTCTGTCAAGTTCGTCGGCCATCAGCGGCGTCAAATGCTCGAGATTCCGCGTAATCTGATGACGCACGACGTTGATCTGGAAGTCATTGTCGGCTACTTCTTTGTCCCAGACTGTCCATTTCGTTTGGATAGTCTCACTCTGCGTCGCGTGGATATCGAGCGTGGACTCTGGCAGTGAGTAGACCTTCTTGATCAGACGAGGCGGAAGGATTATCATCGCTCCTCTGTCGATGCTAGGTAAGATGAAAGGGCTGTTTACGCTGGCAAACTAGAAGATTAAGGATGAGTAGATTTCTACTGATATCAAAGACTATCATACCTTGCGATACCCTTCAAACGCCCAGTCCTGGGTCTTCCGGATAGACTTCAAGGTCGCCCACACCCATTCAAACCATCCTTTCTGGAGGCCCACGACTGGCAGCTCCTCCCAATGCTTGGACTCTGGCTTTCCGAAAAACAATGCCCGAATTGCGTGGTAGACTAAGAACAGAACCGACAAAGGCACGAGGGCCTGTGTGGGCGTGATGATGAGCTCCATGCTTAAGCTAATCAGATCATAGGAACAACGAAGAGCACTCGACACTCCAAACACTTAAAGTATGCTGATGCCAATGGACCGCCAGTGATAGGAAACGTCCCGCCGCTCAGCTCTCCTCGGAAGCCCTCTGCATTAGACTGTACATCCATTGGGCTGTTTGCACGAGCAAGGATTTGATGCAGCAGGTAGGTAACAGCCGGATCCTCCCAACAAGCTAGCACTGTGCTCTGCATGCATCGATGTCGATGTTGCAAACGCGGCTACCGACCTGTACATTCTGCCGAATATACTGTTAATTGCGGCGTTCACCGAGACGGCCGAGCCAATGATCGCAAAGCAGCAAGCTCGAATTTGCAATCGATAGGCCTCCCGCGACACTTGTTGCTAGCGCGACTGAGCGGGTCATCGAACGGCATGATTTTCAGGGTAGTACCTAGGGAGTTGCTCCGGTATTGCAGCATGCAATGCACGCACCGCGTACTACTCACATTGCAGTAGCTGCCATCTTTTGAGGAAGGTTGTACGACAGTGCGTCAACCGCGCGGCTCCACACACGGCTCGGGTCGGCAGACTTCCACATCAGGAATAGGCGTGGGGTCTCTCAAAGCGATATCACGAATGTCTCGTCTTTCAGTGGCTTGGTTTGGTTTTGCATGTGACCGGAGAATCAACGTCGAATTATGGCTTCAACTAAACGATATTGCGTGGAAACAAAAGCAGAACCATTGGCTATAAGATCATGCAAGAGTACAGCAGAGTTGCAACTTTAGTCGCAGCACACCACTACGACTGCGATTGCTCGCTTGAGCAACCTCGACCAGGAAGAGATGCGTCATGTGGCGCGATTTGTACAGATGTTCGACTGGATCTCGAATGCTGGTGGAGAAAGACATTGGTTGCCAGTCGCCATCTTCCCCCCGCGTACACGTATGCGGATGCTATGTGCGCGCTAGTCGGTCGCTTCTCGAGCGGTGCCAGGATACAAAGTCGGTCTGAGCTCGTTTGCACATGGAAAAAATACCTCGACTACTCGCTATCATCCGGTCGACATCCGGTAAATCTACTTGAAGTCGATTGTATACGCCAAGACGTACTATGGCAGCGCTGGCTCTAGCTACAATATATCCGGACGATGGAGTTTTCTCGCCAGCTCGTCCTGATGGGGTACTAGGACATGCAAGCCTCTTGGTATATCTCCAGTTAAAACGCAAACGTACTCCGGATGTGTAATCGGAACCGATGGCCTGCTTAAATCCATAACCGCACGTGCGTAGGCATTGCTACCAGGATCCAAGCCGGGCCAGTGGGTGTGTCCGCGTCATCCGTACCCATACACGTGGAAAGAGGTGTGCATGATCAAAAAGAAAGGAACCCATGGAGAAGCGGGCCTTGGACCTCATTGCCTGCAGGCAATGCTACCCGCGATGTTACCTTTGTCTCTCGCTATCGATATCTCTGTATGCACGTAATGACGATTAAACCTTGTTCTGCTTCGAGAGACCCTGGAAAATATGAAGGCGTGTTAGGTCACCTGGCGGCTTGCACAAGGACGGCCGAGGTAGGTCCTTTTGCTGGTCTGGGAATACAGCGGTAAGTAGGCTCTGTCCTTGAAGTCGCTTCCTTAGGTGCAGCGAGGTACAGATGCGATACAAGACCGACGTCGGATTTGACTCCACCAGAGCTTTTGTCCTCCAATCAGACGTGAGCGGTCGGTCCTACCTCTTGGTAGTGGTGCCATGTGGGGCACAACCCGCCTAAGCGCGCCTTTGCAACTGTCACTTTTCGACATCGATAGCCTGCCGTGCACTCACCTATTCGCCATCTTGGTCGGCGGCAGTCCGTCAAGGGTCGCGGCTTGACCTAGCCGTATCGATAGTCAGGGGTCCTGAAGGGCCTCTTCCGTCATCTAGCGCACGGAACATTTCCTCATCCAGCTGTGATTCGCCCACGCGTTCGTGCGTTTGCGCACAAGCCTCGAATTAGAGCCGCAGCCTCGGACTCGTCCAGACGTTCACCGTTTTCCCCGATTGCCACACTACACCCTTATGGATCGGACCGTTGGTCCTTCCAGCATGACAGACGAGGCGCTTCGTGTTCTGCGTGGTAGTTGCATCGGGTCTACTTACTTTCTAGGACAGCAGACGTTGTGATAGCGCTAGAGAAGGGTGGGTTGCTCGTCTTTTCATCGACCGCGGAACACACGATAGGTGAGAGCGTCCATCAAGCGACGCAGCTTGTGTAGCATGCAGATGGCCTGACATTAATTCGATCGTGCTGCAGTGCAGTGGCACAGTTCAGCTAGCCAACAATGACTTTAGTTTACTTGCATAGAAGCTTAGACGTAATGTAACGGGTCGTTCCAACCGGCTCGTCCGCGCAGCAGAACCTGTAGCTAGAGCAACGGCGATATGGTAACTTTCTATATGTACCAATGCTTGACACCCCGCGCCTATTAGCCCAATCTAAGGTCTTACTTCGTAACCAAACTTTACTGCCATCATGGACTTTTTAGAGATGCAGAGCGTACATTTGCCAGCGCTCAGCCCATTGGCGGTCAATGCTGCGAGCAGCATCTTCGGTTTGATATCGATTTTCTTTTGTTACAAGGCTTTGGTTGCGAAGAAGCTGGTACGTACCGGATGCACATCCTCCGTATGCATTATGAGTGTACACTGACCTGTTCACCAGGCTTCTTCTCCATCAAGGATCTTGAAGACCATCTTCAAGCCTATCACCAAGCGGTACCAGGCATGGGCATATCTCTTCTGGGGCCCTGAAATCATCCAGAAAGCGTTTGATGAGGCGAAAGGGAAGCCATTCGAGCTCTTCGCCCCGGATAACCGATATGTCTTTGTCTCCGACCCTCAGCAGATCAAGGAGCTAGACAATGCGCCAGATACGGTGCTGTCACTTCAGGCAGCGTCAAAGCAGGTGAGCTCCTCGGCAGCTTTCGTTATTGGCGATTATTGACAAATTGTAGATGCTACAGCCCCTCTACACTATGTAGGACGACCCTCGCGCTTCTCGAAGTCAGTCTTTGTGCATTCGGTCTACTAACGAGTCGCAGGCACGGCTTCAACTGGTTTGACCGACGTGGTACTGAGGGTGTTGGATTTATCCGCGCTCTTCGTACACTTTTGACCAACAACTTGCCCAAGATCCTTCCTGACCTTACTTGCATCATCCGCACCAGGTTCCAGGAGCTACATGCTGGACACCCAGTGATCAACGGTAATACAACGCGAGGCTTTGACCTATGTAACTCTGCTGACAATGATCAACAGGAAAGAAGCAGTCGGATGTGTACCACATGACTGTGAAGTTGGTCGTCTTGTCGAATGCAGTATCTTTCTTTGGAAAGGATCTGGGTAAGTCTCATGCCATGCACCTCGCTCATTTCTTCGCGCATGACTGACCGAAGGCAGCAAAGGATGAGCAGTTCATGGTCTCCGCCCTCGCCTACATCGAAGAGACTTTAATCTGCGCTGAGATCGTTCGCCTGCTACCCGGGTTCATGACCCCGTAAGTGTTATTGCCGAGTCACATCAGCCCTCCTTACTAATTCGTACAGCATCGTCGGCGGCATCATCGCTCGCACACTCAAGTCACACGCTGTCATCTTCAACAGGCTTCTGCCCATTGCCGAAGAACGATGCATCGAGCGAGACGCAGCCAAGCTAGGCCAAAAGGTGCCCCAACACGCCGACTGCATCCAATGGATCATGGAGACATCACCCAAGAACGCGCCCTGGACACCCCAGCGTGTCGTCCACGAGCTGATGGCCATCTGGTTCGGCTCCGTCCACGCCGTCTCCACAACCGTAACTTTCGCCATCCACGACCTCTGCCTCCACCCTGAGTACGTAGAACCCCTACGGAGGGAGTGCGAGTCCCAATACGCCGCGTTTGAGCAAAGCGGTGTTGGACTTCCGCTTCTCGACAGCTTCATCAAGGAGTCTGCGCGCTTGACACCCGTTGAGTCGCAAAGCACACGTCGCTCAGCGCTCCAACCTTTCTCTCTCAAGGACGGTACCCACGTCAACATTGGAGATTGGTTCTGCACGCCCGTCCGCGCCATCATGACGAACCCCGTCGATTACCCCGAAGCAACGACATTCAGCGGTTTCCGCTTTGCTGACCCGCTACTCGTTAAGAGCCTGGAGAATGCTGATGGCGCTTTCGACATTATGCAGAAGAAGCCAACGAAACTGACTGACTTTGACATGACATTCCACGTCTGGGGAACGGGCAGAATGGCCTGGTAAGTCTCTTGCTGTATTTCAATTGTTGTGACCGAAGACACTAATAACGATTCGTTATAGCCCCGGAAGATTCTACGCCTCAGCTGTCATGAAGGTCATCCTCGGACAAGTCATCTTGAACTACGACTGTGAGCTTGTCAACCCGACTGCGAAGCGCCTCTTCACTTGGCGGTCGACCATCTTGCCTAAGCCTAGTGCTAAGGTCGTCTTCACTCCGATCAGGGAAGCGAACTAGAGAAGGAGGTATACGGGATGATTCAACGTTGATGCTCGCTGCTGGATATGCAGAGCAATGACGCAACGGACGATGCGGGAATGGCGTTATTTCCCTTTCTTTTTTTCTGACTGCACGAATTTCCTAGACGAGTACATGATACAACGACTGCTACACATGAATACACGCCACCTTATCATCATGACGCCTACTGCTACATTGAGCTGCTCGCCAGCCAGGGTGATGCTCACAATCTCATCACTCATAACATCACATTGCACATCATGACACACCAACTTCTAATATGTATACATTGAACGCAGGGTATCTCCCAGAAAGAAAGCAAAAAAGACACGATCTTGCCGCTGAACGCCACCCATCCCAATACCGCGACCGTTTTCAGCGACAACTCGCCTACTAGCGCCCCGGGCAGCCCTGATAAAAGAAAAGCACCTCCTAGCACTGCCGGTCCTCGGCCCGATTGAAGACGCGCCTAGTATGCGCCGCCCGTAGCTAAGAGCATTCCAATTCGGACCACGTCACACGTTGGATGTGGAGCAAAGCTGCACCTAGCCATGCCGACACGGCAATACTGCAGACGCCATTCGCGCGGACAATAGTCGCGCTCCAATGCTGCAGACGCAAGACCAGAAAAAGGGAAGAAAAGAAGCAGTCTAGATTTCAGCCGTTAGCTTTAGTTGCTGCGGTGGAGGATGTGGTACGTACTTTTGTTATACAAGTCGTTGGGAATTGATCCAGTCCCAGATTTCGTCACTGGGTGGACGTGTTCAAGTGTGCAGTCGGTTCAAGAGATGTCTTGACTGCTCAATCACTACCAGCCCGGTCCCTGGCCAAATGGATACCGGTGGCCGGCATCTTCTAGAAAAGCATGACCAGTCTGGCTCTTAGTCAGGTGACCGTTTGCCCGTGCCATCTTCGCTCCGGTCTGAGGATGCAGCAACTGGGTGTCCGACTGCGACCGTGTGAAGGGCATGGCGTCTGCAGTAATATTCAACTTGTTCCACTCCGCCCAGTTGGTGTCGTCACGAGCTAGCAGACTGCTGTAATGATCAATGTCGCGGCGTGGTGGAGATGGGGCTGAAGCAGGCCGGTTTGCTACGACGAAGCCGCGCTGTACGTTGTTCGTGGGGGATGCGTCTTCATGGGTCGCGACCTTGCCGACAGAGTCATGTTGGGGCGCGGGGTGAATGTTGGAATGATAGTTCAGTCTCATCCGCTTGTCAAAGGTCGCAGGGATGAGATATCTCAATTCAAGGTGGGGTTGGGAAGGCAATGGAAGCGCTGCGTCAGAGTCGCGATCCTCTCTAGTCCAGGATATGATCGAGACGGGCGGTGGTGTATTGCTGACATCGTCATTCTTAGGCGAGACTGGTTTGCGTCCCGCAAAGAGTTCGACGACCCAATTGTGCCATGCGCCAAGAGAGGGCTTTCTTGAGCTTCCCGTCGATACCTGAGCCAAAGTTGCTGCAGTGATGGCTACCGCTGGAGTGCGATCTGTTGCAGTGACCGCCACAACTGGAGTCAGAATTGCTGGAGCGACTGTCGACACTGAAGATGGGTCTGCCGTAGTGGTTGTTGCCGCTGGTGCTGGTTGTGCTGTAACTACTGTTGATGCGGATGCTACTGCGACCGTCGCATCTGGCCCTGTCGACGGTGAGTCTGGTGTAGCAACTGCCACCCCCGATGATGCATCTGCTGTAGTCTCCTCTGACAACTGAGAAGGGCCCGCTGTAGCAAGTTCAGCGACAGGAGAGTCACCTAATGTAGTTTCCGTTGCCGCTGGCAGAGTGTCCGGCCAAGACCAGTCTGGCGGAGGATACCAAATAGGCGCCAGGTTTAGAAGAGAGGCAGGCGGGTCGTCATCCTCATCTTCAAATTCCGTTGGCGCGCCAGAACCGCACGGGATAGCAGAGATACCATCATCGCCTGATTCATCTCGATTACCGCTCTCGCAGGTACCGCTCGTCTCGTGATCTTGCTCATCCGTAGCGCTACGGGCTGCTTCTGAACCGTCCGTGGTAACAGGGGCTCTGTCACGTATTAGTACGGTTCGAAGACCGCTTTTGAAGGCGCCGGCAGACTCTTGATCGTCAGTAGTTAGTACATGGCGCCTGGCGAAGGACGATCCGTTATCGTCAACAGGGTTGCTATTATCGTCATAAATCGGATCGTTGGATTCAACAGAAGCCGTGTACACTGAGCCAGTCAGCGGATTCATTTGGTGGATATACGGTTTGAAGCAACGATGTCTACCTTTTGCTGCTTTTGTAGGGCTCTGCGCATCGCTGTTTGTTTGTTTTGCTTTCGGCTTCTCGACGTGGTGCTTCTTGCTGGTTCTTCGCGACTTCGCCTGGCTACGGAGCTGGGCGCGAGACTTGACTTTGGGCACAGTCATCGCAAAACGTGCAGCTGGGTTGGATGAGATTAGAAGGTTAGTGCATGCCACTCGTAGCACGAGCGATGCGGGTGCGGCAATGCGTGAGATCTGTAAAGAGCAATTCAAAATCAGACGTAGAGGCGCGGCTTGTTGTTGTGTATGCTAACAGTAGCTGCGCGTAGACAAGTCCACAATGTTTGCAGGGTCCAACAGCGCAGTGCGCGTCGCGACAGCGCAAAGTCTAGGTGAACCAGTCGTAGGACAGGGATTGCAAATTTAGGAGACAGTGACGACATGGTGAAGGAGAGCGGGAATGAGAGGAATACGTATATAGTCTTCACCGTTGACCATATTGGGGTGGAGGTGACGGTGAGTTGATACAGAGGACGGCGCCGAGATACTTAAGAGCAGTTCAGAAGTTTGCGTGACTGTCACTTGCACCACCCGACAATCAGCTTTAATATTGAATCATTCGTGGAAGCGTCAGGTGTATACCTCATGACAGTCGTCCAAGCTCCTATTGGCGCTGAGTATGTGTAAGATACGGGTCATCGATCATCACGTGTGGCTTGTTGCCGCGACCACCCTGCTTCTAGACTGAAAAGCTGCGGCTCTTCATGCCTTGTCTGCACAGATGTATGTGACTGCACGTCCGTTAGTACGAAGCGAAGTGAAGAGCAAAGTGGTGTGTTGGATACCATTGTTACCACGGACGAAAGCATCTCCCCAATTCCGGGTGACGCGTCCCTCAGACACCTCCTTGCATCGCTCCAGTGCAATGTTCATGTAGCCATCTACTGACTGAAGGTCGCCTATATGGAGATTAGTAATTGATGTGCATCATAGGCACGTCAAGGGCTACCTTTGTAGATGATACCAGAGTTCAGCTTGACGGTGACGGGAGCTCCGATAATTTCACTGAGGAAGCCGCTAGGATCTCTAGAGTCACCGGCGGCTTCGGGTGCTGGGCTTTCACCGTTGGTGGACATGGTGATGAGGGTGGTGGTGATGCCGAATTTTCTAGCAAACAATCAGCAACTTATTACGACGCGTCTAGATAGATCTTACGTTGATGCTTAAGTAGGCGTAAGCAGATATTTCTTGAAGTCGGTCGCCGATGATGCGGACGTGAGAGATGGCGATGCTGGGTCGTGTGGAAAGGCAGAGTGCACGGGCCCAGTCTCTTCCTCATCGCGAGAAGCGTGACTGCGCGCGTTGAGGCCCCACTTGCACCAACCCGCGCCTGCCCCGACAGCGGCCTTGCCCTTTCCTACACACTACCCTGGGGTAGCACGACACCTCCTCCGCCCACTCAGACCGCCCATGGCACCGCCCGAACAATGACCGACACACCCGCAAGCGTCGCACCACCCAAGAAACGCAGCCTGTTCAAGCGGGCGGCATGGCAGGATGCGCCCAAGAAAGACGGCGAGGACATGTTCAGCCACTCCAACGAGTTCAATGACATAGTCGCCGAGCAAGCGAGGATCCGCGCAGAAGAGAAGAAGCAGGCCGAGGCAGCCAGGAAGCGCAAACACTCTGAGCCGCGCGACCAGAAGCGCCGTCGCATATCAAACGACACCGAAGAGCCCGTGCCTACCAAAAGTAGCTCAGCCAGCAGAGAGCGGGCGAGTAGGACCGCCAGCAAAGTGTACGCATCAGGCCCTACATCGCAATATTAGTACTAACAATAGCCCAGACGCAGCAAAGTGTCCCCCTCTCCCGCGCCATCGCATCCGCCGCCGGACTCGCTCACGGCACGGTACGACTCCCTCACCAAATCCGCCTCCTCGAGTGTTTCATTGCCACAACAGACGTCTTCCGTCATTGACCTAGGCGATTCAGACCTGGACGACGACTCGGGCTATGTTTCCAGGCCGCACAACGACAAGTCTGAGTTGGACTACAAACCACCGAGATCCAATGACAAACAGCCCATAGCCGTTCGACCATCGAAGCCACCTCCTATAGAGATCAAGGATGACGACGACGACGAGGAAGATGAGGAAGGCCTGGATCCTACAATAGCTGCATTGCAGGCCAGGGCACGAGCGCGCGTTGCAGCGGCCAAGGCGCAAGCCGCAGCAGCATCAAACGGCGACGCTCCGAAAGCACCCATAACGCAGCTCTTCATCGACCCACAAATACCCGGCGCAAATCCGTTGATGGTCAAGGTCAGGATAGACAGCACCATCGAGAAGCCACGGCTGGCATGGTGTCAGAAAGAAAAGTTCTCGCCTGAAACAACACGCAACGTCTTCTTCACATGGAAGGGCGCACGCCTCTTCGATAGCACATCGATACAGCGCTTAGGAATAAAGGTGGAGAACGGCAACCTATCCGTCGAAGGAGACTCTAACATTTACGACGACGTCAACCTCCCCAAGATTCATGTCGAAGCGTGGACAGAGGAGATCTACAGGCAGTGGAAGAGGGATGAGGCTGCGGCAGCTGAGGCGAGAAAGATCGCCGCCGCAACACCTGCCGTGGCAAAAGAAAAGACTCCAACACCAGAGCCCGAGCCTGAACCCGCTTCCAACCGGGTCAGGTTGATCCTCAAGGCGAAGGGTAAACCCGAGTTCAGGTTGACAGTCAAACAGGTATGTGTCGACTGTCCCTTTGGAGTATGCACAAAAGTGCGACGCCAAACCTCATCAGCCTTGTCCAAATGCTAACTAGTCATTAGGAGACCACCGTCGCCCACATCGCAAGTGCCTACAAGAACAGCCAAAAGATCGATAAAAGTCAGCCAATCACGCTTATGTTTGATGGTGAGCGGCTAATGCCCATGGATACTGTGGAAGAGTGCGATCTTGATGACAAGTGTATGGTTGAAGTTCTCTTCAAGTGATTAGGTTTCCAGTTGGGATACAACAGATTACCCCGGCGTTCTTGTTTCCTCTCCTAGAGTTGCTTCTTGCTCACTTTGGCGTTGATATTATGACACGACCGCAAGCATGGCGTTGGTGGAGTACCAGACAGGATACAAGCATTTGTTGCACATGCATAGCGACGAGTTGGCTTCGCTCATCTATTTGTTGATTCTACAGACTTCTCAGATATTGGGGTTCTTTCTTCGGTTCGCACCACCATCCAGAATCAACTCCTGTCCACTCAAGAAACCCGCACCCATGACGTACTCGACCATCTCAGCGAGATCTTCTCCTCTGCCCACTCTGCCGGCTGGATGTTGCTTGTGGTAAAGCTCGTCCAGATCATCCGCCCAGGCCTTCATCCTCAGCTTCATCGCTTCCTCCTCATGAGGTGCAGTCTCTTTGTACGATCCGTTTTGCGTCTCTTTGATCTGCAGATCATAAGCTTTGCACTCGTGCTGCACGCTGACCCAGCCCGGTGAGATCGCCATAACACGGATTCCCCAGCGTTGGCACGAGACAGACATGGCCTGTGTAAGAGCCAGTACACCGCCCTTGCTCGCAGCATAGCCTTCGCAATCCGGGTCCGACTGATGAGCGCGGAAAGAAGCAACGTTGATGATGCAGCCTCCTTCGTCGAATTTGTCATCGCCATGGAGATTCAGCGGCAACTGATTGAACTCGTCCGTACGCTTCAAATCTTTCGTCCGATCAACACCCGGCGCACCATCTTTCTGCGTGTTCTTGCTCTTCATGAAAGGAATGACGGCTTGGCTCATATAGAAGGGTGCGCTGAGATTAGTAGCAATGTACTGTTCCCATTGCTCTCCCGTAGCGACATCTTCCATGGTCCCATTTCCCGCGTTGAAGAAGCCTCGCGCTACACCTGCATTGTTGACAAGGACATCTATGCGACCGCCGAAGAATTCCGCGGCTTTGGCAACTGCGCTGCGGATCTCCTCTGGATTGCGGAGGTTGGTTATCGAAGAGCTGACGCGTGGTGCGTAGGAGGCCAGATGTGTGTTTACAGCGTAATTCAGTTCGTCTTTGTCGAAATCGATGATGAAAACGCGATGCGATGCCGGTAACGAAAGCAAATGTCGCGCTGTGCAGCGGCCGAGGCCTCGCGCACCGCCGGTGATGATGATGTTCTTGCTCTTAGTAGACGGCATGATGTTGGATCTGAACTTTTCTGAAAGCGCAAACGCAGGGTCTGGACTGTATCGTACAGACAAGCCGCTTCTTATATCTATCCTATCCGCGTTGGTGGCGCCTCACGCGCGGCAGCAATATCAAGCACCTGGCAGCGGGGAGCACACACCCTTTCAGCCTATTCAGCCCACCTTGGCTTATCCAGAACAGTAGTTCAAGGCCGCTTGTCCGCGAAAGCCCTATCTAGAATAGAAAGGCAGCTTCATAAACGTGCGTGCTGTTGAGAAAGCTTGGTGGGTCTGCGTGTGGTGGTGGGATACGTATCCCGTGGATTGGAAGCAGGCCCGCGGTTCCGTCGTCTTGCGGCCTAGCTTGCTCCGACGGAACGTTGGGTTTGGAGATTTGATGACTGCATAGCGCTGTATACGTTGCCTCGGGCTGCTCGTTGTCTAAGACATGCTAAGCGATGTGTATTGGGCGTGCCTGCAGAGCCGTTGGAGGAGATACGGATTCCGGGAAGACGGATCGGCTTGCGGGCCGTGGAATGTGCTGTTTGTCAAGGGGATCCAACCAACACCAATGATGGCCCAACTCTGGTTCTCCTGCCCTTGGTTTCTGTCTCGCGCAATATTGTCTTCCGTTTTTGACATTACCGCGCGAGGTACTCACTTCACGCGGTGGTTGAGAGATCCACTCTTGCCGTGTTGTCGATTTTGCCGAGGTTAAAATGCGTGGCCTAACTACTATCACGACTGCTCATCTCGGATGTTGCTATCATCTCAATTTCTTCATGTGCTCTCACAAAGTGCTGCGTTACGTTCATAATAGAGCAGCTTGAGCAACACGATCCTTCTGATGGGAGGCTACGTTCACGATGCCCATAGCGTCATCATACCTCCACCGCCTGGGGGCCGCCGAACGGGTGTCAAAGCGGATAGTCTCCTCATCGATACCCCAAAAGCAGGACACACCGCTGGGTTACTCTATCGAATGAACCTGCTGATAACCTGATGAGGCTTGCTCCTATGTATTGCCCTCGTCCCTCACAGGGAGTACTCAATATTTCTCCTACCAAATCTGAAGCCCTCGCGTTGATCTCTCGTATCCTTCCTATCATAGAAAGGCAGTCAATCGTATGCAAGACATCGAACCAAATCTTCGGGTACGTCAGGAGGAGTATACAAAGACAGTCTCTTTGACATATGTTTTACATTATGCAGCTGCGTAGACCACTACCTACAGCCCTTCGAACAGAAACAAAGGAACTGTGCGTCTCGAACACGAGATCGCTGCAGTGAAACTACCCACACATGACGCTTCTCAGAAAGATAGCCTCGTTGGTATACCTGATAGACGACTATATGTAATGACCTCCGTTCACGAAGTTTGCTCACCGGCACGAACCAAAATGCGCATCGCTATCCTCACCGTTCTTTTCCCAGCAATACATGGCGCCATCGTCCCGGCTCCTCTCTTCTTTGGGAATCCGGAAGATAGTCAAGTCGCATCACTGATCGGGTTTCTGGAAACATACGTGGACCACATGCCTTCAACGGCGGATTCTACATTGACTTCTGATATCAGTCAAGCATCTCCAGCTGTGTCAACGACGGTTTCATGTGTGTCTACCGTCACAAAAGATCCGTCCCTCAACACCGGAAGTACGCTCACCTCATCATGGGTGGTAGATGGCCCTGGTGCACCCAAATCGGCTCCTTCTCCAGTAACGCTTACCTCCACGGTATTGGTTATAATCTCAGGAAGCGCAAACCCGTCGCCGACTCCTTCCACTTCTGTCGCAACACCAACTAGCTCAAACACCGTGAGCCTCGTTGTCAGCACAACAATGAGCGCGGCACCATCTACATCCGACTCTGTGGCTCTCACACCACCGTATACGCCCCAGGGCATACCACCAAGCCCCGAAGGCATACCACCGGACTTCCACAGCACATTGATACTTCTCTCGACATGGACATCACTCAAATGGAAACCACTGCCCTTGCCCATGAACCCGACATATTTAAAGCCGACATCTACCTCAACAAAGATAGTCACTATAACACAGCCAGCCTCCACAACAAAGCCAGCACCTACGTCTAAAAAGCCAGTCTCTATAGAACAGCCTGCTTCCACAACAAAGCCAGTCTCTACGTCCAAAAAGCCAATCTCTACATCCGAAACACCGGTCTCTACCTCCAAAAAGCCAGCATCTGCATCGAAGCCAGATCCGGGCCCTACTGTCATCACGAGCGTGATCAAACCGGATACGCGCTGCCCGTATCCTTATCCGCACATCTATTGTGGTAAGCCGAAGACGACGTTGATAACGATGACGAGCAAGACGAGTTAAAGAGTGAAGTCGAAGATGCGAGGTGCTGGTGTTCTCATCCTAGAACTCAATTTGGCGTTGAGGGGTCGATGGCTTTGTCAATGGGAAGCTTCAGTAGTGACTGGTCTAGGTTAGGTTCTTGAGGAGATGCGACTATCAGATACGTGCGAAGCTGCGTATATTTGGTACATTTCTCCCCTTCCTATCAGCCCTTGATGCAGTAGTACTTTCGCTGTCTTACTTTATTGTTGCAAAAGGATATTATTTCTTTTCCATACTAGTCACTTCGTAGCAGACAACAAATGTGGCATCATCGCAGTGACCGCTTCAGCAACTACCTATCTTGTCGCCATTTCTTCCGAGACTTTGCGCCCAGCACACTCCTGCATCATCCTGTCTTGCACATTCTTCGCAGCGTGTGCATAAGATACGATGTCTACATCTGTGGCCTTGCCATCTGCGCCTCCGTCAAAGACCTCGTAACTGAACCAGCCCCTGAAGCCTGTCTCGAGCACTGCCTTTGCAACATCAACTACCGGTAGATATCCTCCATTGTAAGGAAGAGGTCTAAAATCGTGACTCCACCGTCCACGAGGTAACAAGCCGGCATCGTCACGCTCAGCATTGAACGGCTGAGGAACCTTGTACGCATCGCTGATCTGCAGTAGGTAAATCTTGTCCTTCGGAATAGTAGCACTCAGCTCCTCCAAGCTCTTCTGAAATCGCTTCTCCAATTCCTCCTTCGACACATCTTCTCGCAGGCCAGATGCTGTTCTAGGATCGCCCCACTCTCCACCTGCAGTCTGGAAAGTATCCAGACAAAGACCGATATTGGGACGGTCTACCTGCTGCACAATGTTCCATACGTCTTTCCAATCAGGAGCATGCGTCGACCAACACCAGTTTTCATAAGCCAGTCGGAAGTTGTGTTCCTTGAGCATATCGCATAGCACCTGGAGATCAGAAACCATCTTGCTCCTATCCAGTTTCTCGAGCGGTGCATCTGTCGATCCAACTTGCAGCATATCCGTCCCACAGGCCTGCATGATGCGGATCCAGCCGCGAGCGCGCTCCAGGGCGTCTTTGCGGCCGTCGGAACCTTCAGGCCAGCCTTCATAGTTGGCAAAGGGCTGCAACATCATGATCCCGAGGTTTCGCTTGTCGCATTCTTTCTTGATCTCGGCGGCTACTTTGCATAGTTCGTCGTAGTTGGATGGTTCGGCTTCATGGCCGAGGAGAGTTTGGCCGTAGGACAGGATGTCTGGGAAGGAAAGCTCGACTGCACTGAAACCTGCGGCGGATATAGCGTGGAGGCGATCGAGGAGTGGCGGAGGGTTTGAGGGCGATCCGAGCGAGCATGTCGCGTAGCTGATGGGGATGGATTGAAGGGTGGTGTAGTCGAGCGCGCCCATGATGATTATAGTTCAGAAAGTTTAGATACGTTAGTAGTGATCTATTGTTGCAGGGCGGAAGTTGCGATTTTGTGTATGGGTGAAGTAGCTATATGCTGGCGCGCAACGGCTCTTTCGGTATGGCATGGCTGTGACGTAGATCTGGTGGGTAGCGATGACGGCACACTTGTCAAAGTCTAGTCGGCAGCTCGTACAAGCTCCGTCTGCCTGTCGAAGCAAATCTTGAGAGGCTTGGAGATAGCCAAATGTCTGCTAGTATCCATGGATCTATCGCTAGATCTCGTGGGAAAGTGATAGTAATGTCCGTCTTAACGGAAGCTTCAACGAGCCCCGCGGTCATCACATTCGTGGAAGAGGCATCTACCTTCGCTATTGAACATGTGGGGAGATCTGATAGTGGGAACCAGTCCAGTGCTTTGTATCTCACTGCACGTAGCCGTAAATACATTAAGGTAAGGCCCGAACGGCCCTTTTTACACGCTCGGTGTGCGGGCGTGCCTGGACCGGCGATGATGATTGAGGCTCGACCCCGCGCCACCTGAAAATCGGCGCGAATGCACCAATGAGGATCCCGCCGACTGCCGTCATACCAGAAAACATTCGACTCATAGGGTCCGGTATCGTCTGCAAGGAGAAGAAGAGCAGATAAAACCACTCTCGCCGTCCTGTTCAGCGCTCCCACTCTTCCCTCTTCCGTATACCCGACAATTGTCCAGTAGATCCTACGTCATCTCTAGAGACATGTCTGTACGTACACCACCATCACCACCGCCCCCAGTCGCCCTCTAACACGTCGTCGCAGTTCCACATCCAGAACCCAGCCGTGGGCGACCCACACAACTCGGAAGACTGGCGCATCAAGGGCTACAACCCCCTCACGCCGCCCGACCTCCTCCAGAGCGAAATCCCCCAGACAGCCAAGTCAAGAGACACGGTCCTCAAGGCGCGCGACGAAGCCGTCGATATTGTCCAGGGCAAAGATGCACAGAAGCGGTTACTCGTCGTCATCGGCCCGTGCTCCATCCACGATCCCCCCGCCGCCCTCGAATACTGCGACCGGTTGATGAAGCTCAAGGAGAAGTACCAGGATGATCTCCTCATCGTCATGCGCTCCTACTTGGAGAAGCCGCGTACGACTGTGGGCTGGAAAGGTCTCATCAATGACCCGGATATCGACAACAGCTTCAAGATCAACAAGGGCCTGCGCATCTCAAGACAGCTCTTCGTTGATCTGACAGAGAAGGGCATGCCCCTGGCCAGCGAGATGCTGGATACCATTTCTCCCCAGTTCTTGGCCGATATGTTCAGCGTGGGCGCAATCGGCGCCAGGACCACGGAGTCGCAACTTCACCGTGAGCTTGCGTCGGGCTTGTCCTTCCCAGTGGGCTTCAAGAACGGCACAGACGGTACGCTCGATGTCGCTGTTGACGCGATTGGCTCCGCGAAGCACCCCCACCACTTCCTCTCCGTCACCAAGCCCGGTGTTGTCGCCATTGTCGGCACCATTGGCAACGACGACTGCTTCGTCATCATGCGCGGCGGAAAGAAGGGCACAAACTACGATGCGAAGAGCGTCAAGGAGGCGCGCGAGAAGCTAGAGTCCAAGGGCATGAACTCGCGCCTGATGATTGACTGCAGCCACGGCAACTCGGAGAAGAACCACATGAACCAGCCCAAGGTTGCGCATGCGATTGCTGAGCAGATCGAGGCGGGTGAGACCGCTATCATGGGTGTCATGATTGAGAGCAACATCAAGGCTGGTACTCAGAAAGTGCCCAAGGAAGGCAAGGCTGGCCTCGAGTACGGCATGTCCATCACCGACGCGTGTATCGACTGGGAAACCACCGAGACGGTGCTCGCCGAGCTTGCTGAATCGGTTTCGAAGAGGAGGACTCTACTCGGCCAGAACGGCACCCACTAAAAGGCCGTTCTCTTTTCGCGCACTATGGTCTGCAGGCACGGCGTAAGGATGGGGTCGGCGTTGTCAAACGTCTCAATTCAAAAGCATGTACATGGGTCTTGGGTACGAATTACGATTCAAAACATTACAGGCAAACGCTATACTATTCACTACAACTCCATGATCTCTGGTGTATCGTCGTCACCGTCATCTGTGCTGTGTCTGGGGTACTTGTCGTACCAGTCTCGCGGATTACCGCCTGGCAGACACAGTCCCAGTCGCCAGAAATAATCGCGATGGGCGAAGAACAGCTGCCAGAACTTGAAGCGGGTGGGCACGCCCCAGGCAGGCTTATCCTCATCGCTCCCGGCAATGCAGTGCGTATCCTCGTCGCCCTCGCAATAGTGGATGTCGGCTACCGAGAAGGGTAGGCTTGACTCGGATATGAATATCTCCTCGCTGTGCATGCTGAAGCCCCATTCCGATAGCGGCAGCAAAGGTACCGGGTCGCCAACATGAGTGACACGGTGGAGTTTGTTATGGTCGTGATCCGTGGTGATGCTAAAGCGCTCATCCACGTACTTGTTGAAGTGCTTGTTGCCTAGTCGTGGTTCGCCGAAGGTGGTCACATGGGGTTCCCATCCACGAGCCTTGAAGTCTAGCCCGGCGAGAGTTGCTATAGCACCGCCCAAAGAGTGTCCCACCAAGACCAGCTTGTAGTCGGGATACTTCTCCATAGCCTTGGACACATGTGGCAGGACCACCTTGCGTGTGTTGAGCCAGGAGGAATAGAAGCCCGTGTGGACAGTACAGTTATCGCACTTTGGCGGCTCCGCGGGTGGCGCATCGTCATCTACGTCTAGCACAGGCGCGATGAAGTCTGAAGTATCGTCGTCATCGTCGCCAGGGTATGGAACGTATTCTTGCGGGATAGTGGAAAGGTCCGCGATGGTGTTGGCGACAGAGTAGGTGCCTCGGAAGGCGAGGATCAGGCGCGGGTTGGTACGAGAATGCGAGAGCGCGATATAACCGCAGGAGTCAGACAGGAAAGGACCAGTATTCCATGCCTGTATATATCAGCACCTCATGCGACACATTGCTGGATGCAGCGACGTACCGTGACCAACTCGAACGTCTCAAAGTCGCGGTCTCCACAGCGGCTGGCGCATTTGAACGGCTTCTGGATGCCCAAGCCCGCTGTGCCTACACAGTAGGATATGTCGACAATGCGCGCGAGTTCTTCGAGTTCCCAGAAGAGGGCCTGCGAGATCAGCGTGGTGTCATTGCCGCGGAGTAGGGGCTGCTGCGTCGCATCGCCTCTACCGCGGGCGACGAAGGATGCGCAGAGCACAAAAGAAGACAGGAACAGGCCGCGTAAGATGCCCATCAGTAATGTCGGTTCACATATCCACAGGCTGGGCGGTATTGGAGGATGGGCTTGGTGGTGAGGTCAGAGGGACGGATGTGAACTAGTCGCGTGAATCGGCTGCGTGTGAAGCGTCCCGAGGTCACCAGGGGATAACAAGGTTTGTCCCGTATGCCGCCTGCACACAAGCTGTGATGCTATGAATAACACTCGACGTAGATAACTATCCCATATGGCTTGCTATCGAATTGTTAAAGCCCAATGCAGTGCAGCCGTCGGGTGAACACGAATTCCGGTATGCCCAGTGGCGTCAGCGCCGAGGGTCCCAAGCCAGCGCCAAGAACGGAAGGCACTCTGTTCGCGCTTTCCCGAACCTTGGAAGCTAGTGACATCATAGGGTGAAACGAAAGCAACAAATGGGTGGTTCATATTTGCAGGCTACGGGCTGCACGCTGCTGACACAATACCACCCTTTCCCTCCCCCCAAGATACGCCGACGCGTACAAGACACACGCTCACCCGTTGGCATCCGGACAAGACGCGACCGACTTCTCTTGTCTCCGCCGCATCCGCACTTTTCTCCTGGGCACTCCATCGTGCCACCGCTGCCACACAATGGCCACCGAGCAATCATCAACAGAGCCCTTGAGGCCCGTGACGCCTGCCGCCGATGCATCACGACCGACGACGGCCGGCCAGGCCGACACGCTGCCCGTCCCCGGCGTACAGGTCGACGGCGTGAGCGACGATGAACGAGAGCCGCGCAGCACGACGGCCGCCAGCAACGACGCCAACCTCACCCCAAGCGCACAACCAAGCCGCGCCCCGTCGCCCAATCCCCACGCCCAGTTTCCCCACACGCAGGTCACGTACGAAGACCCGGACTTCACCCGCCCGCCGCCGCTCAACTACACGCTGCGCACGCGCAAGAAGTCCATCTTCTGGTTCTGGACCCTCATCATCCTCGACTGCGTCTTCATGCCCATCGGCCTCTACTTTGGCATGTGGTATGGCCTGACGCGCGACCAATTGTCCGCCAACGCCGTCTTCAGTATCAGCACCGCCTTGCTCGGAACCGTGTCGATTGTCGAGTACTTCATCCGCTTCCACAGGCTATGGAAGAAGGGCTCCAGTTGTAGGGTCATTGGTGCGCAGAGATGGTACCTCGACTGGTTCCACTGGAACTTGTCGGTTGGTTGGTTCTTTGTTATGATTGAACTTATTGCGTAGGTCCTCTTTCCATCTCGAGTGTGCCCAGCTAACAGCCCGCAGTGGCACATGTCCTCATGACCCGCCCATCCGTGTCCTCGCCATGCCAGCCCCGACCATGATGTTTGCCATCGGTTGCGAACTCCTCCTCGTGGACATTCTGCGCATCATGAAAGTACCCGCACCGTGCCGTATCTCCTCGCTACCCCAGGGCGCGCCTCTCCGTCCGGGTATCTACGCGTACATTGAAGACATTTGCGCTGTCGACGGATCCGGTGGTACCGAGTTCCGCCAGCGATTGAACCTCCGTTACCAGGCCAGCAAGGGCTTCCGCACAATGCTTCACCGCTTGACATTGTTCTGGGCCATTGGCGCCATCGTCACAGCCGTGGTTTGCACAGCTATCATCTTCACTATCCAGCGAGACGCTGCTTACGTTGTACGTAATTCCCTTCTCCGCATGGCCTCTTCATTACTAACACCGTTCAGGTTGGCTGGGTTCTCCCCTTCCTCTGGGCCGGTATCTGGACCGCCATCACCATCCCCTGGGTCCAACGTGAACTCAAGAAAGAGTACGAAGAGTGGACCACGGCCAACTTCAAGGCCTAGACGGCTTAGATTCCCTTTTTCTTATCATGTACAATACACATATATCACTAGGATGCAAACCGAGACAGGAGTTCTGCTACATTGGCGATGGCGTTCGCGGGTTCACATTGGAATTGGGCCGTGTTGATACATTAGATACCACCTTTTTTCGCGCAAAATACCAGTATCGCATTTTCCACGTCGTAATTTTCATTCATCTTGTGTATCTTCGCGTATGTGGTATGTACAACATACCTCATCGCATCCACTTACCCACTCTACTCCACTCACACACTTCCAACTATCCAACCCACAGCCGCAGCGTGCGTACACGTTACATCGACAAAGCCTATGCAAACCGTTGACATCACGACATTCGATCAATGGAATCAGCCCCTGTTTCGAATGTGGTTGATCAATCGTACGAGTAGTGCGTTTTGGGTGAGATAACTCGTACAATTCGGCTGATAACATGAGCTAAGCTTTTGGTTGATGACATCGTCCAAGGTTTTATGATGCATGGATCCACTTCCCGCGTCTTTCTTGATGCGGGTTAGGGTGCTTGGTAGTTGGACGTGGCAGTTATTTCCGGTATGTGACGGACATGGTATTGGACATGATGGGTTTCTTAGGTTTACGTCGGGTGCACGATGTTGTGTAGATACCTGTCATCGCGATGGTTAATCGTCGTTGTATACGAAATGTCGCGTCGCGTCACTATCTTCAACGATGGTCTCCAGCAAATCGGGTATCAATTGTACAGCTGTCCTCCATCTACTCTTCCATCGCGTCCTCTCCATTTGTCTTGATCTCTTGCTTCGTACTCTTATCCCCCTTGACGCCCAGTCTAACGACTTCCACATCCCAGCTCTCCATATCGACCAGCACAATCTTGCCTGAGGTCCTGAACTTGGGTACGCTAACAAGCAATACCTTTTCTCCAGCAGGACCTTCAATGACTCTCTTCTCAAACTTCTTCTGGCAGCCGGCAAAGTACATGTGCGGGCACTCTTTCAGCATCAAAGGATCCTCGTCTTGGAACGGGTAGCACCATAGCGTATCCGGGGCGGTAGGGGCTACGCAGCGCCACCGCAGCATCATCTCCATAGCCTCTGTCGGTTTTACGCGCTTAACGTATTTGAGCAGGTCTAGGACTGTTTGGCCTCCGGTGCCTAATACGCGGTATCCGTCGATGTCGCCTAACCAAGGGTTTGTGACTGCGTCGAAGCCGTTGAGGGTTGTGTTCGTCTCTATTGGGGGTTCGGCGTAGAGGCGTGTCTTGGGAAAGAGTGCGGGGTGTAGAGGTTGTTGCGGTAGGGCGACGTTGGAAGGATCCGAGGCTCCTGGGAGCATGGTGATGGGGAGCGAGGGAAGGATTTCGCAGAGGAACTCATCGAGGCGCGTGGTAGGTGCTGCGTTGTAGGATGAGGCATCGTATCCGTAGTGTCTTGCAGCGCTCTTCTTCGCGGCAAAGTCTTCTCTTGAGAGGATTGGAGAACCCTTTGCGAGTGAGCCACCCGCTATCACGAGTCGTGTTATTTTCGAGGCCTCGGCCTGTGTAGCTGGATCTGCAGCTTCGCCAGTCAGGTATTCCACCAGTAGATCCAGGGAGACCTCATCGTCGTCTGCGCCAGTCAATTCCAGACCTGAGACTAGGGCTATCTTTCCAGCCCTTTCCCGTTTTGGCGCCTTCTGCTTCTGCTTTGACAGCGCAACGTCGTCACGCTCCCACCGCGGTGGTTGTCTCGGTAGATCTGCGCATTGGGTTGCAATGACCATGAATGTGCCGTCTGCTTCCTCCGTACCCAGTGCCGCTAATATGCATCCCGTTACAAAATGTTGGTGAAGAGGCTCGCCTGTAACTCTGAGACGACCGGACTCGTCTTCCAGCATCATCTCGTCGGCGCCGGAGGAGGATACGTAGGTTTCGCGATGAGGGGGGTCCGCTATCCAATGCTGTCGATTATCAGAAATGATCTTTTGTGCGTTCGCGAAGGGGACCGTACATCTTTCTCAATGTCGTTCAACACGTTGGGCTTCTCGGCCATCTCCATGTATACTGTCCCTACCACCCAACAAAGCTCACCTTGCCTTACATCCAGCACTCGTTCAACGAAGGTTGCTTTTTGCCCGCCTAGCTTTTATGATGTTAGAATTCCTTTATCCCGTGAAGTGTGTATCCCCACTCCCACAGCTTGTTATTGCATACCTCGAAGTCGTTCCATGCATCCTCAGCTCTCTGTTTGACCGTCTTCTTCAATTGCATTAACCGCAAAAAGTACATATCGGCGAATTGTTGCGAATAGTGGCGCTCGGTGCCCGGTGGTAGTACGAAGTCGTGTAGTGGGTTGTACGCCGAATGGTTTCGAGACGGTGCGGGCGGCGCATCCTCACTGTTGCGGTCAGTATTGGGCTTCAAGGTGAATACAGGCCACGTACAAAGGCTCGCCATTGAGCAGCACATCATTTGATTCGGTCATTGTAGTGGTGAAGTAACTGTGTTGGAGACGTGGGTGCGCTTGTAAAGTTCCAAAGTTGCAGATCGCGGAAGTCGCGTCGCGCGTCATTCACGCCATCCGGAAGGGGAAGTTTAAGAGCCCCACTCTACTTACACCTTGCACCGCGCAACATCTTGTGGAAGTCTTTGACCTCGCACAAGGAACAATTGAACAATTGCGCTGCAGTTCACACTAGAAAAATACTGTCCTCCATAGAATCTGAAGGTAATGTATACTTCTTCATTATTTAGTTATGTTATCATCTATAGGTAGTGCAGATGGCTATCCTATCAGTGTATCTGCCTCGTCTCTTCGTAGACTGTTAGCCGTCGACCATTTCCAGGCCTCGACCATTGCTATACACGAGTCTAGTCTATACATCTGACCGCATCCGTCTATGCCGATTGTATGTTGCGCCGAAAATGCTAACGATCTCGTCCCGAGACCCTTGGTGCCGTAGTAACGCCGTTCCCATATGCGCCAATGTTGAACCCGAATCGATTAAGGGTGGTTGAAAGAAGGAGTAAAGTCGAGCAAGCGTGCTGTCAACATCTATAGCATCTGGGATATCGTTAGCATGTTGTTCTAGCATAGGTTTAAAGGTGTATGAGACTTACGAGAGCAACACCGCCAGCGACGATAAGTCCAAGGGCTGAGCCGCCGAGGTTTGAGGCTCCACCAGTGAAGGGGAGAGTTGAGGTTGGGCTGGCTCCAGTAGGTTGAGCAGCACCAGTGCCCGTAGGGTAGTAAGCGGAAGATGTGGCAGTGCCGTTCATGGGAACGTAGGTGGCAGTTGTGGTGGCGGCGAGCGCAGCAACGATGGAGATGATGGAGAACTGCATCTTGATCTAATTGTGTGAAGGGTTGCTGTTGAACTGGGTATAGATTGAAAGTCTGGAGAGCGACGATGGACTTTGATAGTAGACTGGATGAGATGTTTGTTGGATGACAGTTTGGTAGAGCGTACCACAGCCGTGTTTATATCATCCAAGCCTCCGTCCACAATTACACCAGCTGCCAGCGCCTTCTAGCCATCTCCACAAGCCTACGTACACCGGCCGCAAACAAATCCACATCCCAGCCCTCCGTCACCCAGCCTTACAAAGCCCCTTGGATCCATCGTAACGGGCGATGAGCCAGTAGCACGAGCCTGGACGCAGGGTCACCCAGCCGACTGAGAGGGCGTTAGCTGTCAAAAGGCTGGGTGTTGCGCAATTCGGCGGGTCCGCGTGGCATGAAAGCAGGCTGGAGCGCTATTTTTGGCTGCGCCCCAGCCACACCCATCTCAGATCGCGGCTCTGCGGGTTTCGCCTCATCCCTTCTCACTCTTCTCATTCGTCGCCGTTTGACACTGGCCGACAATGTGTCGGTAAAAATTCTCTCCTTCGTGGGCAAGTCTGTTGGCGTCATTACTACCTAGGCAGCAATTGAAAGTGCGTCGAGTTGCGAGGTTGCGGCGCCGCCGTTGCGTAGCACCCAGGTAGCCGCCCCGTGCCGAACGCAACGGGAACTCTGGGACCACTTCACCAAGATCTCCATCGAGGTGCCAACGCCGGTACGTTTCGCAAGAGAGTTTGCTAAGCACGATTGCGCAAACTGTTGGTTCTACTTCATTGGATTACCTACGTGCACCACCTGGGCCGCGTCCACTGCTCATGTCCGCTCCCTGCACGCCGGCCGGCTGGACCTAACGGTCGAGAATCCTTGAATGTTCAAAATACTTCCGAAGAGCTATATCAATGGCAAATATGAGCCTCGCGCTGGTTTACATTGCGTACGCAAAGGTAAATTGGGCCCCACATGGAAAGGAGAAGGTGCAGATTGAGGCAATTTCAAACCACTCTTTCCGCCCCAGTCTACCGGAGATGACGCAGACTGGCAATATCTTGTTTACTGTTTTAACTCTACGTTGAAGCATGCATCCGGTTCGTTTACCTCAATACGGCCAGCTCCTCGATGCTCTGATCGTACCGGTGTTGCACCGCAATATCCCATATAGTATCCCAATCCGCACACTGATGAGATGTACCCCAGCCGTTGAATCCAAATTCGTCGGGAACAACAGAATGCTCCAAAGACAAATCTCCTGCGCACATGATAGCCTTGAGTAGCAGTGTTAGCAATCGCATCTCTCCCTGGAACATGACGATGCGGATAGTCTCACCTGACGAAGATAGTCGAAGCAATGGTTTACATGCGACTCTGGCGAGAAGGTCGCCCTCTTACGTATTCCAGTAGCAGCTTCATTCATGAAACCTTCTAGTATACCGAGTCGCACTCGAACGGAGTCCTACGATCGTCAGCTAACAGTCGTGGTAGTAGCTGCGCAAGACTGACCAGGCAATGTAGCTGATGGAACATCGACATAGAATAGACTTCCGAGCCAGAGACGTTTCGATTCTTGTAGCTCGACGGTAGCTGGTAGCTCGACGGATCGGCTACAGAGATGATGCCATCGTCAACTGTGAGATACCAGTCAGTCCTTGCTGTCGGATCTCACACCGGGGTGATAATACTGGGCATGAGAGCCGCCCATGCGGGCTCTCCCGCATCTTTGGCGGTATAGTGGAACTTTGGATCCACATCAAAAGTAACGATGCGGGATGGCACTGGAGAACTTTGTCAGAATAGCTTTTCATCAAACCTCTGTTTGCTGCGACACATACCTGGCGGGAATGGCAACAAGCTCACCACATGGTTACCGTAATTCGAGTGCCTCTGCCCCAGAAACCAAGCCAGGCTACCGAAAGTCGCCATCCAGAGAACGAGGGAAGCACAGAAGAGGTTCCTGTACGAGAAGGACTGAGCGAGAGTGCGCGGCGGCAAACAAGACAACTCTGTCTTATCGTTTGGACTCTCAAGGGAAACATCGTCCGACAGACGAGCGTAAGCCATCACTGTCTTTCCTGTTAACTTCCCAACTCCAATCTCAGTTATCCAGTCTCACAAAGTTCAGAGTGTTAATCCAGTTGTTCTGATGCGCTGTGCGCCTTTTCGCTACCACAATCTCGCAACTAGACCCCTCTTCAGCTTTTTGGCTCCAGCGGTTCAGCAATACATCATGACTCTGATCATGTCAAAGTGCCTACTGCGCACGTATACTAGTGGTGGTCGGGTGTAAGCTGACACACACCTGACGGCTTCTTCCTCCGCAACCCGCCATAAGCTATCGCACCTATGTACGGCAACCTTCCTAATCAGCATAACCTTCTTCCTGGGATACGGTAGACGTGCAGTAAAATGCCATCAGCAATGGTCACGAGCGGTTGTACCCGCCAACCCCAGCCTGCGAGCGGCCCGTACCTTCTGCTTTGCACGCAGTTTAGGCTATATCGATGCTGACTACGGGTGTGAAGCGTCGTACTACTGCTTGAAACAGTAAAGTTGAGATGGTGGGGGAGGGTGTCAATTATCAACTTTTGCTCGTGGCGTTGGCTAGGTTCAATCGAGGTGGTGATAGTCAATGATGGGTGCAGGCGCCGCTTTTAGTCGTTGACATCTTTTGCTTCAAGAATTGTATTTCCTTGTAGATGCTAGACATCTGCTGGGCTTTGTTGTGTATGGTCGTGGCTTGTACCTGGATACGTGGGCAAATTTCTCAGTACATAACTTACCTACTGAGTTACGAAGAGAGGAAAGACTGGAAAGTAGTGGCGATAAGATGAATGCTAGTTGGACACTAATATAGGTCCTAGTGTGGTGGTCCTGCGGAGAAGAATATCCAGCACTAGTCAGTGTCACATTTCGCTACTAAGATCCAACGCGTCCAAGTGGTCATTGTGAGAAGGCAATTGCGTATAAGCTAAGCTTGGAAAGCTTGGTTGATTCAAGTCTAACGCTCACTTGCATGTCCATACTGTTAGCTGCGTACATCCGGTGTTGGCTTACGGCAGAGACTACAACTTCATTCGACGATCCGTGTCGACGAGCGAAAGGCTGAGTGCTCTTTCTGCAAGCTCTACTGCGATGAGCTTCTCGTAAAGGCAAGCAAGCTAAAGAGAGGGGGTTGACGCGTTGCATGGAGATGGTGGGTAGGCAGTGGAATCTACTAGCAGTGTGTGTGCAACTCTGCCTCTATTCGGGAAATGCTACTCTACTCCAGTCTGAGATCGACTCACCGACAACCCGAAACCTCTTCGTGTGTATGCAGAAAGACCACAAGTCTATATGCAGCGTCAGCAGATGAACACTTCGTCGGCATCGCGGTCCGTTTTGGAAGAGCAGCACGCTCAGTACGACGACCTTGTAGATTTTGATGAGCTTCAGCATCTATATAAGCCGTAGGTGATGGCATCTAGCTCGTTAACAAGCTCGCAGATTCACTCACAAACTTACCAACTTCCCATCGTTTTCCTCAAAACACATACATCAACACCATGCAGTTCACCACTCTCGGTCTCCCCCTCATCGCCCTCCTGTCTTTCGGAAGCGCTGCTCCCAGTGAGCTTCGCGACCGCAGTCCTGCTCCAGTCTCGAACCTCATCCAGTACCCCGCTGACCACAGCATCGATATGGTCAAGCGCGCGCATCTGGAGGCTCGATGCGACGTTAGTTGCCCTTGCAGCTGGTGCGGCATGACCATCTGCTGCGAGTGTACCTGCTAGACGTCGATGGATTAATGGCCTGGGTAAGTACTCTGTCAGTTATTGAGCATCCAAGTTGGACTAAGGCTTCGTGCGTCCATAGGCGGTATGACTGCTCAAGTCC
The DNA here is from genome assembly GCF_024043165.1 of Alternaria incomplexa. Lineage (NCBI taxonomy): Eukaryota > Fungi > Ascomycota > Dothideomycetes > Pleosporales > Pleosporaceae > Alternaria > Alternaria incomplexa. The sequence continues at coordinate 665,819 of NW_026249852.1, forward strand.
TGCCCCTGAGGACATTGGATAAAGATCATTGCAGGATTACGAGAGGCCGGTCATTCGTTTACATAAATTTGGCAATTCAATGGTTCAAGACCTCATATGTACTCTTTACATGATCAATGCGTGTGCTTGCAATGCTCGTCTGTCCCTGTCTGGCAAAGCGAATGCGAAATCTTTGGATGCCACCTGGATGCTCCCTCAAAGGCGTATAGCCACGTCAGATGCTAGATGCCAGGGGCCGTGAGTATGGTTCGGCTGATGTACCCTTAAGACCTGTGCTTGTTCGATCACGCATGCAGCCCACTGTAACGAGATGACAGCAAATCCCCGAGCTATGTAATGACAGGTATCGGTACATACCTCAAAGAGAGCCTGGCAATGCGACACTTGATCTTGCCCGCTGAGACAGGCAGGTGCATGAACACATCAGCCTTGGCTTGTCGAGACGCTCTGGCAGGGTCCCGCTGGCAGAAATTTTCCGCGTCGACGCCTCATCCATCCTATCTGCTGCAGCACGTGACACCTGCCTTCACCGATCAAGCAGGAATGGAGAAGACGCGATTAAGCTCAAAATCCAAACGTCTAGCGTCCGTCTATGCGCAGCCGATGACGTCGGTTGTGGTATTACACGTGGCGTGGTGCGGCGCAGAAGCCGGGAGAAGTCGTGCGGTCCCACGTCTCTTGCAGGAATCGCGCATGAGGAACTAAGTCGACAGCTACATGTCCGACTTGCATATCCTTGTAAGGCGCGTATTGTGGGCCTCCCGAGGATTCTCCAAGGTTTGCATTGCTGTATGCACGTGCATTGTGGCGTCGATTGGGCTAGCGTAATATAATCTGTACGACACGTCACTCTGACAGTCATCAACAGCCACCACTTCCAGCAGTTCGGAAGCGTTCCATGAACAACACAACGACTGCCAGCGCAGAGCAGATGAAGATTGAGGGTGTGCTAACCCCGCCTTGAGCCTCGTGTTGTAGATCGACTCAGCTGCGCCTTCCGCTTCAAGCGCGCACAAGCGAATACCGAACAAGTGCCGTGTTGAAGAGTTGGCTAGCGTTCAGCGTGTCGGAGGGTTTGCGAGTACACCAAACCCATGGCCATAGCACGAACATCCAGGAACCGGACAGCCTGCAGAAGTGTGATGTGATATGGGCTGCATTCGATGCACGAACCTGGTGATCCTAGGGCTGAGCGGTTCACGCCAGGAACACATTCATTGATCTTGACACGCCGTTCTAGGCAATCGCATATGCCACCTCACCTCACTCATGTGGGTCCAGTTGGAGCCATGAGCTACCCTAATCCCACGTTCTTTCGCTTAACGTTGCATTGCTGCGTATGCGACCTTTGCAGCTTCAGCACGCGGAGCATGCTGTCTAAGATGATGCGCTTTGAGATGGCATCTACAGATACGGTACGGAATCGGCACGGCCCTTTATTCATCTAACCGTAAGCGGGCCGAACGCCGATGGAACTATGGGCCAATCTGCGAGACACATCTGGCATTGCATCGGGGCCTTGAGAAACTAGCATGGCAGCATCTCTCGTCGTCCTCCAGCTGCCAGCACATCGCTTGAACCAAGCTTAACAAGGTAGACATACTCACCACCAAAATTTATCCGTACCAGCTCATTGGTCTCTACATCCCAAACTTGTGGTGCCGAAAACACGCAGCAATCCGTCGTAGTGTCTGTACCGGGTTCTGGCGGTTGGAGTTTCTGCCTTGCCGCGTTCTCTTCTCGCTACCCCCGCAGTTGCTCGCTGAATGATGTTTCTGCCGGCCAATTATGGCGGAAATAGGCCTGCCAACGCAGCATAGTATCAGCTTCATGCTTTGTTCCCAAGCACATATGTGGTACGGCGGCTGCAGGCTGAATCTTTTTGAGATGGCCTTGTGGCAAAAGCGCTGGCCGGCCCTTACAGGATACCGAAAGTGAGGCTCTAATGTTTATGCCGGACTATAAACAGACGAGGAGATATGCTAGAGCGAGTGTTCTTTCCAGCCTTCGCACACGCAGTTGATCCTCCAGATCCCCACTCACGAGTCACTACCCCACACCAAATCCCTCGACAGCATCGCATTTTCATCCTTTCCCCCAAACCCATCTCGCACAATGGCGGCACCAGAGAGTTACGTTCAGAAGCTTCAGCGTGCGCAGACCACTGTCCCTGTGAGGGCCCAGCTAAACTTCCCAGACTACTGCGCCACGAACCAGATCGCCCAACCTCAGTTCCAAGATTACAGCGACCCACGAGGTATGCAGCCGTCCGCTCTACATGTTGCCCCACCATTCTCGACTCTGACTGACTCTCCTATCAGGTATACGGACAGCCTGGTCCAGCAGTGTCTTCGTACACGGTCGCGAATACCGAGCCCACCTCTGGCGAGACTACCGCTACCTCGAACAGTCCCGAGAAGAAGCCGCCGAAGTCGCTTGGAAAGCACTCAACTCCGCTCCTCCTCCTACGAGCACCGTGGTCCAGACGCAATACACCCGTGCCTACACGACATCTCGATAACTCTTCGGTCGCTTTCGCATAAAACAACAACAAGACTCAGGGGTAAAGGGCACTCCGGACTGCGCACTCGTCAGGAGACCACCCCCTGAAGGCTCTTTTGCTCAGACGCACTATCACTATGCGCTTACCACACATATTGTCTCTCGACCGACTTTTGCTGCGACCTATCTTCTTCTGATAGCTGGTTCTATACCCTTTTCTCTTTTGCGCTAGGTCTCTACCCTTCTTCAGCAACACCAACCCGTCGCGGTGTGTACTTCATTGTACCACACTGTGTACGGTATGGTTCCTGACCGCCCCGTTCCTTGTTCGGTCTTATACTGTATCTTATTTCGTTGGAGGTTTTTTGTCATTTTAGTAAGCGATCAATCGGGGCTTGGGCTATCTGGTTGTTGAGCATCGCCGCCAAACTGCCAGTCTCACAGCCTCCTTTCCCCCTTTTGAAGAACGGATGTAACTACGCACTATCATTCAGCAGCCGTGTTCCACTAAATCCACACTAAATCACAAAAAGAGCTCACGCGTGTCTGCTTGTTGCTAACTGGAGAATGTGCCTCGAGTAAGTTCAGGCACACAAATTGGGACCCTCACTGCCTACTTCGGAGGCGATACAGACAGTTTGTATGTACTTTCGAAAGACCGAATAGTGCTATGGGTTATGCTCTTTGCTTTCTGTTGTGGAACTTCCGCTTGGACAATATATTAGAGCAATCTCTGTGCTATGACACCAGCTTCGACCAAGCTAAATATTGCTCGAACACTTGAAGTAGGCACGGTACAGGCAATATGCGATGAGCACCGAAACATATCACGCCAATAGTTCTAACAGCTCCCCAGCCCCTAAATACTACACATCCATGGAAATTGTTCCAACTAGTATAGCCTCTTTCAGCTTTAGCCATCGCCATATGAGGATGTCTACCTCATTAGAAAGTCACATAAATGTGGGTCAGTACCGAGTGTAAGCTATCACTTGGCTTTCGAGGAACTACTGCACAGTAAGTCAACACTGTTGATGCTTCTTCCTTAACCAAATTACCGCATGTCTTCGTCAAGTACGTTGTCGTGTTATCACTAGATGTACATAGGATGGTACAATCTGCGTCATGATGTATACGCCACCTTTACTAACGCATAGCAAAGTCCTCGTCCGAGAATAGCCCAGTGAGGACACAGCTCATATGTACGAGAGTACGAAGAGCTATAGTGAAGGTTCTCCAACGCTGCGTAGTTATCGCTGTAGCGTGAAGCACGCGACAGGTACCAAAGAGCAGAAGGTAATACAAATAGGACAAGCGCGAATCTGACAGAAAGCAGATCTTGGATAATCCCTAACCCTTGGCATATCGCAACACCAGCTTGAATATAACCTGGTCCAACCACCACATTCCGCGACTTATACATCTTTTGAAGGCCCCAATTGCCGTCAAGATATCAGAAAGGCGACAGATATCTCATTGCCAAATACACTATGCTCAGCAACACCCCGAGCCTTAAGCGTAGGGATATCCACGGAACCCCGACATTCCAAGCGCCAGGCCACACAATGCGACACATGCTCAGTCTGATCCCCCTCCGCCGCATTCATGCCAACCATTACCCATCTTGGCATGCCACAGAAACCCCATTGGCCGACACCGCCATCTTCTAACGGACCGGAAACCTGAGATGTGTTAAGGCATTTCGAGGCAAGAACATTGCGTAGTGGCTGAGCAGTGGGGTGGGGTGAGGCTGAAGTGCGCTAATAGGTTCGCTTACGACGCTTTCCTCCTTCTCCTTACACCTTTTCTCCACATGTATCACGGAACGGGAGAACGCATAATGTTCGCTGTGTTTTGCGTTTCCAAACTACGTGCGTGTTGATCGTCTGCACCGCGCCATTTGTAGGCTAAAAGTAGATGCGAAACGTGCGTGTTGGTAACATGGCTTTTACGCGAGGCGGAAGGAATGCTATGCTGCCTCGTCGCCATACGGACGTGATTGCCTGTTGGGGCATTGGTGAGGCGGCAGTGACATCTGTGAGTTTCGAGTTGGCGCCCGTACTTGCTTGTGTGAAGGGTAGGGTCAGCTTTTGCGGTGCTGAGGTGGACATATATATGGAGCGTCTCCGAGATACTCACTATCATCATCGATACTGAGGCAATTGGCATCCCTATCCTACAAACAATACATAATTATACTTCCCGGCGAAGATTCAATACATCAATTTAATAAAACACCCCATCTATCAAAACATCAATATTAATATTAACCAACATGGCGCCCATCTTCAAGCTCCTCGCTCTTCTAAACCGTGAGTTCATTCCCCCAAATCAACCTCCTCCCATACTAACCTCCCCAACAGTCTCCCTATACGCAGCAGCCCAAGGCACCCAATTCATCACGGGCGTATGTGCATCAGACGCCGAGTGCGCCTCCGCGTGCTGCGGCTTCACATCTGGGAAATGCGCCGCACCCTTCGTAGCCAACGAACGAGGTGAAGGCTGCGGCTTCGGCGACGCACAGCCAAACAACAATGCTCTGAACGGCGCAGGTGGAAATGCCAGTGCGGATGCGCAACCAGACGCTGCTGCTCCGGCTCCTGCTCCTGCTGCCCCTCCTGCGGAAAGTAACACTGGAGCTGCAGCCCCGGCAGCAGCAGGCACGCAATTCATCACTGGAGCGTGCACATCCGATGCCGATTGTGCGTCGGCTTGCTGTGGGTTCAAGAGCGGGACATGTGCCGGTCCAGTTGTGGCGCAGGAAAGAGATGGCGGATGTGGATTTGGGGACGCGCAACCGAATGATAATGCGGCGAAGGCGTTGCAGGGACGGAGGCTGGGGAGGAGAGGCGCGAAGTATATGTAAGATGCTGGGAAAGATGGATGAAGTAGTGATGTGATGACGGAGACGAGTCTGGTGTCATTATAAATGTAATCAATCACTGGTCATCTTCAGTTGCATTATCAACTTCTCAATTTCTTTTGAACATCGTCATAAAAAATGATTCCATCTACTCTTGTCCGATAGAGCACTTGAAATAGCCGTCTCTTTCTTCGTAGCAAATGACAAGCGGCATAGCCAACGCGCACCAGACTACACATGTACGTCTGATGAAAACGTTTCCCACGTGTATGGTAAACATAGCGGGACTAGATCCGAATAATCTGCCCGAATACCCCGGGTGATACGCGTCTTAAGGGGAACTAGGAGTGTACGGTGATGTACGAGGCCAACCGTTGACCTGGTTTTGCATCTTGGTGAACCGGGGACCCTTTGCGCTCCCTAAAATAGCCTCGCAATACAGATGCCAGGTTTGAACTGTCTTTCAACGTTTGTTCTTCGAAGCGTGTAAGACCAAAAGTCCCGGTCGATCCGTTGACTTGTAGCACCAAGGGATATGCTTGCATGCATCCCTGTGACTACCGGAGCAAACCCCGCCTGAGTTTGTGGAAGTTTCAGCAATGTCAGCATGTCGTCGCAACAATAACATTGCTCAATCACAGATGCGTGGGTCGAGAAGGGTATAACGTGTAAAAGTAGCCTCACAACAGAGGCTAGCTCGATTCTCTTCTCATATTGCATACCCAGCCAGGTGTACGCCACTAACATGTCTAACGCCCATTTGTACTCCGGCGCTCCAATGCATGTAGAGAATGCAACCCAGTAGGAGAGAGCCCCATGTGTACGCCAAAACACCCCCTCGAGTGATGTAGAAAAGACTCGATGCCGTGCAACACAGAAAAGGCGGCAGAGTGGTTTGCACATTCCCGACAAAAGGGACAACAATATAACAGATGAAAAGGGATATCGAGAAAGGATGTTTCGAAGCGAAGTATGCCGAAGTCGTGAGTATGGGTCGAAGAGACGTGGTGTGCTTCTGATGGGATGTTAGTATTGATGTGGGATGGAATGGGAGTTGGTAGGAGTGACGTACGGATGCATTTCTGCAGCGCTGCTACATCTCAAGATGTTGTGTGGCCATTTGGGATCTCCTTGGAGCGGCCGTCGCCAGCCCAGACACCGCCGCCGACAGCCCTTGAGATGCCGACACCGAGGCCAACGGCAGCAGCGACGACGAGGAGAGCGATGACGATCTTAGCCCACAGTCTCTGTTTGCTGGTCATGTTCCGGAAGAAGGCACAGCCGCGCTTGCGCTTGTACGACTTCCGCTTGTCCAGCACAGCCTGCCTCGTGGGCCACATGGTGCACTCCTTGACGCGGCCATCGACCGAGTGCTTGGAGGGCTGCTGTGTGGAGGCGACGGAGAGGGGCACGCCGCCCTCGAGGTCGTGTTCGTGGACGGCGACGCCGAGGTGTGTCTTGCTCTGGAGGGCCGTGTCGTTGAGGGAGTGACGCGTCTCGCGGAGGGCCTCCGGGTGCTTGTAAAAGGCCGAGTAGGGGTTGGAGGGGTCGGCCGCCCACTCCTTCTTGGCGAGGTCAGCGTCGGCGGTGGCAGACGACATATTTGAGTCGTGCGAGGGCGGCGAGCGTAGCGGCTGCGAAGGCGGAGGAAGGCTGCTTAATGGGCTGGGGGAGCGCTGGACCGTGGCGCCGAAGGTGACGGGCTCGTGCTTCTCGTTTGCTGCCATTGTGACGTAGGCAAGGAGGGTTTCACGCTGGCAGTGCTGGGGCGTTTGATGTCTAAGAGGTGAAGCGTGGGCTCGTCAGGAGGACCCTTTCAGCGGCAGGCGGGCGACAGCAGCTGCAGTGGCCGGGCCGGGCGGTGGTGCGACAATGGGCAGCGGGGGTTCGCTTCACGACAGGCGCAGCATGGGGGAGATGGCAGCGATGGGTGAGGGTGAAGGCGTCGTTATCGCTTGCCGTGTGGTATCTGGTATCGTGGGAGATATGGCTGCAACGGGAAGGGGGGATCGCCGTCGACGAGGAAGGAGCGGACAGTGCACCAGGGGAGGGAAGCAGCGGGTCGACCAGCGTGCGTCGGTGCGTTGGCTCGGAATACGGCAGGCAGACAGGAAAGCTAAGCAGCGTCGCGGTGGGAGGAGCAGAGATATGAAGAGTTGTGAAGGCACGCCAGGCCCATGCCGCCTGGTGGACACGGTCTGTGTGAAAGCTGAGAGTTCGGAGCTAGGGTCAATCGTCGGGCCCGCTAGGCCGTTCGCAGCCATGTCCCTGCAACTGCCCACCGGCTCGTCGCTCTGGGTCGAGCGTAGCTGTAAGACGTCCCTGATCTTCATCGCTTTCACTCGCCCATTCGCTTCCAGCAGCTCACGTCCATCATCATTGTTACAGCGCCATGCCTTGCTCTTCCACATCATCACTGCAGCGTCTGTCCTCATCCTCTTCCATACCCCCACCACGTACATACGCTGTACATACACGCCCCCTTGACGCCGCTGAAGGCCCGCTAGATTGATTGCCGCGTGTCTGGCAGGTCGTTGAGTTACCTCGCAACGGGTTAGCAGCCTCGCAGGTCTAGAGCCGTGCGGCGCGACTGGAGTTTGGCTCATCTTGGCTGTTGAAGCGCTAAGACCCCTCGGGCTAAAGCGCGCATAAAACATATGCTGCATCCAATCTTTGAGCCGCCAGATGCACGCGGAGCACCTGGCCGAGAGCCTTGGTCGCAGCTTGTCTGTCATGCACCAACGCGCGACTTGCTGTTCTCGGTGCCACCTTCAACAGCGAAGCATTGGAGAAGGCGAACTTTTTTTTCTTGTTTTGTGCCCGCGCTTGAGCAACCCCGGCCTTGCGCGTCGTTGAGCCCGTTCTATTGAAACGCATGGCCTACCGCAGAGGCAAACGTCGCGACTGTGCCTCTCGATCGAGCGCGCAAATCGTCGATATAGCAGCGCTGTTACTCTGTAGGCGTCCCGAATGCCCACTGTTATCCTGATAAACTAGCGGCGTGTGAAACCGCTATAGCATCCACCCGAGCGGCGCAGCAAACATAGAGGCGAAATCTATGCACTCCTCCGGAACACATACGAAAGCAGATACGCCTATACGCCGACGCGACGAACATACGATCTGGAGACGGGAGGCAGGCTGAGATTAGATAACGCACGAATGATGCGTACCGCAAAAAAGGGTTCTGAAGCCCGCGCACGTGCGTTCCGCCCCAGCCAACATCGCGCTAATGCAAACTGCGGGCAAGCATCGCCTGTCCTACACAGCTCCTGTTCCTAGGGACCTATGGAACTATGATGCTGTCAAATGCGCGATGCGCGCCATAGTACCAACGCCCCAGACCGGCCCAGTCGTGTCACATGGTCGCCCACCGTCCGCGCTTGTAATGGCCATCTGGACCCAGCCTGGCGTTTGTATAGACTCGTCGATAGACTCTCCGATAGTTTTTGAGCAAGCCTCCAACACTTTGTGTACAAGGTTATTTGTATTGAGCTGAAAAGCAGCCAGCCCTGTGCATTACTACTTTTTGCTTATCGCACCCGTCTCTAATGCTGCCCGATCAGAAATGCCGCGCCAACGCCATGCCATGCCATGCGCAACCATCAGTCTGCGCGTTTGCTTGCTTCCTTAGCAAGAGCAGCCGCATCACTAGCCTACGTTCTGGGCCGTGTACCCGCCCGCGCCCAATCAAAACTCCTGTTCCCAAGCTTCTAGTTTGCGCCAGCGATTTCTTCTCTCTTGATACCGGATCTGTCGCACATGCCCTTGAAGATTCCGCCTTGGTCGTACAGATTTAGCGGCGAGTCGAGCTCTGCAATCAGCCCGGCGTCCATGACGCAAATCCTATCGTAGTTGATAACTGCCGCATGTCAGTACGAAGTCGGCGCGCGGCAGGCAGCGATGCACTTACTGGTCTTTAGTCGATGGGCGATGCACAGAAGCGTCTTGCCCTTGAAGCCATCCACGATCTGTTGGTAAATATTAGCTCATGTATTCAACAACACTGCTTGATGACGCAAAGCTTACCGTTTGTTGAATCTTCGCATCTGTCTCAAAGTCGACCGAGCTGGTAGCTTCGTCACAGACGATAATCTGAGATCCGCGGACGAGCGCGCGAGCCAAAGCCATCAACTGCCTCTGGCCTAGAGAGAAATTGAGACCCTCTTCCTCAACCACACTGTCGAGATGTATGCGTGCAGAGTGATCTTCCATAGTCTGGTCATTCGAAACAAGATCAGCTTGTCGCAGGGCAGACCAGAGCTCCAGGTCAGAATGTTCGTGGAAAGGATCCAGGTTGGACCGAATCGTTCCCTTGAAGAGAGTGGGGTCCTGCGGGATAATGGCCAGCTTGGAGCGTAGATCGTGAAGACCAATCTTGCCAATGTCTACACCATCAATGACGATCGAGCCACCTGACAGCTCTTGCAGTCGGAACAACGCCGACATGATGGACGATTTACCCGCTCCAGTGCGACCAACAACACCAATGCGCTCACCAGCACGGACATGCATGCTCAATCCCTTGAGCACCAAAGGTAGCCCATCGCGGTACCGCATCTCCACATTGTCGAAGACGATCTCGCCATGCTCGGGCCAGGTTGGTCGTACCTCGCCCATGTGCAGAGGCGCTTCTTCTTCGAGTTGGCTTCCGTAGTGGTGAATGCGCTCCGTGGAGTTCATATTGTTTTCGACCTCAGCAAGTTGACGAACCGTAAACTGGATCATCTGCACAATAGTGAGAATGTACGAAAGGACCAGACCAGCAATGCTAGGATCGACTGAGAAACGGCTCGTAACGACGAGGATACCCGTTGTGAAGACGAGTAGAATACCGACAATGTCCAGCCGGACACTCAGCCAGCGTTGATTGGCAAAGGTGAGGTAGTAGGCGCTGTTCATATCGTCGACAGCATCGCGAACGGACTTCGAGAACTGGTTTTGAAGACCGTAGGCGCGAATAGTCGGGGTACCCATGACAGCCTCGCCGAAGCGCGAGAACACCGTGCTACGAAGAACAGCTTCGTGACGCTTGACCTCGCGAGCAGAAGACCGGTAGAACGCCGCCGAGAACATGAACATGATGAACAGCGGGCCCAATGCGATGGCGTAATAGTAGTAGTACGAGATGATGAGGATAAAGACACTGTCCATAAACGTTAGCTCAAACCCTTTAGCCTCGTGTTCCGAGTAACTTACGAAATGATCATAGCAAGCGTCAAAAAGTACATGCGCATCGCATCCGTAATGGTGTTATCCATGACATCGATATCCTTGCTAAAACGATTCGTAATGCGTCCCAGCGGCGTAGTATCGAAAAAGGACATGGGTGCGCGTAGCACACGGGTGATGGCGCGATGCAGCATGACTTTACCAGCTCGGGTACCGAAGATGGAGACCGAGAAGGAGAAGAAGAACATGAAGAGGGCTTGGCTGAAGCCAAAGGCTGCATATGCACCAATGTATGCGCCCTCGGAGTAGCCGAATTTGTCGGAGGTCCAGTAGGATAGCCAGAGAGAGGTGACGATGTTGGCGCCTTGAGATAGGACGAGGAGGATGAAGACGAGGGGGCCGACCCAGATTCCGCCTCCAGCTTTGATGTATTCGATCCAGACTTCCCAGCTGACGCTCTTGGTTGCGCGTTCTTCCGTCTGCATGAGGGCGGCCTGTTTCTTCTGCTTCCGTTGCTTCTTTGTGCTCTTGACTTCTGCTTCGACTTCGTCCTCGTTGACTTCGTCTTGCTCTTCCTTCTCCTCTTCCTTGGCGGTTGAGCTCATGACTTGCACGAAGTCGGCGTTCTGGGCCATGAGGTTGTCAAACGTGTCGACGGCTTTGACTTCTCCTTGGTCCACCCAGATAATCCTGTCGCAGCGGCTTAGGACGTGGAGCTGATGGGTAGCTAGAATGCGGCACTTGTCTTTGAGCAGACCGCAGATGGCGTTGTCCATGATGTGGCGACCAACGTGGGCGTCGACAGCGCTCAAAGGGTCGTCCATGAGGATGATATCCGCGTTGAAGTAGATGGCTCGAGCAATGTTCATGCGCTGCTTCTGACCCCCAGAAACGGTGATACCGCGCTCTCCAATCTCGGTCGCGTCGTTGTGCGGTAACATGTCCAGGTCAGGACGGAGGGCGCAGGCATCCACAACTTGGTCATACCATTTCTTGTTGAACTCTTTGCCAAAGATGATGTTCTCTCGTACCGTAGCGTTCTGGATCCAGGCGTATTGCGGGCAGAAAGCACGCGAAGCGCCAAAGACAACTTCACCACTAGTCTTGCGCATGTCTCCTGCGAGAGCTGCAAGGAGCGAACTCTTTCCAGACCCAACACCTCCGATGATAGCCACAAGCTCGTTTCGTCCGATGTTGAGGTCCAGTCCCTTGATCTCGAAGGGCTTCTCCTCTTCTACAGCCGTCGCATCGGAAAGTGGTCTCTCTCCACCGTTCGCTGCGAGCTTAGCATTTGCCTTGCTTTCCCTCTTCTCTTTTCTAGTTTCTGGCTTCTTTCCTGGTGGCCCACCGGCACCGTCTTCTGCGTCCTGAGTGGGGTGACGCTCCCAGGTGAAGTTTGCGCCCTTCAGTGTGACCGCATCCTTTGCGTCGTAATCCCACTTTCCGCTCTCTTCAGCCTCTTCAGCTAGCAGGAACTCTTGGATACGTTTGACGGAAGCGTTCGCGTCGATGACCTGACCGATAACGAGCGGCAAGAAGTTGAGCGGGATACGCATGGAGTTGAACAAAGCCAGCGAGGAGAAAATCGGCGCGGGATCGAGATTGCTGTTGACCTGGGAGTAGGTGATGAACGAGATCATCGAAGCGAAGACGGGCATGGACATTCCGACGGAGAGAACGGCGTTTCGAATCGTAAGCAAAATCTGAATGCCGTGAATCTCCTTCTTTCGGATCGCCTGAATGCGCTCCAAGAAACTAGTCTCCCATCCGAAGTATTTGACGAAGCGAACACCTTGCAAAATTTCCTGGGTCAAGCTCACACGCTGATCGGTAATCTTGTTGATGGCAACTCTGCGACGGAACAGTGTCTTGACCGCGCGACCGAGTAGGGGCATAGCAATGAGAATGAGACCAAGACCGGGAAGAGCGCTGTATGTCAAGTTGACAAGAAGCAGCGCAGTTGTAATCAGAATACCAACGGGAGCAGTCCAGATCATGTGGAAGAAACCACTGGCCTGGTCGATACGGTAGGTATCCGTGGACATCAGATTGACGATTCGTCCGTTGCCCCAGCCTTCACCGTCACCTGCCACACCTGCCGCAGTCTTTGGTGATTGTTTCTTCTCTTTCTTCTTCAGCATCTTCTTGTACCATTTTACTTGAGCTTCGCTTCCTGGCTTGATATCGGGTGGTGGTGCTTCGAGAACAGCCTCGCCACCGGCTTTGGCTCTCCCTGAGAGCTTCATCGCCTTGTTGAAGATGAGAGCAATCAATACACCTCGGGCCTCTCCACCAATCATCATACCGCGGTACATGAAGTGGTTAGTAGCCAAACTCTGCAAGAACTGCATCGCGGTGATTCCAATGACCAGGCCGATACCCTCACCAATGTCTGGCGCCGGGGCTCCAGTTCGTTGCGCAACGTAAGCGCGAACAGCAAAATTGATGAGATAACGTAAGACGAACGGTGCGACCGCTTGGATGACGGATGCTGACAGCTGACATGTGCCTCCGATGATGAACTCCCACTTGAATGTGTCGAACATGGCACCCAGCAGGGGTCTCTCCTTGCCTTCTGCTCTCCGCCTCTTGAAAGCCTCTTCCAGCCTTGTTGCCAAAACCTCTGCACTCCTGTCAGGATTGACCTTCCAGATGTCGTTCTTCTCCAACGGCCGCTTGTAGCCCACTCTCATCAAGGGTTGCATCCATTGCCATGAGAGTCGGCTGAAGAAGCCTGCTGAATATTCGGGGCATACATCGCGTTCCTTTGGGATTGGCGGCGGATTATTCTTCAAGAAATTCAGGCGTTTGTAGAATGGCTTCCTTTTTCGTATCGATCTTGTCGCATTAGATTCACTGTCGCTGGCTTCCGAGTATGCGCTTGTACTGGACTGCAATCGCGCTAGTCTGCCTCTTGCACTGTGTCCATCTCCAGTTTTTTCCACATCCTTCTCCGTTGGCTCGGTACGTATTGGCTCGTACTCCGTCGGATTCTCTGCTGCAGCCTGCGGATCCACGAGTCCAAAGTCCTTCTCTTTTTCGTTCTCATCCAACGATGACGTTGATGGCGACTTCGCCATGGCGGTGGTTCAGCGGCTGGATGCCGAACGCCGAAGAAGGGTCGCGGTGATCGTTGTGTAGGGCCGAAACAAAGTTTGGCGTCCGATGCTGAACGTCACTGTGAAGTCGCAAGGCTGGGGAGGATATTAGATGTTGGTGAAAAGAACGACTAACGCCAGGACTCACGCGGCGACATGTTTGCGAGTGGCAGGCAACGACTAGTCTATATGGCCTCGGAGCAGTCATGAAATCAGTGCATGCACCCGCTCAACATTTAGCGCGTGGTCTTTACCGGAGATAAAATTTCGCCAATGAACGGCTTCCGCGAACCGATGCATGTATAATCCGGGGGCTGTTAGCATCAGGAATGTTCGAGTCCCTCGGCACATATTTCGACCCGATGGCCCGAAAGGCTTGATGTTACTCTTCAGCTGCTCCACGATGCTGCATGTTGGCGACGCGAGTGCGCCATCAGCAACAGGCGTCCATCATCCACGCGCAACAACCGTGTCTCGGCTTTGACAGTTCCTTGACAGCTGCTTAGAAATTAACTTCCGCGGATTCGATGTCGTAAAGAGCGTGTGGACACGCAGCCATGATCGGGCAACAGTGGGGCCATCGCTGCATGAAACGATGGCAAAAAGCTTTGGCCCAGACCCGACATGCCGACCTGTGGATTAGTCGCGCCCGTCACCTGTTTGCACAGACAAAGTTTCCCTTCAGCTGGGCGCACTGCGGCCGTAACTACAGTATTGGTTGAGAAGCGGCATTCGGGCATGTGTAAAGGTTGGCCCGTTGTTGTTGACTACCCATCTTGTCGGATGCCCACCTACCGGATCGACAACTAAGCGACTTCCAGATTGGCAGCATGCATCCGTCATATAGCAATATGATGTGTGTAACCCACAGCGCATCTAGATGAGACCTATCTTGCGACTGTCAGAGTGCATGCAGCGCACGACGTCTGACTGCACTGAGCATGCATATCGGATTACGTGCACTTCGGGCTACACACGTGTGCGTCCATTGGCCAAACATGTCCGACGTAGTCATGAAGCCCGAAGTGTCGCGTCCGATGTGGAAACCTCCTCTTGCTGGAAACGGCCCGTAAGCAACGTCGGGGGTTATCAAGGTCCGAACATGTGTAAGCACACAAATATGTAAGATGTATCATGGCTATCGATTACGTCGCGAATCAATCTTGGGACAGACTAAGGAGGAACATCGCTTTACATCGAGCAAAGCGCCAGCAATACCGCAACAGTTCTTCGTTGCAAGCGTCGTGCCTCGCGCATACAATCGAAGTCTCACTGCCACACCCTGGGGAAGGTTATTCTTGTGCCTCACTCGACAACGAGGCGTCGCACGCCGCAATCAGCACTAACCACGAACACGAGGGTCAATACTGTTGAAGAGGGGTTGTACAATCAACAATCACGATGGTCACATTGGAAGAAACGTAGCCAATTCAAAGGCGACCGATGAACCGCAAGATTGTGCCATTGTTGTTGAGAGGTCAAGTGCGCTGGATGCTTCAGAACCTTCTGAATGCTGGGCCTAGCCGTCATAGCCATACACACAATGGCGGAGCAGCGAAAGATGACCTATTTACAATTCTACAGCAGTCATAGCTTCAAGTCAGTCGTATGGGGTATCGCAAGGAACTGACAATGTTCCTAGTTATCCACTCCTATGTGGACGTTCTTCTCCAGTCCAACCGCGGAAGTGAGCACTTCCTTCTCCTTCTCGCCCTTGAGGTTTGGCAGCTCTTCCATAGCCTCCTTGAGAATCGACAGAGCCGATTCAATCTCCTGCTCCGTGATAACAAGCGGCGGCGCAAGGCGAATGATGTTTTGGTGTGTGGGTTTCGCCTGTCCATCAGAGTCAGCACCATCAACCTCTTTCACATGCATAATCTTGAGGGCTCTTCCTACCAGTAATCCCTTCTCTTTGCAGAGCATGCAGAGATCCCATGCGCTGTGTCCGTTTGTCTTGCTTTCGTCGATGACAATTGCGTTCAAGAGGCCCTTTCCACGAATGATCTTGATCATGGGGCTGTTGATATTCTTGAGGCCTTCTCGGAACTTGTTGCCTAGTGTCTCAGCGCGCTCAACCATGTTCTCCTCTTCGATGAGCTCAAGAGCCCGGATCGCGACAGCAGAGCCGAGAGGGTTGCCGCCGTACGTTGAACCGTGAGTACCAGGTTCAATAGTAAGCATGACTTCTTTCGAGCCGAGAACGCACGAGACAGGGTACATGCCACCTGAGATGGCCTTGCCTAGCAGGACCAAATCAGGCTTGATGCCACTCCACTCATGGCAGAGCATCTTGCCTGTCCGCGCAATACCCGTTTGGATCTCGTCGCAGATGAGCAGGACGTTGTGCTTATCGCAGAGTGCCCTCACTTCCCGCAGGTAGCTGTCATCTGGGACCACGATACCCGCCTCACCCTGAATGGGCTCGACCAGGAAAGCAGCTAGGTTCTTTCCATGCTTCTCGAAAGCTTCCCGCACATCGTCGACATTGTTGTAACGGAGTGGTTTGCCAGTGGCGGGGCACGCACTTCCAATACCAGGGAGGTACGGGCCGTAGTTGTCGCGAGACTCGGGGTCAGTAGACATGGTAATGGCGGCAAACTACCACCATGTTAGCTAGTTTGGAGAGATGGGGCAGGCAGGCATACTGTCCGTCCGTGGAAGTTCTCCTCTACCGAGAAGACCAGCGCCTCGTTCTGCGGGATACCCTTGACTTTATATCCCCATTTGCGCGCGACCTTGACGGCTGTCTCAACCGCCTCGGCGCCAGTGTTCATGGGAAGGATCATGTCGAAGCCGAACAGCTTGGTGGCATACTCTGCAAAGCGCGGGAACACATCGTTGTAGAAAGCGCGACTGCTCAGAGTCAATCGCGAGGCTTGCTCAGTGAGGGCCTTGACAAGCTCGGGGTGGCAGTGACCCTGGTTGACGGCGCTGTAGGCGGAGAGGAAGTCGAGGTAGTGCTTGCCCTCGGGGTCCCAGACGCTGCAACCACTTGCTCTTGAAAAGACTAGTCTGTGTTAGTCATGCATTCCAGCCATAACTCCTTGATTGCATACCAATGGGGAGTGGGTGGTAATTGTGCGCAGCGAAGTCGGCCTCGGTCTTGATGGCATCTTGCGACGACGCCGAGTGGTACTTGGAGGGATCTGGGGTGCCTGTGGGGTGGAAAGAGCGGGCGGTGGGCTTCAGCGTGGTGCTGTTGCCATTTGCCGCCGCCGTGTCGTTCTGAATTGCGCCAGGAGCCATGATGGTGGACGGTGGTGATGCTAACGTGGGGTAGTGGGGAAGGGGATGGTTGCTGCGCTGGAGCGTGAGTTGAGGATGCAAGAGACGGAAGCAGCGGCGGCGGGCTTCTTATTTTGTTCCTTGGTTGAGGGTTGTGCCGTGGATCGCCTCCAACTGTACTTAGGAGACAGTCTTCGTAAGAGCGACTGGTGTTATCGCCTCAAGATGCCTTTAGAGGAACGCGACCAACGAGCGCCCTCGGCTGACTGCGGGTTATGCATATAGCGCCGCTGCCATTGGCTCGTGACGGCGGGACGGGCATGGCGCGCTGGACTGCTGCGAACACGCATGCGAAGGAGTCGCGGGAATGCGCAAACTGCGAGAGGCTGTGTTCGGTGATGCGGTTTGGCGATGATGATAGGCATGGCGCGTGTTGCCGGTAAAAGTTACCTGTTCGTCTTCGTGCCTCGACGCGTTGCGCCATTTTCCCGCCTGTTCGAGCAATCACAGCATGGCAAGCTCCGACACCACCATCACGACATCGGCTGCGATAGCCTTTATTTGTTTCGTAGTGCAATAGCCTTGACAGTTCGTAGCTGTCTGCGCCGACCGCCTAAGGGTTCTGATTTCACTCATGTATGCATCGCGCACTTGTCGCAGAGCGCTGGGGTACAGTGGGACGGACTGCCCAAGACGAGACTGGCGTCATAGCTAAAGCCTGGATTACCTACTGTACGGCAACGATAGCCAACACGAAAGTCAGCCTTGCGAATACAGAAATTCCGTCGCATGTCTTCACATACGGTCAGTCGTACACTAGCCCTATTTGCTACATTCCAACCATTACGAATTACGAGTCCATCCAGCTTCTCACGATACACTACCATGTCTACCAAACCACCACTCAACAAGTCTTCCCCAATTCACTGGATCCTCGACTGGGACGGCACCATCACCAAGAAAGATACACTAGACGCCCTCGTCAACATATCCGTCGCCACGAAACCCAGCTTCCCCACCCATGACCACTGGAGCAATGTGTCGAAGGCATACATGAACGACTACACGGCTACCCTGGCCCAACTCGCTCCTAATGGTACACTACCCAGCACAGTCTCGGCAGAGAAACAACTCCTCGCCCAAATGAGAGCTGTGGAACAACGCAGTCTTGATCGCGTATCTTCTTCTGGTATTTTCGCTGGCTTGACAAAAGATGTGATCGGCGCCGGCGCAAAGCAAGCTATACACTCACGTGCTGTAGAGCTACGAACTGGGTTCGAGGGTTTCTTCAGACATATCCAGCACGACCGCAAGAAGGATGGATTCATGCTTCTCAGTGTTAACTGGTCTCGCACATTCATCCAGTCTTGCCTGGGTGCAGCAGATATCGTTGAGGTACCTACCTCTTCCGTCATGGCGAATGAACTGGATAATATTGAGGCTGGAGAGCCATCCGCCGGTAGAATCATCTCGACTATCCATGATGACGCAGGTATCATCATGTCGAGCGGCGATAAGCTGGAGAAGATGAAGCACATCCAATTCAAAGGCCAAACCGTGTACGTGGGCGATAGCTGGACAGACATCGAATGCTTGCTCGCAGCTGACTTGGGGATCTGTATCCGAGACGAACCCATGGGAAGTTCGCAGAGAAAACTTGCAGAGTCGTTGACAAGATTGGATGTATCATGCCCGCATTTAACCGACTGCACAGAGGTTGACGAGTGGGGAGTTGTATGGGCGAGGGACTTTGCGGAGATTCAAGATTGGATTGCCAGCAAGTCATCGTAGACTTGCAATTTAAACGAACACTACCAGTGTAATACATCCCATGTTTCAACTCCAGACGCGCACGCTATGTGATAACTTCGCTCAAGCCTCCGTCTCAACACCCGCTCCATCCCTCTCATGATGATGGAACATGTGTCCAACCTTCTTCTTTCCACGATCACCGACATGCTTCATCCATGCCAAAGTCCTCGGTCCTTTCCATTGCATCATGCCCCTATGCTTGCGATGCAGAGCGTGTGCACTCTCCCTGTAGTCCTTCATTTTGCTGATAGGGCCGCTGGTACCGTCTGTACTCAATTTCGAGTCGATCCTTTTACCGCCATCTTGAAGGAAGTCTGGAACAAATTTCTTCTTTTCAGGATCCTCACCGTCGTCTTCAGAATCGGAGCTGTCGGAGGACGAGCTGTCGTTGTCAGTCTCTTTGTTGTCGTTGATACCGGGCTTGTCGGAGCCTTCCGAATCATCCCAGTCGGTCCACTCATGGTCATTGGTAACTTCGAGAACTTCCATGACGTTGGAGATGTGCTTGTCGCCCTTTGCGAGCTTTTCGTGGTATCCTGACAGGCCGGACCAAAACGTCAATGTTACTTCGATCTCGCCAACCTTCTCACCATATGTTTCAAGCACATTGTTTTCTGCGCGCTTCAAGTCGCCACTCCAGATGGGGATGCGTACTGTCTGTTCCTCGTTGTCGGGAACATCTTTAAGCCAAAGGATACCAAAACCCGGGGTGTGGTCTCGGAATGTGGCATCTTGTCGGAATTCGAATACCAATGGCGCACAGTAGCGGGCCCGCACAGGTAAGCGAATGCACTTGTCCTTCGTCGTAGTCCAGATAGTCGAGCCACCCTCCGAGTGAACTTTGCCATTTCGTCCCCGCGAATGTAATTTTGCACGTTCTAGTGGAGTACGAACCTTGAGTCGAAGAGGCTGCAGATGTTCTGGAACGTCAATGGACTTTATGCGGGGATTGATGTCCACGGTCCCGTAATCCCAACCAAGCATGCTTCGTGGTAATTCGACTTGCGCGCTTCGGAAGACCATGGAGATTCTGACCCGACCATATCCAACTCCTCCAGCGAGTGGGAACATGTGATTGATCTGACTGCGCTTTTGGAAGACCCTTTCTAGAGGCAGGTAGACGATCCCAAGCAAGGCGTCGTCTTCGTGTACGCGAGCATCCCGAACGGCAACGTGTACTTCAGTATTGCGAACATCTCGGATAAAGCGCTCGCAGCCAGCGTTGAAGAACGGTTTCGAGTTCTTTGGCTTGGTACGTGTCTTGAAGATCTTCTTGTGGTTGAGGATAATGGTACAGTATGAAGAGGGTAAGCCGTCGCCTTCTTCCTCTTCGTCGGTTGCCTCCGCGTTTGCAGAGTCTTTCTGCTTGTTCAACGTTTCCAGTTCCAAGCCGGTGATTTGGTGGATCTGGATACTGAGTATACCCGAAGGGTAGTCTTCGGAGGGCGGAGACGCGATAATGAGCTGGTCTTGCCGAGCTTTGAACTCCTCGGACTTTTGCTGTTCCACTTCATCGCGATGGTCCTCACTTGCTTCTCGAAGTTTGTTCTCTGCCTCCTTGTACATCTTCTTCTTCAGCTGGTCTATGTTCTTGACATCCTGGTCCTCATCTTGCATCGCAAGCTGGTCATCAGTTATTCGGGTCTTGGAGAAGTAACCCAGGCTCCAGCTCAGCTTTCCTGGCATCTCGTCCCCGCGTTTGAGGGCTCTGAAACCGTCCTCGCGATCGTGCATCTTGCCGTTGGTCTCGTCGCTCTTCATCAACTCTTTGAGGTCGACTTCGATACGTCCCAGGTCGTCATCAGCAGTTGAACGGTCAGAATCCCACAACTGTAGCCTCAGTTTCTCGTCTACATTCAACTGGTCAAAGGTGACGCAGACGAAGCAGTGCTCATCCCAATGCGGATTCATGTTATCCTGGAGAACACGTGTTGACCACAGCGGCTTTCCGAATTTGGCCCATCCCACGCTCACGTAGGGATCTGCAGAGCCTCCAAAAGGACCGATCTTGGTATCGCCATGTTTGAAGTCAAACGCGTACTTGATGCGCACCATGATAACTCCCTGTGCAAGGGTATCCTTTTTGAAGTCGTCGCCCATCATCATGTCCTTGAGGTCTAGAGTCAAAGATTTAGGCGCGACATACTCAGCCAAAGCTGCATCCATGGATGACTGCACGAAGCTGGAGATCAAAGGTACATCCATGAGGTTCGGGCCCTTCTTTATAAGCGGCACACACGAGAGAGTGACCTTGGGTTGCCCCATGAAGGACATGGTGCAAATCGAGAAGAATGGAGGATCAGGGCACAGCTGCAGACGGAAGCGCATAACACCAACTATGCCCGCGAGGTCGACCCAGACAGCTAAAACACGTAAGCAGCTGAGCGCTTAATGAGAAGGTCAGACTTACGTATCTTGAAGTTACCTGGCATGTAGAACGCCAACAGTATGTGGGCATGTTTGGCGCGCGACTTGATACCCTTGCCCGTGGATGGCCTGTATGCGAATGCAAGTTCAACGTTGACGAAGTCTCCGTCTTCTGCTTGCATGTCGTCTTGTTGTTCGTCGTCTTGGCCGTCACCATCGTCATCACTTGTTTCGACAGTCCGGTCACCTTTTTCCTCATCCGGAGACTTTAGGTTTCCATCGGAGCCTACTGATCTGGCAGCCCCACCTGTTGGAAGCCATCGAACGCCGAGGATGCGGAGGGCCTCACTACCCTGGCCAAGATCTTCGACAGCCACCATGCGAACCATACTCGGAAGAGAGGCTTGCATGACATCCTACAAAAGTTAGTGTTTGTACTGAAATTACTGTCGATTACGTACCTCAAGCGTGTCTGAAATGCTGGTGAATAGATCCGGGTTGATCAACGGCCATATTGAAGCCATCAACGAATTGAGCCACTGTGTGCTTTCCGCAGTTTGGGTCTTGGCCAATCTCTGGCCCTTTTGTCGCTCCGCCTGCCAAACCTCGACATCCCAGACATTCTTGATTTTGTTTTCTGACCACTGTCGCATGAAGAGTATGATTGCTGTCGAGACGAGTGCCATGACGCTGAGTTCAGCGGCCTTCCATGCCTGTCTCCCCCAGCCGGTGGCATGGCGTGTCGGCCAGAATAATGTGTTGACCAGCATCAAGCTAACCGCAGCTGCTCCCACGCCAGCGGTCACAGCCTGCATGTACACGGTTGTAATCTCGCCTCGTGTCCTGTCAAACGACGGAGGTGGAAACAAAACTTGCATACCCGTATGCGCGTCTTGCGATTCCTGCCCTTCGTTCTCGAGATGTTCGTCGCTCTTGTTGATGGCGTCTTTACCGGTCATTGTACGTGGATCGGACCCTGCAGCGCTCGGGTTCTTTGCGGTGCTCTTCAGCTCTCGGTCGGTATAGTCGTGAATCTTGATGGGTAGATGGGTGATGGGATCTGTGACTTCGCGATCTGCACCGTCGGCTTTGAACTTCTTCATATCCTTCCGGGCCTGCTTGGGATCTGAAGATGTTAAGCCGTCCTCTGTTGTATCCTCGAGTCCATCTTCGTCGCCTTGATCTTTGGCCAGATTCTGGTCCTTCTGTTCGGGTGTGTTCTTTCCGGCGTGGTCGTCTGCAATGGGCTCGTCTTGCTCGATGTTCTTGTTCCTGACTGGGTATGGCCCATTGCCGTCGTTGTCCAACTCAACGTCTCTTCCATGTCTGAAGACATTGACGGCGTCCCCTAGCCGGTCGCGTGTGCTCGGTTCGTTACTGCCATCTGGATGACCGTACTCGTCTTGTCTTCTTTGCTTCTCCTCCCTGTATTTCTGGACCGTAGGTATCGGGTTATGGGCGTTGTGTGGCCGTCGGTAGTCCTTACGCCGGGCCTCTACGTCCTCGACACCGGACATGATGAAGCGGCGCGGACTGGATTGTGTCGGTAGTGGTAAAGGTGGTTCGATGAGCAGCGAGTGGTGGACCCGGCCAATTAGTGGTTGGGGGTAGTGTACAGTCGTGGATTCATTAGTCGTGTGAGATCGTGAGTCGTGGGAAGGCTTGCGAAACCTGTCGCATTGGCAGTGGAAACAGGAAAAGCGCTAATACAGGGAATGTTCTGCTCTGATCGCAATTGACGTAGGTACAAGCAAGGGACATGGGAAAAGCCCGTCTTGCATGATCCACTTGGCGCGCTGGCCTTGAAGCGCCTGCACTTGCAGCGCCGAGGATCCGGGATGAAGACTGGCCCCGCATGATGCCCGTGCATGCCCAGGTGATGGTCTGCTGGTGGTGCTTTCTGGCGGTGACGTCACAGCTGCCCGCACTTACGCGTTCGTCAGGCCACTGCCACCAGCCACCACCGCCGCAATCGGCAACATTATTTTGCGGGGGTGCCGAGAGCCGGACGATCCTGGCGGTTACCGCACGACTTTACCTTAGCCTCCGCTTAAGCCTCACTTGCAGCTTCTAGCATGCTTCAAACGTGTACAGATTCCTATTTCCAAGGCTTCTAGACGTCGAAGCTTACGCTTAGTCCATAGCCAACGCAGTTCAAGTCGTCAGCGTAACCACGGCAGACCAAGGAGACACAAGTGGCATACTCGCACCAAGGGTATCATTTTAACTTCTACTATGCTACTGGGACCACGTCTCGATCAATTGCTCCATATTCGCACTTGCTTGTCGGCGCCACCACTTCCTACCCTTTCACCATCCGGACTCCAATCCAGCGCAAATACCTGGTCCTTGTGCCCTGGCAGGTCCTCCTTTAGTTTACCAGTCCTCATGTCCCACACCTTCAGAGTCGTGTCTTTGCTGCAACTCGCCAACAGTCGGCTATCGGCGGAGAAGCAGGTCATGTATACCGGCCCAACGTGCGCTCTCAATGTGTTGAGGAACTTTCCATCTCGTGCCGACCACAGTTTGACGTGGTTGTCCCATGCTGCAGACGCCAGGAGGGCACCGTCTGGGGAGAAAGTGACCTGGTTGATCTGCTTTTGATGGCCTGTCATTCTGGTGACTGGCTTCGTACTGGTCAAAGGCGTCCATAGGATGATGGTGCAATCTTCCGAAGCAGTCGCTAAGCGTTCTACTACTTCGCCGTTGATGGTAGCGGCCTTCTCAAAGCGCGCTTTGGCTTTTGCGAGCTTCTCCTCCGGGCTAGACGGTACCTTCCGCGTGTGGTCGTGATACGAGGTGCGCAGGACAAAGTCGGTAGAAAGTGCGAGATGGTTGACCCAATGCGCATGGCCAGATAGCGTGTTCACGAGTGTACCTGTCGCCGCGTCCCAGACCTTTATGGACTTGTCATGAGAGGCGGTATATATCCGTCCAGTACCACCCCACTTCACGCACGTCACATTGCTCTTGTGACCGGACAAGGCGTAGTCGATTCTGCCGCCAACCGCATCCCAGACTCTTACTGTACCGTCCTTTGATGACGACGCAACTCGAGGCCGGCCAGGCTCTTGCAGATGGTAGGGCTCCCAAGAGAGTGACGTGATGAAACTGGTGTGACCTTTGAGAGCACTCCCAATCTGTTTCCCAGTGCTCGGGTCCCATATCCGCACTTCGTTGTCGTAGCCACCGGAAGCAAGTAGAGAGCCATCAGGTGAGTAGCTGACTGCAAGGACCCATCTTGAGTGCCCCTTCATAGTATGCACTGGTGTTCCTGTGTCGCAGTCCCATATCCTCACTGTCTTGTCTCCGCTACCACTTGCCATCCTGCTGGAGCTGACTGGCGAAAAGTTTACTGACAGAATGTTGTCTCCGTGACCCGAAACCGCGGCTGAGCAACGCGAGACTGCCTTGACGCGGAAGACTGCCTGCGGCGCATACTGGAGCACGATCTCGTTTTCTGCTGACGCTTTGCCAGGCTTGACCAAGGCATTGTATAGGTCGTCCTTGTCGGCAAGCGCTTCGGTTGCGCCGTCTGGGAAGAAGCGGTACGGTATCTGATCGTCGGCTTGGTCTTTGAGGTTGTTGAGCAAAAGTTCGAGGTTCTTGGTGGATGCTTGCGATAACGGTACAGTGAGTACTGGGATACTCCCACTTTCGCCAGTGGCTTGGTCGACGAAGCGCACCCGTACAGTGCCATCAGGTATAGTAGTGTCGATGTCTTGTTGCTCGCGCGCAAATTCGGCTTGCGCGCGCTTCTGGCGCTTTGAAGGCGGTGGATACTGAGTCGCCATAGTTCAGATATCCTGCAGTACGATTTTCGAGTTAGTTACCAGCGTGGCAGAGCTGTTTCTTACTTGCGAAGGCCCCGCTGCTACCGTAAGAAGGGAAAATAATTTCTGGGCGTTATCGATAACAGACGCGCTAGCAGCCTGGGAACAGTGGGGCGGCGCGCTGACCTGTTCCTCGACGCGTCTTCTTCCTTTCATCTCGTCATTCGCTCACGCGCCTTCAACCCGCTCCAGAGCTGGAGTTGGTGACGTCCCCAATTGCTCAACGGCTAATCTCGCAGCGCTAACCATCATGTTCCAACGATCCAGGCCTTCAACCTCGCAGAGCAACTCCGGGTCTACATCGTATGGGTACTACGGATACGGTGACTACAACACGACTACTACGTCCCGACCAGGCACTCGCAGGAACACAGGGAGACCCTCAACTGCGCGACCGAGGACTGGGGCCTCTACTATCGCTAGGGTCGAGGCTCAGAACGTTGTCTGTGCCATTGCCGAGTCTCGTGGTATCTCACCCACTGTTGGCTTGGCTTTCGTGAATCTCGACACTGCAGAAGCAGTACTCTGTCAAATCTGCGATAGTCAAACCTTCGTTCGAACAGTTCACAAACTAAAGGTCTACGGTCCATCCGAGATTCTGATCGTGTCTACTGCGGCGAGCCCTAGATCAAAGCTCTTCTCGATCGTTGAAGAAAACCTCGAAGACATTGGAAGTAAGCTGACCCTGCTTGATCGCCGCTACTGGGCTGAGTCGACCGGATATGAGTACATTCAGTCTTTAGCGTTCAGAGAGGACGTCGAAGCAATCAAGATTTCCGTCACTGGCAACTACTATGCGGTGTGTTGCATCGCAGCAGTGAGTCCTTTGTTTGACTTCTGAGTGCTGTTCATAACCCAATTTATAGGCACTCAAGTACATTGATCTGGGCTTAGGTATGGTCTTCTCCGCTCACTCCCTTCGCATGAGATATGAGCCATCTGAAGGATCGATGATGATCGACGTGTCTACCATTTACTCGCTTGAACTGGTTCAGAATCTCCGCGATCCGAAGTCAAGAGATTGCCTATTTGGTCTTCTCAACGAGACATTGACGCCCATGGGAGCACGCCTTCTTCGGAGCAATGTCTTACAGCCACTCACGGAGCCAGAGGTACTCAACACACGGTATGCTGCAGTCGACGATATGACCAAAAAGGAAGAGTTGTTCTTCGCAACCCGGGCAGCGCTGAAGGACTTCCTCGATGCCGACCGCATACTGACTGCGCTGATTGTCGCTCCAAGCAAGACCACTCTGCAGACAACGGAGCAATCCATCAATCACGTCATTATGCTCAAGCAATTCGTCAACTCCGTAAGCCCGGTCTTCGAAGCCCTTACTGGGACTGCATCTGTCATGTTGAACAACATCCGCGAGATATGTGCCCCAGAGAACGTCGCACCTGTCCAGGAACTTATCGACCGTGTCATCAACGAGGACACCACTTATGCAAGGCAGCCTTTGGAACTCAGGAACCAGCGCACTTACGCCGTGAAATCTGGTGTGAATGGGCTGCTTGATGTTGCGCGTACAACTTACAAAGAAGCTACTGAAGATGCGTACCAGCATTCAACAGAGCTCAGTCGTGAGATACAATTCATCGTTTTCAGTAAACCTACTCACTAACTTCGTGAAGAGGAGTGCGATATTCGGCTAGACCTCAAATACGATACGGCACGCCAGTTCTTCATGAAGATCGCAACAACCGAGCTGGAAGGCAAAGCACTACCGCCGATATTCACCAACATCATTCGCCGCAAGAACAACATCGAATGCCAGACTTTAGAATTAATGAAGCGTAATCAGAAGGCATGTGGCTACATGCAGTGATTCGGGCTTTGCTGACCACTATCAGATCGCCATGTCGCACCAAGAAGTCATCCTCATGAGTACAGTCAAACTTTAAACGACGATGCTCCTGCTTACTAACCATCATCAGGCGATGAAGCGGTCGAGGCTCTCATCGATGAGGTCCGCAGTCATGTGTCTATCTTGTTCAAGATCTGTGAAGCAGTCGCGATGCTAGACATGGTGACTATGCTTCGACTGTCTGTCATGTTGATGAGGCTGACCGAGAGTAGATTGCGGCCTTCGCTCATCTGGTCACAGTGAATAACTACAGTGAGTAGCATCCGTTCCATGGCGCTCAACGTAAGCCAGGCTGATATCTCCTCAGCTCAGCCGCAGCTCACCGATACGCTTGCAATCGAGGCCGGAAGACACCCGATCAAGGAGAAAATCATGAAGAGCAAATTTGTCCCCAACGATGTCTATGCTACACAACAGACGCGGTTCCAGATCATCACTGGTTGCAACATGAGTGGCAAGAGCACTTATATCCGATCCGTGGCTTTGATGACAATCATGGCCCAGATCGGCTGCTAGTACGTTTGATTGGATTGCAAACTCTGAATTTCTGTGTACTAACTGCTTGCAGCGTTCCTGCTAACTATGCCTCATTTCCTATTCTGCATCAGCTGTTCGCTAGACTGGGCATGGATGACAACATTGAAACTAATGTTTCTACCTTTGCCGCGGAAATGAAAGAGATTGCCTTCATCCTACGCAATGTTGATCGACGTAGCTTGTAGGAGACCGATCCATGAGTGGGTACCTTATCATTGCTGACAGAAAATAGAGTCCTAATCGATGAGCTAGGTCGAGGCACCAGTACTAGAGATGGTCTAGCCATTGCGTTAGCTATCGCGGAAGCCCTCGTTTCGAGTCGTGTATGTGAATATGCCCCATTGCTGCCGCCTTCTAACGTATCACAAGGCTCTTGTTTGGTTCGCAACCCACTTCAAAGATCTTGCGACTATCATGAGTGACCGCGCTGGAGTTCAGAACCTACACCTGGCAGTTGAGGTGAGGGCGTTTCCATTCTTTCCACATCAAACCACTCACATTCTTAGATGGAAGACGCGCACAGCATGACGATGCTCTACAAGACCGCCCAGGGAGTCGTCCAAGAGATCCACTATGGCCTAACGCTTGCGCGTGTGGTTCCTTTCCCACCCGGGGTTGTGGAGCATGCTACCTTGGTTGCACAACAGGTCGAGCGTCATATGCTGCGAAAGAAAAAAGCATCCGAAACTGTGCTCAAGGAGAAGCGACGCAAGCTCGTCCTCAATCTCAAGGAGCATCTCGTTCAAGCACACACTGGTGTGTTAGAGGGGGAGGTTCTCACTGCATGGCTTAAGGAATTACAAAAGGAGTTTGTGAATCGTATGACTGCTCTGGAAGCTGAATCTGCAAACGCAGGTCAAGAGAGTGAGGACGAAGAAATGATAGACAGGAGCGAGCTGAGTGAAGAAGAGCGACCTAGCACGTCCGCCAGTCCGTCGGTCATATCAATTGACTCGCATACTAGCTCCACGGATTCTGATTCTACCATTCGGGCAATGTCAGAAGCATCTACTCTGAGAGCAGTCTCCAGTAACGAGCGCTAGCAGTAACGACCATATGCTCCTATGCCTGCTAGTAGCATGGGGAAGGGCTGATATACGTGTAGGCAAGAGATTGCTGTATAAAGGCCTTCAAAGCCCAGTGTGATCAAAATCAGAACTCAATAGGATAGTGATTGCTGATATACATCTGTGCATAACCAGAGTTACTCGTGAAATGACCCCAAGTTCAAGCGCGAAGCCCACAAGACTAGTATCATGGTCACAAAAGTTGATCCGGTGTCGATCTTGCCGAACTTGTGTCTGGCCCACTTAGCGCGTGAAGCATCGGATTCCAGGGTCATGATTGGAGGCGCTGCAAAGTGCGGGGGTCCTTATCGCTCCTTCTCCGATTAAATCCCTACTTCGGACGGAACAACTCCAGGGCTGCTGTCGGACCTTGCAACCTTATATAAGCGATCGTATACAGACCCTCATCGCGGCAACCGTCCTGTCGCTCGTTAGAGCGCGCTAGGTGAACGCATGCAGTGCAACCAACCCAACACCTTAGTACCCGGCACCCCGGTGCACTGCTGCTCGTCACCCAAAGGCTACCCCAGCCTGCCGAGTCGGCCCCGTATGGCATGGTCTTAGCGTGGTGTTCACCAGCCGCGCGAGCATCAGCTTCAGTCATCATTTGCACTATCTTTGCTTTCCCTGTCAATCTAAATCGCCATGCCTCGACCAAAGAAACCCGGGGTAGAACCTAAAAGAAGATCGCGAAATGGCTGCTGGTATTATCCTAGATCAATGGAGTCTGTTCATTCTTACTCACCAAACACAGGCCGTGTAAAGCTCGAAAGGTCAAATGGTAAAGCAGTTCTAATCGTGGTCTCATCAGAGAGTACTAATAGCATCTCACAGTGGAGAAGAGAAGCCAAGCTGTACCAACTGCGAGCGCCAAGGGGAAACATGCGACTACAGCATAAGACTCAACTGGGGAGGCCGTTCAAAGAAAGATAAGACAAGTACAGCCTCTGATGCTTCGAGTGCAGCGTCTGGCAGTCCGTACCAGTCCTCCTTCCCATTTGAAGAGAACGTTTTCTCGTCTGCCCCCGAACACCCCGTGCAATCACAACATGCACGATCAACATCAAGAACATCCCCACCTAGATCTACGCATTCCATTGATCCAGCTTTGATGCAAAAGCCGTATGATGCCATCCGTACTGAAGCGTCGGGTGCGGACATCTATCTTCAAACCCAAACATTCACGTCCGTTCCCTACAACCATACACAGTATCAGAGTACTGTTGACGCTCGGTCGCATGTCACGTATGATTCGGCTGCCCCCAACTCCCGTAACGCTGGGCTCACATATGCCAATCCTACGATGCCGCTGCCACTGCCGGGTTCAGTGGATTCGATGGCCAAACGCCAGCAGTATGGCTTCTCTACAGACTCGAACACACCAACGTTCCCAGACACAAATTCGCCAAACACACTTTCACCAACGCCATACAGTCCATACTCGGCTATGCCGCTAACACCGATGTCAATTGGCTCTGAAGGAAACATTATGCAAACGTCATCAACACCGCAAAATTCAGCACAATCACCGCCGGATCTCCGTCGTGTGTCTGTCCAGTCTCTCATCAATGATCTTCCAAGAAAGCGATCACGGCCTGCCGGTGACGAGGTCGGACGTGGCCGACAATATCCAATTGCTGATTCTGCTTTCACCACCTACGGATACGACTTGGGTCTCCCTGATATCGATACTCCGAGGAATGACGACTTTTCTGCTATTGCCATCTTCAGCCCACAAAGCAACACCATGGGGTTTAACGAGGACACACCGTATGGTAGCGCTGATCCCCACGGCAAAGACATGGCCTTCGAAAGCGGGGGTTATTATGCAAAACCAGTTCCGATCAGGATTTCGAAGTCTCTAGAACCACTGCCTTCACTGCTCGTAGAGAACCAGATGAATCTCCTGTACTTCCATCACTTCATCAATCACACAGCGCGGGTTCTTGTCAACCATGACTGCGAGCGGAATCCGTTTCGAGAGATTTTACCAGAGAGTAGGTAAACGTTAATCTTCATGGATCATTGTTAACAGTGGCAGTGGCTGTACAAGACGAGAACATAATGAATCTTCTTCTCGCATATAGCGCTGCACACCGAGCACGCATGCTCAATCACCCCGAGCCCTCAAATCGCATCGCCGTCTGGGTGCAAGACGTATTCCCCAAGCTACGTGAAGCGCTCAACGATGACCCCAACACTGTCTCCGACAGTACTTTAGCAGCAGTGATAATGATGGCGAGTCTGGAGGTTATATCTTCTGGAACATTCGAGGTACCCGTATCCTGGCAAAGCCATCTAACCATGGCGCGGCAGATGATCATCCAGCGTGGCGGGCCAAAGGGCATGGGGCGGCATGATCGTGTGGCCTACTTCCTTTCGCGCTGGTTCGCATACCTGGACGTCCTCGGATCATTGAGTGGAAACAAGAACGACACACCTCTTGGCTCTTTCTACTGGTCTAGCGAAAATGCTTCCGCGGACGAAGATTTTGAGATTGACTGTCTAATGGGTTTTACAACAAGATGTGTGGGATCTTTGGCTCGCGTTTCTGAACTAGCGAAGCGCTGTGAACCGCAGCGCATTGATGAAGAAGGCAATGTAAGGGAGGGCTGGACTCCTAGCCCTGAGATTATAGAGGAAGCCATTGAGCTTCGTCACGCACTGGACGAAGGCTTACTAGGCCGCAACATCAGGAAAGGATGCAACCACCGCTCGAGTACTTCCTCTGAGTCTGAAGGTGCATGGGATGCAACCGAGATCTACGCGACCAACGAATTATTCCACTGGGCAGGTCTAATCCACTTGTATCGTCGCGTTCTCGGAAAACCCGCCATGGACCACGAAGTTCAGCAAGCCGTGCGAGAGATTGTGGGCCTACTGTACAAGATCCGGAGAGGAAGCACAGCAGAGGCATGTTTGATCTTTCCCATGTTTGCTGCTGGCTGCGATGCGCAAGACGAAGGACAGAGGGAGAAGATTATCGAGCGGCTGAGGAGTGTGGAGGGCTTCGGACTGAACCATGTAAGCTTCTGTTATCAGAAAGTAAAGACTGACTTGCTTACTCCGTATTAGGTGCCCAAGATCAGTACGCTCATGAAGAGCGTCTGGGATACCGGTAAACCGTGGGAGTCGCTCGTCTCTGGCGAGTTCTTCGGTTGAGAATGCCTTTGTGAAGAGATATTGCAGTGCCAAGGTCCACGAATCGATGCGATGACTATGACGAGTCACCACAGAGTGCTAGTGATGCTGCATTCATGTCAATCTTATAAAAGAACCCGACAGCATGGCCATTTGGTGGATCGATGGAAATGACTTCTGGGCAATGAGGCTTGCACTGCCCATGTAGAGTCAGCGCAAAGATGGCGTCCGTCGACTACACGCCCTCGACGCCGAGCATGAGAGATGCGATAGACTGGCCAATCTAAGGATCTGAAAGACGAGAGTTTGATGGATTTGAGACTTGAAAGAAAGTTGGCGCGAATATCAGACTGATGCGATATTACGGCGAAGATAGCGTAGCACATAGGCATGAGCAGAGAGGCAGATCGACCGGCGACAACCAATCGAATGTAGGAATGCAGTATTTCTGAGGGGTATCATCCATCCATCTGATATACATATCATCATATTATGCAAATGCCCTCCATGAAGCCTCAAACCCTCTGACCCACCACACCAGCATCCACGCACCAAAATAACCACCCTCACCAAGGCCACCAACCCCCTCTAGCAACTCTCCCCACAGCCCTCGTCCCCTTCCCCACCTCATCAGCCCCCTCCCTAACCTCCTCCACAACCGCATCAACCGCCTGCCCAAACTCCTCCCTCTCCCTCTCCATCGCCTCCGTAGCCTGTCCCCACTTCTGCTGCGCCATCCACCGCTGTTTCTCAATCGCCTGCCGCAGCTCTTCCTGTAAATCGCGTATCTCGGCTTTTGTGTCGTGTGTCTCTTCGATGGTTTCGAGTTTGTACCACAGGTAGTAGGTGAGTTGGTATGTGAAGAGGGCGCCGAGGAAGCACTTTAGGAGGGGCGAGCCGAAGGTGCCGTAGTATGCGCTCTGTGGGGGGTTTGTTAGTAAAGAGGATAGAGGGAAGGTGGTTGTTGGGGTATGACGTACTACCCGCGATGGCTCTTTTGGCGGCGGTGCTGAGTTTGGGTTTGGCGGCGAGCTGGGGGGATGCGGTGCTGGTGTTTCGGCTGCGTATGTTCTTCGGGACGTATGGCCTATGCGATTGGGTATCGCGCTTCTACTCCATATCGACCGTGTTGCTCTGATGTGATTCATGGTGTCGTAAAGCTGCCAACTTTTGTCCCCGCTTCTGAGCTCGTTCGGTCGCCGCTGCAAGGTAGCCAGGTACTGCGCGAGGGGAGGTGTCGAAGAACGTAAGGTATGACGTTAATTTGTTTGCGAAAATGCGACACAGACTATTGCGCCGACGGTGGTAGAGCTCTCCACGTGCAAAGAAGCGCAGATGCGACAAAAGTCTCCCGACAGAAAACGGTATAAACCTCCGTCCACTATCTCCGCGAATCCAGCTAATGCCGGTACCCTAGCGCCGCCGCACAGACCCATGCGATGCACTTTCCAAAGGGAACACGTTCACCATACATCTTGAACCCTCATTTCCGCTTCTCTTCTCCCCTCTTACCAGACACTAGACGCTCGCTTCCTTTTTCCCGTAACCTTCCTGGTCCGCGCGATTTACAGCCACCTACTCGTTTCACGTACACAAACACACATCATAATGGTACGACACTACCCCCTTCGCGGCGCAATGGAGCGGCTCTCCCTCCTTTTGTCGCATACACACAACAGATGGAATAGGTAGCTAACCACCGCCGCCAATCCTGCAGGCGCAAACACCACAACAACGCCAGGCAAACATGCGTTTCGCCAAGGCGCAGGAGAAGAAGATGGGCAAGCCCGAGTCAACGGAGCCCGTGGTCAAGAAGAGGGCGCCTCAGAAGAGCCCCATTAGCAGGTTCTGGATCAGTACGTTCTTCTCGCCCCGTGGTCTATATTGTTAGATCTTGTAAGGACATGTACTGACTAGTGTCCCACAGTTGTTCTTGCTTTCATACTAGTCGGCGGTCTGCTCTTCGAGGTCCTTAAGCTCTTCTTTTAGAAAGCTGGGGTCATGCGACGCGATGCGATGTGATCGATTACCGGACGGATACGACTTGAACTTGATTTCGATTTCGATTTCGATCTTCCATACGTGGAGAAATAACACAAAGCACACATATATGCTGGGAGAGCGGATAAAAGGGAAAAGTTGGGAACAGCTTGGAGGAGCAACTTGGCTTTGAGGCCACTTTCTTGCGTCAACTACATAGGGCATACGGCGTTATAGAGGCATCGTTGCGGCATCAAGGGGACTTGGTATAGCCGATTTTGTGGTAGCAAATTACCATTGAGCATTTGATATCACATTTGTCCAAGACTCAGACACCCATCTGCAGCGTGCCTAGGCTACTACTCCTCCGGTGCATCGGCACCCTCATCCATGACCACAGTCCGCCTCTTCTTTTTCTTCTTCTTGACTTTGCCTTCTTCCTCGCCCTCAGCTGCGCCTTCGGCTGCGTTCTCGTCTTGGCCCTCAGGCTTGACCTTCTTCTTTTTCTTCTTCTTGATAGGCGCTGCTTTTTCCTCTTCACCAACTTCCGCTTCCGGTGGAGGCGTTTCGGCTGGCTCGTCTCCTTCCACAGCAACCTTTCTGACCTTTCTCTTCTTTTTCTTGACGGCAACTTCTTCTTTGACGTGTAATCTCTCGCTCGCTCGCTGCATTTCAAGCCGTAGTCGCTCGACTTCCTGGAGCGCCTTCTTCATCTCCGCGTCTTCCTGGGCCTTCCTCTCGACTTCGAGTTGAGTGAGCTTGCGATTTGATATGCCTTCGTCATCCAAGCTCAATGACCCAAGACCGGAGCTGTCCACCTGCAACAGCGATTTTTTTGTCTTCCCTGGACGTGGTTGCACGATGTCATCTCTCGAAGCGTCTGGTGCAGCAGGTCCAAGTGTCTCATCGCCCATGATGTCGACTTTGCGCACAGGCTTGCGCGGACTCCGCGATCGCGGTAGATGTTCAGACGATGACCCTTTGCTGTCTAGGTTGAGCTCCATAATTGGAATCGAATCGATGTCGAGCTCGTTATTCTCCCTATTGCCATCTCGCACTATCCTACTCAGTGGTGTGACTGCGCCGCTGCCCTTATCCGCTTCGGGGTCGATGTAGAACGGATCATCTTTGTAGCGTTCTTTTCTTTCAGCTTTCCGACGCGCAATGATATCAGCGTCCAGATATTCATCCTCCGCTGCGTTTTGGTATGATGTAGGTTCTTTATGCGGGGCATCCAGGCGATCCGCAGCCGGTGTAGCAACAGCAGGAGGCTCTGAGTACGCGGCTGCAGGCTCCGAATAAGCCGCATATACATCATCTTCCTCTGTCTCAAAGCCTTCTGCATCAGCTGTGTAGAGCAAATGCTGTAGGTTGGGATTGATTGGTGTATCCAGATCCAGATCTTTAGGTAAAGGAACCTTGCGTTGAGCACCAGGAGCGACCGGGTTAAGCTCAGCGCCAGAAAAGAGGGCAGGTATAGCTTGGGTAAGTAGTAGCGGTGGATCGGTGAATGCGTCCTGGTCCGCGCTAGCAGCTGTGCCTGATGCAGCTTCTGCAGCGAGACGCATGAGTTCAAGGTACTCAACTGCCCGTTCCTGGACTTCCAGACTAGGGTGTGTGGAGAGCGGCTCTAAAAAGTGGATAATACGTGCCATGAGAAGGGACATGAGCGTTTTGCGCTCTGGAGTCCATGAGACTTGATCGTTTCCAGCCATGCTAGAGAAGACCTTGGGTATCGCTTGCAGATATACAGCGAGCGTCCTCGAAGATAGTTGGAGAGAAGATGGGTGTAGCAGAGAGGTCATGACTGGCTCTGGGCGGGTGAGGTAGTTGGCGTACTCTCCAACCAGCCAGCCAGCGTATTCCAGTACACCTTGGCCGCCGTTTCCGGATGCTGGGAACATTTGGTCTCTCCGATCAACGAGCACGAGCGACTGTGCGGCATCTATAGCTTCTGATCGAACGCTCTTCACCCGAATGGCAACGTTCTGCAATTCGTGTCCGATGCCACCACCAATGTCGTCTGAATGTTCTATTTCTTCCTCCTCTTCCATAACCGAGGTTGCTTTTGTTGCTGGTGATACCCTGACTAGCTGAGTAAGTACATCAATGTACCATTCGAAGTCGGCAATGTTGCTGTAAGTATCGCGTGAACACATCTCCAGGATCCTCCGAATGACGCTTATCCTATAGTCGTCTGGCAGTGGTGGCGGCTGGTCGGATTTCTGTTCGTGCTGAGGCAGATTCTCTTCTGCGTCGGAGTCGTCGTCACCATAAGGTGATATGCCAGTCAGCCTACCTCGATCATTGTTGGGATCGCTCGCCGCTGAGGCAATTGGTGCATTTCGTAGCTGTCGCATCAGCCGTCCAACAATCGCTGTGAGGTTGTCTGCATTAACCATGCCAACCACCAGATCCAAAGCTCGCATTCGTATTGAGATATCGGGGTCGTCGATGCATTCGAGGATGACGTCTTGCTGCTGAGAAACCAAGTATGGATGTGAGGTGACGATCTTCTCGAACGCGAGTAGTGCGACATATTTTACTGCAGACTGATGAGAAGCCAAACGTTGAATAACAGTGTATATTAGCTTACAGTTTGCATCTCCCTCTATGATCATCATGCCTCGTAGTTTGCCAACACATAGCTTCGCTACCTCCTCACCTTCAGCAGTGCCTTCTACGGCTTCTAGGATACCACCCTGGATGATACCACTGATACATTCGTAAAGTAACGACATAGCAGACGTCTCCCGTATAATCTTGGTCAACGGAGGTAGCAGTTTCTTGATGAGTCGAGGTTCTAATGGGGTTAATGTTGCAAACTAAGACAGGTCAGTTGAATTTCTGGCGTTATGTCCTCTGAGCTCAGTGCTTACAAGTTTGATGAGCTTAATGGCCATCCAGTTGTTGCCTCCTTCTACCAAGAGATCAAATAGTCTCGGTGCAAGCGGTAGGAAGTCCTGTGGTCTCCTCCATCCCAGCTCGCACACGACGTTGACGATTGCTGCTGTGACACTCGCATCCTCATTGTCATCTAGCAAGCGCTCCTTGATCTTAGGCCATGCGGGTCGCAGTGTCTCTGGATACACAAGAGCCAGCCGGTATAGTGTTACGACGGTCTTCTTCCGGACCATTGCGTGCGAATGCGTCAGGCGCGGTATTAGGTCGGAGAGGACCGAGTTGGCCATGCTCGGGTTTATGACGTGTGGTATCGCGCCTAGCGGGAGGGCGATGTACTGGGGGCTCGAGCTCATGATGTCCTTCTTGAGCTGGTTCTCGGCGAGCACGAGGACTTCGGTATCCCGTCGAAAGCTCTGTACTGCGGCTAGGTAACCCGTGCGCTTCTGCTTGAACTTGGAGCTTGACATGACCTCGAGCACGTTGAAGCTGGCCCAAGACATGTCGTGGCCGAACATCTCGAGGTACGTGAGCTTCATGAGGGCCGTGGCCTTGAGGTCCATGTCGTTGGTCCGTATTTCCTTGCGACATTCTTTTATGCTCTCGGCGATGTACTCGCGCTCGCTGCCTTTGTGGTTTCGGAGGCCCCGAATGAGGTCGAAGAGAGATTTCTCGAACCTAGGGAACTGTTAGTCACGACACTTGTATGGAGATTTGGCGGGCACGACATTTTGGCGTGGCTCAGGCAGCGTCACGCAGTCGTGTGTCGAGGTGTGCAAGCGCGCGAGGAGGGGTAGGTGTGCAGCGTGAGGGTGAAGGTGGTGGGCGACTAGGCATCATCATTGGGAGGCGGTCGTCATGGCGGGCGTGTTTGGCGACATGAAAGCGGGCTCTAGTCGGTCGTCTGCAGGGAAAGCGACTGCTTGTCGGGTCGAGGCTGTTGACGTGCACCTGGAGTCCAGAGGCTCCACTACCGAACGCCCGCTAGTTTCGCCGGCGGAAGCTTGGGACAGGCATCCCCATCAGCTTACCTAACTCGACATGCTTCTCCAGACACTCTGTCGCCATTGACACGCACTCGACACCCCAAGTCGACGCCCGCAGCCGCCAGCATGACACAAGCCAACCTCCTCTCTCCACCCGCGCAAATACCACCGCCCACCGCCCTCGCCCTGTCCCAAAAAGCCCCCCTCGTCCTCTCCACAACACCAACGTCGACGCTCCCGTGGCCCCTCTCGCTGCTCTTCTCCCGCGAGACACCCGAAACATGGACCATCCACGAGAACCTCTTCCTGTCGACACTCCGCACCGGCGACGAGAATGCCGCCCTGTCAATTCTGCAGCGCCTCGAGGCCCGATTCGGCGACCACAACGAGCGCATCATCACATTGCGCGGCATCTACAACGAAGCAACGGCCCGGTCAGACGCCGAGCTGGAGAAAGTGTTCGAGGCGTATGAGAAGATACTCCGCGACGACCCCACCAACATGAGCATCCGGAAGCGGAGGGTTGCCGTGCTCAAGGCGCTGGGCAGGACCGCCGATGCCATCACCGCCGTGGCCGTGCTCCTGAAGAACAGCCCCACCGACTCCGAGGCATGGGCGGAGGCGAGCGAGCTGTATGCGAGCCAGGCAGCGTGGGGACAGGCGATATACTGCGCAGAGGAGGTTCTGCTCATCACGCCGAATGCATGGAGTGTGAGTACCACAGTGCCCCGACGATGCCATACGTGTACTAACCCGCGCTCAGGCTCACGCACACATTGCGACCCTACACTACCTCTCCACAGCCTCCAACAACCCACCCAGCCTCAGCTCCCTCGCCCTCTCACTAAAGCACTTCTGCCGCTCCGTCGAGCTCAACGACGCCTACCTCCGCGGCTACTACGGCCTCAAGCTCCTCACCACAAAGCTCAATGCCATACTCTCCGACTCCGACTCAGCAGCCAAGCGCAACACACAAGAAGACGATGACGTCCCCGTCCCCAACGCCCAAACCGTCAAGAAGCTCGAGGAAATCGCTACAAACAAGCTCGCAGAAATCATAAGGCAATACAAGTCAGGAAACAAGGCCTGGCAAGGCTACGACGAGGCCGAGATCATCGCGGCGCGGGAGCTGTTAGACAGAGACGGCAAGACGGAGCGGTGAGGGACTGCATCCGCAGCAAGTGACTGAAATGGTCATGAAACGGGGCGTTTTGGGCGTCTTTGGTGTAGACACGTGGAATACGTTCCTGGACAAAGTGTTTCCAGCACAGTTGCTAGATACCATTCCAAGTGACTTATTAATCAATCATCAACAAATCATAATGCAAACACCGAGAACATTCACGAGTGCACATGTGTAGCCAGAGATAGAGTGAAGATTGTGCATACAAAGACGCTTAGCAAAGGGTATATATCCATAATTATTATTACGAGAAGAAGCCCGTCAGCTCCCTCTCAATCGCAATTCCCTCGTATGCCCTTTCCCGCTATCTTCGTCCCTGATCAGGTTCAACGCTCCGAAAAAACAACACCGGACCCTTTCATGCAGACCAGAAGAACAAAGATAGATGGATCGTTTCCCAATTCACCCCACACCACAAATGCCCTAATGTGGATATATCTGCCGTCGATGCCAGATGCTAGATGAGATAGCCTAGCGGAGCCGAAACGAAGAAGTAAGAAAAGAATAAGAAAAAGGTAAAACAACGCCTAGAGCTGTTGCAACATGTATATTTTCCTTCGGTTCAACAGAAACAAAAAGAACACCACCTATAAATGCCGGTAAATGAAAAAGAGAAATACAAGAATCTCGGCCATGGGCCATTTTAAATCGCTTCCATATATCTTCAAGAAAGTGGTGGTGGAATGGGGGGAGGAGAAAAGAACAATTAACGGGACTCGTTTCTTCTTGTTGTGTTTCTTTCCCTGGAACCATGATATCCGTTGTACGCGGGCGTTTCTAATGTAATGCGTTTGTAGGTGCGATGAGAAAAAGGTTCGTGTATGCGTCGCGATGGTGCGTAACAACACCTAGATGTTGAGACCGCGAGTGAGATCTTCAAGGCCGGGGCTGTTGTTCTCCTTGCCCTTGGAGTGCTTGTTCTTGCGTGCAGCCATCTTGCCCCAGTCTTCGTCCGCGTCGTCCGTCTCAGCGGGGGCCATCATTTGCGGGCCGGGGCTACCCTTCTTCAAGATGCCCTTGATGGTGCTGGTCCTAGCCTGGTTTGCGCCGCCGCCCGAGGCTTGGAGTGTCATCGAGGTGCCGTTGGAGACGGCGTCGGAGTGGTTGACGACAGGTCGGTACCTAGCAGACAGACCAATGTTAGAACGCTCGGATGGGGCGATGGAGGGAGTGTACCCTGGATTCGGGCCCATGAACGACATGGCGCGCTGCTGTGGTTGGTTTCCGTTGCCTGACATGAAAGACATAGGTCGGTTTTGTCCGTTCGGTACATTGAGGAAACCCCCGCCTCCCATGGTACTGCCCATCGTGCTACCCGCGTAGCCGGGGTTGGGCATCGCCATCGACATCCGGGGATCTTGTTGTTGGGGCTGCTGCTGCATCATCTGTAGCTGCATTTGCTGCATGGCGATCATCTGCTGCATTTGTTGCATCTGCTGCATCTGCTGCATGTAGTCGTTCCCTTGCTGCATTGGGTATCCCATCTGTCCCGTGCCCATTCCCTGCATTTGCCCACCCATCATGGGGTTCATCATGGGGTTCATGCCGTTCATCATGGGCATGTGTGACATCCGCATCGGGTTCTGAGGTTGGCCGTTCGTGTTCATTTGCTGTCCGAGAACACCAGTGAAAGGCCCTCCCTGGGGCTTTTTCGCCGAGGCACCGCCCATGTACTTTTGCTTGGTCATATCCCTCATCTGGATCTGGTCCACGAGCGAAGGCTGCGACATACCAGCATCTTGATACATCATGTTAGGGCCCATGCCCATGTCTCCAGCAATCGAGCCGCCTGCGACTGATCCAGGACCACGCGCAAAGCCATTGAAGCCCATGGACTCTCGGTTCGTCGGCCGTACCAAGCCTCCTCCAATGAAAGAGGAGTTGTACGGATCCTGGGGCAAATGTCTCGCGAAAGCAGGCAGATTGCCTTGGCCCATGCCGCGTTGACTCATGGCACCTGCTGAGGCCGGGCGATCGGGTATGTAGGAAGGCATCGAGTTCGTCGGTTGACTGGGGAATCTGTTGCGAGCTTGACTCGGGAAGCCGTGTTGGGCGAGAATACCCAGCGGTACATCCTCATCTTCCCATTCTTCGGCCTTCATGGAAGTTTCCGACGGGAAGCCCATGTGATCTGCTCCCGGCTCTGCAAGGCCCCCAGGAGCTGTGGTAGACCGTCGCATAGCCTCGCGGGCAAAGTGCATCTGCTGATTCTTGCGTCTCATGAGCTCTTCTTCCTCTCTTCTTTTGATAGCATCCTCCTCGTCCTCGTAGTCTTCGTCGTCGGAGCTTTCCTCAGGTGGTGGCTTGTTCATTTGCTTCTTTTGGTATTCCCTGAATTCGGCCTGCGACATTACTCTCCTACCAGCCGCTGTACCAGGGACGGATGCAGTGTTGCTGTCTGAGGCTACTACGGCAGGTTTCTTTGCGGTCGTGATTTGTTGCTTGGGAGCAGGCTTTGACGGCGCAAACAAGTCTTCGTCCTCAGCGTCATTGTATGGAGAGGCCGTCCGAGCGAGGGAAGCTTTGGGGGTTGTGTTCGTGGTCGTGCTCGAAACAGTGGCTGATCGAGATGAATAGGGGGTCTGGTAAGAATTGGCAGACGACGTTGAGGTGGAGTTGAGCTGTTGTTCCGGAGAGCTTTCGCGATATGACTTCCTATCGGTAT
Organism: Alternaria incomplexa; assembly: GCF_024043165.1. Taxonomy (NCBI): domain Eukaryota; kingdom Fungi; phylum Ascomycota; class Dothideomycetes; order Pleosporales; family Pleosporaceae; genus Alternaria; species Alternaria incomplexa. Next base: position 707,019 of record NW_026249852.1, read on the forward strand.
ATGATTTGCGTACGAACTGTGCATCTGCATCTTCGAAAGTAGGTGCTGGCTGGAAGGTAGGGCTTTCTGAGGCGACTGGCGCATACGATGAGTATTTGTGGGGAGGCGGCGGCGGCGGCGGCGGCGAGTCGTTGTCTGAGTTCGGAGAAGCCATGAGGTTGTCGGTAGAGTTGCGACTGTCCCAGCTCTTCATTGGCGGTTCAATGCCAGTGGGCGGTAGAATCTTGATGGGTTCTGCTTGGAACGTGCGCTTCTCCGAAAGCAGTGAGCGTCCTGCGGTCTCTCGTTGAATTTCGGGAGATTCCTTGCGGCTTAAATGGCCAAACATGTCGTCCTCAAAGCCGCCGAAGTTCAGATCCCCCTCGAGCTTGGGCGGGACTGCAGTGCTCGCGTAGCTGGATGTGGTCATGGCGCGATTTCTGCCACTCCACCCTGTCCCTGACAGATCCTTGTATGAGGAGACGCCGGAGCTTGACTTGGGCAATGAGGGAAGATTCTTGCGGAAAGCGCTCACCGACGACGGAGCCGGAGAGCTGTTGTGTTGTGAGACGGCCGGTCGAGGGATATTAGTAAAGAGGTTGTCGTCGGAGCTGGTGTCGGTGGAAGAAGGAAGTGTAGAGGTGGAGCCATGTTGGCCATTGGCGTAGGGTCTCGAATTGGAAAATTGAGTCCCACTGCTTGACTTGCTGTCGCTAATTAAAGGGTCAGTCCGGCCGACGCTATGACTAGTGGATACGAAGCTTACCGTTTTGACGATCCTGGAGACTCATCGTCAACGGACTGGTTGCGATTTTTGCTGCCAGGATGGCTGAAGCCGCTGAAGCGAGGAAACTTTGATGATCTCTCTTTTTCCTGTGTCTTGCGCTGCTCTTTTGCCTTTTCTACTTCCGTCTTGCTCAGCACCCGGAAGGCACCAGAATCAGCGGGTGCAGTTGTGGTGACTGGGCTCGTTGCGATGTCGACTTCGTCGAACACATTGCCCTGAGACTTCCGACGGGCGGTGAATATCCCTAGGCCTGGCTTGCCCATGTTGACGAGTTGTGGTTTCCAAGTACGAGAAGCGACCAATGCCTCGGGCGGCCTATTCTGATGTGAGATGCGCTATCATATACTCCAAGACGGGCGATGCGTGGCGGTTGTGGTCGAGGAAGGAGCGACGGGTGCGGTCAGGAAGGAGCCAAACGTGGGGATGGACAGGTAACGAATGGACGACTTGATCTAAACGTCTGGTATTAGCTCTGATTTGCGTGCCACTGGCGATTCAGGGTGCTGGCGCAGTGTCGAGAGATGAAGTGAGCGGGCGCGGCGGGTGTTGCTGTGAGAGCTGAGTCGGGAGCGTCGTTGAGGGCAACTTCGTATTACCGCGTTTCAACGTCAGGGCCGTGTCGATCTAGCCGCGTATTGATAATATTATGCGCCTCGAGGGATTCGCTTGCAATACGCGGGGGCAGGAAAGCTCGTCGTGGCAAGATGCGCCTCTGCCACTTTCCAGCGCATCGCCTGGGCCGCTTGTTGGTTTCGAGTGCGGCGTTGCTCAATCCTTCCGGGGCCCGGGAGTTGGGTGGGTTGGGTGTGCGACTTACCAGACACGAGGCGGGTAGCAGCAGCAGCACCTGTTCAACGAGTGACAATGTCTAATTGCAGACGGCGGAGACGCGATGATGTAGTCGGAGGGCACGCGCGGAGAAAACGGCGGGATCATGAACGAGTATAAGGGCGCGCACGGATGGCACAAAGCGTAGTCAGGAGTGCGCCGTCCCATCATCTTCACTCAACTGCCCACTGCCTTCTCGCTCGGCCGGGCCTGCATCTGCCTAGGTACCGAACCAATGGCATCCGCCCGCAGTAGGCATAGCGCCAAATCGAGCGGCCATGAACTGCCATGTTGGGTTTTGCCATGTACAATTGCGTCTTGACGGCCATTGAAGTTTGCCCACGGCGCGCCAAACGCTGGTACGATTCATCCTGTCTTGCACGTAGCTGCGAGGCTGCCGTGCAGCTTCACACATAAGCCCTACTACCTGTTGAGTCGACGGCTGCAAACTGCTGGTCGAGGGTGCTGGTACAGTAGTGTAGCCTCCTAGTCCGACCACCATCCATGTCCGGGACCCTCATGCCAAAATTAGATGGCTAGGCCAAGAGGACTCATCAACCATGGTCTTTCCAGGGCCGCACGCTCGTTGCTCGCTACCTGATAACAACGCCTGATCGACAGTATCGACGCGCAGTCCGGTCGACGTCATCAACACTTGCCATGTGCAAATTCTCACTGCGCCTGGTGTTTCGGCCCTGGACACAAGACCCTTCGTATTACACTGCTCCACAGCATAACGGACCCTCTCGGACCATGCCCGCGGTCGGCGCGATACCGTCGAGCCAAAATTACAACCAGCCCACATCTGTCTAGCGGCCCTGTTCCATAGGCACCGTGGAAGCTTGAATGGCTGTGAGTCGAGCCACAAGCCAGGGCTGTCGTTGCTTGTGATTACTGCACGCCAGGATATGTGATGCTCCATTCAGCCTGCAGACTCCGAGATGACACTTCTGCAAGACGAGACGCTTCGCCGCCCGGGCACTTCTCTTGCTCGTGCCTAACATGCAGCTGCCTGCAGGCTCGCTACCCGGTGCCAAAACATCGCCCAAGCCCGCGCGCTTGCTCTAAACCCTGCTGGATTCCCGTCTTAACGATATCTAGCTAAGAGAAGAAAGCCTGTTTACACTTCACATTCACTGCGCGCATTTGTTGTTGGGCGCACAAATTGCTTTGGATGATTTCCCTCCCAGATCGATCTCAGGAGGCTGCTGGTGGCTTGCCAATGTTGCCATGATGAGAGCACAGACGCTGCCGGGCAGGCCGCTACTGCATATTTCTCCTTATGGCTACACGCATGCAAGCCAATACCAACCTCGCTGATCTGGAGGGAAGCGTTCAGTTCGTGAACTGCGACCACCTCTCTCCACCGCTCTGGCAGCACGTCATGATTACCATTATTTTGCGGCCCTTTTTGAGGCAAAGCACTCCGAGCTGTTGCCGGGTCTGTAACGCGTCTCGTCGAGAGAGTTTTTCTTGTTCCAATCGTACGATTTGCTGCGCTTCTGCAGCTGCATGGGCTGAACGCGGCTCGCCAGCTTCCCGGGCGCTCGCTGTTGGCTTGCACCCTAGAGTCGTGTTCGACGAAGCGCTGCAGCATTACTGCGGGACATGACGCCGTCTCTTTTAGCTCTCCCGCCCCTCATTAATTCCAACCTCTCGTTTGCTTCAATTTCAACGTTCTGTTCACCCCGCCTGCGAACGCGTAATCGTGTATGGGAGATCTGGGGGTCGGTCAGCTAGCCTCACCCTACTTGCGTCTCAACACGTTCGATCGATCTGCGCTCGGCTCTCACTGTCAGCTCGGCTCCTGGAGATCAGCCGACCCAATTTGGTTGGCATTCGCTCATATCGCATGTGTTCCCAGCTGGTGACAGAACTTTTTGTTAACTGTACAAAGTGCTCATTGTCGGTGCCTTGTTTCTGAACTCGCGCGGTAAGCAGCAAGCAGGACCTGCCGGCTTTTCAATTTCGCTTTATCCACATTGCTATCACGACTCCTTGTCTTAGCATCCTCAATGCCAAGACGTCGCAACAGGATTCCGGAAGGTCCAATGAAGGAATTTCGGCGAGACCGTTACATCCTCGATAGTCTTCTGTTATGACCGCGTCAACTTTGTAGCGAGTCTCGGGCATTTTGCTTCTTTGCTGTCGGCTTCACCTAGTTTGATTTGTTTTCCGTTTCTAGTCTGTTGCCATCCGCCCGGTACCGTGTGGAGACGGGACAGAACACTCATGCAAGAGACGTCTCTGCGTCCGGTCATGAGACTCGATAGCGGCGTATATCTGGGCTAGGACCATGGTCGCATCTGACAGGTCTGGTGAATGTGATGGCCGTGTATTGGAAGACGACAGCATTCTCCTGCTCGAATGGGCGCACACAAGGCGACTGTGTAGATGCCGTACTGATCACACCTGCGGTACTTTAGTTTTGACGCAGGGTAATGCTAAGAGCTCACGCGCCGTTACGTCGATCGAGATGAGCAGGTGGGATCAGGTTTTCATCGGAGGACATCTATCGCTGAGAAAGAGTATGGGTGGCACTAGGAGAAAACGTGCTGGTGAAGACAGGTAGCTTGAGTGTGCTCTAAGGGTAGGCGCGCTACGACTGAGTGCAGCTTCCCAAATGTCTGCACCAAGGCTATCACGGACTCACCAAGGCGCATGGATGCTCGAAAGGGTCCAATGACGCAACTGCGTAAACAGCGACAACGTTCACTCTAGCCCCAACACTGCATTTGCTTCTTCTCGTCTGGTAGTCAGACCCCCACACTTCACTGGCGCTACTCCACGACTTTCCTCTTACATCGGCGGCAATACCAGCAATCAGGCCTCATCAGAACGTAGGAAAACAAAGCCTGGTCAGCTTCCGCGCAACATGCCGGCTGGGTTCCTCGATATTCCGCCCGAGCTCCGCAACGAGGTGTACAATATTCTTTGGGAGGATACACCCACGTCAACCTAGGAAAAGACTGAACAGGTCTGCAGCCTACATTAACATAGAAATCTGCAAAGCAGGTGGCCTGACGTCGATGTAGGCTCTAAGCCTGTTCAGCTTTTTTCTTGTATAAGGTGCACCTGTTTTTGAGAAGTACTATGACGCCCGGAACTGTGCTGGTGGGACAGCACACAGTCAATGGCTCATCCATACACGGTACGCCAACCGTCATCATATGGATACTGGAGGCAGTATTCAATCGTCTTGTTCCCCCACTTCATCCCATCACATTACAGAAGACCCGCAATGCATCCCCTCTCTCCGCAATTTGGAAGATGGACGGATATTGCGCTCATGCATGGATCGTTAACTGCCGAACCTGGGCATATTAGCCTCATATACCGTTTCAACTGACCGGAGAGAAGGCCCCATCCATAGCCAGATGGGTCTGAACTTCAGCTGATAGTCATAAAAAGAGTCAAATCAACATGTTGAACCATTGAAGTAAAGTAGACTTGATATCAGCCGCACCTACTTGCAAGAATGCGCAGCCTCATCGCCACCGTGGTCATTACCTTTGCAACACAGATCTTCGCAGCATGTACACGCGAAGCCCTCAAATCAATCACAGACGAATTCCTCGCCGCTCAAACTGCGGGACAAACAACCTTCCCTTCCCTCTCTAGCACCGTCACATACACCGAAAACCGGAAGAGCGTTGACATCAAAAATGGCATTCTCTCCAAACCCATGAAAATCGACCATGCCCGAGCCCAACACGACACAACTCAATGCGCTGCATTCACTGAGTTTATCGTCACCAATACCGCCGCGCCGTATGTAATCGCAACGCAACTCCGTCTCGACAACAGCACAAAAGTCTCGCAAATTGACACCATCTGGACAAGCAAAGGAGACTGGCTCTTCAACGTCACAGGCACATACTACTGGGCCACGCGCGAGAAGTGGGATCCCATCCCTGCCGCCAACCGCGATACGCGTGCTGTCATCAAAGCAGCAGGAGATGCCTACTGTGACCTCTTCAACAACAAAAGCGTCAAAGTGCCCTGGGGCTCGCCGTGCGCTCGCCTCGAAGGTGGTGCGTATACGGGCAAGGGTGAGGCGACGGACAGATGCGATGTCGGTGTTCCGAGCGGTGTGCCGCTGGTAAACAGGCAATATGTTATCGACGAAGAGTTTGGAACTGTGGATATCATCATGGATTTTGGAGGTGTGGCCGGACAGGTTGGGGCTGATGGGTTGCCGGATAGTCATGAGTTTAGGGTTGAAGGGGGGAAGTTGAGGTACGTGCATACGCTTTCAAGTTGTGGCGGGAAGGCGTGCATGTAGGTTTTGGATGCATTGATGTGCGTGTGTGGGCATATGAGGGTCAGAGGTTTTAGGCAATGAGTAGAACGAGTTTCAATGTTCGATGTATATGAGAACCATGTGATGGGAACCTGCCAGCAGGGCAAAGGGAAATCCAGCCGTATCAAAAATAAGTATTACTCTTACATCCTTGAGAGGCCGTTGTTATGCTATAGGGGGCTTTAGGTCATAGGTTATGGTAGGAATAATCCCGATCCCAATAGAGTGCTCACTCCTCGATCATCCTTACCACTACTCTCGCCATGTTCCACGTGCGCGCACAGGTTCCCCTTCGAGCCTCCATCAGTCTTCAATCCCCATACCACATCACCACATCTCCGTCAGCATCATACCACGCCTCTGCACAGCCTCTTACGTCCAGGTAATCCACCCACTCATCATTCTCCACGGCCAGTGCTTTCGGTACTCTCTTCAATACACCAGATGCATTGCCATCGAATCCGCCAAGAAGTGACCTCTCTGCTTGAATTGTCTCCGTCTCGTCTCGCACAACGTGGTGGTTGATGGATTCGCAGACATCTGGAGCTTGTGGCGTGTCTGTCATGACGACATCCCCTGAGCCGTCGATGGAAGAGGCGCCGTGTATGATTCCGTTTCTGCAGACGAGTCTCTTTTCAACGAGAACAGGGTCGACGTAGCTGTGTAGACGCCAAGTTTTGCACTTAGAGGTATGTGTGAATGCCCAGATCAGTACTTCAGGTTTGGTCTGTATTGCAAGCTCACAGACGCCTGCCAACCTTGCAACCTCAGTGCCACTGATAGTGAGTGGCCATATGGAGCTGCTATCCTCGCCGTCGCGTTGTCTTGGTTGATCAGAGGCAAATGGCTCATTCCACTAGTTTAGCCAATGGTTCCTCTTATGTCCCAGTGGGACTGCCGTAGAGGCATTATAGGCATCCCAGCTCTTAGCATTTTGCTCCATCTGCGATAGACGAATGACGTCTGGAGGAACGCTGTACAATAGCAGAGTGTCGCCGTAAGCCACGATGGCGCGGACTCCCTGCGACAAATCCGCAGCCGCACTATACAGCCTTGGTACAGCATTCTGTTCTGGCGGAGTGAATGTGATCTTTCGAAGAAGCTTCGTAGGTCCGCCAAGAGGTGCGTCGCAGCCTAGTGTCAATAGGCCGTTGACAGGGTCGATAAAAAGGACGTGATACCCGTCACTTAGCGGAAGCGCATGATAGTGATCACAACTAGGTGAACCTGGACGATGCGTCGCAGATTCAAACCCAAATGAACCCCAGAACGACGCCATGGTGGGCCGGCCGAAGAATTTGCGGCTGATGGCAGGCCGATCTTCTGGATGTGCTGCACTGGAAATAAGACGGAGCTTCTTGGCAGATTCGAAGCCTGGTCGTGGCGAAAGAAAGTACAGGTGATCGCCTGCTAGATGTTAGGCGCATAGTAAACCAAAGAGACGTGTACTTACTTGGCGCTGTGAGCGGAAACTAACGACTCAAACTCTGTCCTGTGAGCGCATCAATCCAATGCAACTCAATTCCTGCTGAACATCCAAAGGCGACGCAGCGACGTTGCGGGCAGATAGAGACACTGCGTGGTGGATCGTCTTCGGCGCAGAGATGGCGGTATATCGTCGTGGTTCCCCTTTCGACAGGAACAGTGTGAACACATGACTCGAAGGTGCAAAGCCCATGGGTAGAAGGCCTTCGTGAGGGTCCGGAAATATTGAGGTTCCATGCGTGATTGACGAAGTGTTGATCGTGGGTTTGATGATCGTCCGTATTGTCGAGGTTGATGCGCTGGTTGTTCGACCGTACGCCAATCGTATCGAAGGTTGTGGGATCTCGCTCTTGGACGAATGGACGATGCATTCGAGTCGTGTTGCGTCCCTGAAGACTCATACCAGCCTCATAGTCATTGATACAGCTAGTCTGGATAGACGCAGATGTGGTGACACCCTTCTCCGGCCCATCAACATCAACATGTACATCGACGGAACCGTTGCCTCCGACTGTGCGTCCATAGTGCAGCTCACAAACCAGGCCCATGCGTCCTTCGAGAAGCGCAGCGATAGCGTGTCGCCCAGAGGAGACGTCCATGCTCATTTCAATCACCCTTCTTGGGCATACGACGCTGGTAATGGGCACCGGAAGCCCACTCTCGAGGTCGTAGATGTAGATTAGGGTTTCTCGTGCGACACATACGAATCGACCGCAGAGACTTGTGGAGAATATCAACCCGCTAGCATACCCATTGGCTAGCTCAGTGAAGTCAATGTCAGAGCGTTCCACGATAGCGGCTCTGATATCCAGACCGTTGCCGCTCCATCCAGATGACAAGGCGCATTGTCGAGCAAGGTATCGACTGAGTGACCACTCTTCGCTGTGCGAGACAGCGGTCGCAATGGGATGGGAAGCAGCACCATGCATTGTGCAAGTAGTATTTTCAGTGCTACTGCGCCAACCACCTCTGCTTAGCATTGCATTGAGCAGTTTCTTATCGAGACTTGCCCGCATCCAGTGTCGGCACGTATGGCGTACGGCATTGAAGTCTTTTGGGCCGAGGTAATCGTATACGTGCTGAAGAATCTCAACTGGAAGATGGTATGAGTTAGGAAAGGTCGGTGGTGCTGCCACGCTCAAAGCAAGATACCAAGCACGATTTGTCAGCCTCAACGCCTTCCATGCAGCCGTATCCAGATACGGTGAGAGGAGCGTAGCAAAAGTACGAACCGGAGACGTAGGTGCGTACCCAACAGAATTGGGATTACTGCACGTAGCATGACCTTGTGCAGGAATAAAGAATGGAGAGCCGTCCTCAAGCGCGATGACAAACGGGCTTTCATCTTCTTCCGACGGTGTGCGAACGCCGAGTAGAACGTCAGTCACAGTTCGAGTGATGCCTTGATCGGTACCAGGCTCCAGGATTGCATCCTCAATGATGCTGGCACTGTCGAGGATTGAAAAGGAGTCGGTCCGCGCTCGTCGTAGTAGTTGTACGTCGCTATCAGTTTCTGCGAGACTGGGAAGGCAAGACAATGAGTCGCTGTAAGACCCTACGGAGCGGAGGCTTGGTCCGCTGAACATGAACGTGGCAGGCGAGACCATGTCTAGGCTGGGTACTGAGCCGTATAACGAGGACCCCGGCCTGGACCCAAAGCTGGATGCTCGCGATCTTGCTTCCGGACTGTCTGCTATCACATTACGATCTGCGGCGCTACCGAAGAGCGAAGTGATGTATCTGTGAAAGGCCACTCGCGGCCTAGATTGTAGACGGGATGCGAGAGCAGTATTGGAACGGTCGGCTTTGGCAACTCGAGGTAAGGTCTTGCGACCATGAGGGATACGGGTCCGTGAAGGTCGAGGAAAGACATGGCGAAGAACTTCGGAGCGTCTTGGGGCTGGCGATTGCGCTTTGCTTGTATTGTTCAGGGTGGCTTCGTCCAATGGCATCGTCTGCGACAGGGTTGCGTCAGCCAAGAGTGGGGTCGTCATTGCGTAGTCCATTGCGTGAGACATTTGTTCGCGGCGGGAACGGGGCGGAGTGAGAGACAGTATGCGCGTGGTTGGCGATCCCGAGAACGAGGCTACCCGAAGAGGTTCGAGTTGGATGATAGGAAGCGCTGATTCGGACTTGGTTTCCGCCACCCCACGCGAAAGGTATATCTGAGAAGACGTGATTGAAGCACCCCCGTGATGGAGGTGCACCGTTGGTTCAAGGTGAGTTGCTGATAATAATGACCAGGAAGGAGACCAGAGGAGTGCTAGCCAGTTCAGAGGATGTGACTCCTTTCGAATGACGAAAGAATGCGTGGCGTGGTATGGGTATCGCGGCAGAAGTGCCTGCGGTGAGTGGGTGAAGAACGTGAGGTATAATGGGGTAAGAACATAACCAAATTCATTGCGGTAGTGGGTATCAACAAACACAAACCAGGAAAGAACGACGACTATACAAGGTGGTAAGGATGTCCGATGCATACAAGAAGGAACATCCCTAAACTTGTCGAGGAAAGTGCGCCTGGGCTATTCCCAGCTGCCATTGGCATCATCGGTCCCAGATCCATGAGATCCGTTCTGAGGCCTTCCATGTTTCTGTAGTAGCCATACGTCATCCAAAGGCATGATGATACTAGGGTTCTGGAACCGCAGGCCACGTTCACGGGCTTCGTCTAGTGTAAGTCTGCCTGCTTGCCCGTTGGCAACCGCTTCTTCTTGAACGTCGCGTCCAAGCTCCGATTGTTCCGGACTTCGCAGGCTCCGTAAAGCGATGAACTTCATCAGTGGCCGATAAGTGCGCGCAAACACAACAAGGAACCACAGTGTGCAGACTACGAGCGGCGCTACCATGACGGCCCGTTTGAACGCCTTCTTCAGAGCCAGTTGACCAGCCACCGTGATTTGGAACAGTACGACACCGACGAGAACGCGGTCACACATCATTGTCCAGCCTTTGCCAGTCGAGTGTTGTCTGTGCTCCATTGCATACAAGAGTTGATACTTGTGCACAAAGTGACCAATCATAAAATAGGCCAAGCCAGTGAGCAGAACCATCCACGAGTCTTGCAACACACTGTAGACGATACAGATGATGAAGATCAAGATGGTTTGCGGCAAGAAGAACCCGTAACTGAAGACCGGTGGTTGTACCAGTTCGGCGTAATCTCTAGGAGTCTTGGCGCCAATCAGATAGACCGGGTACAGAGAAAGGGCACCAAACTCCAAAAGTCGGAATGGAAACAATCCAAATCCTTGAAGGATGATGAAGTTGGTGTAAAAGCCGAGTAGATTAGAGAGCGATGTAGCCAAGGCGTATGCAATTTGCGTAGCGCTTGTAAGCTTCTCGGCGAAGCGTTCAAGCATCGCCAGGAAACCGGAAGCAGTCCCCAGTATGGTGAAGAGAATGAAGAAGTTGAAGAAGACGAAGAAGAAGTTCTTCGAGATTACTGATAGCTCAACATCGCCCTGTGAGATCATCCCTTGCTTGTTGGCAAGCCCTAAAGAGTGTTAACATGGCAGACATTGACTGTTGACGGCTGGCACACTTACAATCGTACAAAAAAGGTACAAGTACGTTGATCAGAGAGACTGCCAACGTAGGGAGTTGATTGTTGAAAAGAACCTCGAGGTTGGGGTGCTCGTGCAGCAGATTTGCCAGACCGGGTAGTACCTCTTGAATGGAGCACGTGTTCAAAGCACCGGCGATAGGTACGAACAGGACTGTCCAGAAGATGCTCAAGATACCAATAGCGATTGTAATCGACCAAGATCGAAACATTCTTTGGCCGCGAGACAAATATGTGTTGGACCAAACTACGTCTTGTGGTGCCGGACTTGTGTGGGCCAAAAGCTGTAGTGGTGAAGGGTCGAGGACAGCCTGGATGGCCATTTGCGCACTTGCAACGCTGTCCATAGTCACAAACGCCAACGGAGTCGGTTCGAATTCTTTCTTGCGCAGCGCACGAATCTCGTCGTCGAGCCTGCGCAATTTCTCTTCGTAGTAGTCAATGGCATCTACTCTCTTATATCTCAGCTTGAAACGGCCGTACCAGATCTTCGCTGTCGGGCGCTGCTGCGCATAAGGGCTGATGTGGCCAGGGTCTCGTTCTGCGTCACTCAGAAAGCGACTTGTCTCGCTCTCCTCATTGCCGCTGCTCTCAGCATGTTGTGGCGGATGTGGCTGGACGACTGGGAGGGTTTCCAAGCTTCGTTCTACACTTCGACTTCCAAGATGGACAGTCCAGGCTTCTTCCAACTTCCGCAAGACAGTTTGTCTTTCGACGACCTTGTTGTCGAGCTCTTTCCAGTTCCTGCAAAGGGTCACACTTTCGACTTTCCCGATGCCGAGATCCATAATGAAGTCCTTAATCTTGTCCTCAGACCGTAGGTCGACAGGGATACCAGATAATCTGATGGTCCGGTCGGTGATGGTCGTCTGGCTTCCCAGATACTCTTGCCGGACATCGATGATCCTCCTCGTTTCCGAAACGATCAGGTACATTATGAGGGCGGTGAAGAGGTACACGAATACAAGATACATCCACAGATAGTCGGTGTATTGTTCGTAGCCGGAGGCAAATGTCGAAAGTGTACTTCGTATTTCAATGCGCTCAGGACTGGGCTTCTTGTCAATCGAAGACTTCTTTCCCTCCTTGTCCTGGTGTGTGTCGTGGACTGGCTTGATGACGGCTAGCGCAAAGAACAGCGTGACAAGCAGGAACTTGATAGCCATCTTGAAGAAGGCGAGGTATACGTAGGCGTCGAGACCGGCTGAGGCGAGCACCTGCTCGTCGGTGATCCTCCATAACGGTAAAACCCAGCCGAAAAAGCTATCGGGAAGGTCGGGCAGCGATGTCGCGAGGTCGTTCTGCTTCTTGCGTGCAGAGTAGAGGCCTTTCCATCGTGGGCGGAGGAACTAATACAACCAGTCAGCAGGTAGGTCGGAAGACAAAACTGCGAGTACGCACGCAAAAGGCCAGGAAAGCCACTAGGCCGAGCGCGGCGGAGAGGGAGACTTGGAGGTGGAAAGCGCGCTGCGGCCGGTGCGTGCCGTAAGGGTCGTTGGGGTCGCTGGTGCCATTCCCGCAAGTACCGTTGCCTTTGATCATTGCCAGGTACTCTCGTGAGTCGCCATAAACAAAATCGACGTTGAGGGTCGTTGTTAATAGGAGGATGGATGGTGGTGTTGGCGATGTCATGATGCGCACGCTAGCCGCCCAAGCCACGCGACTCATACAAGCTTCACCCCGGTCCGTTACCCGCCTCGTTTTCTGGAGACTTCCTCACCGCATATCATTCACCGCATGCATATAACAGCTGCTATTCGCTACTGTGGACACAATTTCGTCTCGTGATCATATGCTATGTACTGTGAATGAGTACAAAGAATTCGACGGCGGTACTGACTAGGTACAGTTCATTGGACAGATGACGTGTCACAGAGCGGATACCTGCAAATACTTCCCATCCGGCCATGGGCAGGTTTGACTAGCAAAACAAAGGTCGTAAGAGCACTGGACAAGATGATACATGACTGGGAGGACTACAGCTGTAGTTGCAGATTGCTCGAATGCACCTGCTACAGCATCTTTTGAAGCCCAAACTGACTGCTGTATGCGATGACGCAGGCTGGCTGTTCTTTTCCATTTCCTTCCCAAGAAGATACTGTTCATTCGTGCACTTTGTACGAAGATCCTCGCCATGGTTATTGCTACCACAGCACTCGCTCAAAACGAAAGCAGACCTCAAGACCGGTCATTTGATGCAGCGAAGTGGTTCCCACAACGGAGGCTGTCTAGAAGCACCCCGAGAAGTGTCATTTGGAGTCATTCGACTTGGAAATTGGTATGTGCTCAATGGTAGCGGAAGCAGTCTGACCAGGACTGCAAACCACGTTCCTTCCAAGGTTTCAAGGTTGGATATCTCAATGTGAGGAGTCTATTCCTCTTACGGTTGGACCTCGGGAGACGCGTGAACACGTGCCTTATCGATAAGCACCAACGGTGATCGCGAAACTTCGCTGTCGGTACTCTCTCCGGTTCCGCAGGCGTCACTGGTTTCAAGTGGAGAGAGAGGGTTTATATGGACGCGCGCTCGCTACCATCTTTCTCGTACCCACCATTATTTCTTCTTTTTGCAAAAGCACCTTCACACTACACTACCAACTACATCTACCATGCCTTACCACGGCCGGGCACCGCAGAAGAGCCATACCCAGGGCTACCGCAGCTCGCCCTATGGCGCGTCACCAAGGAACAACGCCGGGCGGGGTAAAGGCCCCGGGTCTTTCGACGTACAACGCGAATACATCAACGAGCATTCTCCAGACGCGGAGTCCGCGCGCAGGAACCCTCTGCACAGTTACTTCATTCAAACCGGGAAGCACAGGGGGAACACACTAGCGCACATCAGTCGCTTCGACGAACAGTACCTTGGATGGATATCCAGCGAGTGCTGCAGAAACCTACCACGCGATCACATTATCCGGAGAGCCATCGACCAGTGGAACGCAGAACGCAGAGCTAGTGGAGCGTTGCCTCCTGTTTCCAGTGCTCCATCGCGATTCAAGAGTGGCAAGTACCATCTCTACATGCAAGAGAAGTACCTCAGGAAGTGGTGGAAGGTCACGGCTCAGGAACTCGTCGACGCTGGTGTCGACTACAAGGTTAACGAAAAGTCAAAGACACAAGCGAAGAAGTTCTCGCCGTACCAGGTCTACGAATATGTCAAGAAACATAATAAGCTTGACAGGGAAGAGCTTGAAGCTGTGGTTGAGGACGAGAAAGACCGCATAAACAGGGCAAGGGCGACGTACAAGAGTTACCAGAATGGTGATTTCGCCGGCGGCGGCATTGATTATGACGACTGCCCCTGGTGGTGATATCATGTATTACAGGTAAGCGGCGTGCCCTCCAACAAACGGGAGCCAAATTGACTGAAATGCAGGAAACAACATGTGGGAGATGGTTCTTGCCAAGATGGCTGATACCCGATGCAACAGGAGTTCTTCGCTTTCATCAGATAAACTTTGTAATACCAGATAATTTGGAAACTGCTTCTCTGCCGAAAAATGTGAAGGATCAATTCATTAGGTAGTAATAAAACGCCGTGTACCCTGGGTATCGAACTCCACAAACCGCTAAAAGTCGCTCAACAAAGATCCGGCTGGGGCACGCCGAACAACCACACCATGCCCCAAAGTCGTACGCTTCTCTCGTCCATCCGTGTCATAAGTGCATGGTCAGTGGCCCGCTTGACCGCCTCGCGCTCGGAGAACAGGCTCAGAAAAGGATGAGGTCGCGCAGGTACAGGGACTCTGTCATCCACCTTGGTCTCCGCTAAAGGGTGTTCTGAAATGGAACGTTGACGAAGTTCATTGGCACTCATGTGTGGTGCATCGGCAAGTGTCCACCAAAAGAGCCTGCTCAAGGGTGTCTGACCTTCGTACAAGGCTGCATTGAAGTCGTCTTCATCGGCAACAGAAGACTGAATAAACTTCAGGTATGTTTGCAAAGCTCGTAGCACATCGTTTGCGCGGCAATCCCCTAGCTGGTCGTTGTCTTTCCAGATACGCGACGAGTGGTAGGGGTGGGATACTTCTCGTATGTTGCCCAAGTCGCCGATTGCCCAGTGGGACTCGTCTTGAACAAAGATGTTCGCCGGCTTGATATCATCGTGACAGTATCCTGCACGGTGCAAAGTTCCCAGGTTCTCAAGTAATTGGTTGAAGGCTGGCCGATAGCGTCCGTCGACCTGACTATAAGCCATAGGCGTTGCTTCCGACGACAGGTTGTTGGCAAGTGAACGAAGATTGCCGCCTTTGAGCAGAGGAGTGACGAGGTGCCATTCGGCCGGTTCGCCAGGCGTTGTAGAAGCCATGAAATGTGCTCTCACGGGAAGGAAGCCGTTCTTCGTCGCGTTCGCTTCGTCGGCAGCGGCACCACCAAATTGTAGTGATGCGGGTATTTCCGTTGGCCATTTGGTCGCATCTGGCGCGCAATTTCGGAATGGACTCCGCCCTGGTGTGAACGTCTTGATAACCGAGTCTCCATAGGCGAACACCTTGCCCTCCCAGCCCTCGCCAAGCACTTTCCAAGACGCCCGGTTTGCTATTAGCTCTTCTTCCAACTTCGAACTTTCGTCATAGGGTTGCCAAGATCGAGCTTGTAGGTCTCCTTCGTTGTGAGAGCTGAAGTCGGTCGCAGAGTACTTTTCTGAGAGTGCTTGTCGACTAGTGAGGTACAGATGTTGTTGCTGGAATAGGGCAAGTATGAAGAATACAACAGCGACCCGGTAGCGCAGATAGTATAGAGTCCGCGCGCTGTGTGGGACTGTGTTTAGGAGAAGGCGACCCATGGGTGCTGGTATAAGTCTCCGACAGAGAGATGAGAAGGAGAAGGAGAATGGCGCTCACTAAGCTTTGGGACTCATACCAAGAGAGTGCGCCTGCCGTGACTCTTGTAGAGCCGCAAGTGGCATCCCTCCAAGATTCATGGAAAGTGCTACGCGCCAACACATTGGAACGGTGAGCGAGTGCAATGCAACGACTCAAGCTCCGAGTGGCTCTCGCGGAGCCAAACGGCATCTCGGAACCAGCTGCCAGGCGCAAAGCTCTATTCTTGTTCTCCCTAGTGCGCCTCTATGACGTTCAACTCCAAAGTCTTGGCCTATGGATGGCCAAGATGTGGCTTTTGAAGTGAGGAAACAGGAAGTCGGGTAATATCATTCGGATGTCGGCTAGCAAAGTTAATCTTGAAGTCCCCAAGCTGTGGCGCTACAACGCAGTGACTTCTCGCATAGTCTTCATTGGCTAGCCGTGATGACAGGAACGGCTGTGTCCAGTAGTGTCCATGTGGGTCGATAGGCACATAACCTGGGCTTAACTCCGATATTGGATGTATGCAACGAGATGTTGTTCTCTGCACTACCATAGCCACGCCCCGGTCGTGCTCTAAGCCGCACAGCCGCAATCCTACAACTCTACCGTCTCTAACTCATTATTGGTGAATGCGAAAGAATCCAAGCTCACGCGACTGGGCAAGTAGGAGCCTAGAGCAAGTTACTAGTGTTGTTGGTAAAAAGGTGGGGTGACGTCAAGGATGCGCTGTCTCCAGCCAGGTAGCGTCAGGCACGAGGTTAGCGTGGCGCATGGATCAACAGATCTCTATCACCACTGAACCGGCTTCCAGGCTTTGCCGTGACATCCTCAATCCTTGCATCCTCCCGCACCATGAGTTCCGAAACCCAGTTTGCTGAAAACAGGACCCGCTTGGTCTCCCACTTTGATGGCTACAGGTAAGGAGCGCCACGTGCCGCCACTTCCGTAGCCACAACTAACGGTTCCAGCACCCGGGATGCACAGAGCGACGGGTGGGCCAAACTGTGGGAACAGAAGGAACAGGATCTGTGGGATCGGGGCCAAGCTTCGCCTGCTCTGACTACGTTCCTTGAAGAACATCCCTACCGTGAGACGCTGTTCCGAGACCAGAGTCAACGGCAGTTGAAGGCATTTGTGCCTGTAGGTGTCTCGTGACGAACGTATTCAACAGGAACTCATCACGCATTAGGGCTGCGGTAAGGGGCATGACGTGGCGCTATTAGCACGTCATGGCTTCAGGACATGGGGTCTAGAAATTTCCCAAGGAGCCGTGGATGCCGCAAACGAAAACGTCAAATCTCACCTAGATCCTTCAGCTGGCCATGTCGCTGACGTCGTGCTCGGCGACTTCTTCCAAAAGGGATTCGAGGCTCATTTCGGACCCGACTTCAAGGGTTTCGATCTAATCTATGACTATACAGTACGTTCGGCATGCAAAGAGTCCCGGCCGACATTCTCATAACGAGTGCTAATAACGTCGATCTAGTTCCTGTGTGCCCTGCTTCCTGAGATGCGAAGAGATTGGGCCGATCGCATGAAGAGCCTTTTGTCGCCAACCGGTGTTCTCGTGTGCCTCGAATTTCCAATGTGGAAGCCTCTGAAAGCTCAAGGTCCGCCATGGGGTCTGAACGGTGTACACTGGAACCTCCTAGCCGATGGCGCTGATGGCCTGTTCGACGACTCCGGCAATCTTCTTGGAACAGGAAAGGAGCAGGGCTCGTTCGAAAGGGTTGTGTATTGGAAGCCCCCGGTCTCTTTCAAACAAAGTCGCGGCGACGACATGATTAGCGTCTGGAAGTTGAAGCAATAGACGGCGAGGAAACTCAGACATGTATCGATGCTCTATCCGCATCGTCTGCGACAATTTGAGAGATCACGGAGAACTTCATTTGGTAAACGATGGTAGCACAATGACTGATCGGGGTTCGTTCGCATTGTATAAACGCTAAATTGTAACAGCGTACTGGACAACGATCACCTCACATCCCGTCAGTCAGCATAGCCTCAATCAACTGCACATGCCGGTTCGCATTCGTCTCGCTCCACTCGGTCTCGTAGTTCAGACCTGAAATATCGACATGGCAAGTCAGTCTATGTTTCACGTCCAGTTGGCACATCGAGTTTTATCATACCGTATGGCCAGAAGTGTCCACCACCGCAAGTAATCTTCGCATTTGCTCCATCAAAGCTCTTGATCAGCGGTAATGCCGTGCGCCAATCGCCCGCAGCACACTTTCTGTCAAAAGCCGCTGTCTGGCCAACTCCCAGCGTGTGGCTTATCTCATGCATCGCAGTCCTTTCCGTCATGTAAGCGCGGTTCGAGCCGAATCGTAGATCACCGTTGTAGTTCGCCTCAGCAGTAGGAACACCCGGGGCGTAGGCCACACGAATCGTCTTGTTTGCGTCGGAGTACTTCTCGTAGCGAGCGACAGCCTTTGTCATTGCAGCTTCGATCTTGGTGTATGCGTCTCTTTGGTCGGCGGTGGGGTTGGACGCTTTTGCCAGGGACCAGGTCAGGCGTGCGGAGGCGGTGCAGGCATACGCCGCGACGAGGAGAATAGAGAACTGCATGATCGTGGGTGTAGTTACTTGGGTTGGATCAAGAGCTGTGGTTGTCGGCGCTGTTCAGGGCTGCTGCGGCATGCCCAATGATATACCATGTGTTCTTTCATGGTAAATCTCCACCGCTGATTACCACGCACGCCTTTGCTGCTGTAGTGGCTGCAATTAAGGACGGTCGTTCGGCCTCATTGGGTAGGTGGGTTGATAAGCTAGGATATTGTCCCACGCATAGGAGAGCATCGTTCAATCCTTCCCACTCGCGATGATTCGTATCCAGCCAGATATGCTACCTTCCTCTGGCGGCTGGGTCACGTTTAATGTACATTGTCTTGGTGTTGCGGCGTACAAGGGCTGAAACGTTCAAGCGTCGGAGAATTGATTGCATGTAGATAATGTCCCCGCACTCCGGAAGATTTCCACATCGGCAATGAGTGCGCCTCCCGCCTCCCACACAGCCGCCGTTGAGTGCCGATTTCTAGTCGAATGTCTTCCTGCCGCTACCTTCTCTCTACTAGCGGCTGAAATCCTATCATATATACCACTTACGTCTGATTGTATCAGGTAACCTCGACGCACTACAGCTACCATACTGCACATGAATACCAAAGACATTCAATACTTGATGCAAAGGTGCTCGCTAAATATGTCCTCGGCTGTCAGAGACCTCTTTCCCTTGTTTCAGACAATCTGGCTGCACAAAGTAGAGCTTTCCTCAACGTGAACTGCGTGTTAATATGTAGAAGCCAGTCTCGTTCCGAACTGATTGTTGCCTCAATTGCTCTGAGGTGTATTCGTTGGCGAATATAGGCGGTGATAGGAGAGACTCAACCAAAACGCTTGATGGAAACGATATGTAGAGCCGACACAGATTTGATGCGAGGCGTAGGAAACCCAGACTTGTCCGAGTTCGGCAGACGCGTTGTCCGACCCACGCGGCTAATCAGGATGCATGGGAGTGGGACCAAACTCTGGAAAACTGACTTTTCTTCTGTCTAGACAATGACCAGGCGGCATTTCACAACTGATGACTTGGTTTTGTAAATTATAAATGGTGAATTTCCTCAAATTTCCATCAAGCAGTCCAGTCCTCTGGTCTCCGCCTCCGCATCGGTGGTTTAGTGGTAAAATTAGCCGTTGCCATCTCTCACAGGACAGTTTCGGCTAGCCCCGGGTTCGATTCCCGGCCGATGCATTACTTTCTTTTTGCATCATGACGCTTTTTTTTTGGCGTTGCCGATGCTGGAGTCGATGTGGTGGTGGTGGACGACTTTTGGAAGAAGCGGTCCGGGCTCGTTCTAAAGTCAGCAAACCTTCTTTTCGCCTCACTGCGCCACATGCACCGCCACGCGCCCACCTCGCGTTTGAGACCCGCCATCTCTTTTCAGCTACGCGCCCAGCTCGCGGCGATGGCTCATAATGCGTTGGCACACCGCGTGCGCAGCGTTGGTCTCGACAATCGAGATTCACTGGCCGGCGCCGCTCCTCAAGTAACTTTCGCTTCACGTGGCGGTGAGGCTGTGAACGGGCGCGAGATTCACACCAGTCTGGGCTTTGTATCTGCAATTTGGCTTTGACTTTAGTCCTACTGTCTGCCCAGCAATCACGGATCGCCCTCCTACAACTACACCAACATGTTCACGGGAACGACACCAGAATCGCTCATTCCGCGCTCGGATTCGCGCAACCCGGCTACAACATGCAAAGGCATTACTAAATCGGGACGACCCTGCAGACGTCCTATTGATGCGAAAGCATCTAATGATGAGGGTGTTATCGCTGTAGTATCCGTTGTTAGCGACGACAGCGACGATGACGAGATTGGCGCCGCCGCCTACTTCTGCTGGCAACACAAAGACCAAGCCGAGCAATTGGCCGCGCAAGCATCGAGCGGTCCGGCGACTCAGCTTTACCCGTTGAAAGAGAGGAACAGTATCGACACGCTCGTGGAACGACTGGGTGTCCTTGATTTTGGAGAACCGGAGGAAGTCGCGCCCAAGAAGAATGGAAGGAGGAGAACATCTGGATCTCGTCCGCCGCGGCGCATCAATCGACCAGCTACCTGGGACAACGTAGAAGGGCCGTTGATGTCTGTACCGAGCGATGTCATGGCAGCAAGAAAGCGCCGAGACCATCGACCGCCGAAGCCACCGCCACAGAGGAAAAAGAAGAGTTTTTGGGCTTCATTGTGCTGTGGGTCTGCGGATGACGAGGAATATACAGAGGTCGTGCGACACAAGAGAAGGACAGATGAAAAGCCAGTATCGGAGGACGATGCACAAGAGACTCCCATGCAGCAGGTACCACAGCAACCGCCTCGAGTACGACAAGATCATCGAAGGCCGAGCGGACAGACCTCGAGACCTTCATCTTCCTCGCGACCACCTCCCACATCGCGACCACCAAGTGATCAACCTGCCCGCAAGCCACTAGGAGAAAAGCCCGCTCGACCTGTCAATCGGACAACTCGCGAAGAGTCAGAAACAGCCAAGCTACTCCGCTACATCCCGAACACAGTACCACCACAACTCGCGTCGACCCTGCTCGCCCAACTCTCAAAGCCCATTTCACCCCACGACGAAGAAGGCTACATCTACATCTTCTGGCTCACCCCCGAAGCCGCCGGCCCTGCACCATCCTCCGCTGCGTCGACGCTTCTCTCACCACCATCACGTACAGATCAAAGTAGGCGAACTTCAGATGTCATGCGCCAATTCTCCGTCAAAGGCGGACAGCCCAACACCACCCGCTCAAGATCCGGATCCGCAAACTCCCCACCAGAAAAAGATACTATCCTCCTCAAAATCGGGCGCGCAAACAACGTCCACCGCCGTATGAACGAATGGACTCGCCAGTGCGGATACAGTCTATCCCTCGTACGGTACTATCCCTACGTTTCTTCTTCCACGCCCTCTCCTCAGCCCTCGCCCGCACAGTCACGGCGGCAATCAGGTGCGAATGCTGGGGCTGCCTCTGATGGCGTGAGGAAAGTGCCGCATGCGCATCGTGTGGAGCGCCTGATTCATCTCGAGCTTGCGGATCAGCGTGTCATCAAGCAGTGCGATGCTTGTGGTAAGTCGCATAAAGAGTGGTTTGAAGTCGAGGCTACGAAGGAGGGGGTGAAGAAGGTGGATGAGGTTGTGAAGCGGTGGGTTGAGTGGGCTGAGAATAACAATGAAGGATGAGCTGGATATTGCTAGAGAGTTGGGACGCTGAATAACGATTACAGAGCCCAGTTAGACGTAAATTATTAGATTACCAAGAAGTATAAGTAGTAAAGCAGCTTGATTGCACGTGGGTGTGTCCCAGACGCTTCCTCGAGAACAACATTGGCCAGAATTGACATCACCAACAATACTGTGTAATTATGTAGAATGAGGAAATTTCATTGGGGAATTGGGTATCTTGTGTAGCTATCGCAGCAATCAAACAATCAGGAGCACCAGAGGCTCGTCTTCTTCGCTAAACTTCCCGATATCCGCGGGTTCAGAATGCGACACAGTTATGGGGGTTGCCCGACATAGCGGACACTGTACAACGGAGCTTTTGGCAGTGGTAGTGGTGGCGAGGGATAAGGGGGTGAAGCGCGGTCGGTCTTTCAGGTGTGCGAATCCATAACTTTTCCATCCTTTTCGTCGCATTCAGTGGCGATTGGTGTCCCCCAGCGGTGTTGAACCTCCTCTTACTCGTAACATCGTCCATGGGTGTATATACAGTGGGTTTATTACTGCACTCGGTGCCGTGGTATTGGTATCAGAAAAGGCCGATGCGTGGCCGCCAGTCGTTCTCGTTGACAGACTTTGGGTTGACGACGATCTGGTAAGGGAAGGGGTTGGCGTCGGTGGTTGTGATGGGTGGGATGTGGTCTTTTTCTCGGTTCACAATGGCGATGATCTTATGCGCTGCCTTTTCCAGAGACTTGGTCATGGCACGGCGGACCTTGAGTACATCTGACACTATGTTAGTGGCGTGCGTTGCAACAAGCGGAGAGACATACCAGTTTCTGTGCGTGGCTGGGCAAGGGTAACGTCCAGCGTCCACTGCTCCCAGCAAACGTCCTCGTCCGCCTTGCTGAAGAAGTACGATGTCTTCTTTCGCTTCTTCTCAAAGAACTGCACGACAATCTGCCCCCTTCCTCGCGGCTGGTGCGTGCTGTCTATCGCCCGAACTAGCGCAAACGTCTTCTGTTCGATAAGTGTCTCGAGATCGACATCGTCAATGGCGGGAAGGGTCAGGTCGAGGAGGTCGCGGGTCAAAGGAGAGATGGACGTAAAGTAGCGGTGGAAGAATATCGTGTGCAGTATCGCTGGAGCCAGGTCAACTATGGTCTACGGGGTATTCGGAGCGGGGAGACGTGTAGTGGGGGAGAAAGTTGCGCCGATCTTCACGCCAGAGACACGGTGGAGGAGAAGAGACTCACCCTTGACGACATCCTTCACGCACGCCGCGTCGGCAAAGATCTCGAGGTTGTACTCTGGCCGCCTCCTGGGTTCCATGCTGGCATCAACAGTCCGAAAGCCCGAAGCGCGTGCTGAAGACCGGGTAATGCGCCGCGCGGCGTTCTGGGGCGAGCGTGTCGCAACGAGGCGCTCAAAGGCTGTTGCCGTCGGCGGTGCTGGCGTCGCAGTAGCAGTCTCGTGGCGGTAGGCGGGGCTTTGCTGGCGGGTTCGTCGTGGGTGCAAGAAGTACGGAGCTGAAGATTTGGGGTTGTGCGGGGCAGGAGCGGACGAACACGACGACGGAAACTGAGAAGGAGCGGCCGGCATGCGTGAGATCATCAAAGAAGCACAATCCTGGCTGGGCACCATTTTCGCCTAACCCACGCCTATCAGCGCCTGTTGACTGCATAGCCCATGGAGCCCTACAGCTATTTGTAGCCCGTCTCAGCCACAGCCCAACATGACACCCTCTGAGACACGTTGTCAAGATTCGCACATGAAAGTGTCATCTGCCTTGGCCGTCTGAATCACCACCTCGTCACGTCTGACAGACCACCGCGGCGTGACTACCACGGGGAGGCAGCAAGTATCCGCTTACGAACGGGCCGCGAACATCCCTCAGGTTCCAGGTTCCAGGGGCGCTAGCATAGTCGGCAAGGCTGCTTGACATAATCGTGCATGACCAAATCTAGTCGTCGAAGCGAAGAAATGTCTCGCATGCATATAGCCTGGACCACCAGTTTGCATGCTGCGTGTTGTGGTAGTGTGCACACATGCATGCGACGGGGTTGCCAGTGGAGAAGACGAGAGCGTGCACCTGGTGTACGATGCTTCCAAGCGTCCAAGCCCCGGTGTGTCAGGCACGATCACATGTCAATGCGATTGCCCAGAATGCATGGTTGTGGCTTCCTGCCGCCTTGTCGACAGTATGGCTACCTCCAGTGAATGACAGGATCAAACGCAAGTAGCAAAGGCTAGAAATGCAATAAGTCACTATGAGCCCACGGCTTGCGGAAAGAATCCGAGTCCTCGACCCTTCGGAAATAAGCTTTAAGGTTGAGCCTCAACCATCGCGCCAAGCCCAAGTCGCGCAAGTCGCGTCACCCTCCTGCCCGACCAACAACCCAACGAACAGAACATGGTCGGCACAAAGCGCAGACGCGACGAAGACGATGTCGACGAGGGCACACCGCAGAAATCACGCGCACGATTCGCTGAAGAGGCTCACGATGAGCTAGAACCCCTCGAAGCGCAGACACCATCCAGAAAGGGGAGGACACAACATCTGGCCGAGCATGGGACGCCCCGATCCATCTTGAAAAAGACTGGTCTGGTAAACGGCATCATCGCGACGCCCAAGTCTGCCCGGAAGCTGGTCTTTGAGACACCTACCAAATCCGCAAAACGAGACTCTCCGAATGGCACGCCCACCATCGTTCGCAACGCCGATCGCAGCGCGCGCAGAAAGAGCAATCGCCATATACTGGAACGCACACTGAATGGCGACGAAAGCGACGAAGATGCGCTGGATGAGGAGGAGGACCTCGCCGAACACATCTTAGGGGAAGACACAGAGGACGCGGAGCAGGCCGAGGAGGGAGTGGTACAAGACGAGATACCTGTACCAGAGACACCCTCGAAGCGTGGGAGAGGCCGACCTAAGGGGTCAGGAAAAGTAGGGCGGCCGCGAAAGCAGCGCTCGCCGACACCTCCGACTGAGCTGCCACCGCACGAGGAGTACTTCTGGCAGAATCGCCCAGGCGGCACCAAAACCTCCAACAACACTCTCTCTGCGCAGAGCCTGTTGAATCACGATGAATACTTCTCAGCAATGCAAACGTACGAGGACCGCCACCAGTCTGAACGAGAGTTCTTGCTTGAATTGCATGGCCGAGCATACGATCAATGGATCTTTGAGCTGGAGGAAGGTTTCAACATATGCCTCTATGGGTACGGATCGAAGCGCATCATCACCGAACGATTCACCGCACGCCTCTATCAGTCTCTCCTAGACGCTGCGCCGTACAAAGGGACAAAGAAGTCACCGAAGATTGTGGTTATCAACGGATACACAGCTGGCACAACCGTAAAAGACTTGCTGTTGACTTTGGCATCGGCAGTCATACCAGCCGGACCAAAGTTGCCCAATCAGCCCGCTCTGCTACTCGATTTCATCATCGAACACCTCACCAGCAACCCGCCGCCGCATCCAGTACCCGTCATTCTGAATTCCATCGACTCGCCCTACCTTCGAAAGTCTTCAGTACCTTCCATGCTCGCCCGCCTAGCTGCACAGCCATCAATCAACCTTGTGTGTACAGCGGATACACCGAACTTTCCTCTTCTGTGGGATGTTGGCATGAAGACACAATACAAATTCCTCTTCCACGACGCAACAACCTTTGCGCCCTACGACGCGGAGATAGACGCGGTAGAGACTGTGAATGAGCTTCTCGGACGCAGCGGTAGACGAGTAGGCGGAAGAGATGGTGTCGGCTTCGTCTTACGCTCTCTACCGGAGCAAGCTCGAGAACTGTTCCGCATTCTCGTCATGGAACAGCTAGCTCTCTCACTCATGGAAGGGGGTGATATGGATGAAGAAGACGAGGTTACTGCTACGCCGAGGTCGAAGAAGGTCGCACAAGTCAAGAACATTCTGCCAGAGTCTACCCAGGGCGTTGAGTACCGTGTGCTGTATCACAAGGCTGTCGAGGCCTTCGTTTGCACAAGTGAGGTCAGTTTCAGGACGCTACTCAAGGAGTTCCACGACCATCAGATGATAGAGAGTAAGAAGGATGGTATGGGTACGGAGAGACTGTGGGTACCTTTCAGACAGGAAGAGCTGGAGGGCCTGGCAGAGGATCTCGCTGGAGAGGCATTTTGATTTGCGCACCCCGTTCAACGAGGAATTTGAACACCTACACTACCCATCTACGAAGAGTGAGGGAGGTAAACGATCCGGGGGTCTACATTGCGTCAGAAGCTTGTCAACTTTCGTTTTGACACCAATGTAGACTGCAGAGCGTTTCATCTGTTCCTGGGATGTGGTGGGCGTATATCCTTAATTACATTGTACAACACGTTTCCATAATATTGCGATGCCATTCTTCTCCCTCCCAGCGACCTTGATGGGCTCAAGACAGGAACAAGGTTGAAGCGAAAAGAGCGAGGTCGTTTCACAGAGCAGAAGCTTGGCAAAGACAAAAAAAAGTGTTGGTGGTCACTACGAAGTTTGAACCCGCGACCGCGCCCCTGTCGTCCTGCGGATCTTTCTCCCACATCGTAAGATTAACTTTGACATAGTTTTCTGGCAAAAGGCAAAAAGAAAAGACTGTGAATGGTCACTACGAGGGTCGAACTCGCGACCTTGGCGTTATTAGCACCACGCTCTAACCAACTGAGCTAAGCGACCGTGTTATCGGATGATTGATGGAAGGTTCGAGAAACGCAGCGCTTATAATTGCGGTAAAATCAGTGGTATCGGCAGAAATCAACAGAGCAGTTGCTAGACGCGGCGTCGAAGCGATTCCGCAGCTTCCACGTTGAAAATCAAAATTCACCAAGCATTTTGGTTGGCCCCACCTATGTGATAAGAGCAAGAACAAGAGCAAGAGCGCATTGCGACTTCTCGATACTCATAAAAAAGGAATGTCGTATGTGAACACAGCTAATGCGCTACACAACTTGTTGCGGCAATAAGGCTCTTGGTTGTAGCTCCTTTGCTGTATTTCTGAGGGGAGAAGTAAGCGCACCTGTGAAGACACCACTTGCGGGGCCTCATACAAGGAAGACACTGTCGAGATGAACAGGTGCCTGCAATCTACATGAACCTCAAAACAGAGATTCACTTAAAGCTGGAGGCAATGTAGACTTCCAGGTCATCGAACTTTAGCGATTGTCCGGTTTCTTCCTTGACTATGGTGGCAGGATGTTTGGAAGCCACGGGATGCGGGTATGAGCATTCTCTCTTTACCTTGTCACATCTATGTTTACCTGCGAGAATTCATAAGCGATAGACAAGACGACAAGCACTTCAATATATAGCTACTTTGTCACCTACCTCTCGCAACTATCATGACCACCGTGACTCAACGAGACATGTATCTTATCTCGCGAAGTACTTGATTAATGTGAAGATACTTCATCTACCACGAAAGCAAATTTCGCTCTTCCAACACAAATATACAAAGACACCGCAGCGTCTCCACAACCAACAAGCCGCTCAAAATGAATCCAGACTTCCAAGTGCCATTTCCTCGTGGACTCCAGACTGCACTAGCGGCTGGTGTGCATACCGAGCATGAGCATGTGGCGCTGCCTAGATGGGTCACCAGGACTCCTCGTTGCCACTCCCACAAGCCGACCCTATTCATCCAAGTCATGCGCTGTAAGCCTTGCAGTGGTGCCATTTTGAGAACTCGATCGCCCGAATAGAATTGCGATGCGATCCATCTGTCAAGGCAAGGTCTGCGCTCAGTAGCGCCCACGGCCAAAAGCGTGTTTTCGGGTCAGCCACCTAGAATTATGGTCGGGTATTCCGCTTGTGGGTATGTCCATTCGAAGTCGACAGAGGCTGCTGTAATGAGGTCACCATGAGTAGGCGATCGTGTTGCGGTCGAGGATTCTTCGTTGTTTGCTTTGCTTGAGGCTCTGACCGCACTACAATACCAGAACAACCCGCAGTCATCTCCACATGACGTCCTCATGAGCAAAGCTGCGGTTGAATGGCTGGTACGCTGGTAGACAGATTACCGGGAAATAGTTCCCTCTATCGTGGCCTGGATCAGCATGCGGAGCCCGCCCCGGCGTTAGCGCGCCACCTTCCCGTGGCACATCCCAGCTGTGATCACGATCCGTCGCTCTTTTGAGATGACTATGATGCTGTGTCAGCCACCTTTTTACTGCTTTAGGTTCGACGTTGACCTAAGTCCAGATCTTACCGGTAAATCTTCAGCATAGCTGAGGTAGTTCGAGATCCAGGCGTGTGGCCGTCGCGTCAACGGCTGAAGCATGACGACACTTCGCTTTGGCCGTCTGAGTAGCCGTTAGCTGTAGTATCACCAAACGACTACTTGGGTCGTAATGTGGACTTGTATTCTCATCGACAAGTAGATTGCGTCTCCTCTTCTTGACTTTCCCATATTTCTTCTCTTCGGCGTGGTAGAAGTCTTGCTTTCGTTTCTGGACTTTTACCTTTCCTTCTTCTCTGGCTCAGGAGCCATATTATCGCCATGAATATCAACGTAGGTAGAACCCAATGGCAGCATTGTCATGTGGGACAATGCTAATACTTTCGTGACAGGAACCCGTCCAGGGCAAAGCCTTTGCACTACCCTTCACGAAGGCTGCAGACCCTAATGCCAACCTCACCGATTCAGAGATGCGTCTGCCGTTATTGAGCCGCGTGCCCGACAATATTCGTAACCACTTCATCGCCATGTGCGGAGAATTTGTCGGCACTGTCCTGTTTCTATACTTTGCTCTGTCCGGTGCACAAGTCGCAAACAGTATACCGTCGTCGGGAGGCCAGACGGTAGCGGAGGCTGGCAGCAATCCCCAACAGCTGCAGTATATTGCGCTTTGCTTTGGCTTCTCGCTTGCTGTGAACGCCTGGGTCTTCTTCAGGATCAGTGGAGGCTTGTTCAATCCGGCCGTGAGTAACTCCTCTCTCTTGCACTCTTACTCAACCAGTTTGCTGACGAAAATGTAGGTCACATTCGGCATGTGCTTGATCGGTGCTCTCCCCTGGGTACGCGGTGCTCTATTGTTCGTCACTCAGCTCCTTGGAGGCATGGCCGCGGCCGGTTTGGTCCAGTGCATGTTCCCGGGTGACCTAAACGTTCGAACAAAACTCGGTGGAGGTACCTCTATTGCGCAGGGTCTTTTCATTGAGATGTTCCTTACTGCCCAGTTGGTCTTCACCATCTTCATGCTGGCAGCTGAGAAGCACAAGGGAACCTTCATCGCGCCCGTGGGTATGTAATGGATAGCCTTTGGTTGACTCCTGTAATGGATACTAACGTCTTGAACAGGTATCGGTCTTGCTTTGTTCGTCACAGAGCTATCCGGAGTGTACTTCACGGGTGGTTCGCTAAACCCCGCACGTTCATTCGGCCCTGCCGTCGTCAACCTTGAGTTCACGCACTACCACTGGATTTATTGGCTAGGACCCATACTCGGATCTATTATCGCGGCCGGGTTCTACAAATTCATCAAGATCCTCGAATACGAGACTGCCAACCCAGGTCAGGATATGGACCACGCTGCCAAAATCGAGAAGAAGAAGAACTTGTTGCTTGCCGCCGGTATCAACGAGTACGACGCTCACCAGGTGGCTACAGAGCTTACAGAGAAGGCCGCTGTTGCCGATGCCGGTGGTCCGGATGGTGGAGTCGTTGCTAATGGCCAAGGTCAACGTGACCCACAGTACGTTCCTCATGTTGGCATGTACGGAACGCAATTCCGTTCGAACTCTGATATCAGCAACAAACGCGGATCTGGTAGCTCCGAATCAGGGGTTCTACCATCGCCGCAACGTCCGACTGCTGTGACTACAGGTAGTCAGGTGGGGAGGTTCAGCTACCTAGGTAGTCGCGGTGCCGTACCAGGCAACTCTGCCCAGATCAACGCTCTGAGAAGAGAGAGCAGACAGGACAGCCCTGCTATGACGACGAACGACGAGCTTTATGCTCCCCTGCAACACGGCGCCGACGTACCTCTTGGAGGTGCTGTCCTTGAGACTGAGCCTAGGCAACGAGTCAACAGGACGCCATCGAGCTTTGCATGATGATAAGATCATGGTGATGAGTAAATTAAGAAGCATGACTGGATACCCTCAAAGTAACATAGCGCGTTTTGCTGCAGTGATTTTGTTTAGCGTTCCCGTACACAATGAATCGATTCGTGGTCATCTCGACGTCAAATGCTTCGTGGTGATGTTTCTCTGACAAGGTGGCCGATACCTCGTAGCGCTCAAGACTGAATTACTTCCGATGTTACCGTTATGGATCACGGGTCTGGCAAAGCCATTCGTGCTCCATGGGTACGGACGCAAGAATTCGAAAACAAATTAATGTGATCAGGTCGAGGTTTGGGGCGCGCCTCGATGGAGCAGATGAGTGAGTTCGTGGGAGAGTGACCTTCAGCGTTGCTGAAGTCTGGCAAGCTGCACTGTAGCGATCGCGCTAGTACATAAGCGACCTAGCTCGGAATAAATCCCACCCCCACCCGTGACTTTCACATCCAGAGTCTGAGTCCCCAAGATTCGCCATCTGTAAACCGCAAACACCAAACAATAAAATCTGCCCACCATGGCGACTTTGACAGTGACAGAGACGCAGCATAAGAGGAGGCTGCCAAAGAATGTCAAATTGCCACCCGAGAATGAACGTTACATGCGTGCGTGCGCAGATATCGCCTCAGCGCTCATTCAGGACTATGAATCCCAGGCCGACGGTTCAAAACCTAAGAAGGATCTGAATCTGAACTCGCTACGAGGTCAGATCGCGAAGAAGCACTACCTCAAGAGCCAGCCTCCACTCACGGCGATTATCGCGGCTGTGCCTGAGCACTACAAGAAATATATCCTCCCGAAGCTCATCGCCAAGCCGATCCGTACGTTGCCCTCAATGATATTGCATAAGTATTGTGAGACTGATGTAATTTGTAGGCACTTCATCTGGTATTGCAGTAGTGGCGGTCATGTGCAAACCTCACCGGTGCCCACACATTGCCTACACTGGTAACATCTGTGTATACTGTCCAGGAGGTCCAGACTCCGACTTTGAGTACTCAACACAGTCCTACACAGGTTACGAGCCAACATCTATGCGCGCTATTCGAGCGCGATATGATCCTTACGAGCAGGCTCGTGGACGAGTCGACCAGATTAAGTCGCTCGGTCACAGTGTCGACAAAGTTGAGTACATCATTATGGGCGGTACATTCATGTCGCTACCAGAGTCATATCGGGACGAGTTCATCTCACAACTACACAACGCGCTTTCGGGATATCAAACCAAAGACGTTGACGAGGCTGTTGCCGCCGGGGAGATGAGTAACATAAAGTGCGTGGGTATCACCATCGAAACACGACCAGATTACTGTTTGGATCAACATCTGTCCTCCATGTTACGCTACGGATGTACGCGTCTCGAGATCGGTGTACAGTCCCTTTACGAAGATGTAGCGCGCGACACCAACCGAGGCCACACTGTCGCCGCCGTAGCGAAGACCTTCTGTCTCTCCAAAGACGCCGGATTCAAGGTGGTGTCGCACATGATGCCTGACCTGCCTAACGTTGGTATGGAGCGCGATCTCGATCAATTCGTAGAGTACTTCTCAAACCCAGACTTCCGCACCGATGGACTCAAGATCTATCCTACACTTGTCATCCGCGGCACAGGACTGTACGAACTCTGGCGGACAGGAAGATACAAGAACTACACCCCAAACGCTCTCATCGATATCGTTGCCCGCATCTTGGCCCTAGTACCGCCATGGACGCGAATCTACCGTGTGCAGCGCGATATCCCCATGCCGCTTGTCACATCCGGTGTTGAGAATGGTAACTTGCGAGAGTTGGCGCTGGCAAGGATGAAGGACTTCGGTACCTCGTGTCGCGATGTACGGACGCGCGAAGTTGGCATCAACGAAGTGAAGCACAAGATCCGCCCCGATCAGGTCGAATTGGTACGTCGTGACTACACGGCTAACGGCGGTTGGGAAACATTCCTTGCGTACGAAGACCCAAAACAGGACATCTTGATCGCCCTGCTTCGTCTACGACAATGTTCGAAAGAACACACTTTCCGGCCAGAGTTGACTGGCCAGCCCTCTTCGCTGGTACGCGAACTGCACGTCTACGGGTCTGCTGTCCCTATACATGCAAGGGACCCGAAGAGATTCCAGCATCAAGGTTATGGTACGCTTTTGATGGAGGAGGCAGAGCGGATAGCCAGGGAAGAGCATGGAAGCAGTAAGATCAGTGTTATCTCTGGTGTTGGTGTGCGGAGTTACTATGGCAAACTGGGTTACTGGCTTGACGGCCCATATATGAGCAAGACGCTCGAGCCGTTGTGGGAGAGGGACTGGTAGATGGGAAAGTCGTGGCTGGCGCGTTTTGGCGTTGGTGCATGTATCGGTCCTGGTGCTTCAATTGACATATGCAGGGCTCATGCACACGTACAGATAGCACATATTAAGCTAATCCAATGTCTTGCTACGGAAATGTATGAACCCGCCTGTGCCCGCTGAACGCCGTATGTCATATTACAATGTACAAGTGCCCCTGCCTTTCCTCCACAGGCGCAATGACGCATGCCTGTCCCGATGCCCTCGTCGCATCCAAAGATTCTTTAGATGATTTCTCGTCTCATCTTGCCGCTGAATCGTATTTCGCATCCTGTTCAAGATTATGACAGGCTTATCGCGCCGCGACGGCTTTCGCGCATGTGGAGGAAGGCCTGCAGGCCACAGAAGACAAAGAAGCCCTGGAAAGACGTTAGCAAACTGCGATGTTATCTTCCCCATTTCAACGTACAATGTATATGAAGACGGCGCCGAATACCGCGCCGGCAACTGCGCCACCATCCTCGGGGTCTTCATGTCCTCCCATTACGGTTCCGCTGTGTCCCTGCGAGTTGCGTGTTAGCATCAGTTCCGCCTTACAGTTCTCATAACCAGTCGCGACTGTGGATTCGAAGGTGTTCGTCCTTGTCGGGACCATGGGCACGAGGAAAACGTACTTTGAACAGAGCTCCGATCGTGGAGAGAATGACGATGGCAAAGAGCGACACGACGATGCTAGCACTCCGTTAGCTTCCTTGCTATTCCTTCTTCCCTAGATTGTTTCGCGCATACCACGTCCATGCATTCATCGCGGAAACAACGGGCTTCACCATGATGGGCGACTTGGAGCTTCGGTATCGCGCGGCGGCGGGTAGCTTATCGGTGGCGTTGACGGCGCTTCGATCGTGGTAGCGTTAGGTAGTTCGCTACCTGTATTGGCGATGGAGAGGATATTGTAGGAGGAGATGGGGGTTGGAGGTGATCGACGTCGGTGGTTGCGGTTGGATGAGGTGCCTGAGCCTGGAATCGTCATGTCTTGCGACGCCTGCCGATGCGCGTGGGTCCGTGCACCGCATCTGATGCAGGTGAACCGGGAACTTCCTGAACATCGACATTCATTCCATTCCCCATCGACACCGCGAAATCCCTCTAGAACGGCTCGCCATCACAATTCGCGCTACCTTTGAAGCTGAATATAGATATCATGTCTCACTAGGCTGGACAACATAACCTATTGTACCATCATCACGACAACGGAAGACGGCAATGGACTAGAAACCTGGCTTCACCACATTGAACGACGCCCATCAGCTCTTGGACCCCATCCACGCCGGCATACATAAGCTCCTCATGTATTGTCCTCAGAGCCCAGGATGGACAGCATCGTTGATGCCTTCCGCTTCCTCGATCTTCCCAAAGACATCCGGTTATTAGTATACGATTACTTGCAGCCCGAGAGTCACTTGGTATCGATCTTTGGAAATCAGCGTTGCCTCTGGTATGAAGCCTTGATGCCTCCCACGGCATTATTACTGGTCAACCGCCTTCTGTGCGATGAGATCAGAGCCTACTTCCGCACAGGCTTCCCGGGGCAATCTATCACGCTTGTTGCAGTGGAAGGACATGGCGGGTTTGCACTCCGCTTTCTGGAAGCTCTCTCTGCGGGTCATCACTTAGATATGATGTCCAAAGATAACCATGGCGATGCCAAAATGCCTGTCGAACTCTCTAAGTTTACGCAGTTAGTACTGACCCGTCAACTGAAGACGAGGATTCGGCGTATGGAGCAGAAGCGCAGCAAAAGTACGGCGTCCCCTCTTACTCAATTCGACGACACAATGCTCCAGAAAGTCTATCGTCTCTGTGTGCTCAGAATGCGCAAAGAGACACGCTTTCAGTTGAGAGTTCTGTCCCCGAATGAAGAAGTAGAACGCGACGAGGGTTTGCTCTACTACCTCTTGCAAAGAGTCAATAGTCGCCGGGAATATCACCGGGAACACATTGGTCCGTTTGATGTGACTGTGGTCTTTACGACTACACCACAGCCCGATGCTATTCCGTCACCGACTCAGTTGAGGGAACGGTATCGAAGCCACCCTCATGATAAGAGGGACATGAAGCTGCAATGGGAGGTCATGACAGAGCAGGAACTCGACGTCCGGCGGATCGGCTGTTTCTACAACTACCGTGACTACCAATGAGCGCTTTGAGCACAGAGTCTTGTGATGATATGGGTTATCTTGTCCCGTTTTGACCACGGCTGGATCTTGGCTTTATGACCTGATGCAATTCTGAGTAAGAGGAGGTATAGCTGCATTCGCACGCGCTAGGTCTCCAGTCTGAAAACTGTGGAACCTGGGTACTTTGGATTCCTTTGTAGCAATCGCATAGAATGCTGAGTTGTGGATTTGTACTGTTAACCAATCTTTTGATACCGGCCATATCCAGCGCTGGACTTGATGGACAACTTTTCTCTATCCCCACTATGTGAATATCCCAGAAATCCTGCGAACGGTCTCGGCGTGCAGCCATGATAGCAGTTCCTTTTCTTCAGCGCCCTGTTTGCTTGCCATCCTAGTGATCAGATACAAGCAACCTTGTGAGATTCCCGCCATGCGTCGAGGTTCTGCTCTGTTGCCACTCGCCAATTAGCAACGCGGATCTGGGGTTTGGTCCGTGTAGCCTGCAATTGATTCTGAACGCCCTTGTTCCTGCTGACGATGGATGGTAATACATAATCGCAACCTTGAATCATTACCGCAGCCCTGATTGTGTTGGTCGGGCTCTTCCGAGTTGGGATATCATGGTCCGCATATAGGCGAGTTCTTTAGGTGTGGCCAATTCCGTGGGCACACAATCGCCAGCCGGTGACAGCTCTATTTGTGAAAGAGAAGCTTGCGTAGCGTGACTGTCGGGGACTAGGACAAAGTCGCATCGTGTGTTTCCTTGCCTGGATATAGCCGTGTTCATGGGCTCTGCTCGATCCTTACCAGAGTTCATACGTGTAAGATTGTTCGCCCTTATCAAGAACCGGTATTCTACGTGAGCATTGTGCCGCAGCTTCCTCACAACGAATTCGAAGTAACTCCGAGTGAGCAATATCGCCCGTTTTCGCTCGGAGGGTGGACGACCGAAGAAGTATTTTCCTGTGATAGCGTAGAAAAAGATGTTATGGAGCAATCTGATGGGGCTTTCTGAAACCGAGTCGGACACATCCGCGTGTTCGAATGCAGCTGCATCAATGCGCTGTCGTGATATATGTTGTTGATCAGAGTCGTAAGCCATGGATAGTGTGCGAGAAACATCTCCCACATGCTCGAATGATTTGATCATGTAGATTACAAGCGGTCCACCAAGACGCTGGTGACGCGTCGCCACTCGTGCTTCGTCCCTAAGCTGGCGTGACGCCTGGGCGACTGCTGGATCTATTGTGACCACCTCATAGGCAACCCCCTTGTCCGGAAAAGATAAAGGCTTGATGCGCCGATTGAGTAGGTGTTCATAGATCAGGAATCGGATGTCTTTGGGAAGATCCATGAAGCGAAGGAACGTTGCGAGAGGTATAGCATCGGGGTCACGTTCTTTGGCGACACCAGATGGCTCGCGCGGGATCCGAGCATGCGTGGAGAGATCTTCTGAAGTGAACATGGCGTTGTTGATTAGTCGAAAACCTCTATTGAAAGTATAGCAGATCTTCTTGCTTTACGCGTCTTCGGACTTGCAGCGGGATATCCAGCGCTAGTCCGTAAACGGATGAGATGGCAGCCTGGAATCGATCACGTGCTACCGTCTCCAGCACGCGACGCGTCTTCCCCACCCACATCGCACCTGCATGACAAGCTTGCAGTGATTGTTGTACATTTCCGAGACAGTGTTGTACAGCAGACGCCGTTTGCGCACTTGTCTCTACGAAGCCCTGCAATCCTTGCTTTTCTGCGACCTTGTCCCTGAATTTGCCACCTGAGGCGTGAACGCGCGACGGGCTATCGGCGCAAAAGGGCCAGGGGTATCTACCCTTCGACAATTAGTGCTTCTTGTCATCTCACCCCTCCCTCGAAGTTACAGTCTCTCGTTCAATCCGTCCATCAGTGTTCGCTGCGCGTTCCTCGATCTCTGTCGCATTTTCACTTGCTTTTCCTTTCACCAATTCATCATAATGGCGCCGCGGCGATCAACCCGCAAGTCGACTGGTGTCGCGAATGACGTCGCCACCGCACCTTCCCCAGCGCCGACAACTGGTATGTACAGGCTGACTTTGGGCTTCACTTTGGCTTAACAAGTGAATGCTGTGCATCATTCTTGCGCTAATGCGATTACAGCCCTGGTAGACTCCTCCCTGGCTGATAGTCGCCACAAACAGACGCGCCCTCGTACCTCTCGATCTTTCATCCCCGACTCTTCCGACCACGAGAGCGAAACCATCGAGCCCGAGGTGCCTCAATCATCCGCCAGCGCCCGCCGCGTGTTGAAAGAAGTTAGAGTCCCCGCCATGAAGTCCAAGAAGGCGCCCGCCACTCGCGGACGGCTAGCAGGGCTCAACGCGCAACAAGCAGGACAAGAGAGTTCGACCGCCTCACCTTCCCTGGAGAACTCAGACTACGAAACACAAGGAACTAGCATCTCGACCACGCCAGCTGCGTCAGTCAGTCGTGGCAAGAACCCCGCCCGTAGTCGGCTGAACAACGCTACGACGCCTTCGCAGAGCACCTCATCCAAACGATCTCGCACCGCCGTGTCAGACTCCGAATCTGACTCCGAAAACTGGACGCTCGACATGGACGCTGAGATCGCTGCACAAATACAGTTGGAGGACGATGAGGATGCGCCACACAGCAAGCGCCAGAAGATCAAGGACGAGGACGATGAGGACATGCTATCCGAGGATGAACCCATCGCGCCTTCACGTCGCAAGAAGGCGCCCTCATACATTGGCAAGGGCAAGGGCAAAGCCAAGGTCGAGGAGGTCTTCAGCGATGACGACGCAGATTCAATGACAGCTGTTCTGTCGTCAGCACCATCTTACAAAGGCAAGGGCAAAGGCAAGGCCAAGGCTCAGTCTTCAGCAAAGCGTGGTCGTCCTGCACGCTCTAGTGCGAAGAAGGCAACGTTCAAGGAAGAGGACTTTCTCGATGACGAGGAGTCTGACGGCGGCGAGTTTCGTCCTGATGATGTGGATGACGCCGAGTCTTTCCTTGACGATGTCGAGACACCAATAGCTAGCGACAGCGATGAAGAGCCTTTGATGACGACAAGTGACCGTCTGAAGAAGATTGCTGCGGCGCGCCAACCGAAAGCATCTGGAGGCCGGAAGAAGAAGAAGCTCACCCGCGGCGACAAAGACGAAGCGACTGATCGTCGGGCGAGGTATGCGCACATCGCGGACAAGTGGGAGCGGAAGCGGGCCATGAACCGTGAACGAGCAGAGCAACAGCATCCAAAGCTGAAGACTATGTGGAAGACTCTGGAGGACATCCCCGTCCTGGAGGTTCAGCAGGCAGAGCAACCAGAGTCTATTACCCGACGATTGAAGCCATTTCAACTTGAGGGTCTTAGCTGGATGATTCGGCAGGAGAAGACTCACTACAAGGGTGGGCTGCTCGGAGATGAGATGGGTATGGGCAAGACTATTCAGGCTGTCTCCCTGATCATGTCCGATTACCCTGCAAAGCAGCCGACGCTCGTATGTGTCCCGCCAGTCGCTCTGATGCAATGGTCCAACGAGATCCGCGAGTACACAAACAACAAGCTCAAGGTTCTGGTATACCACGGCACAAACGCCAAGTGCAAGAAGATGTCGATTAAGGAGCTCAAGTCTTACGACGTAATCATGGTTTCGTACAACTCTCTGGAATCGCTGCATCGCAAGGAAACCAAAGGATGGTCCCGCGGTGAGGATATCGTCAAGGAGGCATCACCACTCCATGCCATCCACTACCACCGCCTTATCCTGGACGAAGCGCATAGTATCAAGTCTCGCAACACCGGTGTAGCTAAGGCTTGCTTTGCGCTGACTGGTGACTACAAGTGGTGCTTGTCTGGCACGCCAGTCCAGAATCGCATTGGAGAGTTCTTCTCACTTCTTCGCTTCCTGGAAGTTCGTCCATTTGCGGACTACTTCTGCCGTTCATGCAAGTGCGAGAAGCTGCATTGGGCCACCGACGATGACCACATGTGTGTTGCCTGCAACCACGGTGCTTCTGAGCACATCTCAGTGTTCAACCAGGAGCTGCTCAACCCAATCACTGGCGATGACCATAAGCTCCGCGAGGAGGCCCTGACAAAGCTTCATTTGATCACTGCTCGCATCATGCTACGACGTATGAAGCGCGATCATACGAACTCCATGGAGTTGCCGATGAAGGACATCATCATCCACCAAGAGTTCTTCAGTGAGGTGGAGCGCGACTTCTCAACGTCGATCATGTCGAACTCCGCTCGCAAGTTCGATACTTACGTTGCGCAGGGTGTCATGCTCAACAACTACGCCAACATCTTCGGTCTCATCATGCAGATGAGACAGGTCGCCAACCATCCCGATCTTTTGCTAAAGAAGAATGCGGCCGAAGGTGCTGGTAATGTCTACGTCTGCAATATCTGCGACGAGCCCGCCGAGGACGCGGTACGTTCTCACTGCCGTCACGAGTTCTGTCGCGCTTGCATCAAGGACTTTATGGATACCTGCGAAGCCTCTGGCACGGACGCAGACTGTCCTCGCTGCCACATCGCCTTGTCCATCGACTTTGAACAGCCAGAGCTTGAGCAAGACGAGGACTCAGTCAAGAAGACGTCGATCATCAACCGCATCAAGATGGAGAATTGGACTTCATCCACCAAGATTGAGATGTTGGTATATGACCTCTACAAGCTTCGGAGCAAGAAGCAGACACTCAAGTCCATCGTCTTCAGTCAGTTCACGTCGATGTTGCAGCTCATTGAGTGGCGTCTGCGTCGTGCCGGTTTCAATACCGTCATGTTAGATGGCAGCATGACTCCTGCACAGCGCCAGAAGAGCATCGATCACTTCATGACCAACCCGGATGTTGAGGTCTTCCTCGTCTCCCTCAAGGCTGGTGGCGTCGCTCTCAACCTTACTGAAGCATCCAGGGTGTTCATCGTTGACCCGTAAGTAATAGTCTTTGCCACATTTTTCCACAGAACGCTAATGAGACGCAGGTGGTGGAACCCAGCAGCTGAGTGGCAGTCTGCCGACCGATGCCATCGTATCGGTCAACGTCGTCCTTGTGTGATCACTCGCCTTTGTATCGAGGACAGTGTAGAGTCGCGTATGGTTGCGTTACAGGAGAAGAAGGCCGCTATGATTGCTGGTACCGTGAACAACGACAAAGTTGCCATGGACCGCCTCAGCCCTGAGGATTTGCAGTTCCTGTTCCGTGGTACCTAGTCGCAGGAGCAGTTTCACGTCTTCACAGGAGTATAGATGACATGGGTTTCGGGTTGTCGCATTATTCATGAGGCGTTTGTCGGTCAGCGACGCATGGGACCGATCGATCTAGGGTAAACACTTTTTTGTTATACCACAGGCGTTACAAACATGGAGCGCAGTTCAACGATCGGAACGATGCATAACGCCTCGGTACCTTTCGATACCTTTTCAAAGAGTGTCATATCCGTTTACATCACAGTATAGTACGCTGTCTAATGAATGCATTTTCCTACTTGTGAATTTCACAGTTTCTGATTAACAGCCTTCTCCTAGTCGTGTGTGCTGTCCTTACACTCAGGTGAGATCCATGTAAGCTGCTGTCTAGCGTAGTAATGGCAGGGATGCCACAGCTCGTCCAACTGCCACGGGGGCTTGCAGGTACGGTAAGGAGTACAATCTCATACACCGCGATAGCTTGCGCAGCTCGATGGATACGGCAGGTGTGTAAATTATTGCAACCCATTACCTTTTATTGTCAATGGTGGGTAGAAGGCTGCGGGTAAGGTTTACCCTTTGACTGTGATCCCATCGCTCCAGCGATCATTTAGCTACCTACAATACACTTCCTTAACTCAAAAACATCTCAGTGCCCTAATTCCAATACTCAGAATCGCATCCGCGGAACCGAGGAGATGTTCACAAAGCCATGTTGCAGCTGTATTTGTGGTACGTAATTTTACGTAAAGCCCAACTTGCTGCGCGTGGACCTTTACTCAGATCGTCGCGCATGTGCAAGGTCAACGTCAGAGTAAATGGGCATATTTGCGCATTCGAATGGTGCAGGAGCGGACAAAGTACCGTTGTTTGACAGCTGGATCCGGGAATAAATTGCGCGATGAGGGACTTTGGTTGCACGTTCGTGCTTTTGACGGTCCGCTCCCGGGGCCATTGAACTTTAATCTCTTTGAGCTGTTGATCTGCTTTCTGTTTTACTTATCCATTCGCATGGAAAGGTTTTGTTTGTTTTGTGTTTACATTGGTCAGTATGAGTATGTTCTCTGCAGCCAGGGAATGGGACCTTGATATCGATCGCTACCTCAATCGCATCATTCCTCCTTCACCGCTGCACAAGCTTCCGACGCCGGTGTCGAGGTTCCTTGGGTATAGAAGGGAGACGCGTCAAGATGTTGGGAACATACTTGGAGCGTTCTGGTCGCTGTTGGGCGCGTTCTGCGGTCTGGCGGTCGTAGCGGCAGTCTTCAATAATACGGACAGCATACAATGGCATCAGCCGCCAGCGTTGATCGCCTCATTCGTATGTTACTTGTTGCTGTTACGAGCGTGATCTGTTGTGCTGACTGGTGATACAGGGTGCCTCTGCGATTCTTGAGTACAACTCTATACGCTCGCCACTCGGTCAACCGCGCAATGCCCTCCTCGGCCATGGAATCTCTGCACTCATCGGCGTCGGCATATCGAAACTGTTCCAATATCACTCGGAATTCGATTCGATACGATGGATTGCAGGCGCTATAGCATGCGGTTGCGCGTCTGCCGTCATGCTCTTGACCAACACTGTGCATCCACCGGGCGGCGCATCCGCGGTGCTTGCAGCCACAGACCCTGTCATCACAGCCATGGGCTGGTACTTCGTCGGCCTTGTTCTGTGGGGTACTACTCTTATGATTGCAGTTGGGCTGGTCATCAATAACATCCAGAGGCAGTTCCCGATATACTGGTGGACCCCTTTGGATCTGCAGAAAGTGAAGATTGGGGATGAAGAGGTGGTGCCAGATGCGACGGGCGGTTTAGAACGAAAGAAGAGTGCAGATGAGCAACACTATGACTGCGAAAGGCACAGGATTGAGATCAACGGCGCCCGGATTACGTTGCCAGACGATTTGAACTTGAATGCGGAAGAGACGAGAGTACTGGAAAAGTTACAAGGAAAATTACGAGAGAGGGTCGACGAGGAGACAAAGCCTGTAGATTCAGAAAAGGAAGAAGCGGATAGCGAAAGGAGCAGTGCTGAGTTCACTATGGTGCCGAGCAACAGCGGGAGCAGTCACGGTATATAGACGGCGCTTATCGCTGTTGAGGCTGGTGAAGATAAGAACTATGACGATCATCGCTCTTTCGTGGGGTATCCACAATGCTCAACAACCACACAGGTGATGCCTAATACCAACGATACTCTTCATCGTTTCGTAACTTTGAACGAAAATGGGATCTGAGCAGCACATGTTCATCGCATACCTAAATATACATAGGAAGATGCGCATGGCGTACTTTTGCGTTGAGGGGCACATGGCGGGACTTCTGGAGACATAGAAAACATATTCGTACAGAATACATACGAAGACACTGTTTGCTTCGCCCGGATCTGGACCTAGCTACCTGTCTGGTGACTTACTATCCTAACGAAAGATGCGTGTAGCGGTGTCAGCCTCGAGCGTTGAGCGCCTTACTTGCCCTATGATGATGGTGGGGGAGCGCTCATTGGCCGTGCGCAGCCTTCGCCACAAGTAAGAAAATTGATTCACAGGGTCGCATTGTTTGACCAGCCCTGGCCGTTCCTTACTCTCAAATCCTCTCTTGCTACACCACTTCCAGCGCTTCATCACTCCACTCGTTTTCACATCCGAGTGTCGCGCTTTGAACAGGACGCGAAACTGAAACCTTTGGGTATCGACACCTATCGATAAGAGACTTAGCGGGGCACAGATTGACGTTGATCCCAACCCTACGAAATTTCCTCCTCCCTCCACCACCCCAGAGTCTTCACCCATAAACCACTAAGACACCATGGTCTCCGCCTCAAAAGCTGCCCGCCAGGCGAAGCGCGCCGCCGACGGCGATGTGAAGCCCAAGAAGACGGCCACGTCCAAGTTGTCCTCCAAGGCCAACTCCAAGAATGCCTCCAAGGCCAACTCTGAGAACGGCGACGAGGCCGAGGACCTCGAGCTGAACGAGGAGGTCAAGAAGCTGACCATGCAGGAGGACAAGCACGGTCTGTCCGACCGCGTCACCACCGGTGTGCTTGCCTCGCTCGAGCAGTCGCGCGATGTCAAGATCATCTCTGCATCGCTCGTGTTCCACGGAAAGGTCCTCTTCAACGACTCCACCCTCGAGATCAACTACGGCCGCCGATACGGTCTGTTGGGTGAGAACGGTTGCGGAAAGACGACCCTGCTCAAGGCCATCGACAAGCGCGAGTTCCCCTTCCCAGAGCACATCGACATCTACTTGCTGAACATGGGTGCCCCCAAGACTGAGCTGGGTGCCCTGGAGTGGGTTGTGCGCGAGGCTGAGAACGAGCTGGCCCGTCTCGAGAAGCTGGCTGAGGATATCCTTGAGAAGGACGGCCCCGAGAGCCCCCTCCTTGACGACATCTACGAGGTATGTACACGCCACATCAAAGTGCGGCACGCCACTAACACTATACCAGCGTCAAGAAGACATGGACCCGTCCACCTTCCACACCCGCGCATCCCTCATTCTTACCGGTCTCGGTTTCAACAAGGTTACCATCAACAAGAAGACAAAGGACATGTCCGGTGGATGGCGTATGCGTGTTGCGCTCGCCAAGGCGCTGTTCGTCAAGCCCGCCCTGCTGCTGCTCGACGACCCCACTGCCCATTTGGACTTGGAGGCCTGTGTGTGGCTCGAGGAGTACATGAAGAAGTGGGAGCGCACCCTGGTTCTCGTGTCCCACTCCATGGACTTCTTGAACGGTGTCTGCACAAACATGATCGACATGCGTCAGAAGAAGCTCCTCTACTACGGAGGTAACTACGACACATACCACAAGACCCGTACCGAGCAGGAGGTCAACCAGACCAAGGCCTACGAGAAGCAGCAAGACGAGATCAAGCACATCAAAAAGTTCATTGCTTCCGCTGGTACTTACGCCAACTTGGTCAGACAAGCCAAGTCTCGCCAGAAGATTTTGGACAAGATGGAGGCCGATGGTCTGATCGAGCCCGTTGCCGTTGACCGTGTCTTCACTTTCCGCTTTGCCGACGTCGAGAAGCTGCCCCCACCTGTCTTGTCGCTTGACGACGTTACCTTCTCTTACTCTGGAGATGCAAAGGACAACCTGTACGAGAACCTGGACTTCGGTGTCGACATGGACTCTCGAACAGCTCTTGTTGGACCCAACGGTGTTGGAAAGTCCACCCTTCTCAACATCTTCACCGGAAAGCTCAGCCCCACATCCGGTGTTGTGTCGCGCCACACTCACTTGAAGCTCGGTGTGTACAGCCAGCACTCTGCTGAACAGCTTGACCTCACCAAGTCTGCCCTTGACTTCGTCCGTGATAAGTTCCACCACATCAGCCAGGATCTTCAATACTGGCGCCAACAACTCGGTCGCTACGGTATGACTGGTGAGGCACAGACATCGAAGATGGCCACTCTGTCCGATGGTCAGAAGTCCCGTATCGTCTTCGCTCTGCTCGCTATTGAGGGACCCAACATGTTGTTGCTTGACGAGCCTACCAACGGTCTGGATATCCCTACTATTGACAGTTTGGCGGATGCCATCAACGCCTTCAGCGGTGGTGTCGTTGTTGTTTCCCACGACTTCCGGTATGTTCAATCTAA
The DNA here is from genome assembly GCF_024043165.1 of Alternaria incomplexa. Classification (NCBI taxonomy): domain Eukaryota; kingdom Fungi; phylum Ascomycota; class Dothideomycetes; order Pleosporales; family Pleosporaceae; genus Alternaria; species Alternaria incomplexa. Next base: position 750,830 of record NW_026249852.1, read on the forward strand.
CTCTCCTACTTGATCAGCCTGCTAACAATGGATAGATTGCTTGACAAGATCGCGAAGGACATTATGGTGTGCGAGCACAAGACCGTCCGCAGGTGGGACGGAACCATTGGCGAGTACAAGGACCATCTCCGCAAGAAGATGGCGTCGACTGGTGCTCTCTAAGCGGATTTTGGGGATAGTTTCGCAAGTTGCATGCGTCCTTCGAGCTGTGGAACGCAGGTACAACAAAAGTAATGGCCTTAGAGCAGGTTTCAGGATACCTCTGCAGTAGGCCGGCAGCTCATCGCTTCCTGCGTCAGTGTCGTTCTGCATGGGTAGAGGCATCTGGATTATGCGTTATGATGCATTGGGTCTTAGAGGAGTTTTAGAGTTGCCTTACGATCAGAATGATATCACATAGAAGCATGTATTGTTGTTTACATATTTTGGGTGCTGCTTGCGTTGCTAAGGGTCGTGCGTGTAGTTGTGATGATGTATTTGTGCGTGTATGTACATGATACTTCCGGTGGACAGAGGATGTTTGACATGCGTGTAATCGAGAAGAAGGATGTGCAGACAGCTGTTCTGAGGCTACGTAGGACGGACATGTGGCTATCGGTAGGTACATGTTCGGCACGTGCCTCTTGGTGAGCTATGAGCTGTGACGAGCGAGCACCCCCGCAAGCTTCCACCACGATAGTGGAGCTAAGCATCTACACCAAGCCTCCCATCTTTCCAATCTCATGCCGTTACTCTTCGAGACCTTCGCTCCCGCTGTATTTATCTGAAACCGCGACAACCCGGAATACAGCGACTCTTACACGAAGCTTTTCCTTCCTTCCTCTCACTCTCCGCCCGCCATGGCGGAGCTCACAAGTACAAAGCTCAATGCGGAGTCGCATCTCCTCCTCGTAAAGCGTCCCCGGCTACCCAGACATACCGTATTACCTACTAACTCGATCACAGGACCAACCACTCCTGCGCATGCCCTACGAGCTCTCGCGGCGCAACTTCAAAAACGCCCAGCGCGTCATCGAACACTCGTCCAGCGCACTCACCACATCCCTAACCGCCGCCACCAAAGCCGCCTCCAAGAACGCCTCCCCAGAAGCCACACTCGACTCTATCGATACCATGATAAGCAAGATGCACAACCTCAAGCGCAAACTAGAAAACCTCCACGAAGAAGAAGCGCGCATCCACCGCTCCACAAAAGCGCGCCTACAACACCTGCAAGACCTTTACGAGATGCAAAGCCTCGTCGACGTCAAATACGATGAATGGTCACGCACGCGGTTAAGCCGCTTACTCGTGGATTACCTGCTAAGAGAGGGGTATGCAGAGAGCGCAGCGTGTCTGGCGAAGAGCAAAGGAATCACCGAGCTCGTGGATGTGGATGCATTCGTTGCGTGTCACAAAATTGAGAAGAGTTTACGGGAAGGCATGAGTACAACATTGGCGCTTGAGTGGTGCAAGGAACATGGCAAAGAACTCAAGAAGGGGGGTAGCCTGCTCGAATTCGAGCTCAGGCTGCAGCAGTATATTGAGTTGGTGAGACAGGGACACGAGGCCGGGTTGAGCGGTATGGATGGGTTGGAGACACAAGATGATGGTATGCATGGAGTCAGCATAGGGGGCGGAGGTGGAGAAACGAAGTTGATGGAGGCGAGGGCGCATGCAAAGAAGTATTTGAGTACGAGTGGGGATTTCGAATTGATGAGGAGGGCCGCGGGCATGTTGGCGTATAGGCCGTGGGACGAGGTGGAACCTTATGCTGTGAGTCTCCCCAGACCGCTGATGGTCCCTATCTCTAACATTCCTTCTAGTCTTTCTACTCGGCATCAAGGTGGTCGCATCTGGCCGATTGCTTCGTCGCGACTCATCACACCCTCTACGCCCTGCCCCCGCGGCCGCTCCTCCACGTCGCCTTGAGCGCCGGTCTCTCCGCGCTCAAGACACCCGCCTGCCATTCCGCCTACACACCCTCCTCCACAAACGCCGCTTCCTCTACCACGACCGTATGCCCAATCTGTAGTACCGAGCTCAACGAGCTGGCGCGCAACGTTCCCTACGCCCTCCACACTAAGAGTATCGTGGAAGACAGTCCCGTAGTACTGCCCAACCATCGCATCTACGGCTCCGAGAGACTGCGCGTCTTCAACGAGAAGGTTGGCACGGAAGAGGGATTCGTAAGGGACCCGGCAGAAGGACTGAGCGGCAAGCAGTGGCCTGAGAGCGAGGTCCGGAAGGTTTATGTTATGTGATGTTTTGTCTGTCTTTCTGTCTTCTAGCGGCATTTGTATGATAGTCCGGTATAGCGTGGCGTTTTGGTATGGGAATCTGCTCGGCGCGGTATGGGTCGGCGTACCTGATTCTTTCATGTGTAGATAGGAAGGACCTCAAGGCCTTGGGTATTGTTCCTAAGCTCAATGAACACTTTACGCTTCGCCCGCAAGCATGCACTTGTTCCGTGTCGGAGGTATTGCTCAACCGTGCGCGTCTCCGCCATCTCCAGCTCACTCGTCGTCTTCATCCTCCTCATCTTCGTCCATCGCCCTCTTCATCGCCTCTTTCTGACTTGGCAGTCGCCCACCTCTGCCCACCTTGGCCTGCCTCGCCATCTCCTTCTCCTCATCACTATCCGCAACCAACGGAATCTTCTCAAACACAAACATGCGCGCCGCCCTATCCTCACCCTTCCACCCCGTCTCCATTGCTCCCAGCGTCCTCACATGATGATACCCCGGATACTGGCTCCAATCAAACTGCCAGCTCTCCACCACCTTCAACCCCGCATGGCGCGCCAGATCCCTGATGTTCCACAGCGTGTACGGCTCGCCTTCGAAGAGCGTGACGATGATCTTGCCGCCCATGCGGAGGAAAGGGCGGATGGGTTGCTGGGGCGGGCTGCCTTTCTTGTTATCATCCTGGTTCCGCAGGATTTGTAGTCGTCGTTTGGGATTCGAGGTGTCGAGGCAGGATTTGAAGAAGGATACCAATAGGGCTTGGTTGGCGCGCACTTGTCGGTTTACGTCGGTGGATAGGCCGCCTGTGTGCGGGAACATGAAGGCGATTATGTCCCAGCCTTCTTCGTCGTTGTCATCGTCGTCGTCGCGGTTACACCGTAGGTGTTTGTAGCTGGATAGTTTTGTAGCGTCGATGTCGTGGTGGAGGGGGACGGGTGGTGTTAGGGAGGAGAGTTCGGTTTGGATTTCTCTAAAGGAAGGGTATTTGCTGTGGACGTCTTCTTCGTTGTCGTAGCTCGTTGCCGTTACGTTTGCGCAGCCGTGTTCTATGGCGAGGGAGCGCGTGAAGCTGAAGTCGCCTTCGCCGACGAGGAGTATGTGGTCGTACTCGCCAAAGGGAATTTTGTGCTTCTTCTTTGGGGGTTGCGCGTGGGCGGGCGTCGTTGCAGGTGTGGATGCTGCTGCTGCGTTTGGTGCGCTCATCTTCTGCTTCTTGTTTGCTGGAGTTTTTGCCGTGGGTTTGGAGTCGGCCGCTGCTTTCGCATTCTTCTTGTGGAACGCGAAGATCTTCTTCTCACCTTCGCGCTTGAGCTCGCGACGGGCGCGCTTGGTCTTTGTTTTTGACATGCTGTTGCTGTGTTTGTGATTGCAGAGTGCAGTCAATTGGATGCGGCTCGGAGGTTTGCGGGGAACTCGACGAAAATGATTAGTTTGGGTCACGCCCAAGCAGGGTTCAGGATCTGCATGTGAAAAGAGGGCTGCATGCACGTCAGCACGATACCTGCACATTACTCAGTAGAACCTTTATAGCAAGCCAAACCATGATTAGAGAGGATATGGTCTGAAGATGCACACACGATGGATTGCTCTTATGACTAAAATGTACAATGGACCTAATGCAGCAGCCACAATATGCAAGCCGGCACGTTCAAGCAGTTCAATGAAACATCGTTATGACTGCTTATATCAAGTCGCGCTTGACGAACTGGTCGTAGAGAGTTGATCCTAGCTTGGCGGGGGAGCGCTCAACAGTGACACCAGCAGCCTCAAGCGCGGTGATCTTGGAGTTGGCATCACCCTTTCCACCACTAACAATGGCACCAGCGTGACCCATTCTCCTGCCTGGCGGTGCAGAGATACCAGCGATGAAGCTGACAACGGGCTTGTTGGCAGTGTTGTACTCCTTCAAGAAGTCTGCGGCATCCTCCTCGGCGGAACCACCAATCTCACCAATCATGATGATACCGTCAGTCTCCTCGTCCTTCAGGAAGACATTCAGGCAGTCGATGAAGTTGGTTCCGGAGAAGGGGTCACCGCCGATACCGACAACGAGTGACTGGCCAAGGCCGGCTTGGGTGGTCTGGTTGACGGCTTCGTATGTGAGGGTTCCGGAACGAGAAACAATACCGACGCGGCCGCGCTTGTGGATGAAGCCTGGCATGATACCAATCTTGCATTGACCCTATTCAAGTCAACGTCACATCCCGACTGGAAGAGGTAGGCAAAGAACGTACGGGAGCGATGATACCGGGGCAGTTGGGACCGACCATGCGAGACTTGTTCTGTGTCTTGAGCATGTCTGTGATGCGGACCATGTCTGCGTCAATCAGTATATGTGCCTCGTTGACCATGTCTGTAGTTCATACCGTGTTGCGGGATACCCTCAGTAATACTGTCGGTTGTAAGTTTCCAAGTATCCGAGTTTGATGTGTACACCTACGTCACAATCAGAGGAACCTCTGCGTTGATAGCCTCCTCGATACTGGCAGCAGCGACTGGCGGGCTACAAGTCTGTTAGATCGCATGGTCTGTATGCGGCTGTGGGGTATGGCGTACGGAACGAAGATGGCAGTAGCGGAAGCCTGAGTCTCCTTCATGGCCTCTGCTACATTCTTGAAGACGGGCAGTCCAAGGTGCTCGGTGCCCGCCTTCTTGGGGTTTGTGCCTCCAACAACCTTTGTGCCTGTCGCCCTGTCAGTCCTCCCCCTCACAAGATTATATCAGCGGGTCCGTTGCGCATACCGTATTCAATGGCTTGTTGTGCGTGGAAGCTGGTCCTGCATTAGCCCCTCTTCCGACCACGCGCTCTTGCAGTCGCACTCACGTTCCCTGCTTTCCCGTGAAGCCCTGGAACAGGACCTTGGTGTCGCCGTTGATGCGAAGGTTCTTAATCGTCTCGGCATACTGCGAGGAAGCGGTCGCATACTGCCTGGTAGCGGCCTTTGAGAGCGCAGAGCGCATGGGTTGCCGGATTGCCTGCATCGTGACGGGTATGGTGGTCACGGAAGCAACTCTGGGGTTTTTGGAGGGTATCGCGGGTCGGTTTAGTGGTGGTTAGCGGTCTGAGCGAAGCTGCGACATGGCGGGAGTTCTTCGGGGGAGCTTGGCCAACCTAAAATCTCGTGCCAGGGTCCGTCCGCGCCCGACAACTTCACGAAAATAACTCGTCTATCGAGGGCACATCCCGATAGGTTGCAGTCTCATGTCGAGATGAAGAGGCCGAACATTTAAATCATAAAGACATTCTGCTTGGTCTGCGTATCCCAGTACTGTGGTTCTGAACATGGTGCTGCTCGCGATGTATGTTTTCAAGCCGCGGTCCTCAACATTCACCCATGTTGCAGTGCACGTTTCGCAATAGTAAGACATTCGCGGCGGGCATACATGACGGTTAGACAGAGACCTATTTTGTGCTTCATCTAGCTCAAATCTACAACCGTCCATGTTATTCTCATTCTTCGTTGCGCGGTGTACTATAGTCTTTCTTTAACTGGACAGAAACAAAATGCAGGATGGATACATGCGATGAATGCAATGTATCGTAAGACGTATATAATTCTTACATGTTCTACACAGTTTATACACAATGGTCGGACACAGATATTTAGTCGTTTAGCTTGCCGTAGAATGGGATTCCAATGGATTGGAGGAGTAGACGTGCGTCCTTGTTGTTGGTGGCATCGGTTTGGATGGTGATGTGGCAACCGGGAATCATCTTTGGTGGGTATCTGAACTGTGTCAGTCGGAGCATAGATTACTAGAGGAAAGCAGACTCACGCATCATAGTTGACCTCAATTTCCGGGAAGAGGGCAAGTTGGTCTGGGGTGAGACCAAAGCTCATGTTACCGTGTCCGTCTCCAGACGAACCTGGTACTCCTTTCCACTCCTTGATCCTTGGCAGGACCACATCGATGAGTTTTGTCAGAAAGTGCTCCGCATCTTCCCGCTCCATCTTGGCCGTCACCGAGACATATCTGCCCGCACGCAAGCCCCACCCAACGACATTGTGTCTCGCCTTGTGCGACACGGCTCGTACATTGCTGATGGCCTGCAGGATCATACCTGCGACGTGCAGATTCCCGCTGTTCTCTTGCGCTTCTGGCACCATGGAGTGGACTGTGACGCCTGTGATCTTGGGTATGTTGCGGAAAGTGCGGGGCTCTTGAAGCAGCCGGAGCACCTCACCCTTACCTCGTGGAGGCCTGAGGGGGCGGTTTTTGAAGTACGGGGAGTCGCCAGTCCATTCTCGTAGTCTTTGCTCCGTCTTGGGAGCGCGGTAACCGGGAGGGTAGTGCTGATATGTGAGGGTGAGGAGATCGGACGCGATCTTGCTCTGGTAGGTTTGCTCGAGACGGGACAGGCTGAAGGGTCCAGGCTGGAAGAGTCGCGAAGAGGGATCCGACTCGGGAGGTGGCTGGTGGGGGTGCAGAGGGCCGCGGTAGTATTTGGGGGATCGGTACTGGTATCTGGTATGTATGAGCCTGTGTGTCTACTGGTGCATGCTTCAGCGGCCGTACCTGCTTGGCGGCAGCTGCTTGTTTCCTCTCCTCCGCAGCCGACTCCGCTCTACGGGGTCGTAGTTCTTTGCCAGCTCCTGCGATGGCGGCGGGACCTCGAATGATGATGCATCTTCAATTTCGCGGACTGCTTCGGACGAGGCATTGCGGCGGCACAGGGGGACAGCCGCGCGGATGGCGGGTCTGGTGCTGTTGCAGAGGGCCGTGGCCGTGCGGAATGGCAGCTCGCGCAGTGCCATGGGTGTGTGGTGCGGCGTCGTCGTGGGTACGGCCTCACAGCATGCGACAGCGTCTCCAACGGACTTTTCCTCGGAATACGCTATACGCGAGACGCGAGGGCGGCAGGGATGGGCGGTTCTAGGGTCCGCGGCTAGCCAATAGGGCTACCCCACTCGTCCGCACCTGCCACTGCTCCAGGTCGGACGTCAGCTCGCGACATGCGGCTGATCGGCATCGGGGACATGCTGTGCTCTTCTCTTTCTTTTTGTGTCGTGCGTTGAGGTCACTGTCTGTCGGCCGCTCCTCTGACCGCGCGTCACCATTGCGCTTTCACCGACAAACTCCCAGCGGCCGCCAGCCAGCCCCAAACACCCGCTCGCTTCCCCACCGACCACCGGGCTCAGGGCTTGTCTGCACCTTCCTCCACCACCGAACCCAAGCTCGCTGCCTGCCCCGCTACCCACCGCCGCGTTCCCTTCACTGAATGGGTCTCGCCTTCACCGTCCACCACCATGAACGGCATGTCACGCTTTCTCAGCCGGCGCGACAAGCATCATGAGAAGCGCGCGTCCAAGCACGCCCATACCAAAGTACGCCTGAGCTCCTTCGCTTCTGTCAACTCTCTCAGTCCTTTGCTATGCTCTGCCGCCGTTGCGCTGCCGGAAGACTCGCCCAGCTGCCAGCGGCGCTTGTCTGCCGGCATCGAGACGCTGTACCACAAGCTCCCATTTGTACTGCGAACATCGGTAGAGGATAGTCTTCTATTTCTACACCAGAAGCTACCATGCCGTGCTTCTTCTCTTACACCCAACGCCGATCCACCTTCAACATCGCATTCTTCTGACTATGTGTCTCTACAGTCCAAATCCACCAATGCTTCGCCCGACCTCTACAGGATATTCACGAGCGAAGGTCCCAGACCGCCAGCGAACAATGAGTCCGAGAAGAAGGTACGCGAGGGAACAAGGCTGCATGCAACCTGGCTAACCGGCTGCAGGTCAAGATGCTCCTTTCACGCCTACAAGGCGCTGGCATAACCAGCATGGGAGAGGAACAGGCCGAACATGCCCTCGCCTGGCATCCCAACGACATCGACAAAGCCTACGATCTTCTAGTGCTCGCCAACGAATCGCTCGAAGGCGAGCTGAAGGACTTCAGTCCTGATGTGACCATGCTGGGCGCCATAAACCGGAACATGGTGACATGCTACCTGGACGCACTGCTGTTTGCCATGTTCGCGCGTCTCGACAGCTTTGAGGCCATGTTGTATGACAACTTTGAGGATGAGCCAAGGAAGAAATTGGCGGCTGTGTTGCGCTTATGGGTCAATCTCTTGAGGAGTGGTCAGCTCATCAAGGTCGATTTGGTACGACCTACCTCGTCATCCAACTCCTCCGTGGCTAACGCACATCGTAGACAAAGCACCTCCAGGATTCGCTTGCCAAGTGCGGATGGGAAGATGCTGCACAGGTCCGTCAACAAGACGCTTCGGAAGCTTTCACTTTCATCACTGGTGCGCTCGAGCTGCCGCTACTCACCCTCAAGATGGACATCTACCACACCGGACGTGAAGACAAGGAAGATGACCACAAGTTCGTCAACGAACGGCTGCTCGAAGTCGCCATTCCAGAACAAGAAGGCGATGACGTTGTCACATTGGAAGACTGTTTGGAAACCTATTTCAATAACAGAATCGAGGTCAAGCGATACCTGCAACGCCAAAATACGATAGCATCCATCAAGTCCAAAGACGAAGAATTCGTAGACAAGGATCCCGAGAAGAATGAGACAATACATATAGAGACGATGGAGATGGAGGGCTCGATGACTCCTCTCGTCTCTACGCCGATGACTTACGAGCCAAGCACACCACTAACTCCAACGCGACCAAATCTGCAAGGCCGCCGTCGCGCTGATAGTATCTTCAGCCAGCGATATACACGTCAGTCACAGGAAACGAGCAAGTTTGATGAGAAGAAGCACGTCGAGGACATGCTGGACAACAGCTCCAGCGGCCGACCACGATCAGCCTCTCTACTTAAGAAGGAGATTCTCATGCCGGCTTGGCAGTTCTTCAGTCTTATCCCCTGGTATACCGACAATGTACCAAAGACCGATGCTCAAGTCGCTGCGCATTTCTCGGTGAAGCGTCCGGTTCTCGGCATATGCCTGAAGAGATATACGATGACGCCGCACGGCGCTCCAAAGCGTCTGAATACATATATCGACATTCCGCTTGATATCGGTTTACCTCACTTCATATCTGATGATCGGATGAAAGAAGAAGGCCCGCTGTTTGGCAATTTCAAACTTGTCCTCCAGTCTGTCGTCTGTCATCGGGGCGTATCAGTCGACTCTGGCCACTATATTGCGCTTGTCCGTGCCAACGCTCGCGAACGACCTGGCACCGCGCAATCAGATTCGGAGGAAGAGCTGGAAAAGTGGATACGCTTTGACGATCTCTCGCCGCAACGGGTGACTGAAGTTGACATTAAGACAGCCTTGCGAGAAGAGTCACCGTATCTGCTCTTTTACCAAGTGCAGCCTATCGATGAAGAGCTCGCTTCCCGGGGAGATCCGCCCACATATGCAGAAGCGCAATCAGGAGTTCCGTCCGTCGACCCTTCACGAGAAACGCTGGCTTCCCTGCCCTCTACAACAGCCGCGGATGCCGAGGCCGGTGTAGAGAACGACAACTTCAACACCAAAGATCCGCATACTGAATCCAATTCTACAGACGAGCCAGCTAGTCGAACCAGCATGTCCAGCAATCGGCGCAGCAGCACCGCGATCGAGGATGGCGAAGGCAGCCTACGTGGCCGAACTGAACCGCAAACACCAGATGATCAGAAAAGCAGCTTCTTGTCCGTATCCCGGCGCGGCTCTCGAATATGGTTGTCTGGGAACAACAGAAGTCGACCAGGTAGTCCAAGCGGCGAGACTCGTTTGTCTCTTACGTTATCGAGGCTAACGGGACGCGGTAGCAAGGACAAGCTGGTTACGACTGAAGCAGCTCCCAGCGACGAACCTCACATTGTGATTGAAAAAGTGAAGAGCGTAGAGAACGATCAACAGGGCCACTCTCCGGCCAAAGAGAAGAAAGAAGCAGGTCTATCGGGCAGCAAGAGCAAGAAGGAGAAGAAAGACAGACGGAGGAGCAAGAGTAGGGAACCTGGTACAGTCCTAGACAAAGGGAAGAATAAGGACAAGAACAGGCCGGATCGCGAATGTCTGGTGATGTGAGGAAGGCAGGATTTGTGTATGTGGGAGAAATTCCTCTCTGTTTGTTCGTTGGTTGTTTGCATTGCATATCGCCGCGACACCGTTTCGCGATTAGGTATCTACGAAGCCGGCGAGGGAGTTTTGAATCATTAGCGCGGCGTCATTGGAACATACAGAGTATGGCTTGATATTGGATTTGTTATGGCATATGCATGTTGAGGTCTATAGATGAGATACCCTGCATCAGAACGATCAGAAGGCGCGAATGGCCTTTACAATCTTCCATCATATACCTGTGCACCTTCTATACTCGTGACGCGCACCAAAACTTCTGTGTCGTTCTCGCCCTATGTGTCTAGAGAAGGCATTAGATAAGACTAGAAGGGTGAATGCCTGTTGGGGCTAGCCAGCGGCGGGCAACAACCTGGCCTCTTGGATCGCGCTAATCATGACCCTCGCCCACCACAAAAGTCGCCCGCTTGTTCTTAACCCTCTCACCCACGTTCCGCGCAACCACATCTCTACCCCCAGCTTCTTGTCAAACGATCGCGAAAGCGACTTCAATTCTTCACCCGAACAATCCGCTTCCAACGTCACCATGGCCATCAGCCCGCAAATGTACGCCGGATCCACTGCGCCCGGTGTTGAAGACAGTTTGCTAACTCGACTGCAGTTCCAACCTGGTCATCATCCTGGGATTTATGCAAATCTCCAAGAAGATACCTTTCGACGATCCGACTGTCCTCAACGGCGTGCGCGCGCTCTACATCGTCTCCAACCTGATCATCGCGGGTATCTACCTCTACGTGCAGGCGCAGATCAACAAGAAGAATGGTGCGTGGAAAGAAGAGCCCAGGGTAGACCGACACAGCGACTAACAAAACACCACAGACATGACGGTCGTCAAATACGTCGAGCCGGCCCCGATGGGCTCAGGCGAGGAGCCGAAATTCGTCGCTACCACCGTCAAAGCCTACGACCTGCAGAAGCTGCGCGAGCTCTTCAAGGCCCAGCTGATGGGTGTCGGCATGATGGGCGTGATGCACCTTTACTTCAAGTACACCAACCCGCTCCTCATCCAGTCCATCATCCCCCTCAAGGGCGCGTTCGAAGGCAACCTCGTCAAGGTCCACCTCTTCGGCCAGCCGGCAACCGGTGACCTCGCTAGGCCGTGGAAGGCGGCTGGTGGCATGATGGGCGCCATGAGCGGCGGCGAGATCAAGACGGATAAGAAGAGCATCGAGGCTGCTGAGCGTGCGGGCCGTGGCGGTGTCAAGGACGAGTAGATGGGCTGGCGTGCCGTTTCTACGGGGTTCCCAGGCATATGGTGTGCATGGGAGCTGTCTTTTTTGAAAGAGCTTGTTCGGTTCGCTCGCACTTTACGTACGAACTTGGTTGAGCGACTATGCGCTTTCTAATTGTATAACATGGACGTCTGATGCTTTTGCCATTCGCCAACTTAATTCGACGGCTTGTACAAACACACTGCATGCGGCTTGTCTTTACGTGTCCATGTAATCGGATGCTTTCTTGTTGTTCGACTCCTACAGCTAACCTTACCACAAAGACCCGCTCCTCTATGTTCGATCTATGGAACGCCTGACCCTGATAAACCTTGAGCTCTATGCCAACACGCACATATCCGTCCGTTCCAGCCGTCGTCCAGGGCGGACCTCCAGCAAACGCCATACTAAACACAACACATGAACAGCAAGAGTGGTGGATTAGGTCTCCTTAGCCCATGTCCGACTCGCGTCGAAAACCGAGACAACGCTAAAAGGGTCACCGGTTCGCTTGCGAACAACGGCATCGTCCAGGGGAGTTTAGAGAACCAAATGATGCGTCGGTGGCAGATATTATTGAGAGTAGAGTGATTGGCGAAGATGATAAGTGAATGTTCGTCGTCTGCTCTTACCTAGGGAAGAGCCCCTCGTGGACGTAATGACCGCGCTACGGTCCTTTGGGTTGGAGTTTTGAATGAAGCTATTCGTGCGACTTGCTGCATTGCTTTCATATTCCCCCGCTCCACTGAGGAAAGTAGCCATCTTGCAACGGCATGGCTGCAGGTTCATTTTCGTAGTTAAAAGGGTCGCCCCAGAAACCCTGGGTTTGTTAGCCAATCGACCCCGTCTACCTGATCATGTCATGGTCACTTACGAAATCAAAGTCGGGAATTACGTCCGTGCTGGCTTGTACGTCGCCTACGATGTTGTTGATGTTATTGAGATTGATGTCATCCCAGCAAGGCGCATTGTCTTGCATAGACTGCATAGACTGCAGCAAGTCGGGTTGAGTCTGCATGGGTTCTGGTTGAGATGGTCCTGGCATGTTTTGTTGGTTATAAGCTGCAGACGGGTTTTGGTAGGCGTAGCTTGGGATGCCTTGCATTGCCGGATAAACGCCCGTGTTACTGTTGGGTGCGTTGTTGTTCAGCGGCATGGGAATGGAAGGCACGATGGGTTGGCTGACGTAGGTAGTCGATGGCTGCGGCGGCCCTCTTGGCGAGAGATTGTGTTCTGAGACGGCCTTGTCGATCATGTTTTTGACTGCCTGCCATGCTTTGGCGCTGTTGTTCTCGCGGAGGATACGAGACATCTGGAGGGCTCTTAGAGCGCGTTGGCGGTCAGGTGCGTTGAAGAGGGGGTTGCGGAGTTCTGATAGGATATGCATGATGGCTTGGAAAGACGCAATTCCTCCTTTGAAAGTTAGCTCTTGTGTCTCACTGGGTAGGTATTGTCGGGGTTACGGACCAATGTGCCATTGGAAGCGAGCAGCATCGACATCGGCTGCCGCTCCGTTTAGTGTTTCGACGCAGTTTACTGACTTCTCGAATATCCTAGCATTATCAGCCATTGTTGTTCCTCATTAGGGCCCTGATTGGAACATACGATCGGCGGATCTCGTCCGAAAAGACTACATCGCGGTAAGCACGCGGCATCCGAAGCCAAAACAGTAAGTAGGCACGCCACTCCAACAGTGAAGCCAGTCCCAGCGTCAGCCTCTCCATTGGCACCTCTGGGTTAAGGTTATGCAAATATTTTCGCTGATTCTCTTCGTGAACTTCGTCGAGCATCACTTTGATCTGCTCATAGAGATCTCTGAGTTCTTGTGCGGGATCAGGACGAGATGTTCCATGAAGCCCCGAGTCCAGCATACGACGTTCCAGGCGGTAAGTGCTTTGAACTATACGCCGTAGAGCTCGCATGCCGTTGAACCGGACAAGTTGGAACGTCATAGTAGTAAACTTCGGTTCGTCATACGGGGCTGGACCGGGACTTGCGCCATCTACAAGGTCCTCATCGTTGATGTTTCGTGGAAATAGCGTCGTGTAGAAGTCTTCGGTGATGCTCGGTTCCTGCCCTTTGCATTCTGCTGCCCGGAACTCCAAATGCCCTAGTTGATGCCACATACGCCGACGTAGCTCAATAGTCAGAGCGTCCATGGAGCCGGTCGGGAATAACGATGGATCTCGATGCAGGCCTTGATTCAAAGCGATGCGAAATGCGATGCCTATCAGCACCCACGCTTTTCCTACTATATGTATGAGCGTTGCAGGAACATAAACATCTAGTACACTTACCCATATCCTCTTCTCTGGTAATGCAGGTCAACCACAATACAAATCCCTGGAATATCTCCAGATTCGATGTTGTGAGATAGTTTTCCCGAGCCAGTGAGATCTCAACACCCAGCTGGAATCGATCGAGGAGTGATTCCTTTGTCTCGCCAAACTTGTTGTGTACTACCTTTGGAGGCAGAGAGTTGATCGCAGAGAAGTAGATGGCATAGGCCATAGGATGTGCTTCGTTGTTGTAGGTGGAAAATTTGCGCACCACCGTTGGCCTATGGGTAATTCTCACCATAGGATCTACATTTGCGAAATAGACGTCCAGCAGCGTGTCACGGTGCTCTTTTGTGCTCGGTAGCAGGTTTTCTAGATTTGATCCGGCTCCTGCGCGACCGAGGGAAAGTAAGTCAACCAGACTGCTTTGCGGCACTTCCTTCCTCTCTTCGTCGGTCTTATCACCAAGCAAGGCCTTGATGTCTTGTATCTAAAGCTCAATCAGTATTGTTCAATATTCCTAGAAACAGAGAAATACAATAAGAATGAATGTAGCTTTCGCTCGGTGCAACTCGGAGATATGTTCTGTCATGTCGAAAAGCGGCACTCACCTCATCGGCCAGTAATGCAAAATGCAGAGACGAGACAAACTGAGACTGCCCATCATTCAACAAGAGGGTCCCGTCGCCACCATCAGAAGCGATTCCTCCTCCATGGGAAGTCTGGCTATTCGACGATGGGGTCAGCGCCTCCACTTCTTTCCTGTCTAATTCAACACTGGACCGTACGGATGCCGTGGATTTCGCCCCCTGTCCCGCAACAGCTTTCTCTAAGAGATGTTCGAGTCTGTCTAACCGGGCTTGCACGTCACTGCCTTTCCCGGTCTTTCCAGTGGCCCCAGCCGTGGGTTTCGAAATCCTTCCAGTAGTAGTGGATGCCGGTATTTGATCTGTCCAGGTACACACATGACTTCCTCGCATGCAAGAACCGCATACTGGATGAACGTGATCACATTTGACTTTCCTGCGCCGACATGTCAAACAAGAGGAGATGACGCGATGTCGTCCTCCGCTGGGTTTGCTTACTGAGCCCGGCGAATTAGACGATGTGCCGACTTTCGATTCTACCATGCTCGGGGACGGTTTGCAATAGTCTGCATGAGAGTCTTGAAGTTTTCGACAGGGTGGATCGGCCCCCGGGGAGGAATTGGTTCCGTCGCGCCTTGGTGTTCGTTGCGATTCTCGCCCCGCTAGCTGACGGGCCGCCGTTACCCGTTTGGGCCTTAGCGACGATCAACAATCTTCCTCCGAGAACTATCCGACCAATGCTTTCAAAGGTTGACAGCAGCAGACACCTCGGTACATGCATGGAAGTTTCATATGCCACTCCCGTTGACGGCCTAAACGTGCTCCGAGGTCTCCAGCTTCGGATGTGGACCCTGTGTCGTCATAGTATCACATGCTAACGTCCTGTCACAGTGATAACTGCTTTCAGCTACAAAATCTGACGGTCAGAAATAAGCACGCTGACCGGAAGGAATCATTTGCGGTATTCTATTCATTCAGTTGATAGGTACCAGAACGGCGTCGGTCAGTTGTTGTGACTGGCCGTGCTTTTCGACTGCCCTGCACTATCCAAGTTACATCGCGATTCCGAAAGCGCAAGCTTGATTTGTGACCTCGGAGTTCCTAATTCCTAGTTCACGTCCTCCTTCCGCTTCGTCGACACTTACCATAGATCTACCAGCTACAGTTCTATACACTCAGATGCATTGGGTGCACGGAAAAAATTAGAGACTGGGATCCACAAAAATGTGCTTATCACAGGCAGCACAGAGGCGCTTATCGTCCACAGTTCAATAAGAACCAGCGGGATGCTGACTTGCACGGGAATGGAGGCATCTCCGGACCTCCTGACTGGATTTACATGCTCCATAAGAGTGAGAGGGTATTTTGGAACGAAAACCGACTGTGAGGATAGCAACGTCTCAGTCTTCTCGGACCAGGTCAAATTTGGAAAAACCGCCCCATCCGGTACTTGCAGTCAGCCTTGGAGGCATACCTCAGGTTCACCCTTCCCAGCCCCATTTCCATATAAGATTATTGGATGTAAATAGACAGCTGCGTCGTGTGATCGTATAACTGCTCTCAGGCAATGTTGTTCAGTTCTATTCGTATCTCACATTATATTAGAATTTCCGCCCCTATGTGGCATCGTATCTGTTACACACCCAGCGCTTTTACGCAACCATATAATAAGATATGCTTTTACCAATTGACCCCATGCAATCCGAACACCTTCAATAGATGCTGGACATTTATTTAGCTCTTTCCATCTACGGGATTTTCGTTCAAAGATCAAGATCAAGGTCAACAGCAGGCAGACAATCTTGAGCCCATTCAGACTACTCACAGCGTCATGTCGAGACACATCGAGTGCGAGAACCTACCGGAACCTTGTGGTGGAGGTGGTCTCCCTGTGGTCGGATCAGGCCTGCACGCCGTGGAGCACGAAGATGAAGGGAAGGAAGCCTGGGTTTATCAACATGTCGTTGCGGGAAACCCCACGCTCAAAGAGAACCAGTCGAAATCGTTCGGAGGTTTGAAACCGTGGCTCTTCTGGTCCATATTGGTCGTTGTAAGCATTGTCGTAATCGCTGCGTCTGTGGGTGGAGCTGTAGGTGGCTCTCTAGCAGTCAAAGGGAACAGGAAAAATGCGCCACCATCTTCTGTGCAGAGGTAGTTCCCCCATGCCTAGAGAAACCCATTGGCAAATGTATACTAATGTGTGAGCAGCGCGCCAACCGCTATACTTCTGTCCAGCACAGGCGGCTCAAGTGATCGAACGTCCTCCGGATTAGGGAGCCTCTCTTCCTCTAAACCCACGAGCGTACCCCCTTCCCTTGCAACCACGGACTGCCCAGCCAGCAACAGTACATCGTTCACACCCAGGGCACCGGAGGGCAATCCAGGACAATACGAATTCATCAAGCATTGTGGGTTTGACACCGACGGGCGGACACTGATCAAGGCCTTCGTCTTAGACCTCAATACATGTCTTGCGCTTTGCTCGAATTGGAACTACCTACAAGCTGGGGGTGATAGGTGTAATTCAGCGGCATTCAAGGTTGACGAGCCACCGCCGGGGAATTGCTGGGCAAAGACAGGGACCTCATTGAAGCTAAGGGATGGGGTGACTGCTGCTCTCCTGCAATGAAGGGGCTGGGGAAGGTACTAGGCAAGGTACCCGAAGATGATTGGTGATGTGCAGTGTGGAGAATGCGGAGGCCGGAGGTATTCTGGTACTCCAGGATGGAGCTTGTTATCGTCCTCTAGAGCGCCCGAGCGGCCTTTGCGCGCTGTGCTTTTGGCGCGTCGGAAATTGCGTATATTGCCAAGTTACCATGACAGCAGAATTGAGTTCGTGAATATGTCGTGTCAGACGGTCGTGAACACGAAAAGACATGTTGTTGCTGGCAAGAACATGGTTCAGGTGGATCCCGAAGTCGTCCCGTCGCGGTTCAGGTGACAGGCGCACGCTAGATAAGCGAAGATGCCGACAGCCTCCTCTTTTTCACCCAATCGTGGACCCATCGCCGTCTGCATGCACTTCGTCACACGTCACTGGTGTGATTGCAGCTCGTTTCGTCGTCTGCCCGCTCTTAGTGGTTCATGCTGAACCGCCAGGGCTGCCTTTCGCGGCGAGGCTGGGCTAGATAGCAGCAAAGCTTGCCTGCGCCATGCCATCTTCCTTGCTGAGGGCGTGCCCGTCAACTCGTCCAGATTATTCCGTCTACTCTCCCAAGGCCATAAACATCGCCGGCCCCGCTGCGAGCTTGTCCGAAGCTGATCTGAGATGAGACTGCGCGGACGCATAGCAGCATAGACTACCAAGAGGCTTCACCGCTCGCGGGATCAACATTGAGCGCATACCAGAAGGGCAAACATGCTCAGTCTTTGTTGAGATGGCGACTCTATCTCCTGGTGCGTGTGGGCATTTGGGGCTATTGGGATATAGCGCGCTGACCGAGTCGCATTCATAGACGTCCGCCATTCTACCCTCAAGTCGCTCAAACTGACCTGCCCCTCCGCCGAAGTTATTGAAGAACCGCAATCTGCATCGACCCTTGAATCACCTGTAATGGAGCAAGAAGGCTATCCATTCCCCGAAGTCGGAGACGAATGGTCTGACGAGGAGGTCCTGATACCCAGGCATAGACGGAAGGCGCCCTACATACCACCGCTCAAATTCGAGAAAGTTACAGCGACATCGGCCGAGACATCATCCGACGAATCATCGGCATTGGGCAGCCCGCAACGACTGAGCGCGACTATCAGTCCCCTCGTACCGCCCAAAAGCCCATCGCGACCAGACGCGTCGAGGGGTAACAGCCAAGATGATCTCATACAGCGGTATTACCAAGTCACAAAAGAGCGAGATGCGCTGAGGAAACAGCTGCAGAGGAGGAGCATGGGTCCACATGGGATGCCTGCAAAACGTTCGATCGTGTACAAATCTGAAGAGAACACTTTGATTGAAGAGCTACTCGCGTTGCGATATGAGATACGAGTATGGAGTGAGGAGTATTTCGGCGGACCCATCAAAGCCACGAGCAAGCGACCATATCTCACTAGAGCGAAGGAACTGTTTGGGAACCTCACGGACAACTACCAGACGTATCTGAAGCACCCAGAGGAACGGCCGCTCCTCATCCAAGCATACGTTTGGATGAAGCTGCAGCAAAAGATATTCAACAACTGGCAGAAGGGCAGTGGATATGTATGGGCAGGCAAACTGGGAGACAGGAAGCTGCGCGAGATTAACGACACATTGCGCAAGGGTACGCTACCCCGCCCCCGGTGAATCTCTAATGATTACAATGCTAACAAGGTACAGCTGTTAAGAACGAAGCCCAAGCCGAAGAATACCACCAATGGCGAGCCATGACCGTAAACCTCCTAGTCCCTCAGGTAGATGGCAAATGGCGTCCCACTTTCGATGCCGCGCCCGTCCTAAAACGAATATCCCGTTTCTGCAGTCGCATGCGCCGCAAACTACGGCCCTGGTCTACACAGTCTTTGCGCTCAGGGAAGGAACAACTGGGTACCATCATTTCAGCATCTGTTGCGCTGGATTTGAAGATGAAGCGCCAGCTCGCCGACTATCGCTTCGTTACATTCACCGGCGGTAAGAAAGATCAATACTGGGGCTACGGATTCTACGACAGTGAAATGGAGGACGTGTATGAAGATGATGACGAGAACGGCAGTGGTGGATATGGTGTCAATGGCAGCGCAAAGGGCAGGCGAGTAGAATTGGCACTTGCGCCTGCACTCGAACGATGCGGTAATGCTAATGGACATGTCTTCGATCAGAGTTTCATGATGGTAAAGGCGGATGTGAGTTGTAAAAGATTAGAGAAACCCGAGAAGAAGAAGAAACAGCAGCCTAGGTCAAGAGGTGGCAGTAAGGGCTTTGGGCTGTGGGGGAAGTGAAACTAATGGATGTATGAGATGAATATTAACACACCACTCCGCTTTGAACACATGACCCTAGCGCTTGAACATCCGTAATGAAAACACAGGTGGGCTGCTTTACAATCTACTCAGTCAACTACTACTTCAACCTCAATACCAGACTCTCCCTCCTACTAATACCCAAGATTCAATCTAGTCTCTGTCCCGAGATCATGAATCGTTTTATCGAAAAGCCACGGTCTCGTACTTCGAACAACGAGACGGTCCAGCCATTCCGGCTACTTGGTCTCCCGACCGAGATACGTTTCATGATATATGAGCACCTCAGTGAGTGCTTTGTTCCCATTACTAGTTCCCTCACCAACTCATCAAAAGTTGTAGTTGAGTATCACAGTACTGATAATTCGCTACCACTGCGCAATTCGATTGGAATTTGGGTTCGGATTGATCAAGGTATCTTGCGCACGTGTCGCCTTGTTGAGGCTGAGGCATCACCCGTGGTAAAGCGATTGTACGCACAGGCGCAGCTGGTGAATATGCGCCTGATGGCTGAAAAGCGTGGTTGGGATGCCTCGAGGACTACAGTGCATCACTTTGCCTGCCAGTGGTATGAATTGTTTTTTCTTCGCTTCTATTGATGGTTAAGTGGAAGAACGTCTACGGAGAGCTTAGGGAATGGACGGTCATTGGTATAGGTAATCTACCATGGAGACAGAGTGGATCAGCTTAAGGCTTGGTACCGCACAAAGAGGTGGATAAAGCATGTTTACTTGCTGTAATATTATAGTGTTACAAAAAGATGCGCAGCCTACTCCGACTTCGGAACAGTGTGAACCTCCCAGTCAGCGCCGTCCGGGCCCTGGACTTTACCATGTGGTTTATCGTGTGTGAAAGGCCCTCCAGCGTTCGTGACACCACTCTCCAAAACCCCCTTCTTCTCGCCCGTCCGCAGGTATTCTAAGAAGGCGACCGAGGCGTCGATGTACTCCTTGAGAGCAACCTTGCTACTTAGCGTCGTACCGGTGACCATCTTCATGATCCAAGGAACGATAAGAGGCGCATCGGTACAAGAGGGGTGAGCGGTACCCAACAAGGTCATGAACCACCCCTCCTTAACGTTATCGATGATATTCTTCACGGCCTCAAAGTGCCATCCTTCGTCGTAGAAAGCCGTCTGCTTTTCTGTCCATTCTCCGCTCTGCATGACCAGTATCGGTACGTCGATGTCCTTGTTCAGGGGTCCAGATCCCTTGCCGGGGTCTAAGGCAATACCACCATTGATAGGCATTGTCTTTGAGCCAGCAGATTTCAGTGCTTGCATAGCCCCCGTCGCGCCGTATGAGTGACCTCCGACTGTGACTGCTGACAGGTTGAGGCGGTTCTTGAAACCAGGCAAAGCATTCCGCGGTGAGTCGGGCTTGAGGTTCACGACCGGTGCGTCACCTGCATTGAGTTGCGCAAAGAGTTTGATGGTTTCGCTGATCTCAGCTTCACGGAAGTTGAGCTGTGCGGCCTTGAGGTCGAGGTCGGTCATCGGCGGATCGGCTTCTAGGTCCTTGAGCTTCATGTGCCAGACTTTTCGCTCCGTACCATCAGGATGGTGGACGATGGTACCGGGTCCGCTACCGTCACGGTGTTCGACGGCAGCGACTACGTAGCCGTGGCTTGCAATGCTTCCCAGGTAGTGTGCATAACTCTGACTCATTCCTGCCATGCCATGCGTAAAGACAACGCAGGGCAAACTTCCAAGACCGTCGCCTCGTTTTAACTCTTTATGTTCTTGCTCTGCTGCGCTCATGATCTTTCCAAATTCGCCTGCACCACTACCATCTTCGCCCAGAATTTGCTCAGCACTGGAAAGGATTGGTGCATCAACGACACCTGGAATGACTGTGCTTGAACCAAGGAGCCAGAGACCGAAGGTGAAGACCGAAGATAATTTCGACACTCCGGCAAGACGAGCATAGCCTTCGCCAATAAGCGAGACAGGTTGAGGAAGCCACGGTCGTGCCCATGGTCGCTGGCTAGGCGACGCTAGAGGCAGAGAGGATGGGTAATATAAGGTGATGGCCAGCGTATCCAGTTGGAAAGCCTTCTCCCCAGTCGCTTTCAGTATCGCGTCATGGATGGTTCTCTTTTGGACCTCTGTCTCAACATCCAGTATGCCAACCTCATGGGGTCCGGTATAAGGCGGAAGCGGCGAGGTAATTGGGGTCAAGCTAAAGAACAAGAACCAGAAAAGTACGCCCGCAGATGTGATGAACAAAAGACGCCGCGGTGTGAGGCGTGAAGGCCTGGGTACAAAGCGGGCAGGCCCGGGTACAAAGCGGCTCATCCGGAAGGCCATGATGCGCGGCTTGTATTGCAGTCTACCAAAGAACTTGAGAGGGCGTGCAAGGTCTAATGAAGGGCGCGAACTGTGACCAGAAGTGATATTTGGGGTTCCAGATATATCAAGTAGTAGGCGCGGTCCACATGGCAAGGCGTATGAAAGTAGAGTGTCGCGTCGCGAAAGTGTTGGCCACTGATGACGTATGCGACATCGGAGATAAGACCGCCCAGACGCAGCACGCAACTAGTTGACACTTAGATCTTTCTGACACTCACGATACACGTCTTTGAGAAGCTGAACGACATCCCGCCGGCTACCTTACGACGTGTTCCGCTATCTTTGAATAAGACTCATCGATCCGAATCTGTCGAAAGTTGGGTCGATTGTTGATGACAAGCGCTGATGTCTGCGTACCTAGGTAAGGTTCGCAGTGCGACATATCTACCTAGGTATTTCTTCCAGGATTGCCTCAAACCCTCACCTTATTAGACGAAAAGGAATGACGATAAGACTGAGTTGTGTAGAGACGGGTCTACTAGCGAGGATGAACCTACGAGCCCGACTTGAACAACGCAAAGAAAGCACGACTGCAGGCTCATACTGTGGTGTAGTACTCGAGGAAATATTAGAACGAACGCCCCATCGATGTTATCACCTTGGAAGGCTGTCATGATAAGTTGGCGTATAGATGTTTCTAGTACAGCATGCTGTATCGGCAGGTCATTGAGTATCAATCGCAGTAACTCTACTATTATACTGCGGCACAGCTGCGCGGCCTTGATGTTAGGATCTTTGTTACTTAATCATTACAACTTAACGTGTAACTATTGTACAGAAGCTGCTTTAAGCTGGACTAATATCTAAATTGACACTAAAGCTAGCTGGAAGTTAGAGAGACATACAGAAGTTGTTGGAACTGGTGCGATCGTCATGGTTGCCCTGGGCGAAGACAACTCATCAGATGCAATGCAAGTCAAGGTACTTACTCTTCTGGAGATGGACATGGAAAATGCAGCAGCTGTCGATCAAAAGAGTAACCGGCGAAGTCCATACACCTCGCATAGGCTGAATGAATGCCTCAGGAAGCCTCACAAACGTTCCACCGCACATGAAACAGCATCTCGAACGATATTCAGGCTAGTCGTTCCGTCTCTTTGTGGACGATCACCGCGCTCCTACCCTCGATTCGTCACAATGTCATCCTGAAGTCGCTTACACGTGCATATGCATGCGCACGCTTACTGATGCGTGCGGAGCACATAAAACACAGGTCCCATGTAAGAGCACAACCGACTTCGCTTCGAGCACGTTCAGCGGCACGGGTAATTCCAAACGACTTCTCTATTACCCGAGCCACACACTCTCTACGCCTTGGCCCATAGTAGGACCTATAACGAACGTCCCGCTCCGTGTGTATGCCCTGGTAGTTGACTTGCATGTGGCCGGGGTCTCTGAAGACCTTTACCCGGACGATCGTCTTCGGTTCGGTATCGCTATGGACTTGCGCGCATTTCATTCCGGGGTTCGGATGGAGGACGATGTGGTTCCTGCATTTGCAATCTGTTGGTATTAGGCGCGGTTGGTTGCGCATAGAGCGGCAGTATAGGTAGAGGACCGGATCGAGTCTATGCTCCGGTGAGCAGAAGTTCGTCAGTACTCATCTTCAAAATGGATGCTTTGGTGGAGCTGCCATGTGGATAGAGTGGATCGTTCCCGGACTGCTTCCTATTTCAGGATCCTTACTATTACCACCCCAACATTAAGGACATGGTATTTGTCAGATCAGTATGTGCGCTTTGCTGCTCGCCTCCCCAGTTTCTGCGATACGCGGGTGCATAGGCGAACAGAGTGCAGGGTAAAAGCCCTTGACGCCGCGGCCATCGTAACCATTTTTAACATGCTTTCCCAAACGGTCGCGTGTCCGCGGTGGACTGACTATCTGATCGATCTGATGGCTTCCAAAACCGTCAAAGGTCCTTAGAGGGCTAGACGCCGATGACCCACCAACAGCTAAGTCACCTCCGATACCAACACAAAAATCTCCACTGCATGTGTCTGTCGTTAGTCATTCGGTACCACGACACCGGTCTCTTTGGGCGACTTCATTGCGAAAAGTCCGCCTCGAGGCATCGGCCCCGTAACCAATTGAGACGGGAAACCCACTTGTTTACATCCCCTTCAGGACGACGCGCTGCGTCTCGCCACATGCGCCTATACGCTGCAGCCGCCAACATTAATTGCGGCGTTGCGTCAATCTGCACCATTTCGTAGCCAAATGAGTTTCTGGGTAACACGGCATAGATGGAAAGCACGCGACAAAAGGCTGGAGAACGGGTCCCGTTGCGCAGTTCACGTTAGACCAGTTCAAACCCATGCTCTATCAAGGGAACAGGTGTTGAACTATCCGGACTACACTGCACGTCTTCTCGCGGCTATGTGAAACTCTCGTGTTGCTCATTCAGGCTTGCGCGCGTTCATATTGATGACGTGACGTCGCGTCGCGCTCAAGTGACGGTATTGCTTCCAAGGTTTTCCCTGAGTTCCCGTCCAACCTGCATGTACTACGCCAATGGCGCGGGCGGACAAGCTCATGCAGGGCGGGCCTGCGAATCCGATGGAGAGCTGCGGCGCGGATCGTAAGGGTCGGATCTGTGGATCGTCGAAACGGTGGCGACGAAATCACAGGGAGTTGCGTATGTCAGGGTGACGCACCATGTACGTACTTGGTCCAGCGCAGCTGAGTATAG
The DNA here is from genome assembly GCF_024043165.1 of Alternaria incomplexa. NCBI lineage: Eukaryota > Fungi > Ascomycota > Dothideomycetes > Pleosporales > Pleosporaceae > Alternaria > Alternaria incomplexa. Next base: position 775,132 of record NW_026249852.1, read on the forward strand.
GCAAATGACAGGCAGAAGCGTTGAATATCACAAATGTAAAAGTGTTGAATTGTTTGATTTGATTTGTACTGCAACGCTCGCAAGCATCTTTCAAAAAGAGAGCAAGATCGACTGTGACAACTGTCGAGTGTGATGATTCCAAAAACAGCTAGTAATTACTTCTCGCGCTCTTTGCGAAAGTTTCCTCTCCTCTGTAACATAGGAGATAATTTGTGCGCGGATATGGCAAGATAGGTCTATGTAATGAGACAAAGGTGCGCCGAAAAATGCATGCTATCGAGCTGGTGAAAAGCTGACGCAAAGGGACCCGAAATGCGCGAAACTAAAAAGAGACCTTCCGACTTTTAGTCTTCCGTCAATGATGGGACTGCTAGTAGATATGTAAGATGGGAGAGAGCATGACTCGTCAATATGTACATCGAATGCAATTGTGTGTCGTTGATAGCGTGACATGAAGCATAGCCAGCCATGCTTCATGAGCCTCCTGGGCTTCGATTCAGGGACGCGGGGTGGATGGAGTTATTACTGTGTGCGTCGTGGGTGAGGTCGCTGATGGTCATGGCTTGATTTACATCTGCGAAGTATTTTATATGTTGCGTGGGGGTGTCGGGAAGAGAGACAACATAGGGGAGCGAGACTGCGCGGTGGTCGCTGCGCGGTTACGTGGCTTGGTTGGTTGATCCTCCTTCGGAGCAGAGACGGAAAGGAACTTGGCGGCACCTTCAGACAGGGCGGGTTTGTGCTGGCGCGCTGGTGCACGGGTGGAACGCTGCGACCCTTGGCGCGCAAGGTCGAGCGACGACTTGAGCTCCTCTTCGACAGTAGAGTGATTGGCACGCTGTGAGCCACGTCGAGCCAAATCAAGAGAGGCTCTGAGCTCGGTCTCAATGGAGCTGCGAGATTGCTCCTCATCTTGAGGCGCTTCGTCGTCTGAAGCGAAGAATGTTCGCCCTTCCAGGGTACGCCCTGGTGGCGTAATGTCATCGTCCTCTTTGTCTTCGTTAAGGAACGCAATCTGCTCTGAAAACTGATCAGCTGCAAGACTGAAGCCAAGCGACTTGCGGCTACGACGGGACGGAATCAGCTCTGGGACACTGCCGGCAGAGCTTGCCGAGCGCCTCACAGGGGAGCTCCAAAGACCGCAGCTCTGAGAAGAGGACATGAGGCTGCTGTCATAAGAGCTTCGCCTACTTAGTCGGACGTGACTGCTACGCGCCGAGCTCGTCGTACTTCGACCGGCGTCGAGCATTGGAAAGTGCCGGTCGGACGCGGCGTACTCGTCAAGCAAGTCCTCATATGTGACTTCTCGTGTTTCCTTGTATTCCTGCGGGACAAGAAGGGACGGGCTTAGCATGAAGCCAGTGTCGCCGCTAAAACGGTTGGCATGGAAGAATCCTGAGGGTGTCGGTGGCAGGCCAGTGCTGAGGGTGGATGTGGATATCGCAGAAGTCGGAACAAGTTCTGGCACACTCGATGTGCTGGGAACCAGCAAAGATGAGCGGAAATTGTCAGAGGCGAAACGCTCTCGATCAGCGGAGGTGATTCTGGAGTTGCGACGATTGGCTTGCTCAGCAGAAGGAGTGTCGCAACAGCGAACACCGTCATCAGATACTCGATCCCATTCGAAGTCACAGTCAGCTTCTAGAGCGTTGTCGTAGATATAGTCGACATCTTCTTCCCATGACTCCTCTATTGCGCGCCATGTATTTGACTGGCGACGCTGATAAGGTTTTCGAATAGACATCCTCCTCGGCATGCCAAATGAGCCCAGCGTGTCAGACATTTGCGATGAGGGTCGTGAAGCTGAAGGCTCTGCCCTTGGTGAAGCAGGAGACTGACCTCTACCCTGTGATCTAGAGGTAACGGGAGATCGCGGATTTTGAAAGGAAAACGATCCAAAGTAAGGCGATCTCGGCGAAGTCGGGGACTTCATTGGGGGCTGTGGTGCAGGTCTTGGGCTGACGAATCTTTCTGGTTCCTCGACAACATCTGCGAGACTAGGACTGAAGGATGGCGGTGTGGTTGCGTGAATGGCTGAATCATCAGGCGTCGTGACTGCATGGCCAAAGTACGAATCTTCTGATATCTCAGGTAGTATGTCCGGGGTGGACACAGCAGAGAGAGCAAATGAGTCCCAGATACCCGACTCTCGCTTCGACCGCGACAACCTACGCGGACCAGAAGTAGGCTCTTCGTACGCGAACTCAGGTGTACCGAAGGCGGGTCCCAAGGGAAGATGAGGCGACTGTATCGACGATGTGTGCGTATGTTTCCGAGGGCTAGGTTGGGAGAAGCTCTCTATAGATCGGGCTAGGCGAAGGGGTCGTCGCGATATTGGGAAGTGGGGGACAGTTTCGGAATCGTGACGAGGTTCTGGGCTACGAGGGGGAGATGTGAAGCCTAGAGCAGACGTGGATCTCTCTTCTCCATTTGCCAGGTTTTCAGAAGAGAAGTTCCTGAAATGGACGTCATCGGATGGTGTGACGGGCAACTGCTGTTCGAGAGCAGCTATTTGATGTCGGTCGGTGTGAGAAAGGTGCTGGAAGTCGAATGGGCTCGAGATACGGCTAATCAGACTCGTACCTATTGTCACGATAAGCAGAGGGCCTTGGACCAGGGAAGATATCACTTACTAGCATCCTCGCTTCTTTTGCCCTTCCGTAGGATTGATGATCGTCTTTCGCTGACGTCCCCTTCAAACTCATCGACGTTTATCATGGGCGTCTCGCTCAGCCTCTTGCCCTTCTTCCCGCGGAACAACGACCTCCTAGATCCGGTAGACTCTTTATGACTCTTGTTGCTGGTGTGTCGATGTCCAGGTGGTGAGCCATGCCAAGAAGCTTCATGATCAGCCATCTCGGAATGGCTGAGAGACAACAGCGAAGGGGTCATAGATGTCGCAGTATTGCTTCTAGACCGTAGATTGAACACGGAACTTCGTCTAGCCGGATGGGCTCTGTGTTGCTCGGGCGAATGCATGCCAGGATGAGTTGAATGTGTGGAGTACTGCTCTGACCAAAAGTCTGAACTTGCGGTAGGAATGGTAGGCCCAATGGCCTGAGAGTCGACGGATGACTGTCGAGACCGGGAGGCATCGGTTTTATGGAACGAAAACATGGCTTGGGAGCCTGAACGAACCCCAGAAAAATAAAGCCTAACGCAAGCAACGCGAACCGAGCAATGCTAGTATGGCGTGTGCAGGTCCCCACAAGTGGCCGGCAGATGTAGTTATGGCAACAACCATTGAAGTTGATGAGATGATCTGGGGAAACCTGTCTCGCGCACGCGAGCTCGGATGTTGTGAGTTCAGATGCCCGGGTTATACGCCTGCTGGAGGCGTTAGTGATGTATGCGAACGACTTGCCATTGGTACACAAGACCTGAGTTGGAGGGATCGAGGTTGGACGAGGCGAGATGACTGAACTTGGGCCAAGGCTAGGATCCAGGCGTGCCAAATGAGGGTAAAGGTATAGTTGAGATGCAATAGCAACCAAAGTAATATATGCGTACCTGGTCAAGTAGACAACTTATTTGCAGGGGAGGAGAGAACGTAAGAGCCTGAACACGGACCACTGCAGGGCAACGGCTGATGAAGGGGTTCTGCCCTCCGTGTGGGAATAACACGAGGATGCGGTCAAGGAGTTAGGGTCGAGTAAAGGTTGGCGAACTGCACAGACCGAAGTGAGACAAGCGGTGGTTGCGAATGAGAGGGAGTGGTGGACGGTCCAGGTAGCCGAGCAAAGATTCGAGTAAGGATTGTAGTTGCTGGAGAGCGATCATTGGCATATGCCGCAGTATTGCATGCCGTGACACGGGAACAAGAAGCTTTGTGGCCGGCAAAGTAACAGCAAATGTAGGGATGATCTCACTATGTAGGAACATGGCCGGCTTGGACGAGCAGCGGAGAGTATGTGGAGAAGATGGAAGGTGCTCAGTGTGCTCCACCAGGTTAGTGACATCCAGGACGAGCCAGGACAGGGCTCGCTGCGCGCCAGCAGGAGAGAAAGACATGGGTATCTGCCGCTGAGCGACGGCGCCTGAGCATCTGTTAGTGGCTGGGGGATGACGGAAACAGGGGTGCAGGAGACGGGGGATGCCCGACTTCATAAGGCTTGTGAGCCACTGACGATGAGCGCGCAAGTGAACGCGGCCCGACAGGTCGGCCTGCGCAATATAACGTTGCAGGGGCAGATATAGCGGGCGCTGATTGGACGTTGCAGCGAAATAAACGGTTAAATCTGCTGCATATCTGCTCTGACCACGTCCAGGCCCGCTATGCTACGAGGCCGTGAGGTCCAATTTGCTTGGAATGTCGGCCGTATGTTGTTGTGCATCCGAGAGGATTTGGCAACGCGTCGAAAGACGTGTCGTGGCTGGGAAGGTAAGCTCTCGCTGCTGTGTTCGCGGACAACGAAGCTTTCGTAGCACAGCACGCGTAAGATTGTGCTGACAATACGAGCGGGTATCCTCAGTCGGGGAGAGTATGATTTTGGCAGCTACGTACAGCATTTGTGCTGTTAGTGCCGAGTATGCCGGTTCGCGATTTCAGGCGGGCACGGCGCAAATGCGTGCAGGGTTAGGCCTGGTGCTGGGGGCACATGGGTACGCATAAGGCCTAAGCATCAACATGTCTGCCACTTTGGACTGGATCTGTGGCTAAGCTTGTCGACAAGAAGCGCAACTCTAAGTATTGACGCATGTCGTCGTCGTGTGCTGGCGCGGAACAATCAAACTGTCAGAAAGGGATCGCGATAAGCGTCCGAGCAGAAGACGAGAGGCTAGAGCATCGTCCCATCTGCAGATCTTCGCTCGTGAGACGGCGGAACCTGAAACAACCGAAGAGAGCCCCTACCATGGCCGACGATGTGTCCAAGGACTCGATACCCCGCCTCACTCAGACGTCTCAATCTACACAGGGCTCGTGGGCGGATCGATCTGAAATCGCGAACAGCCCTCGTCGAGGTCAAAGTCCATGTGGTGATGTCTCGGGCCCGGTAAGTTCCAAACATGTTTCAGAGCCCCACGACAGCGATGACCGGGTGCTGGCTATCGTGAGTTGTGAGACCCCTCTGATGTGCCTTCCTGGCTGTCCCCAAGAGACTCAGCATGCACAGAGCGCCACCTTGGCGCAGTCGCACCGCCAGCGTAGCATAGCCTTGAGCTTGCGACGGTTCTGGGTACGGCGGTGTTGTAACACGGTCCTTCTGCTCGTATCATGCTGTGATGCAGTCGCGTACAACAGCAGTAAGGGCTGTAGGCCCTCGCATCAGCCGCTGTACCACGGCTCCATCCAAGATTTCCACAAACATGTGTGACGAGCGCCTATCTCTACGCTTTCTTCTTCTTGGGAAATGCGCCTGTAATGAGATCCAATACTTGAGGCGTGAGCCGTGTGGGGGTGGTGGGCCGTCAGCTACTACACCAGCTGCATGGACGCAATGTGAGCACACCGACTGATGTCAAAATGTCCGATGATGGTGTTACCGTCGTTGAGGTTCTTGTGCAGATGCATGAGGGTAGCCGGTCGTCGGCTTGTGATTTCCCCGAGGCTGGAGGTGAAAGCGTGCTCACGTGTGCTGTTGTGCCAAGGCTGCCTACCTGAGTAGGCCCATGGACTGGAAAGAACGCCCGCAGGTCCTCGGGAACATCCTCCACCATCACCACAGCTGTGCACACGACTGTGCACGCCAACTCCCACCGACGCCGGAGCTGAACACGTCTCTAGTCTCGATAGTCCCAGTGGTTCCTGGCCGCTGCGTGGTTCCCCTTGTTCCTGCAGTGGTCGCTGGCGGCTGGCCACAGATCGGCGAGAACTACTCGGTACCTCCACCTTGCTGCTGCTCCCACGCACCGGCGGCCCACGTCTTACGCACCACACCTCTGCGCTCCAACGAGCTGCTCCTATCAGTCGCCTCCCCGTTGTGTAGATGACGTTGGCTGCATAACAACTGCGCTACTCCTCACGAGAACCTCTCTAGCGGGCTCCTATGTGCTAGGCTCGGCGCCCGAACCTCCGGACACAATCTTCACCGGTGTATCCACACGCCCAGGTGGCTATCCATGCGCCGTAGTCCGCTTTCATGGAGACCGTTTGCACACAGGAATTACCTCATCGAGTCCAATTATAGGTGTTCGTCTTCGCTCCACTTTCTATTCGTTTCGAGGCATTGGGCAGTGAATTCGAGCTTCTCCAGGAACATGCTGGCATTCCCAAAGATCAATGACGGTACAACTCGTACCTCTTCTGCGACGTGTTCAGGTTTGCATCTTCCGGAGGTCTGTCCATGCTAGAACCTTGTTTCCTGTACCTGCAGGTCGCAATTCTTGCCGTCTAACCCTTTTCGTCCCACCGGCAGACTTTAGCTGAGCCCCACCTAGTTGTCTTGCCCAATTCAACTTTAACTAGGGCAATTTGCAAGCTGAAGAACATCTGCTACAAAGCCGAATGCGGGTTCAACAAAGCCGATGCACACAGCAACTCGGAAGCCCTCCGGATCCGCCCTCGCTAGGCTTTAGACTTTGGTTTCACCATTAAGGCGTACGGGATGCAACGGCTATTGACAGCGGTAGCCACGGTCTCGCTGTACTGAAATTCCAACAACTGTAGGAGATCGATCCGGAACCTTAGGCTTTCCCTGACGGTATCGCGTTTCATATCTGCCTGTAACGTCTGGAGCCGGTTCTTGAAAGACTTTGACAGATGATTCAGCAACTCTTGTTGCATGTTCAATGTTTTAGACCATCTGTACCAATGTTTTCTTTACAACTGCTGATGTTGTCTGTAGTGGATAACTCCGAAATGAGAACCATCCCACCAATGGAGTGAATGTGGCGTCTTCGCTTGCCCACCTTGGCAACTGGCGGATATACTATCCCTCCATCCCGGTGGTTCGAGGCGGGCAAACGCAGCCACAGTCGTACCCTTCTCAACAAGAGACGCTCTCGCCTTTTCATGCAACGGGACACTGGCGGATCTATCGAACTTTATCTCACATTTTGTGGAGATAGCAGCGGATGCAAAAGTACGAGCACCTGTCCCATCAGCCTGATAGGTCAACCGGCGAGTACTTCAAAACGCGGTCAAGCTCCGGTCGGGACGTAAGATTCGCTTAACTCTAAGAAAGTCCTTGCAGGTAGAACTACCTAGGTACCTGGTTGTCGGTTGAAGAGCAACTCCCACATCTGGTAAGCGACCACTGCTTAGGTACAGCAGTCTATCGATAATCCTCACTTTAGCCTCTCTATGGTGTGAGCGTGGACTGAATCTGAGGTCCAGACAACCGTCAGCTTCGAATCTTGAATGGAGGCGTCAAGCTCACCATGCAAGAATGCTCCCAACGGCCTATCTAAGTTCCGGCCCGCAGTCCTGAACCTTACGCAACATCAGAATTTTCTTTGATACATGGATTCGCAGTGCTACCACGGCATGTCTTACATATCGTCTCGTCATACACGTACTCTGAAGTCAACAACTTATGGGTGGATCATTTCGAGTACTCATGCAGCTCTTCATTTTGTTTCTCCATGGGCGACTTGCAAAAAAAGAGGGGTAATATGCATGGACGGGAACTCCACCACTGCTCAACAAAGCTCCAGCCTGGGTTCAGGAGATCAGGACCCTTTTTTACCTTCTCATTGACGCCTAGATTTTAGGCTTTTGAGCAAGTTCGGATGCAAACAGTCTCTGAGAGCCATAGTATGCCATTGGGGACGTGAACAGCTGGACAAGAGCGGGGGAATCTTGAAAACGAACACTCTTGTGTTCATACGCCGGATCAGATCGTACGTGTGCTTTGCAGCACTAATGGGTCATGTGGTGGTGAGAATTGACAGAGAATGCGCCAGCCGACACCGAGTGCGTACCATTGGCGCCTCATTGGCTATCTTCCAATTGCTATTATTCCGTCTCGCTCTTCACCATAGTACCGACAGAGAGAGAGCAACGACATCTTCTCTGTGCCAGGCTCATCTCTTAGGGGTGCGCTGGTGGCTCACGGGCCGTGAAACATGGATTAGAATCCTTCGGCTGGCGATCGAAGGGCCACCAACACCACTATGAGCCGCCCCGTGGCGTGAACTGCAAATTTCATCACTGGTCAAAGCGTTAGACGCACAGCGGTCCCATGATGCACATTCCTCTTCGGCTGGTCCCTCGAAGGGGCAGGTGAGGGAGGGGCCAAAAGGGTCATCTTTCATAACCCTGGAAACCATGTGGGTATAGACGCCATGCGTGTCGCGCACACCGAATAACACAATACTGTAGTCGAACTGGGCTGAAGTGCCGACCGCCTTTTGCTTGTTTAGTTCATTCCGTCGAATAGGCCATACATTGGGATGCTGAAGTCAAAATCCGATCACACTTGACATCGTCGTCCAACAGAATTGAATACGAAAACCATAACGTGTGCATCTTCGAACAGATCCTATGACGGATCAGCGCTCCTTCTAGTTCGCAAGGATCGAGACTAGTTTACTAATGTTGTTGCAATGCCTACAACTGCCGGTGGTCAATGCAGTAGAGAAAAGCAAATATATACAACAAGCCACCATACGAGCCTAATCTCGTTTGCGAACAAGGCAAGCATCGCAACATGCACGATGGTAATCTCAAGCTGCAGGTACGATCGAAATGCTGGCACACCGTGTCCAGGCCAGTCTGTGTCGGCGGAAAGAATAAGCAAAATGGCCCGGATGGTTTTGCTTTACATATCGAAATCAGGTGACTTGCATGCCAGCGCATGTATCTTTACATGAGAGAATGATAGAACTGTGGATTTGGTAGAAGAAGCATCATAGAAGACGGTTCCAGAACACCGATTCCACCCTGCGCTCCGCCCATACTAGGAGGTTTTTCATCAACTTTGTTTTGCCGCCACTGTATCACTGAGACAGATAGTCTAGACAACACAATGGAGTACACCTCGCGCCGAGAACGCAGTCTGCTTGTTCATCAACTTGTTGCACGAACCAGGGCCAAGCGGTAAGCTTGTAGCGCTGAAACCGTGAGTCGGCGTGAGTGGTGGTCAAGCCAAGAAGTGAACAGCCATACCCTACAATTCGGCCGAAGACCACACCACCCCTAACCTCCGCACACGCTCTGAAGAGAGCCCATCATGCCATGTTACAACTCCGTGTATGCCTGCCGCGCCGATCACGGCACATCCCAAGCACCACGTCGCAACCATACTTCCGCAAACGGGCTGACCCCCCCAATCAAGCAACAGATCTACGACCTAAACATTACCCCAATCGAACACACGGCTAGATGAAGCCGTTCCCCAAGGCCGAAAAAGTGACAGAAGTGACAGCACGCATGTACAAAAACGTGCGCGCCGTTGCGCGAGTCCGCGTGCACCGAAGAGAAGCCGTGGTATTACACCGACTGGATGATCGCTTTCGCTCCGTTTTCTCGACGTTGACACGAACCCTCGCCTCCCCCTACCTGCCCTACCCCTCCCCTGTCGTGAACATATCTCCCGTGTCCCGAGTGTGTGGTGAGTTTGAGATCAGAGCGCTGAGGGCTTACGAGTTCGATATGGTTTTGAGATGCAAGTTCTAGATGTATGACGAGGCGCCGAGTGGTGAGTCTGGCCGTCTGAGACACTGGCGGGGATGCGGCAGGTTCCAGTTGGGTATACTTACGTCTTCGGTGTGCGTACCTCGTATGTCGTTGTTGCTTACCCACGCAGGGAACCTGAGGGGCTGCCGGGAAGTGGAGGACGAGCTGACGACCATCTTCTTGTTGGGACGAACAGGCCGGGGAGACGATGGCTCGCTTGCTGCTGGCGCTCGTGATCGCCTTGCTGTGGGCAAGCGAGTGAGGCCGTGGTTTCTTCGCACTGATGGTCCTTCGAACCCGGAGTGGTGATCTTCGGATACTAAGACCGAATGTGAACGCAGGGTGGAAAGTAAGGCTGACGTGCTCGTTGGGGAAACTTCGGGCTATAGGTGATATGTCATGAGTGTATCAATGCGCACAATATACCACATTCTTTGATAAGGGTAAGTCGTGAGCTCCGTTTCGAAGACGACTCCCTTGCTGCGATAGAAAAGGGGAGAGGACTAGTCGTACACATCGATCGCCGATTGAGGAGTAACATCAAAATAACGCGGTTACTACTGAGACCACTAGATTGGAAAATATGGCGGTTTTCGTATATATGATTCTTCGCGTAAGGTCCAGGATATCTGCAGCGTTTTGCTTCCACGACATTTCCAGAATTCGGCAAGCTCTCGCGTACTTGCAGTTACGAATCGCGCGATCGATAGCCTTGGAGCAGATGTTCGTTTGATAACTCAGCGTCCATCCTGCGATTGTTAGCGCGTTGTCCCAGTCCTGTAAATTGGCCGAGTGGGAGTACGCTTCCGTGGGCTTCACCAAAACTGCGGAACATAGACGAGCTGATGAGATCAGTTTGGTTCGTATCTTTATCCATGCCTTGTTGTGATATCTCCTGCGAAGATTTCCAGGCAGCTGAACATGTTGTGGAGCCCAAACCTCACTGGCATCTGTCGCCGTCCATCAGCGATCCAGCAGCTCAACAGGGTAACCGTAGATGATGAAAGTTTTTGTTTGCTCGTTCTGTGTGATATTCCATATATACAATCCCGCAGTAACGAAGCCTGAAGCAACCGGTACGCCCTCGTCTATATGCGCTTCCTTTCAACACCACCTCTTAATGTCCCTCCTCGTGGTGGCCCTTATCCTCGAAGAACAGTTGTTCGGCAACGAGATATCCAGCGAATGCAACTGTGGCTATGCCGAGGCCGGGGAAGGAGCCCTTGAAGCGGTTGAAGCGGGTGAAGGGTCCGGTGTATCGCCATTGCTCACTGGGAAGGTAAGTGTGTGTGGGATGGGGCATGTCCGTGGTATAAAGCGTACTATCGTGCCCATGGGTCGCCCTTGATACCGTTCGCAGAGGCAGCGGCGAACTTCTTGGGGTCGAAGCCGGTGATGGAGGGGCGTGGTGCCATGGTGATGGAGCTGGCATAGTCAGCAATTGTTGCGCGCAGGGAAGAACATATCAATTGAGCGCGTGTTGTTTGCTTACGTACTCTATGAGCCTCGTGAGCAGCTGGTGTGAGGCAAGGCGGTTGTGGGAGCTGGCGTCGGTGGTTCCTGGACCATCGTCAGTCGCATCTCGACATGTCTTGGCGGCGAGCGATCATACGCACGGCCTCCGCACGTCGTCAACTGCGGTTGCTCTCCCCACACACCATTCACACATCGCCCGCACCCCATCGCTATCACCACCCCAGACGCGTTCGTACAGCCCGAGGATACCCACGACTCTCGCGAGCTTCATCTAGGCATCCAAGAAGATCCATCGTTCCGTCACCTGCACGAACATCCACGGGATTCACCTTACCCACGCACACGCGAATCGTCGCAACCACTACAGCAGCTTCACAATGCCGCCTCACGGGGGCCGCTTCCCCGGTCACAACCTCTCGAATCCCTTCGCGCATCTCTCGGGCCCAATACCACAGCAGCAGCAACAACCGCTGCACCAGCAACACCAGCAGCAGAACATGCAACATGGAGGCTTCGGCGGCGGCAACCAGGCACACAATCTGAACCTCTTCGGCCAACATCAGGGCGGCTTCCAATCAAATGCACCGCTGGGTGGTGGACTGGGCGGAGCCGGGCTCGGGGCAGCAGCAGCAATTGGCGGGGCAGGCGGAGGCACAGGACTCGACGGGCATGAAGCGCGTATGAGATTTGCCCACGGCGCGCAAATACAAGAGAATGCTGCTCGTGGTCAGGACGGCGCTAAAGGCATTGCAGGACAGCGGATACGAGAGGTCTGGCGGTCGAATCTGCACCAGGAGATGGACATGCTGCGCTCGCTCATCGACCAGTACCCCTACATCAGCATGGTCAGTATGCCATTTTCCTACCAGCCGGTCGGACAGCTCTTGCTTGGGAGCTTTGTCTGATGCGTGTAAAGTCAGCCGTCAACGGTGGCGCAACGTCTTCTTTCGATGGGGTAGTTTCCATTCTACCTCTCCCTCTCCTTCATGGACTTCATGCTCACTCTCTGAATAGGACACCGAGTTCCCCGGTGTTGTCGCGCGGCCTATCGGAGACTTCAACTCGAAAGCCTCATATCACTACCAGACCGTGCGCTGCAACGTCGACTTGCTCAAGATCATCCAACTCGGCGTCACCCTCTTCAACGTACAAGGCGACATCCCGCCATCGCATCTCGACATTACAGACCTAAACTACAAGCCAAAATCGTTGCAGCGACATGCAAACAACATCGTCGTCTGCCCATGCACATGGTCCTTCAACTTCCAGTTCTCCCTCGAAGATGACATGTACAACGAGGAGTCAATACAGATGCTTAAGAAGTCTGGCGCCGATTTCGAAAAGCACAAGGAGCTAGGTATCGACCCTGTCGAGTTCGGGTCATTACTCACCACATCGGGCATGACTCTGTCGGAAGATGTCAACTGGATATCGTTTCATAGTGGTTACGACTTCGCATACATGCTCAAGATGCTAACCTCACAATCGCTACCCGAGGATGAGGATACGTACCGCAAGCTCGTCAATGTCTTCTTCCCCAAGTTACTCGATGTCAAGTACCTTTGGCGACATGCGAACAACCTTGTTCGGCGCGGTGTTATCGGATCGACTGCGACCAATATACTCAACAATCTAGGCACAAAGTCCGGCCTTCAAGATCTCGCCGATGAGCTCGGCTGCCAGCGTGTGGGCAACTCACACACAGCAGGATCCGACGCATGGCTGACAGGAGTCGTTTTCTGGGACATGAAAAAGAAGATATTTGACGGAACCATTCCCGACGAGATGAGCGGCCATATGTGGGGTCTTACTGGTGTCGGACCACCAGCCAGCGCAACAGCGCAACAAGCTGTAATTGCCGCACAGGGGGCTTCGCAAGGCTTGACAGGCTTCCAGCAGGGTGTCAACAACACCTTCTATCCCGGAAACGCAAGGCACGGTGTCGACGGCCCAAGCACACCCACAAACCACCCAGCTGGTCTGGCGTCGAATACTCCTGGACCCACAGGCATGATGACCCCGGGCGGATACGGCGGCTACGGCAACAAGTAGGATAGTGGCCATTTGCGGAATGAAGGAGAGTCTTCCAAATCTCCCCTTCTGAGCCCAGGCCGTGGTGACTTGTCATACAGCGAGTTTCTGCCAGGCAAGAATTCGCATGGTGCCGGTGGCCATTGGCATCTTGAAAGATAGTATCCCGAATGTTCCTTTCTAAAGCCGGCTCTTGCTCGTCAGCGACACGATCGCTCATCTGGTGGCCATTGGTATGAGGGATATTTTTATCCCGAAAACCTTTTTCTGAGCCGGCATCATCGTGGCGCATCACACAACAGTCACTCACCTGGTCCCTCTCATTATCGCGGTCGCGGACATCATTCTTGAACTGGCTATCGAGGTGGCGGCAATATGGGCGTGCCACATAGTGCTTGAACGATCAGGGTGGCTCACACGGTGGAGAGTAATTATCCTCAGCTTGGGGTGGTTTAAAAAGGGACTCGGACGGGGTGGCGTAGGATAGTATTGTACGATACCCGGGTTAGTGTGTAGCGAGTGCGGACCGTACTAGATCGTATGGTCAATGTTATTCTTGCATTCATTGACCACTTGTATATAAAAGCGCGTGGCTGATATTGAGTATCCTCGATTTTCAGGAGGGTGCCGGCAAAGATACGAAAAACAAATTGTGAAAAATGGTTTAGTATTTGCTTGCAACAAAGCAAGAAAGGTGTTGCAGACATTCTCCAATGTGAGACATCTACATGTTGAACCTCGTCCTCTGCTTCTCCATGCGGCCCTTCCACTGCCACTCCTGGCCACTCTTGAATTGGATACCGCGATCTATCCTGCGGAGTTTGAGCGTCATTCGCGGTCTGGCCATTTACGTTAGCAGTCTAGTCCTGAGGATAGTCCAAAGATATAGCAAAACTTACCCAATCTCCTGCATACCCACTTTAACATCCTCCACACCCGGAAGCGGCTTGCCATCCGACCCCACGATAGGTTTCTCAGTCTCGCGCTTATCCCTAAACACATAGCGATGTCTCCTCACAAAGATGTAATCGCGCTGATTGTGCAGCGTGAGGACCTGGCGCCCTTCCAACTCTGGTTTCGCAGGGAACATGTTCTGGAAGAGGTGGGCTGTGAGGATACCGAGGGGAGTTTTAAATTGGTTCAGGATGAGTTCGGGGTAGTGTCCTGTGTCGTTTGCGTGGCGGGGCAGCTTCTTTCCCTCGACCCAGTTTGTGAGGGAGAAGTGGAAATGCGGTCCGTCGGGCAGAGTGACAATGTCGAGGCCGTCGGGCTTTTTCTCGTGCTCGGCTTGCATGAGGATTACGAGGGCTGTGTAGCCGCGTGCGCTGGCGAAACCGGCGATTTCCTTGACACTGTATTTGTGCGCGTGGACGTGCTGGGTCCGTCTTATGTAGGTGCTGTTGGGGAAGAGGGAGGTGAGGATTTCAGCTTCTTTGTGGAGCGTCGAGTTGATGCTGGTTGTGATGAGGATCTGGGGGTCGTCGGTGCGCGGGTTGAATATCGAGGGGAACTTTTGCTTGAGGAATTCGGGCGAGAGTTCGAGATTCGTTGCTGTGGATGTGGCGCTGGGACTGGAGGCGCGTTTCCCGGGTTTGGAAGAGGCGGTGTCGGAGTCTAGGTCGGAATCGTTGGAGTCGAGAGAGGGTTCGGATTCGGAGTCGTCGAGCATGCTGTCTGCTTCGTCGTCCTGGCTGTCGTCCGAGTTGTCTCCACCTGCTTTTTGGTCGCGCTTCTTCAGTTTCGCTAGTATGCCCTCGTCCTCACCGTCTTCGCCGTCCTGTTGTGCCGCTTCCTCTTGCTCCACCTTTCTCCTCTTTGCCAGTCTCTCCACATCAATGGCCCAACCCAGCGCATCTTCTTCGTCGCCGACTGGTTCATCCCATACTCGCTTGCCGTCGATGGTCGCAGGCTTGTTTTGTGCTAAGCGCTCCTCTCGTAGCGCAGGGTTCTTCTCTTCCTCGCGCTTGCGACGGAGTCTTGCGTCTCGTTTTTCTGATTCGCGCGCCTTCTTGATGGAGAGATGCGCCGCCTGTCTGCGCAGTTTGTTCTTGGGCTTGATCCCAGAGGCGACATTGGGGCTCTTGGAGAAGGCCATGTTGGAGCGGGGTCACGTTACTGATCCGTATTGGAGTGTGTGGTCTGGTGTGTGTCGCACTGGCCGTGGAGTCCGCAACACGGTGCTGCTCAACTTTTCGGTGGAGCCGCGGCCTGTGCTTTTCCGTAATCTTGGCGCGCCACACATCAGCAGAGCCTCAGGCGTGTCGAGATTCGAAGCATCGCTTTTCTTGGTTTCCGTGCCCGAAGTTTGTAGCCCGTTTGTACATTAGACCGCGTCGCTCATTAGTGTTCTCTTGTCGCATGCAAGAGAGGAGCCGTAGTATATGCGCCGCCTAATTCCAGTGCGCGTCCCCCAACTTGCTGCGCGTCTGCCTCTACGTAGGCCCGTCCAATATCGTGCCCCACCTCCGCCGACTCATCCCACCAAGCACTTCTCGTCCACACCACCCCTCTTGCGATACAAGGTCACCCTGCCCCAGCGGAAGAACGTCGCCATGCCGAGCGATACCACGACCCACAAGGGCAAGCCCTTCGAGCGCGCTGCCTTCGAGCAGCTTATGAAGGTGAGTGCGACGGCCCAAACACTGTCCAATTGTGCTAACAGCAGCCATTGTAGCACAAATACTTCTACGCGCCCTCGTTCGACATCTACGGTGGTGTCGCCGGCCTCTACGATTACGGCCCGCCCGGCTCGGCACTCACCGACAACATCGTCGACATATGGCGCGAGCACTTCGTCCTCGAGGAGGACATGCTCAAGGTCGAGCCCACCATCCTCACCACACACGAGGTCCTCAAGACCTCCGGGCACGTGGACAAGTTCGCCGACTGGATGTGCAAAGACCCCAAGACGGGTGAGATCTTCCGAGCCGATCACTTGGTCGAAGAGGTTCTCGAGGCCAGGCTGAAGGGCGACAAGGAGGCACGCGGCCAGAAGGTCGAGGCCGAGGAGGAGGACCCCAAGAAGAAAAAGAAGAAGGTCAAGAACATCTCGGCCGTCAAGCTGGAGGACTCCATGGTCAAGGAGATTGAGGAGGTGCTGGCCAAGATTGACAACTACAACGGCGAAGAGCTCGGCCTCCTCATGAAGAAGTACGACATCAAGAACCCCGCTACCAACGGCGAACTCCTTCCCCCCGTCGCATTCAACCTCATGTTCCAGACCTCCATCGGCCCCTCGTCCAATCTTCCCGCATACCTACGTCCCGAGACCGCCCAGGGTCAGTTCGTCAACTTCCAGAAGTTGCTAGACCACAACAACCAGCAAATGCCCTTCGCCTCTGCCTCCATCGGCAAGTCGTTCCGCAACGAAATTTCCCCGCGACAAGGTCTGCTACGTGTGCGAGAATTCCTCATGGCTGAGATCGAGCACTTTGTCGACCCGGAGGGCGGCAAGAAACACCCACGCTTCGAGGAGGTCAAGGATGTTGAGCTTGAGCTGCTCAATCGGGACGTACAGCTTTCAGGCAAGACTACAGTTGAGACCACCAAGATTGGCAAGGCTGTCGAGACGGGTCTGGTCGACAACGAGACACTGGGTTACTTCTTGGCCCGTATTCAGCTGTTCCTGCTCAAGCTCGGTGTCGACCCAAAGAAGATTCGGTTTAGACAGCACATGGCCAATGAAATGGCCCATTACGCCGCCGACTGCTGGGACGCTGAGCTGCTCACATCCTATGGCTGGATCGAGTGTGTCGGTTGTGCTGACCGTAGCGCATACGATCTCTCAGTCCACATGAAGAAGACCGGTGCACCTCTTATTGTCCGTGAAACACTAAAGGAGCCGAAGAAGGTTGAAGAGTGGCAATGCCAACTTGACAAGAAGAAGTTCGGTCCCACCTTCAAGAAGGATGGTAAGACTGTCGAAGCGGCCATCGAAGCACTGTCGCAAGATCTCCGTGAGAAGCTATCTCTAGACCTAGAGAAGGAGGGCAAGATCGTCATTGACGTTCCTGAAGTTGGTGATGGCAAGGTCGAGGTACCAAAGGAGCTCATCACCATATCGAAACAGACCCGAGTAGAACACACACGGGAATACACACCAAACGTCATCGAGCCGTCATTTGGTATTGGCCGCATATTCTACGTAAGTACCGATGCGTTGAGAGCTATGTATACTTTGCTGACTGAACCAGGCTCTATGTGAACACGTTTACTGGACCCGTGAGGACGACGAAGCCAAGGCTGTCCTGTCCTTCCCTCCGGCCGTCGCCCCAACCAAGGTGCTTATCGTGCCGCTCAGCTCAAACCCAGACTTCGATCCGTTTGTACGGAAACTGAAGGACAAACTGCGGAAGATTGGTGTCTCCAACCGTGTCGATGCTTCCGGTGCCTCAATCGGCAAGCGCTATGCCGTAAGTACTCCTTTTACACTGTATTCTCGATCAGAATCTAACACGCCCCAGCGTAACGATGAGCTTGGTACACCTCTCGGCATCACCGTCGATTTCCAGTCCATCAAGGACAACACATTCACACTCAGAGACCGAGACACTACTGGCCAAGTGCGCGCAAGCCTCGAGGAGATTGCTCAGGCCGTTGCGAACATCGTGAGGGGTGAAGAGACCTGGTCAGATGTTGCCGCACGGTTACCCAAGTTTGAGGGCCAAGAGGTCGACTGATTGTATAGAGCGTGTCTATAGAAGAACTGCGTCCTAATGAGAAACGTAGCCTGTGTATTAGAATTGACGTCACTTCGATATTGAATCGGAAAAACCCAGCGTATTCCGCTTGCCAATGTTTTCATTCGCTCCTTCCGTGTATCACACCGTGAGGTGTAATTCGCCCGCGCCGCAACTGTGCGTTCCATACTTTAGCACACCGCACTTCGCGCCGCCTTTCAGTCTCACCTTTTTCTCCACAGACAACTCTCCTGTTTACTCTGACCCGCTATGTAAAACTCCCCTCGGACATATGGACGCGGCACGGATGCGCATCAGAAAGAGTAGGGGGCCTGCATATCAGCCTCACTCTGGTTGCACCTCCCGGGATCCGGGTTGTCCGGCACCTTTCCCGTATACTGCAGGATCGCCCGACCGAATTCACAGCTGGAATGCTCCTTGATAGGCTGGTCGGTCATTGCTGTCTATCACTTGCTATGTATGGTTTTTGATGGAGACAAAATATAGATTACTCCTACCAGCACCAACAGCTTGATACCCTGGCATCCCTGGTCGCCAACCCGTCGATTCTCTGGTTCGTACATACATCGGGCGGCACCCGCTGCATCTGCTAGGATCAAACATGACCAGCAATGACTCGTCCGCGTCGAGCTTACTCCTCTGCGTGCTAGGTGTGAAAAGTCTCCGAGGAGGATGGTCTGGGATGAAGCAAAGCAAAAGGCCTCGAAGCAAATGTGCCCTACACATTGTGCAAAAAGCTACAAGACGGTGCATTCACTCCCGGCAGTCCGGTTGACGATCTACTGGATCCGCTCCGCTGGCGCCGGTAGCATGGCCGCACCGTCAAAAAGCCCGGCGCCAAAAGTCTGTGCCTAGAGCCCAGCTGAGACGTCTAGGACTCTGCTCTCCGCGGTAGTATCAGCAAGAGGCTGCTTCAGTCTGGTTCTGGACTTGTGCTACGACCTTTTGTGACATGCTGCAAGCCGGCAGCAGGGTCTGGGTTCCTACGCGCTAACACCTGCGAACACGTAGCACGAACCGGAGATTGCGTTGTAACATAGCGATGGACGCATTCATGTCGCCAACGGGTTGACTCAGTATCAGCGCATCCCTTCGTCAATCATCCCGCCCGAAGGTCGAACATAGATAGCCTGCTGTCTAAAGCTGGGTTGGTAATTCGTCCGTGTCAGAGCCAACATGATTAGAAGTCAGCGGGCAGCTGAGCCTGCGTACCGTTTTTGTGGCTGTTCAGAGTCTGATGAGCATCGGTCGAGGCCTAATTCTTAGCAAACAGAGGTATTGGCGGTCCTGACCACCTCTTACTAACGTGCTGCAACACGTCTACGTCGGTCGCCCGCGTACCATCAACTATCGCGTCAGTCACCCACATAGCGCGATTTCCTCTACCGCCTGCAGATCTTCTCGCCGTAAGTCGCCCGTTTCCGTTTACGGTCCAGCACATGTAGACCGTATACGCAGTACCCACGCGCCCCCAGCATCAAGCGACCATCGCTTAGCATGCAGAACCTCAGCTTTTAGCACCCGTTTGCTAGGGTACTACGGATGCAGCACATACCCAAGAGACGAATGATTTCTACTTCTTCCGTCTACCTGTCATTCTTGTCTTATTTGTTTAACGAGAACTGTTAGATCTTTTGCATCGGCTTTCCGAGACCATGGACGAGGGACAGCCACCACCCGGCGACGTGGTTGCCCCTCTCACAGGCGCTCCACTCAAACGCCGACGGGCTGACTCGGAGAGTATCTCGTCGATCGAGTCTAAGTACGTTGCTGTCTTCTGTTCTTGCAGTTATTTGCCACTCTGCGTTGTGACGTGGTCGTTGGGGCACCTGGGTAGATCCACTCGGCAGTCTCCAAGGATCAACAACGATTGCTGTAGCCTTACGGGTGATCAGCCACCACATACCATCGCACGGTGTATAAAGCTGACGCCTATCTCGACAGTCGCTCTGTCCGCACATTAGCTTCCGACGATCTAGAATATTTTCATGAAAATGGACGAACGTACGGCAATGAAACGTACTACCTACCATGCGTGTACAAGCAACATAACGACTTCGTAGAGCAGGATCGTTTGTCTCTGCAGCATGAAATCTTCGTCCGAGCACTTCATGGCAAGCTTACCACTGCGAAATTACTGCCTACTACCCGAAGAATACTCGACCTGGGCACTGGACCAGGTCACTGGGCTGTTGCCATGGCGCGTCAATACCCGCACGCAGAGGTTGTCGGAATTGACATGACGGAATGGGATATAGACACCACCGAAGCCACGTTGGGCGATGCCAGGGTGACATGGGAGCTGGACGACCTTGACGTCTGGGGAAAAGAGATGGATGTCGACCAGCTGATCAACCAGCTCGCTACTCTAGATCTAGCCAATGAGTTGGCTAATCGGACTCCCATCGACGCGCTGAGGAAGCCCAAGTCAACGGTCGATCTCAGTCAGCAAGGAAGGGAGCCTACGCCCGAGGAGCATTTGACTATTGATCTCTCAACACTTACCCCCCAGCCTGAACCTGGCTGGCACTTTAGCGACTCCTTTGAGCTCATACATTTACGGAACATGAAGGGCTCTTTTACGCACTGGGAAGACGTATATGCCGAGATCTACAAGAGCCTTTCACCCGGTGGATGTATCGAACTCGCAGATTGGGATCTCGGCCAAGTGCCTATGGGCCCAGGGGAGATCACAGCAGCAAACATACCCATGCCTACCCTACGGAAACTCTACGTGGCGTTCATGGAAGCATCGTTCAAATCTGGCCGTCCACTCGGCCTCTTCTACATGCACCACACCTATCTCGAAGAAGCAGGCTTCGAAGACGTCCAGACGACCCAAGTCAACGTGCCAGTCGGGCAATGGCCAAAGGACGAAGCGCAGCGATCGCTTGGCAAGATGATGTTTGTGCTTGGTATGGAGATGTTTGAGCCGGTTTGCTTGAGGCTGTTGACGCAGTGGGGGAGTAAGACAAGGGTTTGGACGGCGGAGGAGTTGAGAGCTGATATATTGGTCGCGCAGAAAGAGATTTATGATTATGTTGAGCGGTCGGAACGGGGGGAGGTGGAGGGCTGGTGTGCAAGCTTCAAGTGGGTTACCGCTAGGAAAAGCTGGCACGCGGAGAAGTGACCTCGGGAGTGATCGGCTGATGTGTCTGTTGATACTTGCATATTTGGGGAAGGTAGTAATGTGGATTGGATGTCGGTATAATGAGGCACGACTACTTTGCGAAAAAAATCTCCGCTACAATGCACATCGACTGATACCGCGCTTGCCCGTACTTCACCGACACAATGGGCTTTTACTTTACAGAACCCGTCCTTGAGTTTTTGAGTTTGCATCGATGAACTGCCAAGGAAGATGGAAAGGGAAGTCACCACCCATCATGCCAGCTGAGCGCGGCAAGCACGCTGGTCGTACAGAAATCATCATGTTCGGAAGGTGGAGCCGTAGCAGTGACATGTATTCAAGTAACGACGCCACAAGGCCGCATTTGCAAAGCTTCCCACCCTCGAACGTCCAAAGATGTCTACAAACCTCTCAGCCAACGAGCTCTTCAACGTCAACGGCATAGTAGCCGTCATCACAGGAGGCGGAACTGGTACCCCACCCACATACCAGACCCAACAGCACTCCTCTAACAACGCCAGGCATTGGATTGATGATGGCCAAAGCCCTAGCAGCCAACGGCGCCCACCGCATCTACATCGTAGGCCGCCGTCCAGACGTCCTCCACTCCGCCGCCAAGTGCATCAACCCAGAAACCGTCATCCCGCTACCCGGCGACGTCACGTCACGCGAATCTCTTCTCTCAATCGCAAAGCACGTCGAGACCGAAACAGGCTACATCAACCTCCTCATCTGCAACGCAGGCATCATGGGCCCTAAGCCGCTCAAAGCAGCACCAGGATGCGCCGCGCCGTCAGTCGCAGAGTACGCAGCACACGCGCTCGAGACGCCCATGGCCGACTTTACCAACACGTATGCGGTGAACAACACGGCGGTATATTATACGGCGCTGTCCTTCCTCACGCTCCTCGACGCGGGAAACAGCAGGAAAACCGCGCACGCTGATGTCCGTTCTCAAATTATAACGACATCGAGTATTGGCGGTTTCTCGCGTTTACCGGGCGCATCGTTCGCTTACAATAGCAGTAAAGCGGCTGTTACACATATGACTAAGATGCTGGCCACGGCGTTTGTGCCTTACGGTATCCGTTGTAATGTACTTGCACCGGGCATTTTCCCGTCAGAGCTCGCGATGGGTATTATAGGGTCGTTGGAGAAGGGACCTAATGGGGAGGTGGATAGGGGCGTTGTACCGGAGGGGAGGACGGGCAAGGAGGAGGATATTGCGGGCGCGGTGTTGTGGATGGCGGGAAGGGCTGGGGGGTATTTGAATGGGAGTGTGGTTGTGGTTGATGGGGGGAGGTTGGGTATGTTGGCTTCTACGTATTGATGTTGTTAGCAGGAAGGTATTGAGATGGGATGGGTTGCGTCTTGCATAGTCATTGTAGAATCCGAGATGGATATAGTCTAGGGACGGTGCATGGTGCTTACATTAGGCGTGTACCCTGAGTGACGCAAGCCGCCCCCACTAGCGCGTTTCTCCCTGCATTTGCAGAGTTGAAGACACACCTCCGAAGACGCTTGCCAAACCTCGACTGCCATGCGCGTGCTGACCACGCGACCATGCCTGCTCCAACACACAGGCTCAATTCCAATGAGCTGTTGAATTCGCCTGGTTTCCTCGGCGCGGCCGCGCGCTTCTGGCAGGTGAGCGAATTCACAATGAGGCGTGGTTTACGCATGGACAGAGATAGCTAACATACATCTGCAGCGCTCGTATGCCTCGGATTATGTTGGCATTGCCATCTTAGTATGCGGGTACATACTGGTGCGTAATCACAATACCAGAATGACCCCTCTCGGTTTCAACAAGAAAGCAAGACTGACAAACTAGGCACAGATACAATTCCTCGCCGAACCCTTCCACCGCATGTTCTTCCTCGACAACCTCGCCATCAACTACCCCCACGCAGAACACGAACGCGTTCCCGTCTCCTGGCTCTTCATATACGCCGGCGCTGTGCCCCTCGGCGTCCTCATCGCCTGGGCCCTTGTCCTGCGCCCCGGAACGCACAAAGCGCACGTTACAATTCTCGGCTGGTTCATCAGCATGATCCTCACCATGTTCATTACCGACGTGATTAAAAACGCTGTTGGTCGTCCTCGTCCCGATCTCATCGCTCGTTGCAAACCCGCTCCTGGCACGCCAGCACACCAACTAGTTACTTTTGACGTCTGCACCGAAACGAATCATCACGTTTTACACGACGGGTGGCGCAGTTTCCCAAGCGGACATAGTAGTTTCTCCTTCAGCGGCCTCGGCTACCTCGCCCTCTTCATCGCAGGCCAATGCCACGTCTACCGCCCGCGCGCCGACCTCGCCCGCGTCCTCCTCGCCCTCGCACCCCTGCTTGGCGCAGCACTTATTGCGATTTCGCGTTGTGAAGACTACAGGCATGATGTTTATGATGTTAGTGTGGGGTCGGTGCTGGGTATGGCGGTTGCGCATTACACGTATAGGAGATATTATCCTGCGCTGAGGAATCGGGGGTGTGCGGAGCCGTTTCCTAATCCCGCGGATGAGAAGGGCTGGGGGAAGGTTAAGGGGGATGAGGAGAGTTTGAGGAATGCGGAGGAGTTTGAACTGAGTGATCTGGAGGAGGGGGATGAGGAGGGGAGGATGTTGAATGGGCGGCGGTAAGGGATATGTGCAATCGTCTAAAGAAGCTATACTGGGGTCTAGAGATTTGTATTTCAATTACATTCTGTGCAAGTCGCAGGGGTGCAAGTTGCTCAAGGCACTTGTGTGCCATTCAATCCCCGCAGCTCGTCCAAAAGCTTTATCCGATCAAGCTCATATCGTTGCTTTTGTGTGTCATCCGTAGCAGATGCACCTCTTTTCTCTATCTGATCAAGCCGGCGATTTTCTGCTTGATCTAGCTGGCTGATGAGAGTAGGTATCAGCTTGGCACGAGCTTGCGACGTAGCATCGTTTGGTCTCGCTGGAGTCACTGCAGCTTGTCAGACAAAAAGACGGTGAAGAAAAGCTGGGCTTCTGCTGACCTGTACTTGCAGCGCTAGACGAAGATGCTGACTTTGAGAATGCTGGGGTACACTGTGACCGGATCGAGCTGCTCCATTCTTTGGTCTTTTTGCTCACTTTGTCGCTCGCCCGTGCAAGAGAAGCGTCCACGGAGCCTAGGTGGATAATTGGAGATATGCTGGGTACAACATCAGGCGCATCCGACATGAACTCGACGAAGCCATTCTTGAAGACATCCAAGACATCGCTTGTTCTTTCGTCCAGGAGCACGTCGAGCTGGAGGCACTCCAGAACATGGAAGCGAATCCAGTCAGGTCTCAATCCTGGCTTCGCTCTCCATTTTGACGCAGATATCGACGTCGACCTCTGTTCCCAGTGGCTGCGATCCAACACACTAATTCTGGCGTATGCGAACCCGCTGGTATATTCAAGTGAGCCATCAGCAAGCTCGAGCTCTTCGCTGCCATCTCTAATGATAAACCCGCGTCTTTTAGCATATATGCCACTGACCAAGGCGATCTCAGATCCAGTGTCCGCAGCGGCTGAGATTCTTCGCCCCTCAATGATACACGAAACTTGATTTGTCGCATTCCCCATCGAATATAAACGCAGCGAGCGCTTCCAGGTTCCGGGTAGGTCTACCATGCGTGAGGTGTACTTGGTTATGGTATCTGTGGCTCTGAGGAAGGCCATGCCGATGAGTACCGGCAAAGCCAGCTTCTCGAAAACGTTGAATCGGCATATCATAGGGGACGTATCTGATCCTACGTCTCTAGCGGACTGAACCATGATATTGACATGGCCCATAGGCTTGATGATCTTCCCGTTGGGGAGTTGGAACCAAGCATCGAGATTGGGGCTCGGCCTGACGGTACACCCCATTTCGATAGCTTTAGCATGAGATATGTGGTTTTCGTGGGTTCCAGTGTCGTAGCAGGTCATGACCTCTTTCAGTTCATCGTGAACGCTGAAGAGTAGAGGAAGACCTCTTCGATGTCCTCTTGGATGCATAGCTTTGGCAGCTAGCCTATCTGGTTCCTCTGGTATCTTTGGTGACTTCGGCAACTCTGGTTCCTCCAGTATCTCTGGTAAGTCCGGTACCTCTGGTTCCTCCAGCAGCCGATTTAGACGTGAATTTCTAATCCGTTCCCATCGCCCATCGCGGAAAATGGGCCAGATTTCGGCGTCATCCTGACGATCTTCTGGGCTTCGCGCTTGAACTTGAAGTCTTTTCGCGCGGGACTTTGGTTGTGTACGTTGGTGGGTTGGTAAGCCGATAACGGTGGTTTCATGCTAACGATCTCCAAAGTAGTTCTTTCATGTTTTCATATGAGTGTTTGTATGATAAGATTGTAAAGTGAAAGTGCCATACCAAGCGGTCATGTGAAATATTTCTCGACATGAGTACTGTATATCACTCGCGCGTTTATCCTAACAGATTAATAGCCCTTGCTTCCGAACGATGCATTCTAAGAGGACAAGAGACTCTGGGCCGAGCAGTCAAAGTAAAGCGTCCGCGCAATATGTGCGATGGCCAACATAAGAGTGAGGAGGATGCGGTAATGGTAGAGCGTGAGAAAAAACGAGAAGATCGTTATCAGTGATTTAGGAATCATGGTTGGCTCGCTGACAAGTCACTTCGCATGGGATGCGGGGTTCTTCACCGGTCTGTACTGTCAGCGAGGCAGAATCGGAACAGGCTTTTGTCGCGCGCCTCCTTCATCGCCGCAAGTCAACAAGACTATCGAAGCAAAAATGCCTACCTCACTTGTCGCTGGTGATGTAGAGCTGTGCCATGATGTCAGGCGGCCATTGGATGGCTATCCGTCACTTGCAAAAGATATCGCGAGCGACCCAGACCGGACGTCCTTAGTGTTCAGGCGTTTTGATCAGCTTGCTGTGCGTAATCTGCTTTACTTGCAAAGTGAGCTGGTTGAACTCGAGGCAATGCAAGTACGCACTTCATCAGTTCGAAGTCTTCGCGACAATCTGCTGATATTGCACCCCACCAGGAACAATTAGATAGCGAAGATCGAAGCTACGAGCATAGTGATCTCGCTACCGGAAGATGCGCCATGAACTGGGAGGCGTTCAGAGATGCTGCAAATGACCCTGCAAACATCAAACAACGGAATCGGATGGATCTAATGGAAACCATACGGAAAAAGATGGAAGAGTATAGTAATATCTCATGCCGGTCCAGACTCTCAAATAAAATGCTGAGAATGTCGAAGGAAAGGCACTGCTATCCGAAAGCCAAATGGCGCAACTTGGACCGCCTCCAATACGCACATTTGACGCTGTTCATCATGCCTCAACACGCTTCAACAAGGTTGCAAATCAGCGAGATCCAATTTTCGGGGGCCATAGTGCTACCCTGTATCAAAGAAACGATGATCTGGTTCTCCTAAAACAACCCGCACACGAGGACCGTGTCACTACATTCGTGCAGCAATATCTCCCGGTACTGTTTTTGGTGCGTATAACCCAGTCGTTGCTGCCCTAACGGCGAGCTGAAGCAGAGTGCAAAGGCAGAGAGAAGAGAAAACGGCATGGCGTACGTACCAGAAAAGAGAATCGCGAGGTTCGTAACGATCGTCAGTGTCATCATCGCGGTCGTCCTGCTCTTCGTCGCAATTCTGGTCCTGTATTATGTCGAAAACCCCACAACGAAGCTGATCATGATCGGCGTATTCATGTTGTTGTTCGCTGGAAGCGTTAGTATCTTCACTGCTGCGAAGCGATCCGAGGTCTTCGCAGCCACGGCGGCGTAAGTCTAAAGGTCTCCATCTCTTTTTCGAAAGCTAATTCTACGTCAGCTACGCAGCGGTGTTGGTGGTGTTCGTAAGTGGGAATCTTGGGTCGAGCAGTTCTGAGGTGCCACGTAGGTAGCTGCGACGGCGGGTGCCTGACTCAGTTCCGCATCGTGCATCATGATATTGGGTCGCAACAGCGTCGGTGTTTTCTGCATATCCCATCAGTGCAGATATAGATTTGTCGGAGGCGGATGTTTTGAGGTGGTGTATTGTCCTAAATCATCGTTTTGAACTTGAATTAGACGCTGTAGTAGTACAAGGACCTTCCCTACGCAATGACGCGTGCCAGGGCCGCTAGCGCGTTCCGAACGCGTTGGACCCTTCCTCGTGGTTTTCACTGCTCCTTGGAACAACCAACATCATTCAATCTTCCTCTGTCCTGCTCTGAGCGCCTCTGGCCCACACTCTATGGAGTTCCGTCGCCATTTGCGTCCCTATGTCTGATGAGAATTCTTCTTTCAGCTTCAACACGATCTGGCCCGCTGCTTCCAGTCGCGGAGACCCATATTCGAAAAAGCCACCTCCGTCATTAAATCTTTCGTCGCAACGAAACAAATTCGTCGGATCCAGGTGGTTGAAGGGCGAGCTTTCCGCATACTTGCGCGATAGACATCTCGTCAAGATCAGCCTCATACCCTCTACGGACCTTAGGTAGGCTTCG
This sequence comes from Alternaria incomplexa, assembly GCF_024043165.1. Classification (NCBI taxonomy): domain Eukaryota; kingdom Fungi; phylum Ascomycota; class Dothideomycetes; order Pleosporales; family Pleosporaceae; genus Alternaria; species Alternaria incomplexa. Next base: position 802,488 of record NW_026249852.1, read on the forward strand.
ATGGCAGGCTCGAAGCAAAGCGGCCGTTGACGGGCAAATTCTAGTACTAGTCCCGCAATGCCGGCAGCGATGGGAGTGGCACAGGATGTTCCTACCATTCTCTTCCACCCCTCCTTCGGATCCTCAGAAGGAAGGTGTATAGGGTACGTGGACCTTACTGCTTCGCCCAGGGCAGTAAACCTGGCTTTGTGGCTGAGTTGTGGAGGATTGAACTTGGACGGGTTACCATGAACATCTGCTGCATCGACGGCAATAACCTCCAAAGCTCGAGCTGGATACGACATGCCGGCTTTCGTTCGGATACCTTCGTTCGAGCTCGCCGCGAAGAGTAGAACATTGCTAGCTCTAGCATGTCTAATCGCCGCTCGAAGTTCGTAATCACTGTCCTCGTTCCAGCCTAGACTCATACTGATGATGTCGACCTTCTTCTTCTCGACAGCGTCATTGATGGCCTCCGCCACGTACTTTCTGTCGATCGCTTCGTTACCTTCGCAGACCCTGTACACATACACATCTGCGTATGGACAGACAGTAAGGATTACACCAGCGGCATGGGTACCGTGGCCTTTGCTATCGCTGTTCCAGGGCAGGGCCGGATCCAGTTGCTTCCCCAGCTTTACTCGTGGACTCTTCATCAGCGGCGGGACTGGGCCTCGAGCAGTGCTCTTCGCAACTCCACTGTCGAGTACAGCGATCTTTACACGTCGCTCGGTCTTCTTCTGCTTGAAGGAGTCATCTTGGTATCTGTCTAGCAAGACGTGTGCATGATTGCGCAGGTTCTCGAACCAACTGTCGGCTATGACCTCACTATGCGTCGTTAATGAGATGTTCTACATCCAAATTATCGCAACACTTACTCTTGAGCAGTCCAATTTTTGATGGGGGTACTAAGCGATGTGGGCACGCTTCTCTTCAAATCACCAACGGATGAGGCACGCTTGTGTTTTGCGTCTCCCGTCTCTAATACTCGCAAGCTACCTTTGCTCAATAGGTCGTTGGAGCGCACTTTCCTCACTTTGGGAACGGGCCCTGGTTCATCAAAATCGCGATGCCATCCACCAGGCACGAAAGCATCTCTTCTCTCAGCCTCGAATATCTTTGCGCGGATGACTGGAACAGATTCGGATCGCACATGAGGCTCAGGTTGCGTTTCGATCGAAGGTTGAGCATCAGACGTGCTCTTTTCTCGTTTTGATCCTTCCATTAATGCAACAAACTCTGGGGTGTTTAAGGTGGGCGTTGAGGCCCACGGTGGAGTTGTTGGAACAAGCAGGTCAACAAACTGCATCGTCTGCCTACCTAACCAGGACATTGAGGTGCGGACTATGTGGTCTTTTGCAGGCATGCTCTCTGTCCCGGAAGATTGCTCCACGATTGGCTCGGATTGTGTTGTGCGTCCCAGTATCTGATTCCCAACCGGAACCTCGGACTTCGCGGTGGATTCCGGACGAATACACTCTGCTGATAGCACTGTTTGGAGGAGACATTCTCCTCCAGGTGTTGTACCTTGCTCCTCAACAGCCGTACTAGCGTTACCCAACTCTTCGTTGTTATGTGTCTCTAGCCCTTTTAGAGTTTCTGCAAGCGCATCGAGTTGTTGCAATATCGACTTGGCCTCTTCTTCCTGTTTCCTTTTGGCCGCCATCTCTCTATCGCGCGTGGCTTGCATCGCAAACTCTTCATGTTTTCTCTCGTCTTCTGCCTTGCGCGCTTGTACATTTCTTGCTTCCTCCTGTTGGGCTTCCATCTCTTTCTGGCGCGCTTTCTCAGCGGCCTCTCTCTTTGCGTCTTCGTCCTCTTGTAGTCGTTTCTCTTCCTCCTTCCTTAACCGTACTGACTCAGCCTCCTCTTGCCTGTCTTTGGCCTCTCGAGCTCGTTTCTTCTCAGCTGCTTCCTTCTTTGCAGCCTCTTTCTGTTTTCGTCTTCTCTCTTCTTCCTCTTGCAACTGTACTAATTCAACTGCCTCCCTCTTTGCGTCTTCGTCCTGTTTCCGCTTTTTCTCTTCTTCGTCTTTTACCTTGCGAGCCTGTGTTTCTTTCGCTTCCTCCTGTTGAACCTTCATAGCTTGCTCATGCGCTTCCTTAGCTGCCTGCCTCTTTGCATCTTCATCCTGTTTTCGTCTTCTTTCTTCCTCTAGTAACCGTACTCGTTCAGCCTCCTGTTGTCGGGCTTTCTCCACTCGTGACCGTTTTCGCTCGGCCTCCTCTTCCCTGGCTTTAGCCTCTCGAATTCGAATTTCCTCAACTCTCTTTATTCTGAGCTCTTCTTCTCTCCTTCTTCTCTGATCCGCTGCCGAGGCAGCCAGCTGCCGTGCTTTAGCTTGCTCCTTTTGGTCTGCAGCCTCTTGTAGACGCGTCTTCTCGGCTTCCTGGGCTTTGACCTCCTCCTCCTTCTGTCTTCTTTCTTCCGCTGCCGAGGCAGCCTGTCGTCTTGCCTTTTCTTTCTGTCGGACAACTCTGGTTTTGCAGTTCTTGAGCGAGATCTCTGCGTCTCCAAGATAATCTTGGTACTCAGGCGACGACCTGGCTTTACATGATTTCAAACGGAGGATGTCGACTACCTGGCTAAATTTCTCCAGGGCATCGTCGTACTTCTTCAGATCACGCAACTCTCGGCCCAGGTTGTATCTAACTTTTACGGACTCGATGTGGTCTTTTCCTAGACTCGCCTCCGCTCTTTGCAAGGTCGTTATATTGAGATTTATTGCTCCCATGATGTCGCGATCTGTACCAGACGCGTACATAGCCGACGCCAGATCGACTCGATCTATACATCTTTGCACCGCTGACTTCGGTGTGGTCTTATCGTCGACCACCGCTTGGAACCTTTGAACCGCATTTGGATAGTCTTTGTTTAGTAAGTAGGTCTTCGCAACTCGTCGTTGAGCCTCCAGGTGGTTTGCTTTAGCGGCCTGTGCTGGGGCGCTAATCGCACGAGAAGGGCCCTGAAGCTGCTTGTAACGCTCGAGAGTCCAGTGCTCATTTTTCAGTTCGCACGATATCGCCCTGTGGAACTTCCCTGCCTTGGTAAGGCTGTCGGCCAGGCGCTCACGTAAGTTTAAAGTCTCTTGGCCAAGATTCCCGTGGTGTTGTTCGGCGAGCTCTACTGCCTTCTCCCATATCGTGATTATATCCGGGTACAGAGTCTGACCTTCATTTTCAGCTCTGATCTCGAGTCCTTCCCCCTCAGAAATGAGTTTGTTGATTTGGTCATCCAGCGTCATTTCAGGAGAGGGGCCTTCCGCCACTCCTCCTCACTCGTCTTCGCGCCGTATCGGTTCTTGATTATTAATCCAAAGATGCGTTGTACCGTTTGACCAAAGGTGGCGACGCCGTCTACGAGTGTTCTGTCGTCGTGCGAAGTCAGGCTCGTTCGATCGAACCCCTACCTGGCGCAATACTCAAAGTGTTGGTAACTTGGCACGCAAGATAAGGAGGGAATATTTGCGTGCTTCCTCAATCCGGGCGCATTATCGATGTGCAAGAGATCTCAGCCGTTCTGCGGGCCGCACGAAGTCATCCGGGCTGCGGCGAGGTGGGGGCTGAAGGATGATGGCTCGCCTGCATACCCAACCTGGGCCAAGCGGATATGCAGATGCTCAGCGTAACGCCGGGTGTACTGACCGGTTTGAACCACGCCCCGCCTTGATTTGCGGCACAGTCGTATCTCGATAGCAGCCAGCCTTCGCATTTCGGCGCTTCTTTGTACCTTGGGCAGGCTGTGTAGCTTCAGCCTTCATCACGATGCGAACTAGGCTTCCCACATGCCCGCCCTCAAGCTTGCGCCTCAAAGACAGTCATGGTTGACAGCACAACCATTGGAATGCTCAGATCAATCGCAAGCGCACGTCGTCTGTGTGCTTGAAGCGTCTCCAGCCGTTGCTCGCCGCTGGACCCCCACCGCAGCGGCCGTCGAGGAAACTGGCCCTGTCAGCCCTACTCTTGCGCGACCATCTAGCATAGTCATTGGAGGAGCGTTCGTTGGAGCATTTCTTGGTCTACTGATATTGCTACTACTGATATGGTGTTGTTGCTGCGACCATCGTCGTGGACGTAATGGTAGTGACAAGAACTCCTCCAAGAGCTCCTCTACAAGCTCCTCGACACGCAGCCCACCGTCATCACCAAGAGCGCCGCCACCGCCACCGCCGCCTCCTGCTCCAGTTAGACCACCACCTAGTGCCCGTGGCTCAGTTCCAGTAGTAACCTCACCATCCCGTCCACCACCTGGTTCAGCACCTGGTTCAGCACCCGGTCCAACACCTGGTCCAACACCTGGCCCAACACCTGGCCCAGTACCCGGCTCATCACATGGTGTGATACGGCGTCCACCACCTGGTTCGGCACCTGGTTCAGCACCCGGTCCAACACCTGGTCCAGGACCTGGCCCAACATCTGGTCCAACATCTGGCCCATCATCTGGTTTGATACGGCGTCCACCACCTATTGCAGCGGCTCCTTCAGTTCGTTCGATAGCTACAAGATTTGGTCTTCAGGCTCCTCCTGCACCATTTAATCGGGGATATATCCCAGAACCTGCTCGACTCCAGGCCCCCGAACATGAGACAGCAGCACCACAAGTATTATACGAAGCAGTATCCTCTCAAGCAGCAGCGCAAGCAGTACCTCAGGCAGCATCCCAGGCGGCACCCCAAGAGGCATCCCAGGCATACTTTCAGGCTGCCCAGGAATATTACCAGCTTCCTGTCGAACCTTCCCGGCCTTCTAAACATCCGCATCGATCAGCAACTTTTAGAAGAGAAGAGGATGGGAACTATACGCTAAGGAAGAGTCGAGGACCACCGCGCCCTGAGAGACACCCTAGAGTAGAGCTTGATTCGATGTCTGGTTCTAGCGGCAGCCATAGGGAAAGGGTATTTTCTCCCCTCTCAGTCTCTAAATTGCACATACTAAACCACGACAGTCTGCCCCTCGCACACAAGGCATGGCGAAGATGCTATTCATGAAGCTCTGATCAGCGAAGCATCTGTTGCGACCTCTCAAAGCCGATTTTGAATTTGTGGAGTGGACACTGCTCGGTGCAGAAGTGAGCCCACCAGGATTGGACAGTAGCTGCATGCGCTGCTCAGCCCCACGGGTCATGCATCCACACGTAACCCTGCATTACCATGCATACTTCGACTCATGTCTAGTACATCTGCACCTAGCGCTTCACTATATATATGGTGCCTGGTCACCATCACGGAGTCGCCAACAGCGTCATCACGATTCAAGAGTATCTTCTCACAGTACCACACAAACCATGGCTACCCCCAAACCCACATACTTCCTCACCCCACCACGCCCTAGTCCCCCCGATGGCCCCATCCGCCTCGGTGCTATCATCCCCTCCCCATCCCAACCGGATGAACCCCTCCACCTCCCTCCCCTGCCGCCCCAAACCGACACAAGCACCTTCACGGAACATGACTGGAGCGGCACGCACACCAAATCCACATCCACCACCTTCGGCATCTGGACCTCCTTCCTCGAATGCGTCCTCGGTGTCGGCGCAGACATAAGCATCAGTAACGACAAATCCGTGTCCCAAACCTGGCAAGTCGAAAAAATGACAACGCAGACTTTCCAACCCAGTCGCGCGTTTCTGGAAGACGTGGTGAGGCATGAGGATGTTAGGGATTACATCACTCAGCACCGGTTTAGAGAGAAAATCTACATCATAACGGGTGTTATGATAGCGTCGTCAACCACGCTTTCCAGGGAACGGCTCCAGGAAAAAGGTGTCTATGTGCATGCGGGTGTGGATGCGACAGCGTGGTCTGGCGTACCGATTTCGGTGGGACCGGAGGGGAATTGGAAGAGGAAGAGCGGGACGAGCGAGCAGAGTACGAAGGCGGAGGACTTTGTTTTTGCGTATAGGATAAGGGAGGTTAAAGTGAAGAGGAAGGGAGGGGTCAAGTCGGATAGGCTGTTTGATAAGGGTGCGTTGTTTGATACGCAGGTTAGGAGGAAGGTTGAGGACAAGGGTGAGGTGGTGGTGGATGGCTTGGGGGAGGAGCCGGATGTGGATGATGTGGAGTCGGAGAGTAGGGAGGTAAGGCAGAGGGTTGGGGATGACGGGGAAGAGGAGGATGCTGTTTGTGTTTTGCCGGAACCGCTGGACTGAGTACGTAGGCGTGTATGATACGTAGGCGCAAATAGAGGAAAGTGGAAACTGCTGCCAGCACACACGGTAATACTGGTAACTGTCTATTATGGCCGAAGCCAAAAGGCGTCACTGCTACACGATCGTACATGAACCGCCACCTCCTTCCAGTCCTCTCCGCACGCGACTTCTGCTCCTTTCGTCATTGCAGAAGGTCGCTGGTATAAGCTCCCGAAATGCATGCAAGTCTCCCAAGCGGTGGTATCCTCAATGCCCCCAACCCGTGTTTTACGCCGTAGATAGATGGTCATGAAATGCAGCCTCCCCCAAACGCCTCGCGCTAAGTTTCCTTGACGAATTAGGAAAGAGATGAGTGTATGATGTAGAGAGCTTCACTTCATCAGCCTACGCAGGATGGCCGTGGCGCAACGGTCCGCAATATTGTGAACGGCCTAAGTGGATGATGTGCTACCTCGTCTGGTCCCCGTTATTCTGCCCTGCGATCCCGAGGTGGTATTAGCGGATGAACAATACTCATACATGAGTGGAAGATACAACAAGAACGCGCAACATGTAATTAAGGGGAAGAAGAGCCCAGGTAGGTAGGGTAGGAGGAAGTACCCTGTCCAGGATAGCTAGGCCGCGAAGCAGGCTGTGCTGGTCGATAGGATTGATACCCATGGCGTGGTGGAGGTGTAGATGGAGGCCGGGAGTAATCAGAACGCATGCTAGCAGACCCACTATGGTAGGTTGGTGGCAGTGGACGACTATGGGCAGAGTGACTGCCGAGGGGAGGTAAATGATACCGACGGGGCGGATCAGGAAGGCTATTGGGGGTAGTGTACGCTACCTTTTTCGTTGGTCTTACTGGCTCATCATCATCGCTCAAGGTCAGATCCACTACTTCGGATTTTCTCTTCTGGCCAGACCGGGGGGCTGTGGATGTCTCGCGAGAAGGCAGTGGAGGGGTGCTGAGCGAAGTGGGTGTCGGCGCAGCTTCGGTCTTGATAGCCTGTATACGGTAATCTGGTATCTCGATGAGGTCATCATCACTATCGTCATGATGCCCATTGTGCCCGTTTTGTTTGGGCTTCTCATCCTTTTCGGTCGACCATTGTCCGCTTGGCTGGATGGTGACCTGGTCCGTGTTCTGGGCCTTGTTGAGGATTTCCTCAACGTACTGGTCGACGGCCAAGCCTTCGTATGATATGGTCTTGCTGCATATTGGGCATGTCCATGTGGGAGCTTGCTCCTGGAGCTGCAGAAATGAGTCGGCGTCAAAGCATTGATTGTGTGTGCACACAGTCGACCTGCATGGGGTGACAATGCGCAGGGTAGAGATGGGGTCCTTGAGCGACATGACGCTGGAGCCAACTTCGATGTCGGGGTCATTGGCCTTTTTCATCACTGTTACAACATTAGTCATGTGAGAGATGTTAGCTGCCGAAGGCCACTACATACTTTCATTGAGCACAGACTGCCTCGTGATGACATGGCGCTGCTTGATGCGCTGTGTGAGCTCGTCGACCGAGAACTTCCTGACCAAGTAGACGAAGAGGTTGTACTTCTGCATTGAGAGTTAGCTCAGAGTCACGCTTGGGAAGCTGATGGGATAAGAAACCTCCGACCGACTTGCCTTCTGAGTCAGGGCGTAGGTGATGAGGATGCTGTTGCGCTGGTTGGCGACCTTGGTGCGGACGAAGTCGGTAATGTCGGCGGGGCGCGTAGAGCCTGGCTTGTTCTTCAAACCCTTGTAGTTGGCCTTTACCTCGTCGTCGTTGACCTTGACCTCAATTTGAGATGGGAATGCGATATCGAGACGCGAGAAGGGCGCCAATGGCTGTTCGAGCGCAGAGAAGAGCAGCAGGCGCAAAGATGGGTCTGTCTTTAGGCGTCCGGACTGGCTTTCGTTGAGGGTGAGGTTACGCGATATGGTGGCACGGTGGGTCGGCGAAGCGTCCAGAGACATATTACTCAGTATCAGCTCGCGAATCTCAAAGAAAGGGCTCTCCTTGAAGAAATAGGTCGGACGTGGCGGCATGGGTGGCTGCTGGGGCTGTTGGTATGGCTGGTATGCGCCGCTGTTTTGGAAGCCGTTGGCCATGCTGTACCCGTTCGCGATGGGCTGAGGGGGCTGCGAGTACGACGAGGCGACGGGGCTGCTCGTGGCTGGTGGAGGCGCTTCGCCGTGGTGTTGTACGCGGTATTGCAGTCGCCGCAGCAGGTCGGTGTCGCTCCTAGCAACGGCATTGGCGATGACTGGGGAGGGTGAAGTTAGCAGGTGAGCGGCGACAGCAAGCCGTGTTGCTGGGGAGCGGAGATACCTACGGCCAATGACCCGCGCCTGCAGTGCGGCCTTGTTGCCCGTCTGCGAGGTGCCCTCCTCTTTGAGAATCTTTTTGAGGTCGTTGTTGATGAGTGTCTTGGAGCGCTCGGTGATAGTGGCAGCCATCTGCTGCATGCTCGTCGCCATGGTTTTGTGCCGTCGCGGTGGAGAGGCTGGCGATGTTGGAGAGGGAGGTCAAGGGCTACCGGTTCAGTTTTGCTCGCGAAGGCATCTGGGGCGGGCTATCTCAGGCACTCTCTCTCGGGCGGGTGACGTAGGGCGAGGTGAAGGCAGCGAAGGGCGATATCCGGCTATCTGAGGTGCAGTCGAGTCGGACGGGCGTTGGTCGCAACTTCCCAAAGCCCCCAGCGGCGATGCAGAGCGAACAGGACAGGCGGGCGGGACAGTCGCGGAGCAGCAAACAGGCGAGCAGAGGCCGCAATGCGACTTTTCTAGTATTCGGCCGTCGAGGTAGGCGGCGGCTCTCGCGGCGAGCGCATCTCCAGCTGGGATATACCGAAGTCAGCGTCACCTGCAACTAGGCGAAGAACGCGACTAGGGCACGGGCCGGCCTGGCTTGATACGCCAAACGCCTTGCCACCAAAATTCCTCGAACTTTTCCCCACCAGCCGCCGCCGACTTGACCAAGACATACGCCCAAACACCCATTCACCCACACATTCCCCGTCACTCTCTGCACAATGGCCAAAGGCGCACGCGCAAGCAGCAAAAAGGCGAACCGCACCAAGCTGCGCGCCCGAGTTTTCGGCCCCGTCGAGCAGGCACGCGCCGAGCGCCTGCACGCCAGACTTCTCGAGACGATTGCCCAGCCCAAGCCCGAGAGGACTGAGATGGAAACCGAAGAAAGTGAGTCGCCCAACTCTCTCCCGCCATATGCACCCTCTAATCGTGCCCCAGTCAACACCACCGACGATGCCGCCAAGGAGGACTTGCCCAAAGGTTCGTCTCTGCTTACTGTCCCCATGCCACGCTCCCTGTCCGATCCCTCTGCAAGTCCACTTGGCCCCACAGAAGAGGACTGCGAACTCGGGAACCTGTGTTTTCACCTAGGCCTGTGTTCAGACATCCTGGGCTTCACCGACGACGGCCATCTCAAATTCGCCTTTGACCCGCTTCCTCCGCACTGGTAGAGTGAGAATCAAGGGCTAACTTTGACTTGCTAGATATGGACGTCGACGCAACCGCCACCTCTGCGAAGAGCTCGAGCTCGCGCAAGACCAAGGACAAGAGCCAGACCCGGAAACAACTGCGACGCAAGCCCCAGAACAAGGTCTCCTTCCCTACTTCCCGAGGCAAGGGCGCACTGAAGCCCAATGGTGGACGTCCCAGCGGCCCCGGCCGCATCGGCAAACGACGAGCATGATTTCCATCCACGTATATCGGCGTTGTTCCATTGCATTTTCCGGCGTTTAAAATATTGCTCTACAGCACAGAGCTACGGTTTTGGAGGATACCATGTCCATGAGGACTTGCTTGAACAGTTTCGAGAATGTACATTTGTACATGCAGCAATCTGTTGACTGAGATTGCAGCCAGTCTAATTTAAACTACAGTGATTCAGCTGTTAATATTCTTCCTTAATTGTGCTTGCCGTGCTGAACGTATCTATACTTTGCACCTTCCTTACGTGATGCGCTAGGCCCGATATAGTGTACCTGCTCACCTGGGCAGGGAAACATCTCATCTTTCGCGCCTGCCTCTTGATTCTTCTGTCACTGCAGTCGACCCCACCCCACTTCCACCCTCCCCTCCAGCATGGCCAATTCCACTTTCCGCTTCCTCGATCTTCCGAAAGAATTGCGCCTTATCATCTACGAATACATCCCCATTACAACACGCCATCACGTTTGGGAAGACGCGGCAAGACATACTTCTTGGGGCGAGTTCCTGTCTGGAAATACCATTACACTAGTGGTCAAATCGATATCGACCGGGATACTTCTCGTTTCTTCTTCGATCCACGACGAGTGCAAGCCAATTCTCGACCGCAAGCTCAATGCTCTCCAAGTTGAGCCACTACGTCTCATCGTCGATAAGCAGAGTCTGTTGACCCTGACGAGACACAGGAACGAGGTGGGGCCTGCCCTGAACAGCCTTCTTTGGTGTCTGAAGGACTTCATGAGATTGAAGACTGGACAGAGCCACTCACAGTGCTGGGATGAGGGAAACGTTCAATTATCGGGTGTCATGTTCAACTTCAACTTCAATGGGCGAGAACATGCGCGCCTCATCGAATTCCTAAATTTGATAACGGGATTTCGTTTGAAGCGTTTGCCTCGCTCCAGCGTTATAGCTGTACGACACAAAGGCTTCTATAACGAGAGATTGCAAGTGAGCAACGACTTTGTCAACCCTGCGCGGCGTCCAATGGTCGGGTTTCCACCGCCTACTTGGACATACTATCCTCTGAAGCAGGATATGCAGCAAGACGAGTACAATATGAGGGACGACTTTACGGAACTGATTCGCGTATGCGGCAATGACCCCCACTTGAACTTTATCAAGTTCGTTGAGCCTGGAACGCCGGAAGAATGGGCTAGAGATTGGGAGGAGGGCGAATGGGCGACCTCGACCTAGGTACTATGAGCGATATAGTGACAAACCCGAAAAGGATACCCTGGCTACACTCTTGAGGCACAGAAAGCGGCGCTATGCATTTCCAATGAGCGGGATAGCAGGAGAGAAGAGGACAAATGTGACTTGCAACATTCCTACCGTGCTTTGCAACATAGCACGTCTGGATTTTCCTTGCCTTTATATATCTACAGACAGCTCAGGGTCGAAATCCACGTCTCCCAGCCCGCCAAGCAGTCCCCCGAAAAGACCTTCATTGATGCTCTGCAGTGTCCAATCATCAAGCGCCCCCGCATCGTTCGACGAATCAAGGAACGACCACCGATTGTCCCACTCCGTGAGTGATGACTGTGTCTGGTCAGGTACCTGAGTAGACAGCATCTCCTCAGCCAACGGGATATCGGAGGCTAGCCTGCGCTGTAGGCTGATGGTACCAAAATACGGCAAGTGAAGCTGCAAGACCGCCTTCTCAGCGTCCATGAACTGGCCATCAAATTCCGTCGCCAGCCCATCGTCTGTCTCACTAGCCGAAGTGTTGTAGCCAGTCCCATTTGCCGATGCCGCTTCGGCGTCGAGAAGATACTGTATGATACTCGATAGCTTCATGGCGAGAGCATCGTCGCTCATCTCCCCCAATACCTTGACTGTTAGCTCCATCAAAGCGCGATCGCTCGGACGGCTATGATCGAAAAGTGCTTTGTGCCGAATCATAGATTGGTTCTGCGAATCGATATGGGCCAAACACAGCACCATGAGGGCGACGAAAGCCAGACAATCGACTCCTCTGCAATAATACGGACCGCGTTTCCACTTGCGAAACGCGAGATATCGACTCATGATTTCGCGGGCGGCATGCACAGCTGTCGCTTTACTTTCTTCGCACCTATCGTCGCCCGAAGAGCGAAGAACATACGGTAGATGCAGGCGTATAACGAGATAGAAGTGCGACAGCTGATACATATTCCTTACAACCTCATGCATCGGATCCGAATCGCCCCCGTCCTTGTTGCCAAAGTCTCGAATAAGCCACCAGTCCGACGGCATCAGCTCCGTCACCTCCCTGAACATGTCGTCAATTTCCCGGACCCTTTTCTCCGTAACATCGCGCGGCTCTCCTACTTTACGCGCCAAGATACGATCTCCAATGACGCATTGCAGCCTCGCGATGCGGTCCAGCGGATGGCACTTTGCTATAACTTCAGCGCTCAGCCCGACTGTCTGCAGCGAAGACTGCGGCAGCCCCAGTGTCAACGAGAGGTAGCGATCCATCTCCACAATACGACAGCACAGCTGGTCTGGATCGAGGCTCTCGCGCGTCTTGGGATCCACCACCTTGATAGAAGCTCGCTTAGCGTTACCACGATGCAGACCCAACATCTGAGCTACGGCAACGGCGCGGCGCACAGTCAGCCACGCGCGGTGTAGGTTCCCAGCGTAGTTCTGGGTAATGGCTTCGATCATGATGCATTCGACGCCTTCAACAGAGGCGGTTAGCTCGTCATTTGAGGTCACCAGCCGTGTTGCTGTATCCATGGCATGAGCCATGACTTTACTGAGATGCTCTCGCTGGCTTCTGGGTATACAGTCATCGGATAGTGCGCCCTGCACTATATTGCTGAGTAGAAGGAGTTTCCGCGCTATCAGTACTGGATGTGATCCTGGTGGTGGTAGCTGCAATATCTTTCGTGGGCTATCTGGAACCTGGTTCATCAGGTTTGCAGATGATGTCGTTAATTTCATGTGCATGTGCGTGGAGATGCTGACGGGTAGCTTGCAGATGTAGTCGAGATCTTGGGTTGTGGGCCATGCTGCGACGAGGTCTCGAGAGATGCCAGTGTATATATCGCCAAGTACTGGTTCTGGTTGTTGCGAGAGATCTGCGAGTGTTGATGTGGTTTCTGTGGAGGCGGATGATGTGATCTTGATGTTTTTTGTGTGATCCTTGTGTGTGTCAGAGATGAATGTAGGATAGACCCCAGCACGCTACACATACTATTACGCTCCTCGGTCTCTCCAGGTCTGCATCTCCCGGATACTCGTCAGCAATGTCGTGGCGCCTGTCTGTCGACGATCCAATAAGTCGCTCAAGCAACGTCTCCACCCGACCCAAACGCATCTCTAATCCAGCATCTCCTCTCTTGTTCTCATTCGGTTCATCCGCAAACTCCTGACTAACACAGTCTGTCTTGCGTCGCACGCAGTTACTACATTTGGACTTGGTAGGTGATGCCCAGATACATCGGACTTTCCGTTTCTTACACTCCCAGCAACTTTGAGTACCTTTACGTACTTTACGCCGCTTTGCCGCTCTTTCATCTTCATGGGAGTTGGTTTGAGGTGACGGGGAGGGGGACGGGTGCATATTCGATTGTGTGTTGATGGAGGTTGGGGAGGGAAGTGACAAGAGTGGCTGGTGCAGTAGGGCAGTGGTGTTCGGCCGAAACCTCGGACGAAAGCTCCGGACGGGTTACACAGTAAAGAGAGTACATTGTTCGCTATTAGAAACCTACTACTACTGCAGTTAGTCATCGCCATCGCATTACCCCGAAGACCGGCTGCGCAACATGGTTCATACGACTGCCTCATCACGGCTTTCCCTTCCACGCCTCCCGCAAGAAAGTCCTCACATCCGTGAACTCATAATCGGGCAACAATTGGTTCCATTCGTCTCCCACATCGAAGGCGCCTGTCCCGAACGCCCGAATGAAGCCAGTCACTACCATCTTCGCGAACTCCTCAGCCTTCTCTGGTGGAATGGCATTGTGTTGGAATTTCGGGTACCAGGAGGCAGTCCAATTCCCGTTCTTCAAGTCCTCATTGGAGATTCTTTCAATGGCAAAAGGCCCACCTACATAATCCTATCAGTAAAGATGATGGCAGTGGAATAGCTTATGTGAGCTCGGAAAAGACAAAATACTAACCTCTTAGCTCTTCCCCGAGAGCAATGAGCTCCTTGACTGAGATGCGCGAGCCTCGGATGCCACCTACGACCGGCCATTCGCCCTCGTAATCCACTGCGCGCGCGACCACGCCTGCAAGATCTTGCACCGTGGTCAAAGTGATGGTATCATCATCTCCACCTTCTCGCAAGATGGCCCTACGATTCTGGAAATCCCACATGACATGAAGTGGCGTGAGGTGCTCGGCTGACTTGTACGGCACGGTCAAGTAATTGGAAAAGAGACCCGGCTGGAAAAGACAGTACTCGATGACTTTCTTGTTTTTGTTGATCTCGGCCAGATATTCGCGGATGCTGATTTTGAACGAGTACCAATCCATGTGCTCTGTGGTGCGTCTGGGATTTCGTTAGGATATATCGGATTGAGCGGTGATAGTAGCAACTTACGTGACCCATTCGCTGGGCGCGAAACGCTTTACCCCGGCCCTGATCGAGGCATCGATGAGGTTCTTCTGGAAGGAAACCCCTTCTTGCAGGTCGTGCGGCGCGATGAAAGAAAGAACCACGTCTACGCCTTGTAGACGGCTAGTTAGTTCGTCTAGGTCTTTGTAGTTGGCTTTGACCGATTTGACGGGCGAGTCGGTAGTCTCGACTGGAACGTCCTGGAGAGACGTTAGTATCAAGCAAAATAAGCAACATGTAGTATTGACCTTGCGCGTGAAGATTACAATCTCGTGCTTCTTGCTGGCGAGGAGAGCAGCGATGCACTCTTGCCCTACGTCTGTGAGGATGTTAGTCCGTCCAGTCGGTACAATAAGCGCGACACCCACCTCCAGCACCGCCTGCGATTGCGATTTTGACCATGTTGGGCAATGAGGTCGCGTTTGGTGGACTGGCGTGAAATGGGTGGTGTACTGTTGATTTGGTCGAAAGTAGTTTTCTTGCTAAGTGCTTGTGATATTCTATTGACCGCGCATGTTGTTTCTCTTATACCAGAGAGAAGGCCGACTTTTCGGCCGAATGGTGTAGTGTCTCGCTGGTGCGTAGTTGGTCCCCCGAGAACTCGGTGTAATGATTGCAAGAAAAGCTAGCGACTGTATGCTACTCGTGAGTAATCAATATACTCCTAACGAGTGATAGTCGCTACGTTTTCTCGTCCGATGTTGATCAACGTCTTCCGTATCCTGGCAAACTCCCGCAACTGGAGAATTGAGAGCTTCTCTTGGACTCGGGGTTGCAACACAGTTGCTCCGATCGAAAGTTAGTCGTAGCACAATTCACTCCGAAGTCCGCTCGAGAAGCTGTGCAACCGTGGCGCTGCCAGAACCCGCTTTTGGTGGTTTGCACAGCAGCAATACCATCACAAACACGCCAATCTTCAAAGGCTAAGCCGTATGAAACACTTTGGAAGAAATCCATGGTATATTGAGCATGTTGAGGCTCCTTGCTCTCTTCAACAAGCACTTCCAAGTACCTGCACGACTGATGGCTGGCTTCCAGTCGCGCGATTTCGTTCAAACACCAATGGGCATTTGATTTCCTTGGGCGTATATTGCGTCGAAAAGATATTGGACGTGAACTCGATTGAACGTGGTACGGATTTATGTCCAACGACAGATTTAATCGATTGGTGCCGGAAGTTATGTCCCAGATCCAGAGATGGAGCGACGTATAGCGTGGGTTGTAAGACTGTGAGTAGTACTTTGCTTACTTGCTCCTCAAACCGATGATTTCGTGCACACAATCCACTTACATAGTCAAAAAAATCGAAAATTCATCTTCAGCAATCAACGCCGGCGGCATCATACAGCCACCCCGCGACGGCCACGAGCGCAAAAAGATGGACTTGCAGGGAATCGAACCCTGGACCACTCCCATGCTAAGGGAGTATTATACCACTAAACCACAAGCCCGGTTGTTGAGATGCTGCTCAAATTTGAAGCGAATTGGTGATTCGCTGATTGATGGAGGTTTGCCAAACAGGTGTGTTTATAACTCGCATCTGTGATGGTGACGTGTAAGAACGGCGGCGCCAACGGACTCGCTGGGCTATGTGGGACGAATAGGGGCATCTCTCCCATGCTACGGCATGTCCCGGTAGCGAGAACGTCGGCGATGCGTTTGCCACTGTTAAAGAAAACGACAGATACGATACTACAATCTTAGAGTTGTCATGAGCCAAAATGTTGCTCGTTGGGTACATCGCCATGGCCAATGATGTCCGAGTAGTCCTTCGTGCGGTCGAGCTGATGCCGGTTCGCCGAACTTTCGGGCAAGTGGAAACCCACTGCGCTTGGCTATTTCCAGCTGAGAACGATGCATCCCAACGCTTGCATGTCGTAATGTTTCGATAAAGTCTCCGTGTTCATAAGTAACGGTGGTCGTTCTTGCTGAGCGATCGCACTGCATCCAGCAGGTGCGCATAGCTGTTTGCGACAAAGGTCGACATTCCTTCGATATCGTATACAGCTGGCGTATTCTGGAGAGGCTGTTTGCGCGATACAACGCGCCTTGTAGTAGTCGCGTGCGACGAGCGATCGCGATTCCGATGGAGAGTAGTTGCGTGTGGGATGCAGATGGTTGGTGGACGTCGGGGAGCTAGGTGGATTGGCGTCGGTAGCTGCCTGGCACCTGCCAAGCTCCAACCTTTGAGACTCATCTTCACCACTCACACTTCACCGCCGATAAATAGGAAGCGTGTCTTATGTCAAAAGTCAAATGTAGCCATCCATGGATGTTGGCTTTATGTTCAGACGTCAGATCAACTCTGGTAGCCCATCTAGTTTTCTCTATCTATCGCATTGTCCAATTTCACATTTATTCCACACCCATTCTTTCATCCTCGATTTAATCCAACTACCCATCTGAATCTTCGCTAGACTCGTCACTCGACAGCTCCTTCTCTTCAAACACTCCGTCAAAGGTCTTGAGGCTCCATCTTGACTCCATCTCTTCCGGTTCCAGGTCTTCGCTAACCTCGAAACGCGCATCCTCGAAATCCTGAACAATGTCTTCCACATCCGCGTCAACCTCTTCTGAGCATTCAATTGTCACCGCGAACTTGGGACGATACATGCCGGAGTCGGAAACGTCCCAGCGGGGATTGATGATGTCTTCGATGGCAGAGGGGAGCAGTTCTACAAATTCCTCGCAAGCTGCGTCATGCCCAATCCAGACACCGACCTCGATTCGCTCGTTTGTCTTGAGGTATAGATTTGCGAGGCGCATCCACATCTGATACATAACTGCGCCCATCCGAGCTTGCTCGATTAGGCTTCTGCGGGTGAATACGGTATCGAAATTCTCACGCTCGTCATCTGCCAGTCCCATGTTTGGTGAAACATAGCCTTTTCGGGCATTTCGAACATCGGCAAGGACTTCAGGGACGAAGTGGAAGTAATCACAGTCTGCGATGAGCTGAGCCGGGCCACACTTCTGGGTTTCCTCGTCGATGACCTTTTCAGCTTCGTTTCGGATTGCCTTTGACACAGCGACTATAGCGCGTTCGATATAAGAGAATCTGACGACAACCACCGGTGTTCTGATCTTGTCTCGTCGCGCTATTGCGTACTTCGTGGTACAGTGGAGGTTTTTGTAGACCGCGGTGCGCAGCTCGGCTGGTAGTCTTTCGAACGGAAAAGGAGTGTTCGCCATGTCCTGGGTACTGTCAGCAATCTTTCCAGTGGCGCGCGTGTACTGAAAGTGGAGTGAGGCAAGGTTCGGTGTGTAGTAGGAAGGCGTGGGTTGCGCACATAGATCATCGAAGCCTCCGCGGTCCTTGATGAGCTCGTGCAAAGAAGAACGAATACCACTGAAGACTTACGCGCAAGGTAGAACTGATACAACAGTGGGTAAGCGCGGTAAATGCACTTGCAGTTGATCAATCTGTGTATTAGACACTCAACTTGGTCCCGGTTGGCAGGCTTGTTTATATACTCGAGCGGGGTATCGCCACGAGAGTAGACCGACGCATTGACTCCGCCATTTGGTAGGCAGTCAAGGTATAGTCGTCTTATTCATTCCTGCAGCCCTTGGTGTTCATATGTCTGTCGTGGGTTTGCTCTCCGGCCCATCGGCCGGGTCACGAGAGCGCGAGACTCCACATGATCTTGTCATCGCAAACTTTCGAGATACCGCGCGCTACACTTCTGTTCGAAAGCAGACACCGATAACTCTTTACAGTATCAGACGGGCCAATAAGCTCCCGAAATCAGTCTCTTGTACTATGAAGGAGCAGCGCAACACTGGACAGCCATGAAAAGTGGATTTAGCGTTTCGACTCATATGCCCAGATCTGGAATAAACATCCAACAATACTCTGGAATCTAGTGACAGTTCGTATACTACCTCGTTTCTTCATCTTGTTTGTTCGAGTCATTTCTTATTCATGTCAACGTTCTCCCAAGCGGACGACAAACATTTGTCTCGCACTCTTGATGGTGATGGCAAATTGAGCGCTAGTGATTATCGAAGACGTTACAGAAAGGAGACTAGCCTAGTTCAGGAGCACCACCGGACTCTTTATCGCTTGCGTTGTTCCTCGATCTAGCTCAAAATCACCACTATTGGTAGGAGATTGTGAATGAACGAAATAAGAACTACTGCTGATCTTCAGCCCCGCCAGTAGTAACAGCCTGGGAGTGTGGCAAGAAAGCTAAATAAAGCCAACCGACACCCGAAATTGATAACTCATTATGAAACTCCTGGACAAAAGGAACGATAACGTTGGCTCGATCTCAAGTATTTATAAGGGACTTTCGCAACCATCGCAGTCCGACGGCGTGAAGTGTCGTCGGATGATGCCCGACGTTTACAAATAATATTAGTTCGCTCCCTGATCGACTTCGCCATCCCCGTACCGGGTATCTGGATTACCCCAGAACACGTGGAGGGAGACCTCAAAATTCGGCTCGGTCTCGATCGGCAAAGCTCTAAGCAAAAGCAAAGTGACGTCACACAGCGCAGGAACGTCCAACCCGCTTGATTAGCCTTGCTTTCCCCGTGAAATCCACCCAAGCGCCCATCTGCAGGGGCCACCCGTGTCACTGTAAATAACTACCCTTGATGCGGCTAACGCGACGCTGCGAAAGGGTGGTATTGATACACCTGCAAATCTGCCGAGGCCAACGCTCGACATCTTTACGCCCCACAACGCGAACACGAGACCGCTGATTAACGCTAGGGGCCAACGACCATGACGATCCGGATACCTTTCCACGGAGGAGGTCCTGTAGGCGCGTGACTCTTAGACTATCTTGTTGACCGCAACAGAGGTCCGACTGGTGAAGATGACTCCTAGGCAAGTTACTCGAAACTAAAATCGTCAACCAAAGCGCGTTTGAGACTTGAGCTGATTCGAGGCAGTTGGAAGCATTCTTCCCCAGTCATGCCGTGGAAACTAACAATATGTGGCTGAAGTCAAGAACGAACGTTTCCGGACGATGCTGCAGGAAGCTTGCATATCCGGCTGACGGACGGCTTACAGCAACCGTTAAGCTGCGAATAAGGCAACCTTCCCACAGACATGGCTTGCTGAACTATGTGTTCTCCACCGTCAATACGAGACCTTTTCAGGATGCTAACGCCACAACGGCCCGCTGCGGAAGGACAGTGCCGGCGACCGAATACGATGGCTTATGGTAAGCATATGGGGTTGGTGGCAAGCAAGTCAGACGTAACCCAGTTGCGAGGCTGAGAAGAAATGATAAGTTTGGCACGTCATCACATCGCGTTAACAACATGGTCACGCCTCCAGTATGCATCTGTCCCCAGACTTCCTACCTAAATGGAGAGTAGTCGGAGGAGTCTGAACTAGCGGGGTGTGTTGACAGTTCGAGTAAGGATCCGCGCGCCGGGCCGCTTCGCAGGTCAGGGTGAAGGGCCAACTGCTCGAAAGCCTCCTGTTCTTGGACTTGTTTATTTCCGCCTCTTCTTCTGAGACCGCCTCAGTTCGGCTAAGCCCTTGCAATTTCAACGCGTCCTGCTCTCCGCGAATGGGAGTTATATCTCAGTCTCTGGCCTTCGCACTTGGGATCAGCCGAAAACATTTATTACACCTCCTTCTTCATATGGCCTAAAGTAGGTCGCTGACTGTCCAAATACTAAAATATGTTTTAGCCCCTCATACTCTCCCCGAATCTTACGAAGCTGCCATGGTGTCAGGCGGCAGGCAAACCCCCAGCCAGCGAGCCGTTTCGATCCACCTTGCAGAGAACCCGTGGCCGCCTGATCATACTAACAGTGTGCTATGCATCAACTTCACTACTACTATAACTAGTCTACACAAACGCGGACGAACGATGTGACTTCATTACATGTCCTCGTGCGACATCGTGAACGCTACCCCTGCCATACTCGACTGGCTTACAAGTTATTCGAAAGATCTTCAGACAGAAGGCTACATTTGGGGGCTAGCGACTCCGTCGACTTGAACGCGGGACCGGTGAAGTATCTCGGATTGGGTGACTGGCTTGCGCCTCTGTCGTCAGCTAGGGGCCCCTTTGGCAATTTGCCTCTTGGAGACTCACGATGCAGTGAACTACGTGCCGTCTAGTACGATCAGCTGGAGGCCCGTGAATAAGTTAAATAGTCCTCTGGTCGCACAGTGTAACAGTCAAGCAACTGGACATTCATTCCAGCAGCTCCATTCCAGGCACCCTTTTTCGTTCCAGGCTGGAAAAAGCAACTTCGTTTCTCCATCCAATCATTGCAACTCCACCATAATGAAGAGTTCGTCTCTTTTGGCTTGTTTGTTCGCGGCCGGCGCACAGGCATGGATGCCCGCGGACCGCGATCTTGCTGCCTTCAACCGCACCACCGGCGACCTGAGCAAACGTGCCCTTAATCTTCCTAGTTCGAAGATTCGAGGAGTCAACCTCGGTGGATGGCTACTCTCGGAGCCATGGTTGATGAATCAAGAGTGGTCAGAGATGGGCTGCGGTGACTCCTGCTCCGAGTTTGACTGTGTCAGCAAGCTTGGACAGTCTCAAGCGAATGATGCATTCGACGCTCATTACGCTCGCTGGATCACACCAAGCATGATTCAATCCATGCACGATGCTGGTTTGAACACCATTCGCATTCCGATTGGATATTGGAGTCTTCACAGCCTAGTGGGTAGCAGCGAGCACTTCCCCGAGATGAATCTGAAGTATCTTGACGATATTATCGACAAGGCTGCAGGACTGGGAATGTTCGTCGTTATTGACCTCCACGGCGCTCCCGGGTCGCAAAAGGTCGGCGATGCATTTACTGGACAGGTAAGCTTTCAACACTCCAATATTCCTCGACTCGACTCTAACATCCACCACAGTGTCTCCCTGAAGCGTATCTTCCAGGATTTTTTTCACAAGCCAACTATGACCGCGCAGCCAAGTGGCTTGACTGGATGACGAAGCGTATTCACAACACTCCTTCATACAAGGCCGCAGTCGGTATCATTGAAGTCGTGAACGAGCCGCAGACATCGCGTGATAAGGGCGGTATGCCCCAAGCCGAGAAAGACACTCTTACTCAAAAGTACTACCCACAAGCCCTCAAGGCTGTCCGAGACGCCGAGAAGACTCTTAACATTCCCGACGAACAGCGTCTCCACGTCCAATTCATGGACTCCCTATGGGGCGCCGGTAACCCAAAGTCCAACCTCCCATCAGACTCCAAGGTCATCTTTGACGATCACAACTACGTCGGCGGAGCTGTAACGGCGATCAACCCCGACGCCAAGCAGGGCGATTACATGTACTACACATGCCACACTGACAACCGCCTGACCGACGGCGACACCCCCAAGATCGTCCAAGAATGGAGCCTCACCGTCAACAACGAGTACAGCACCGAGTTTGACTGGAAGCTCGATTCCACAACACAATTCTACAAGGATTGGTTCATTGCCCAGCAGCGACTGTATGAGAAGACTGAGGGCTGGATCTTCTGGACGTGGAGGACACAGCTCAACGATCCACGATGGGACTACAGCTACCTGATCTACAAGAACTGGGTACCCACCTCCAAAGCAGGACTGGATGCTAGCGCCAACAAGGACGTCTGCGCGACGTGGAACCATAGGAGAAGGAGGACACGGGGCAGGCAGTAGGCAGTAGGAGTGTTGTGGTGTCTACTCATGCTCGCGGCGCCGCGCATGAAGGGGTTTAGTAAATATTCTGTTGTCTTCTAGTGCTAGTTAGCCGTACAGGCTACCGTTAGCAGGAATCTTTTCCGTGTAACGAAATCTTACATTTGTATCATACCTTACACAACAGTCCCGTCCTGTCTCCGATCATGATGCATTGCGCTCTTCGGCTGCATTTGCTAACAGTGTCCACGCGAGCACAACTGCAGTGATCTTTCCCCTATCCTAACATATCGCCACAGCACCAAAGGTAGAGACTCTATGCCAAGGTGATCGCGACTCCTGAAACCCAATGAACGAGCGGTGAGAGTCCATCGTGTGATCCATCATCGTGCGACGAACGGTCACGATCGACACACGATTTTATATCAGAGATCGAGTTCCTTCCCGTAGATCAGTGTGGTCAGGCGACTGAGGAGGTCGACGAGCCATTTTGACCGGGTTGCGTTAGCCGCGGCGGTCGTGTGCCGATGTTGACCGTTTTCAGAGGTCAGATGGTTATGTCAGCTAGTGTAACGGGAGAGGAACTACAAAGTACATGTAGGACAGACATCGGGAACAGGCGATGTAGATCTAACGGAGTAAACGGAGATGAGGTTTCTCTTGGTAGGCCGTGTGGTGTTAGCGGGGACCACATTTGTGCTGTTAGCTGACATGAAATCTCGCTGTGAGAAAGTACCTTCTAATTCCGCTGGGTCTTGACAGGACGTGATCGATCGAACTTAAAGAGGCTGGTACAGCATTATGCACTTGTTCAACCTCTCGTTTCAAAGGCGAAAGTGGTGAGCCTTAGTTTCGCGAAGCTCTTGTGGAAGGCGGTTGTGAACGTCTGTAACGATGTAACAATTCAATTCAACACTGCGCAGGGGAACCGCAGAGCTGCATCTAACACCAGACCCAGGCCATAAAGGCGGTATATCGTTCCAAACGCCTGTATTGCAAACCCAAAATGCAAAGATGGAAACGCCGAACTATTTCCGTAAACACCGGTCCGTGAGTGCGTACGCAATCCTAAAGTACAAAGAATTATGAGATATTAACAGGCCATGTCGGGCACGGTTCGTCGTTAGTCGTGACTTCAGAGGCGTCATAAACGCATGGGCAAAAGTATCAGAATATCTGAAAGACAGGGACGTCAGGCTAGCTGACGCTCTGCGAAAGAGCTGAAGATAGATGAGACGCAAACTTGGCGTCAATGCCGTCTTCCTGTACGCCGAGGCCGAGGCCTATACCACTATCGTCATGGTTTGGCTCTTGTTGGGAAGTGTTCATGTCGTACTCGTACTGAAAGCTCATGTTGTATTGTGATGATGGTTGAGTAAATCGTCCAGCATTGACTGATGATCTTGCGTTAGTCAACTACCATGTGAGGCTAAGTTGTGAATGAATAAACTCACCTTCCTGATTTGATCCATTGTCCTGGATGGTGACATGGCTAGCGTTGGAGATGAAGGATTGATCTGGTCCAAAGTCGGCTTCCAGGCTGCTATACCTGCTCTCGTTGTTGCTGCCGCTGCCACCGTTCGTCATGGCCGCATTGAGGGATTCACCCATTACAGGCGAGTAGTTGGACGAGCTCCAGTCTGGGGGCGCATGGCCTAGAAACCCACCTAGTGATGCTAACCATTGCGCCATCTCATCCACGAAGACCTTGGTGAGCCACCAACCTTGGAAACTGATTCCATTCTCGACGGTAATCTCGCGTATGGCGGCCGAACCAAGCGCACTGATGCAGTGCATGATCGTGCGAGCGTGTGCGCCAGGAAAGCGGGACGGCAATTGTGTCAAGAATGCTGCGATACGATCGATGACGGACTCTGAAGGATCTGCGGGTGGGTCGGGATATGCTGCGCGATGAATGGTACCGGAAGGCAATTGGATCTCTTGTGGTAGCGGGCCTAGCATCGAGCGGATCTCGGTAGTTAGGATGTTGTAAACCTCCTCGTGCGCACAGGAGGCGGGCAATTCGTTGGCAATGATGCGTTTGATGTTGACGTGCTCCAGCCAGTCAGCAAACATCTGGGTGCGATGGCTCTCTGCGGTGAGCATGACGGCTGCTGCGTGTGCAGCGGAATTTACACGAAGCATCTGTCGAAGAAGATGTGCGAACAATGTAGCGGGTTCCAGCTTTGCTTCGAGTACATGTATGGGTAGCGGCGCGAACTTGGCGGCAATATGTGCATGCAACGTCTTTGCAACGTTGTCGAGGAATTTTAATACTGCCGGTGGCGCTACCTGAAGGGTGAGCTGGGAAACGTTGCGAATCATCTTCTGGTACATCATCCAGTCGCACTCCTTGATCCATGGAGCCAGTTCGGGCGAAGCGAACAACTTCTGCACTGGCACAGTTAATGTCCCGTGGAAAGTACCAAAGAGGCGGAAGAATTGCTTCTCCTTGCAGTATCGCACTGAGTCGACCAGCGAAACGACATGTGAGCGGTACATGGCGACGAGATTATCGGCGGAATCGGGATCGGTACGCGCTGGTAAATAGGGTTTAATGTCTGGCAATTCGACTACGAAAGCATCTGGAGCTTCGAGGATATCTGGCGTTGGAAACTTGAGCTCGTGCTCGTACGACGTCTTGGTACGCGCGTGAGATGGGTAGAAATTGGAGGAGTAGATGTCGGTGAACAAGACGCCGCGGGACGAGGCTGGAGTGTAGTAAGTGTTCTGCGGCTCCACGCGTGCCTCTCGTGGTGGAAAATGTGCGCTGTCTGCAGGTAACCGGGGGATAGCACTGAAGCTGTTAGCAATTGACACACCAAGTTGTGGAAGTCACATACTCAAGGTTGAGTCTCGGTGTCCCAGAAGCCTGACGCTTCATAGCATGATGGGCAGCGGGGCCGTTGCTGCCCCGACGTGCCTCTTCGCCACTGTCGTTGTCGTTGATGAGTTCGAGATCGACGTAATGGTACTTGGACTCTCCGCGAACACCGAGGCGCCTGGTCTGGATGCCGGGGAAAATGACGCGAACGAGCTTGCCGAAAGATGCTGGGTTCAGGGGGATAACGCGATCGGTGCCGCAGCGCTCTGCGTACTTGGAGTAGACGCGGTTGCGCGGTACTGACGTCTTCGCAACACGGCAGACAGACTGTAACCTGGGGCGCGTTAGCACTGTTCCTGCGTGGAGGCGAAGTACCTACCATAACATGGCGAACAGTTGTTTCGACTTCTCTGCCTTGGATGTTCTGTCATTCTGGATGACCTCAGCTGCGACCTCCTTGAGGTTGCGGCCTTCGTTCTGGTTCAGCAGCTGGCGCAATTCCTTGTCGTTGGTCGCGGCACCTGAGGTCGACGGCCTTTTTTTCTTATCCTCCGTATCCATCGGCGGCGCCATGAAACTGTGTTGCTGCGAATGTTGTGAATGCTGAGAGAGGGAGTTCTGGTAGGCATGGTGATCGGGTTGTGCGGGCTGACCGTTCGGTTGAGGGTGAGACGCGGTTGGGTCGGCTGGGTAACCAAGATACTGCTGAACACTCTCCAGACTCATGTTGATAAGCTGGTCCTGCGCGCTGACCTGTTGCGCGGCTTGGAGTAATGCAGGCTGTAACGCTTCACTGGTAGTGAATGAAGCATGATACTGCGGCTGCTGGGGAAATTGGTTGGGCCGCGTTTGCTGCGGTTGTTGGAATTGCTCGAACGAATGCACGCTCGTCGTCGACGCGCGTGAAAGAGGACGATTGCTTCTCGTAGACATTGACGTATTCGATCGTGACCGGCGGATATCGGTCATGTTGCGGACGCCGGCTGGCAGATTTTCCGTATGTTTACACCAAAACAATGCGATGGCAACGGCGCTGAGGAGGCGGCAACACAGTCGGCAGAGTGTCTAAAGTACGCGACGGTAATCCCAAGAAGACCAAGGTGTCGTGAGTAGGCTGATGGCGCTGCTCGCGTGTAGCTCGAGTCTCAGCTGTTTTCGGGGCTGGCGGGTTTGTTTGTTTGGGCCAGGGACTAGCTCAACACGTTGTTCCGGCAGATAGGATGTCACCAACGTGGTAGAATGCTCCGCAGAAGAATATCCGGCTCCAGCAAGGGTCGTAGGCGTCGTCGGTCGCCCTCGAGCGGGTTTGTTGTGGGATAGGAATTGGATGTTTACGCTTCCGTCTGAACTCGGTCACGCCTGCAGCAACGGAGACTGGCCGGCGCGCTTGGACCTCAACGGTCACGTGCAAGTCGTCATAATGCCCGTGCAATCGCACTACTCTCTAATTGCCAATGTAAAGGAAAAAGAGACAGGTGAATGCGACATTACCAACTCCCGGGATATGGCTTCGTCGAACGGCTGGACCGATGCACGCGATCTTGTCTCATCGGCATGCCATTGCTGCGTTCTGGCTGGCTCGTGAAAGGCGGTGACGTATTTAGCGATGACGAGCCCACTTCCTCCATCCCACAATCTCCAGGCTCCACGTTCCTGCTCCTCTCTACCTACTGAACACATTGCAGCCCTTCTGCTTCTTCAACCACAACCCGTTGCATCCCACCCTTTTGCAACCCATCACACCCAACCTCCCAACAGCCCTCAACATGTCTGTCCAGGATAGAGCCCAGGCCCAGCTGTCGCAGCTCGACAAGGAGGTAAGCGCTCTCGCTTCTGCACAAGGCACAATTGTCAAAATACGCCTTGTCCCGACGATTCCGACAGGAAAAGCAACGGTTTTGATATGAGGCTACGTTCACTGACGATGTCGTGTTCCAGCTGTCCAAGTACCCCGCACTCAACAACTTTGAGAAGCAGACGTCGGTCCCCAAGGTCTACATGATCCTTGGTCTCGCCGGTCTCTACTTCTTCCTGATCTTCTTCAACATTGCCGGAGAGTTCCTCGTCAACATTGCTGGTTTCATCATTCCCGGTTACTACTCGCTCGAGGCTCTCTTCAGCGCCAGCAAGGTCGATGACACCCAGTGGTTGACTGTATGTTTACCCCACTTTCTCATCGCTGGCAGGACAGCTGGCCAAATTATGTCCACAACAAATCTGGGATGGGGCTAATGCGATGCCGCAGTACTGGGTTACCTTTGCCTTCTTGACCGTCTTCGAGAGCGCTGTGAACGCCGTCTACTGGTTCCGTAAGTACACCCATATCGTCTGCATGATCCGCAACTGACGTCCGCAGCCTTCTACTACACCTTCAAGTTTGTCCTTATCCTCTGGATGTCTCTTCCCCAGACTGCGTATGTAGCAGCCCCGTCGCGCACATTAATACAAGCTTACACTCCCTAGTGGTGCCCAGATCGTCTTCCGCTCATTCCTTCAGCCCGTCTTCTCGCGCTACTTCTCCGCGACAGGCTCCACCGCTGCCGACCTCCGTGCCAAGGCCGACTCAGCTGGCAAGCCTCATGCCTCGTAGAGCAGTCGCGAGCATAACACTCTTCTGACAGTCGCACGGCTAGACGATAATGATAAGGACGAAGTTCGGGATATAACCTCTGCTGTGCATGAGAGACCCAGCTTCTCAAGGTGTGCGGCTGTTGCAGCTTGGAAACGCTGTATGGACAATGGTTTACGAGCTACGGATAGCGTTCATGACAGGGTTGAAGTACGAAAGAAGAGGCAGGCATCCTTACGTTTCATGATCATTTGCCCATAAGGGAACCAATCGGGTAGGAAGTTGTGGTCTTTGGCAGTGGGTTTTGGTGAATCGCTTGCGAGCAATAATATGATGTACCGAGTCTGGCTAGCCCTCTGGCTAGAATCAGTTACATATTCATTACCATTTTCAATCAAGGTCTCATATTCATGTTTACGGAAAGGAAACTTCAGTGACTTCCCTGATGACTCAAGTACAAGAGTTGTCTAAACAACCATACGCTATAATGGATGGATCTGAAGTTGCTGGCTATCCGTAGCGACTGAGATCCCGTTATATTATCATACCCAGCAACATTACATTGCCTGCGATAATTGTTGATGGAACATACATTACTGTTGAACAACTACAGTTTGTCCCAGACGCATTTGGCTTTGGCGGCTGAAACACGTGCGGCATCCCCAGATTCCTATTCACCATGAGTCCAAGATGGCTCTAGATTAATTCGTCTTAAATGTAAACAGTAGGCCAGATCTGATAACTTCATGCCTGTTATCAAGGTGTTTGATTGAGTCGTCATGATGTCTACTATCATTATACAGACTACGACCGAATGGGCGCCAAGAGAGCATACATAGGTATAACAACCGCTCAGTCAATGGTCTCAGGCCCTCATGGCGCGCTGATGAGCCAAGATTAAGGATTTCCTCAAATTGTAGGGTCCAGAAATGTGGCTCGTGCAGGTTGGCACCAATAAGACCCGAGTAGCTCTGATTATGTAATGACCTTAGCTCGCGACAGTTGCCTGGGTTCCATCAGGAGACTTGACCGCTCCTCCTGAGACACCTAACCGCCATCCCGCAACCATGAGTGAGGATTCTACTGACGACTCGATGTCCGACAACTCGATTCCCGACGACTCGACTGCTGACGACTCGACTGCTAACAACTCGACTGCTAACTGGAACTCGATCTCCAACAACGACATCCGTTCTAGGACTGCTGCAAAAATCTCTAAGTACGCTGCAATTAGTTCTAAGAACACTGCAATTAGTTCTAAGACTGCTGCATCCCTTTCTTAGACTAATGCATCTTTTTCTTAGTCTGCTGCATCTCTTTCTTAGACAGATGTATCCCTTTCTAAGGCTAAAATATCCCTTACTTAGGATAATGCAATCTGTTCTAAGACTGCTGTTATTAGTTCTAGGATTACTACAATCCGTTCTAAGACTGCTGCAATCCGCTCTAAGACTGCTGTAATCCGCTCTAAGACTAATGCAATCCGCTCTAAGACTAATACAATCTGCTCTGAGACTAATGCAATCCGCTCTAAGACTGATGCAATCCAGTCTCAGACTGAGACTGCTGCACCAATAAGATTACCTAGTAGAAACCCTGGGAGAACCCAGCGTCATTCCCTAGCCATGAACGATACGCCTTCAACATCGTCCGACTCCGAGGAGGGTTCTACATTGGACAACTCTGAGGAGGGTTCTACATTGTCCGACTCTGAAGAGGGTTCTACATTGTCCGACTCTGAAGAGGGTTCTACATTGTCCGACTCTGAAGAGGGTTCTACCATGTCCGACTCTGGGGAAGCTTCTACGTCGTCCGACTCTAAGGAGGAAGAACACTCCGATACCTGCAGCAGCGACGACATGAACGAAGACGAACGACAGTACTACGAAGACCTTGCGCTAAACCCACGTCAGCCCCCGTCATTTGACCGCTTCCTCGATCTACCAAAGGAGCTGCGTCTTATGATCTACGAATATGCCGCGGATTGCCGACGTCGCTTTCGATTCGTGAATCGAAACGTTGCCATCACAAACTACAAATCCATAACGCCCATCCATCTCACGTGTCGAGCAATTTGTGGGGAGGCTGCACCTCTGATGAAATCTATCGTTGAAGCACAGCGAGTCCTCCCGCAAGCAATGCGAGTCCCCCGTATCATCGTTAATGGATTGAAATGCGATGGATTGGACGATAACAGTGAGGTTATCAGCAAAATTAGTAGCGTGTGCGAAGAAGCCAGATCAAAGAAAGTCAGCGTAATAGAGGTGGACATTATCATGCGGGAAAGGGATGAATGCGAATATGGTGAAACGTACTGGTCATACTACGAATACTGCGAGCGAGCATGCGAGGTCTTTGCCAACTTTGCCAACTCCGCGGCCATGTATTTCGCTCGGCACGATCATACGAACTCTCCTTCGTCATCTTTTCCCCGATTGTCCAATGATGAGGTCGTAGTGTATGTCGCGTTGGTAGATACTCCGATTGAAGAAACTTCGGTTCTCAAAGACATAGGATACGAAATGCAACAGCATGTCGGTCCGTGTATGGACTCTACCGAGGACATCCAATGGGAATACTCGGTCATTGGGCCCGAAAGATGTGACAATGAAAAGCACAGAGTCGTCCTGTATGATGTAGGGCGGGAGCCACGGGAATGGTACCAAAGTCCTCTTATTAATGTCTACTACGGTGGCGTTATTGATGAAGAAACATGGGAGCGGGACTGGACATAATGCGCTAGGGAACTATGGAAAGGATCCATTACGGTACGGATGTTGAGAAGGGGGTGTAAAAAGGTTGAACAGCGTTCAAGATGCTCGTGATACGCTTTCGATCGGTACGGACATGGGTGGCACAAACTTGCTCGTGTTTCTTTCAAGGTTGTGCCTTGTTGGTATTATATTTTTCTGCTCCAGAAAGATGCCAACGAAACCCACCCTAGGGCCTTAATAAAACTTTTGAAGATGTCATCTCCTCTTTTCCCACAGAATTCAATTTGCTCACCTATCAGTGTCTGTGCTAGATTGCTTTGCTAGGATTAGGCTCCGGAAGCTCTTCAAGCCATTTAGCGTAATAATTGGTCTCTCCTAGACCATTTTCACTGACGTCTTCCGGGATTGTGATACCCTTGGCACGATAAAGTTTCCCGACTGTTGGTATTGGCGCGCCTTCTAACAATTTGGCGTACACAGGAAATCGTGCATCACGATCAACCTCAAGATACGTGACTAAGACGGACTCGAACAAAGGCTTGATGCAAGCATAGGTGACGCGGCCCTCAAACTTTCAGCAGATGCCAGTCTTCAGACTAGCAGGTTCCGGATTCCTCGCCAGTTCGATGCTCTTGATGTCGTGGATGCTGCTGTAGAGACCGGGACTGCAGAACTTGCCGACGACTTTATACATCTTATAAAGCATGTCTGGCAACTCCTCGTACAAGGACGCAGTAGCTGAAGAGATGAAGTGGCATTTGATGGTTTCGGTCCGGGGAAAGCCACATGGCAGTATTGTGAAAGTCATCAGCCCGTCTTCGCCTTCGTCGGCCCAACATTGCTCTACTCTGACGATGGTGCCGGTGAACATTATCGTGGTCGGCAGTGAGCCTCCTATGTTGACTTGCTCAAACTCAGGGCCCACGTTCTGTGCGATTACCCTGTCCCATTTGTGATATTCCAAAAGTTCCCGTGATCATCTTGTCCCTCTACCATGAGAGCGTCCGCGATGTCATGGGGATGAATCCCCCTCTTCCGCATGGCTTCGCGCAGGGAACTAGACTGCGAGTTGAGAAAGTCATTCGATAAAGCTCTTAAGCCATCGGCTAGGTCGATCCTTGTTTCCATCATGTCTTCATTGATTAGACACCAGAGCAAATAGCTGGGGCTGGTGTCTGCGACTTGTTTGATGGTCTGGCTGCAATGCTTTCCGAAGTCGAACTCGTACACTTCGTCTGATGTGTTTGCTTCACAGGCTTGACCTGCATGTTCCAGGGAAGACTGCGATACGGTAGGTGACGCAGGTAGAATGGTAATCACCGTGACACGTTCAGGGATCCTTGCAGCACACGCTCGGGCCACGTCAGCCCCCACTTTCAAACGGCTGTCACCGCCGTGCGCATGCGAGGACGACTAGTCTCACGCTCCGCATGCGACCCTCCCGAGGTCAAATCGTGTCGCGGTAGTGTCTCCAAGTATTGACCAAAAGTTCCTTGTCGACCTCGTCTCCCATTTGCTTTCTTCAGGGCGCATCACTGTTGGTGGTTTAGCAACGCGTTGTGCAGGTGCTCTACATCGCCGACGCGTTGCGCGTAACTGCGAGCCGCGTACCCTTACTTAAGTTGCGGCAAAATTTCCTATGCATACCGTGTTCTGCGATCGAGATCCCCTCGCCTGTAGCGCTTGACTATTTCCTCTCCAGGTCCGAACTCGACTTTGCAAAATTCTCCTCTTGCCTTTCTGCGATCTCGTATTCAAGCGAACGAGTTCTTTTGATACCTACGATGAGCTCCGGCGTCAAGCGACAGCGGCAACCAGCCGCATCCTCCAATGCCGAGTCCTCCAAGAAGCGACGTACCCAGACGCGCGCAGCACCCAAGAGCCGTGGTCCCTACCGTTTCACCTTTGGCAAATACAAAGGCAAAACCATACAAGAAGTACACGATGAAGACTTTGGTTATATCGAAGACTTCATCGTCTTCGAGGGTATGATGGGTGGAAACGATATACTCAAGAAAAATCCTGCCGTTAGAACTGGTCTGCGCGACCTACCGAAATCCTGGTTGGAACAAGACTCAAGCTTAGAACGACTTCTGGACAACGACCAGCCAGGTGGCCCGAGTATATACGAGTACGAAGCCATGGTTCCGAATCAAGGCATGATGAAGATGAACGAACAGAGTAGTAGCTGCAAGTTCTGAGAAGCGACCGATCGGGCCGTTATCACCGCGTCTCATCAAAACGCACCTACTGTCAAACTTGAAGACTTCGCAGAGGCGCTGGACGATTCTCATTTCACCAAGAGATTAAGTCCGATGCACATAGCGTTCACTGCTACGGTCATACGCGTCGAGCGAAACTTTACAGACTTCGGAGTGGGAGGCTCGGACTTCGACCCTTTTAAGATACTGCCATGTGGTTGGCCATGGGAATCTCCTCTGACCACTGAAGTCAACGTCGTAATCACCGGTCAGGACACGGTGTGGGCAGAGAATCTGGAGCCTCTGGTATACGGGCACTATCGCTTCAGTGGAAGTCTTGGTACCGGATCTTCCCCTCTCACAGGCTGGCCTAAGAGTCTCGACGTTCTCAAGGATCCGGAGACTGTCGAACCGAGCAGCGGGTGCTGCTTTCGAATTGCTGGCAAGGTCAAGGAGGTGAATGGTAGGAGTGTCAAAGTGAGCGTCAAGAGGGATAAGACTCGTTATGCGAATGGCTGGGAGAAGGATGTCAGTGTGGATCTTTCGGAAGGTGTTCAGGAGCCTGAAGTTGACGCGTCATATGTGTTCAAGGGTCATCTCGAGCCGTTCACCAAGGTGTTTAAGGATATCAAGTTCATCGCAGAGACTTATAATAAGACCGGAGAAACCCAGTCTTAAATGTAGCTTCAAAAGCGTCACAGCAAATGCATTCAGCCGAACGCAGAAGTGGCTTATGACCGCATTTGCGGTGCAATACTAATTTCATTTTTGCACAATATCTAGTCTCTACATTATAACAATCTGCTTCACCTTCCCCTCCTCCTGAACTTCCATGCCATCTCGTTTGATGCTTAGACGGCAGAACGGTCAGGCCCTCCACTCCAACAGCAACTTTTCCTCTTCACCAAAATCTCCATCTTTCTCAACAATACCCAGATCCTCCAGCTCGCGCTTAAAATTCTTGGGTTTGTACTCCTTCCTTTCCAACTCTGCGACTTGCTTAGCCAGTGCATTGCGATCGTCTCTCATCTCTGCAAAGAGCAGAAACCAGGGGGTTTCGTGGCTGAGTCCCTCACACTGCAGCCGGCTTCCTTTCCCAGCCCCCGTTCCACATCTGAGAGTTGTCGTTCGCCAAGTCCACCGACATGTCGTGCATTTCCAGTATTTCCACTTCTTGGGCCGGTCACATGTGGTACATTTTTGGTCGTGAGGTCCCATGTGAATCGTCCCTACTTCATCTTCTTTAAATAGGGCTGGACAGTCGACACAATCGAAAGCTTCATCTTCTAAGATCGGGTCTCCGATATTGGATCTCGGTGGCTGTGGCGATCGATATCTCTGTCGTAAGGGCGGTGTATGATCTTCGAACGAGGGCGGTGAATATCTGTATCGTGGGGACGTTGAATACATTTCTTGTGAACGCGTCCAGCTTGCTTCTCGTGAAGGGGAGGAACATCTCCCTTGTGGAGGCGGTAGACATGACCGCAACCGTCTTGGTCTTTCGGTCGAGCGACCCTCCTGATATTCTGGTCCTCTGCCGCGGGCCATTGAAAAAGTAAATTGCGTGATACCAAATGAGGATGTTGTATCAATGATCTTAGTGCGGTGGATGTGTGTAGAATATCAATCAGAAGACCAATCCGGCAGACAATTTATATTATCAATACGTGTCAACGAAGCTGTCACGAGAGAAAGCAAGGGAGTGAGACACGTCTGTGGCGGAGGCTGACTCTTTTACTGACTCCAGACGAGGACTCAATGACTTTGAGTCAGTAAAGTTACGTTGAACAAAACCATTCCACCGTGACCTCTTGGCGTTTCCTGTCACGAAGAGTAAGTCTGGAGACTCAGCTCTGTTTGCATGTCAGTACGGCATGACGCAGTGGAAATAAACTAATCATCATGAAATCGAGCGCCTTATAAAGTCGATGGTTACAGGGAGGTGGAGGCACCGCTGAACTCCCTCGTCTGTCCTTACGCAATCCATTCAATGCCGCAAAACCAACGATTCTGACGCCACAGAAATTATCATGTACCATACACTGAGAACAAATCTTTCTTTCCCAGCTCTTAGACAGTTCCCGCAATACTCAAGTCCCGAATCTCCTGCAGCACCTCCTCCACCCGCGCATCCAGCTCGCCCTGTGCATACTGATCTCTTGTGTTCGCATCCAAATACTGCTGCACTTGCGCCATTCTTGAGTACGCTTCCGCACAGAACCTCAGCTGAATCTTGACCAGCGCCTCGAAACTAGGGTCTAGGTATGGTACTCGCAGATCGATGAGCTGGGGCAGCTCGGTTGTGAGGGTGTCATTGAGTTGATCGTACGCGGCCTTGGCGAGTTGTTCGTCCTTCTCAGCGCGCGGTAGCTTGGTGACATCCTTGTCAGGCTTGTCGGTAAGCTTCCGGACTTGCGCGCGCATGCGGTCGTAGTCCATCTGCTTGTGTTCGCGCTTTGTGATGCAGGCGTTGATGTCGGGGAAGTAAGAGCAGAATCGCTGGATGGGGTCTAGGACGGTTGTTCGGTAGGGGCCATCGAGGGCTTTTATCGTCTCGGCGTCTAGGTCGGTAACGGCTTGCTTGTAAGAGCGCGATACACCGTCTTTGGTGCCTGCGTCGCCGTAGAAGGCGTCGATGGTTTCGGCGATGCGCATTTGTGAGGCGGTCATGGCGCGCAGAGAGTCGAGGTAGCCCTTTGCTTCCTTTTGCAGCTTGTTCGCGGCGGTCTCCATAGTACGGTACCGGCTGGCGTCATGTTAGTCGTGGTACTACGGTGGGATGCCTTATTCTTGTATGAAGTATGCATCTGAAGGATTGGAGAGCCTACCGCTGCTCAGTCTCAAAGTCGCGGTCATTTGTGCGCTCGACTTGGCCAGTCTTCATAAGAACCTGCGTCGTCGCGCGATTGACGCCTTTCTTGAACCCTGCGTCTGGTGAGCCGGCGGCTTCCTGGATGATCGTCGAGGGGCTCCTTACCGGTCCAAGACATGATTGCGCTGTAGTCTCTCTACTTCCGGACGACGGTATGTATAGTGAGGTATGTGAGGCTTGGGATCGTGGGTGGTAGTCGTGGTGTTGTGGGGAGAGTAGCGTGAATGGAGAAGGAGACCGTGGTTGGGCGCAGTCGAGTGGTTGTTGGCGGGCGGCAGTGCCACAATGACGACGCTACAAGGCCCCGGCCGCGCTTTCTGGTGGCTGAGCAACCGCGACTCCGATTTTGATACAACGACCTGACTTCAATGTTTTCACTTCGACCGCTGCAGCGCGCAGCGCCCTCGCCTTTTCGTGTATGTTCAGGCTGCCTGCGGAAGTACTCCATCGCCTCGCCAGCCAGACAGAATGCCGATAAGAACCAGAAGCAGGTGATATTCTCGGGGATCCAGCCCACCGGCGTACCGCATCTTGGAAACTATCTCGGCGCACTGCGGCAATGGGTCAAGCTGCAAGACGAGGCATCTCCGGACACAACGCTTCTTTTCTCAATAGTCGATTTGCACGCGATTACGATAAAACAAGATCCGAGCGAATTGGCAAGATGGCGGAAAGAGATGCTGGCTAGTCTGCTGGCAGTAGGACTTGATCCGAAGAGATGCATCATCTTTGCGCAAAGTAGCGTAAAGCAGCATGCAGAGTTGATGTGGATCTTGAGTTGTGGTGCAAGCATGGGCTACTTGGGACGGATGACCCAGTGGAAGGTATACAACCGCGAAAGTAGACCTGGGAGGCATGATGTTGACACTGTCTTAGAGCAAGCTCTCCCTCCCATCCAATGCATCTCCTCTCGACCCCTCCAACAACAAAGACGCCCTCAAACTCGGCCTCTTTTCGTACCCGGTCCTACAAGCCGCCGACATCCTCCTCTACAACACGACCCACGTCCCAGTCGGTGAAGACCAAGCGCAGCATCTCGAGTTCACGCGCGAACTGGCCAGTGGCTTTAACCACGTCTACTCAGAGTCACAGCCTCTGTTGACTGTTCCACAAACACTTCTGAGTCCCGCGAAACGAGTCATGAGTCTGACTGAGCCAACGAAGAAGATGAGCAAGAGCGACCCCAAGCCGAAGAGTCGCATCTTGATAACAGACTCAAGAGAGGAGATACATGCCAAGTTGAAGACGGCACTGACAGACTCCATCGAGGGAGTGAGTTATGACCGCGAAAACAGGCCGGGTGTATCAAACCTTGTGGATCTGATGTATCATTTTGATGAGTCGCTCGCTGCGTCACCGGAAGATCTAGCGAGTGACTTGAGGATCCTAAGCATGCGGGCTCTGAAAGAGAAGGTCGCTGATACCGTAGATTCGGGTATCAGCGATGTAAGAGAATGTTACCAGGAATTGATGAGTGGAGATCAGAAGGAGCTTATAGGGCATGCAGAGGAAGGAGCGCAAAGAGCAGAGAAAATCGCCGAGAGAACTATTGAAAGAGTCAGAAACGCTATGGGCATCGGGTGGTGAGCCATGGAGTGTTCAGGCCATGAACAAACTGTCAGCCTCACGCACTGTCTTCTAAAAGATCAAGCTTGTAACCATCATCACTGTACAACATCCCACAGACCAATACGCCTTCGAGTCATCGCTAGTATAAACATGTATGCAACGACTTCTGAACTAGTCTTGCATACATCTAAAAACCTGCTGTGCTCTGCAAGCACCGGTCAATATCTAAATCTTCAACACACAATAACCTCCAAGTGGTCGCATGTACCCTTCTAGAGAATAACCCTTCTACACCAGCATCTTTCTCAGTCACAGGTGATACCCACAAACACTACATCAAGATGTCAAATGGATTACGGCGCAAAGAAACCGAGAAACCGCAAAAGACGTCTGAATACGAAACACAACTCGTCGTACCAGCCAAAACACCACCCGAAAAAATTTCCGACGTGGCCGACAGCATTCGCGAACACATAAGCAACAATTCGCCACCTGACCCAGGCCTCAAAGCACGGCTTGATGGAAAGGGTTGGGTCCTGGGACGAACCGCAGCCCAAAGCGGAACGTGGACGTGCAATAGTTGCAAGGAAGCACGGCCTCTGGGGGAAGTCGTGTGCGTTGCAAAACCCACTTGCAAGGGCGTCAGTGCGAAAGGCTTCTTCCAATATCTTTTCGACACGGGTTATTCTCTGGATTATGCTCCAACGGAAGAGTCATGGGGCGACGTGCTGAAGATTGTCAGTGGGGTGAAGCAGGACATCAATATTTCCTATGAAGGCGCGCAAAGTTCTGGAGAGTGATGGAGGCGCATTGATCTCACTGAGAGCGCATCACATGAGCGCTGTCACAAATGTCAGTGTGTACATAATTCATGCATTCCCTAGTCTACGGTCATTCACATGCAGCCACTGCGCCGCCAATTGCAAGCCCAAAGTAGCCATGCCACGCATGATGAAAATATGATTCAAAAACTCCGTTCCTATGCAGTGTAGATGCCGTCCTAACCGTGACCGAACCCTAGGCGTGAAAGCCCGTTGCAGGCGTAACGCCATGAATACCATGCCGAAACCGAACGCCGCGCTTATGATGAAGACGTGGAAGAAAACCGAGGAATGGAAAGTTGGGCAAGGGGGTGAGAGGGCGATGCGCAGTTCCTAGTGCGCGAGTGTCCACCATATCGTTGGACGGGGGTGAGGGGGAAATGGAGTAGGGGCTGCCGAATCGCATGATGACGAAGAGAGGAGTGTTGAGGTAGGTGATGCTATCGGTGAAGGGACAAGGATAAGGGTGTCAGAACCCGAATCCTCTTCAGACGCTGGGGACCCACCCCTAAGTAGCCCTGGCATGCGGATGTGAGACATTCGCATGATGAGGGGCTCAGAGTTGCAGTCCATGGGCAACGTCTAGCGCTTCATGGGGGTATCGGCGTCCTCATCATCTTCAGCATCATCGTCATCGCCTTCGAAGTCGGAATCCATTTCTTGGTCCTCGTCCGGGTCGCTCTCGCTGCCACCAAAGTCCAGGCTCTCGGCATCGCTGTCTTCCCAGCTCATGTCAAACTCGCCCTCGTCCTTCTCTTTCTTCCACGCTGTTTCGTGCGTTGGCATGACAAAGTCCGTGGGGATGTCTGCCTTTGACAGCTCGAGATCCTTCTTGACCATCTCTTTGTACTGTTCCGGCTTATTGCGCAGCATGACTCCCGCGTCGACGTTAGCGGGTGAGGAGACCTCGGCATCGTCCAGCAGAGAGAGGATGGATATCAGGACCGTCTCGACACGCTGCACGGGTGACCAGCGCTCGGCGGCAGTCTCGCCAGACATCTCGTCATCGCCGGGTGGGTGGAGGATGGAGATACATAAGCGGCCGTCGGGGTAGATGTTGGGGTGGTAGAGCGGGCGGATGAACTTGAAATCTGGTAAACCGTTAGCTCCTGCCCTGCGCTTCGCGACTCCTTCCGTCCCTGGATCCGCGTATTGGCAGTGACGTACCTGGCGGGCTATGCGGGTAGTTGCGAGGGAAGGTCATCTTGGCCTTGAAGTAGCCGCCGTAGTACATGGACTCTTCGTTCATGACTATCAGGGCGACACTCCACTCGAAGACGTTCTCGTTGATGAGCTGTGACGTGGTTAGCTCGGTGCTCCTGCATCGCCACTATGATTGTGACGCTGGAGGGAATGTCACCAAGACGCACCTCGATGTTTGTCCACTTCTCCTTGCTGAGCTGCTTGAACTCATTCATGAGTATCCGCTGCGCCATTTCCGCCATGTTGCCTTCTCGGTCCGGGGTCCTTGCTGAAGCGTGTAGTGTTCGTGGGGGTGCAGGAACAGTACTGTATTCGCCGAGGCGGTCGGTTGGGTGTTGTCTACGTGTAAAAGTGAGAGTGTGGGTTGAGAGAACGTCCTGGTGGTTTGTGCAAGGAGTGAGAGAGCGGCGGAAGGGCGAGAGTTTGTACTTAAGGGAGTCGGTCGGCTGAGGCGCTGCATGATCGAATGCTCTCGCCGAAACAAGGATTACTTAGTCCGCCCCTCGGCAGGAGCCTAAGTCACCGCTTCCGAACTCGCGGACAACGAGTGGAACCTTCCTTACTTGGTCCTCATGACTGCAGGGGCTCACCGTCACCACGTTTCTTTCATCGTCGGCACAGTTGCTGTTCGGCGCCTTGGATGCCGCGCATTCTGGCTTTGGCAGTGTTCCTTCCGACCTCGGAACGAATAGGAACGGTACGGAATGTCACCTTGGATGCGTCCCAAGGTTGGCTGCTCGCGTGATAGCACAGAGTTGCGGCTTATCTACGCTTCCATCTATCATCGCGTCTCTGGATGTCATGTGAGCGTATGAGCAAGGTAGTATAAACACGCGCTACCAATGCATGCCGTTTCATGTGATGTCATCATGGGCACTATCGACACCTGAAACAATACTGTAAAGCATTCTTTTGCTTTGTCTATTCGCGTACGCCAATCCCTAGCTTCATGGCTCATCGTACAGGGTATGCGCGCCTTCTTTTTTGGCTTGTCTGGTTTGCTTCTTGCTACCTTCTACCCAAAGCCATACGTAATTGTCGATCTGTGAGATCATCACATATGTGTCCAAATTCATACTCAAGCGATGTGCTGGCAGCAAAGAGCTTTGCGACGAGAACAATACTTTTCTAATCTAGAGTATATCTAATGCCGACATGATCGTGTATGACGTGACCCCCAATTATGACAACCTCCGGTACACCAGCGCTGGCGTTAATACATGTACTGAATGAAAAACCACGATACTAAACATAGGAGAAACAAAGACAGACAGTGTCCAACTGACAAAACAGGGAATTGCCAACCAACAAATTCAATCAAATGTAACGCATCCTCTTAGCAACCCCCAAGCAGACAGCAACGAAAAGGACGATAACACCAATAATGCCAAAGAACCATCCGAGGCTGCCATCCTGACCAGGAACCTTCACATTCATACCAAACAGACCACAAATCAAGTTGAGCGGAACGAGAATGGTAGCGATGACTGTAACCTTCTGAAGCGTAGCGTTGCTGTCGTTGCCTTGAATGACTTGATCAACCGAGATTTGCGCAAGGTAGTTGGAGTGTGCGCGGCTGAGCATCTTCTCGAAATGAGCCAAGTTGGACATCATAGTGACGACGTGATCCTGGATATCGCTGAGGTACATGCCCACGTCACCCCGAGGAGCAACGCTGTACGACTCGTTGCAACGCTTGGCGAAACCCTTGATGACATCTGCCTTGCCGCCCAAGAGACGCAGAAGCTGCATGACGCGCTTGCGGCAGTCGCCGATCGATCGAAGAATGGCGCGAGAATCTTCAATGCGCGCAGTGAAGACCTGATCCTCGATCGCATCTGCCTCATCTTCGATGCCCCGAATGACAGGTGCAAAGCTGTCGACAATGTCGTCGATGAGGGCGTAGCAGATCCAGTCAGCGTTGAGGTTGATGTAGTCGCGAAGACGGCTGATACGCTTGCGCACAGAAAACGTGTGTGGGCTCTCGCAGAAAGTGAAAGTTAGAATGCCCTCCTTGAACACGACAGCATAGAAGTTGACAGGCTCCAAGTATTCCTCCGATTCCTTGTCGGCTTGGAAGAAGGAACGGAAAGAGACGAAGTAGTATTGATGGAACAGCTCCACCTTTTCGCGCGGCTCCTGGACGCAGATATCCTCACGGGTAAGAGGGTGCACGCCGAAAGCCTTGGAGATGGCGAAGACTTCCTCTTCTGTAGGGTTGACCATGTCGAGCCACCAGACGCCGCCGTCTGATGGGGTGTCAAACAGATCGCGGAAGCGTTCGCCAGGCATAAGCAGGCCGCCCAGTTCGGCAGCATGGATCGTGTCGTCCAACTCAGACGAGAAGAACGTCCAGCGGTTGAGCTTCACCTCTGGCGTCGGCTTCTCCGCGAACACGTGTGACAGACCTTCCTCGGCGAGCTTCTCTTGGATCGCAGGGTCTGCATTCTTAAGACTCAAAGCGTCGCTGTCTGTCTTGGGCGTTCCTGACCGGCTGGACTTGGGGCGGAGATCGGAGAAGACCTTGGGCTTTGTCGAAAGGTTGGAAGCGGTGCTCGCCTTGTGACGCAGAGGCTGGCCGATGGGCGTCTTCTCATGAGCCTCTGCGACAAACTCCTCCAACTCTTCGTAGTCGAACCTGGTAGTCTTGCCAGTATCCTCGGCCACAGGGAAGCACACATCCTCCTCGGCAGAGCTGTGCGCAGATGCAACTTCAACGTTGTGCAGCTCATCGAGACGCTCGTCGCTGATTGTCGGACGGCGTGCAGTGCCGCGAGAAAGCGTCCTGTTCAATCCCAGCTCGAGCTCGGAACCAGCGTGGCTCTGGAGGGTGTTGGCACGGTCGCGGCGCCTAGGGCCGGCGAATGCGTCGACAGAGTTGGGAGGGGAGACGGAGCGCGAAGTGGTCGACGAAGCCCTGCTCCTAGTCAGGCGCTCGACTGCCGGGTCGCGCGGGCGCCTGAATGTCTCTCGACGGGCCTGTGGGCTGTGCGCCAGAGAACCGCGGCGGATGTAGGCATCGGGAGCCAAGTATTGGTCATCGTCTACGACGGCGCTTTCGAAATCGCGCCGAGTGATGTCTGCCTCGAGGGCCTCGTTGACTTGGAGGAGTATGTTGGGTCGGTCTTGGCCCTGGACACTTGCGAAAGTTGGTCGGCGCGACCTAGGGGGTGACGTGGCATCGGCTCGTGGGAGCGATACGGGCTGGTGGCGGTGGTCGTCGAGGTCAGACACCGGGGTGCTGAACCTTGTCTGGTTCTCGGATCTCGGAGTGTCAGTCATATTGGCGACTCAGGCGGCGATGAGTAGGACTCCGAATCAGATGTCGTATGCTTTGGTTAAGCCAGGTTGTTGGTGGATTCAGCGACTTCTTGCAGCGCAAGAACCACAGAAGCGGGCGAGTCGCTTGTGAGCGCTCACCTCTAGGGCGTGCTCAACTTGACGATGGCTTCGCGTAGGGTGGTCCCCTACACTAAGCCGATGGGAGACAGAGTCCGGTAGCCAGACTTCCACACCCTGTGGGAATAGGAAGAAATGTAGAGACGGTGATGCAGTAGCGAATGAATGTGTTTGCTGTTAGGGCGAGTTATGGTGGCTTGTGGTCGCCTCCGTATACCCAGGCCTTTGTGCCGAGCAAGGGGCGGATGAAGGAAAGCTTGTCGAGGTAGAGTCCCGCCAACTTGGTGGTTTGTATGTATATGGACGCCGTAGCGTCAGAAGGTGCGGTGTAAGGGGACGGTTGCAAAAACAAAGACCCCTTGAGCGATCAGTCGCGGTGGTGGATGGCGGTCCACGGAGATAAGAGCCGGATAGGTGGAGGGTGCGCGATCGCGACTGCTGGCAGTTGGTATCGTGAGGCGGTTGAAAGTCGATGGGAAGTGCGGTGGGTGGAAGTCCAGGGGACGGTGGGAGTGTTGTTGAAGGGACGGTGCGGGACTCAAATACCGCGATTGAGCGATGGGTCAAGGAAAAAGCTTGTGCAGCGACGGAACCTACTGGCCCGCTCTGATTGGGCAGGCGCGCTCAGAGAACGACAAACGGTCATGCATGTGACTGATCGAGAACTCGGCCGTTGTGGAGAGAGCGAGTGAAAGTGGTGCCGCATATTCCGCGGCCTAACTGACCAAGGTTCTTGTCGCACCTGGATGGCGAACCAGGTACCAAATGCTGTTGTTGCGTCAGTGTTGGGCGTAAATCAAGAGGCGTCGTTAGTGAAGGCTAGTGC
Organism: Alternaria incomplexa; assembly: GCF_024043165.1. Classification (NCBI taxonomy): domain Eukaryota; kingdom Fungi; phylum Ascomycota; class Dothideomycetes; order Pleosporales; family Pleosporaceae; genus Alternaria; species Alternaria incomplexa. The sequence goes on from NW_026249852.1 coordinate 845,482, forward strand.
GGCTGCGGACCCCTGCCTTCTAGATGTCCCGGCTCGTGGTAATGCCACCTCTCCGAGACAGTTAGGCCCGTTAGACGTTCAGTAGAGTTCCAAGTGACATCCGTTCCCGATCTTCACCAACCTAGCCTTCAAATACAACGATCACGACTCGGACATCCAGCATACCCCATCACCATGGCCGACCAGCTTCTGGAGCAGGTGCGCGATGCGGTCGAGGGCCAGATTGTATGCGACAGCGACGCCGCTATCTGACTTGATGCATGTGCTAACACGACCAGGACTTTGAGGGTCAGCGGCTTGCAGAGATGCTGAGCACTGTCCTGCTTGGTGCGGCTGGTGTATGTGTTCCTCGCCCGCCTGATACACTTCAACAAGCTGACAACACAGATCATCGCATTCATCGTTGGCTTCCTGCAGCAAGACATTCGAATGGCACTCTACATTGGCCTCGCCGGCTCCGCGCTCACATTCCTGGTTGTCGTACCCCCGTGGCCTTTCTACAACAAGAACCCCGAGGACTGGCTCCCGCCGCACAACGCGACATCACAGTACAACATCGACGTAGACGGGCAGAAAGTTGGATAGTCGCGCTGGGACACGGAAGGGAGTCGCATGGTCAGGACACTTCACGATCGTAATGGAATCTGATTCGACGATGATAACCGCCTACGCTGCTACTTCTCCATGCTCTCATAGCCCTTTTGTGAAGGCCCTACTAACGCCAGACGTCCGAATGAAACCAAGACCCATGTTTGTCCCTGCTGAAACCAATCTCTCCACGGCTTTGCGAGCGTCTATCGGCCGTACTTTTGGAACTCCCAGTCTCGGTTGTCTAGCGGGCAGACTTGTCTGGTCTTGAGCCATCGTGAAATGCAGTGGAAGTGGAAGGCGTGCTGTCATGTGTCAGTACGGGTCAGTGCAGTGTCATGATAGAGCGTACGTTGCAGATGCCCCAGGCGACTGTGCATTCTTCGCTGGTGGCGGAGGCTTGGTTGGCCTGGCACTCGATGCACAGGTCCATGATGTGGTTACGGCAAATGGCGCAGTTGTCGACGACGATATCCCAAGCCCAGAGAGCAACCGCGTTCCACTGCGTCATGTTAGCTTCAATCTCTATGTCCTGTCCTCTGTCGTGTGATGCTGACCTTCTTGACCTCGAAACGTTTCTTGTCGCCCTCTGCAGCACTGGCCTTGCCGGTCTTGGTCTTCGCCGGGGGCGCGTCTGCCATGTCGACATCCGCCATGATTATGTGATGTATCGGGGTGGTGGGGTGCGCGGGGAGTTGGTTGGAGTGGGAGCTGCTGGGGTTGACGCAGCGCGGTGGTAGGCGGTGTACGGGCGGTTGCAGTTGGAAGGGAACAACGTGCAGCTCGCAGAATTATATGGCGGTGGCGAAGTTTTGTTGCAGCGCTGCCACTGTGTTTGTAGGTGAAGGCGCAGTGTGCAGGCGTCAGGCTCCAGCTACGAGCTCCCGAATGCCAAGGCCAGGCCCTGTGTACCAACCTTGGGACGAGGTGCCAGGTGAAAGGGAATGCACATTCTTTCGCTAAGCGTCCAAATCTCCTTCGGACGAGCAAACGCCACAATGCCACCGCTCCTCGCGATTCAAAGACGGGCGCCCGACAGCCTCCCGCTTCCATCATACCCAACCCGACCTCTCAGCCCTACGCCGCCGCAACCGTCAGTGCGCCTTGCCGAGATCAGCCTCGTTGGATCACAGCCACCTCCGCGCCGTTCACCGTCGATGCGACCGACTCTGCTCACAACACCCTCACTCTTCGCCCTATCTCACCCAACGGCGCGTGCCTATCTATACCCCGCGAATCTGGATATGATCACTTCAACATCTAACCCTTGCACATTCCCACCTTATCAGACAAAGACACAGACCGCGTCATCGCGCATCCAACCCACTACCTCATCACGAACCAAGAGCGTCCGCCTGCGCCCTACCAGATAACCCACCCCCATCACAATACAACAACTCCACAGACAACGCTTCACATGTCGACAGTACAGACGACGGCCTCTCCACGCGCTCCCCGGGGCAAGCCGCAGAGCCCAGCTCAGGCAGCGCACACCAACGCCGGCCGGCAGTCGCAACGCAAACCACGAGGCAACCGCGCTCACAATGGCTACAGCCAGAACCAACACAGTGCGGCAGGAGCGTCCCCGAGCAAGATGCCTGCTGAGCTCGCCCACGCGGAAGGCGCGTCCCACTCAGGTGAGGACGCGCACATGCCCTCTGGACCGCGCAACATGAGGAAGCCCAACCAGTCCCATCCCTCCATCGACCGCGTCTTCTCTCCTCCTGAATCAGAGCCTGTTCCGATCAACTCCTCTGCTACCCCGGCTAAGATCCAGGCCGCCTATGCCGGCCCGACCTTCCATGCTTCTCCGGCTCCTTCTGCTCTGCCTATACCCAAGTTTCTTTCTCGTTCTGTGCCGGCCAAGACACGTGCTGGTCCACCAACACCTCCGCCCGAAGATAGTTCTGATTCTGCTTCTCCAAGTCCTTCTGCTTCTCCTTCCCGCGCCCCGGTGGCCGTTCCTCCTCGTAATGAACAATCTCCATTGGACCTGCTTTTCAAGGCGGATGCGGCTGAGAGAGCCAAGGGCAACCATGGACGCCCAGCCTCCCACGGACCTTTCAACCCAATGGACACTTCCAGGCCACAGCATTTGAAGCATGATTCGTCACACTCGATGAATGGCGTCTTTCCCATAGAGCTTGACGGGGAAAGCAAGCACGCACACATGTCTCCCCCACCAGCAGCCTCGCCCGCCTCGCATCGCTCCGTTACAGATCCCACCAAGATTCCACAGCTCAAGGATATGCAACAGCACGGCAACGGCAACGATGTTATGAACGACCTACTGAATCGTCTCTCAATGTCACAGAAGAAGCCTTCGGCAACACCGCCTCGACCGGATGCGCAGGGTCCACAAGGATTCATGATAGGTCAAACACCATCACCTTTCCATGACGGTCGCCCTCCCCAGAACCCTTCTGGACCCACCACACCGCAGGCACCACCGCCGAACCAAGACTCTGAATTTTTCTATGGCAACCGTAATCTTTCTCCCTTGTTCAAAGCCGCAAAGGGCGATTCTGCAAAGAAACGCAACTCTGGTCTTCGTACCGAGATCTCGGCTGAGTCTCCTATGGTCGGACCGGGCAACTTCCAGAGCTTTCCTTCTGTTCCTCCCACTCAGATGATGGACCCCAACGCCTTTTCCCGAGATCAGCCAGGCAACGGTAACTCAGGCTTTGCCAACGGGCCCCGTCCATCAGCACCCCATGTACAGCCCTACCAACAAAGTCCAAACAACCGCAGGAAGGCGCCTGGCCGGCAGCCACACCAGCCACACCAGCCTCGCCCCGACACTTACCAGAAACGAGGCAATATGGGTGGGACTGGAAATAAGGCGGCCAATGCTCCACCAGCATCTGCTCCGAAGGCCCCTACCAGCATGATGTCCTTTGTACCTTCATCAGTCGCTGCGAAACAACGCAAGACCTCAGCCCCCGCTGCCACTGCTGGTGCCTCACCCATGAAAACCGCCACCCCTTCCAATACGTTGTCTCTGGAGCAGGATCTCAAACGCTTGCTCAATCTCAGCCCGGCTGGCGAGTCCAGCGTCAGGTAGTCGTTGTTTCTACGAGACCTGCCATGTTTGGGCATGGTCTGGGCTCACTACATTCGCTTGTTTATATGGATTTTCTATTTGTTCCATGTTTATGGTTCATGATTGTATTGCCACTTCATTTGGAGTTTATGGCGTTATCAATGGCTGGTCGCCATCTTTTTCGTGGAAGTAGTGAGCATTGACGGGCATGTCGTCTCAGGTTCTTTGGTCCAGCGCAAGCGTTTCTTTTGTCACTGTTCATGAATGGATGCATGGACATGGGATTTGAAGAGCTGGAAATCAGGCGTTTTCTTGCACCATGTTTCATGTTCTGGTGCATAGGCACTTTAGGGAATGTCTCGACTGGCTATGAGAAGTGAGCTTCCTCCGACAATTCTCTGCTGTCCATGATCTGGATCCAGGCACGACTCAACTCGACTATCACTACATCACCACAAACCACAAGTAAAAATCAAGAAAAAAATATAAGGGCATGATGCTCGGCTTCGGTGTCTCCCTCGGGAGGCATGAGGTTTTCATGTCCAAACAAGGTTTCCGTTCGGCACGACTTCGTGATGGTGAGCTGCTTCCCTATATTGTTTCTTCGTTTGACTTTGATTTCCACGTCATCTGTTCTGTCTGCAAGAGAAGTATATGACCCAGACAAGAGCATGGGGTGGCATACTAATTGTTGCGCGAGCGAGGGTTCTCCCTGTGTTCGGCTCATCACGGGAGTGAACTCTCACTTTCACCATCCCATGTCACTAGCGGAACGTGCCAGTGCTGCTTGGCACTGGTCGCGGTCTACCCTGAGTGAGCACTTCCAGTGGGCGCAGGTTCATTTTCCTGTTGTTTTCTCGCGCCTGTTTACGCACCACCAATCACACCCCCGCTCGATCGCTTTGATTCTTCTTTGCAGGCAATCACGCGACCTTTGCAACACTCGCCCAACCTTAAGTACTAACACAAAATCGAATTGTCATAACTGCCAACTGCCGCAACTGGTCAGGATGAAGAGTCTTCGGAGCAAAGGTAGGCTCTTATTCTCTCCCATAGGCAGCGTTGAGCCCGGGATGGATTCACTCGCTCCACAACCGCAAAAGCTTTAGCGTTAACATATAAGTAGCGTCGCACTTCTTCAGAGATAGCCCAAGTCGTGATGAGAAGACCGCTATCGCCGACAGTTCGGACATCGACTTTGACGCCGGGATTCAGGACGCGGGTATGCGGAAAAAGCGTAAGTCACTGTCCTGCATGTAGGCGGAGACACACTAAAACCATGTGCAGCATCGCGATTCTTCGGACTCAAGAACGACAAGCTGAACAAGCCACTGCCTACTCTACCTTCCAATCCCAACTCGTCCACGCCACTTGCCCCAGTCGCTACGCGTGTCACTCTAGGACAGCACGGCGATAGCTTCGAGAACCTACCCAACTACGAGGATCTGGAAGAGGAAGAGTGTCAAACAAGCTCACCGGCTCTTCCGCCAGCTTCGCGCAGCCTCTCCGCCACTCCAGGGCACAAACACGCTCGCGGTGGAGAGCCGCTCAGATCAAAGTCGCGACCCAACTTCGCATTGCTTAGAGAAAAAGGCATGTTTTCCGCTATTCATGCACATGTCGACTCAATCTTGACTCGTATTCTAGGCTCTCGTCTCTTCGGCGGCAGCAAGAACAACGACTCCACGCAGTCACCAACCCCTCCGCCTGTTCCACAGATACCTACTAGCGTTCCTCTCCCCAAAGCACGCCTTCCTGGCCTCACACCATTGTCAACAGCACGCGCATCGCGCGCATCTCTCGTCAAGACTCAAAACCGCAGCGTCTCTATATCCCGCCCTCAGCTCATGGCACAACTCTGCAGTCCACCCATCCCAGAAGACCACGTCACGGTACCCTTTGAAAAGCGTCCCGGCCCACCACCTCCGCGCCCTCCCCGTCCTGATAGTCTCGATGAGGAGACTCTAGCCTTCATGCGCGAAAGCGGTACACGTATGGTCCTTCCCTCGAGCAACCGCGGTAGCACCAGTACAGCGACAGCCTCGACACCCCGCAGCCAGGCTAGTTCCATCGAAGCGCGTCTCGGTTTCCCCTCTGGCCACGGCACTCCACGTACTTGCTCCATTGAGTCTCCTCTCGCAGCGCGCTTCACACCCGATCCCAATCAGGCCCTTCCTGTCCGTGACAGCAGTGGCGATCTAGTGTTAAGTCGCTTTAGCGAGTATATTCGGTACCAGCAACAGCGTAGCCATGCGGTTGATGGTGTTGATGCTGAGGATAGGGAGGTTGGTCCTATTGAGCTGTGGGATCCCAGTAAAGAGGGTGATTGGACGCTGGAGAAGCGGATTAGTCAGGGTAGGGATGGGAGGCCCGGTGGTATGCTATTTCGGGATAGGTGGGGTGGGTTTCATTTTGTTGCTGATATCTAAGTTCTGGGTGATTGACAGTGGGATACATGTCGTTGTTTCGATATGAAAAGTTTGTAGCTTTTGCTTTGCACTAAACGAAGGATGGGCAAGTGTGAATGCGTCTTGGATGCATACATTGGCTATTTATTAGGCGGGTGATATTGATGCCCAGCACCGATACCCTTACTTGAAACCATGCATTCGCGACTGTAAATTTGAGGTTCCAGCACGTGGCGCACCTTCCGTTATCGTCTCTCACCATGAAGCTCGTCTCCACACGTCACTCACCGTACGCGTTAGTGGCTCCGATACTTATATCTTTATCGCGACCTAATTTCTCCTTCTCCCTCTTCTTCCAACGTCAATTTGGCCTCACTCGCACACACCTCATCTTCCACTTGCCTTCACTCTCAACAACTCCAACACTCCAGCGTTTCGCGTACGGTCGCCATGTCAGCTCCACCATTCCGCTTCCTGGATCTCCCGGCTGAGCTACGCTGTATGGTCTACGAAGCTATCGACGTGGCGACAAAGAAAGGAAAGTACAAGCCCACGAAAGAGTACGAGCCTCCCCACGTCCGCATGAATCGAAATGATGACTCTTCGAACGACAATGGTAAACTTGTCCTGTATCGACGCGTACTGCCGATGTCAATCCTGGCAACCTGTCGCCTCGTCAATCAAGAAGCTTCACCTATCATTGCTCAAAAACTCGAGAAAATGGTAAAGGAGCCAGTGCGTTTTCGCATCGACTGGACAGCTGGCAATTGGATCCAAAATGACTTGTACGACTGCTTCACCACTTCACCTGAAGAAGCGCTCGCTGGTGCCAGATCTTCCGACCCCATGTGGCAATTCGTTTACACCTGCAGCTCGTATCTTGCGGAGATCGCTCGTTTGCGCCCAGCCGACACTGTTTCTGCTGATGTCGAAGTCACCGTTGCGACATGCCAACTGGATTATCGCAGTATGGGGTGGGATCGGGAATGCATCTCAAATTTCGTTGAGGGTCTCTGCCAGGGCTTCGGCATTCGTTCTATTGTAGATTCTGGCGTCGATCTTCGTATCGATGCGATAATCAGCCCACAACCAGAGAAAGGTTTCCGGTTAGACAACTGGAGGATCGTTCCAGGACAGCCATCAAGTTACGGGAGTGACGTGGTTCACGATATGTCTAAGGGCGAATGGGAAGAGCACGTGCAGATGTTGAAAGAACTCTGATTGGGTACGTACAAGGCTCAGGAATCGAGGGAGATAATAGGAAAGCTCGTCATGGATGCAAGTCTAATACCTTTACACGGAGGAGACATCGGAGTGAGAATACGACGAGAGAGAACAAAAGCAAGCATATGAAAGATTCGAAGGTCAAATTGAGAAAGCCAAGGTCATTACAAAACTTAGCAAAGAATCTACATCAAACATACCTGGAATATCACTGAACAGAGCGATAACACATGTGATGTCTTACCCCGGCAAGATTTCGCATATTGGCTGGCTGTGACGGAACGAATAGAGTGCACCTTTGACTCAGATTGCGGTCTGGTCTTAGTTCGGGCTGGTCATTGAGATGGTACTTTGGTATAAGGTATGATTGCGATAGCTTTGATGTACTGGCTGTGACGTCGATGTTCTCGTATATTATGAGGCGGAGCTCTACGAGAAGGTGAAGCAAGCGGAACTGTCGGGTTGGATCGCGCAATATCGCTATGTTCGTACGCTTGGTTGGTTGGTTACTTAAGACGGTAGGCAGGTTAACACCTACCTAGGTAGGTAGACAGGTCTCGCCTTGGATAAGGTGCAGGAGCGCCTTCAGTATTAGACAAGGGCGACCCGCTTCGGATCTCAGGGTCTATCACCCAGTAGTCGTCTTGGGACTCAAAAGGCGCTCATGCTCAACTTCCCAAAGGGACGGGGCGTTATCTTCTATCGCCTTGTCCGGCAGTCCAGAGGGATACTCGGGCCTTCTCAGCCTTGTGCTCGCCTTGCTACGATGTCAAAGTGGAAATGAAGTGCATTTCGTATGCGGATGTGTCGCATTAGCTCACAATAAAGAGTCTGGCCTGGCGGTGTCTAACTCTTTTGGGGACAGATTTAGCGAGGCTGGATTGGTGGCTGCTCAGCCGCACCCATAGCGCGACCATCTAGAACCGAATTCGCTGGCACGAGACTTCACGATGTACTTACGCCGCATACCCCTTACGTTCGAGTACGAGATATGGCTGTTTTTCAGCTGTATTCCTTCACGTGGCGCTCGCGCAGACCGCGCGGTACCTTTATATAAGGACATCTTGTTAGGGTATCTCTTAGCTATCTCACGCTCCTTCTCTGTTTGTCGTATCGATTTATCGCTCATAGTTCGTAAACGAAATCTATATAATGCGTTCATCCTTGCATCTACTTGGCCTCGCCGGCTTCGCCCGCGCCCTCGTATCCGAACCACAGGCGGTCACGGACATTCCTGGTTACACCACCACTGCTCTAGGCAATGCCGCCATCCGAGCGCCTAACGACTGCAATGGCAAAGGCAGTTACATCAACGTCAAGACTTTTCCTGCTGATTCACTATTCGATGCACAACGCTGCGCTCAAGCCTGCAAAGAGGAGACGCAATTCAACCTGGACCACCTCAATGGCCGCGCCATCTGTCGGTTCTTCAACTCCTACCTAAGTTTGAAGAACGGAGAGCCAGTCGAACAGATCTGCGCGCTGTATACTCAGGCCTGGGATGCTTCGTATGCCGATGAGACTGGCCAATGGCGTGGTGACGACCACTACACCATCTCGAATTCCTACTCCTACGCCAGCAACACCGATGCGTTTGTCGCACCTATCTGCCCGTCCGACTTGAGCCAGCTGAGTACGCCTGAGAACCTCGACTTCTGTGCTAGCTACATCGGCTACGTTCCCCCTGTGGAAACTTCCAACATCGCCGCTACAGTCTCCACCCTTGCGCTCACCACCATTACCGAAGCCTCTACCTCTATACCACCTCCCGTGACCGTGACCAGCACCGTCATCTCCTCTGGAGAAACAACAATCATCGTGGCCACTGAGACTAGACTGGTGACCGAGACCGTCACAGCCGCTGCAAGGAAGCGAGCGCTGGAGACCCCAACCCTCGTCTCAAACTGGGCACCCGAAAAAATCTCAGCAGCATGCAGCAAAGTCGCGATCTTTACGAAGACTACTACCCTCACCACCGCCACGGAAACAGTCTACACGGCAACCGACGCTTTCACAACGACTCAGATTAGCGTTGCCCCTGCACCTACTACGACGCTTGTTATTACCTCTCCGCTCATCAATACCGTGAGTGCGACCTTGACCACTCTGGCAACTGTCACGTCCCGAGTCGCCGCACCGGCTCCTGTCTGTACGCCTTTGTGCTGCGCAAACATAGCCACCTGGTCTACGAACCCCACTGTCTGGGGCAACATCTGCGGATACTTCCCCTTGACAGGACCGATGGAATTGATAGGAGCACGATGCATTCCTAGGCCCGCTTCTGGTATGTATCTCTAATCTTTCACATCTAACGCTGGATTGAATTACCGACTAACAGATGGTTACAGGTGTATGTCCCGCTGGAACGAACAAAGCGTGCTGCAAGGGAACAGTACCTGGGCAGTGCGCACTGGGCACGAACTGTGTGAAACTGTAGATGGCTTCGGTATCGGATGAAATCTCGCAATCAAGTCAGTAGCTGCCTGTGGGGTCATGATTGATAATGTAATGTTTATTCCTAGAAGCATCCACACTTTGCTACACAACCAGCATAACCTCGTAGAACAAAAACCGTGAATTTGTGATTATCATCACAGTCTCAGACGAGAGCATTACATGGTATGCCCATCGTGCTCATCGCCCATTCATAGCGCAACCCGAAGACACTCGCAATTAGTTCGTCAAGCTCACATTGCGCACCAAGATATCCTCATCCTTCTGATATGGAATACCCGCCTTTTCCCTCGCCATATCGTTGATCCATCGGCCGTCAGGTGCGACATGCTCCCCCTTGGATAACTCATCGGCCAGATACAGCCAAGCCAGCGCATTGCCCACGGTGCTGACCTCGTCGCTAACATGCTTACTCGCATACTCCGACATAGTCGAGTGAAGTTCGGAATCGGTGAAGAGATCAAACAAGTGCTTGGCAACAGCGTCGTGATCACCAGGCTTGACCAGGAAGCCGGACTTTCCATCCTGGACCTGCAGAGGGATACCGCCAGCGAGAGTAGCGATGATAGGTGTGCCCTTGTGGAGCGCTTCGCTGACCTTGACTTCGAAGCCTTCACGGGTGGAGAGCTGGAGGGCGACGTGAGCACAGGACATGAGTGCGTTGAGCATCTGGTCGGATGGTCCGATACGCATGATGATGACGTCGTCCTTGAACTCGTTGAACTCCCCGTTGAGAGCGGTCTCGGTTTCCTTGAAGATGCGTGTAGCATCTGGATCGTCGACGGCACCATGGCCAGCTATGACGAGCTGGGGGATGTCTACGAGGGGCGTGTCTTTCATGTACACCTTGCGAAAGAGTGCGTATGATGCGAGTACATCTGGGATGCCCTTCGCTGGGTCGAAGCGAGCGATTTGAACGATGTATTTGCGATCCGGATGAGCGAGCTGACGCATACCAGCTGAAAAGCACTGGACCTTGAGCTCGTGGATGTAATACTGCTCGTCCCAGGGGTGCATGTGCTTGTTCAGGCCATCTAACCAATCAGTAGTGGCAGGCAGGTAGCCTACTTTCTCTGGTGTTACAACCTCGGGTACGAATGCTCGCACGGGATGGCTGACGAAGACATCACAATCTTTGACGTGGTTCCAGATCCAGTTCCATACCTCGGAGGTAGCGGTATCTGCTTGGTCAGCGAGGTCAGCTCGGACCTGGATGTGGCTGCGAAAAATGACTGGGCGACTAGAGGATAGAGTTAGTATAAAAAGCATCTTGGATCAGTTAGTAAGCAATTCGGGAGTACATACCTGGAGTCTCGCTCCTTCGCAATCTTGACAAGGCTCGGCATCTGAGGATCATCGACAATGATCACGTCGGCACCACCCTTCTCGCGAGATGAGAGCGGGCCGCCGTGCTCGACCCAACGACACTTGTCAGCCTCTTCGATGACCCAGTCATCAAGATCGGCCATTTTTTCCTCGGTCAAACGCTCGCCTGCTGTGGCGACACCCTGAAGAATATTATGGTTGTCTTTGGTGATCCTGAAGATGTTGGTCTTTCCGTATGGAACGTACCATTTGCAGTCGACACCGAGAAGAGCCAGATATCTCATCAGAGCGTGCCTCATGAGAGCGACACCTCCGCCTTGTGCTGTGCTGTTGAAGAAGGCAATCTTGGTCCTTCTCTTCTTGAGCGAATTGGCGTAATGCATCGTTGCAGCTCCTGTAGTGTCCATCCTGACAGTAGAATCGTAGCTTTCGCGCTCGGCGATGTGCACGTGGTTGTCGAGATCAACCAAAACCTGACGACGATGACCCATCTGAACGGGTAACTCACCCTTGACGTTGAATTGCTTCACTGTCTTTCTCGCCATGCGTTCGGCTTCTTGATCTAGGGGTATCGATGGCTCTTCCTTCTCTTTAGCGTCGGCCGGAAAGATGAATGGTATGATGTCTAGTTCAGTCCATAGGCGTACGGCCAGGTGTGGACTCAAGGTAGCCAGTTGTGTGGTCAGAGTAGCACCCATGGGCTTGGAAAGATTCTCCTCGCGGTAGTCGTTGAGAAATCCGATGAAGGCTTTTGACAGAGCTTCGGAAACATCTCCTACAGACATGGGTGTGGAGACCCCTGATCCAACTCGCGATGATTCGTTCGATGAGTTGCCTCCGCCTGCGTCTCCGGACAGCTCCAGAGATTTGCTCTCGCAGTTAATGGTGTAGGTTCCATCATGCAACGCAATGCAGTAGCGAAAGTCGCCATCGTCAGACTGAGCGACAGCAAAGCCTGCGTAAAGGGGCTGCCATGTCCACATGTTAATCAAAAGGTTTGCAATTGAAGAATGGTAGTACTGACCTCGACAGCAGCCTCAAGAGTACCCTTCTGTTCCTTGAGTTTGTAGAGTGAATCCGAGGACTTGAACGCCCCAATGCTGATCTGACGTCGCTCGGCAGTCGCTAGACGTCGGTAAGTGGGCCGCTGCTCGGCAATCTCATCACCCTGTAGCGACATGATGAACACTAATGTCGGGGGGCGTCTGAACAGAACGGTAGATGATAGTTGAGGTAGTGATTAGTTAATTGATAGCAAATAGCAATCAATAGTAATGTATGAGGAGGAGGAATGTCGATTTGTATTGGAAAGAAGCAGGTAGGCAGCTTATATGGCGAGCATGGGGGCTTCACAATGCAGTAGGCGGTGATTGCCACAGCCATTGAAGCATTCATGGCGATTGCGTGCATGCTAAGCGCATCATGAACATCACACCGGGTATAAGTGGCGATTGATGGCGGCCAGTGAGTGACAGGCGCGCATTGAAGGAACGCATGGCGTTGGCTGTTGGAAGCGGTGACTAGGAAGGCGGAAGATCACAAGGCGTGTTAGGCGTGGCAGCCAGCAGGCAAAGGGAAATACACGGGAGAATGGCGTGATACGACGATAGTCCTGGTTGCGGGACGAGATCTGGTGAGGTGAGCATTCCGCACGAGATGGCTTACGCGACAGCGCTAGGGACTTCCCACGCGTCGTAACTACGAATGGAAGGGCTAGCAGCTACGGTTTCGTCGGGTAGCCATGACACAATGGCCACAACGACGAGGAGGACCGTGATGCTGGATCTGCCGTGTTGTTCTCGATGCAGTGGATGAGTGCGTCGTTTGACATGAACGAGTTTTCTGTGGCTGTCTGGGGCGAATCAGACATGGTACCACCGGCAGCGCGGGGGTGATCGAGTGGCCCCGTGCCATGGGTATAATTCAGCCGCCAAACGCGTCGTGTAGTCGTGTAACCATCGTGATTATATGTGAAACCAGCGCTGCTCGTAAGCCAGAAATGGGGGACGACGTTGTTCAGTGTGAACAAGTGGTGCTGCGGGCAGAAGGAGGAATGCAACATTGAAGACGAAAACTAGTCTCGGGCTCTAACAAGTTGCATGACTCTGGAAGCCACAAAAACACCGAACGATGTATGCAGAGTCGATCTTCCGAGGACACTTGCAATGAAACAGACGCACAACTGGCTAGAACACATCGTGATGCTCATGCCACGATCACTAGCCCGTATGCGCATGCAACACTTTTTCCGTGTAGTTCAATTACTCAAGCGCAGCCGCTAGGTGGACTAGGCCTGATAGTCCCGCTATCGCTGAACGAAGAAGAAAGCATCGTGGGGGTGGCAAGTCATTGTAGAGACAAGGCCGCCTGAGTGTACGAATGTGAGTGCTGATGTAAGGTGGGAAAGAAAAGCGATCGCGGCCGAAAGAGGACAAACACGTGCGATATGCAGCTTGGCTCAATGCAGTGTAGCGCGGCGGGAACGGCAGCACTAGCGCGAGCAAGCACAAGGGTCCGGCTGGATGGGGTGGAGCGGAGCGAGCGACGCGGATGGGAGAAGGGATGCTGTCGAAAGTCTTGGGCGGAGTCATGCAAGTTTAGGGGTGGAAAAGAGAGTATCGTGGATGCACATGCCGATGTCGACGTCCTGGGAACAGAGAGTCGTAGCGGAACTGGTGCCATGTCGGCGCAAGCGCTCCAGATGGCCATGTTTCCCGCCTGCCGGATTTGAAACGCCTCTTCCTCCGTGCAAGCCAAGCAAAAGCACCAACCACGGCGACCCACCCATCTTGCGCTCAAACCTCAGCGATCTCACAGCCACGACACCATCTCACCCGTTTGCATCCCTATCTGCCCCCATCCACCGTTTATCCATCCGACACCCGTCGCGCCCACCAGAGGGCCGGCCCCGTAGACGTGTACCAGCCCAGATAGCTCGTGCCAGCTGTGCGCCCACAGCCTTGCGACCGCCAGGCTCCCACCCGACGTCGTCGCATACCGCGCCCTGTTGCTCGCGTCTCAATAGCGCACAACGCGAAGCAGACGGCCAGCCCATCTTCGCACCCTCTCCCGGACGCGCGACCCCGCCGCCAGCATGAACCACTACCCTCCCCGGGCGGTCATGCCTCCCCAGACGGGCCCAGCCCAGCGCCTCAACGAGCTGCTCGACAACATCAAGACCGAGTTCGAAGCCGAATCCCAGCGCAGTGTCGATGCCGAAGGCCAAAGTGAGTCTTGCACATGCTATCCAGCCGCGAAGGGAAGCAGTTGCCGTGCGGTATCCAAGGACCGGGCGAGCAAACTTTCTGCGCATGGCCTCGACTGTCTTTTGTCGCATCGAGCTCACAGCTGCTAACTAGTCTTCGCAGTCACGCGTCACATCCAAGAGATTGAGTTGATTCGCGGCAAGGTCTACTCGCTCGAGCAGTCACACAACCAGATGAAAGCAAAGTAAGCACCTCGCGCACGTCGCCCATACACCATGACTCCGAGCTTCCCTCAGGCTGCGCTTTGGATGCTAACCCCCGTGCTAGATACGAGGAGCGTATCGCCCAGCTGGAGCGCGAACTCGAGGCTCGCGGCGGCCCCAGCCAGAACTCGCAGCACCACGGCCCCTCGCAGCCTCAGCCGCCTCAGATCGGCCACGGGCCTAGTAACCTGTTCGGCGGCATAATGGCAGGCAGTGCTGCCCAAGGTGGTCCGGGACTGGCGCCTCCTCCACAGGAGCCGCCCCAGGGCCATGGCATGCCGCCACAACTGGGAGGACCCCAAGGCCCCCCAGGACTGAACCCTGCTCCTGGTCCGCCACAGCACTTTGGTGGCTACCAGCAGGGTCCATCTGTCAATGGTAAGCGTCAAAGACTCCATGCTTCCGCCCTCGTCTTGGCTAACACATCGCAGGTTATGGTCAGCCTCCACAGCCCACTGCCTCACCTGGTGCTAAGCGTCCAGGTCCTGCCCGCGGTCCCCCCAACGGCCCACCCAATCCCGCCACTCCTCAGCAGAACAACCCGGCACCCTACCCCGGATCGCCTCAAGTCCCGCGACCGACTCCTCCTCCCCACCATCAGCAGCCGAGTGCGTTGATGGCGCCCAACCACATTCCTCTCAGCCAGAGCAACGTCTTGGCTGATCTAGACATTGAGCAGTTGCCAGAGAACCTGAAGAAGGAGGGCAGCGATTGGTTCGCGGTCTTCAACCCTCGTTCAAGACGTGTGCTTGATGTTGACTTGATCCACAACCTACCCCATCAAAGTGTCGTCTGCTGCGTACGCTTCAGCTTGGACGGAAGGTGGGTTGCGACAGGTTGCAACCGTTCAGCCCAGATTTTCGATGTCGAGACTGGAAACCCTGTCGCGCATCTTCAGGATGGAAGCCTGCCCGAGGACGGCGATTTGTACATCCGAAGCGTCTGCTTCAGTCCCAGCGGCCAGTACCTTGCAACCGGTGCTGAGGACAAGGTCATTAGGGTAAGTTTGATCCTGACTCGCTCTATCAATCATGACTAACATTGAGCCAGGTCTGGGACATTGCTACCCGCACCATCAAGCACCAGTTCACTGGACACGAGCAGGACATTTACTCCTTGGACTTTGCCAGGAACGGCAAGATCATTGCATCCGGTAGTGGCGATCGCAGTGTCCGTCTCTGGGACCTCGAGTCCAACATGCAAGTCTCCAACTTCTCCATTGAGGACGGTGTCACCACCGTGGCCATCTCCCCCGACAACCTCTACGTCGCCGCTGGATCTCTCGACAAGAGCGTCCGCGTGTGGGATATTCAGACCGGCCAGCTTGTCGTCCGTCTCGAAGGCGAGCACGGTCACAAGGATAGTGTCTACAGTGTGGCTTTTGCTCCTTCGGGCAACAGGCTCGTCAGTGGCAGTCTCGACAAGACGATCAAAATGTGGGAGCTATCCACCAACAACCGCTTCGTCCCAGGCGGCCACCAACCAACCGGCAAGTGCATCCGCACTTTCGAAGGCCACAAGGACTTTGTGCTCAGCGTTGCCCTTACCCCCCACGGTGACTGGGTACTGAGTGGTTCCAAGGACCGCGGTGTCCAGTTCTGGGACCCTCACACTGGTGTCGCGCAGCTCATGTTGCAGGGACACAAGAACTCCGGTAAGCTTGATATATCTTTGCGTCTATCGTGTTACTAACGTTGCCTTTTCCAGTTATTTCCGTAGCTCCCAGCCCCACAGGAGGCGTCTTCGCTACCGGTAGTGGCGATATGCGTGCGCGTATCTGGAGGTAAGTCACTTGTCCAGTCACATTTCCCTATCCAAAAGCTCAAAATGCTGACTTGCATTAGGTTTGACAGGTATCCTGGACCTTAGGAAGGTCGTGGTCTCTTGATCAAGGGTGAATACATAACGCCATTCACTTGATTTCATCATTGATCCATAGAGAAGGCAAGTGGGTGGTGGGTAAAATCGGCAAAGGGGCTCTGGAGACAATTGTGTTGTTTTATTATTCTCGTGTTCGGTTTGGAGAAATCAGGACGTTATGAGGTATTTTTGATTCCCAATCTTCCTTTACTATAGTGAATATCGTTGGTATTCGACTTCGAACTCGCTCTCTCCATGCACCGTGATGTGTGTTATGATTTCAGTCTACATGAAATACAGTTCGACTCTGAGAACCAAAGTAGCGGTGACTGCGCTCCATCATGACTCAACAAGTCATGCTACGCTATGCGCCAGGCGATCAAAGTCGCTAGCTCCTAATCCCAAAGATGACTCAAACGCCACGAATGCTTGTTTCCCATCCGTCTACTCATACAATCAAACATTACCAGGCCCTGGACCTTTGCCTTGGTCTAGGAGCAGATGTGGTTTGAGGAAGCCGTCATCGATCTGCTTGAAGGCGTTTGCAGGATCGTGGCTGATCTCGTTGAAGAGCTGCTTCACTGCACCTGTGGCAGTCGCAACCCTACTTGAGCCCTCGGCCGCCGAGCCGACCGGTCTTATGCCTGATGTCGGGTACGGGGATGGGTCGCCCATTAATGGCGACGGGCCGCGATTCGGCGAGCGGCGTGCGCTGGGAGGAAGGTCAAGGTCGATGTCATCTTCATCAGCAGAGCCGCTATCAGCTGGGCTGAGGAGACTTTGGTCTGCGCCGTCTCTAGCACGTGGATGGCTCGAGTTGCGTCGCATAGCGCCGTTTGGTCGTGTGGGTGGACTACTTCGACTAACGGATCCGCTAGAGTATGTAGCGTCGGGTCCGTTGACATTGTTGAGTGAGAAGCCATTTTGGCCGGGACGTGGGGTGTTGCCATAAGCTTGACCCTGTTTGCGTGTGTAGGTGCCGCCATTAACGACCTCAATGTCGAACTCATCATCGCTGTCAATCTCTTCGACTACACCAGTGCGGATACCCAAAATCTCTAGCATGCGTGCAGTGGTACCGCCGAAGATGATGACAGTCAGAACGACTACGACAAGAACTGTGGCTCGCAGTGTGTCGCCGTTGTTACCTGTGAGACCTGCAGCAAGCGCAACACCTACAGCACCACGCAGGCCTGCCCAGTAGATCATGACCTGGTGAGGATAAGGAATCTCTTCCACAACTTCGTCGCCGCGACGGCGCTGGCGATATCTTGTGACAGAGTTGATGAGCCTTGAAAGAGGAAACACTGCGCACCAGCGAGCGGCGCAAATGCCGAATACGGTAATCAATATGAAGAGGGGCTTGTAATCGAGCTTGTCATCAGTGAAGAGGGACAAGCCTAGGTAGATGAAGATGAAGTTCTCCGAAATCTGGGAGGTGACCTGGAAGACAAACTTGGTGGTTAACTGGGTCCGTCTTGACATGTTGTGGTAAGCGTAATGCTTCATGCAGATACCGCAAAAGAGCAAAGAGACGATACCTACAGGATGATTAGCAGACGGCCAGAGAAGGAAGACGGTGAAGACTTACCAGACATGTGGATAGCATTGGACAGAAAGTATGTCAAGTATGCGGTGAGTATGATGAGACAGCTCTCAGTCTTGGGGAAGCGCCTAACATAGGTGAACTTGAGCATCAGAGACACGCCGATGCCGACCATGACACCTATGAACAGACTTCCGAAAAAGACGCCGAGGAAAATGCCTACGGCTTCAAAAAGGCTCATGAAGCCCAGAGACTCAGCACCGTCCTTGTACTTTTGTGCAGTCTCGAAGACGACGATGGCGATGGCATCGTTGAGAATAGACTCGCCAAAGATGATGGTGTATAGCTTGGGCTCTACTTTGTACGTATCGAAGATGGCAAGAATGGTAACGGGATCAGTGGCCGAGAGGGTAGCGCCAACAGACATGGCCTCGACGAAGTTGATCTTGAAGCCATCGAGAGGTATCCTGGTCCACAGGAACAGGATGATGCCAAGGACTAGGGCGGATATGAATGAGCCAGCGAAGGCAAAGGTGAGAATGGTTCCAATGTGTCGGAAGAAATTGCCTTGGTGGAGTTCATAGCCAGCCGAGAGGATGATGGGAGGCAGGAGCAAGTTGAAGAACATCTGGTAGTCGAAACTGACGACATCTCGGACGGAAGCGACTGCTGTCAGGCGCAGCAGCAGGCCAACGACCATGCCTGAAGGGCGTTAGCGAGCATCATAGCGCGATTGGATTACGAGATGGACTAGGCGACATCGCAGGTGGATATTGCAGGTTACCCCACAATTAGTCGGGTGATGGGCTTCGGGCTGCAAGTGATCGGAATTTGTGGCCTTGCCCATGCACACTACGCCGAGCTTGTCTCAACGGACGCCAAGCTTGCGGAAGGGCCCAAGCAGCCGCGGAGGGTGGTGTGGGAACGACGTACCTGCAAAAATGGACAGTACTGTCTCATGGACGGCCTGGATCTTCCGCGTGTGGAGTATGTAGCTCGTGAAGAGGGCTATTATGAGGAGCATAATCAGGATGGACAGGGCCCACGATGTGAATATCTCCTTCTGGCCAGCCTCTGGCTCGTCTGTTGGCGCGCATTAGAGATGGGATCGCCGTGTGTGTGTGTGGAGCGGGGAACTGACCGTCCGGGTCTGCGTCGGATGCATCGCGCTCTGCCGTCAACAGTCAGTATGTATGCCGGGCGTGTCAGACTAGAAGAGTCGAGGGCGCATACTGAGTAGCTGGCCGACTGCCCACCAGCCCATTATCGACGCCATGGTGGAATCAAGGCCGGGCGGTCATCAACAGCGCGAGCGTGTGCGGTATCGCAGGAGGATTGCGCGGGGGTTGTGGGCGTATATGTCGAGGTTACAGGTGGCCGCTGGGCGTTGGATGCTGGTCCTGGGGCTGCCTGGATGGGACGGGGCCTAGGGCAACGTTGCGCAAGGAGTGGAGGCCGGAGCGGCGTTGGGCGTGTCCGGGCAGGGCTAGGCGCGCTGGATGCAGGTCTGGCAGCGTGGAATAGCGATGCGAGGCTGGCGATATGGCGATATGGCGACCTGGTGAGGCTCTGAGGCTCCTTGCAGACGCGTCGCTGCCTTCGCACAGCGTCCAGGTGTCTCCATGTCTCGGCTGCCGTTCCAGCGAGCACCAGCCTTGATTGGGCCTAGCGCCATCGACGAGGGTCTCAGAACCGCTCATGGGGCGACGTCATGGCACGCACACTGGCTAGCACGCCTGCATGACATCTACCCAGAATCACCTGCAAGACCTGCTAGACCCTTCACCAAGCCTACCGCACACGGCTGGCACCCACATGACCTACACCGCCTCGAACCTGATCGTGACTCCCCGCCCGTTATAGACCTGCCTGCTGCCCGCCCCTCCGCCGTCTCTTTGAGCAGCGCCGATTGTGAACTTTGGTCGAGATTCGAGATCGATCGCCGCCGCAGCCCCAGCGGTCCCACTAGCGCCTCTTTCACGCTCGATACGCTTTGGAGCATGGCCTGAGTCCCACCGCGCCACTCGCCTTTTGTTGATAGTCTGCCTCTCACCACATCTCTCCACCGCGCATCCTCGCATCCTCGTACTTACCCACCTCGCTGCTGCCAATCACAATCTCGCCGACCCTGACAGCGAGTCGTAAGCCACCAGGGCTGACCACGTCGCCCGCGCAGGCCACTCCACGCACTCTCCCCAGATCAGGTTGCGACTGCCACCTGCCCCATCATGTCGTCCTCACGGCCCAACGGCGGCGACTCGCGCTCCTCTTCACCTCGTGCCTCTCCTCCCTCCAGAATCGACACTTCCGCCCGCCCCAAGCCACGCCCCAAACTCGTTTCCTTTGGCCGCGACTCGCTCATGGGTGGACGACCAGACACTGAAGGTCACACCCACGTCGAATTCATCCACGAGAACTCGCCCACCATCATCCCCCAAAGAATGTCCTCCGAAATCGACCCGCTCCTTAAGGAGAGCCTGTCGCCCGACGACGACGACGATGACTGGATGGGCGAACAACAGGTCGAGGAGACAAAGAGCAGTTGGTTCTTGTTCTTGCTCACCTTTGGAGGCCTCGGCCTGCAAATAGGATGGTCCGTAGAGACTTCCAACGGATCGGTAAGTGCTTTTTCTCGCTGCAAATCTCCATGAGGACGACATGGGCCCTGCATGCAGATCCGGCACTGAGGTCGTGTGAGCCATGCATGCACGACCCGTCGGACCACCGCAGCCCACCTCGACCGCGAACTATGCTAACTGTACGCAGCCATACTTACTATCGCTCGGTCTGAGCAAGTCGATGCTTGCTCTCGTGTGGATTGCCGGCCCTCTCTCCGGAGTACTTGTCCAGCCCTATGTCGGTCTCAAGAGTGACAACTGCCGTCTGCGCTGGGGAAAGCGGAGACCCTTCATTATCGGCGGTGCTGCTGCGACCATCGTGTCACTCATGGTCCTCGCTTGGGCAAGGGAAATCATCGGAGGTTTCCTGGGCCTCTTCGGCGCTGACCCAGAGTCGTCTGGGGTCAAGACGTGCATCATGCTCTTCGCCGTCTTGTTCGTTTACGTGCTCGATTTCGCTATCAACGTCATCCAAGCTGGTGTGCGAGCATACATCGTCGACGTGGCCCCTACCCATCAGCAGGAGTCGGCCAATGCATGGCTGATGCGCTCGGCTGGCATTGGCAACATCTTGGGTTACCTAGCTGGTTATATCAATCTGCCAGATTACCTTCCCTGGCTCGGTGGCACACAGTTCAAGGTCCTCTGCGCTATCGCCTCGTTTGTCATGGCTATCACTGTTGGCATCAGTTGCTCAACCTGCTCAGAACGCGATCCCCAATTTGACACTGCACCGGCCGAGCAGCAGGAAGGTGTCATGGCCTTCTTCAGGGGCCTCGCGCGCTCAGTCAAGAAACTCCCGCCTCAGATCAAGAAGGTCTGCATGGTGCAGTTCTTTGCTTGGATTGGATGGTTCCCATTTCTCTTCTACATCACTACCTATGTTGGCGAAATCTATGCCGACCCCTACTTTGAGGAGAACCCCCACCTGCCAGATGGCAAGATTGACGAGATCTTGGAGAGCGGTACCAGGATTGGCACCAGAGCGCTTTTGGTGTTCGCTATCACCACCTTCTTCTCCTCTGTCATCCTGCCGTTCGTCATCCCTCCGACGTTCCAAGCCCCAGAACCCGACCGTCCAATAACCCCGGCAACGCCTATGACACCGACAACCCCACATTCCATGGGTGGCTCTGGCTACTTTGCTCTAGGTCCGGCACGCAGGGAAAACCCAAACACAACTATGGAGAAGATCGCCAAATCGTTGGAAACGTTGCAAGTCAAATCGCTCACTCTCCGTCGATCCTGGTTCATCTCACACATTCTCTTTGCCGTCCTCATGGTCCTCACCTTCTTTGTTCGTAGTACGTTGGGAGCTACAGTTCTTGTCGGCGCCATCGGTATTCCTTGGTGTGTGACCAACTGGGCTCCGTTCGCCATCATCTCCTCTGAGATCTCCAAGAGAGACGCCATCCGTCGCGGTATCATCAAGCCTCGCGACCGCGAATCTCAGCTCATCGCCGAGGGAGAGGATGACGGTTCTGGCGCCGATTCTGCTGGTGTTGTGTTGGGTATTCACAACGTCGCCATTGCAGCGCCGCAGGTCATCGCAACACTTGTCAGTGCCATCATGTTCAAGCTCCTACAAAAGCCTAGGGGCACGGCAGGTGACACGAGTGTAGCCTGGGTGCTGCGCTTTGGCGGCATCTGCGCTCTGGTCGCTGCGTGGTTAACGCTGCAAGTTAACGAAGAGAAAGAGGAAGAGGAAGAAGAAGAGCCTTTCAGAAGAAGGCGGATGTCTTAGAACGACTCCGATGAACAGTCTATTACGCGCCTAAGACGCGATTTGGAGCGATCTCTTAGCCGACAGCATTCTTCCATTGAGAGTACATCAAGTCCACAAGACGATAGAAACGAAGAGAGGATTGGAGATGAATGATTTGAACGATTCAATATGCGCTACACTATACGGAAAGCCTCACGGCTTGACTCTAGCGTTACAGAGTACTGTTTGGACTGCGATGCATCACGCGGCGAGGTCATGGCGTTTTATGGGGTTTGAGCGAGCGAGCATGCCTTAGTTTGTGAGCGCGCACGCGGAGTTTTGGAAAGTATACATGGGTCGGCAAGGGGGAAAATTCATTAGGCGCACTCTTTTGGGTAAATTTACATCTTACTAGTCAAAACCGCACGTAGTCATGGTGGTTGAATGAGCAAAGTTGACGACTCTCGCCCTGGACAACATCAATGCGACTCTGTGTTCTACTACTTTATCCCTCAAAGCACGAAGATGTCGGTGTGGATTTTGATCAAACGAGAGTTCCATTTCTTTATCCGTAACTACGTTGATGTATAAACAATTGAAGCGAAGTTTTCGAACCGCAACTTCCACCTGTCGACTTCTTCCCCACCGACCGATCAATCTATATACAAGGCAACACCACTCCCCGTCCTCGAACTACCTCATGCCCTCCTCCAATGAGACTTGATGTAAACCCACCACCTTACAAAGCAGGCTTAGCATTCTTAACCAGCATCTCAAAGTACGCCTGGTTCCACTGACCAGCCTCAGGACTGGGCTGGTAGGCATCGGGCTTTCCGCAGAAAGAATCGTACCTAGTGGCCGAGCTATCACTCGTACCATCGCTCTCACCACCAGGCTTAACCCAGACGAACGAGTCCACAAGCGAAGAGCCCGTGTTGCTCGTAGGACGAACACCGAAACCAGCGCCGTTGACGTTGCACCAGTTGCCCCACTCCTCACGCAGGCCAGTGACGCCGTTGCGGCCCGTGTCGACAATGGCTTGGCTGGGCATGCCTGCGGACTTGAGCTCGGGCGAGAAGAGCTCGATGTACTTCTTCTCGTTTTGCGCTTTGTTGTACTGCGCGTCGGAGGAGCCGGAGAACTCTCCTGGGGAGAGGTCCCAGGCGTTCCAGCCGGCGACGTTGGTGGCTACGCCGCGGACTTGCTTGGGGCTGCCTGCGGCCTTGTAGACTGTTGCTAGTTCTTTGGCTCCGGGCTCTGGAAAGGGGTGGTTAGTGATGGGATGGGGTTGGGGGGATGGGAGGGCGCTTACTTAGGTTGTCGTTCCAGCCGAGCCAGCCTCCGTGACCGGCATCGATGTACATGGCGATGTTGGGCAGGTTGAGCTGCTTCAGAGCGTATGCGACACCGTCGCGGTAGCCAGAGGCGGAGTCCTTGCAGGTCTGGAGGTCGGCGTTGGTGACCAAGTTGGGGAGCGAATCGGGCTCGATGACGAGGGCGATGGCAGTGTTGGGGTACTTCTTGAAGATGGCAACGATGGCTTTCGTATCGTTAGTAAAGGCTGTGATCAACAGAAATGATACACTTACGGTCAATGTACTCGGACTTGTACACGCTGAGCTCGCCAACAGCAAGCTCACCGTTGGAGGCCTTGGCGGCACAGTCACGACCGGGCAGATCGTAGATGACTAGTGCGGCAATCTGGTTGCAGGGGACGTCTTTGATACCATCCTCGACGACGGAGATCTTCTCACGGGTGTCGCTGATTATCTGTCAGTTGAGACTTGTAAGGACGAGCAGATTACTCACATCCACAAGAAAGTTCCAACGTCAGCAACCTTGAGAGCCTTAGCCGCCAAAGCAGTATCGGTCATCTGAGCAGCCGCAGAAACGACCTCGGATGAGTAGAACTTGTTGGCGTAGATGGATCGGGACGCAAAGGGGTTGCCAGACAGAGTGACGGGAGTGGCACATGCTGCAGCCTGGCGAGCAGTGATGGGACCGTTTTCCACGGGAGATGGGAGAGCGAAAGCGCCAGTGATGGCCGAGGCCACGGCGAAAGAGAAAAGACCCTTCATGTTGACGTTTGAATGTAGTTGTTTGGTTGCGTTGGTGCTGGAAGCCTTGGGGGTAGTGGGACCCTCTTATATCGGCGTTGGATCGTATGCTGCTAGTATGGCGCCAACTCAGCACTGAGGTACCGTCTCATCAGGAAACAGGCCCGGAGACTGCGGACGTTAGCTTCTGGGTTGGGTCTGTGCGATCAGCGCTTGAGATATGAGGCTTAGATGAAGATTTATCAATGGCGGCATGGTAGTATAGTAGGGGTCCACTGACATAGCACCAGCTGAGTGGGAGGCAAAAGCCTGGTCTCTCGAGGTGGCGTTGCTTTACTAGCTATGAGCTTTGGATGAAGAGTTCTTTTGTGGAACGACATTACCGCCTCATGAGACTGCCATTAGGATTATGCAGTGGGATGCTCTCTTTGGGTATCTTCCAAACTTCCGAATGTCATATTCTCTTTTCGTTGCTCAAAGTCGTCTTGATAGGTCTCCAGCCGCTTGGACCCTGCCTACAGGGTAGATAAATGAATGTTTACATGAGACGTATTGGGGTTGCGGGGGTGCTTATTGTTCGGGTCTCCTACCCCGCGATCTTAGTCCTCAGCCTCACTCGTGATGACGATGATTGGCAGTTTGCGACATCATCTACGTAGCCCGTAAGCTTCCCATCGAGATATGAAAGAGTTTAGTATCGTGGGACAGCTGATCGGGTCATATGATACGGGTCATGGAGAACCGTCTTCCGATTGTTGTTGCAGGTGAACTCCTCGCAACATTTAGAGTCCCCATGAAATCTTTGGCAATGCACGAGTGATCAACAAATCTGCAGTAAAATGACGCGAGTCCTCTTCCCCGACAATGCTGTATTGAGGGTTAATTGGGCTCGGCCCGATGTAAAACGTAAGCAGGTACACGAAGGCAGCCCGGAAATCTTTGGCTAGAAAGCTTCTCGAAAGGCTCGAATGTACACATGACACTCGAAATTGATGAAGGTCGATCTTGGAGGCTCTTTAATTTTGCATTTATCCTGATGCACTCCACATGGGAGGTTATGGCGAACGAGAGACCAGGTCGATAAGACAGCCAAGCCTCGCTACCGACTTGCGATGCTGGTCTGGAGGTCGTGTGAGGCAGGACGAGCGCTTGCGGTAGGCTTCTGGAAGATGAGGATTGGGGGAACTCCCGGGTATATGCGTCTGCCTAAAACGAGCATATGAGAATACGACCGGACAGCGCAATACGTAGCATCTGCCTGAAGGTGCGCGGTATCGTTGCATTTGACCGTCTTTGTGTCAAATAGTCTTGGATATACTCTTCTTTGCCGCACTGGACGGCTTCTGGTACACGATGGCATGATACGAGTGGAGCCTGGTGCTACCAATAACATCACAGCGGATTTGATCTCGTTACTGGTGCTATACGCGTGGAAGGCGGCAGACCACTTCCGTCTGGTCTTGTGAGCGCACGGCATGCGTATCGGCGCACGGCCTGCGCTGCTGCAGCTAGCTGTGTGGTTCGGACCGCGTTGTGAGAGAGTGAAGGTAACGGAGAGTCTGAAACTGATACATAGTGGTGACGACGACGCTCGGAAGGATGATCTGAGTGGTTGATGTGAGTGACGAGGTTCGCGTTCGCAGATGCCAGAGTGGTCGGGTAATTGAAGCTTGCCCACGCTAATGACGAGTCTATTCCCCTTCCAGCGTAGTCCCAATATGGAGGCCATCTAATGTACCTAAGCTTCACGCCATTGCCTCGCAAGCCTTGCGCTTGAGGAGAATTTCTGAGCTTGTGTGAACGTCCGCGATTCTCGAGAGGATAGTTAGACTTTGGTAGATTCGTGTGCTCTGAAAAGGGTGGGCAAAGAAATCACGATGCCTCTTGCGATCCACGCTTCGGCGGTGAGACCTTGCTCAAATTGCGTGAAGATTCGAAGAGACCTCTGCATACCCCTGCGAAGGCGCATCTGGACATCAGCCATATATCCATAGCCATTCGATATTGATGCTACCGACTTTTGCGATCGATCACGTGGCCATAGAGAGGCAGGCATCCATGGCACTAGATGCCGGCATCCGACTGGCGTTGGATTCCTACGTTCATGGCTCCCGTCTCCGGTACTTTCCAAGTCTCTTACTTTCTCTTGTTTGAATCATCTCAGCAAGTATAAATCCCGCATCGCTGCTCGAACACCAAGAAGAAAAGAGTACAATCATTCCGATGTACGAATTTCGGCTATTGAGCGTCAAAGTTCTGCGGATAGTGAGAGCCTATCCCTTGTGTTGCCATCCAGATCTCGTCATACTTTGTTGTATTCGGAAGGTTGATCCGATGGAGGAAATGAAGTCTGAAAGACGCGATACAAGTAGGCGACACATCGTCCCTACGCGCTTGTCGTCTGGGAAGCGGACTTTGGATGGATCTTCCGCGATGGCAAATCCTGAATGTAAACAAAGCTCACAGTTCGAGTTTCTCGTGCAGACTATGCAGATTATTGCGTACGTTGATGGGTAACGGTACGCCTGGATTGCTGAAGTCGCAGGCATAATGGTGCGTCTCGCTGTCGCATCGCAGTTGAAAATGGTCCAACGCACGGAGCATTTGTTCAGCATATGGGTTCGTAGGCGACGCGACGGGCGGTAAGCCCTAGTGAGAGCGTCAAACCCAGGCGATAGTATACCGCATGAAGCCATGATGCAATCGCAATCCAAGTTTTTTAGCCTGCTATTTCCCTTCGATTGGGTACCATGCTAACAAGTGGCGACTCTTCATTTGTCATCCTGGTCTATCGTGGTGTCTTGCTCATAATGAACTGAGTACTGGACTTCTTGTCGTATGATGTTGTTTTTCAAGCTCGCATCATCCACTCGCTCGTCATGTAAAACCAAGTTCTGCGGTGCTGACGAGACTATCGCTGTGTTTTGGAGTGCTTCAGGCCTCAATTTCATCTGCGCGACTCGAGGGTCAAATCTAGATAGGGGCAGAGCTGTCGTGTCAGATGACATCGTGTCCATAGAGATCTCAGGCTCGTCCGGGCGAGATGCCTGCTTGCGTGAAGTTTTCGCTTTCCCTGGAGCAACACCACGACCCGACAGCTTGTATCCTTGAGATGGCGCATGAACCCGCATAAGCTCGCCATGACCGAAACCAGTGTTGAGCGACTCTGTGAACCGCTTGAGCGCAGCGAGCGTCGCGGCCGCTAGAGAGTATGATAGTTCCACAGCCTGCCAGATGACCACTGTGGCTGCCGTGAGAGAGACATCTGATGTAGTCGTAAGTTGATGTATCTCATTTTGGCGAAGAGCAGAGAAGATTAGGGTTCTACCGCGTGATCAGCTAATACAAAAGCACTGCTGGCGAGCGGTACGTACGGTAGTCGGAGCCAAAATGACGATATGACGATGAGTTTGGTTCGGAAGGCCATACGTAGACCCCACACCAACTGAATGGGCAGGAAGAGCAGGAGGACCTCGGTCATGACGTCCAGAGCTGTGAGAGCAATCCATCGTCGCTCACTCTGGGCACATTCGGAGTGCGCGGAGGTGATGTCCCACGCAAGCACACGGTGGACCGAGCAGTCGACATTCAGAAGGAGGACGGATGTGAGACATTGAGCGACGATTATGGCGCTTACGCCGTACTGGAATCTTCTGT
Source organism: Alternaria incomplexa (assembly GCF_024043165.1). NCBI lineage: Eukaryota > Fungi > Ascomycota > Dothideomycetes > Pleosporales > Pleosporaceae > Alternaria > Alternaria incomplexa. Next base: position 873,437 of record NW_026249852.1, read on the forward strand.
GGAATCTTGTCTGTGTCGTGCGCAATAGCATGGCAACGATGGCAATCTTAGAGACGCATAGGGATATGACCCATAGGATGTTACCAGCCGTTGCGTAGTTGTTGAGTTTCTCGATAGCGGATGAGAGAGTAGCCAGCTCGGTCATAGGGCGCCCGAGTCCAGTAGAGATGGACGCAAAAACGACACCAAAGAAACAAAGCGCCAATACCTATTCGCATGATTGTCAGTAACGGCCTCTCGTCGTGCTCAAAATTGTTATGAAGACACCACGATGTACGTACCCCTGATAGTAGCACGATCAGATCATCGAGACTATAAGCTCTCCATCGAATATAACCTCGAAGGCATGCTACACATAGTGTGTAGCATAAGCAGAGACCGATGGTGAATTTCAACGTAGCTGCACGTCCTGGATCTCGTACGACTGCTTCCTCGTCATGATCTGCCATGATACTGCTCGTGAAAAGTACGCGAGAACTGCTCGGTAGCCTTAAGTTCCCACGGCAGGGCGTTAGCACACCCGTGTGGGTCGTGGCGTCGTCTCCAAAGCTGCGGCGCGGACAACCGTCTCATCTTATCACCGTACCCTGACTCGAACTTCGCTGTTTGTCCAACGGCGAAACCAGCTGGGAACTATTTTGTGCTGCGCGCAGTGAATGTATCACATCACCCCTTCAGCAGGCGCGTGGACCGTGTTGCGGCTCTCCAAGGGCCATTCGTCCGCATTTAACCCATGGCTGGGACCGGGCTTCGATAGGCATACAATCCTCCAATCCTGTAGCGCTCTTTGGTTAGAATGTGTTGCATCCGTCCTGTTGCTGATTGCATGCGCTGAAGATCGGAGAGGTCATTACGGGGTGCCTTGAACCTTGTCAATAACAGGCTGCCCCGTGACGTGCCAGAGCTTATCGCTTCTCAACAGCGTGCCTGACTGCAGCATTTACCGCTCGGCACTTGATCGTACATAGACTGCTGTACTTCAGCTAATCAACTCTTGTAGCTAAGATTGATCAAGTTGGCTACCTACAGTTGGTTTCCTCGACCTCTCGACGCTCTGACAGAGGAGAATTTGCGCACCTGCCCATGCTGGACTCCTACGACCGCCGATCTGCGACACCACCAGCCTGTAGCTAGCCTTTTTGACGATGAAAGCACGGTAGCACGCAGATGCAGGTTGTGACAGCGAGCGTGATTGATTGGTGCGCGGTTCGGGGCCCCGGGAGGTGTGTGGTGCTGCGGAGCAAGCTTGGACGACAGACACCTCGGCTGTTTGATTGCGGGCGAAGCGTGTTTCTGGTGGCCACGGAACGGCCCTAGGAGGGTCCTTCTCCCACGTTCCCTTCGATAACACGTACCCTCTGCATGCTCTATCAATGAGTCGCCGGTCGGCTATTTGGCCTCGCGACACCAATAGCATGATGCGCGACGGTCAAAGAGCATCAACAAATCGAACCTTTCCAGTACCTGATAAGCTTACGCTTGAGTCTCCTTATTATGGATACATGGTATGGTGTACATGAACCAACACAAGACATTGCACAGGCCCCCACGGATATCATACATTAGTGTCCTTGCGCAATGCACACGGCTCGAGAGCCCTGTAGTCTCAAGCCGCTCTTCCAAGTCCATCTCCTTAATTACTCATGGCTGATTCGTCAAAGCCTGTCACGATTTCAATGGCACGCCACATAAAGCGGTGATGGGCCCAAGAACGGCAGCTAGTTCCTAGCTCTAGGCACGGCTTGCAATCAACGTGTATAGTAACGGCTGTAGAGTTTGCATCTAGATCGCTTAAGCAGCGTCTGGGACGAATTCCCCCACTGCACCTCCCTCTTCTTTCAGGACATCCCTTACCTCCGTTGATGGCCGTTGTTCTGTAGTCACGTACTCTGTACCATGGCAGTCGTCGGAGAATCGAAGATTGTGAATGCCGAGGAGTACGACGCAGGAAGCAATGGATCCGGCGAAGCGGGTAGGATGCATGCCAGTGCTCTGGGAGGCACAGCCCACGACGCCGAGGACATGCAGCGGATGGGCAAGAAACAAGAACTCCGGGTAAGCCCTTATTGCGACATATATGCAGGAACTCTACTAAGTGTTCAATTAGAGAAATTTTCGCCTGATTTCCATCATTGGGTTCGTGGTTGTCCTACAGTCAACATGGGAAAGTGCGTTACTGTAAGTTCTTGTTCCTGTGCCGATCTATCCCCTGCTAAGTAAAAGCAAAGTTCAGCTTATTTTGGGCTATTCAATGGAGGCACAGCAGGAGTCATCTGGATGATGATTATCACATGGATGTTCGTCCTAGCCATGATTGCGTCGCTTGCCGAAATGGCCTCAATGGCCCCAACTGCCGGTGGACAATACCATTGGGTCAGCGAGTTCGCCCCGCCATCATTCCAAAAGTCCCTTAGTTACATCGTGGGTATGTAGTTGAATGGTCTAAACATCTAAAGTCTCGTACTGACACCATGTTCAGGATGGGCTGCGGCTGTCGGGTGGGTCAGCGGGATACCCGCCTGTGCACAAATGCTTTCGAGTCTCGTCATCGGAATGGTCCTCCTCGCGTACCCTGACGCCCAGATTGGAGAACTATGGCATGTCACACTGTTGATGATGCTTTGGCTGTTCCTCATGATCGGTTTCAACATCTTCTTGGCGCAGCATCTTCCCCTCGCTGAAGGTGTTGTGCTAGTCTTGCATGTCTTTGCCTTCTTCGCGTTTCTGATTCTATTCTGGACCATGGCAGAGCGTCTTCCGGCGGAAGAAGTTTTCACGACTTGGACAAATGGTGGAGAATGGAGCTCGATGGGCGTGTCTGCTCTGGTTGGCCTCTCAACCCCATTGTGGTGTTTTATTGGTCCAGACGCGGGCGCACACATGTCTGAGGAGTTGAAAGACGCCTCCGTGGTGCTTCCGAAAGCTATGATGTGGGCTGTTTTCTTCAACGGCATTTTCGGATGCATTATGGTAAGCACGCCTGAACTATTCTGGATGAAAGGCAGATACTGACTACGTACGCTCGTGTTAGATGATTACCTTCGTAATGTGTGGCGGTGCTCTTGATTCGGTTCTCGAATCGCCGACCGGACAGCCTATACTTCAGGCCGTTTACAATGCGACAGGCTCTATCGCCGGCACTGAGGTCATGGGTGCTCTGCTCGTCATCCTCGTCTTCTTTGCAGCCGTGTCCGTTACCGCTGCTTCTTCGCGCCAGATCTGGGCATTTGCACGCGACAGAGGACTTCCGTTCTCCGCATGGATCGAGCGAGTGCCAGCCGGCTGGGACATTCCCGTCAACGCGCTACTTGTCTGTCTCGGATCCTCGCTCGTGCTCGCATGCATCAACTTCGGGTCGGACGTTACGTTGAACGCCATCGTCTCCATCTCAAACGCAGCTCTCATCTTCTCCTACATTATATCGATTGGATGCGTGCGCTTGAAGCGTTGGCGAGGAGAGCCATTGCTCCCTCGACGCTGGAGCCTAGGCAAGTTTGGAGGCATCGTCAACGACCTAGCTCTTGCCTTTTTAGTCGTTTCCTTCATCTTCTCATTCTTCCCTATAGTGCCAAACCCTTCGGCTACGGACATGAATTGGGCGGCGCTTATGTTTGGCGCGATGGCTATCATCGCCACGGTCAACTATTTCGTCAGCGCACGGAAGAGTTATATCGCGCCTGTTTCGCTTGTTAAACGAGACTAGACGGCGAACGCATCACAGCAATCATTCATACCATAGACAAATGTATCACTATGCTGCGCCTACCGCATTCGATTTTTGTTCTGAACCCTTGTCCCTAACCCTTTTTGGACTAGCGTTCTCGTGTTCATTCCTTAACGAAAACCCATTTCCCATCCCCAATTCTTGAACATGATGTAGAAGGCTCGATCATATTTATAGCCCTCGACAACCTTGCGATCTACGTATAGCTTATTCTTTCTATTTGTGACTCTTCTAGATTATCTGTTTCCTTTTTTCGTACGCGATGATGCGGGGTATGGAAATGTGAATGGTCGTTCTATTTCCACCCGCGCAGACACTATCAGCTTTGCACCTGGCAGACTGGAAGAGCCCACGACAACGATGTCTCAACCTCTGAAAGAAGCCGACATTTTATTTCCGCACCTTTCCAACACACCAAATCTATCCAGCACCCTCTCTTCTCTGCGCCGCTCAACACTATCAACGCACAACCGCCTTAATTCAATCATCTCCGACAGCGATTTCGTCAGTTCAGTCGCATCTGCCTACGATCTACCTCTTGTAGCCAATGAACGTTGTGGAAGCTGGTACATTCCGCCAACCCAAAAGTCTGGATCTGTCTACTTCAAGAGCACGGACGGTCACATGGGCGAATGGAGCTTCAGTCTGAGAAGACTAAATCTGCAACTGTTGGATATCGTGGAAAAGTTTGGCGGCGCCGTGGTTGTGGACAGCACGAGGAGGGGCAAGAGCATGCCGGACGCGCTGAGCAAAACCATCCCGACATGGTGCTGTGTGATCAACAGGGCTGTATTCGGCACACCTAGGAAAGACGAGATGCGATTGTTTACGCCGCCACAAGCCGTGGGAGAAAGCGAGCATGCGCAAATGGAGAAGAGGATAGACGGATTTGTGCAACAGTTTCTGGTGCGTGTCTTATCTAGGCATTTCCGAATATATTCGCTGATATCGAGACAAGGATATCTGCAAACCTAACATCGTGGACCTTCGCAGTAAGCTGAAGAAACCCCTGCGGCCGATATGGGTGACCCAACAATCATCTCTTCCGGACAGTCCGCCTTCTTTCCCCGACTTTCACCCGATCGTGCTCTGCACAGCATCGCGACGGGTACGCGGTGCCGAAGCATCGGAAAGCGGGTATATCCAGGGTGCTGCCGATGACCACGAAGCATGGTCTTATGGACTCACTCCGACAGTCTTCTGGAAGAACAAGGACGTGATGATGAAGTCGAGCGAGGAAGATGCGCCAGCTCTGATCGAAAAATTGCTCAACGAAGACGGAGGTAGTAGCGCGATCGCAAGTCTGATCAAGCCAACCTCAAAACTGTACATCTCTCCTAGTGACCAGATGAAGCTCGACGGATTCGACGTTGTGATTAGTTGCACACCGGAGCCCTTCGCCCCTTCGATGCTAAAGGACGCCGGAGTCAAACACTACTTGCACCTCAAGTGCCAAACCGGCAAACTGGGCTCGCGCGACCTCCGCACCCAACTGCCCCGAATTCTATATTTCTTCTCGTCCCTGTCAGATCCAACGACCGGAAAGATTCTCGTGTGCTGCCCAACAGGCAAGGATCTATCCGTCGGCACCGCCCTAGCAGTACTATGTCTCTACACAAACGAGGAGGGAGCGATAGACACCAGTGCACCAAAGGAGACAAGTGCCATCGGAAAAGCCTTCATCAAGCAAAGGCTCAGTTGGATAACAACAAGCAACCCCGCGCTAAACCCAAGTAGAAGCACGCTCCAAAGCGTCAATGCCATCCTGCTAGAAAGTCAAGACCCAAAAGCTTTCTTGCAAACCAAGAGTAATGGCACGGACACTGGCATCATCACCTCAATACCGATTCGAGAAACAAGACCCCTGCCACAAGAACCACAAACAGACGACTCTTCCGAGACAGAAAAGCCGAAGCCCAGCTCTCCTCCGCTGCCTACTTCAATCTTTGAAAACCTACGCAACTCCCCGGACAAACCATGGAGCTTCACGCGTCAACTCCGCTCTACCCTACCGACCCATCCCTCGGGCACAGTGACAGGAACAGCGACGTTCACGTCCTGCAAACTACCAGCCTCCTTTCCACCAACTCTGCTCTACGCCGAAGAAGGCGAATTTGCAACAGAAACGGGTCTCAAGTTCAACGCACGCAGGAAATACGTGTACCAACTCAAAACGTCGACATCAGAAAGCACAGACGAGAAAGCAAGAGGAGACTACATCGCCGTCCGTTTCTTCGACGATGAAAAGATGCCGCACGCGGATATCAAGGATGGCGTGGGGAAGAACGGGGAAGGGGTCGGGGGGTCATTCGTCGACATGGGTGATCTGCAGACAAGTGGAAAGGAGGTGAAAGCCAAGAACAAGGAAACGCATCTTTGTGCCGAAGACTTGTATACGGCTAGTTGGACATTCGGACCAGGTGTTGTCAACTCGGCCACGGAGGATGTGTGGTGGGAAGTGCGATACGATGTCAAGGGCCCAAAGAAGGATTACGTGAGTACCACGAGGTACACCCTCATGTGACGGACAGAGAAGAGATGAATATAGGGTATCAAAGCCGATCTACATAACACAAACGACCACGCGCCAGACACTGCGAAACAACATGTTTGCCGCCAAGTAAGGAGTTTCCTGATTTCATGACTTTGCTCCCGTCACTTTCGTTACGAGATTCGCAATCTTCAGGAATACATTCACCACGAGCGCAAGCGCGGCGCTCGGTACGAGGATTTGTAGCCACTCGTACCACAGCTTCGGTCGGACGTCTGTCTCGATCCAGCCAGCGCCTTTGAGCGGTGGCCCGCCGTTGACATTGGGTGTCTCGCCCTCGTCGGCTGGGAAACGCTGGTTTTCGAGGAAGTATTGGAGCAGGTCGTCCTTTTCGCGCCATCGGGCAAGGAGCCAGTCGCTGAAGAGCTTGTCGTCGTGGAGGGGGATGTCGGCGATGCCGAAGCGGCGCCAGTACATGTTTACGGACTTTGGAGGGCGTCCTTGGAAGTAGGTACTATAGAGGGTGAAGAGGTCTTGGCCGTATTGGCCAGCGCTGTTGTGTGTTAGTATCTGAAGAATATGGATGGTAGGCTAGACTTACGGAACGCCCTCGTATGCCATTGTGCAGTCGTAGAGGTAGTCTACAGAGCCTTGCAGCTCTTGCAGACAAAAGGAAAGCCCTGTGCTTCGCGGCAGCAGTGCATGTCTTAGATCCTCAATCTGGTTCTTTTCTGCCCATCTCTTGCTCGATGCGCGACCATTCTTGCTAAGATTTGTGCCTTCGGGGAAGATGAGAAGCCACATAGGGTCGAGACCCTTGGAACCGGATAGTGGGCCGTCGTGACTTCTGCTCAGCTTCCTCAGCCTATGTTGGAAGCGCTCCTTGTCCGTGGACCACTTGCGGGACAGGAAGATGAAGCCGAAGAGCCTCATGCCCCAGCCGAGGATTGGAATGTATTTGAGCGACTCCTTGAGGATGATGTAGAGGTGGCCGTGCATGGACGCGCTGTATGCCATCCACCAGAGATAGACCCAGTCAGTGTAGATCTAGTAGGTGTCAGCTCATTGTTCTACAGGATGTGGCCTGGCCAACCGTACCTGGTGGTTCGAGACGAATACCAGCCTTTCTGGAAAGTCGCATTCGAGCAGGCCATCCTCCTTCTTCCTCATCTGCCCTCTTATGCTCTCGTCTCCACTGACGCGCATCGTGACGGGCGCCCACCAGTACGTCATGGTGGTGACGGTCATGCTAAAGTGCTGCTTGGTCATGGCCATCCACGCGTAGAAGAGGTCCTTGCTATAGAAGTAAAGCGGCAGGCCGATGTATTGGGTGATGGCGATGCTGAGACATGACGTTAGTATCCTATGGGTGGTATTAGCCTTGAGTGTATACGAACGCTATGATGCTGCCGTTGAAGTACGCTGCAAAAAGACACATGCGCAGAAACTGCACAACAGGCCCATGTTTGACCTTGCCGGCTGGATGTTGGGTTGGATCCGGGAGTTTTGGGCCGGAGGGTGTCTTGGTGCGCTGCGCCTTCAGCTTCTCGATGACGGGCACCGATGCGGGCGGCTTGCGCTGCCGGATGTCTGTGGTGGACATGATGCTCGTGGTGTGGGCAAGCATGGGGAGTATGCAGGCAGATCTGAGGAATATGATAGAGAGAGTGTGAGTGCGCGTGCACGCAGGCGGGCGTGGGCGGATGCTCAGGCGGACGAGGGAACTACGGATACGGCCCAGGCATGCGGCGGGGGAGAGTGGGACAGCGCGCTGCCGTCTGCATTGGGCGTCTGGGGGTGAAAGGGCGTGCGAGCGTGGTGTGGAGGAGCAGAGGGAGTAATCAGGCCGCAGCTTTCGCGCATCGTGTCTCCGGGCGCTGGAACTTGGTGCTGCCGATCCGCAGCTTTCCCTCAAGCATGATGACAGCACGGCGGTTCACCCCACTCGTTAGCTCCAGGGCTGGCCTGGTGCGGGCGCTAATCATATCCGGACGCGTTCACTCGCAACTTTCACCTCTTCCACCAGAGGCCCACGTCCACGGGTCGCACCCCTCTGCATGTGATTATGGAGTTTAGTCGCTGCACTTGGACTATCTCCGCGCGTTAGCATTCACTCCGCCCCTAGCATTCACTCCACGCTGTCTGGCATCCTACCGCGGTTCGACTCGTCATCATCCGCTCATATGGCGCCCACTCACCCCTCCAAGCTCTGCGCACAGCTTCGCCTAGCATTTTGGCCCTAGCTTCCTACTCTCTCAAGATGTTTGTACCCCATCGCGTCTTGCCATGGCGCCTCCTGGCTCTACCGGCCCAGACACGGAGCTTCTCTTCGTCTCTACGCCGTCTTGAGATAAGGCAGATTTCAGAGCTTCCCTCGCGCACGACGCCGTCATACATACAGTCGCCCTCGAACACCCTACTGAGCCTGCAATGGCCGTCCCCACCGCGCAACATCCTCGTCACCAAGAAGAAGCGCACACCAAACATCACCGAGTCCGTGATAGAGTTCACGTCCCACATACGCTCCACCTACCCGTCGATAAACGTCATTTTCGATCCCGAGACTACTGAAGAGCTTCACGAGCAGCTTGCGTTTCCGGTATACACATACAAGCAAAGCCAAGGCGCACCGCAATACCTTTCGGATAAAACCGACTTGGTCTGCACGCTTGGAGGCGACGGCACGCTGCTGAGAGCTAGTAGCCTGTTCAGCCATGCTGAAAACGTACCTCCTGTACTGAGCTTCGCCATGGGCACCATCGGCTTCTTGGGCGAGTTCAAGTTCAGGGAATACAAGAGAGCGTTTCGGGAGGTGTACATGAGCGGCGCGCCAGACACGTACGCTACCCTCTCCGACTCGCACGGGACGATTCCACCCGCACCACCCACATCGCCCGATGACCCTCTGGACAAGCCACTGAGCTACGCCGACATACGAGGCAAGGCTATGGGAAGCAACAGAACAGCGCGCATCTTGTTGCGCAACAGGCTGAAGGTGGGCGTCTTCGGGCCTGATGGAAAGAGAATCAGTGGCATCGAAGGCGAGGGCGACACGTACGCCCTGAATGAGGTCACGCTTCACCGTGGCTCCAGCCCGCACCTGAAGATCATCGACGTCTACATCAACAATCGGTTTCTGACTGAGGCAGTCGCTGATGGCATGATCATCAGCTCACCTACTGGATCCACGGCATACTCGTTGTCCTCTGGAGGAAGCATCGTACACCCCCTCGTACCGTCGATATGCCTCACGCCTATCTGCCCTCGATCGCTTTCTTTCAGACCACTGGTGCTGCCAGCTCAGACGCCAATCACACTGCGGCTAGGCAAGAAGAATCGGGGTCGCGAAGTCGAGGTCAGCATTGACGGAAATACCATTACAGAGAAACTGGGCACGGGTATGGAAGTCCGCATAGGTGGAGAAGAGGTCAAGCGGGACGCTCGTGGCTGGGAGGGTGGCGTACCCAGCATCGTGCGTGGCACAAGTGGCAAGGAAGACATGGCTGAGGACCACTGGGTCGGTGGACTGAATGCTCTCCTCAAGTTCAACTATCCGTTCGGTGATCAGGAGCCCTGAATTTGCTACAACAAACATCACATGGCTTCAGACCGCGGTGGTCATATCAGCTGGTAAAGACAGCAATCATATCGGCTATACATAAATACCTACATCACCCCTTCTTCAGGGTCTCACCGAACCTTCATCACATCAACCTATCATGGCTGGACAAAGTTCGCAAGTTCCTACCCAAGCCCGCCAGTATGATACTCCATCCGATTTACGTGTAACAGTCTCGCAGAGAGGCTTCATCGCCAATGCCGTCATCAGGCTCCAAATAGGTTACAATATTGACGCTTCAGACTCAGATGAAGGAATCTCCAGAAATCTTTACAAAGAGTGTGGCGACTGGCTTGGTGCCTTGCACGACCTTTCCAAGCTGGAGGAAGTGAAGAAAATCGAGCTCTACTGTCAGCCCGCTCCCATTATGCAGTGGATGGAGATGCGTGACAACTTCGTGGCAGCAATTGGATTTTTTGAGCGAGGGGTCACGAAGGTGGGTGTATGGGAGATTGTATTTCTGAACTGATTTCGATGCTGCTGTAGCTCATTCCATGAAATTGCATGAAATTGCATGACATTCTTCATAACTAGTTCACAATCAAGACTGTGAGTATCGTAGTGATATCTAGGTAGAGCAGCACGTATGAGGTTCTGATCTAGCTGCATTCATGCTAGCTCACGCTAGGTCGTAAGATCCTCCAAGCGCTGGCCCGGGGGGCTGGAAATCAGCGCTGCGGCATCGACCTCTGAAGAAGCTCCTGCTCCTTCCTCACATGCGCATCGATGTTACGGATTGTTGCCTATTAGCGACCTTCGTTGATGGCGTTGGCGGACACGACACCTTGCCTGAGCCGACAACAGAACGACGCGACTCTGGAGTATGATTCGAATTGGCCGTTCAACGCTCGCCGCCGTGGCTGTTCTTCCACGTTCCAGCGTAATGATGCGTCACTAACTGTGGTGATAGTACAGCTTCCTCTTCAGCGCTGTATCTGTTCGTCATCGGTGCAAAAGAGCGGCCGGGCATGAACAGCACATCTGCGACGAGCTTGGGTTGTAGAAGCTTCTCCACGTCACTTCCCGCCAGATTGCGGTTCACCATGGCACCCAGACTCTTGTATACCGCATACGTCAGACGCCTTGGGCCTGTGAAGTCGACTACATCTCCCATCATCTCCATGGTAGTGTCTTCGACGGCTACGCCATGTTCGGCGGTCTTCTTAGCCAGCTCTTCCAAAACGTCATCTATCGCCTGCATCAGATGCGGTGACCGTGGCTTTGCCATGATGGCCCATATCTCCATCTGGTGCAAGTAATTGTCCGGCCAGCCATGGTCGAACTCCCAACCCACAACCAGACTTGTGTTCGCTTTGTACTCCGATGGAATCCAGTCGTCGATGGGTATGTTCTCACAGGAGACGTCCAGATCGAACCAGATGCCACCTTGATCCCAGAGCAACAAGTAGCGAAGCAGATCTGCCTTCCATATAGGTACTGGAAGCGCAAGGTAGTTGTTGACGATATCCGGCCTTGATGCAAAGGCGGTCCGAACATATTCGTCGCTACTTTCGTCCGTCATGAAGTGCGCTTCGTACTCTGGGTTGGACGTGATGCAGCTATCGGTCCAGTTTCGGGCTTCCTCCGAGAGGCCACGAGGACCCAGCTTGTACCATATAACCCTCGGTATGCCTTCATACTTAGGCGCTTGGACGGTTTCCTGGATGGGCAGGGCGATGTCATCGTGGGCGGAGCGGATGGTGTAGATCTGGTATATGAGAAGAAGGACGCACAAGGCAAAGAGCGACTGATAGCTGACGAACTTGAATTGCAGCCTTGCTAACATACTGAATGAGCAGAATGCCGAACGAAAGCTTGCTGTAATGTGTCGAAGCAGAGTGGTTGTAGCTGCTTCATCATCCACATCAACCTTCATGAGGCTGAATCACGACCGCTGACATTTGAGTCTTTGCAGTCTAGACACCAACGCAAATCTAGGCTTTGTCTTAGACAATCCTTGACAGTTCCGGAAATAAATGGCGCGGATGACCCAATGCCATGGACCCCACGAAAACCTTTGGTGTCAAGAGGTAGTACAGCATATTCAGGCACGTGCGCAACAAAGAATCCGCATTCCTCAACCAAAGACGGAAGTCTTACTGGCTACCAAGATCCGTTGCTCATTTCGGGGATCCGCAGCCTTACGCCCCACCGTGCGTAGACATGCAGATACTTAAGGCCACGACAGGTCTTGGCCCCAGACGGCTGGTGAGGTTGTGTCCTGTCATCCAATGATGGAAAGGGTATGATATGTCTCAGCCCGATTGTAAACTCTCTAGGGTAATGATTCATGAGGGACGGCGATGAAGACCAGTGAACGATCAGTACCAACGACAGATAACAATCATCGTCCGTGACACGTGGTTTGAGAGGCGTATCCCAAGCTCAGCCGCATGCACGAGATAACAGTTCCAACGCTGATCAACAGGAGTTCTCGCGCGCAGACCGACGACCTCCAGCGCCACGCTTCTAGCCATGACAGACTCGTCTTGGTATGGGAAAAGCGTACCACGCCACAGACCACTCTAATCGCCCAGCACTTCCAGGCTGCCGTCGTGACTGTCAGCTCGTAAGCCTCAGGCGTCACTGCACAGGCGCAATCTCAGACTCTCGTCGACTGCTTGAGGTACCGCTCCGACACTTCGCCTGCTTCAACCTTAGGTGCTTACCTCGTTCTGGGTAGCCTGTTCTTCACTCGCTTGAAGCTTACAGACGTTTTCAGACCCGAAGTTCTTTCTACCATCTTTTCATCTTCCAGCAGACGTGTTCTTCTTTTGGTCGTGCTCTAGTCGGATCTTGGGCTACTATAGTTGGACCTTTGTCCATGTCCCAGCGCCCATGGAATTCATCCTCCCGCCATCGCTTGATGTCGCACTGGACATGAGCAATGCACTCAACTACACTATAGGCGAGAAGATTACGGTTTATTGGACGGAGGCACCGGTCGGTACTGCAGTCTCTATAATACTGTGGCAAGCAGATCCGAAGACCGGCGTATCGATTAAGAACATAGAATACATCATACGTATAGCAAGCACTGTCAAAACCTAGAAGACCACTGGCTAACGATATATAACAGAGAGTGTAGTAAACAGAACGAACCAAGAATGGATTATCAGACCTGAGATTAATCTCAAATTGTCCAACCTGTTCCAATTGGCGCTCTACCAAGAGGGCGCAACAGAACCAGAAGACTTCAGCCGGTATTTCTACCTTGAAGACAAAACCGAATCGACAACAAAATCGTCCCTGTCGCTTTTGCCTTCCAGCTCACTGGGCTCAGCGTCTACCGCGAGCTCCACATCCTCCGCCACTGCGAACTCGATACCTACTAGCACACCAACGACAACACCACCATCCACACCCGCACCCGTACCGATATCCAGCGTAGCACCGCTTGAGAACAGCTTTCCCACATCAGCCAAAATCGGCATCGGCGTCGGGATACCTGTCGCACTCATAATCGGCCTCGTCGTTGGTTTCCTCCTATTCCGTCGTCACAGAAAGAAAGACGTTACCCCGTCACCGATGCCTGACACGCAGATCGCTGAACAGTACAAGACCGGGCCTAATCCTCATCCATTCAACAACAACTCTGGTCACTACGGCCCTCCTCTGAACGAAGCACCACCGGAGAGCTTAGTGGAGTTGGATCCACAGCACGCACATAAACCGCCGACCGATGGGGCAGCGCCGGCGAGGTACGAGATGTAACTCTGAGGATCTTCATCAGAGCAGTATATAGTTGAGTACACAGAGGGAAGGCATCAATCTATTGCTCATGTGCCTTTTCACTTGTTGTCAGCGATCGTAGTTTATCGTCATTGCCTTTCTTGTAGCATATTTCACATGACGTTACGTCTTCTCGTCCAACATACTAATTGCATCATCTACATTCCATGCCAGCGACTTGACATCGGCGAACAGCCTTACCGACTTCATGGAACCGTCAGCAGTTGGTGTACCGTAACGCTGTGCTTATTTCCGCCCTCTTGGTGACATACAACAGAACTTCCACGACTTGCTTAGCCGCCTTACCGGCCAACGCGTTGCTCACCGGTCCGTTCTCGACGTCCGGCAACGCCACTAGCCCCCAATGTTTTTCCGTGTAACAATGACTGCATAGGCGGAAATTAGATCGATCCAAACCCCGCCACATGTGTTTGAGCTTGGGTTGGGTATGCACTGTATCACTTCAACTCGACCGCAGTTAAAGTCAGGCGTAAAGTAAAAGGCTGGATTAGTTGGACACCCGGATTCGCGACAGCGGGGCAATGCTATGACCGGGCGGCATGCATACTGTTTTCCGATTTCTCTGCACAGCAGTGACTAATGGACGGGTTTCAAGTGATGTGGCTTGCATTGGGGGCTATGTAAAAAGTAAGAACGCATGCTATAGACGGTAGAGGACGATGGAATCGGGAGAACGGGCGGAGCCGACGTGCGCTTGAGAGTAACCATAGCTTCCAGAAGGCTCAAACACGATAGAACAGGTATCTACCTGGCGCCATGAGAATAAAAAGTGAACCCAGGTACAGCAAACGCGACGACACAAGAAACTGGGGATGAGAAACCAAAAACCACACAGCGAACCAACCGCGTCCTCACCATGAGCCTCAGCGCAGCCTTGCATCAAGCCACCGCATGACTAGATCCCCAAAGCGAGTACATGGGAAGCGGTTCGGGCCGCTTCGTATCGGAAGAACGCTGAGGGCTGGGGTTTTCCCATTTGACGTCCTCAAATGGCCCCGCCGCTGCAGAGTCGGTCCTCGCCAGGCTATCTGTATCAGGTGCTTTGATGGATTCGAGCTCAATGCCCTCGTCAGCCTCGTTATCCTTTGACGTGTTCGTGGTTCGATCGGCTTTTCTGATGCAGGCCATGACCAACAGCATGAGGAGGATGTAGCCGAAGAAGCTCGTAGTCCATGCGAGGATGATGGTGCTGAACATGTAGACGTCGCCGGCGGGTGGGTTGGAGATGAGTATGTTACTGATGGCTACAACACTATGCTCAATTGAAGACGGGAGGCGGGCTGCTTTGTTAGCAGACCTTTTCGTAGGGCCGACAGAATCCCTTGAACCGCCAACCGAGTGAGTGTCGCTGTGTTTCCAGTAGATGTCGCCGCGGTGGCTGTGGAAGTTCAGTCCTAGTGTGCTATACACGGCTGCAGCTTTTGTCCAACCGCATAGTTGATCGTTCCCCAGGTCGAAAAGTTGGAAGCCCTTGACTGCCAAGGCGTTTTTGACGATGTCGGGGTAATAGGTAGTGTATTTGGTGACGACGGCGTAGTCGAACATATTGTTCTCATGCGGGTTGCTGAAAGCAACCACTCTGCTGCCGAAGCCGTCGTGCGGAAGGCATATATTAGGCTTCGTGTGGATCTCGACGTTGTCGGCTCGAGGTATGGTTTTGGCGAAGAGTGAGGTAGGTAGAAGTAATAGGAGGAGAGTAGACATCAAGAACATGATTGCGATGCGAGACTAGCAGTCTTGAGGTAAGCGATCGGATGCTGCCTGATATCGAATGTTTGATAGTAAGAGCTGCGGCGCCGGAAGAATGGTATGGCGTAGTAAGAGTAGAAATGGTGGGCGCGTGATATCTTATAAGCAACCATGGCAGCATGCAGCTTCCGCAATGTAAGAGTGGAAACGAGGGTCGAGGTGTTGTTGTGGTCGCCAGAAGGTGAGAAGGTAGCAGCGATGCTCGCACGGTGCAGTCGCGATCGTCCACCGAGTGGGACCAGGAACACATGAGGCTGAATATTAAATGGAAAGCTCTTGGTGCGAAGCGACGAGGCAAAGTCTATGAGCAGTGTAGCATACAAAGCCCTACAGTTAGACTAGCACTCTCCAAATGAAGTGCAACTTCTCCTGCCCATTACCCCCAAGTGTGCAACTAGTACCCTTCCACGGTACCTCTAGTCCACGAGTCCTTCTTCGCATTCATCCCATATAATAATCATGCCTCGGATGCCTTGGAAAACATCAAACTCTGTCATTGAAATCGATCCAGGTGGTACACGGACGGTAGTGCGGAAGTTGAAACCACCGTAACATGCTATTTCTGACAGCATGTCTGCGGCATACAAGTCCACATCCGGGAAATCAAGAACAAACTCAATATTCGGAAGTGCTCGTATCAGTCTTTTGAAGGCAGACAAGAGAGGTTCGTTACCAGGTAAGCTGAGTTTCGCATAAATCGACGTTGATCCGATCAAGTTCCAGCGTGCGTTGTAAATTTTCCGGTAAAAGATGTATAAAATCATGACACTGCGCTTGTCCCATCTTGTCATCACAATGCGAATGGGTATTGACGCTGCGAGTGCTTGTTTTCTCTCTATGATCTCGATGACCTCCGTGTGTATTTGCCGACACGTACTAAGGAGGGCGATTCCCACTTGAGCGATCTGAAGAGACAAGCCGGGCTTTTTTGTAGCAAAGATCTCTCGGCATTCGTGGCGGAAGACTTCGTTCGGGATGTGCTCGTATATCATCAGCCGGAGTTCGGCTGGAAGGTCGAGAAACCTGAAGGTATCGGGACCGGGAGAGGGCAGGCGCGACATTGTTGTTGTATATAGCTCGAAAAAGCTTGAGGGTGTTTGGAAGCAAAAATGAGAGGTGTTCGAAAGCGAAAGATGCAAGAAAGATTTGATGAAAATATTATAGCTTGGTGTAATTGAAAGACTTCGGTCCTCGCATGCTGACGCCCGTGGTTGAAGCGACCCGTGCCGACTAATCGTCAACTTGCTAACATCACTATGACCCTAGCAACCCAGTCATAGCAGCGACCAATCAAATCCCAAAATGCCATACGGTCGATAGGATAACTCTGAGCTCGGACCTTTGTCTAGCGTACCCTAAAGATCTACGATCTACTTGCGAGCTTGCGCGGTTGACCTTTGGGTTTCGGCGCTGAAGTAGACTCTGTGGCATCGTCGTCAGGCTTTGAATCCAGTTCCTTCTCACGTTGAGCTAGGGCCTTTTCTCTTTCGTCTAGCTCTGTCTGTCGTCGATCAAGTTCGCTCTCTCGTTGGTCCAGTTTCTTTTCTCGGTCGTCCAGATTCTCCCCGTTTTGTGCATCGGAGTTCTCGCTAGGATTGGTAGCTTCAGTAGCATCGTTGCGCATACTGTCTGTCTGGGCTGATTGGGCTTCACTATCATTTTGCTTTGCATTCAGCTTCCGTGGCTTCTTGCGACCTTCAGCGTCGCTCTTTTGCGCTGGATCTTCACTTGATGGCTCTTCAGGCTGATTCGCACTGGGCTTCGAGTCCGAGTCTCCGCCCGTTGCTTGCGCACCAGCCTTCGCAGCGTCTGACACCTCTTTCTGATCTGGCATCATGCCCTTCGCACTCTCCATCCAACCCTCATCAATCTGACCTCCACCTCCCTCACTCTTGAACTTCTCAAGCTCTTCATTCCCGGGCATCTCTTCTTCGTTAGCTTGTCCCATCATCTTTTCCAGCGTCTTCTTCTGCTCTTCGCTCGCTGCCCATTGTGGGAGGAAACTTGTGAGTTTCTTCATCCCCTTCCCTGCTACTTTGCCCATGTTTACCCATGGGCCGTGGAGCGCACCTGTCGCTCCACCTACTCCAGCACCTATCCCACCAAGTAGAGTTGAAGAGATGCCGCCAACCAAAGTCCCGGTGATTGCGCCTAAGGTGGCACCGGGCGCGACACCAAGGCCTGTGCCCATTGCCATGCCCTGAAAAGCGCCCGAACGAAGATATTTTGCGGTCTTTCCGAATGACTCAGCCTCGATGTGTGCATTCGTAGCTTCTTCTGTCAGCCTTTCCCGTTCGTCCGGATCGCTGGCCGCAGCTGCTGCATCCTTCAATTCTTTGGCTTTCTTTTGCGCGGCGAGGGCAGCATTGGCGGCTTTCCCAGATTCCTGCCGCACCTCTTCTTCGGAAACGGCGGGCTTGTTAGACTCTTTGTTCTCTTCATCTTTCTTGCCCCCATCTTTGTTCAACTTTTTAGGAGGCATGATTGTTAGTTGGTTTTCTCAGAGTTGTGGCGGCTGCAGGGTATCCCCTGGTGTACGTCATTGACGCTAGCTTCCCCACTCGAGAACCTGAATTGGACGCGTTCAGGACGCGCTACGACCTTTCCATGTTTTCAACTGCACACGCGTGCTACCAGCGTTGTGGAGATGACTTCTATCATAAAGACTATTAATTTATTCAATCCATCGTCATGCAAGAGGGATTGCTTGAGCCGATGATGGCGGTTCCACACGCGAGGTCTATGATGACCTGTTCATCAGTTGAAGGTTGGTATCAGATGGACGAGACTTGTCTGCATTTTTTCATATTAACACAGGACAGGAACTAGCTACTAGGCGCGGCACATGCGACCGTCAGTCCGAACAGTCCAGGCTTCGCTGCCTACACCAACAGTGGCGTAGAATAAACTTGAAGGGTCCCACTTCTTCTTGATCGTCAACAACCTGGCGTAGTTCTGGCCCCAGAACGTCTCCTGGAAATTCGGCTGACGGAAATCGGCCTCGTTTACGTACGATCCGCTACCAGGCGTCGCGGCTTCAACAAGCGGGATGATCTCGTTCGTCATCTTGTCCTGGGTTGCGAACGCCTCCGACCACGGAGCTGTGAAGTTCCATGGAAGTGTCAAGGTCGCGTGCACGATTGCCTTGCGCCAGGCCGGGTGGACCGACGTTGTTTTCTCCGAACCAAACGCTTTCACATCTGTTCCGACTCCGATCCAGGTCACTCCCTTCTCTACGACAGCCTTCCAGTTTTCAGAGATGTTGCCCACAACACTTCGTGGGATCAAGCGAGTACCGTACTGGGCGATGCCGACCTGGATGTTGCCGAGAGGAAGGGGGCCGAAGTACTTGTCGTAGTGCTCATAGTACGTGTCGAATTCGCTGTATTCAGCGGTGTACTTGACGCCTTTGGAGTCCAGCCTAGCGACGAAAGGTGCAAGCATGGCCTTGACTTCGTCTTCCGTCTTGTTGTAGGCGTTAAGCGGGGAGATCATGAAAAACGAAGACGTGAAGTAATGGACCACCATTGCTCCGGCATCTACCATAGCAGGTAGCTCCTCGTGGAACGCTTGGATAGCGTCGTAGAACACGTCCTGGTCGTTTTCCGTGGTGAAGAACGACAGTGAGGCGCCGCCGAAAACAGCTTCCTTGTGCGCTTTGACAGTCATCCCTACCACAACGCCGTAGGTGCTGCCACCGCCGCCGTTGAGAGCCCAGTACAGGTCTGCGTTTTCTTTTGTATTCGCATTGACAAGCTTTCCGCTTGCTGTTACGACTTCCCAATTCAGTACGTTGTCGGCAGCGAGGCCGAAGCTAGTACTGATAGCGGAATGCCCACCACCCTGTGTGTAACCGCCAGCGATGCCCACAGTAGGGCACTCGCCTCCAACCACGACCAAGCCCTTGTCTCGGGAAGCAGCCATTAGTTCGAAACCTTGAACGCCGGCACCAATCTTAAAAGCCGGGCCATTATATTCTGAACCCATGAACGTCGGAACATGGGTGATTTCCTTGAGATGGTGTGTCCACACCGCTAGTGAGCCCGCGCCTGTGGAACGACCGAGATAATCATGGCCCGTGTTGCGGATGACGAGACGAATGTTCTTGGACGCAGCAAACGCGATCGCGCGCTGTACATCTGCAGGTCCTGACGCATCCACAGCGTAACGGACATAATTTCCAAGCTCACATGGGCGGTCTCGAGGCTGGAAGGGATCGCAGCTCTGGTTAGCGAAGAAAGGTGCCATTACAGATGAAGAGGATTCATAGCTGACTACACGTTAGAGTGAGATCTTCAAAACACATGTGTGGAACATACTGAATCTTCTCAAACTGCCAATCCTTCTTCAGACTTTCACAAGTCGCGTCGTCGAAAGTCGGAACGTGGCAGGGGGCTCCGAGTGGTACGGTTGCCACTAGACGTCCGCCCACTGTCTTGTTCAAGCTGTTCCACTCTGCTTGCGAAGGCCATGACTTGTCTCCTGGGAACGACTTGCATTGATTGGGGGTTGGGTTAGCAGAAACGACGCCAAGAAGCGCGAGGACCAGGGTGTAGGAACGCATCTCCAGGGCATGAAAAAAGATAAAGTTCTGCGACCTGAAAGATGTCAATCTCCAAGACGTACGGATTAATATAAACAGAAATTCAGGCTCCCTGCATGCGCCGCGCTTGACGGTGGCGAGCAAGCTAGAGCAGTTGTGGGACTAGAAATCTAGTGTCCGGTGGGGTGGACCGTCCCGGGATGATACCGCGACCCCATTTTATGGCCGTGGCGCCGATTGTCTTGGATCTAAGTCTACGTGAAAAAGCCCTCTCGCGGAGTTATGCAGAGGACCACAGGTTGTAGGAGGAGAGCACGCCTCATCATGAACACGTGATTGATGGATAGCTGTCGTAACGTCGGAGTCACTCTGCTGGTACGGGGACGGCGAGTTTGCCATCGATTGGAAGCTGGGGTTTGTACTGGCCATTCGGCATCTATCAACAGGGATCGCGCACGGCTTTTCTACATTGAGAAACCTCCGATGCAACCGAGCACGTCCACCGCGAGGGCGGGTCGGCGGCTCTCCAGGCGAGATGCAATCGTCCCATATCGTCTTTCTAGACCCTTAAAATTAGGAGATTTCTCACCGAGCAGTGCCGAACCCGTTTCCCGTTACCGTTACCAATATGCCTTGGTATTATTTGGTCTAGCTCTAAGAAGAAGGTCTTTTGTGCCGGCCAACACTTGGGCTGCATTGCAACCATGTGCGTTAACTGTTAGGCTACTATAACTTCGGACAATACTGGGAATATTTACAGGTTTCACCTCGTATGAGAGTCTCCTTTGCTTTCGATCAAGGCATGCTTTCCTGACGGGGTTATGATAGACCGGGTAAAGGCCGCGCTGAACCCCACGCGGTTTCGTCCTCTTGGACTGCCAATACGCTGGAAACAGTCGGAACTGTGTAGACGCTGAATCGCAATGCCTAGTATTTTGATGTGTTCTCTCCCAAAGGTGACAAGTCTACCACCTCAATCAAGGGAATTTCGAACACCCTCAGACCTACATCGACACTACGTACTCTTGTTTGCGTGTCATTGTCCTAACGTAGGCCTCAGGCCTGTTCAGCTTTTCCTTGTGCGAGGTGCTACTCAACCACTACTTTGAACGAAACTCCCTTGAGCAAGCCAGTGCGATGGGCTGGACCTACAACACTCCCGATGATATCGCCAACGAGGGGCCGCAAATCACTGCAATCGCAATCGTTTTCACAGCAGTGTCACTGTTGGTTCTGACCCTTCGTTTCTACGTGCGCGGCTGCATAACCAAAGCCATTGGAGCTGGTAAGTAGGCACAGAGCTGTTCCTCGACACATAGCTAACGTATCTATCGTTGCTAGATGACTGGATACTAGTTGTGACTTGGGTGAGCAACTCGACTCTCTGCTGTAGCTGTGGGACTGACAATTGCGCAGATAGCATCTTGTGGCTTCGCCGTTGTGACTATCGTTCGTACGTTAGCTGCACAGTGTCTGTGGCATCAAGACTGACGGCGCAATGCTAGAAACCAAATGGGGACTTGGACTCAAGCACCTGAAGGATATGCCGGATGAGAATCTCTTCAACTTTGGACTTGTAAGTCTCGCCCGCTCAAGTGAACACATTTCGACCCTGACCAGACTAGATACAGTACATGGGTGCACCATTGTAAGACAACAATCACGACACGACCACGATACGCCTGTCTAACATTCGCGATAGCTACATAACAAGTATACTGGGCTTCAAACTCAGTCTACTGTTGACCTATCTACGTATCATGCCAAAGGGCGCGTCGCGCAACGCTACCATCACCGTAATAGTCGCATGCATACTCTTTCACCTCTGCTTCCTGGTTGTACAAACCAACCTCTGCCAGCCGGCCGCGAAACAATGGGACCCTTCCATCACCTGGGGCCAGTGCCTGCCAGCCGTGCCCTTCTACACCAGCATGGCATCTTTGACCATTGTCTTCGACATAGTAGTGTAAGTGCCTCCTTCGCGTCTGTCAGCAAAAGCTTACCTCAACAGCATGTTCCTACCCTTCCCCGTCCTCCTCAAGAGCCACATCCAGAAGCGGAAGAAAATC
Organism: Alternaria incomplexa; assembly: GCF_024043165.1. Taxonomy (NCBI): domain Eukaryota; kingdom Fungi; phylum Ascomycota; class Dothideomycetes; order Pleosporales; family Pleosporaceae; genus Alternaria; species Alternaria incomplexa. The sequence continues at coordinate 895,385 of NW_026249852.1, forward strand.
GCCCTGTTGTGCCTCCTGGCCCTAGGCACATTCATCACGATCATCCAAGTCCTTCGCATCCGAACCGTTCGAAACCTCGCCAACTACCTCGACTCTAGCAGTCTCATTATGTGGTCGACTGTTGAGAACAACTTGGGTATAATCGTCGCGTCCGTACCGACACTGGCACCCCTCTTCAAGTCATTCGTTGAGAAGACACAAAAGAGCTCATATGGCAACTCGGCAACAAGATCAAAATCTTTGTACGCCCTAAGGTCGAGACGCAGTACCAGGCAAGGTTCTATCCCACTTGGAAGCGGTGTCCATCAAGCGACGCATGTGTCTGGGCCTTTTGAGAGAGAAAGCGAGGAATTCATAATGGGCGATGTCGCTGCTATAACAAAGAGAACCGAGGTGACTGTTTCTTCTCGTGTTCGGGAAGAGTTGAGCGGGCCAAATAATTAGTCACTGTCTTCGCATTTGGTTCAATATCATACTACCGCATTGATGATCTTCCCTGGGGGAAGCCTGTACTCTATGTGTTATTACGATGCTTGAGCACATTGCAGGAAGGCTGAGTCGAAATCTGCACAGTCTCATACGGTGCAACGTAGCAAAGCTCGCTTCGACAATTGGTTAATACATCATGAACAATTTATGCATATCTACGTCATGTTTAGTCTAGAAGTCGCAATGGTAGTACTCGGTTGCGGGGAAGCGTCGCCTTCGATGAGTGCAGAAGGCGCAGTGCCCCGAAAACGAGGAGACTTCCTCGGCACATATTGGGCAGGCACGCAGGAGCGGTAGGCGCCGCGCAGCAGTGGCGAGCAAATGACAGCGCTTTCTCGACTCAAGGAACGCTTAGAAACTTGCTAAACAAACGTTCTGAGCACCAACATCGTCGTCCAACTTTTCCCGTTCTCACGAGGCACACTTACCGTACCGTTTTTGCGTCTCGTAGCGTTTTCAGTCTCGTGACATTCCCTTTTGAACTACACAATGCAGTGCTGCGAATCGGACGACTCCAGTGTCTTCTACGCATTAGCACCCGATCCCTTGCGATACGCATACACCAATTCCAATACGTCGATTCGCAAGCCTAGAGCTATCAAATGCCTTCACAACCGCTCGACTCCTCCGTCGAGTTTCTGCGCGTCTTCTTTGGCCATCCTCGCATACCTATAGAGGATGAGGAGCCGATGCGAAGACAGATCGTCTACGTAGATGAGGAGGATACCATCTCGCACAACCCTGAGGCATACTACCTCTCATCTAGTATGATAGAGTCGTCTGAAAGCGAATCGCCGCTTAAAAGAAGAGCTGAGCGTAGCCCCAGTGGCGAGTCACACTCACCTAAGAAGGTGCATCTGCGTGGAGGAGATGGCATCTCAACGAAGCCAAGATGACGCATATATGATCACGAAAGTGCGATCACGGATCGCAACTCCGATGCCGACGGCACACAACTGCTTGATGATCTTCACTTCACGCAAGCATTCACTATTCAACTCGCAGCCGAACAGCAGCGTGGACTTCCCCAGGGCGAGATGAAAAGCAAACTTCACGCGATGAGCATGATCCGCCAGTGACAATAGCGGATGACAACACCGGAAGCGCAAATGCGCTACACAAGTCGACAGACCGAAACCTGGCACAAAATAGCAGGATCTTGTCATCGCCTGACAAGGACGAAGTGGAGATGATCGAGGAGAGGGGTGAACACAGTGCTTTAGACCACGAATACTAGGAGAGCAAGTTGTTTAAACCTTTGGATTACCTAGAGTATACCGCTGGTGAAGCAGGACGTATCTACTAGGCAGTCGATGCGTGAGAGATATTGCATACGTCAGAGACTGGCAGTTTGTCTGGGATGACGGGTGCGTAAGCTGGAAAAGATAGCATAATGGGTATGTAGGAGCAAGAATCTTGCCCAGGCCGAAACATTGATGAAGGTTCCAAAAGAAAAGTAAGCCGAGTCGCATCGATGCAGTCAGAGTACCATGTAGGTGATCTGCAAAGTGGAATGAAAAAAAAGCGCTGCCATTACAAAGGTAGCGGTCGTTACAAGGGCATGATTGGAGGCATCGGGCACATCGGTACAACGCCTCTACTGGCAGTCACAGATGCGTATCCTTCTTTGATCTGATGAAGTTAGCGATGATCCCGCGACATTTCGGATCTCCCCTCATACCCTATCGAAATGGGTGGTGGTCCGGAAAGCGCCACCATTTGTTTCAGGCCCATCGCTCCAATAAAGACGTCTCAACCACGCGTGAAGACGCGGATAGTCCAAACGTATCATCTTCAAGTTGCATTTGAAGAAGGGATAGTACGCCACGTCGAAGCGGATGAGTGTTGTGTACAAGCGAACGTCGGCCTCGGTGATATGTTGCCCAAAAAGGTAGGGGTAGTGCTTGGGTTGTGAAAGATGATCCTCTAGACGATCCAGCGACTGGAAGAGCTTGCTGACATGTTCATCATAGGATGCCTGCGATGTCGCGAAGCCGACCTTGTACACGCCGTTGTTAATCGTGTCGAATACCCATAAGAGAAGGCAATCCATCTCTTTCAGAATATGCGGGGGTCTGAAGGCAGCCACACCCTTGTTGACCTCGCGACGCTCCGGAGGAAGAAGAGGGTCGAATGCGTCGAACAGGATGCGGATGATGTCGGCGCTATCGTTGTTGACGGCAGTACCTAAACGATGTTAACCCACAATCTATTTCTCCAACCTTCAAACTTATTTACCCTGGCGTTGATCCCACAGCAAAGGGATGGTGATTCTCCCATTGAAGCTTGGGTCCGCCTTCAGATAGATCTCTTTCAGGCATCTCGCGCCAGACACGGGGTCTTTCTTGGGCCCGCTACGCCCAGAGAAGAACCAGCCATGCGATGCGTCCCTTGCATCGACCTCGACCAAGTCTATGACATCCTCGAGCCCCTTCAAAGCGTGTACGATGGTGGTTCGGTGTGCCCAGGGACAGACGTAGTTGATGTACAGCACGTATCGGCCCTTTTCGACAGGGAAGCGCTCGGATGGTATGGTATGTCGGAACTGCGAAGGCATATGGTTCCACTGCCCGTTGGCATCAACAGTGTAGCGAGGTATTAGCTATGCAGAGAGGTCAGTAAGCGTGGGGTGAGCACGCCCAGGAGAAGTCTGGAGAAAAAATGCCTAATCAAACCTTCGAAACCATCATAGCCGGTGGCTTTACGACTCCCTCGCTGAAGCTACGCAAATTAACTCCGAGTACATCTTGTCCGCAGAGGACAATGCCATAGCGCTGTTTTAAGGGAACCAGCTTTTTCCATTGTAACCTGGTGATTACAAAACAGTAGGAGGCGGGCAAGGGCGACTCTGATTAGTATAGCACACCGTACGCGAGCGGCAGCTTCTTCGGGTTGGCGAGCTGCCAAGTGATTACCGAAGCGCATCAGGCGCTTCGACAAGCCTTGTGGCGATGGTGTTACAGATGGTCGATGGTTTTTGTCAAATATCAGAATGGCTTCATTGCGATGCGGTCGACGAGGGCATGTGAGGGTTGAGCTCGTGCCATGCATCCCGCCGATCAGCCGAGGCCTGCTTAAGCGATGGTTTAGCTTCAATGCGGCGCACGCGATCCGTCTGTCTTCCTCAACCACCCAACCTGCGTCGCACAGCGTGCAGCTGTACTTCCTTTTTGTGATGTCTATTACATATCCCGATGACACCGAGACTTGCGATGGGTAGAGCTGCCGCTGGTGTAGCGAACATGACTGGCATCGTATCGATGCGACAGCAGGAGATGGAATCGCGGAATCTCGGCCGTTCAGTCATCACGCTCCTCGACGACAATCTCTCAGAGCGCGCGCGAGATGCGATTGGCTACCACGTTTCATAAAAGCACCGCTATACGAAGTACGCGTTGTTCACACCCCCCGAGCATACCCGTCGGAAGGAAGCGGTCGCACCACTGTTAGCTTGTATACGTCAGTACAAAGACTAGCCTCCTAGCACTGCCTGTGCTTAATGGACGTCGTTTGGAAGCGCGACACGTCGGCTGGATTCGCGAAAGGCCTTGAACGCAACGCGTTCGACAGCATTACATACATGGCATGGGGCTGAAGGACGCGTCAAGTTTTCATCGTCGCATCCTCTATACAATTGCCAAGAGAAACGTCACCAGTCATCGTGCGAGCTGAGCTTCTCAGACTCGGCCTATAGAGCAATCTGCGGCTCTTCGGAAGGACACAATTGACCGCCATCGCAGCAGGTCCGAATCGCGACGTCTGGCAGGACATGCACACGTTTTTGCACGATGACAATGAAGTCAGGCTAAACTGCTGTTCCTCGCTGCTGCGTCAATGGAACAGTACGTGGTTCGGGCTCATACATAACCCTTGACATGGAGGTTTACCTTCTTTCGCGAGAACTTCATTCCCTCTCTTTGCTATAGGTCTTTGATGCTTCTAACGTGTTGTGCATGACACCTTGGCCAGAGTCACAGTTCTTTGGCAAATGAAGATCAGAAAACCTGACCGCAGGTCTGAGTGCTGATCTTTTGCGAAGATCTGGGTTCCCAGCGGCTATATTGAGCAACTAACGAAACGCTTGCCGCGGCTCAACTCATCACCAGTTTATTTACCGAAGTATCATCCGAGACTCTTGGTCCCCACTAACATGCATTCGATTTCCCCAGATTTTCTCCTCAATCAGTGTTTTGCCAATCAACCATTAATCTACTTCGGTCTCCTTGGCGGTCTTCCCCATCTATTCGAGTATCGTCAATGGGTCAGATCGACCACGATGCGGCAAACCTGACAGAGTGGGCTTTGCGCAAAGGACTAGTATTGTGCATACGCATACCGCTAGATCTTCATATATAAGATGGGTGTATGAAAAGGACTGCCGCTGAAATAGCGACCACGACTCGATGACCCACCTGGACTTGCTGCCGACATGCTGAATTCCGCCCTGCTCTCACTGTTTGGCCTTGTGCCCAGCGTCTTGAATGTCGCTTTGGCACAGACGTTCACGCCCGCACCTGGAAACTTCCCTGCTAAAGGTGATGGCGACTTCGCAGGCGGTATCTTCTCGATATCCTTGTCCGAGCTACCCAAATATACCGGCGCTGGTGGAACCGGCCCTGAGTCCCCCAAAGGAAATGGCGCGAAGACGTCTGGCTCGGGACCCTACCCAGCGCAAATGTTGACCGACTCTACACTACCGAGACACACCATCTTTGCACCCAAGACCCCTCCGACTGGCAACCTTAGCCTCCCTTTTATCGCATGGGGTAACGGCGGATGCGGCCTCAATGCCGGTATCTACGAGCGGCTGTTGGTAGAAATCGCCAGCTATGGATACGTTATCGCTGCAGATGGTACACCTGACGGCTCTGGATTCCAAGCTGGTCAACAGTCCAAAGTACAAGACATGCGCGATTCTCTGGACTGGGCATTCGCCGGCAAAGCGAAGAAATACGGAAACGTCGACTTGACTAAAGTCACGACAGCGGGCCATAGCTGTGGAGGTCTCGAGTCCATGTCGACAGCGTATCACGATAACAGAGTCAAGAGAATCATGCTCTTCAACATTGCCATCTTCCAGGATGACAGGAGGTACCTACTCAAAGAGCTCAAGGTGCCTATGGTGTACTTGATAGGAGGACCGAAAGACATGGGGTACAATACCGTGAGTCTACCTTGAAGACCAGACAGTTCCCGGTCTCTATCAATGCTAATTCTCGATAGTCGGCGAAGGATTACGCTCTCCTGAACACGGGTACTCCCAAGTTGAGGGCCAACCTCGATACTGGCCACGACGGCACCTTTGCAGCTACGAATGGTGGAAAACAGGGCAAAGCGGCTGTCGCATACCTGGAGTGGCAGTGGAGGGGCAATGCGACTGCTCAGGCATACCTACTTGATGGCGGTTTGGAGAAGGATAACTGGGTTGAAGAGCATGCCAACTGGTCTTGAGATGCTGTTGTTGTTGCGTGACAGACGGATCATAGTGACAGAACTCGCTGTGTACACACGCTAGGCGAAAGAAATCTATGCGCAAAGAGAGTGAAAGTCCGTTGAAGCATCAGCATTGTACCGGTGAAGAATCCTGTGGTGGCGCGTTTCTCGAGCTGTGGTGCGATGCCTAGGCGGAGGCTGTGAGCTGCAAAGCTGAACGAACACGAGGTCAAGTGTCTAGGCAAGGCACATTCATCGATTAAGGAATGCGCAAGCGTGAATGAATATATGTGAAATGCACGACATATTCGCAAGCAATAACACCGCAGCATTGTTCCAGTCTCGCAGTGCATACACAAGAGTCGCCCAGACAGAGCCCACGTCATCGCCCTCACCCATAGCAACCAGCGACCAACGCCAACGCCAAACGGTTCAACCAGGCACGCCCATCCCTAGCCCTTAAACCGCCTAACTCACTCGGTACCCGTTCTCGCCCTCTATTAATATCCACCAGCGTCGCTGCAGTGTGGTTGCCGGGTTAGGCACAAACCCTGCAGAAGCGAAGAAGCGGGCTGCGCGGCGGGAACGCGACTGGGCAGTTTGGCAGGCTTGCGGGATCCACCAAGCAGTGAGGCTGAGACTCGAACCGTGTCTGACATCGACGCTGCGCCCTTCCATTGTTGTCCGAGGAGACTACGACATTCTTTCGCGGCTCTGTTTTCGCATCTCCTTACGCATACGAATCCAAGACGTTGTTTGTTGTTTAGCAATTTGCGTGACGCAGAGAGCAGACTCGGTAGAACCGGAGGTTACCCGTATTGACGTATCTCTGTTTACGCTCACCCTTCTGGCCTTTCCGCGCCCTTCCACGCATACTACGACTTTGAGATCGGGGACATAGACACATCCACACAAGATGCGGATACCGCAGTCGTACATCCAGAAGTGCAAGGTGGTGGCACATGTCTTCCAGGCCATCTTCGTCTTCATAGCCGCGTGTCTTACCATCGCTGTCATGACCAAGGATGGCCCCGTTGAGGGACCTACAAAGTACTTCTTTGCTATGGTAAGTTGCACTCTGTCCTTATTATACAGTATCATTTTCAAGATGGTCTCTTACGTCAATATGGACATGGCTGACAAAGGGTTGCTCGCAGTGCTTCGTCTCCATTCCCGCCATAATCTACCTCACAATGGTACCCATGTGGTCGCGCGCCCAACGCTTCGCCTCCGCCTACGCTTTCCTCGCCGTCGACGCTTTATACACTATCCTGTGGTTCGCCGCCTTCATCTCGGTGGCCATGTGGAACGCCCACGGTATCAAAGAGGGAGCCAAGAAGGAGAAGATTGCAGATGACGACCGCAACTGCACAACATTCTTATACGGAGATGAGGCCAAGTGCAAGGTCAGCAAGGCCGCTGTAGGCGTCGGTGTTATGGTCTTGTAAGCACCCTTGCAACCTCGGTGTCGAGTAGATCAGAACGTCTACTAACCCTCATACAGCCTCTTCTTTGCCATCACAACCGGCGTATCCGGCTACTACCTCCACAAATACCTCCGCGAAGGCGTCATGCCCTACCAATCCTCTTCGGAAAATACCCACTACGCCTCCGGCGACTCCGCCTACAATAACCCGAAAGACGCAGCCTGGTCGACCGAGATCGAGACCGCAAACGGCCGCGACTCCTCAGACTCGCTCGATCGCCGCACCGACCGCGGCGGGAACCAAGAAGAAGACGAATACGCGTTGCTGCACAGCACGGAAACGGATGAGGGGAGGCACCCCGGCCGGCCACTGAGTTGGGGCGAGGATAGGAACGGAACATATGGCAGCGGTGGCAGGGGAGCTGTGCCTCCGTATGCAGAGTACAGAGACAGCAGTGCGAGCATAGCTGCCGGCGTGGACGCGTTGAGTCCGGGCGGATATGAAGAATTTAGAAGAGAGGCTGCTGCGGGGCCTCTTGGTAGTATGGGTATGGACAGAGCGCCCAGCCACAGCGGGAGTGGGTATAGCTTTAGTGGTGGACCGGAGCGGTTGAACTAGAGGTAGACTGTGGATAGGACAGCAACGTTGCATTGTTTCTGCATATGAGCGCTTCTCTTGCTTTCGAGTAGGTCACCTTGCATTGGGATTGCGGTTGGGCTAGGCGTTGTCTCTTGGACTTGGTTCATACGTTGTCTGCGCTTTAGCGAATGGCTTCTATATACGAATACTCATCTCTTCGCATAGCACTCCACAACACAAAGCCTCGATATCTGCCATGACACCGTCGTGAGTGTTGTGCTGGGCTCGAAGAGCCCGAGGTATTGCATTACCGCTTCGCGAAGCGTTGGACAAGTTCTAAGTCGCGCTCGTGTTGCCCATTGATCGTATAGAACCAATATGCTTCTTGCTTCCTCCACCACCGGTTGGGTAGGTATGCTTCCCTGGCATCTTGTCAACAAAACTTGCGCCTAAATGCACATATGATATGGGTGATTAAATGACTTACAGCATATAATACTCATCCCGCTGATAGGGAAACTCCAGACTCGGCGGTCCATGTTTCGCCAAAAAGGCATCCGTCTCCTGCGCAGCATCTGCTTCCGTCATTTCTACATGGACACGTTTATTCCCTCTGTTCCTCGAGTGCCGTCGTATAGCTCGCGTGGTACTTTCCAGGTGCCGTTCTAGAATTGCCGCGTGCCATAGCGAGTTGTCTACCGCTTTGCGCGCTATACGTGCGTTGCGCGCTACGAGCTCTTGGTTCCAGTCTGGTGACTGCCCGCGCGGTATGATGGGTATCGGGGTGCCTGTGTCGAGGTGGTTCTGCCAGTGCGCAAAGTCTAGGACTAGGCCTAGGTTATTCCACGTTAGGATGCAGGTCAGACATGTGCACAGCTGGCATGGATCTGGCGATTGTATGTGTTGGTATGGACGGTTGTGTATGCTGAGTTGCTTTTGGCGCGCGGGGTCAATCAGGAGGGTCTGTATCGGTGCGTCGACGTCGGCGAGGAGTCGGGGCGTGGGGAGGCATTTGATGAGGATGTTGTAGCGGCGTGCGATGATGGCGTCGCCAATGACGTTCGCGTTGGCCTCGACGATGCTATGGAAGCGGTGGTTGACGAAGCTGAACTCGAGAACGTCGTGGGGACGGAGATATTTGAGCGTCTCGAGGATGAGCTCGGTCGGCAACTTTGTGATGTTTACGATGGCGTCGCGTTTCTGCTGTCTCGTCGCGTTCTTGCGCTTCATGCGCTCCGTCTTCTTGTTCTTGAGCGTAAGAGCAGCCGTCTTGTCCTCGAGTGGTTCGTCATCGTCGCTAACGGCATGTCGTGGCATAATGGGAGCACCACATAGAAGAAAAAAACTGAACAGGTCTGCAAACTACATCAGGACAAAAACTTGCAAAGAAGGTGACCCAACATCAACGTAGGCTCTAGGCTGTTCAGTTTTTTCCTAGGTTGGCGTGGGAGAGGAGACAGAAGTTCATCGGACAGTGACGGCACACGTGTTGAAGCCGAACTGAGGGTTGCGGGGAAGTCGCCTTCAGCCAATCGGGTATAAGAAAAGTCCGCACAGTCTGGATGTAGCCTATTACGTAGCATCGTCTTCGCCACCAAAGCACGCGACTGCTCACGACGATTTCACGGTCGGCGTGAAGGAGAAATCTGATTGGCTAGTTCATGAGCACATCGGCCAAACTTCAGTATGGCGTCATGTATCATTTCTAAGCAGTGGAGCGTACATAAACACCTGCAGCATCAGCTCCATCTTGCTTCTCAACTAAGAACCCCACTCAACCTGATCACGATAGAACCACGCTTATGAGCGTTGCCACAAGACTTGCGACTTTCACAAGAGCAGCCCGATCCAGCTACAGCCACCACTTCCCAAAGCTACATCAGACAGCTTCCTACACCCCATACCTGGGAAGCCACGCGCAAACTCGTCTTCTCCGATCTGAAGCTCAAACATCCAAGATGACCACAGCAAGCTTCTCCCACATCGACACCGACTCCTATTCTGGAAAGCCTTGGGCCAAGGTAGACGGTCCCGGCACCAGTTTCTCGCACAAATGGCACGAGCGATCCGTCCACAATCTACGAGGCCACGAACATAAATTCAACACCGACAACTCCGGTTTCGCCGTCTACCAATATCCCGCCAAAGAGAAAGCCTTCACAGACGACGCAGCAGTACGAGAAGGCTACTACGCCGAAGTCGAAGCCTTACTACGCAACAAGCTGCCAGGCGTGAAAAAGGTCGTCATCTTCGACCACACGATCCGGAGACGAGACAAGAACTCACCTAGGCAACCAGTCCAGCAAGTCCATGTAGACCAGACCGAAGCCGCCGCAGAAGCACGTGTACGCCGCCATCTCTCACCTGAAGAAGCCGACGAATGGGTAAAAGGCCGCTACCAAATCATCAACGTCTGGCGACCTATCGAAAACCCTGCTTCAGACCATCCCCTCGCCATGATAGACTGGAGAACAACATCGCCACCCGATTTCGTTGCTACAAACCTCCTATACCCTAAGCGCGCCGACTCCATGGACGTCGACGATAGGGGTAAGGAAGTCCTTCCTGATCCAAATAACCATACTTCCACAGACGGCTACGAGGTCAAGGGCGAAACTATGTCGGTGGCAGCGAACGACCAGCACAAATTCTACTACCAGAAAGATATGACGCCTGAGGAAGTTATTTTGCTCAAGTGCTATGATAGTTTCGGGGAGGGTATGTCTCACGGCAAGAAGGGTGTGGCTGTTAGAACACCACACACTGCTTTTGCGGATCCGAATACGCCCGAGGATGCACCGGGTCGGCAGAGTATTGAGGTTAGATGTTTGGTATTCTATGAGTAGGGTAGCTGTGTCGAAATGAAGACAAGCTAGCTGTTCAAAAGTCATCACACGCATGTAGTTGTTGAGCTGTATGTCGTCAAGTTTATATTTAATTAGTCTATCTAAGCGAATCTATAGCCGCAATCACACTAAACTTTGGTATCGTAAGACCAGGAACGGCGTGCAAACGATCTATCGCGCATACAACAGTGAGAACATCCATCTACGCCTTCGTGTGGGCTTCAACGCGTGCCTCGGTAGATTCCAACTCAAACGAGTCGGTATCCTGGGGCCTCCAGAACTTCTTGTCGCCCTTCATGGCGCGGATAAACCAGGGTTGAGCGCGTGGCGAATCTGAGCGGACTGGAATGAAAATGTTAGCGCAGCTTTTGGGAAGGAATCAGTACATGGAGAGACTTACAGCTCCAGTATTCCTTGTTGTCATAGTCGGGTGGAAGTAGGCGTCCGCCTGAGATGGCACCGAGAGCCCATGTTGTTGTATTTATGATGGCGTAGCACATGATTCCAGCGATGAGACCGTACGCAATGGAGTAGGAGAAAGGCATGAACATGAGTGTGACGAAGGCGGGGATAGAATCGCCTGGATAGTTCCAGTTGATGGCCAAGACACCGCGCATCATCATGCAGCCGACCAAGATGAGTGCTCCACCTGTTGCCCAAGGCGGGATGGAGGCGAAAATGGGTGCGAAAAAGAGGGAGATGAAGAAACAGATGCCCGTGGTAATTGCTGTGAGACCTGTGCGACCGCCTTCTTGGATACCAGCCTGTAGATATTAGTATGGAGGAAACTCAAAGCAGTCAGATATGGTACTTACACCAGACTCTACGAAAGCGGTGACAGGCGAAGATCCAAAGAGGGAACCGATGGAGATGGCAATAGCGTCCGCTGAATACGCAATAGTCGAACGGGGAAAGTCGCCCGTGTCAGGATCGACAACGCCCGAGAAGCGAGCCATGGAGTACAAAGTACCCGTCGCGTCCAAAATATCGACGTAAAGCATAGTGAAGACGGCCAGAGCAAACTGCCCGCCCACGTTGGACAGATCCCAATCCTGTGCCAACAAAGTGTGTTTGATAGGATGGAAAGCGACAATGTTCTTGAAGAACTCGAAACGGCTGTCACCAACTGTTGTGCGGGGGAAGTAGGTGATTGAAGTGTCGCGAGGCCAGCAGAAGATCGAGACCAGTGCAATACCAAAGATCATCGACCCACGGATTTTGTACGTCATGAGAAGTGCAGTGAAGACACCGCCCACAAGGAAGCCGAGCCACATGGTTGGGTTGGTGGCTTTGTGAGAGAGACAGGAGCCAGTATCCGGGTCGAGGTATTCCGTAGGGCAACCTCCAAGGTCAAGTGGCGTGGCTTTAGCTCCTGTAATCGCACCGATACCAGCAGAGTATGAAAGTCCGATCAGTGTCAAGAAGAGACCGATTCCCGCACCACATGCGACTTTGATGCTAGCAGGAATTATGCGGGCCAACCATTGGCGAATACCAGCGAGCGAGAGGGCAACGAAGATGAAGCCTTCGACGAAAACAGCGGTCATTGCGACACGGTAGTCGATGGGACCAGTGCCGTGGAACCCCACGATCTGATACGCCAGATACGCATTAAGGCCCATAGCCGGTGCGAGCGCCACTGGAAGGTTTGCAAGGAGGCCCATGAGGAACGAGCCGAGCGCTGCGATGGCGGCGGTAGCAGTGACAAAGTCGCGGTTGATTTCGAGGAGGCAGAGAGAGTAGGCTTCATCGTTGATACATGTTGGGTCGACAGGGTCGTTGCAGACACATGTCGCACCGGAGTCTGTGAGGACGGAGGCCTACATGTGGTGGTTTCGTTAGCACACGTACCACTTTAACAGCATGGTTGACTTACGTTCACAGCGATAATGTATGCCATGGTGAAAAACGTCGTCAGTCCAGCGCGCAGCTCTGTCGTAAACCTCGCATTCTTGATCTCATTGGGCTTCAATGGTCAGTATTGCGTGCTATGTTGGAAATGCAAGAACGACTTACATGCCCTGATCCGTCAAGATGAAAATATCTGCCCACAAATGAAGCGGAAACCACATCATTGAGAGCAGCTTTGTTTCGTTCAATGAAACCCATTTTGAGAGGCCAAAAGCAAACCAACGGGTGTGATAGAATGGTGTAGCACTACGAGACCATCGACACCCCAGGTAACGACGGAGATCAATCCCCAGATATACCTGCCGTGCTCAAAGAGGAAGATACGGAGACTACACCTAGTGCAGGGGATGGAGCGTAGCAGGCTCGCTCGCGTCATGCAGGTGCCCGCAACGATCCCGTAATGAGTTCGCGGTAAGCCACATAAGGCATCCTCCGTGATCGGAGATGGATTCTCGTTAAGCGAATGTGGAAGACACTATATGCCTAAAAATCTGCCGTTCCGTTATGGCAGGTCGAACGGCTAGGTGTGTTGCTGTTTCATCTTCTCATCCAAGCCGTCCCTCGGTGGGATACAACCGCGCATACGCCACTGAAGAACCGTCCGCCTTGGCTATGTCACCTCCACTAAAATGTGGTCGTCGGATTCCGGGTTGTGGGCCGCACCGAGTAATCCACTGGCATTAGCACAGTGTCTAGATAACTTCAACTGAGCCAGGAAGCGAAAACGAGTCAAGCAATCGATACCTAGATACGTAGTAGTGACGTCGGGTGCCATGTACGTGTATGCTTTGCACCACCTCCTTCAACATCTCAGCGGTATTAATTCCATAGCTGCCGAGGCTGACTGTGTGCGGTACATGTCGCAAATAAGTCTAGCCGTTACGAAGTTGCGGTCTTGAAGTCTAAAGGGTCGAAGACCGATGGCGCATCGGCAGAGGAATCTGACTTGGTTACTGGACATCAGGAACGAAAGGTACCTGACTGTCGGGTCTTCCAAGAAGTTCTAACGAGTCGCAGAATTCCCAACGATGGCTTTGACGTGCTCGATCCAATGGCTGCTGTGCCGCTTCCCGGGGCTTTCATGAAGGGGGAAGGTAAGCGGTCATCTAGCAGACGCTAAAAGTGGCTGGTGGCGCACATGTGATAAAACCGTCTTCATGTGCCTCCAGAGTACGCGTCGGTGCTGCATAGGCGGTAAGGAGTGACATGCTTGCGCGAGTGTGTTGTTGCGATTTGCAGGAGGAGGGAAGATCTTGGTACTATCATCGTCCAGTACCCCTCTGGTTTGGGTTGTCAGTTCCGAAAGTGTGGGTTGGGAAAGGTCACTTGCGCTGATCATCATCTGCCCTGTTATCGATGGGGACCTCCGCACTAGTTTCGGCGCTATTCTCGGTGGGAACCGGGCGTCCTGGTGTCGCTGGCCTGTAAGGCCACCAACCACCACTGACTTGGAACACCCAACACCAAACTGCAATCATCACGCTAAAAACGCTAGCCGGCTCAGTTGGCGAGATTGAGACTATTTCCCGCGAACGGGCTGGCCTAACAGGTGGTACGTGTTGTGACATGCCGAAACGATGAACTATTATCGAGCGAAGATCCCCGCCTGGAAGGCGATGAGGGCACCGTATCGAGATAGTCGACATGTTTCCAACATTTGATGTTCCTCCTCAACATGCCGAGACAGTAGGAGCTCGCAAAGCAAGAAGAGCAAAGGAAGATGATACGACCAGACGGTCTTTCTCGGCAACCTCGCAGTCATCCGGGAGCACGCACAGCAGCAAACGTCAAGATGCAACGAGCTCGTCAGACTCAAGATCAGGAGGAAAGAGTGGTCTCGGCGGTTGGTTCAGCAAGAATAATAAAAAGGGCATCCAGGAGATCGCTCCGCTGTCGACATGTAAGGAGACACAACGTCCAAAAGAGCTGGCGATGAAGCCAGAGTCTGAACTCGTACTTGACCAAGGACCGGCACCACCCACTGCTCCTCTAGATACACAACATCAAGTATCCCAGAGGCCGCTGTCCCAGCGTTCTGATCAAACATCCCGAAAACTCCAGCCGCCATGCTTTCCACCCCCGCTGCCATCTCCTCCTCCGTCTGGTGCACTGCCTCCTACGCCAGGGATGCTTAGCCCTGTCAGTATACCAGGTACGTACAAATCGTCTTCTTGATACCTTAGCATGGGGTTTCGACTACCATGACTGCGTATGTAGTCTCCTGGAGTATACATGTACGAGCCGTGATCTCACGCGGATAGCATGCTTACACACGCTGCAGATAGGAAGTCACAGTACTCCACTACTTCTCGCGCTTCATCCA
Source organism: Alternaria incomplexa (assembly GCF_024043165.1). NCBI lineage: Eukaryota > Fungi > Ascomycota > Dothideomycetes > Pleosporales > Pleosporaceae > Alternaria > Alternaria incomplexa. The sequence continues at coordinate 910,393 of NW_026249852.1, forward strand.
ACCCATCTAGCGTCACACACTCAAACCACAGTGTCTTTTCGGGCGCTTCGGGGTACGAGACTGCTCTCTCGGACGATGCTTTCGATGACCCTCGCCCTTCTAAACCTTCATTCAAGCCTCAACCGGTTTCACGACCACCTTATTTCGAACCAGTCGAGCGCGGTTCACGAACTGGCAGTACACATAGCAGTGAACGTGTCCAAAGTGTCAAAGTCGCTCAAACGCCGTTCACACGGGCGCTGACGAAGATGGAGAATGCTGGTACTCGCATCATGTCTGCTCGGTTAAGCGAAGAGTGGGACGGCTTGGACGATGACGAGAGCTTCCAAGAGATTATGTTCGAACAACGGCTATGGGCACTAACTGCCTATCAACGATTGACGCAGAACAAACCCCTGCAGTCACCTGCGCATGAGTTACTGAGTAATAGTCAACCAGCAGATCAGAGGAGGGTACTCCAAATACATGGTTCTCTAGGTATGTCTGTCCTGCAGCTTTGCCCCGCTCGAAACACGCATTGATGCTGACTGCCGCAGCGGATGGATGGATGCTAGCACACCATTACCCTGCAGTGACAGTATATACGCTCTCTACCACCAAGACTCAGCCAGCTACCACGTACCCTGCGCCTCTCAACCATCATACACTATACATTCCTTCACTTGCATCCCCAACGCCGTTTCCCGATAACTACTTCGACGCCGTTATCTCGCGTTCCGTCGCGACAGTTCTTCGAAACGACGATTGGGCTCGGTCATTCTTCGACTGCATGCGTGTGCTCAAGCCCGGTGGACAAATCGAAATACTCTCAGTGGATGCGCACATGAGCTGCGAAGGGCCCAAGCTATCATCATGGGTTGACGAGCATCTTTCCTGTCGGCTGGAAGCTCACGGCGTGAGCAAGCAGGCTTCAGACACTGTCCTCGACACAATGGAGATTGTAGGCTTCGATAACATTCGTCGCGCTCGCATCGCGCTTCCAGCGCATCCACCCAAGGTGGCAGCTAAAGTGGCGCCATCTGCATCACATACTTTTGGTGCTGCGATCCCGGCTCCCACACCTCAAGATACTCTAGATACGACGAAGATGATGGCTTTCCTCGGCCGCCATTTCTATCAGGATCTTTACAGCAGGTTCATAGACGTCAGACAGGGAGATGAGTGGTTCTGGTCGGATAAGGAGATTCGGGCGGAATGTGATCTCTACAAGACAAAGACGGTACTGACAATTGCTTGTGGGCAAAAGTCTACAAATATGTGCCATACCGGGAGTTATCTAGATGACTAGATCGTGTCCAACCCGTTCTTTGATCAAGTATAGGGAGATCGCGTTGGGCTGTATCCTAGATGCTGTTGTCGCTTCCTTTCGTTTTCATAAGTGGAGGAAGTTAGTGCGGCTGAGAATGTCGCAAACTGGGCCAGCGCTAGACGGTTCTGCCCATCACTCGTTTCACACTCATGACCTCAACAAGGCTTAGATATACGAATATACGAAGTGAATATGACATGTGCGCAGAATTGAGGCAAGCCAGCTAGAACAAGAATGGTCGCGCTTGCACTTGCGGAAGGTGCCACCTGGGCAGGTTCTCATTCCTTCCCGTGCCTGCTCTCACATGACCCACTTATCCAGGCACAAACACACTCACCTCCATGGGTACTGCTTACTTTAACCACACTCTCTCCGACTACTGCAGCGCCGACTGTTGATTCAATTCGACTAATTGATAATCGCTCTCATCAACCATCTCCAGCCCGCGATAGACACGCATTCTTACCCTGCAATGGCTACTTCCCAAATCGGTCATGGCCAGATTGGCAAGATCATTGAAGGTATACAGAATGCATTCAGAATCTGAGAGTGAGATTGATACTGACATCGTGTAGACATGGAAGAACTCCTACCTTCGGAAACCATCGATAGGGCTGACTATCGACGCTGTCGCACAACCTATGGCCTTTTATCCACGGCATACAAGCGCGCGAACCATTCCGACGAACCGGAGAAAGATTACAAAGAGTTGCAGAAACTCGAGAAGACTTTGCGTGACCGTCTTTCCAACCTTGACCCTGCCAGAGGCCTTCCGCGCAAATTCCAGGGTCCACTCGACAATCTCAAAGCGGGCATCGACGGTGCTCTCGAGATGGGCGTAACGGTCGAATTCCTCATTGAAGGTCTCAAGGATATCTTGAACGAGAAACCAGATGCTACACCTGCGCCAAAGGTAGAACCGACTAGGCTGGTGCCTGAAAAGCGCCTTCAAAGGTATCTAGAGGAGCTTCGCGTCGAGAAGGACAAGAATCGCAAACTCAACGAAGAGAACAATCGCCTCATACTGGAGCTCAAGCAATACAAGATGCGAGAGGATGCGAGCTCCAGTTGGCCGCCTCTTAGTGAGCCGCCTCTCAAAAAACGTCGCGTTGACTAGAATACTGATGATTCAGCCCAGGGTAATACACACGGCGGGCAGGCTTCTACTTAGGTTTCGAATGAGTTAAAAGTTATGTACGTCCAGTCTTGAGTATACCGTCATGCTGCGGCACGTTGACAGGAGTGCAGGTCGGATTAGATGTTTGCTGGTGGAGAGGGCAGGAAAATGGGAAGGAGTTGTGTCATGCGCAGTGTGGGACAGCATTCTGTCATAGTCCTGTTGCTTATGCAGGCAGGTGGTCTGTATGACGACTGTATCATGAGACTTGGCTTGCAACGGCTTGGTTTCTAAATGCTTAAATAATTCCATCGCATGGCGACGTTCGTGATGGTAATACTGTGATGTTCCTTTTGCTGCAGCTGTCGCGGGCAGCGGATGACGTATGACGCAGCCTTAGAGTGGGGCTTCGCGAAGAGGTTTAGCGCTTACCGCTCGACGCGACGCGTCTTGTCTGAACCCTGTTGGGATGCCAGACACCTGCAGAACGAGACGTCTCCTTTGTGCGAGCCAACATGCCTCGGCCTAAACGAACCGCGTCCGTATCGCAATTCTCGCCTCCGAGCAAGCGCGTAGCCAATGACGCTGCGCGACATGAGTCTTCACACCCGCTAGGGTCACGACACGCCCCAGTGGAGCTAGACTCGAGCCCGGAAGCGGAAGCCAGCACGCACACAGAGCCAGCAAGACCTATCAACCCACCCGCCCAAGCTGAGCCTCCTCTAAGCAAAGAGCAACAACGAGTTGTTGATCTTATCGTAGACGGCCATAATGTATTTTACACAGGATCCGCCGGCTGCGGCAAGTCAACCATTTTGCGGGCCTTTGTCAAGGAGCTGAAGTCGCTCGGCAAGGTCGTCCGTATCTGTGCGCCGACAAACCTCGCCGCTTTGAACGTCGGTGGCTTCACGCTTTGGTACGAGGTAAAGCCCCACATCTCTGGACATCTGATTGACGTCTAGTTAGGTCTTACGCTGGCTGGATAGTGCCTGATGTAAACAAAGATTTGGACACATTGAGAAGAGATGCTCACAGGAAGCAAGTCTGGAACAGGATGAACAAGACGGATGTCCTCGTCATTGACGAGATCAGCATGGTCGAGAACAACTTCTTCACTCGGCTGAACGAAGTGATGAAGGCGGCATGAGGTTCGAGCCAACCTTTCGGTGGCGTTCAACTTGTGGTTACAGGAGACGTAAGTGTAGTAGCGACTTTGGGATATGCAAAGACTAACGCGATACTAGTTCTGCCAACTCGCCCCAGTGAAGCCTTTCCAGAACTGTTTCAACTGTGGAAAACCTTTGAGGGAGGACGATTATGATGACCAGTATCACTGTGATAATCGGAGTTGGCCGGAAAACGTCTTCCACGACGTTGACAAATGGGCATTTCGTAGTAGTGCATGGCAGGTAAATCTAAGCCTTTTTCCCATCAGACAGGGACTACATATTGACTATCACAGGAGTGCAGATTCGTAAATGTCAATTTGACCAAGATCTTTCGACAAAGCGATCGCAAGTTCGTCGAAATTCTGCAGTCAATCAGAAGAAGTAAACAAGCTTCAGAGCCATGATACAACTCTTGTGCTGACAAGTTACAGATGTAGACATCCCTGAGGATGATGCGTACACGCTTCTGAACCATGAGTGTTCAACAGAAGGGGCAGTGGAGATATACCCACATAGAGCAGACGTCCTTCGCATCAACAACAAGTGCATCAATGCGCTCCCATCTCAACCTTGGCGGTTCGCTTGCAAAGACTACTTCAACTGAAACCAGACCACCGTAAGGCGAACCCAGAGTTCAAGAAATACAACTTCAGAAACAAGGATGGTACGCTGAAAGAGCTGGTGAGTCGCCACTTGTCGCATACATAGACATCGTACTGATCTTTCCTCCGCAGGATCAACACAGGTATGAATCAGTCTTGCAGTTCAAAAAAGACATGCGAGTTGTATTGCAGCACAATCTGGATCCTGAAGCTGGTCTGGTCAACGGGTCACAGAGGGTCATCGTAGAATTTGAGGAATATGACGAGAGAAAGCTACCCCGGGCCCGTAAGGAAAGTGAAGAACGTGGAAGCGATGGGTCAATTCTCGCTGGATCACACGCCGCGTACGAGCACCATGAGATCCGGAGATATGCCGAAGAAAACAATTACCAGCCTTGGCCGGTAGTCAAATTCGATGACGGTCAGACAAGGACAATTTTCCCAAATTGTTCGAGCCTCGAGCTGGGCGACACTACGCCCTATAGCCTCTTGTCCAGGACTCAGATCCCACTCATGGCAGGCTATGCTATTACCGTCCACAAGGCTCAGGGCATGACAATAGACAAGGTCAAGGTCAACCTGCAGAAGGCTTTTGATCCAAGCCAAGTATACGTTGCTTGTACGTCAAACCATATCTACCCCAGTGATACCAAGCTAACAGCGAACACAGTGAGTCGAGCGAGATCATTGCACGGTCTGGAAGTTACGACTCTTCCGAAGAAGCATTTTGGTGGTCAAGCGCCAGAGGTGAAGGAATTCATGGATTCCTTCTCCTGATGTGACCTATTTGATTGGGGGTCGGATATTTCGCGCAATTCTCGAAGCGTATGCGGTACTCACACTCTGCGAAGTAGCGACTAGCAACAGAATTCGCATCTTTGATACTGTTTTACCCATCGCTAGCAAACAACAAGTCTCGTAACTCTTGCCTTGTCTCCAAACTTCCAAGCTCGCATGTGATATACGTCTGCTGTGTGTGTCTGTGCAAGACCGATTGTACAACGCGATCATCTCATACAAGGCAAAGCTGAACAGTTCTGCAGACTACACTTGGATGAGACGAGCAAAACAGAACAACTTGTAGTAATGTACGCTCCATGGTGTTTAACCTTTCCTTCGTTGAGGTGCAGTCACAACAGAAAAAGAAAGAAACTTGGCTACTCTGAGCAGCGGAGCCGAGGCGATGATCTTGGAGCTAAGAAGGTTGGCAGCGCAAGACCATCTCAAGATAAGAAAGCTTCATCGGTGTGGCGCGCATGATGAGAAAGCAGCCAAGGGGCAATACTTCGTCGTCCAGTTACAGATGGGAAAAAGCCGGAGCATTATTGATTAGGCTACTGTATGAGTCGTTGGTAATCACAAAATATCTCAGAGTAGCCATGGCTGTCACGGTAAAACAACGTTGAAAGAAGGGGTATATTAACATTTAAGATCACCTATATGAAAGGCGAACATGATGTATCAGTCGATAATGGAAAAATTCATCGACTGATAATCAACTCAAGGACACTTGAACGGTCCATAGACCGTACACTAAACTCATGCAAAGACAAGCTTAAAAGATGCGGTTCATGAAACGCTTCCATGCGGGCCAGGTGGCAATCTCGGCACGCTCCGCGTTGATGAGGTCCCAGTCGAGCTCACGACGACCAGTGTCAACGTCCATCTGGGCAGTTCGGAGCCATCCCTCACGCTTCCAGAAGTATCCGGCAACCCAGAAAGCAGCAACGACGAAGATGGCGAGGTATGCCTGGAAGAAGTCGGTGGCAGTACCAAGCCTCTTTCCAATAGGGGAAACGGCAGTGTAGAACTGATGTTCATGTTAGCAAAATGCACTACAAAGGGGATCAGATGAAGTCTTACCTGTGCCATCAAGACGATGACGATAATGAAAATACCGATCCACGAGCCAATGACACCACCAGCGGCCTTGAACGGAATCTCATCCAGGGTGTGTCCGTGGTAAGCCCAAGCCTTGCGGAAGCGAATATGGGCGAGGCAGATGGAGCCCCAGGTGAAGAGAGCGGCAAGTCCAGAGAGAGAGACGAACCAGTTGAAGATAACCTCACCGGTTGAGGCCAAGTTCATGTAGGCGAGGGGACCCCACATAAGAATGAAGGCAACGGACCAGAGAGGACGTCCGGCACGGTCGACGTAGGTGAAGAGCTTGGGAGCGTAACCCTGGTCAGCGAGGGCAGTGAGGGTACGCGAACCACCGTAGACACCAGAGACACCGATGGAGACAACGGAGACCATAATGACAACGTTCATGAAGCTGTCAAATCCAACCAGACCAGCGTTCTTGCCAGCAATGACGAAGGGCGAGGCGTTGGCGTCACCAGAGGAGTTACCGATGAGACGCGTGTCAGTGTGCTCGACAAGCAGACCAACGAAGGTAAGACCAAGGATGTAGAACAGGGTGATTCGCCAGAAGACCTGACGGATAGCACCGGGAAGGGACTTCAGAGGGTTCTTAGTCTCCGCGGCAGCGAGACCAACAAGTTCGGTTCCGGAGAAGGAGAAAGCTGCGGTAACGAAGACGGTGCAGAATCCCTTGAAGCCGTTGGCGAAGGCACCGGGGCTGTACCAGGTACGCGCTCCCCAGTATTCAGAGTACATGCCGTTGCTGGGTCCTCCACCGAGAACCAAGACCAAGGCGATGATCATGAAAACGACGGTTGCACCAAGCTTGATACACGACGACCAGAATTCTTCTTCGGCGTATCCCAGGGTACCCCAAATGTTGATGAAACAAATGAATAGCCAGAAAGCCGTGATGAAGACAGCGACGTTGACTCCCTTGGCCCCGTCCCAATATTGAACTGTGAAACCGGCGACGAGAAGTTCAAGTGGTAAGACGATGGCCCATTGGAAGACGTAGTTCCAACCCATGGCGAAACCCCAGGATGGATCAATGAAGCGAGAGGAGTAAGTATAGAAACCACCGGAAACGGGGTACATAACAGCGAGTTCACCGAGAGCGTAGACTGCAAGTCGTGTCAGTTTTGCTTGTGTGCGCAAAACAAGTGTCATCTCTACATACCGACGTTGAAGATCATTATACCCATGATTGAGAAATCAATGAGGAGCGTGGCAGGGCCCTGAGTGGTTGTAAGTTCATATTCAGAAGTGACCGTGTACTGTGCAACTTACACCCCTGGAAAGAGCACCACCGGAACCGACGAAGAAACCAGCACCGATGGAACCACCGATGGCAATCATGTGAAGATGGCGAGTCTTCATGGACTTGTCGAGTACGACCATAGGGCCCTCTTGGGGACGACGCTGGAAGGACTTCATGTTCAGACCGTTGCGGGTCATGAAGTCCTCCTGCTCGCGCCAGTCGGCGGAGTCCTCACCATGACTTTCGACAGTCGGGTGAGGGACGGTAGTCTTCTCATTAGGCGGAGTCCCCTTTTCGTAGTCCATGATGGGCGGTTGGACAGGTCAGTGCTGGGGGTAGAAAAGACTGATGAAGTCGAGAGAGACCCTGGGACCGGCTGCTCTTTAATGTCAGATATGGATCAGCGGAGGGGGAGGCAATTGACATTTATCCAGTCCAGGTTCGAGATGGCTCGCGGAAAGAGCGACAGGGACCCCCGTTCGTTGATGCACGAGGCGCACGAGCCGACAGCTTGGCACCCCTCCATTACAGTGAAGGGCCAGGCTGACGAAAGATAGACTGGCGCCGTGTTTGGTTGGCTGGTCGTGTGCACCCAGAACAAGCGTTCGCCGCAAGCGGGTAGAGCTAACAAGGACGGTGAATTGGCGCCCCGCCGCGGCTCTTGGGATTAGCTTGGGACCTCCCCGCAACAGCAAATCGGCCGGTGGCGCATAGGGCTTGGTGTGAGCTTCGAGGGGGCCCTTGGTGCCCTTTGGTCAGACCCGGTCGCTGGGCGGAGATTGGTCCCAAACAAGACTGATAACGAATGCGCGACCTGCGAGTAAACGCGAGGGACAGATTTAGCAAAGTTCTAGCAGGCTTTCTAGAACGCTGATTGCAGTGCTGGGCTCCCTTGGCTACCGCGGTTGTCTTCGGATCCAACGCCGCTTTCCTTGCCAGCTGCCCCAATTGGCGAATCGAGGTTGGTGCATACCGGCCGTCTTATCTGCAGCCGGATGGTTGCGCTTACTTGGTGTAGTCTGGAGAAGCCTCTCACGTGCCCCACCTCCATATGCACCTGCCTGGGCCGGTCTAGCGCACTCGCTTCCGTCATCTCCGCCTCGGTTAGCCCGAGACGCGATGCCTCTCCAACATTACTGTTTGTCAACCACTCCATCGGTGGCGCTCCGGGGCGCTTCAGTCTTGCCATCGCGAAGTCCGCGAATAGGCAAAGCCAAGCGCTCGTGATTGCGGCGTGTGTTGTGTTATCGGGCGTAATGGGCACCGCAGTATTGTGTTACATTGCCCATCTAACCTCGCATCCTAGCACGACAATCCCTCGCTCGTTTCAGTTTCCTCGATAATTAGGCCCGTCTTCGCTCCATCACCCGCTTCAAGAAGACCGTTATCACTGCGTGGGGGAACCACACAACCAAATCCTCTCCATAAGAGGTGCGACGTCGCGTGTTTGACACCTCATGGCCAACGTTCCTATCCAACGGCACCGGCTCCAAGATCCACCGTGCTGATGCCCGAAAAACCACAGTTATTTGCCCCAGGAATCACAGCCAATCACGGAGTCAGGCTCAGCTACTTCCCCAATCGTCTTAGTGCAGTATGCCAATGCTGCTTGGAATTTCTTGAACGTCTTGGAAGCGTTGCGTATCGGACCAGTCGACAAGTCAAACACAGCACCTTGATCCAGCAGCCTGGCCACTGTATACAGGCCCGCAGAAAATCAGGGTCTACAGAATCCTTTATCGCGATATTGTCAAATTCGAATTGCAAACGCTCCCTCGTCTGCTCTTAGCGCGACTCCACTGATAACCACCTGTCTGAGCGTCGTATGTTGGGGTGCTTCGATCCGCGCCTGGGACCACCCTAGGATCCACTGTCATCCACCGGCATCCACTTGGTCTCGGAACCAGATAACCTCACTCCTACCACGGTCACGGAGCCTGACGTCGCTCCCCTGGCATTCGCCTGCCATGGCGAATGTCACAATAGTATCATCCAGCGTTCCAGCGGAGCCAATAGCCAGTCTGGCGCGGTCTGACCACAGTGTGCCTTACGCTAAAGTCTGACCGACCTTTTCGCCGCATAAGCGGCCGTGACACTCAGCACGACAGCCCACTTGCACCGAGCTGGTGGTTTCTCAGCAGTATCGCCGAGAATTACGCCTCCACCCGCATTACACGCCTTTATCACGGTGGACCCTGAGGTTTGCGCATAAGGTGTTGTGTCGCAAATAATATGTCCAGCATTGCTCAACAATCGCACTATCTCTACTCTAAAGATGTTTGCTCATACGCACAACTCGGTATCAACGGCATCTCGAGCCCGCTTCGCGCCACAAATCTACTCACTGGGATTACTAGGTTACACGTCATTGATGCTCTATGGGTTATCGCAACGACTTACTCACAAGGTCCTCTACAAGCTGATTTGCCTATCGGAAAGGATGACATCTGGAGATTCTGCGTCGAGCGACCTCCGAGACACCCGTGGTTCGCAACACGTTCTTCGCTAGCTCTTCAGCGTCCCGTTGCCACTATCTACCATTGAACTCCACATCCGCGCCAATGATTCACTCAAGCCTGTATCATTCGATCCGTGGATACTTTCTAGTCAGCTTGATTCCTGTATCGAACTGACATCTCAAAAACTGTCGTTTTAGTACGAAACACGGCATATGGGTGTTCTTCAAACTCACGGCAGGCGACTCTGGAGGCACGTTTTGAATCATGCAATAACCTCAGGTAACAACTAAACTCCAAACACAAGGCTCTGAGGCCTGGATATTCTCATGCGATCCACACCCAGTACAGTTCTACTCTTTCCTCCGACTTCCCGGTCATTTCTGCCACCAGTCAATCGTCTCCATATTCCCTTTATCGTCCATTTGGTCTTCGCTCCCTTCTTCTCGCTCCCCGAATGACCACCCATCTCCTTTTGTCTTTTCAAAAATAGCGACTGGTAGAATTCCGACTTCATCATCTCTTGCATCCTCACCATACTAGCGACGCTCCCTCTCCTCTCTGTGATGTCCTTCACAACATCATATACGGAAACCCTTCTCTTCCCCATCGTACAAGGAGGCGGTGATCGTGGGAGCAAGAAGCGGGGGGATATATCTGGAGAGGCTGAAAGAAGAAACGTCGCTTTGGTTGGCGAAGGGGTGGGTGTACGGAGAAATGTGACTGCCATTGGCGACATTGGACTGTCAAAGATTGATAGAGGGGAGGCCGGAAGGAAAGGTGCTGCCTTTGGGAAAAGGTGTTGCTGCTCTATTGGGGACTTGGGCGGAGCGAGGAATGGGTTCACTGGTGAGCCGAGACTTCTGAGCGGTCAGACGCCAAAGGTGACGGCGTGTCCGGATCCCAGTAGGATAAGGGAGGCACGGGAGGGATTTCATGGTTGGCGTTGACCAATGCAGACATTGATGGATATGTTGCGCGTCGTGGTGTAGGGGGATGGATGGCGCGCCATGGAGCTGGACATTTCGTGGAGATGTTCAGGGAGATTGGGCGGGGACGAGTTTGCTGCATAGCGAGCAGTCGGTCTCAGGCAGAGGGCAACAGTAGGGCGTGGAGATATTGAACCCCGACTAGGCAGATCATTCATTTGACGGGCTGACTTGCTACAATAACGAGACTTGATATACTTCATACATGTCACACCAAATCGCGGCATTGGCCTCTGTTCAGAGACATATGGATTCTCCGTGGTCACAGACTGAGACTCAAGCTGAGCTCCTACAATGACAACCTGCATGTCTTTCCGATTTACGTTGTCCCAATGATTCAGACTCCGGGCCAAGTTCACACCAAAGCTTTTGCGCGGTTGACAAGCCGCAAGCATGGCACCAAAAGCAGCTAGATCGTCCCCAGTCGCCGAGGCATAGTGTACAGGGATATCATAGCGTTCCAAGGTTGTGGTGGTCTCGCTGAACGATCGACCTACCCGTGTCCAGACCCGTGACTATCGAGCCACACCGGTGGGGGACAACTGCAGGTACGGGTACTGAACCATGATTCCCAGAAAGGAAGGAAAAGCCTAAGGAATGGAGTACGTATCCATTGGACCGGTACCGCTGTGCGTCTGTATTGTTTGCGTGGCACGGAGACAAGGGTGAGTATTGAACGTGCGTGTAGCAGGCACAACTCATGGGGTTGCCCTTAACAAGGCCTGACAAACAAAGTGTTGATCAGGTGGATCTGAGCTTGTGAAGAGGCACACTGGACATATGCCCTCGCCTCTCATTGCCAGATTCTGCACAGCTCTTGCGGAGGGGCATACCACTCGTAGCTTGCCCTTGACAGCTGGAGACGTAACAAAAACCGAGCAGACGTGCTAATCTGAATCATGAAGCTCATCATGTGTCGTGAGACGTCAGGAGACTAGACAACGTAGAAGTTTCGAAAGAGACGGTCGTGACCCATAGTGTGGAGAAGATGGCCGACCGGATGAGTCAGCAGCCTCCGAGCAAGATGAAGAAATGACGTCTCGCCAACGTTGAGCGCATTCGCAAAATCCTCCGTATCAAGAGCTGCAACAATTCTTGGGTTGCTGTAGAACACAAAGCGCAGGGCAAACTCAATCCGGCGACGACAGTGCAGGACGCTTCTCCGCAATCGCCAAGGCCCGCAATCTGCAGCTACTGACATCTATCGAAGCGGAAAGTTGGCGGTACGATTGCGACCTCACGACGCCGCCCCACGGTTGTCCACGACACGTCCACGATGCTCACACGAAGTGCACTGTGCCCCGCGAGGGCCTTTGCCAGCCGCTTCCCACCCGCGATCCTGGCGCCGTCATCCACCGCCGCCGTGACTTCCTTCTCCACATGCACACGACCAAGCAAGCTCCCACAACAACAGCGCACCAGCCCGAGCACCGCCTCTCGCACCACATTTCCCAGCAGACTGATAGTACGCCATGCATCGACTGCGCCCGCACAGCCCGTGGCCAACAACTCGCCCGGCGCACAACCCCAACTCACATGGAACGCCTTCTTCGCCCTACGCCGCACGCGCCGGAGAATCGGCCAGGCCTGCTCGGGAGTCGGCGCCGTGGGCGTGACGTACTTTGGTCTCACCACCATGATCAACAATGGCTATGACGCGACCCTCTCCGCCCAACTGGGCGGCTTCGATCCCTTCATGCTCATGGGACTGAGCACCTTGGGCATGATGGCTGTGGGATGGCTCATTGGGCCTATTTTCGGCAACCAGGTCTTCAACCTGGCTTACAGGGGTGTGCTGGGCGAATTCACGCGGGTAAGTTACGTCTGGGGAGTGATGAGATGGCGAATACTGACGGTAGTGTGTGTAGAAAGATTCAGCCTTCTTCAACCGCATCAAGCGTCACCGCGTCGACCCTACTGCCTCTTCGCTCGCGAACCCCCCACCGGACTACTACGGCGAGAAGATTGGTAGCGTGGCTGGATACAGGCGGTGGTTGAAGGACCAGCGTGCCTTCAACCTCAAGACGGGCAGGTACCGGGCGACCAAGGCTTTGTAGAGTGTTCCGAACGGCCGCGGGCTGCAGATTGTACAGCTCGAGTATCAAATTACCAACGTCGAGCCACATACGCATCCGGTGCAAGAATACCCGGAGTACAGGAAAGAGCAGGCGGGAATGGAGCATGGTTTTGGGGTTATGTGCGTGGCAGCCGTCAGGAGTATACGAGCGAGCAGTTAGTAGGTGGCATGCTCTTCTATTTCTTACCATGTATCAAAATATCCGAGCGACGATTCCATCATCGCACCCTCGCATCTCAGCCCACTATGTGTTTTCATACGTTCCACGAGAGAAACGAACTCCAGACATGCATGTATGTATATGTACATTCCACCTACCAGATGAATCGCATCTCCATCTTAGGAACCCACAAAAGAGGGCATCAGGAAGGCCGCAGTCCCGTTCTTCCTCCCCTACTCTACAGCCTCGCCCTCCTCCCCACCCCCTCCAGCACACCCACAACCCCCTCTCTAACCTCCCTCACAACCTCCCCAGCCCCCTTCACCTCCCTAACCAACCCAACCCCACTCCCCGCATACGCCGTCATCCTGCCCCCACTCTCCCTCCACCCCTCATCCCCCTTCCGCATCTCCTCCCGATACAACCGCGTATTCTCCTCCTGACTCATCCCCTTCTCCACAGCATCCACATAGCTCTGCGTGATAATACCGCGCGCATTATGCGTCTCCGCCCAGTTCGTGCCGCGCAGGGAATCGTAGACTTTAGTGCGCACGGTGCTTTGTCCGCCGTCGGTGGTGCGCAGGATAGCAGAGCGGTACCCAGTGCTGATGGCTGCTTCGGGGGTGGCGAGTAGACGCGTCCCCAAGACGCAGCCTGAGGCGCCGAGAGTGAGGGATGCGGTGAAGGTGCGGGATTCGGATATGCCACCTGCGGCTAGGAGGATGGGTTTGGCACTTTGGGTTCGGTGATGGAGGGTGTCGATGGCGTCACCGACTTCAGGGAGGAGGGTGACGATACTTGCGCCTTGAACGAGACCATGACCTCCCGCGTCTGTGCCTTGGACGACGAGGACATCTGGGCCGATTTGTTCGACCACTTCCACAGCATCTTTTACACTGCCTACCTGAACCCAGATCTTCGTCGAGGGAGAAGCGGTTCTACTTGCTTCTGCCCATTGCACGAGGGATGCTGTTGATGAAGGCGCGAAGAACCATACTGCTGCTGGATGGTGTTGCGCGATGATGGGTATGGCCGTTTCGAGATCTGCGCCCCAGTTTATGAAGCCGATGCCGATGGGAAGTGTTCTGTTTTTCGTTGGTAGTGCGGTAGGTGTGTCGTTCAGGAGTGTTTTTGCGTGCTGCATGTGGGATTCTAAATCTGATACGTCTGTTCCTGCGCCTATGAAGCCGATTCCTCCTGTGTGGGTTGGTTAGGATGATGTTGGAGTATCAATGCGTATTGTGAAGCATGAGATGAGATGGAGGGGCTTGACCAAGTAGTTATCCACTACAGAAACCTAAAGGAGAATTGATGTGATGGTCTCTTCTTCAACTTACCGGCTTTCGATACTTCAACAGCCATGTCCGCTAGAGCGATCAAGCGCATCGGCGCGCCTACCACCAGCGGCGTTTGAATCCATGGGTAATCCACTTTCAATCTTTGCATGTCATCCATCATCAAATCTTCCCTTCTAATGGCAATCTTTACTCGTCTTGAATAGTCTTTAGTCTGGTTGTCGGACAGCTTTGTGGAAACCAAGTGTGAGTAAGTAGTTCTGGTAAATGCTGGGTTTCCAACTCTTTTCTACCACTCCGGTACACCGCAAAATGAATCTCTTTCAAATCCGAGGTATGTGAAAAGGTGCAACGTGATGACCCCAGTCGGATGCGTGACTAGGAAAGATGACGCGCTCCACGTTTAGAGGTTCCGGTAGACCTACCGAAAGGCTATGACATGTCCTCGGCTATGCACTATGGACCTAGTCGGCCTTATCCGGCATGGAACCTCTACAACACGACTAAACTCGTATCAAGGCATGTTACTGTTATGTTCGATTCTCATTACATCTTTTCCTCCTAGATACCCAAAAGTATTAACTAATATACTAATCCCAAAGTCTATGTTGGCATGGAACGGAACCCAGAACCTCATGCGCGCTCATGCTTGTAGAAAGCAGGATAACCGCCTGTATCTACATGCACCCATCATTAAAAACGCAAAGCTTCATAGAGCAATGAAGGGTTGTAAAGTCCTCTACAACTCCTTCTCTCTCTTCTCCCACTCTACAACACCGGGAGCCAACGGCCTGGAGAACAAACTCGAGTAGTCGGTGTTGACAATGTCCTTGCTGCCGCCCACATTCCTGAGCTTGAACTCGCGCACGAATGCTACGAGAATGGTCTGCAGTTGGAGGTAAGCAAATTGCTCGCCGATGCATCGGTGCCTTCCAGCGCCAAAGGGTAGGTAGGGAGAGTTTGTTCCCTTGGAAACAACACCCCAGCCGTAGTCAATCTTCTCCTGGTCGGCGTCGTCACGCTCCTCGTCGTATTGCTGGTGCTCGGCGTCCCAGCGATGCGGGTCCCAGACGGAGGGGTTGACAAAGTGGGTGTCGAGCTGAGCGGAGAAACCAGGCGAGGACATAAGCGTGTGGGAGGTGGGTACAACGTAGTTTGTTCCATCGACGACAAGAGGTTGCTTGACCTTGCGCATGATAGAGTGGATCGGGGCGTGGATACGGAGGGTCTCCTTGACGACCTGAGTGTGGAGGGGTAGCTTCTGGAGGTCTTCGTAGGTTAGCGGTGGGAGGTCCTCACCAAGAGCCGACTTCTGCTCAGCAAGGAGCTCCTCGACCAGGTGGGGATTTTGTGCCAATCGGAGTATGATCCAGGAGATGGTTGATGAGGACGAATGTTGACCAGCCATCAGCAGCGCAATCATAATTCCGGCAATCTCGTGCTCGGGTACCGGTGTGCCGTCCTTGTACTTGCAGTCCATAAGATGCCAGATCATGTCGGGAGAGTCCTTCTTGACCTCACCCGATCTCCTCTTGCGAACGACCTCAGAGTATAGTTTGATCATCGTCTCACGCGCGTTGTCGCGTGCGCGGTTGTGGGGAAGCGGGGCCCAAGACAGCATGAAGTTGATGGGTGAGAAGCCCATGTCGAGGTCGTGGTATAGCTCAGCGAACTTGGAGTCGAACGAGTTGCGGATTTCCTGGCCCTGGAGCGAACGAGAGGCGGTGTAGATGGTGAGTTCGGCCATGACCTTGGGGACGTCAAAAGTGCCCTTCTGTCCCTTGAAAGCCTTGTGGCGCTTGACGAAGTCTTCGCATTCTTGTGTGATGAGGGTAACGTAGGAGCGGAGGGCGTCTTGGGTGAGACCGAACTTGACGAACTGTCCTCGCGTTAGCCATGGGTCGAGTATGAGACTGGGTGGTGCGCACCTTTTTCTGCTCCATGAGCTTCGAGTTGGGGCAGTCGTACACGACATCCTTGCCAAAGACCGGTGTGCAGAGCGGGGAGTAGATCTCCTCGGCGTTAACGTCCTTGATCTTTCCGTTGAGGATGAAGTTGTTGCCGGTGGTGTCGAGGCACACAGTCATCTTGCGGCCGAGGAGGATAAAGGTGAAGACATTGCCATACTACTTCCAGTCAGTCATGTTCAACCTGCCATTGCATCTCCTACACACCTTCTTCTGGTTGGCGAAGAAGAACGCATACGGGTCCATGCCATATGTGACGGTACTGCCAATCACAGGCAGCCAGTGGAACACGAGGGGCGGCTCATTGGGGTTCTTGAGCAGCAGCTGCTTCAAGACATTGAGAACGACGGCCAGCAGGATAAAGGAGGCGAAGCCGGCGGCGACGAGGACGGGAAGCGACGAGGTGGAGGTGAAGTTGCCCAAGGGGCCGGCGACATTGGCGAGGAGACCCATACTGTGCGACAAGAAGCAACAACAGAAGTCAAGGGCGTGAGGGAAAGGCGCTGTTGACGGGGACGCGCCTCAATAAATTTCCCACGGGTTGAGGCTCGCGCAGGGGCCAGGCTATCCAATCATACTATAGCCGTACAGGGCGGCGTCTGAGTGGATGAGTGGGCTGGCGGGCGGTGGGCGGTGTCGAGAGCTTGGCAGGGACCGGCTTGCGGATCCTAGCGCACCCGTTCAAAGGAGAGAGATGGCACCACTGACAGGCCATCCAGACCAAATACCCTCTCATCGTACATCGTGCCATGTCATTGGCCTGAGGGATACATCACCTTATCCACAACCCGAAGCAGGCAGTATCGAAGTGTGAGTTTTCACCCTTACTACGCTACCTAGGTACCTGCGTATGCTCTATTATTTCACTGCGCAGTACATGTACTTATCCCTAGCCTATTCCGTTACGGCTCTTGTTCCATCAGGTGTATAAACATTACTGCGCTTTGGGTTCGTTGTTGATGATATTTCGGCTTGCCTCCAACACGGCGTCGGCATAGCTGCAGCACATGGACCCGTACTCCCGAGCCGCCGAGTCGCCGCAGCTCTACGTGCAACCTAGTGGCACATGTCTCTCAATGTAAGACCGTGCGTGATGTATATGGTGTACCTACTAAGCAGTCACAGATGTCAAACAACATGGACTTGGCGGAACCCGAAACGAATCGTCGCAATTTATGGACACGCTCATAGAACCGCCTGTCCTCAATATCACTGCGTACAAAAGCGAAGCGAAGAGCCTCGGGGGCCAAGACTCTCCTGAATCATTAGACGTAACTTGGGTGAGGGGGAACAAAACCTTCGATCGCACGTACATGGAGCTCTACGGCAAATGTCAGAACACGGGGGTAGGTCGTCACTACGCCTTTGAGATATTATCATTTCATACTAAGCTTTTGGTCTAGGACTATAAATGGGGATTCTCACTTTTGCAGCTCATCATCAGCATGGTACTGCTGCTCGCATGGACAGTCGGGATCTATATAATGTGGATTTATACACATTTCACTATTGCGTCCAACAATGCCCAGTTCGAAGAAGTCTCTGGCGAATATCGCGCAGTCCTCAAGTTGGCAGCAGCTATGAGGATTGAGCTCGATATCGAGGACACTGATCTTTCAGTGCTTAGAGAAAAACAACTGAAAGAAAGGGTCGACAAAGAGATACAGGGCGGCACAGTCTTCCACGCCTATCCTGACACTGGGCTGAAAACTCATAGTATTCGAAACGGCCTCAAAACTTGGTTCAAGAAGGAAAAATGGTGGTTCTTGGCTATGTTGGGTACGAGTCTTCTTTGCTTGATCGGATACTTTTTCTTTCCCGAATTTTTCTACTCCTGGCTCTTTGGAGTTTGGGCTGGCCAATTTTGGGCTTTCTGCATAGGTAGCACTGTGGGCAGTCGACTTCTCATTATCCTGTTTCCCAGCCTTGTGGCTGGACTTACTCTGGGCATTATGATAGCAGTGTAGAACGGGTGGGGTCATGGTGCAAAATGTCATCTTTACTACGCTATGCTCTGTAAAATGACTACCTAGGTAGGCCGCAGTATGTGTACTGGCCCCTAGCCCACTATTTTATACTTCTGCCTGTGCTGCCGTAGAACTCCCATGACCCGTTAACCCTCAGAATACGCCAGACGCTCCGCTCGAAAGAAATACCACACCATCTCAGTTCACCTGACCTTTGCTCTGTGCGGATGCAAGGCTTTGGTCAGTCGCATAGCGGGAACCGTCGTCCTCTTCCGAGTACAGAGTCTGATCGCCTTTACCGCCCATCTCGACAAACTCGTTGGGATTTCGCTCATCGGCAGGCCTTACTTCTGCAGCACCATGGGTCTTGCCGTTCATCTTTGTGCCGTTCTCAACTCCATTCTTTGCGTAAACCTTGACGGGCTCCTGGCCTTCAGCGGCGTTGATGACACGAGTGACCTTAACATCATTAATGCTACTAAGCATAGTGCGCTCCCGTTGTATCTTGCGCTTGGAGAAATCGAGCTTGGATATGGCCCCCGTAAGACCGTCTGTGCTGTCGGTGACGCTTATTTTGTCTTGCGTAGTCCACGGGTGCTGCAGGCATTCATCAATCGATATCCGTTTCTCAACATCGACTGTGAGCATCTTGTCGATGAGATCCAGCGCAGGGTCGCCAACGGAATCCCAGTACGGTGACGGATAGTCGAAGCGGCCCATTTTGATCTGTTGCGATAGTGTGTATGGGTTGTCCTCACTGTACAGCTCGTCTGAGAAGGGAGGAAACCCACACAGGCAGATGTACAGTACGACGCCCAATGACCAAACGTCTACAGCTCTGGTGTAGCGGCGGTGGTTGGAATTTTCCAGAATTTCGGGCGCAACGTCTGGAAAAATTAGCGTACTGTCGTACTTTGGAACAGGACAACATACATGACGGAGTTCCACACAGTGTTGTTGTGAAAGATTCTTCACCGATAATTTTGGCAAGACCAAAATCAGCCAGCTTGATCGACAGATCCTTATCTGTGAGCAAGATGTTCTCGGGCTTGATATCTCTGTGTACAATGTTGCGCTCATGCTGGTATGTGTTAGCGTTGAATCAGAAGGATATTTGGGGACTTACCAGGTACTTAACCGACTGAAACAATTGCACAAATACCTTGCGCGCCTCCGCCTCGGTCAACTTTTGTTTCATGACGATCCAGTTGAACAACTCGCCCTCAGTCGCGAGCTCGAGCACGAGGTAGACACCATCATCCTCATCAAATGTGTCCTTGAGACAGAGCAGCGCCGGATGGCTAACACTCATAAGCACGGCAATCTCTTGTTGCAGACCCTCGACCTTGGACTTCTCACCAGGACCAGAACGCTTCTCGAACTTCTTCACTGCGTACCGTACGCCGGTCGCTTTCTCTGCGCAGAGGTATACTGAAGCAAAATGACCCTTGCCTAACTGCTCCTGCATGGTGTATTGTTGTCGGAATCGGTGGGTGTTGCGCTTCAACGGGTATCTGAAGACATAGCGGGCTTGGTCCAAGATGGCAATCTCGTCACCTTCGCGCAGCTCGCGTCGCTTGTTCCGTCCAACGAAGATGTCGTTGACAAATGTTCCGTTTCCAGACAAGTCTTCGAGTACAGCGACAACATCGCCGCCCTTCTTCTCAGTGAACAGCAGACAGTGCCGGTTTGAGACGGTAGGTGAACTGAGGACTCGATCTGCAACGTGTCAGACAAGCGCTCTTTCGCAGGGACTATTACCGCGACTTACCGCACTCTCTGTGGCGACCGATGAGGTAGCCACCGGCTGGTACACCGCGCTCCTGCTTCTCCTTCTCGTACCTATCCTCCTGCTTTTTGTACTCTTCTTTGCTTACCCGCTCTGTTCCTTCGGTCTGGCCAACGAGTGCCTGCGGAACGGGACAGGCCTGTCGCCGGCGCAGTACTAGCACGTCTTTGTCCCGGCCATCCATAGGCACCAGGTAGCCCCAGACCTCTTCTTCCTCTTCATCTTCTACGGCGTACGTCCGGCTGTCGGGCGGGTAGACGAACTGGGAGAAGGGCTGGGTGTCGGATGGGGGCGACGAGAGACCACCGCGTGCCTGGCTTGGCTTGCTGGGTGGGGGGCTCTGTGTGCCTTCTTTGTAGCCTTCCGAAGCGTCTCCGGTGGATTCCTTGTGGGTTACAGGCGAAGGCAACGGTCCCTGCTTAAGACGGCCGTTGGGAGGCGGCGACAGGCGCGAGTGGCGAGTGCGCTTTGGTTCGGCCTCTTCGCCCTGCGAGTACTACAGCAATTGAAGCGTCAGCGCCCGCTCCCAGTCACATACTTGGCAGTACAACGGCTACCTACGCGGTTTCGCTTGAGCTGGCTTTTCTCAGTCTGGGCCGGCATCTTGACAACAAGGGCGAGTAGTGGAGTCGAGACGGAGACGGCGACGGAGACGGGGTCAATGCTGGCGCGGGTGTGACTGTCTAGATAGGCAGCATAGTGTTGCGAACGATGGAAACGAATAGTAAGGGCGGGCGAGTCTGGGCCGCTAAGCTGGACTGAGATTGAACGTCCGCAGGCCCTCGAGCCTTGGACGATGTTGCAGGCAGCCAAGCTCTAGAGCCGGGGAAGTCGCGTCGCACCCCTGCCGATTTGCGCGTGGCGAGCCTGCCGCCCTGTTGACTGGCCCGGAGCGACGCACCGGCTACACCTATGGGCTGCCCACTTTGTCGGCTTGCAACCTGCGTCAACTGCCATCCATGGACTGTATCGAGTCACCCTATGACAGCTTCCTCATTTGCATTACTCAGCCCAAACAAAACCACGCACAAGCATGCTTCCAGGTTTTCCTCACCTCGATGCAATTGAGTTTGAGCAGGCCTGCGATGCGCTGCAGCGATGCTTCCAGCTGAGAGGTAGCGCGCAGCACGAGTGGCTTTCCGTGGAGAAGAGGCACCGAAATGGGTCCGTATATCTCAACATTACTACCCATCTGCCGCTCTGCGCAGATCGACCTGCGGTGCGTGATCGGGACGCTATTGAAGAGGAGGAAGTAGTAGACGACGACGAGGTGGGTGATGCCGGGGCCCTGATCTGCCAATACGAGCTCAGTTCAGGTAGGAAGCTCTTCACGACGCCGTAGCACCCCAGCCAGTTGTAGACTACGATATCGTCCTATCGGATGTCTATCGCGTGCCCGTCTTGTACATCAGCATTCGTGACCCTGAGCACCGGTATCCGCCGACAATGACTACGTTGTACGAGCACTTGGTCCCGCCACAGTTCAAAGCTCAGACAGAGAATGTTGGTGTCATTGGAGGCATTACCATTGCTGTGAGAAGTGTAATCTCATGTATTGGATTTAACTAACCATCGCAGGAGCACCCGCTCACCAACAGACCCGTCTTCTTCATTCATCCATGTCAGACGGCTGATGTGATGGAGGCCAGTGTCGAGAGCGTCATAACAGCAGATAAGTATCTGACCATATGGATAGGGGCCATGGGAAAGGCCGTTGGTCTGAATATGCCGTTACAACTAGCAATACCAAATGATACTTGATATTGACATGCTTGATTTACAATTCGTGTCACAGTATAATACAACTACAACCGCATCCGTACACTTGCTTTCTCTAGCTCGCCAATGTTGCCCATACCCGCCAGGCTCCACTTCTCCGCCACGAAGCCCTCATTGACTTGGTGTCGTAGCATCCCGCTTTCGGCGTAGTACTCCATGATCGATCGCGCCTCTTCCTTGGTCAGCCCGCCGACATTAATAATGTCAAGCCCCTTGGAGTCGCTGTGGAGATCCTTGAGAGCCTCCATGACGCGCAGGTCTACGCTCTTGTAGGGGTTCCATTCTGGCAGTTTGTCTGCAGACTTCTGACGGGCTTCGGCTGCTTCGATGCAGTGATCCATCGCTGGCGACGTAGGGGCGTTTGATCGTGATGTTGCGCCGAGCACCACGCCGCCGTTGGGTAGTTTCCTTTGGCCTGAAAGGTGATCGACGAAGTGGCGTACAAGAGTCAGGTCGTGAGCGTGAATTGGCTTTACTTCTGCAGACATGTACTCGGAGTGGCGCATGATATGCGACAGACCATCGAGCGCAAGCAGAATTTGTGGACGGCCGGGCAGAGATAGTTCATTCCATAACGCAACAAAGACTGGCCATGATGCCTCGGGGTTGGCCATACCAAGCGCCGCCAGCTCTTTCAGTGTAGCACCCGCAGGAAGCGGCAGAGGCAGTTCAGGCTGCGTGCTCAATTTTGTGGCAGCAAGGAATGGCCCGTTGGACAGGAGGATTTGCTGGAGAAGATTTGCCGTGTACGTATCTTGAGTATATTGCATCGGTTCTGAGTTGGGAAGAGGCGCATAGTCTGTGTGCGCGTTGACGAGGGTTTGGGCTGAGAGTTGTCAGTGGCACGTTTCTGCCTCGAAACCACAGTCCATACCTTCTGGGATGTTGATCACAAACCAGTCCCGTATAAAACCCATGGTAAGGCCCTGAAGTACCAATGTGCTCTTCCCGCTCATTCTTTGTCCGCACAGTATCCGTCTTATCGTCTTCTTGGAGCTCTCGGCCTCGTTGAACAGCCTCGCGAGTTCAATCGCCTCCTTCCTCATCAACACAGCTGGTCGGCGGAACAGACCCCATCCCTGGCTTGTTTTGAATGCCTCGACGGCTCGCAGCGCATCCACTACAGTCTCTTGCGGTAGTCCCATGACCTTGCCCTCATTCTGTTCGCTGAGCACATTGTCCTTGGTGAGGTCCCGCAGCGAAGATACTTCAAGTGCGTTGTCGTTGCTCAGAACGATGCGCTTCCGCTGGGCTTTTCGCTCTCCTTGGGCCGGCCGCTTGCCCGAGTCACCTCCTGATGCTCCTCTGCCCTTCTTCGTGTTGAGAGACTTGACACCCTTCTTGGGGGCGGCGGTCATGCCCTTCTTCTTGGGTCCTGTCACGGCATAGCGGGCGGACGACGTGGAAAAGCAGGCTATCTGGGGGCGTAGCACGCGCGGTGCGATGCATCCATGGGCGGCGGCATCAAGCGACAGCTGCGAGAAGCTCCGGAGACACGTGGACGGCGGCATGACGGGTGGTTGAGGCTCTGGCCCTCCGCAATGGGGCGAATTGGCGATGCGAGAGACGAATTCTGTGATGGTCGCAGCCTCGGGAGTCCGCCGCTCGTGCACGGACTCGAAATTTATTCTGAACTTTTGGCAGCAGGCGCGCAAAGTGAAATTCTACCAAAACCACTCGACCCTCGCAAAATGTCAGACACCGAAATGGACGGCGGCGTCGCGCTTGGTGGCACTTCGCCCACGCATTCTCAACTCGCCGACGAAATCAACGGAGGCGCCATGGACGTCAAGTCCAACGGCGCACCTTCCGTCGCAGACTCGACCATCTCCAGCCGACTGTACGTCGCATGCTTGCTTTGTCCTCTACCACACCGTTGCTGACTCAACCAAGACCTGTCACGGTGAACAAGCCCACACCCTTCACCTTTGACCTGGGCAACCTGCTCGCAAACGACCCCAACCCCGTCCCCGCCGGCGCCGACGAAGCCACCCTCGCTGCCACTGCCCGCGATGCCGCTCAAGCCCTCATCAACCAGCTCCTCTCGACCTGCGAAATCAAGTCAAACTCAGAGGGCGTCCACCTCGTGCTCCCCGCGCCAACAACACCCCTCCCCCGCGAGAAGCCCATTCCCGAAGCCAAGGAGCCCACCAAGTGGGACAAGTTTGCTGCGAAGAAGGGCATCAAGAACACGAAGCGCGACACCAAGCTGGCTTACGACGAGGCCACGGGCGACTGGGTACCCAAGTGGGGTTACAAGGGCAAGAACAAGGCGGGCGAGAACGACTGGCTGGTCGAGGTTGACGAGAAGATGGAAGCCAAGACCGGTGAGGCTCACGACCAGAGGGCGGATAATCGGAAAGACCGGAAGGAGAGGATGCGCCGCAACGAGAGGAAGGAACGCGCGAACAGCGTCAAGTCTCGAAAGGTTGGTGCGTGAGCTGGAGCACTTGACCTTTACCTGAGAGAGGCCAATTTATAAAACGACATGCATTGGGCGGCGTTCATCTTACGGCATGTATTCGACTTACGGGCGCAGGGCTAAAAGCTTGCGAACTTGCACTTTATTGATTCTTTCCGAGGCTGCAACATTGTCTCCCAGATACCATGAGTAACCACGCCGTCGAATATACCATTTCTGCACTTTATC
This sequence comes from Alternaria incomplexa, assembly GCF_024043165.1. Taxonomy (NCBI): domain Eukaryota; kingdom Fungi; phylum Ascomycota; class Dothideomycetes; order Pleosporales; family Pleosporaceae; genus Alternaria; species Alternaria incomplexa. Next base: position 934,843 of record NW_026249852.1, read on the forward strand.
GCGCTACGCATTTACTATCCAAGTGAAATGAGTCGGAAGTTTGGAACTTTACTTCAATAAGCCAAGGTTCAGAAGTTTTGACTGGGCCAAGTCTATTGCGATACGCCTAGAGTCCGCTCTACTGTCCTGCCCAAGCTTCAATCCTACATTTTAGAGAGTATATAAAAAGTCTGGCCGCTGGTCCCCCATCTCTTCAATCTCTTTTTCGCTCTTACCCTCAATCCAGTGGTCCCTCGCTCCCTGCCTCCTCTTCTTGTTCTCCCACGCAAGCAGAAAGCGTGTCACGATACTACCGCCTAGTAGCCACAGCGTCAGATACGCCAGAACCACACCATGTCCCAGGAAATAGCGCGGCTTATCCCTGCTGCGGTAGATGTTCGACGAAACGACGCCATTAATGTTGCCCCAGCCTATCACAAAGCCAAGGGTGACACCCCGCTTGTACACGCCCTCGACGTTGTTGGCGGCCCAGGATATGGTGTTCGCTATTGTTGCTAATGGAGCATGTTAGAACCAAGCGATCCATGTTGCTAGATGACTTCACTTACGGTAGATACCCACAGCCCCCAAAAATGTACCCGCGTACTGAACATTCGGACTGGCAGACCCGAGCAACATGGCAAAGCCCACGATACCAAAGAGCGAGACTCCCATGTTGCAGTAACCCCTCTGTTGCGTGCGATCAGCAATGTAACCCACTAGCACCGTCACCACAGCTGCAACTGCATAAGGTGGCACGGAAAGCAGATTCGCTGTCGTAGATTTATAGCCCAACCCAGCTATGATGGTAGGCAGGAAGAGACTGAAGGCATAGAGCGAACCGTCTGCACCCATGTAGATGATGCTAAACATGAGCGTCTTCCAGTCCTTGACGGATTGCCAAAAGTACTTGGTCTGGAACTCTTCGTGCGCAGCTGAGGCCTGTTTATCGGCGCGTAGACGGCGGAGAACGCGCGCTCGGTCGTCAGGAGAGAGAAATGTGGCTTCGGCGGGGAAGTCGTGGACCATCCAGTAACTTGCTATTCCTACGAAGATGGTGACGAGACCTTCAAGGATCTGGGGTTATTGTCAGCAACATGGTCACAGGTAAGAGGAAGCGTTCAAGTTGCACTTACGAAGATCCACGCCCAGCCTGGCTTTCCGCCTACGCCTCCCATCTGCGCAATGCCAGCGGCGAGTAGGCCACCAAAACTACCAGCTAGAGCGGCAGCCGAGAAGAAGATTGCAGCTCGAATGCCGAACTCGGAACGTTTGTACCAGCAACTCAGGTAGTAGTTTACTCCAGGGAATAGTCCTGCCTCAGCACATCCCAGCCACCACCGCTACGCATCGTCAGCAAAATAACCCTTGGTACCAGATCACCAACCGCAAAAGACTCACCGCAGTCATAAGACCAGCATAATTATGCACCAACCCCATACATGTCATACAAATCCCCCACCAGATCATGATAAGTGGTAAGAAGATACTCGGGCGTAACTTCTTCAACAGCACATTGGTCAGTGGCTCAAAGACGGAGTAGCTGACGAAGAAGATGGTCAGACTGGCATTGTACTGGCCGTCAGTCATGTTGAGATCTTCTTGCAAGCCATCAACTTTGGCGTTGCCGATGTTCGTGCGGTCTAGGAAGGAGATCAAGTAGAGGAAGGAGAGCCATGGAATTAGTCGGAAGTCGAGTTTGCGCAGGAGGGCTTTGTCCTGGTGGGTGAGGTTTTAGTATGTTTATGGCAAGGAGCTGAGATGTGGCTTACATGCGCAGCGCGTTCTTCTTCGCTGAGACCGGCGTCGGGATCAGGTAGGTTCTCGATCGTGTGGACATGTTTTGCCGTCTCAACATGCTCCTCGCCGATAGTCTTCTCTTCCTCGCTTGACCTATCAATCGGCCGCTCTACTCCAGAGGCCATGTTGTTGACGTAGATACAGGGTGTGAGCTAGTAGCTGGGCAAGATGTCAAGCCTCGAACAAGCCTCTTAGTGAATGTCAGTGCCCAGAGCGTTTAAGAAAAGGGTTCGCGCAAGAACGTCAAGCAACAAATCGCGGTCCGAAAGAATCACAAGCCAGTATTCTCAACCATGGAACTGGGAACTTGCTTGTCCGGAATTACCCCTCGATCAGCGAGCGAGACGCTGTCCCTTAAGAACGTCACCAACTGTCGAACCACTGGAGAAAGCGGCTGGGGTATCGTCAGCCCGAGGCTATTGAGCCGCCTATCATCTAGTCCACTCATGATGATCTTGTTCCGATGACGGCAGGGACTGGTGTGCATTTCTCCAGGATCCAATCCCCACCATCCACTCCCTAGCGCTTGCCGATCCCTGGCTTCACCACCAGAGAAGCTTCTCCCGCGGAGAGTCGGGGTTCAGAAGTAGGAGCGAAGTGCCGTTTGTCTGAATACCTGTCTGTTTGTATGATGCTGCCGAAGTTTTGTTTGCATATTCTCAGCATTTCTTCGTGTCTCTAAATCTGTTCATACTCGTAGCGGTAATGCGCTGTGGTTGTGATGAAGAGGCTCGTGTCGCATGTGGCCCACTATTCACATCCCCCGCTAGTGGCCGTCTTGAAGATACGATACAGCGTCGACAGAACGTATTTGATGCCGCCACATCCTGTGAGGCAAACGATGTGCACATTCGTTTCAGGTCTCAACGGCGCAGCATTATCGATGCCGAGCATTGAGGCGTCGCATGCCGAGCTTTCAAGCGTGAAGGGCGTTGCAACGTGTGCGGGGGTCAAGATGCGGGGGACGGCTAAGCTTCCACATAAGCATGCGCTTGTGACGTTGCTTGCTTAGACATCACCAAGTGCTTATCTGCTAGCAATACGGATACAATCGTGCGGAATTAAGCACTTCTCGACACCGTATGTCGAAAAATGTACAGCCTTTTAATCCTTCTGGCCGGAGAGTGACATTAGATCCCATGAGGGAGAGGCGCGGATTGATGCGCTGAAGCAAGGCTCAATACCTGTCCATTCGGTGCTTCCTGCCGGACTTCCCTACTGCGGTAGTGCCGAAATCGCTAAATGCTTCAGCATGGAGCCACCATGATAGTATCCACACAGCGTCTCGTGATCAACAATGTGGATATACCGTAAATTGTTCACGTTCGTTTTCCAAGGCACGCGCCCGCATTATCATCCGGTCTGTGTGTAGCCGCGATTTCAGAAGCCTATTTCTCACAAGTATCTTGAGCCAGCACTCCACTCGATGCGGGCCCGCTCTGGTCGATTTTAGCCTCCACATACTCATTCCCTTCTTTCCTTTCAGGTATGAGGCCGAATAGCCCGGATCGCTTTCTGACGATGGCTAAAATGACCGCGACGATGACATTGAGTCCTGTGAACGCCAGCATGACTTGGAACTGCCTATTGTCTGGCATGGTGGTGCTAATCAGCATGTATGTCTCGTATAGCTATATTTCCAGGGAATTGAAACCTACAGCTGTTACCAAAGACAACACCAACACGATCCCTCGCCGCATCCGGTAAGTGCGCAATCAACGATGTCGAACTTTGCATTTCCCTGATTTCCTCGCGACTCAAAAAATTGGACAGCCCTGTGTTCAACTGCTCGCGATGGATTGCAGAGCAGATGGCGACGGCGACACATCCGCCAAGCGTCCGCACCATGTTGAGCGCTCCGGTACCCACAGCGATGTCCTTTTCTAGAATTGAGGTAGCGACAAGCACGAAATATGGCGGACTTGCAAGACCCAAAGCAAGACCAGTAATAATTTCGTAACCGTACAGTCCAGGCCACAGGTGAGAGTAGGTCGGCAAACTACTAAGAAGTCCAATACCAACGCATACGATCGCGGTCGAGCCAATCAAGACAATCTCAACTGGTGCCTTCTTTACTGCTAGTCCAGACGCCATAGCACCAATCGGAGTCACAACGGTAGCAGGAAGCAGAAGGATACCGGCACGCTCCGCGCTTGTAAAGTTCACTCCCTGAAAGCGTTGTGGCAGCTGGACGAAGGCAACGTAAAAGGCGAATCCTAAGAGAAACTGACTCCTGTCCCGCTGTTAGCGGAGTCCGACTGCAGTGTTCCAGACTTACAACAGGGTCAACGCCATGGGTGCATTCCGAAGAAATTGTACGGGAAAGATGGGGGCTTTCTGCGTTCTGGACGATATCCAATACTCATACAACCCAAAGAGTACTAGGAGAGCGACTCCAGCTACCAGTGGTCCGATGATGACACCACTGCCCCAGGCATGCGACACACCGGCTTCCTGAAGGGCGTAGATGAGAGGTATAGGCCAGCAGACAGACAATATGCCACCATAGATGTCCAAATGGCGTATGCGTTGCAGATTCGTTCTACCGTCGTCGAATGCAGGCATCGAGAAGAACAACATTGCTATTGCGACACCGATGATGGGGCCACTAATGCTAGTCAGCTCGCACATCTCAATAGCCGGCACCTTGCATACTTCATGAAGAATATCCATCTCCAAGTTGTTCGATCAGCGATGATTCCACCAAGTAGAGGCCCTAGTAGGTTTGCCAAAGCGAATACCGAGCTTACGATCCCAGAGTAGAAGCCAATCTTCTCAGGGACAATCATCTTCATGATGGCGACGAATGTCAAGCTGTAAAGGCCAGATCCTCCAATGCCTTGGAAGGCGCGGAACACGATTAGTTGAGTCATCGTCTGCGCTCCGCCACAAGCCATGGAGAATACCAGGAAGATTGACGCGCAAAGTAAGAGGAGACTCTTGAGGCCCCAAATGTCGCTCAGCTTTGCTGTGATCATCAAGAACGCTGTGTCGTTAGTCCGGTGATGAAGCTGCGATGGATAAGTCTTACAATTATAGGTCAGTAGATACGCGGTAATCAGCCATGCTGCCTGCTCGAGAGCACCGAAATCGCTTAAGATTTTGATGAGCGCGGTCGTGACGATGGTAGTATCTAAGGCAGATAAGAAGAGACAAAGCCACAGTCCAGTAATAATGACGTGGAATCGACGTGAGCTGATGTTCGGTACGATTGGCACAGTGGAGGGTGTGATGTCGCCCGTAACCCGGCTACTGTCATCATCAACCATGATGTTGTCAAGGTCGAGACACTTGTCCGTTCTCCGTCTTACTATAAATTACCAGCCACGTTCGGGGCGCAATCATATGTGCGAAGCATGAAGCCCCTGCAGCAGATACAGGGCTCGCACGGATTGAGGTCAGCTGTAGAAGGCTGCATCCGTCCCAATGGAGTGCATGCTTCTAGGCTGCAGCGGGGTAAGAAACGGAGAGCGCAGGCTCGAGAGCTGCTGCATTACGATGCGCCAGACTGCAGAAGGTCCGCATGCCTTTGACAAGTAGGACGCCCTGTCCCTATGCTGCGGTCCTTGCGTGTCCAAAGCGCGTTCGCTTGGGGTAACGCGTGGAGGAGAAGCCGCTCTTCCGAATTTTCTCCCCTTGAATACAGCACCTTCAATAACCTCTGCATCGCTTTCCATCTCGCAACTGTATGGCCAACCGAAAAGCATGGGAACCGGTTCTGGGTGAGTATAGTAATCTTGGGATGTACAAACGCATGCATGCAGGCATCGATGCGCCTCACAGCCACTGGAAGCCGTGACGAGCGGCCGCGAAAGCTGGGAACCCCCCTATTTTCTTGCACCCCCTTTAGTCGTCCTCAGCGATTTCCTTTAGTCGCAGCGCTTTCTTTTGAATGTAAAGTGCAGGTAACGACTGTTGGTTGGTGTTCGTGGTTTCAAGCCCGCCACGCGAAACTCGCGCGCGCCTGCAGCTGTGACGTCAAACGCCGATGGGACGCGACTTCCATCCTAGCAGTACCGCGCTCTCACTTCCTTAGGTGCATTGCCCGCGTCCACATCTTCAACGACACTCCGCTATCCTGCTCGTGTAGGGCGAAAAATGCTAATTCCATTCTCTTCTACTTTCCTTTATCGCAATGACTTCAATCTCGTTTGAAGCTGCTCTCAAGCTGCCCGACAACGACGCGTCCAATTTACGCCTCTACAAACTCGTCTCTGCACGCGACTTCAGCAGCTCGAGTCTTTCTTCAGTCGCGCAGGACTATCTGACTAGTTTCTGCGATCCTGGTCTTTCTTTAATCCGGCGGCGATGGATCGGCATTGCGCTCGCAGGCATGCTGGAAATGCCGGCGGTGGCCACACACATCGGGGCATCGACTAAGCGTCTACGCAATCTGGGAGCCATCATTCTGAGCGAAACTGAACAGGAGCAGATCAAAATTATTGCTGGTATCATCATACGGCAGGCACTGGAACAAGGGATCGAGTACAGCAGGTTCTGGTCCACGGGAAAAGTCGGACACAGCGCGCCGAATTTTCCGCTCCAGGCCGATGCCGAATGGATGCAGAAGTTCCAAGGCTTTCTCGATATTCTGAGCGACCTGGCACTCGCGAGACCAACCAACGAGCCCTCTGTCATGTACCTAGTGTCACTATTCGCCACAGATGGGTTCAAATGGCGGGAGTCAAGCGCTACGTTCCCTATCGCGCTCATTGAGGCTGGAGTGTTGACCATTATCGCGCCCGATGAGTACCTGAAAGACTGCCAGTTTGTAGACATACCAGTCGAGCACATTCTGAACACGCGATCAGAACCGTCGAAACTACACAACTCACAGGCTCAGCGTACAGAGCATGAACCATGTGATCTCGTCATGACACTCACATCCGAACCCTGGAGCTACCGTCTCAACTCCACGCAACGCATTGCGACTGATCTATCGCTAATGTTCAAGCATTCCGGTGATGCAATAGAGTGGGAGAGTTGCATCAAAGCCCATCAGAAAGAACGCGAACCTCGTTCGAGAGTGTCTCGAAACTTGCCTATCGATGCGAGCTCGCCTTCGATCCGACAGTCAAACGCAAGAAGATCGCTTCGAAGTGGCTCCCAGACGCTTCGGACAGAGCGTGTCACCTCCAAGAAACGTACGGCAGACAGTAGCGATGCGACAGCTCTGCAACTCCAGTCACAGCATCCATCGTCGACATCGAAACGCATGTACGGCAAAGGAAAGCTACCCCGTGTATCTCAGGCCACCAAACAGAATATCTTCAAAAAGCTCAACTCGGAAGATGAAGCTCTTGATATGCTTATAGAAAGCAAGAGGAATACCCACACTACTTCTTCGGACAAAACAAGTGTTGCTTCATCTCCCCAAAGAAAATCACGAAGCTCGAAGACTGTCTCGGACAAGGAACCAGCCAAGACTAATACTAAGGCACGCACATCGCACAGTAAGGATGAAGCAGACGACGATGAAGATTTCATACCAACTCAGACGAGGCCGAAAAAGAGGACAAACCCCAAACGCAAAGCAACACCAGACCCCATGGCCGATGCCAACCCGAGAAAGAGATCCCGTAAAGAGCCGAGCAAAGGTACGAAGTCGACTGTGACCGGCGTGAAACAACAGGCGAAAACTCTTCCGCTGGCGAAACCATCAAAACCTCCATCATCCGTCCCTTCGTCACGACACACCTTGATCGGAGGACTTCTGGGTCTTCAAAGACCTGCCAATATCTCCGAGAGCCCGTTCAAGAAGCCAACATTACCTGCAAGAGTCGCTCAAACACCGTCAACTCCTACCAAACTGAGTAGAAAGCCTGTGGGAGTACCAGTGCGGCCCCAAACCCCTGTGGAAGCACGGAGATGTTCTGGAGATGATGCTTTACACTACATGGCATCGTCACCGCCTGTGGCTGATGAGGCCGAAGAGAATGATGAGTGGCATCATGCGATTGCTGTCGAGGCCGCAATGCTCTCCAGTAACAGCAAACCTACCCCCGCGTCACCAAATGCAGAATCAACAGCGATATCTGGTCACGCTGATCGTGAGGATATAGCCTCGGAGAAGAAGACAGGAGATTGGCAGACCGCGAAAAGCGACCCCTTTGGCCGACGATCTGCTGGGAAGAAGGCCACATCGTTCATACGCCGACTGACTGGAGAAGGTTCATTGAACGAGGACATAGCCCCTGAGATTGACGTTTCAAACCAGCGGCCTTTGCTAGTCGCCGGTTCTAACGCAACTGAAGCCTTACCTTCAATTGCAGCGAGTCGACCATTCCTACAAAAGACGCCTTCGGGTGGGAAAGAGGCGACTCTTACAGAAGGAGATACGAACAAGGCGCACCCAAATCCCAAGGTTGCGAGCCTTTATACGGGCACAACAGATCATCAGACACAAGAGTCGAGAGATCAAGGAGTGCAACAAAAAGACGACACAAGGAGACATAACGAGCAGGCTGGCACACATTCAAAGCCCACAGCGCTATCCAAAGAGAAGACAACGACCCGAAAGGTACCCGGAGATGCGGTAGGAAAAGAGACGACTGTACCCACCTTGCCTTTCAACTCGCGGTTCATCGATACTACTCAGCCAACTGTTCAGGCCGACCAAGAAGCCACTGAAAGTACAAGGAACTTGCTCGAAGAGACTCGGCAGATCGTGGACCAACCGCAACAACTCAACGAAGGGATCCGGCAATTGAACGATGGTGGGCCTATCGAGCAGGCGTATCACGAGGACGATACTCTGATCGGTGGCGGTGAAGACAATCAGGAAGCTGACAATGACTTCTTCGACGCTTCGCCAATACATCTCCAATCCTCCCCGCCACACCTAGGCTCTTCTAGTAGCCATAGCTCGACCTCTGCCGTACGCGAGCCATTAACGGACCCACCTCTACCAACATCACAAGCAGAAGAGATGGACTGGGAGGCGAGTCTGCAGCCGCACCAGCGCGATCTTCATGAACTGATGATAAGGACTTCCAAGCGGGTTATGCAGCACATTGTCGGCAACGAGACTAGTGTAGACGACATCGCTGAGATGTACGCGCAGGATGGCGAGCATGTACTGAGCACCCTGATCAAGCGACACGACACCGACTACGAGGATGTCTTCCAGGGTATGGAGAGCACAAAGGGAAAACTCCGGAAAGAGCTTCAGCGAGCCGCCAAGCAGATGGCGAAGGACAGAGAGAGGGTCGCTGCTATTGCTTGATTCTTGTGGAGTTCACCATGCAATCTTATGAGAGAGATCAACGCTTAATGGGGGGGGTGTACCATGCAGGACATGAAAATGTATGATAGTAGAGAAGCCTTTTTACGAGCAGGACGAACACATGACAGCGAAGCACAGGACTTTAATAAGTAGGCATCAGTAGTTACCAGCACCACATATGAATACGATATCTTGTCCCATACAATGGTCAAAGGCTCCCTCAGCCAGTATAAGACGCGCCATCATGTGTCGAACTCTCACGAGAGTTGCGCCGTGAATTCTGTTATTTACTCTTCCCCGTCTCAACAATATGTCTCATAGAGATGCCACCCCACGGCAGACCCGAGAGCACCTGTCTTGCATCCATCTTCTCTGGTTCAGGCGATGCGTATGCGCTTCCAGCTTGTCGCTGATTCTCATCGTCTCGCTCCGTCTCCTCTTTCTGCTCTTTTACTTTGTCGCCTGGTTTGTATTAGAGTAGACCGAATCGCTATTACAATTGGTGCTACGAACGAAATCTTCTTTGGGCGAGTTTGTTTTGTATCTTGCGTCTTTCGTTCGGGTCTTTGATGTCGGACCAGTCGTTTGGTCCGGCTTCTAGAGAATCGTCGCCAGTTACGACGGATTCCCTTTTCGAGGTGGCTTGTTGAGGGCTGGGTTGTTGGTCTCGAGACATGCTTCTAGGGATGAAGTCGCAGTGGGATTAAGGAGTCTGGCGAGATGATCTTTATTGACGCGGTGCCTTCTTGAGAGAGTTTCTGGAGCGGTAGAGACAGTGTTGATGGAAATTTTGCGTTGGAGTGGTCGCGACTCGCAGTTGTTACATGTGTTCAAGACGGGTGTCTTGTAAAGGATGATGGGCCGGCTGGAGACGTGCTTAGTGCTGGGAAGTAGCGTATGGACGTAGAACTATAGTACAGGAATTTCATTTCCATCTGTTAGGCTGTTTCATAGTCAGTATCTCTATAGTTACGTGATTTTAAGGGATCCGTCTCTCAGCCGCAAAACGTAATGCCTGATGAAGGAGCGCGTTGAATGATCCACCGCACCAGCATACTCAAGCCAAGCCGATGAGAAGTGGTGGCCTCGAAGCAGTGGAGTCTTTCATTAAAATGATGACGCTGATATGAAGGGTTCATGTGCAAAAGGGCGCGGCTGAAGTTTCGAAAAGCACCGAAGAGGGTCGCTCATGATGTTCGGTGAGTAGCTGCGCAAAGCTAACCAGTTTTGACGCTTGTCATCTTGCATTTTCTCGGCCCGCCAGTTATAATGGAGCTTTGAACGTTGAACTAGCGTATAGGATTTACTGCATAGAGACTCACAGCGGTAAGAAAGACCATTTACTCTGAGGCTCACTCGTCAGTACGCTCCAACAAACGCTATTGGTGACTGCTATCCGAGTACCTGTACATAGTATTAAGGAGTTTTCAGTTGAGGTGAGAATCCGTTCTACACAGTACCTGCATGCACCAAAGCGGGCGCGGGATGACCGAGCCGTTGTAGTCTTGCCGTTGGGCTGAGGTGTCAATAACGCTCTGTCGGGTGGGCTTGTACAAATAGCGCATGTATCATTAGGCTACCTTCTGGACATTACATTCCAGCTCTTGATCTAGAGGCTCACCGGTAATCCTTTTCGCGGGGACAGCCAGTGAGACAAGAGGGTTGTTGACCGTACTCTACGGGCCAGCTTGGTATACGAGATGTGCCTTGAAATCAACCTTGGGACGGAAGGTATGTGTCAATGAGTCATATTAGAGTGGGGGCATCGTGAGAACAACGACAGAGTTGCAACAAAAGCGAAGATCCCATCCTGTCGGCCAGCGATCTCGAAAGCTGGGAAGCGGCATTAGAGATGGGGCAAGCAGCAGTAGTTCCTGGGTGCTGTAAACCAGAGATGCGGTCGGCGCAAAGCTCTCTAGACCTTTTTGGGTAAGCTCAAATCGCGTACCTGCACCTCATTCGTCAGATCCTGCCAGCCACGGGTGGCTCAAGGATGTATTGACCGCTCTGCAATCTCATACACCATAGCTTGTTACTCTTGAACGTTCCTTGACAAGGAAGCGAAGTTCAAATATAGTATCGGTTGCGCGTTTATTCGGTGCAGCTTGCGACCTTCCTCATGCCGACCTCATGCCCGGCTCTGCCGCATCGGCATCCTCCACTATCCTGCGCATATTGTTCCAACGCATGCAGAACTCGATGTCAGAGTGTGGGGTATCTCCTGGGTCCTAGACATATCTGTCTAACAGTAAGGATATTCGGTGATTGTGCGACTTGTCAACATATGTTGCCTCGTTTGAGAAAGCATCAAATGTGCTCACGAGTGACGTGAGCGGACAAGAAGAAAGTCTGCTGCGTTAGACTATACAATTTTAGTAGGACTGGTTCGCAGGACTGTAGTCTTTAGCGAACACAGGTCGAAGGATTGCGGACCGATTCCACCGCCCTGTAGTCGTCGCCGCAACTTGACAAGAGCGGAACTTTGTTCGGCTCCATTATGACGACAGGGCCTTTGACGAGTTCTTTGCCAATGCGGAGCGTTATAAACGGGATATGTCCAGCGGCAGCGTGCTGCGGATGCTCGGGACGTGTCTGGTATTGTACCACGATCAATGATTTGATTGTGGTTTGGAACGTTTTCGTTTCAAACTTGAAGATTAACTTGAACGAGCAACCATCTGATCGATGGGAGGGATTGCGAATGCATCGCTGCCAGCTCCATCCTTCACCTACGTGAGACGTCTGAGGGGCGAGGCTGAGCAGCCTTCCCCCACAGCTCGAATATGTTCACGTAAGCTGGAACGAGAATACCAAGGGTGATCGTCCTTAGTAAGGATCCGCTCGTGGGCCACGATTGGTAAAGCGTGGTGCAACACCAAGATCGATCCCTTTGGTACGGCCCGTCTGAGGTCAAGATGAGTTAGTTCACTCTCGGCTACACAACCTTCCGGTATTTGCGCTAAGCCCTTTCCCAATTCTATGGCTTAGCCGCCAATGGATCAGTGTAATAATCAGATCGAAGTCAAGACTCAAGCCAAGCCAGTTTTCGGGGAACGTATCACATACAGTGTTGAGCCAAAGGTCAGATGATTCACCGTTACCTGCCTGCTGACGGCTTTAACATCTCCAACCTACACAGTTTATCAAATACACCTTGCTGTTGGCGAAGAAGGTGGCTCTCACTCTTGGTAAAGACTCGAGAGGAGCTCTGGTCCTCGGCAGTACCACTGGCAGGTGCCCTGCATACTGGATACGACGGATCATTCGACCACTCGACATCGTCTTCATGGGAATCCCTTGTTGTTGAACCTGACAGCTGCTAGAGCCGTCAGTCAAACTCTTTCTGGTTGGTCGATACAGCTTCCTCATGCTCTTTAGCAGTCGGCCTACGAGGTCGTATGTTTCAGCAGTAGTCCAAATTACCTACAATGGCATTCTTCGTAGACCATATGCAGGCAGTGGCCGTCCTTGGTAGAAATCTAGACGTTGCATGTGTTGTGAGGCAGCAGTATATGCCTGACATAACATCTAGTTCTCATTCTGAGATTGACGTTCGCGATCAGCATGTAATGCTGTAAAGTGAGTGGTCTGGCCCAATGACGGACCAGCGATGGCAATATCCTAGCTTTTCCATGTGCTGTACAGGTGGCGGGAATCAAAGTCGATCATACAAAAGAGGAAGGTAGATAGTGAGGGCGATCCGGCGAATCTCGTCGACGTGTGTTGCTCGCAATGTAAAGTGTGGCGAGATCATCGTGTGGCGGGTGTGGCGTAGTGACAAGTGTTGCTTTTTGACAGGTGTGGGCTATCCCGGCTTGTCTGCATCGAGGCGAAATCGCATCAAGGACTGGCAACGACCATGGGCGTCAACGGTGAAGTTGGATGCGATAACCTGTTTTGCGCTGCGGGCGGGTACCCAAGCCGGACGTACCTGACGATCTATAGGCGGTCTTCGATGCGTGGACCCATGGTGGTCGTACCGAGCAAATAGGGCGCGGCGCACATGGCAAACAAGGTCTGGTGAGAAATGACGCATGTCACGGTGGCTGAACAGAGGGGCGCCGTTGGTAGGACGGCAATAAAGTCGAGCGCAGCAGTCTAGGCTGGCAGACGACTTCAGCCTGTAGGTCATGGATCGGCGGGCGCTGGCGGCGAGGTGTCTCGTTGGAGCAACACTCGGCTGGTTTGGTGTGTCGGCAAGAACGGGTAGGCTTGGGGAAGCAGCGAGCGGCGGTAGAGGCAGGCGCGAGCAGGATGGGCTGCGCCACCACACCGGCTCAATGCTGCTCGTCGCGTCTAGCCCGACGCAGGCTGGGAGCATTGGCAGGCTCAGCTCAGGTGCGCGCGCCGTCGCGGAGTCGCCATGGCAGAATCTTCCTGGAGGGAGGGCGAGCCTCGTCTCGCGGAGCGTGTGGCGTCGACGTGTCTCGTGTTGCGACGCAGTTGTTTGGAGAGGCACGTCTTGGATGTTTGGCGGTGGGTCGTTGCAGCGCAGCGTGGTTGGCCGCGGCGATACACAGCCCCAAAAGGCTTGCGTTATTCCGTTGAAGCCGCCGCGCTGCACTGAGGCTACCTCTTGTCTGCTGCCGAAGTCCCAAGTCCCATCGCCGGACTGTCTTCTCGTCTCCTCCAAGTGTCTGCACCCATCGCGCGCTCCATTGCACGGCAGCCGCTCGAGACTGAAGCGCCGCCGCACCCAAGTCCCGTGACTGTCTGCCAGCGTCGCCGTCTTCGAGCGCACGCACGCCCGCACGCCCGCCTGCTTACTTAGCCCGGACTGGAACCATCATCAGCCACAAGAGTCCCCAACGGGCCCTCGTCATCGGCACCTTGACTACCAGACGACCTGCACCCTACGACCCTGCGACCGCTTAGTTGCACCACGTCCAGGATCGCGATTGTGCTCCCACGTCCGCCTGCACGTCGCACATCGTGCCGACTGAAGACCCCTCCTCCACGGCCACGCCTCATTTATCGGCTTCCTCGAGCAGCGCCTCTTCACCCGCCTGCCTCGCGCCGCCGCCGTGCTTGCGCGTCCCGTGGTTCTCGTCTGCTCGGAAAATAGCCAGCAGATCGCCTTGGTTGGCCCGAGCCGCAATTTGCGACCGAGGGCACATGCGAGCAATCTAACGTCCGTCAATTGCGAAGCTGGCGCTTTCCACGGCCCAAGTCTATCTGGAGTGTTGGTAGACGACGGCCATCTGCGCCCTCACCAGAGGCTGCATCCACCCAAAGGTTAGCCGACCCATGCATGCGCACCTACTCCGTCTGCATAGTCGAGACGGGTGACGCGCATGCTGTCATTGGAAAGAGAGAAGCCATGCTGACCCATCTCAAAGATACGCTCATTGAACCGTCTCGCCGCTCTACACCATGGCTGCCTCGACGCGAGCAATCACGCCGACGCCAACCGGCCCATTCACCACCCACAATGGGCCTAACACCCCAGGTTCTACCGCGCGCAATGCCAACGGCGGAGCGACCTTTGGCACCCATCTCACAAAGTCTCCCGGCGGCCTGTCGCCTCGACTCTCGCCTCAGCCGCTCACTGGAGCCGCCGCCATCGCTGATGAGCGCCGCTTCCGCGAACAGTCCGCGAGGCAGACGAGCCCTAATCCCGCTGTCGCCGCGCTGCAAAGTCTGAACGGCACTGTCCAGTCCATGAGCCACCCTTCAGACGCTCCGCAACAGCCGGCGCCGATAAGCAACAAGGCTGACAAGACGACGAAGCCGCTCATCATTCCCGACCAGATCAATGTCACGGGCGACAGCATGCAAACGAGCCCCGTCAGCCTCTCGAGTTTTGGCGATGGTGACGCGCCGAACGCGCCGGGTGCTTCTGCTGCGGAAGGTGCTGCCACCGGCAATCCAGGCCGGGAAGGCGCGCACCAGCAGCAACCACAGCAGCACCACCACCAACATCACCACCAGCTCATCGCACCGAATCCCGGAGACAACCCAGGCAACCGCGCCTTTACGTTTCCTGGGCCTTTGCCCCCGGAGCCGGATCCACGTGCCCCGGCCCGCCAAATGAGCCTGCCTGGATACGGCCAGAATACGCCCAAATCGCCCTCCACCAAGCGTCACAAGTGCCCATACTGCTCAACCGATTTCACTCGCCACCATAACCTCAAGAGCCATCTACTAACGCACAGTCAAGAAAAGCCTTATGAATGTCCCACGTGCCAGGCGCGTTTCCGTCGTTTGCATGATCTGAAACGTCATACGAAACTCCACACCGGCGAGCGTCCGCACACGTGCTACAAATGTGGCCGCAGGTTCGCACGTGGCGATGCGCTTGCGCGACACAATAAGGGTCAGGGTGGCTGTGCGGGCCGCCGATCTAGCTTCGGCATGGATGACGATCTCGGAGACAAAGGCGACGAGGGCATGGACGGTGTCATCTATACTGGTGAGCCTGATGGTGAGGGCGACGAAGATGAAGACGGTAGTCGGCGAGTCAGTGAGCCGGCACGCAAGCGACAAAACACTGGGAACTCCACCCAAGGTTCGTATTCTCACCATTCCAGCACATATCCGCCTATTGCTGCGAATCGAAGCTCGAGCAGCCAGAACAACTTGCGCCCTTATTACCCAGGGTCTTCTGCGCAGCCGACTAACGTCTCGCCCAAAGCAGCTCCCACTAGCATCTCGTCGATCCAGAACGCAAATACGCAGTCCAATGTCTTCGCCCAAGGTGGCATGACGGAGAGTCCCAGGCCGTTGTCGCCAGGGCAGCAGGAACAGCATCGCCTGGGTGCGCCAGAAAATGGTCTCCCGGGCTCGCGATCCCCCAGTCTGTCGCATCACTTGCATCAGCAGTCAAATTACACTCGCGGGCGGGGGACACCTCCTGTTGGTTTAGCTCCGCCCAGCACAAGCAGCGGGCCTCACCTGCCATCTCTCCCTGGGCTCAGTCCTATGCCCCCTAAGCAGGGCTCTCAAGGCGGCAAAAGCAATGGCCCTAGCATGCTGCAACATCAGACCATGGCCGCTCCTGGTAGCAGCTCGCAGCCGGGCAGCATGTCAAGCCACGGTGGAAGTGGCGGTAGCATGCGCGAAGTCATGGGCAGCCAGGTCGATGTGTGGCAGTACGTTCGCGATATAGAGTCTCGCATGGCGAGAATGGAAAAGGAACACAACGACAAGATCGCCACGCTGCAGAACGAGATCACCACGCTCCGGGCCCAGTTGGCTCAGCAGCATGTCAACAACACGCAAGCCCACCAACAGGCTCAATAGCGTGAATGGTGACGTTGCTGCTGCATGTTGTCGCTGTGGTGAGGCTTGCACTGCTTTTTGTGCTTGGATAACGGAGGCGTTCTACGGAGTACAAAACCCAAGATTGAGCAACAGAGAGATTTCGGGCTTCTACATGGATCAACATACGTCAAGGATCACGACGAGCATGTTACAATGATACCCCATGCTAAGATTACTCGCGATGTTTGGCATTTCCCTACCTTGTTCTGCGGTTACTACCCTTCACACCTGTATATTAGACTAGTTACCATCATGTCAATGTTTCTTTGCTAGAAGGTTCCCCGTGACGGTCATGACTTGCCGATCTTGGAGATGTGACGTGACCTGCCACGCCAGCAAAGCGTGTGAAGCCACGCGCCCAGCATCTTCCTGGCAGTGCGGGTAGCACAATGGACAAAGTCGAATAACAAGGCGGTTGCTGTTGTTGCTGCATCGCATGCTAAAGCGATGCCGTGCATGAACCAGTTCCCACGCGCAGTCGTTGCCATGGTGTTGCAGCAGTGGTGATCCATGGGTGAGGGTGCCCAGGTGGGTAAGGAAGACCCTTCGGGCTAGACAGGTGCTAAGGATAGCCCGCAGTCAACACTGCGCCCAGTCCCGAGCCCGGCCCACTTGGCTGCTACACGTCAGAGTACTACAACCCAAAACTCCCCCTACAACGCACCCAAGACCGTAAACCCCTCACCGCACCCTGCCTTGATTTGTGTAGATGGATGGCGAGCTGCTGTCCTGATAGGCGCACCCGCGCAAAGTGCCCGCACCCGACGCCCAATTGAAGCTGCCCATAGCCGCGCTGGTGATCGCACCCGCAGAAGCCCGTCCAGCGTCCCGGCCCACAGTCACACCAACGAGCTCCACGCCGCCTCTTCACCATGGAGACGTCGTCCAACTCGCACCGCCGCCGCAGCAAGAAGGACCCGGACCGCGAGCGCAGCACCCACCGCTCCAAGGACAAGGATAGGGACCGCGAGCGCCATAAGAGCACCCGCTCCCGCAAAACCCGCTCGTCGGCCTCCAAGGAAGACGACGCTGAGAACCCGCCGCTGCCCAGGCGCCCGTCGACGGAACGTGTGCGCAACTCGACGTCCACCTCGACCTTGTCGTCGTCGCAAACGTCCAAGTCGCACAAGATGGCCGTCGTGCCCGAGATGGGACGCCGCGGCTCGTTGGGCTCCGACAACACATCGCGGATCAGCTTACCCTACCCGTCGCACTCCAAAACATACGCCAAAGAGAGCATCTATTCCCGCGACGGTGTAGAGAAGAGGAAGTCGACCTCGACGCCAGAGGCCACAGATGGCGAGGCCTCGCCAGGCAGGGACGGCGAGCGGCCAGTCGCACCGCATCCACCAAACCGAGCACCACCCCCGCCTCCACCACGGGCACCACCGAGTCCCCCGCTCACTGAGACCACAGGCGCAGATCTTAGGAAGACGGCCAGTGTCAACAGCATGCGAAGGAAGGACCCTGACATGATCGCGCGAGAGATGGAGGAGGGTCGCCAAAGCGTAGACAGCGGCACGCGCATGACTTCGACGGCAGGCCCGCGGATCGCGTCGCGCTCAAGTGTCAGAGACGAGGATACGTTCGACGGCACAGACCTCACTTCTACCACTGGATCGCAGCCTAGCACCATCCGTGCCAAGTCTCCACAATTGGAGACGAGAACGAGGACCGTGAGTCCATCCAGCGCTCGGCCCCCAGGCAGGACATCGACCCCGAGCAGAACGTCGACACCAAGCAGGACGTCAACACCTGTCAAGATGAAGACGAGAGCGCCCTCGGAATATACACTCGACTCAGACGCCACTTCAGTCGTACAAGATCGCAACTCTTACCGCCGCAGCCAATCACCCCCGCGTTCCGATGTCTCGCCTTCTTCTGTGGTCGATTCATCACCACGTACACCTACCCAGCACTCCGTTCTTCCCTCTGTTGTATCTTCTGTCAAGGATGGGCCGCCCATGATCGAAGTTATGACAGACCCCATGTCGCGCACACAATCCGTAGATCCCAGCTATGCCCAGTCCCCAATGACCCCACCACCCCCGCCTCCTCCTCCAGCCATGATGGAAGCTCCTCGCGTCGACTACCTGCTCCAGAATGGCGGTCTGGCCAAAGCTATCCCGCGAAGTCTACTAGCGGCTATTGATGGAGTTCCAGCCTCTGCCTATTCTCAGTACACTACACCAAGGCTATCTGGAGCACAAGCGCACGATGTCCGATCTTTCTTCAAGCCTCTGCAGAATGTACTCAACAGCTACAACACCGTCATGGACACAAGCGGATCTTTGGCGGTAGCCACCGGTTATCGTTCGGTTGCGCGGCGTCTTCTCGATCGTCTCGAGAACGTTTTTGCTCGCAACATATCCTCGGAGCATTGTCAGTGCATGATGTGCTTCGAGCAGTCGGTTGTGGAAGATTCTGCAGGTGTCAACTGGGGAGAAATCTTAGAGCTAGTGTCTGGACGTTGCGAATTGCCGACTTGGCCACCTTATGAGCAAGGTGCCGAGCCTGGACTGGGCATATCGTCTGATCTTGAAGCACCATGTCAGCGCATTGATGTTGATGTACCTGAGCAATACCGCGAGCACTACGAAAAGCAGTCGAAAAAGACCAAAGTTGCCGTGCAGTCTTGGCTATCAGACCAACAAGACGGTGTCCCCGAGGACGCTGACGATGAAACGTTGACTTTTATCATGCTCACCCGATTGGAACAGCCACAACGACCACTCTTCTATGCACTCTTATGGGGGTTGGACAAACTCCCAAATCCTCGCACTCAAAAGCCGGACAGTGGGACGCCGCCGTACTTGGCAAAAGCTGGTTTGGCGCTACAGCGTCTATATCGACTCTACACTCCACCGCGCGACCAGCTAGTGGTCATGTATCTCATCCGCCATCCAGACATGCACAATATGCTTGCTACCTTGGCAGCTGTGACCAAACACGAATGGGAGATTCTCGTCTCTGGACGCTTCGATGGCTTCCTTTGGTCAGGCGTCGATGACCTACCTGATATGAACACAACACCTCCCCGATCAGGCTCAAGAGCAGGACAGGTCCGACCCGGCGATGGACCGCAACGATTTGCATCACCAGTACCACCGAACCGGTACGGCAGCTTCAGCCCAAGTCCGTACTCTCGACCGGGATCTGCCCGCCCTGGGTCTGTCCGTCCGCCCGGCGGAGCCCCTGTGCAGATCGATGAAGAGACCGAGATTGCCGTGCTTGCCGAAATCGAGCGCGAGATTTATCTTGGTATGGAGGCTATGGAGGACGCATTTGAACAGCTCCACAACCAAGCCGAGACTGTGCGCCGTCGTCTGCGAGAGCGAGCTGCAGGTTTGTCCATGGTGGCGCAGCAGCGTAGAGGTGCTGGCATGGGTGGCATTGAAGTCAGGTCTGATACGCCAGCCAACATGCGCGACCCTGATGAAGGAATCGATGATCTGAGAAGCGAGGTTGGACCGGATGACTCGGCCAGCAACGTCAGCAACAACCGGAGAAGAAAAGCACATCGTGCACGCGAACGGAGAACACCAGCACCCGTGGAAGAAGAGAGCGAGGAGGATGTAGCGCTTGCGGAGAGGATACGTAGACGTTTCTAAGGTAATAGGGGGTTTGTTGGAATATTTGCATTTGCGTTGGGGTCTATTTGCGGCGTTTGTTATTCTTTACGACTTGGGAACCATGGCTGATACGATTTATGGCTTCCTAACGGCCGAGATATATGGATACCCAGTTTGTGAGTGCGGAGATGGACAGGACACGCTTTCTTCCATTGTAGTGTGGCCGCGGAGCAGTTGAACGTATACCATTTACTAGGATTATATTTACAATGACGTCACATGTATTTACTTCAACATGTTGATTGGGCCTGCAGTGCAAGTGAGTTTCCGTTGTGAGCAAGACTAGGTTTGGAACGTGGACGATGGCGAAACTTGAGGCTGTTGATGGTACTCCAATCATCTTAGCCTGTCCGACAGGCGATGAGACGCATAGCAGCAGACGACCTCGCGCAACCACATTAGAAGCCCTCGAGAAGTTTGTGTGACGCGACCCATTGGTAAGGATGGTAGGATACCATAGCTGAGGAGTGCCTGCGTGCATTTGATGCGATGCCGATGGTCGTCATTATACGGATGTTTTGCTTTTGGTTTGGAGCTCATTAGTCGAACGCGACGCATCCCTGCACGTTGACGCGCCGGGCATGCATGTCCCTCTATGACAACAGAGCGCGAGCGGGACAGTAAACAGGCCAACTCTCGCTCGGGCGGCCCATACAACAACCCAATCTCGCCGGATCTGGGGTTTCTGGCTCGACTACACCTGCCTCCCGATTCGCGCAGCTGCCCACCTGTTCTCGCTCCGCTGCGGCCCCCGCCATTCGCTGTTGCCCTCGCAATTGGGTGTTTACGAAGCAACCGCTCTTTGGTAGGTGCAGACGACATCGCCTTGTTTGGTGGTCGACTGCCACGGCCTGCGTCTCTTGCCTTGACACTGACTGACGCCTTTCTTCACCAGATCCGGCCACCAGTCTGCTCGATCCGCTCACCGACCGCCCCCGTCGCTGTCGAACCGAGTCCTTCGCTTTACCCCGGGCACCGCGCATGCGCATATCCTCAATCCGCTCGTCTTAATCGCATTCTTGCTCTACGTCCAGTCCGTTTCAACACACAGCCCTTGACGCCCCCGGTGCAAGGTTGCGCACATGGCCGAACTAGGCGCGAACGAGTCGGTCGATCCGAACACCCTCTACACCAAGCAGGAATGCATCGGCGGCGGTAGCTTTGGCAAGGTCTACAAGGGCCTTGACCGGCGGACAGGCCACACAGTCGCTATCAAGGTCATCGACGTCGAGAATGCCGAAGACGAGGTTGACGACATTATGGGTGAGATCATGATCCTCTCCGGCATGAACTCGCCGTACGTCACAAAGTACTACGGCTCCTTTCTGGCCGGCTCCGACCTGTGGATTGTCATGGAGTTCTGCTCAGGCGGAAGTTGCGCAGATTTGATGAAGCCAGGCCAGATAGCAGAGGCTGAAATTGCAGTCATACTGAAGGAACTGTTGATGGGTTTGACATATCTCCACGACGACCACAAGCTGCATAGGGACATCAAAGGTACGCCCGCTGGTTCGGCTGTATGCGGGAGAAGACTAACGTAATAACAGCGGCAAACATCTTGGTCAGCGCAAATGGCCAAGTCAAGCTCGCTGATTTTGGCGTCTCTGGACAACTATCGGCGACCATGACGAAGAAGAACACATTTGTTGGAACGCCCTTCTGGATGGCCCCTGAGGTGATTAAGCAATCTGGCTACGACGGCAAGGCTGATATCTGGTCTCTGGGTATTACCGCGCTGGAACTGGCAAACGGCGAGCCTCCATATGCCGACATCCACCCGATGAAGGTCCTCTTCCTCATTCCGAAAAATCCACCACCAACACTACAGGGCAACTTCTCACCCGCTTTCAAAGAGTTTGTCGAACTCTGCCTAAGAAAGGATCCCAAGGAGCGTCCGAGCGCAAAGCAGCTTCTGCTGACAAACTTCATCCGAAAGGCTGGTAAGCCCGCCCGTCTGCAAGAGCTCATCTCGAGATATCAGGACTGGAAGGTCAGATATCCGAAAGAAGCAGCCGAGTCAGAAGATGAAGCCACTCCCGTGAAGAGGAAGGAGCCTGTCAATGAAGACCTTTGGGATTTTGGAACTGTGCGGCCAACAGGAGGTGGCCGGGGACCGGCGCTCGCCCCAATGAACGATGCGGGTGCCAATGCGAGGAACCCTTCGCCACAACGCAAGCCTGTTACACAGAACAGCGGTGGCTACGGCGATGAGAACGACGACACCCTCCGACAACCACCATCGCCGACTAAACGCTTAGCGCCATTGCAAACACAAGGCTCACCTGGCTCTGTGAGGACCGCTGCTCGGATACCGCTGCCAGCATCACCAGAGAAAAGATCAGCTCCTTCATTCCCCCAACCAGCCCTAGAGCTTCCACGAAAGTCCCCTGTGCCTGGCCTTTTCCAGCCTCCACCCAACAGAGGGCTAGTCACACCAACAAAGCCACAGGCCCCGCAACAACCCAGGCGACAAACACCACTACAGCACACTTATGACGACTTCGTACAACGGGAGATTGCTGCAGAAATGAGGAGTGTGGAACTCACACCACAACAGCGTGTTCCAACTCCAAGCCGCGCTTCGGTTCTACCGCAGATGACTATACCCGAAATACCGCCATTTCGTGGACAGTCTGCAAGTCCTGGTCAAAGCAGTTCGCAAAGCCAAGCACCGAAGCCGTTGCAAAGTCCTATTCGGGTACAACAACAAGCACCGACCCCGGTGCAAGTTCAGAAGCCTCTACCACCGCTCGTTGGTCAGCAAGGACTACCGTCTCTGGCAGGGCAGAAGCCACTTCCGCCAACACAACAATCGTTCACATCTTTCAGCCCAAGTTCTGCATCCCGACCTGACTCATCGTCATCGTCGAACGACCCATTTGGCAGTCCAATGTCGTCAAATTGGCAGTCACAGCCAAGACAGCAACAAGTTGCCCAATCACCCCCTCCCCCTCCACCACACGTCACCAAGCCTTCGCCCATGTCGCGCGGCTCCTTCGGTAGACCCAAGCCGACGTCAAATCATCCTAGCCTCGCTCAAACGCAAGGTTCTCCAGCGGCGCCCGTCGAGATCACAGCACTCAGCGGTGTGGTGATACCAGCCCTTGAGGCTGCACTGTCTCGTCGTGCCTATCATCTTAGCGTCAGGAACAAGCAAGAATCGGCTCGGTCGCTGGATGATGCGCAGGGCTTCATTGAGCGCAGACGGCAAAGGCAAGAATGCCATGAGAAGGTCACTCGCCTAGTTAATGACATAAAGGGGAAATTTGAAGAGTTGGATCACTGGGACGAGAAAGGAGAGGTGGGCATGGGTGGAGAGGTCGCAGGCTTCTTGGAGGGTTTCCTTGAAGAGGTGCTGGTTCGTGTTGAACCAGCAGACGATTGAGGTGCATTTCAGTGTCGGCGTTGACTTTGGTGCTTGTGCATATGGAAGGCCCTTTGGGGTTTCACGTCTGTTATGCGATCTGGCAAGGCGTTTATTGATGGAGGTTTCTTGGGGCATGTGACCGGAGTGTAGAAGAGTCTTTTTACCCATATCCCCGGATCGAATTGAATCATTTTTCTGCCCCAATGTATACGTAGTCTTCATGTGTGAGCTGTTCGACTTGATAGCTTTGGGTTAATGAGGAAGTATTGGTGGTGGAAGCTACAACCAATCAGCACCAAGGAGGTAGCTCGGAGGTCCGCGGTAGTTTCGTCACTCGGCCAGGGACAACTCATAACCACGCGTCCCTATACCGCGCTACACCAAAGCGCGGCGGAGACATCAGGAAGCGTCTTGAAGATGGCGTAAGTGCTGAAGCCCAATAAGGTATACAGGCAGCTGACATCGTATTGCTATAGACGCACCATCCGAAGCAATGCGCTCGAGAAGCTTGCCCGTCTGTCCGCGCAGTCGCCGTCGGTAGATGCCACCCATTCCGACTTTGCGAGGTTGTTCAAAAGATGCCCGGCGGCAAGCTCCATGAAACTGCAAGAACTGGAGGCTGTTCTCGCCCTATGCAAATCCGCACCCTACATCGAGTCGATCGACGTCGCTGAGAAGCTGCTGACACGCCTCTCCCCATACCTTATCGCATCTCACGCGCAGACGCTTGCGCCCTCGCCCAGCCTACGCGCCTTCGAGCCCGCGCCGTACGAAGTTCTTACCTACAACCTCACGTGTGCCGTCCTCTCGCTCGGCCTCCGGCATGATCAGCTACGGACGCAAGCTGCCACGGCACTCGGTGCTTACCTCTCCGGTTGGGTCGCAGCAGCAGCGGAGCTCTCGGGGGAACAATTCGTCGACGATGGGGCCGACGACTACGCTGCCGATGGCGAGCTGGCGCGCGTCATGACACACAATCTCTCGATGCTAGGCTTCCTGAGTGCTGCTGCTGAGCACACCCACTTCTGGAATGCATACGAGAGACTCCAACTTATTCAAGACGTCCGAGCAGCTTTGACAGAGAACTTCCTCATCGCATTCGAAACCGTGCTGTCGATTGTGCGTAATGCGCGCTCCCACCAACACGGATTGAGGGAGTGGAGGCGGTACACGAAGCATTATGCTGCTACTGGACGACCACTTGGCGCGATGATTCTGCACGACTCTTTTCTGAAGGTTGTGCTGGCGTCTGCTTCGCTGCTGGTTGGGACCAGTGCGCACCTCACTTCGCAAACGTCTATTCTTGATCACCTACAGACCACGCTCCACAGGAAGAACCACCAGATTCTTAGGGACTCGGCTGAGAACTCGCTGGCTGAGGGGCTGGCTAAGATTGCAGGGGAAGAGATGGAACGTCTGGAGAATGATATGGATTATCTACAACGGGTTGGATCTGCCTGGCAGCAGCAACAGGCCTCTTCCGTCAAGGCAAAGGTACTTGTCACGTATCTTTGCTGTACCATTTACGACGACGACACGGATGTCACAGACGCAGAAGTTTTGACTACCTGGCTCGACAATGTGCTCAACGATCCGGTACAGAGCGCGGACCATGAATTGGCTTCCACAGTCCTCAAGTCCATGGCCATCCTCGCCAAAGTCTCGCCGCAGCTGGCGTCTAGCCTCGGTCGTTCGCTCCCTCGAGTCATTGTTCAAGCCAACTTCGACCATCGAACAACTTCCGTCGCAGCTGAGTCGCTCGCCGCTGTTCTAACTCTTCTTCCCCAGGATGCCATCATTACGACACTGTACAGCTTGGGCAATGTCATCAGCGTCGCTCCTAAACCTGACCGCAACCCTTCTTCATCTCCCACCTTGAACGGCAACGGCAAGCCTGCACGTACAGGTGGTGTCTATCAGAACCAGAACGGTAGCACCATCTCACTCACACCAAGTGATGTGGATGAGCCGCACCATGTACATACTACTGTCGTGGAGACCATCGTGTCCGTCGCAAGAAACTGCAAAGATCCAAAGATCACGGCGCTGGCACTTTCGATGCTTGTCCAGAAGGTCGGCCGTTCTGGAAAAGTTGTAGATGCGAAGATCATCACCGATTCAGCTTTCCTGGGTGTGCACAGTCCGCCTGGAGAATTTAGAAGTCTGCTCAAGGTCTACACTAAACTCTCGCATGATGCACTGGTTTCAGACGATGTGGCTACACTCGAAGCTGTCATGGCTGCGCGTCTCAACCTCTCTAGGGAGATTTCTGCCGATGAGCCTACCTTCGAAATTTATCTTACACATCTGCTAGACACCATCGTCAGCAAGGGAGACGCCCAGGAGACTTCGCATCGCCATCTGAGAGATACTGAGCTCGCGGCTCAAGAGATTGCGCAGATACTAAAGCCTCTCGCGCTTTTGCTTGAACGAAATGCGGAACGAGCGGAGTTCTCCGAGCTGGATGATTCCATCATTGGGCTCCAGCGTGATGCTTGGTTCAATATCGTTGTTCATGGCTTCGATCTGCTGTCCGATCTTGGCAAACAACACAGGGAAGAGTTGCGCACTCTTGCACGGTTCAGCAAGCCCCTCATCGCAGAGGAGCGGCCCTTCCTTTCGGAAAGTGACATCGAACTCAACACGGTGTTGCGTCGCGGTAAGTCGCCTGAACATACAGTCGAGCAGAAGAAGAGGCTTGGGAAACTGCTTCCGTCATGTGAGCCCGACACCAAGTCCTTGAGTTATCAGGAAGCAGTGTTCCTGAGCACTGCATATCTGGTCGAAGATTTACGCGCAAGTGCCGGTGATTGCACCAAGGCGCTTGCGTACTTTCTTGATCCAAAGCTGCGAATTGGCGCAGTGGGTAATTGCATGGCTGCCATTGCAACAACGGCCGTTCGAACCTATCTGGCAAAGACGCTGTCGGGTCAATCCCACACATTCTCGACCCCGTACCTTGCGCGCCAGCTAGCAACGATATTCTCCGCGTGCTGTCACCGTATTGCCCGCGTTCAACAAGCGGCAGCTACCTGTGCAGATATCATTATCCGCGAAGTGCCATCTACGCTATGTCAAAAGAGTGCGCTATTTGCCCTCTTAGAGCTCCTTTCGATGATGTGGTACAGTTGCCTTGAAGGCGAGACTGATGATTATACCTGGAAGTCGACCTTTACATCAAAGCGGTCCAATATAGTGGTTGAGCTGTCTGATGACTACGCTTTCCGACGAGCGACTCTCGAGGCGTTACACAAGCGTGCAATCGCTTGGGTGAAGGGAGCGCTCGACATTGCTCCACTCGATGTCAAAGGGCTTCTTCAGTCGTATCTGTCCGAATTCGATGATGAAATGACGTTTGGTCATATATCGCTCGGACGATCTTTTGCGTTAGAGATGGGGTCCGTCATTCCGTCAACTGATCAGCGCCTTGGTGCTATTGAACGCCAGGGCATCAACATCAACACTGCGTCGGACTTCATCACTCAATATACCACGAGACAGGAATACAAGTTTCTCGAGGGCGTTGCTGATCAAGAAGAGGAATGGCTCCAGGGTGCACCGGCTTCTGGACGGAAGTCGACATACCTCTCACGAAGCTTACACGAAGCGACGAATCTTCTAGTGGACTTGGAGAACCGCACCCTTAATCACAAGCATGTGACAATTGCTGAGCTTCGCGATATATTGCGGAGAGCGGCTGCGCTTCTATGCAGGGTGAAGACGGACCAGTCGCCTATCGTTCAGCATCTAGTCGGAATTCCCTTCGCCGTGTTCTCGAAGCAGTCCATTAAGCTGGGTATATCACTGTGGACGAGCGTTGCCAAAGAGAACCCTCGTATGGAATCCCGCATCCTCGTCGCCATTGCAGAAAATTGGGAGAATACGGTGCGCAAGCGTCGTGGTATCTTCAGCCCTGCACTGAGACACGAAGATCCCTTCTACGGAAAGCAAGAATTCGCTGCAACAGACAAAGAAGCACTCTCAAAACGCCAGCAGCAGATCTACAATCTGATCGCTCCGCACTTCCGCCTACTGCAGTTCTTATCTAGCCACTTCAGTGCCTCGAGGTTGAGCAGAGCGGACGTTGAGCGTGTTTACGTTCGGCTAATGCACATCACGCTCGATGCCATGAGTGGTGGTTGCTCGCAGCCCCTTGCTCGCGAGTCGTACTTCCATATCGTTCTGCTTGGATTGCGCATTGCACGTCACTGTACCACATTGTCGGCGACCATTAAATGGCGCCTGACGGATCGCATACTGACTGCTGCTCTGGCGTGGTTTGCGAAAGCCCCGCAATGGTCCTTTGGAGGCAACCGCCTACAGATCAAGGCTGAAACACATGTCCTTGCAGACGTGCAGGCGCAGCTTGACCTTATCGGAAAGGTCACAACTGTTACTGAGATTGGCACGAAACTGAAGGCAAAGCAAGATCTCCTCTCCTTGCTGCTCTCAAATGAGCAGACCCGTCTCATGGTGTGGTTGTTCCCACTCGATTACGGCAAGAAGCACCACTTTACTTCTGGGCGCCACAACAATACACTTCCTGATGTAAGTCATCTGTATACACGAATCGATAGGAGCTAACGTAACTAGACTGCCGTGTCTGCTCATCTAAAGACCGCGTGGACGGAGAACCCTGCCATTGCTGTACACCTCCTCAAGCGCTTCCAGTCGCAGCGCCTCAACAACGAGGTTCGATGGCAGGTACTGAACTTCCCGCACAAGGTTTTAGATGAGCCTGATGCTCTAGAGATTCTTCTAGGCAATCTCTTACCGAGCGACGTGTCATTCCAGCTTAAGTATATGCTCTACTGGAAGCCTGTGAACCCTATCACGGCCGTCACGTACTTCCTTCCGGCTTATGGCAACCATCCTTTCATTATCCAGTATGCGATGAGAGCATTGGAGAGCCACTCGGTTGACGTCATGTTCTTCTACGTATATCAGATTGTACAAACTCTTCGATACGACGTCCTGGGCTACGTCGAGCGGTACATCATCGAGACGGCCAAGTTCTCGCAGCTATTTGCTCACCAGATCATCTGGAACATGAAGGCAAACGCGTACAAGGATGAAGCATCCGAGGTACCTGATCCCGTCAAGCCCACGCTTGACAAGGTCATGGGTAGCTTGGAGTCTAGTTTCTCTAAGGAAGACCATGCCTTCTACGAGCGCGAGTTCGCTTTCTTCAACGAGGTTACAGGCATCTCGGGTACCCTGCGCTCCGTCCTGCATGAACCCAAAGAGGTCAAGAAACAGAAGATCGAAGAAGAACTTCGCAAGATTCAAGTAGAAGTCGGGGTTTACCTACCCTCCAATCCAGATGGTCAAGTCATTGGTATTGATCGCAAGTCCGGCAAGCCCCTACAAAGTCATGCAAAGACACCTTTCATGGCTACATTCCGCATCAGAAAGACGAGGCCCGATGATCAGGATCTGGAAGATCAGGAAGACGACAACCGCGATATTGCGCGTCAGCGGGACAACAGCTACGAAACGTGGCTCTCTGCGATCTTCAAAGTCGGAGACGACTGCCGTCAAGATGTGCTTGCACTACAGATGATTGCTGCTTTCCGCGGAATTTTTAATACCGTCGGTCTCGACGTCTGGGTCTTCCCCTACCGTGTCACAGCAACCGCACCGGGTTGCGGAGTCATTGATGTACTCCCCAACTCCATATCACGAGACATGCTCGGTCGTGAAGCCGTCAACAGACTTGACGACTACTTCGTGTCACGCTACGGCAACGAAGACTCGATCCGCTACCAAGAAGCGCGCTCCAACTTTGTGAAATCCATGGCCGCCTACTCCGTGATCAGTTTCCTTCTGCAATTCAAGGACCGACACAACGGCAACATCATGATCGACGACGCCGGCCACATCATCCACATCGACTTTGGTTTCTGCTTCGACATCGCACCCGGCGGCATCAAATTCGAACGCGCACCCTTCAAACTCACAGCCGAGATGATTGCCGTCATGTCTGGTAAAAATGCAGCAAACCCGTACCAATCGCAGGCGTACCGCTGGTTCGAGGAACTCACTGTCAAGGCTTTCCTCGCTAGCAGACAGCATTGCGAGCATCTTTGCCACGTCGTACAGGTCATGTTGGATAGTGGACTACCGTGCTTCAAACCCGAGAGTATGAAGAACTTCCGCGATCGCTTTGTGTTGGATAAGAGCGAGAGGGAGGCGGCTGATTACATGAGGGGCTTGATTGAGAAGAGTAGGGGGAGTTACTCGACCGGAACGTATGATCGGTTCCAACTTATTACTAATGGAATTCCCTACTAGGCGGATGAGGGCGAGACGTATGGAGGCTTTCAGTCTGATAGATAATATCGTTATTCTCGTAGAGCAACTAGAATCACGTACTTGCCTCTTGGCCCTTGTCAAAAAGCAACACATCCGCATACCACTTACGCATACCCCATCTCTTGGCCCTTTTGCACACCGCCGTATCCCAGGCGACACTCCAATATGTCCCAGTCATGCATCTGCATATACTCACGCAGTATGACTCCATAACACACAGAATAAGCAATACTAGTCTACCTCCATCTCAAAAACACTCAACATCTCACCTGGGCCTCTCGTTTCCCCCGGATTCCACGCGCAAGCGGCTAAATCAGGTATGCATGTCGGCATGGAGCATGCATGGTAGGGCGCGTCTGGTCTAGCCCGTATAGGAAAGTGAGGTGATTAGTTCGCCCCACCTATACACTCCGATTGGCGGGAGGCGTTGGCGGTGACGCGGTGAAAAAAATGGGCTTCTTCTTTGCGCTTATGGCTAATAGACATTTAGATCTCTTTGCTCGTTGAGTAACCTTCCCTCAAGCCAGGTCCAGTTAGCTGTTGAATGCTCTGGCTATTGGAGTGGAATCTTCCAATTGTACATTCGGCGCTTACTTCCTTGGAATCGTTATGTTCGTATTTGATTATTAGCCCGACATAGTGGTTCCTAACTTTGAGCGCAACCACGCGTTTTTGGGGTCCGACTTATATTCACCATGCAGCAAGAGATGGAAATGGATATACGGAGGCTACCTGAGTCAACCGAGACGGGGAAAGACGAGGTAGACATGGTACAGAAAGGGCAATTGGAAGCAGCGGAAGGAATGGACGTCGAAGAAGAAGCCCAAAGTGGAAAGAGGAGTAGGTTGAGAATGGTGGCTATCATCACTGCGCTTTTTGTAAGTTTGGACCTACTTACCTTCTCCATGGCATCTTCGATGAACGAAATGCCCAATCTCCCTACAAAACCCTCACATGCAACACACTAACCACCACCCAGCTCTCCCTCTTCGTCTCAGCCCTCGACGCAACAATCGTCTCTACAGCTCTTCCCACTATATCCCGCGACCTCAACAGCGCCACGGGCTACACCTGGATCGGCGGCGCCTACCTGCTTGCCAACGCCGCTTCAGGCCCCATCTGGGCCAAGTTGTCTGACATCTGGGGCCGCAAGCCCATCATGTTGGCTGCACTTGCCATTTTCTTTGCCAGCTCGGCGGTTTGTGCGACGGCGAAGACGATGCAGGAATTGATCATCGGGCGTGCGTTCCAGGGTACGGCGGGTGGCGGGTTGATTCTGTTGGTGCATGTTTGCATTAGTGATTTGTTTAGCTTGAGGCAGCGGAGTTTGTTGATGGTGAGTTGCTTGGCAGGTGGTATCGTGGGAGTGGTCTGGCTAATTCTTGTGTGCAGGGCTTCACCGAAGGCATCTGGGCGCTGGCTGGTGGTATCGGACCGGTCTTGGGCGGTATCTTTGCTAGTCTGGTCACTTGGAGATGGTGCTGTAAGTGACATCTCTCTCGCGTCTTTCCCACGTCTTTCTCTACGAACATGCGCTAACTTTGATCCTTTCAACACCCAGTTTACATCAACTTGCCTATCAGTGGGTTTGCTGCCGTACTCATAGTCCTATTCTTGGACATTAAGCACGAACATACCTCTTTCATCGATGGTATCAGGGCCGTGGACTGGTTCGGCATGTTCACCTTCCTTGGCTTCACGCTCATGATCCTTTTGGGTCTCGATTTCGGCGGCGTGCTCTTCCCCTGGGACTCCGCGAAAGTCATCGCTCTACTCGTAGTAGGCGGAGTGATGATCTTTGCGTTCATTTACAGCGAGGCAAAAGTGGCCAAGTACCCGTTGATTCCCATGACGGTGTTCCGTCGGGGAACAAATGTCGCCGCTTTCCTCGTCGTGTTCTTCCACGGCTTCGTCTTCATTGCAGGCGAGTACTATATGCCGCTGTATTTTCAAGCCGTCCTCGAAGCTTCTCCGTTACGGTCTGGACTGCTCCTTCTCCCTTTCATCGTCACAGGTGCGATTGCCGGAGTCCTCTGCGGCCTCATCATGCACAAGACTGGCCACTTCCGTGAGATCATTTGGGTGGGCACACTGCTCCTCACCATTGGTTTCGGCCTCTTCATCTCCTTCGACGCATACACATCGACTGGAAAGGCGGTAGGTTTCGTCATCCTCGGCGGTCTAGGATCCGGGATACTGTTCGAGGCACCAATGATTGCTATTCAGAGCCAGGTCGAACAGCAAGATGTTGCTACCGCTACTGCGACACTATCTTTCGTTCGTAATATCGGCGTCGCAATATCCACCATCATCGGCGGTACCATCTTCCAAAACTCGATGAACGGTCAGGCTTCTTTTCTTCGAGACGCTGGGCTACCGCAGAATCTACTGAGTCAACTTGATGGCGACAGCGCCATGGCGAATGTCATGCTTCCTGCCACGTTCGAGAATGCGGCATGGGAACTTGCTGCGAAACAGGCCTTTGCCTCCGCGATGCGCAATATGTGGATCACGTATACGGTACTCGCTTTCTTGAGTTTTGTCGCAGGTCTTTTCATCAAGGCCGCAGTGCTGGGGAGGGATCATGTGGAAACTGTCACTGGATTGAAGAAAGAGAAGGTCACGGCAAGAGTAGAGACGGATAGTTCGTAGGATGTAAGACGCGCTGTGGCGTGCACTTGCGCGGGAAGGTGTGAGGTAGTCGTTGAGATGCTCGCGGAAGCGACGATGACGTCACGCCGCTTGGAAACAACCCGTGGGCATTGCGATGGGAAACCATCTCGACTCGAAATACTCCAGACGCCAGCTATCTAGATCAAATTCCGATCCCTGGCCCAAGTTGCCCTGCTTATCGCTTACCTTCCATGGCTCCATTGTGATCTCTGTTCTCGCGCACCGTGCGGCACACCGATTGGAGGAAGCTACCTACGTATAATTATGCGCGATGGTTTGAAGCTTCGGAATCGCCGTCGCCGATATGATCTGCTTCCTAACGCTTGACATACTTGCATCTTGCATCGTACTCTTCTGGTATCCCAGACAAATTCTGTATAGATGCTGTGTGATGACGTGCGGGTAAGGCTGGCAGCGTCGGACAGGCCGACCCCGCCTCGTGGTGGCTGCAGATAGTCATCTCGCCAGGCTAGACCCCCTGTGAGTAGCGCTCGGTGTAAGCGAGGCCTCAATACTACATCACATACAGATCTCGGGAGGTTTTCGTTATAAGAGGGTCGCAGTGCGTTCAGTTCCTGGTGTGAAGAGATGGAATGCGTCATCGAGGTCTACAACTCTGCGATGGCCGAGACCCAAGAAGCGCGTTGTCTTATCGTCTAGCAAAAATACAGCATCCGATCCGGCAGTCAGGGTAAGATTAGATTTATCTGGGGTGTACGGGGTGGGGTGTGGATCAACATCCGCGATAGGTGCGCGAATCCTGGCACGAGGTTCGTTGACGCCGCATGCGTCCGCGTCACACGGCATGTCGATTTTCCTGGAATACCATTGTCCGTATTTTGCAACACGTCCGAGAAAACGATCGATCTCACAACTTCAAAACACACCGCAATATCAATGAAGAGTAGGGATGCCATTCCCTGAACCATACGAAATAGGATTTTACCGCGCTGTCCGGCATCACTGACCCCTCTTTCTGGCGCACAAGGCTTACTTCCGGTGAAGAAGAACGTCACAGCTCCTGAAGCTTACCGCTGTTTAGTCTGACTTGCGGTGACGCCCGCGACTCGTCGTTTACTGTAGGGGAACGTTTGGGTGTTTTTGCGCTGGCAGCGATGGTTCTCTGCGATCACAACCATAGCGCAGTAGTTTCAAGTATCTGTAGCAGCCGCTTAATCATACCAAATCTCCTTAGATTATGTTGACTACACCGCTATGTACTCCTAATCTCTCCGCCAGTATGGGCCTGCGGTAACAAACGAGGAACACGCGAATATTCTCATGTCATCTGCGATCTTTGCTTCGCTGCTTTCGATCTACGGATGTCTTCACTCATGCGCAGAGCTGATTTAAAAATATCCGATCGCTCTCGGTGTTACCCATGTATCTTTGCATATGCAGCCACCACCCGCTGCGATGGGCTTGGAACGGCGGGACGGATGAACTGCACCACCATCGTGCCATTTGCATGTGCACTTCAACAAAACAGGGCAGTAGACTTATGCGAGGCTTGCAGACTCATGCTCAAATCCACTAGTGGGTAGTTTCGAGAGGTGAATGCCTCAAGCATCACCTCACTGCCGACCACGCGCTATTAGGAAGGACTGACCATGGTGCGCTCATTACGCTAAATAACCAAGAATTCAAAGCTTTCTTGATGTCATCTTACGTGCCCATAAATTGCCGGCCGCGGCTTCTGTACAAGCAGATAACCCCATGGATGATTACTGCCATCCACACGAGTCTTGGCGCGGACCGACCGCTGGCCCGGTAGAT
Source organism: Alternaria incomplexa (assembly GCF_024043165.1). NCBI lineage: Eukaryota > Fungi > Ascomycota > Dothideomycetes > Pleosporales > Pleosporaceae > Alternaria > Alternaria incomplexa. The sequence goes on from NW_026249852.1 coordinate 968,873, forward strand.
TGGAGACAGCCGAAGCCACCATAGTGACGTCTGAAGCGGGTATGACACATGTTACCAAAGCTTCGAGGGCGTTGTCGTCTTGATTCGGCGCCGCCGTTGAAGCCTTACAATCGGGAACATACAGGTACTAGCGTGTTGTTGTCAGACAGCCGCTCATCACATGCGGTAAGCTTGAGCATTTGAAGACGGTACGGAAGATAACTCTACTCTCAAGCCTCGGCTCTAGTTGATAATTTTACGGCATCCCCGACTTTATGCATCTGTTGTTGGTGATTCCGTGGGAAGTTGATTTGCATTGGTGCATTTTGACAGGCAAGACTCGGAGCGAAACTGACTGTGGATGATGATGGGGAAGACCACGGCACATCGCGCAGCCTACCACAAGATGTGATTATATATATACTCGTCGTTAGCCAGTCTTTTTGACGGTTCGATAAACATACTGAATTATACCTGGCTTCAACAGGCAATATCATTATTCTCCGCTCTTGTTTATCCCGACCGATGATCCTTTCGCTTTGCCGGAAACTTGCCACCGGTCCTTCGTCTCACCTTCAGTTCTTCCACTCAAGCACTTCTCGGCCTGCATAATCTCACCACATGTAGCCAGTATGTCTTCCAGGAGCGGGGACTCGGACATCTATCCAGATCGCATCCAAGCCCGCGAGGACCAATACCGTCGCGATGTTCAAGCCAGGTCTCAGCCTCCAGCCACAAAGAGAATCATCGATGTAACCGACTTCGACGCCATCGGTGCCCATCTTGATATGCCTGAGGACGAACCTTGGCCTCATAGCCTCGAGCTCACCGATCACAACGCCCTGTCTGACGGGCCCATCCTCACGACGATGACTAAAGCTACTAGCATCGATTTATCAAGAGATACAGAAAGCGGGACAGCAGGTGGCTCGCCCATATCTCGCGCATGCACTCCGAAAAAATGCGTCCCGTACCTTCCCATGCATGAGTACGAGGAGCTGCAACGACAGAAGTCAGCCAGCAGTAAGACTCTCCATAGTATCCTCGGACGATCCAATGTCTAATCAGTGCTATTGATTGACATGCGTTGGGCAGAGTTCATGCTGACGTATTGATAGAGCGACGCCGAATCTCTGTGTCGACCACGGTTGAGCCCGGAACACAGGACGAACATGATGAGCATGACGAAGACCACTATATCGAAATGCACAACACACCCTTCTCCAACCATACCCCATCGCAAGGCTCCCGAGACTTGACGGACAAAGAGGGTTGTAGTGTGAAGGATGTGGGGCTCAGTCCTTCAGAACCTTGGTCGCAACTCGGTCGAACTGTCGGAAAGAGCGTCTGAAGTGGCCCACAACCGTATGCTCTGCACTGTGAGGGTTTCGCCGAATGAATGACCGTCACATGGAGGTTCACAATGATGGCAACGCCACTGATGAAGGTTTTGCGATGAAGCAAAAGAGACAAAGTCTTCGTGACAAGACCTGTGGTCTCGTCGGCATCGGATTGCCTTCTGTCAGCAGCCTTGGTAATGGGGATTTCTGTTATCATTGGTTCCTTGTCGCTATCGATCTTCGGCTGAACGTTTTTGCTCATTTGACTCCAAGATTACATCGTGCATTGATAGTCGCGAGCAAACAAGGAATGCATCATATCCACCTCTTCGTCCACGCCTTCTAGTCACTGGTCCCGCTGACAAAAATTATCGAAAGCGGCGCTCAATTACTTCGAGATGTAAAAGCATACGAGATCTGATGCTGCGTTGAATGTTCAAGTGAGATTGGATCCGGCCCAGGAAGAACGTCCTAACGAAAGAGTGCTACCCATCTGTGTAGAACTGCGGATGATCTGAAAGTCGATCTGCATCTTGCGCGAGCAAAAGAAAAGGAGCGCACCGTATATGCGCCGCCGTATAGCAAATTTCTGCGTTCATCGTCCAGAAGCCCATGAAGCCCCTTGAGCTAACTAGGTAGGCACGGATGTCGCTGCTTCCGAGTGGATAACATAATGAGCTGGCGGGGAACGTATCGTTTTCAGACTTTGTCGCAGCGCACTTCCTGCGTGTCTGGAAATAACGCGTTTGAAAAGCAAGATCAAAGAGGGGAGAGTGGGATCTGCACATAAGAGTGATGCGACGGCAGCGGCAGCGCCATGACCCCCGCAAGTTTCCGCAGGGCAAAACTGCGGGGCCGCGAAACGCCCTCGGGATGCAGGTGAGCCATAATCGCAACCCCATTGAAACCTGAATCAGACACTTCTCAGAGATATCAGGGGTCTTGCAAGTTGCTAGTAGATCGGTCGTCATGCTTTTGTCGGAATGGTGTTAGATGGTGGTGTGGAGATCTACGGCTGTCAGCTGCCACGGACCCTCTGCGCGCTCCGCGCAAAAGCAAATTTCGTGCGCCTTCGACGTTCGCAATCGAAAAAAAGACGTTTACCGTTCATGAGCGGGGTCTTACCCGTGGTGTTGAGTAATACTAAGAGCATTCTAACTTTCTTAGTCTTTACGTGCATACAGTGATTCGGTGGGCTTAAATCTTCAAGGGCTGTAAATGCATGTTTGCTAAGATGTACTTCTCCGTCAAGAAGTGAGGGGCGGTAAGTCTATTCAACGTAAATCTACACGCTGTAGTACATCGACGCACACTTCCAAGCAAGTTGTCAGTAGCTGTATTGTTGTCGATAATCCTACTGTCAATCTCACAACAAATATGAGAACACAATGATTGAGCATTGCAAAAGTGTTCGGCCTGTTCGTGACGTTACAAGTAAGTAACTTCTATCAAGTATGTGATGGTAGCAAGTACTACTATATCTACACAAATCGCTTTTGTTCATACGAAATCGTCCCTCGAAGTGACAGTGGTGGTGATGGTGATATCGCCCGGGTCCTTCGGCTCATGGTTCCAAGCGTTGTTCCCATGACTCTCCCTGAGTATCGTCTCCTCGCTTGCTGTATCACTCCCCATCCGAACTGTTGTCTGTAAAACACTTTCCCCAGGACCCATGTATATTTTATCCGACTTCCTACTTCCATCCATACCACGGCTGCTCTTGGACTTGGAGTACTCCTTGAGTGGATAGGAGTTCTGGCCTGAGGAGTCGCCGCGTGAACCGTATTTGATGCGGACGTAAAGTGGCCGAAGAACGGGGACACACGCGCAAACAATCGTGAGGAATACTTCGGTGGAAGACCAAAGAAGCATACTCGCGGTGTCGTACACATAGTTCTCCATTGAGGACATGGATCGCAGTTCAATGGTACGGACAACGGAGCAGGCACCGGCAAAAATGCCCAAAGAAAGACCAGATGCGATCGTGATCTTATCCTTGCGTTTCATATTGAGTCCCATGATAATGTGCCAAGCTAAAAAGGGTCAGTGTCTACTCTGGAGTGGTACGCAGCAGGGTAACGTACGAAGGAGAGCGAGAACGAAGTCCATAGCTGCAGACCAAGCGCCCATCGTTAGACCGACCTCGGTGAAGTTCAGCCAGCAATAGCCGCCTTCGATAGTCTGATCCCATAAGAACGCCGATGGTACACACTGAGTGTACAGAAGCGTTGTTGTGATGATGCAAAGCACTGTCGTACTCGCTATGCAAAACCAGAGGATAGCAATGTGCCATCTCTTGAGAACAATGCGCAGGAGAAACAGTGCAACTGAACCCTTGGAGGCAGCTATTCCCATGATGCAGATGCCTTGACCGATGGCTTCCCACATGATCGATTTGGAGTAGTTGAGGTCGAGTCGTACAATGTCGGCCGTCTGTTTGCCAACACCATAGGTGATGCCAACAGACACGCAGCCAACATAACCGATGAAGGTAGCCTTCGGAAGTTAGTTCCTTGAGCGTTTGACTAACCACCAAGTTGAAGTTTGTGAAGAGGTGTAAACGTACCAGGTTGACCAACATCAGTACGTCGTCCCAGCCGAGATTTCTCACAATATACTGTCGTGTGTACATTCGCAATGCAACAAGCACAGTGCCAAGGACGACTTGAGACCACATCACCCCATTGAGTATGTCCGCGAAATCCGCTGGCTTGCCCATCTTGATTGCTGGTATCAGGGTATGGTTGAAAACCTGGGAGGGGCCTCTCTCCTCGTCGTTTGCTATTCAAGTGTGCCGCTGATGAGCGTGTAGGCTTGTGTCCAAAGAAGAGACAATTATGGATGAGCTGAAGGCAGCCCTGTGCTCTGCGCAAAAGGTTTTATGTTCAGATCAACGACTCGAGTGGTGGCAAGGAATGTCAGGCTGACGCATCTATAACCTCAATTGTGACCTCGAAGACACCCATGCTGAAGAGCAAACATACTTGCATGTACGTCTACGGCCCGAGCGCATCATTGCAACCCCGTTGTGGCTATGGGAAACTGAAGGGGGGCCGGGTTTCCAAGCCAAAACAAACCGCTAATTCTCGGGACCTGCATAGGCAATCAAACAAGGCATAGTATCAAAGCTTTGTTGCCGTTCTTGTCGCTCTCATTACCCTGCAGAGAGGCGCTATGAGTGAGGTTTCATGCATGCGAGGCCTCGAAAAAAAAGCAGTCCTCCGTTGAATCCTTGTGTAGCTTGACGTTGGTAGACTGTTTTTACTTTGCCGCCAAACTAGTTCCCGTCTTCTGCTTCACTTCTTCCCAGAGTAATTCATTCTGCATACCCAGGAGAGGTGTTGATCACAAATCCCTCGCAACTACCGGAGCAAGATACCCCGTTGGCGCTTCATGAGTCAAATTGTCTTGTATCTTGCAGCTTGCATAGCACGAAGGAAGAGATGAAATGCTTTTTCTTTTGCTTGCGGGTTGCGCAACAACCTGCGGTCCAACAGGACCTGTTGTTCATGGGTCCGCTTCGTCTGATTCGCTGAGGGCCAGTTATCCGCGTGATGAAGATTGGCCCAGGTTGAGCGCTCAGGTGGAGTAGGATGGTGTTCCTTCACCGTTCAGCGATGAAGCTAAATGTATCAGGACCAATGAGTGTCCAAAGCTCGGAGTATGCGACTACCGGTTATCCACTGTCCCCGAATGTGGATGCCTATCCGGTTTGAATCTCGTAACATCCCGTCTCTGGAATGCGGTGCTGTGCACTAGTCAACTGGGCCATGTCCTTCGCGAAACCTTGGATCGTTCATGCTACGCAAGTGGCTTCGAAATGGCATTGCGAAAATTTGTTCTTGCATGCAGAATTCGATGATCTGAAGTTGTACAGGAACGTTTGGCCTTTCCGTGACGGGCCGTTGCCCGCACTACTAATCGTGAGGGTCAGCTGTGGGCCACACCAGACTCGGCTAAGCGATCTTTAGTGGCGTTTCAATCGCACATCCGACGGATCAACCTCGGTCTAACCAGCAGCGGCGTGCGGAAAGGAGTGAAGGAGCGAAGGAGTCAGATCCTACGAGGCAGTTTTCCAGGACTGTGGAACGCAGATAAGCGTGTTCATCTGCGCCGTTCTCCGGGGACTGTCAAGAGATGCATCCCGAGGTCGCATCCAACATAGGAGCTTGATGCGGTTGGACCTGCAAATGGAGCGAACCTCACCTGCCTCACACCTGCTCTGCAGGGCCCGGTCAGTCCCCACATGATTAGCCTGTGTTAGTACCCGTGAACCGTAAAACTCCATACCTCCCGCTGTCACTCCGTCATTAGTGCAAGGGACCGCTTCCCCGACATTCGCGATGGCTGGTACGACCAATGGCTAAGCCTAGGATTGCGATAAAAAGGTGGTGGGAAAAAGCAATACACGCCATGCTTGTACGCAAGCGGCGCCTTGCCTCGCTCAGGGCAAGTTGGACTTGGCTTCACCAACACCAGGGCGACCAAGCGAAGGGGACTCGATTCTGGCCCCGTCTTCGTACATATGCTAGACCGATACCTGAACATGCGGCTACTAGGTGATTGGCAACAATCTGAAGCGGGAAGGCCTTGTCACCTGCATTACCATATTCAATCCTCTTCCCACTCCTGGGGTTGTGTCCTTTTTTCCTTTTCAGAATCACATTGCATGTACGGAGTTAAGTGACAACATGGCATTGGCAGGGTTATTCGTGAAGGCAATCGGCCTCGGAACAGTCCTTCTCATCACTCGATACGTTCTGGCTTACTTGCAATCCCCGCTCAAATCTATTCCCGGTCCCTTTCTAGCCAAATTCTCGGATATCTGGCGTTTCCTCAATCATTATGGGCAAACTCATATCGAGACCCAGAGGAAACTTCATGAACAGCATGGCGATATCGTTCGTCTCGGTCCCAATACCGTTAGTGTTGCTGATGCTAGTCTGATCAAAACTATTTACAACACTCGTGGGACGTACTTGAAGGTCAGCGCATGGAACACAGCTGCTGTTGAAACGACTGCTGACATTACAATAGAGCGATTACTACGTAAGATATAGGCAGTCGTCCTTAGAAGTGGATCATGCTAACCCTCCTTCGGTCTATCAACGACGCCCTACAAGATGGGCATCTCATTCAAAACATCTTCAGTACGCGCAGCAATGAGTTCCACTCCAAGAATGTTAAGCCAGTTCAAAAGCTGTACAGTCTTCAAAATGCTCTCCAGATCGAGAGTATTATGGACGACAATCTTCGTACCCTATGCAGTCAACTGGACGCCCGCTTTGTGGAAGGCGCCAACAAGGACCAGACGTGCGATATTGCTGACTGGATCTCGTTCTTCGCATGGGACTTCTTGGGTGATATGACCTGGAGCAAGCGTATTGGCTTTATGGAACAGGGTATGGATGTTGGCGATATGCTTGGAACCGCTGAACGTGTCATGCGCTATTTCTCAGTGGTACGTCCTACGTTGAGTCAAGAAATTCATTATAACTGTTACCATTGCAAAAGTTCTTACTGAAATTCGATAGGTCGGCCAAATGCCTGCCCTCGACAAATGGCTCGGAAAGAACCCTAAGTGGCCCCGCTCGCTCTATAAGTTCGATGATTTCTCCGTTGCTGCCGGCTTCTCCGTCGAGCGCTTCATGGAGCGTATGCAGAACCCTGAACTTGGAAACGGAAAGAAGGACTTTCTCAATGGCTTTCTCGAAGCAAAGAAAGAGTTCCCGGACCTTGTCACCGACAATGAGGTTATTGGATACATGATCATCAACGTGAGTGTTTCATGGCTGCGCTGTGGCGTGAGTAGAACTAATACCGCTCCTGTAGATTCTGGGCGGTGCCGATACCCTTGCCATTGTGATAAAAGGTATCTTCTACCACATCCTCAAGTCATCAGCATCCAAAGAACGACTCGTCAACGAACTCCTCTCTGCACGTCTCTCCTTCCCTACATCATATACTGGCATCGAACAGCTACCCTACCTGGATGCATGCATCAAAGAAGGTCTCCGTATGCATCCCGTCGTAGGTCATATTCTCGAGCGCGTCGTCCCTGCAACTGGTCTTGCATTGCCCAACGGAACGACATTGCCACCAGGAACAATTGTCGGTGTGAATCCATGGGTCCTTCATTACAAGGAGAGCATTTTCGGTGCGAAGCCCCATGAGTTCCGTCCGGAGCGATGGCTGCACAGTGAACGCGAAGAGTCTGGCGCGTACGAGGCCAGGATCAAGAGGATGAAAGACGCAGACATGTCGTTCGGAGGAGGCAACAGGATCTGCCTTGGTAAGCCTTTGGCACTGGTAGAGGTCTACAAGGTGGTTGCGACAGTATTTGGAAGATATAAGGTACGTTTTGACTTCTTCTTGGTGTGGATGTGAGTGCTAATGTCTCAAAGATCGAGCTTGAGGATCCAGAAAAGGAATGGGATCTACACAAACAATGGTTCGTATGGCCGCATGACATCAAGGTCAAGCTGAGTCCACTTGAAAGCATCAGCGCGCCATGAGTATCCCCATGCGGAACGGCACCTAGATGAAAGTGAACGAAGCATGCGACACACCCACACACAGTTTCGATCTTACAATACTACATTACCAAGGGAATTTGCGTTGTGTTCATGGTGTATTTGCGATCTTCGCGTGTGGAAGTTTTTGATCAGTGATATTGCGTGCCCCCATGAACTTCGTTAGACATGCAAACATCTCGAATGTATTGTCGTCCTCATTTGAGCATGCTACGATGCGCGGAAGCGATCCAACATCATCGAAATCGTCATCAATCAAGCTAACCTCTTCGGTCTTAGGAGCGCGGCCCTTCGGCTCTGGCTTCGTTCGCCGCCATTCGTTCTTGCATCCCAACGTCGCCAACGTGCGTGACTATACATCTTGTGTCTTTTCAGTTGCTTACGACATCTTTACCTGGCCGAGATGGTACGATTGTCGGGACTTCAAAAAGACGTCTTGTCTCTCTACCGACAATGCCTAAGAGCTGTGAAGCAGAAACCAACGGTATGTCAATTACAACACTACGGTTACAAACACCTACTCACGCAATTATAGGAGACGCAGTCGCATTTCCGGGACTTTGCAAGGTGCGATCAAGTCAAATGAACGACCTGCTGCGACAGCTGACGAGTAGCTCCAGATCCGAGTTCCATAAGCACCGGGATGTCGGCAAGAAGGACTTCGGTACCATCGAATATCTGCTTCGAAGAGGAAGAAATCAGCTGGAGACATGGTCTGAGCCGGGTATCCGAGACATCCACAGGTAGCGGGGGAATACAGGATCAAGGAACGAAGAACGAAGCGGCGCACCAGTAGGCGAGCACCCAACGTCACCGTGATACAACCTGTTAGATGAACATCACGCAATACATGACCGAATTGCGGGGTACACGGGCCTTGTGCAGCAGATGCCTCACATGTCGCTCCCAAGGCGTTGGATACTTCGAGCGCGGGCATCACGTGATATGGTCTGAGCCACCACCCCGAACTTTCTAGTGCCAACTCGCCCCTCACCGAAGCAGGATCGACCGGGAGATCGCCATGATAGTTTCCCCCGGCAAGAGCTGGAAGCTTCTCATCTCACGATTTCGTCTGATCGCGTACGACAACATGACGACAAACGTCGTGTTCGAAAGCTCTAGAAACTCCCCGAGCTATCTCCGAGGCTTCTCGCAGCATCGTCGTCGACGCAACACCAATGCCTCTCCGCAGTGCGATCATTCCAGAAACTCATCTCTCGGGTATATATAGCCTTCGAGGCGTCTCTCAAAGCTCATCATCAGAACAACAAACAACGAGTCTTCTATGCAATCAATCCGCTCTACAATCCAACGAGTTCCTCGACAACTCAACCGCATCACCAAGCCTACGATCACAACCACTCGACGCTTTTCCAACGCACCAGCAACAATGTCTCTCTTCCCACGATTCACTCAGGAATTCGCTCCTATCTTCCGTCTCTTCGACGAGTACGATAGGCAAGCCTTCCGCAACCTCGACCGCGAATTCACCAACGTCCGGTCCTTCACTCCCAAGTTCGACGTGAAGGAAACCAAGGAGGGCTACGAACTCCACGGAGAACTCCCCGGTGTCGAGCAAAAGGACATCAACATCGAATGGACCGACAACAACACCCTGACCATCTCGGGCCGCCACGAGCACGTCCGCGAGGAAGGTCAACGCCCTCAGGGCTTCATCGAGAACGGTGAAGCTTCCCAGCAGAAGAAGCTTCAGCCCAAGGTTGAGGACGACCCCAGCGAGTCCAACAAGGTCGCCAAGCAGTCCGAAAACAAGGACGTCTCCAAGCACGACGAGAACAAGGCCAAGTACTGGGTCAGCGAGCGCTCAGTCGGAGAATTCCACCGCTCCTTCGCCTTCCCCGCTCGCGTCGACCAGGAAGCCGTCAAGGCTAGTCTCAAGAACGGTATTTTGAGCATCCTTGTTCCCAAGGCTCAGGCTCCTCAGCCCCGTAAGATCAGCATTGAGTAGATCGAAGCAGCCTGAACGAACGACTTTGAACGACAACTTCCCTCCTTTATTGAATCAGCGAGCGTGGCATAGCAATGGAGTTTGCGATGGGTTATTGTAGTGTTTTGGTTCAGTTTTGTGCTTGTAATGGTGGCAGCATTCACTCTCTTGGTCGGACAGTGGTATTAGGAGTTTGTATGTAGCTCATCGCAATGTAACAAGTTTACATTATTCCCCGTGCCGGTTTTGGTGATGGTCTGGTTGGTCTTTGGCACAGTCTCCTTGGTACCAACTCACTATCCACTATCAAATGTCCACTATCCAATGTCCAAGTTGTGACCAACACCTCGGGTTGAGATAGTGCTAGACCGACTGGACCGTCGCTGGGGTCGACACGGGGGCTATCGAACTCATCGCTTTTTACCATCTAATGTCGATGGTGATGCTTCGTTGATCTTTGAACTACTCTTAGTGTTCTACGTGTTAAACAATGAACTGAATTTCGCACTAGGCGCATCGTGTGTGTTGTTTTGCTGTCTTTCCTACTACATGATGTGCTTAAAATGACACCACTGATGTGTACCGAGGAGAGCCATTGTGAGACGCGTGGGTATCAATATCCACAACAACTACTACTACCTTATTCAGAACGACTTCACCCTTATATCCTCAACGAAAGCATGTCCTTCCCTCAAACCTTGCATTACATGCAGCATCGCACACCTGCTCTAAGCGTAGGCAAAAACATGATCTCTATGCGTCGCATGCTGACTCGTCTCAGCGTCAAGACGATGTCTGAGCAAAAAAAAATGATCATCTCGCAATTGTGGAGAAGGATGTTATGCATCCTCCGGGAGCTGGAGAGGCTGTTAGAATGATGTTGGATGATGTGGAAGAGGAATAGAACGTACTCGAACCCGGGCCAATTGCTTGGAAGGCAATTATCCTACCGTTGGACCAAGAATGCTTGATGGAGGTTTGCCAAATCATAAAATTTATAGACTCGTTTCATCGCTGCTACAAAACAGCTTGAGCAGCCACGCTTCCAACAGTGTTCACGATACGGACAGTCTTAAGCTGCAGTTATGATCTTGTGAGTAGGGTCCTGCGAGACTTAGCGCCGAACTACTTGCTACGTCGTCTAGACCGCGACCCACAATTTGGCCAGTTTGGTAACAGAGGTCCATGATCCGCAAACGTGCGGTAAGCATGCGAGACTTCATGGCAGACCTCATAAGGATATTCCACCACGCGAAGCTTGTTAGACACGAGAGATACGGCGCTTGTACTTCCATAGCATTCAGCTACAAATACAAGGAGCGGGCTATCCAGCTAGTATACTAAAAGCTCTCTACATAGTTCCATTCTAACAAACGCATCTGTTGCGCAGGAAATGTAGACCAGTGTATCCACCCAGATCCCATGCGCCATGCGTCGCTCAATCACCCGTTCTCGAGTTCTCGATCTTTGTTACGATGAGATCGGTAGCCCCGACCTCCGTCAATTTGTCCATGGCAATAGCGATGTCTTTCCTTAGCACCATAGCCTGTACAGCCACCCAGCCATCCTCTTCCAACGCGTTGACGGTGGGGGCGCGACGTCCGGGGGTGATCTTGCGCGCGATATCGAGTTTCGATCGGTCGATGTTGTATGTGCACAGAACGTACTTTTGTGCAGCTGCGAGAAATTAGTTCTGCTAATGAATGCGGAAGTCGATGCGACTTACTGATGACACCCTTTATCCGAGCGGTGATCAGCTCAACCAATTTGGGATCTGATGGGTGCTTTGACTTGATGAGGATGGCGCTGGAGTCGACGACTGTGGAGATGGCCTTGAGGCCTGCAGCGCGCATTGTCTCTCCTGACTCCACCAAATCGACAATACCGTCCGCGACACCCAATGCGCATGCCGCTTCAACACTGCCGCCAACGTACTTGATGACTGTCTTGAGTTTCGCATCGCCATTGGCTTCGCCGTTTGTGTTTCCAGCTTGCTCGGCCTCGAGTTTCCGGAAGTACTGCTCAGCCAGGTTGGTGAAGCTGGTGACAACGTTCTTGCCGATCAAGTCCTCTGGCTTGGCTAGGTCGCCCTTCGCGGGGACTTGTACCTGCAGACTGCATTTTCCAAAACCTAGATCGAGGACCTCCTCTACGCCGCTGGTGGCAGTCGGTGGTGCAACGCACTCATGTTCTGCGACTTGATCGCGCCCGGTTATGCCCAAGTCTACGCGACCTTCTCCTACGAAAGTCGGGATATCGGCGGCGGGTAGGAAGACGAGAGCGAGAGGGTGGTTCTTGACGAGTGCGATATCGAGACGGGAGTGTCGGTGGAACTGGATGTCCGAACCGTGGAGAAGGTCAAGACATGCTTGGTGGAGGCGGCCCTCTGCGATGGTTATTAGCCTATGAGTCCAGCCAGTAGTAATGTAGGCGACGTACTCTTAGGCACCGCAAAGAGGAGACGGTCGTTCAAGCTGTTTCCCAAAAGGTCAGTCATGAACGGAAGACTCCTGCTGCCCTGACGCGCTCTTTGCGCGATGCGCTCGATCTCACTTGCGCCATCATTTCCGTTGGTGTACCCCATGGTCATACAAGAAGCTATCAGAAGAAGGAAAAAGAATGGGGAAAAGAAACAATCGGAACATACGAGTTGACGAGATCCATGGCTATGAATCAAGCACGCAATTGCTAGGGTTTGTAGTATGCAGACGCGCGCTGTGCACCCTCTAACAAAGACTTGAATGGGGAATTCTGCTACGGGCTAGGCCACGAGTCCCACGTCGGCACTTGCAATTGGATGCGGGCTTGCTGCCGTGGTGAGGGCTAAGTGCGCGGGCGGCGTCAGACCAGATATGTGGGCTCAAGTGGGTGGATGTGTGTGTCGTTTTGTAGTGTACAAGATTGAGGCGCGTCTCGAATGAGTGACTCAATGAGGGGTAAGAGCTACACGTGTAATGCGCCAATGGCTGTGAGCCCTCAAAAGCATAGTAACTGAGCGCGCATATCGATGGTATCGGGCTTAGGAATTCTCTGGCTCACATCATCCCAATTGGTGCAGGAAATTTGGTAGCCGTGACTGACTGGCGCGTTCAATTTTTTTTTGGCGGAATGACGTTCCATCAACACAAGTTGCCCCGCGTTGCGATGCGTCGGAGCTTGACGAAGCGGCATTGGCCGGCACCAACTCAATCTCAAGATGGCTCACTATCGCGTCTGGACTGTGGGCTGACAGTAGTACCTCCAGTTCCTGTATTCACCGCTGGTGGAAGAGAGCTGATACACGTGTCACCACACTAATGTTATGCTGTTGGTGTAGAATGTTTCAACATTGGGTAGGAGAAGATACCATGCTCAGATTGTAAGAACCAGACATCTACTGTCTACGCGCGTCTATCTATAATGCACTACATATGCATTAAACCTATGTCGCTTCATCTCGAAGCACAACCGTGAAGCAGACACGTCAAGCGCGAGACGCCATGCACGCATGTTTCCCTTTTGATCCTCCTTGAAATGACCAACCGCGACTCCAAACTGAATGATGAGGAATGAACTCCAATATGAAAGGCGTATGCATGGGATGCCTCGTCATGCCTCACATGAAGTCGTCACTATAATTTGTTAGCATCTGTGAAAGCCAGACAGGCTCCAACATAACTTACTCGCCAAAGTCGTCGTCATCGTATGCCCTGGTATCTGCCCTGACGCCGACGTCTCTGCTCGCATTGAGTGTGGTCTTGGTCTTTGCAGCCTTGCTCTTCTTTCCACCCTTCTCAGCAGCCTTCTCCTCCTTCATCTTCTCGTTGCTCAGTGTCGTCAGACCAGATGCAATCTTCTTGATCTGCTCACTCGGCAGATCCTTAGCAATCTGCTTGGTGAACTCCTGTAGGAACAGCGAGTACTGGCCCTTCTTAGAGTTGCCAGCAATCAGAGGTGTGAGAGTTTCCCGGAGCTTGGTAAACTGGTCCTTGGTGTTGGGGTTGAAAATGGCGAGGGAGGAGAGGTCGATGGCGTTGCCCGGGTCGGACTCGTCGGCAATAGTGATGGCTTTGCCAGTACGGGCCTTGGGGGCGACGCTCAGGTCACCAAAGAGTTCCTCAGCTTGGGCGCGCGAAGCGTCGAGTTCTGCCTGGCGCATTCGTTCGCGGCGTTCAGCCTCAGTCTCTTCTTCGTCGGTCTCGCCATCCTCTTCCATCTGCCGCCGACGTAGCGCGGCCTGCCTGTGCTCCTCGATCCTTTGCGCCTTGGACTTGTGGTTCGCCTTTGCCTCTGCCTCCGCCTTAGCCTTTGCCTCGGCGGCCTTCTTTGCCTTCTCGCGTTCGACTTCGGAATCCTCGGCGGCGTCCCATGAATCTAGTACCTATTGTGTCCAATGTCAGTACATTTGGTCGTGGCGGGGCTTGAAGTATTCAAGCGCGGGGCATGGTGGGCTGACGCACATCGTCGTCTTCTTCTTCATCGTCGAACTTGCTGCGGCGCGCGATAGGAGCCACCTGTGGGGATGTGGGAGGAGTGCTACCCTCATCCTCGTCGTCTGCAGAACATGTCAGTCCCAAGTTTTTGCATGACCATCTTGAACCGCGCGCAGTGGCAGCGAACATGACGTACCCCACTTTCCTGGTGCCATGGTTGCAGTTATTTGTGAAAAGGTATGGGCTTTGTGTTGTTGGGAGTAATGTATCCAAGGGTTCCGACGGCGGCGCAGGGTTTTATGGGCGAGTGGTGTGGGTGAAGGAAACGATCAAAGGTTGACTATGGCGCAAGACAATGGTTGGGCTTCTGCAGGTGTCGCGCGTGGCTCGCTTGATCTACCAAAAATTAGCTGCCCAATCACACATGGTACGCCACATTCACTCTTTGCATGCACACCTCAATTCGCTACGACCCTGTGTTTATTGTAGGTGGATCGCAGACTAGAACTCGCAGTACAATGAACTGATGCATGAGGAACTCTGAGATTCCATTATTGCTGTCCTGCTCACGCTAGGCCATGCTTCGGCCGCAGGCGCCTTGCAGCCAGATTGTATCAGCCATCTCATATCTACAAGACATTACTTCTTTAGCCTTTTCCTTGACGCCTGTCAAGGCTTCAAGTACAATGAAATCCCTATATCTAGCTAAACAACAAAGAAACAAGAACAGAAGATGAAACTCGAACCCAACCAGGACATTGCCAGAACATGTTGGAAGCAGACGAGTTGTTTGGAACAAAAGACCCGAGTTTACTACTCGGGAACCTCCCAGGGTCTCCAGAATTTCCAACCCTCTCTAACCTCTCTGGGACCCTTTCGTTTCGAGCTGGACACGCCGACCAGTCTTTCGATACCGACTGTGCCCTCGGCCCGAAGGAACTTCTCTTGATCAATCTCCTCTCCGCCTTCCTCTTCATTCCCGTTGTGTAGGACAGCAGGCCAAAGCACACCTACTCCGTCACCAGCAAGCGTCGTCTCGAACTTCTCGAAGCCTTCCTTCTCTAATTTGACCTCAAGAGAGTCGAGAATCTTGTACTTTAGCTTTGTGCCGTTGGATATTACGGATGCGGCGCCGCCCCCGTCCGCTTCGGAAGAGGCGTCAGATTCGTCTGATGAGGTATCGTGGTGCGCGCCATTCGCATGACCGTTGGTGAGGGCTGGTGGTTGGGGCTTAAGGATAGTAATAGCGCATCCTCCGCCTCCTGCACCTGTAAGTTTTGTCCATCCGATGCCCGTGTGATCGATTATCTCGCGGATACGCTCAAGTTTGGGATGTGAGACGCCCAATGAGACGAGTAGCCCGTGGTTCATCGTGACGAGCTCACCGAGATGTCTTAGTGAGTCTGGAGATGTTGCATCGAAATCGGGAGATGTGAGTAGTTTGTGTGCAGATTCCGTCACTAGGCCAATAGCATTGAGGATGTTTTCTGTGAGGGCGGGATGCACCTTGAGAAGGTTGGCGACCTTGGCGACTTCTGTTGCCGTGCTGCGCGATTGCCGTGTGTTGACGAGCAGCAGTGGGAGCTCGGGGAAGCTATGCAATGGTATGACTAGAGGTGGCTTGTCGTAATCCCTCCGCTGGAAGAGAACCGCTTTGCCGCCCGAGGAAACGGTATTGTCGACACCTGAGGGGTTTCCGTGGATGCACATCTCCCCAACGAACGCCCAACGGTTGATTCGCTCGATGTTGAGCTCACATTCTTGCGGCGGCTGGTCTTGGTGGGGTCCGCTGAGTGCGCGTATCTGCAGCAGCATTGCCGTGCTGAGGCAGACGGATATACTGGCGCTACTGCCCAATCCAGCACCAATGGGAATGGTCGATCGTAGTGTGTAAACGCACGGAGGGACTTTGCGCGACGCGAGGGAAAGGAAGAGGTATAGGAAGGAACACGCAGAGGCGTGGTGGATTTTGCGTATCGACTCGGGGGCTTTCGGTGATACTTCGTCGATGAAGGGCTGGATGGCGGCCATGAGGTCGGGGTCGAGCGAGGTGACGAGGTCGTAGTAGTACTTCTTCTTGCCTGACTTGGAGAAGCTGTCCCATGGCAGGTCATCGATATTCCACGTGTGTTCCATCTGTATGTCGGGGAAGCGCAGTTTAACGGTCCGATTCGATTTGGAGAGGAACGAGACGTGGAGGTAGGAGCGGAGCGATATGGCGGCGGCGATGGCAGCCTGCAGACGGTCAGCACATGTCCCGACCTGGTTGTCCTATTGATCCTACCTTGCCGTGCACTACCGCGTGTTCTCCGTAGACGATGACCTTGCCGGGTGCAGAGACCATGAAAGGAGGCATCATGGGTGACGACTGCTTGCGGAGCAGCGCAGGCGCGCCGTTCGGCTTCGATGTGGAAACGAAAGGCATGTCAGAGGCCAATTGCGCGGGCATGGAATCTATAGGCGAGGGTTCGGGTGTTTGGGTGGAATGCGACGATGTGCGCGGGTGAAGGCTCGCTGCGTACGGGTTAGCCATGCAGGACTTGGACAACATCGGAACAATTGCCTTACCGGGCGCGTCGACGGTTCGTCTGCGCATGCTGCCGTTTGCTGCCATGCCTGGTGGAAGAAGAAGAAGAAAAGCAACAGGTGGCAAGTGAGCGTGAGTGAATGGAGTAGGGAATTGGCCGTCAAGGAGGCGTCGTGCTCAACGGGCGGGCCAAGTACCAAAGTCGGGCGAGGTCATTATACATGGGCTAAGTCGGCGGCGGACTAGTGATCAGCTCCACCATGCAGGAACTGACGGGGGTAATCTTGCATCCCTGTTTCTGGAACCGCCCTATGGCTGCCGGTACATTTCCAACAAACAAATGTCCCGCCATCGCCCCGAGTGGCCTCTCTCCTCTGTGACGCAACCCAGTCCTCACCGGTGGCGCCGTCATGTCCCATTAACCTCAGATGCTTGGGCGCAGTCACGCGAACAATATCAACACTGCCCCTTGCCTTTGCGCACCCGTCCTCTACAGCCGCAGTAAGCTTGACGAGGGTCCCGGTGGCTTAATACTAGGACCGATGGTTCAAACGCGGGGAATATTAAAGTCTTATCAATGTAAAGCCCTATTAGGCCCGACATGACCATGTCTGCCACGCAATCGTCGGGCTCCGACTGTCCGTTGTACGAAGCTTACAGCCACACCACGCCATGCAACGCGACGCAATCGACTGACAGAAAGATCAAGATCAGAGCCAAACTTGGTGTAGTGTAACAGGGCATCTCTATGCTCTCTATCGCGATGGCTCGGAACTTGAGAATACAACCCGGCACGTGCATGCTAAACCAAAAACCCTGATAACTCCTCGCTATGCATGTACAGATCGGTTCATCAGGATGAGTCTACGATGGCGTCTTGATCATGAATATCTATGGAGACGTTAGTGGAAAGCACATCAAGCCATGGGAATGCAAACATACCTCTTTCATCGCTTGTGCATCCATAGTCGCAGCCTTCTTCTGCTGGATCCACTTCTGTCTGACGGCATGCATGCCCCTTGGAGTGTATGATAGGCCGGCGGGAACAGGCGTAGATGTCTTTGATACAGGCACTGATGAGATCGTTGTGGGCGCGCTCTCGTCTTCCTCACTTTCTGAGCTCGAGTCGTCTGAGCTATCCTTTTTCGCAGCCTTCTTTGCAGCCTTCTTCAGTGCCTTCTTTGCCTTCTTCTCCTCCTTGCGTGCCTTCTTCTCGGCCTTCCGCCGTGCCTTGTCTGTGAGCGGTTCTGGGTCAGATGCCGGAGCGGCGGCGTCGTCGGTAGAAGATTCGGCATCAGATGAAGATGCCCGTTTTGATTTCTTCGACTTGTCTTTCTTCTTGTCCTTCTTATCTTTTTTGTCCGTCTTGTCCTTCTTTGACTTGGAGGAGTCGCCCTCCTTCCGTGCTTCATCGCGCAAATCCATGCTCTTCTTCTTGCGCTTCACCTTGGGCTCGTCTTCTGTGCGCTCCTCTCGCTTCCTCTTTTTGTCCTTCTTGGCCGATGCGCCATCCTCGCTCTCCGACTCAGTCTTAATCTCAGTTTTGATCTCCACTTCCTTCTTGATATCCGAGCCCTTGGTAATCTTGTCGCCCACCAGGAAACCACCGCTCACAAAGTTCATCATGCCGTATTTCCGGTAGACAAAAGCCCTCTTCTCAATTTCCTCTCGCCTCTCCTCTTCCTTCTTGACCTCCGCCTCATTGCCATTCAAACGTCCAAGAATGCTCTCTAGTCCTGCAAGACCAAAGTTCTCGGCGCGCTCACTTCCTCGCTTTGCGCCCAAGCCAAGGTTGTCGTCTTTGAGGAATACTCGGATGTGCGATTGCGAGGCAGCGGTATAGTGAGCGGCGTGGGAGGCGTCTGTCGCGCCCAGTGAGTTGCCGGGCTGCCATCCTTGCGATGTCAATATGCGATGGCCGAAGCGCGACGTGTTGTTCGCCCAAGTGGTGTTTTGGGGATCGTTGGAGATCTTCGATCGACTGGTGTGGCGTTAGTTTGGCAGGAAACAGCCAGAGCCAAACTGGCGAACGTACTTCTTCGGCGCTGCGAGACCCATGCTGAACACTGAACAGACTGAGCGATTTCGTGATTGTTGAAGAGAAAGCGGGAGTCCGCAAACACAAGCCCGAAAAAACTGTGGATGCACGCTAGCGCGGAATCTTGGCGCCATCCATGTGGGGAAGCCATGCCTCGCCGTATCCAAGCCTCCGACTTTCACCCTCTAACTTGCAAGTTTCCATCACTTGAGCCACAACGACTTTCGCAATACGAAGGTTTCGGTAAAACGATTGATCACCACTTTCACTTACACCACTAATCATCAGCACTTACCAACAGCAGTCATGGCACCACCGCGCACAACCAAGAAATCCACACTCACAAGCCCCTCCACAGCCACAACTCGCCAGAGCGCAAGGCATTCACGGAAACAGGTCATCAACGAAGCAGATGATCTCGAAGATCTAGACCAAGGAAATAGTACGATCGACGATGAACATGCTGGAGATGATGAGGCAGAAGCATTGCAGCGCACTTCCGATGGTCCGCTGGAACAAATGATGGTGAAGATGGTAGACGACGTATGTTGAGATGGGCCCATCACCAGCAGACTGTCGTCTCCATGTTTACGTCTATGACCCACACTCGCCTCGTCATTCGGTTGTCGCAGATATGAGGCTAACCTCATGTGCAGCGACGCAAGTATCATGACATGTCGAAGAAGAATGTAGGTATAGCTTACAACAAAAAGAAAGAGGAGTTGGAAGAGTCTATCAATGCAGTCTTCGACACGCACGAGGCAGAGGCGTAAGCAACGTAGTCCTGGAAAGTCGATCAATCACAAACTAACAGTACCTCAGATCAGCAGCCCATCAAGCACAGCTCAAACGACTCCAAGATCTTCTCGGCCAAAAGATCAATATCGAAACCGCCATGGGCAGGCAGCTAGCGAGCTTGCAAAAGATACACAACGCGCACTCTCGTGATCTCGAGACAGTCGTCGAACGCCGACTACGGGAGATGAAGTGAGCCCTAGAACTCTGGGAACGAAGAGAAAGTGGTGAGCTGGGCATGCGCAAAATGTTGCGGGCCTGTCGCAGGGACAGTTCACCACTATAAGAGTCACGAATCTCGTCTCGAGTGCTACAGACCAAGTCATGGCGGAACAAGCAGGCATTGTCTTCTCAAAGTTGAGGTCTCAGGTATCAAAGTAATGTAATATAATTCAAGGATATCATAAGAGTAGACCAACCAGCTATTTCCTGTAAACTTGCGTTTCGAACAGATTCCCGCATAAGGTTCCGCTGTGCGCAACGCTCATATCTATGCATAGTCACGACTGAAATACCACAAACGCCATTGTCATGCATGTCACCTCCGGTACTCCGGCAAGGCTTCGCTTTGCCGCCTGCTATCTTGCGGCGCACCCTGCGTACTTCGACCTGGGCGTACAGCACCCACGAGATCTTCGTCTTCGTCGTTTAGCGCAGGCGCCGAGGGTACCAATTGTAAGCTCCGCATTCTATCGAGTGGTGGCGCTGAAGGAGTATGTGAAGACTCTCCATCTTCATCATGATCTGTGGGCGGTGCACTTCTTTCCATTTCCAGTCTACGTCGCTGCATTTCCTGCTTGTCGTCGGTAGGTTCGACATGTGATGATGAACCAGCGACGTACTCTGGTGCGGAGCCTTGTGCCGTATGCGGCGATTGGGGTGGTAATGGCGGTAGTGGTTTTGATGGGTCGTTGTCTTCGCCATTA
Source organism: Alternaria incomplexa (assembly GCF_024043165.1). Taxonomy (NCBI): domain Eukaryota; kingdom Fungi; phylum Ascomycota; class Dothideomycetes; order Pleosporales; family Pleosporaceae; genus Alternaria; species Alternaria incomplexa. The sequence goes on from NW_026249852.1 coordinate 989,371, forward strand.
ACGGGTGGCTCTGATCGACTGGGATGTATGGTATGCGAGGACTCGGTTCGGATAGTTCTCGTCTCGTCATCTGTGATGTTCGTAACACGGCGCTGTAACGATGGTGATGATGTCATGCGTGACGACAACATTGGCGAAGATGTCGCACGGAACGGGGGCGGAGGATGGGCTGAAGTCGAAGATGATGAAGCTACTGCGACGTAAGGAGGGTTTGGATCATCATCTTCTGGCAACACAGGCGCTGATGCAGGTATGCCATATTGAGCACCTCCTGAAGGCGTGGAGGATCCAGCAGCATCTGGCGGTTGGGAAGGTAGTAAGCGTTCTTCTGCTCGTCGCAACCGTTCTTTCTCCGATATTCCCTGCTCTTCTTGAGGAACAACTGCAGGCACAGGGAACCCTGGTGCCCTGCCTGCGCTATGCTGTTCATATCCGGGGACGTCGTCATACGTTGGATCGTAGTTGTAATCGTAGTATTGCCCGTTCTCGTCCTGCTCGTAGTAGTACTGATCGTAGCCCTGCTCGTCGCTGTATCCTCCGTAGGCGCCATTGTCATCAGCCGGCTGTTCCTGTATTTGTTTCTTCTTGCCGTTCCTGTCGCTGTCTCTGGTACCGATAACAACTTCGAACAAAGCAGAGATGATGCCCTTCTCGCGGCGAATCTGATCGGTGTCGACAAAGTTGCCTCCCCAAGTCGAGAACATGCTGCCGCTGGCATCATCACGTGTCATGGCAGAGGTGCCTCCAGCTGCAGAAGGCAGATTGACAAGCCCAGCGTTGGACACCATTCGGTCGAGGCCTGTGAGCTTGCCTTGTATGTCTACAACGACCTCGACGTAGTACTTGAAGGATATCATTGCGCCCGGTACGTTTGATATTGTGGGGAAAGCCTCATCTGGTACGCGCACCGCACACTTCACCTCGGCCATGAGCGTTCTGGGGTCGACGAAAAGTGGTGCAAAAGATTGACATAGATCCTTCCGGAACAAGTGACTGGATCCAGCTGACGAGAGAGACAAGCCTCCCAGGCCAGTCCTCGATTTCGGATAGTAATCTTCTGACTTGGTCTTGTCGCCTTTGCTGTTTGGTACGACAGGCAGTGCAGGATGCATGTCAACTCTCGCTTGACGATACAACGTGATGATGATACCTTTCAAGCTTCGTATATGCTTCGTGTGATTCACAGTCACTTTGATCGGTATTTGGTCGCCTCTGAGAAAGCCGGCCTTGAGCACGTCGATCGTGGCTGTGATTGTCTTTCCTTTCAGTGTCGCTCGACTTCCATTTTGTGAGTTTGACCCATCTGTAGCCGTGTTGATCGAGCGAATGCCGTACTCCGTTCCGGAAGCGTTTCCACTACTCCTTTGACTCTCATAGCTCACATCGCTAGGCGAGGGACTCCGTGGACCCTCCGTCTCATCGATGGTCTTGGTTGCTTCCAATACAGGCCCCACTGACTGAGGCTCCGAACCAGAGGGTGTATGCGGCGTTTCCTCTATTGGCCTCTTCCGCGTCGACCTAGCGCGTGTTCGTCTAGATATGGGTTCCAGAGAAATGACACGGGGCTTCAATTGCGGTACGGGCGCGATGTCGATCGATTCGGTGAGGTAGACCTTTGTGTCGCATGACGCAGTCGGCGACATAGTCGTGGGGCGTGTCAAGGTAGCATTGAGCATGTAAGATATCGTTCCGCGCTCGAACTGTGATTGGTTGTTAGTAAGTCTGTCAGCCGCAGACGAATCGCTACTCACGTCAATACTGCTGGGTAAGCCTTTGGAAGGGAACTCGAGCTCGAAGTTGAAGTGGTATACACCCTCAGCCAGTCTTCCCTCGCCGCAAAGCACAACCTCGTCCTCGAACAGCGAAACGAATCCATTGCCAAAGTAGCTCACTGCTTTTTTCCCTCTCCCAGAGCCGACTGTTGAGCAGTAATTCTTGTAAGCGTCTCCGGGAGTATTTGGATTCTTGAAAACCTGCGCATAGCCGTGCAAAGATACGACCAAATGAGTGATTCTCAGGGGTTTGACGATCTTGATAATGACAGTCCCACTGATAATGTCGCCCGGCGTATAATGGCGATGGGGGTCATCTGATTGAATATAGAATTCGGTGTAGTTGCGAGACTTGGATGTCAAGGGTGATTTGAGCCGAGAGAGAAACGACCGGCTCGACACTGGAGAGGACGGAGTAGCAGCTGAACGTGTCTGGCTGGAAGTCATACTCCGTGTACCAGGCACATCATGCGGCTATCCGCAGTATAGACGGTCGTCTCCGGGAGCCCACGCGATTCTACAAATGTGCCAGTACAAGCTAGTCGCTTGGGCCGCCGGGACGAGCTGTTGCGTGCAAGCACCGGTGTCGGGAGGCGCACGCGACCGGCGGTAGGGGTATCGCGAAAATGGCTTTGCGTGGCTAGTCAGAACAATAGGCGCAACAAGCACGGCGGCGGACGCGGTCAGGTGTCCGGTATATGGTGTTGTGGTTCTTGGGCGATCGCTTCGGGGCTGGCGCACGCAACGGCGACGCGCAACTGTCTCAGATGGACGGGGGGCTGTGGTGATGGCGATGGACAAGGTCGGTGACAGGCAACTGGATAGCGCGCACCTCTGGTCAGCATTGCGGTGGACACGGCGTAATCGTGGCAATACGGTGATGTCTCGCGGTCCCACGCGGGGAACGACGATGGTGATGGTGGCAGTGCTCTCTAGCGTGAGCAAAGACAAGCCGTCGTGCACGGCGCCGCAGCCCCATGGATGCTAACGTGACGGGCACGAGGCGGACAGCGAACAGCAATCGGGACGCTTGTGGGGCGCGAGGGAAGGGATGGATGTATGATGGATCAGCAGTTACGTACAGCTTGGGTCGCGCAGAAGGCTTGTTCAAGAGCCGCAAATGCTCTTGGCTGCCAAGTCGTCAAAGGAACACAGGGTCTGTCCACGGTGGAGAGTGGTTGAGCGGGGGCTTTTGGTGGGTGCAAAAGTTCGGTCTCATCAGCAGCACCTGAAGAATGTTGTTTAGTTGGAGTTTGGAGGCCCGACGACGTGTTATGTACGCAAGGGCACGAAAGCACTGCCTGGGTCGTCGCCAGCTATACAAGAAAGTTACCCGCGGAGGCAGACACCGTGCTCGCTGCAGCTGCACACCATGCGCGGGTGAACCTACGCGGATCCCCGATGCTGGGTCGCTAGGCTGTTGCGTTGCGCGATTCTTTTTGTCTGCCCACTCGGCCTAATCACATGCGAGTTGCGTTGTCTCTCGATACCGCTTGCGAAGCTTGCTGAGGCTTCTCTTGGGATCAAACCGACTAAGGTGGGCACTGGAGCTTGCGAAACAGCTAATGTCATGGGAGTGACCCATACAGTATCGAGTCTGTCTGCAGCGCTGATGAAGTCTGGCGCCAAATGCTATTATGTTTAGCCATCCTGCATCAGCGAGGGGACAGGCCCACTGCGGTCTCGATCATGCCGTCTGCGTCCTAGCGCGCGATCGTAGCTAAGCTTCTCTGCCAAGCAGGTCATCAATGCTTGTGTCGCGCTGTTAGTGCGTCACGGTCATGGACATCCTTCACGTTTTCAGGAGTACAGATATCATCACCTCCCCGATTCTCGCCGCAACGACATTAGTAAGCTAGAGCATATCATGCTAACGGCTGCGCACTCATAGGTGGGGGGTAGCTTGGTAGACGCGCGAACGAAGTACCTACCTAGGTAGGTATTTCCGAGGTCTGTTGTGGTCTACGATGAATCGTGACGAGAGGGCCCTTTCTTCTAATCTTTGCGCCTGCGCTCTGATGGATCTCGACGATAAATTTCTTCATGTAGCTTGGATTGTTCTCAGGTACAGACATTTGGTGATGGAGATTCTGGATAGCCACTCACAACCACTGCATTTCAAGCAAGACCTAGACGAAAACACAAAATCGGGTATGCGAAACCACGGTTGTAAACTGCCCACAGTAAGCTTATTACGTCGCTACTGAAACCTCTTTTCTCGAGCTACGATACAGTAGAGTCCTTCAATCATATCTGCATCTCTTGAGGTTTTACCTCCAAACGACGCCACTCTAAGATTTGCCGTCATTGAGAGGGTCAAACTTCGACAAAAAGCCATGAAAGACCACAGAGAACCTGCAAGTAGGAGACGAAGGCCTACTACGTATCAGCCCACCAACGTATCAATAGCCAGAAAGCAAAAAGCTATGAGCATTCACCCTACTATGGACTCAAAGGACAGACTCAAAACTGGCTTCGCCGCGCTCCCAGAAGAACTTCACCTAGAAATCTACAAATGGAGCGCAAATCGTATGGTCCTCAAAACTGTTCCTGGGATCAAACATGTACGTTGGGTGGCCACTACATACAATTCTGGCATCACTGGAGTCAGCCGGGAGATCCAGCAAGCTGCCGGCGACACATTGTATGCGCTCGACCGAGAGAAGAAAGCACGCCTTTTCGTGCACTGGAAGGGCATCAAGCAGTTGCCTCGCCTCTTGCAACTACTCGCACATACGTATACATGGGGTAAGCGCTGGCTTGAAGCCAATCCACCAAACGCGACAGATGGTCAGCAAGATTGGGTGCGAGTCAAAAAGTCAACTTCGCATGATCTCAACGCACTACTTTACGAGTATCTTAATCCCAGCCATTATAAGAAAATTTTCAGCGAACTCGGAGATCCATCACGATCACCTACGCTTTCCGCACTGGTACGAGACTGGTTTAGTGATATTGCTACGAAATGCAATACCGCCGCCCCGATCCCCATGGACACAACGGAACGACGTCTCTTGATCGAATTTCTGGAGATGACAATGGACAAATTACGGAACCCAAACACGAGGGGAGATCTCGAAATATCTATTACCGTCCCCAAAGCAGACACCAACTATGCAGACCCTGACGACCAGACCAGAAGACTGTATCTTGACGACGTAGTGGAATACATGTATCAACTTTTTGAGACTTTCCGGACGCATTTCCGAATCAAATTTCGGTTCCTTGCTGTCCTCAACACCCCAGCAGACGAGTTCAAATGGATACTGGTCGGTGGATATTACGCCGAATTCGTGGAGCCGTCCTATAATCTTGTGCAAACGGAGGGTACTGGTGGGTTTGAGGTCAAGCTTGGTAGCATCGCGCGTGTAGATCACGAGGCACTCGACATGGCTTGATTGTAGCTGGTGACGGGTGTTGAGGTGAAACAGAGTGCTCCAGAGGTCTCCTCCGCTCGAACGCGAAGCTCCGCATGGGAAATCTGTCACTCACTTGGGTATCGAGACGTTACGCCTACAGCTGGCGAATGAGCACGCCAATCGTTCAGAATATGGTGGTGTTTGTCAGTAGGGCGGGCGTGATCTAGTTCGGAGGATGGCTGACTCAGCGAGCGGTCGCAGAAAGCACAGACTGACTCGGGGCGCTGAACTTTTTCTGGCCGGAAGGCAAACTAAGGGTACGATCGCTCTCTGTATCCACAACCCCTCGGCGTGTCTACTTTTCTCTAGTTTCTCAGTGCGGATTACTTTGTATGTACGAATGAAGATAATGAAACTAGTTTCACACACTCTCTCATCTCGCCCGTTCGCTCTTGCTCGTCTCGTTCAGCCGCGCTCTCTAGCAACTAATACAAGACATAGCCTCATCTCGACAATCCCCTTCACACCCAACCGCACCCAACACAGACAGTACACTTCACTTCCAGCACCAGTCACAGACATGTCCGCACCACCGAAGCGCAAATGGACCCGCGGCGGCAGAGGAGGAGGCCGTGGAGGCGGCGGCGGTGGCGGCGGTGATCGTACCAACGGCACACCTGGGCGAGGACCTGCGAACGCTCGCTCGGCCATGTCGCAACAACCAAAACGTCCTAGAGTCGAAGACACACTGCCGAAGCCAGATGCGGGCGTCGACGTACGACAGATGTACAGCACTGCGGCCGGCGATGCGGCACCGAAGCCCTTCGCCGACCTGAAGAACAAGCTACACCCAGCGTTGCTCAATGGCTTGGACAAGATGGGATTTGAGTAAGCATAGCCCTTCTTACGTTACACTCTCCCAGCACGGTCGCTGACTCTTACAGATACATGTCCCCTGTTCAACAAAAGGTTCTCACTGAGCTGCCCAGTTCCTCCTCCGACTGTGTTGTACAGGCGAAGACAGGTACGGGCAAGACCGTGGCCTTCCTACTGCCTGCGATCCAAAACCTCTTGGCCGGTAACATGCCCCGGAAAGGCAAGGTCGCCATCCTCGTCGTCTGCCCTACCCGCGAGCTGGCTCTACAAATTGCGAAGGAGTGCAACGGTGTCACATCGTGTCTGCCCCAGAAGATGGAGTGCCATACTGCGTTCGGTGGTACTTCTCGTGCCTCGAACCTCAAGGCCTTCATGAACGGCAACCCTACCGTCTTGGTCGCTACTCCCGGTCGCCTTGACGACATTCTGGGTGAAGAGGAAGTTCGCGAAAAGTTCAGTGATCTGAAGACGGTTATCCTCGACGAGGCTGATCAGATGCTCGATGCCGGTTTTGCACCTGCGGTCAAGAAGATACTCAGGCGCATCCCCCCAAAGAACGATGGCTGGCAAGGAATGTGTTTCTCTGCCACACTCCCCAAGGAGGTTCTTGACATCGCCAAGATCGTCTTATTCCCTGGTTACACACATCTTTCGACTGTCGACCCGAACGAAGTGCCGACCCACGAGCGCGTACCACAGTTCTTCTTCTCTGTTCCTACTGTCGGTCAGACTTTCCCTGCGTTGTCAGCCCTGATCGAGGAGGAGTACAACCAGAACCCCACCGGCTTCAAAGCCATTGTTTTCGGTACCACCGCGAACGGTGTCGGACTGCTGTATGACCTCTACCGAAATGCGCTACCCCAGTTCAAGCTATTTGAGCTCCACAGCCGCATGTCTCAGCCTGCACGCACACGCACTACCCAGGAATTCAAGGACGCTCAAAGCGGTATTTTGTTCGCATCCGACGTCGTCGGGCGCGGCATGGATTTCCCCAACGTTGGCCTCGTCGTTCAGCTGGGTCTCCCCTCCAGCACTGACCAGTACGTTCACCGTGTCGGCCGAACAGCTCGTGCCGGTAAGGATGGACGTGCCGTCCTCGTTCTCTTCGAGCAAGAAGCCTTTTTCCCAAGGATCAACAAGACGCTGCCTATCAACCCTTACCCCGTCGACCTTGTGTCACGTCTACCCTCGCACCAAGCAAACATTGACCGAGCCTTCACCAATGTCGATGAGCAATCGAAGGCAAAGGCGTACCAGGCGTTCCTCGGCTACAACAAGACTTTCGTCAAGAAGCTGCAGATCTCTACGGCCGATCTAGTTCGTCTCGCTAATGATTACGCGTACACGATGGGCTGCCCCGAGCCGCCCATGTTGGAGAAGTCCACAGTCGGCAAGATGGGCCTGAAGGGAATACCAGGTCTCAGGATCGGGTCTCGAAGGAACTAAATATTTGTCGGGCCTTGAAGCAAAGATTCTGAAGCCGATGAACGATGTCTTACTTTGTCTGGAGTTTTCACATAGATCATTTGAGATTAGACATTGCTAATGAGCATGTCAGCATTGTTGGCGGAATCAAGAGATAGACATAGACCTTTTTTGGTGCACTAAGTTAGTACCTAGATACCCGAATATTTTCTCTTCGATGCAACGTTGCATGTCAACATTCCCATCATGTGTTTGTGTCACACCCAGCATGCTTTATATGCCTTCAATCGCAGAACGCATTCTAGTTCATTTCCCGCACCATAATAATCTACCACGGAAGATGTTCTAAAGAATGAAAGTTCGCCCATTGTATCGTGGAACACAAGTCAATTTGCCCGTCAGGAATAGAAGAGATAGAGGCAACTGTATTTTCCATTGCACATAGGAGACCACGGTACATTATCGATGACTCTTATAGCCACTCCTCCTAACTCCATGTAACTGTGCTGATTCAGTTCAAGTAACATCGGGCTAATGAAATGCCGTCCAACAGGCTTTGGGATGACTTGTAGCATTCTCAAAACGCTTGAAACATGGTCCGATGTCTGTACGGTCGCTAGGCTAGTATGTGACGACAGCGGCGTGAAATTACATAGTCAAATGACCTTACTGTAAAGACTCTGACAAGTTCAACTACCCGAATGTATCCAGTATATCCATAGATCATGTACACCCTTGTGCATTCCATGATCTTCACTAACAGCTCATGAGCAAACATCCATCGACAGTCAGGGACAAGATTAGTGTGGATATGTACATTACAGCGTTACATGCCTAGTAATGTGACCCTTTGCAAACTTTCCGATGGTGATCTGGTCGGGTGTCGCACTCAAGTGCCATGCCCACAGGCTGTACCTTGCAGAACCGCAACAGCACATTATCGCAAGGGTAGCATGAGCTCTTATCCAGGTACATTTTAAGGGTCAAGGGAACTTCCCCGGCACAGAACACGCTCGCAGCTCATGACAGGTCGCGTGAGCGCTTTATTGCCGGATCGTTCATGTCATGAGTTCAAAGCATGACAAGTAAGTCTTAAAGCATACGTCAGCTTTGCGATCAGGTGAAAAGGTTGGAATGAGCAGACACGGGGTTGTAGGGCGTGTAGAATTGAGTGAGGCCCGGCGTTTGTCCATTCAGCCTTACCATTTCCTCGACTGATGGTTTGTATACGGTTTCAATTTCACGGTCTTAGAATTCAGGTAGGCAGTTTGAGATTAGAAAATGATACGATTTATGTTTTCTCTGATTGGCCACAAAACTGTATTTCCGCAAGTACCGGCCTGAATTTTGGGCTCCGATCCGACAGCACTGTCAACGTCGGGCGGGAGATTTGACGGACGGAGTGAAGCACGCAGCGAAAACGACCTGTCGGCGCCCTCCGCTTTGGAAGCATACTTCCCGGTTTGGGTACACAAGCCTGTTTGCGGGTTTAAGCGCACGAGAGAACAGACGCTGTTGAGGTCGAAGTTGCGGCTACCCGCTGATCACCATGATGAGCCGTCCGCCCCACGCTGCTAATCACGGAGGAGGCTCCGCATCGTGATCTGTAAAGACTCGCTTAGGAGGTTATTAATGGAACCACAGACGTTGTTGACGGGAACCTAGCCGGCACCTGAGCGTTGCGCCTTTCAACAGGAGCTGAGCCGCATGATGAAAGAATATCGTAATGGGCAGAAGAAAGAGCAAGAGGTGTACAAGTCGGTAGACCGGATGCGGCATATGCGATATGACTGTTGAGTGGGGTGCAGTACTGGGGTAAGCTGACACGCAGGCATGGTAGCGAAGGCTTCCGCGCATGAAGACGGCATACTCGGAGCGCACTACGACGAGGTACCCGATTTTCACGTAGTGTTCCAAGATGAGTTTTCGCGCATGTGGTCGACCAGATGACAGTTCATCTCCTTTGCGAGTTTGTGATCGCGATGCAGGAGAAGTTCCGTGCGCTGGAGTTGAGATCGAAATGAGATGTCGGTGGTAGCCTCGAGAGACCCTTCTGGACCACGAGGGTAGCGATGCAGCGTGGACTGCGTACCCCTGGGATGTGGGCGTGTGGCTTTAGTGGTTGAGCTGAGCTGCACCTAAGGCCAGGGTGCCGTTTGTCGAGTTTCATGCGCCCCTAGTGTTCGGATCAGAGTGTGCCACCGTCTGGCACTCGATAGGCTGTGCATTGCGCTCCGGGGCGACTCCCTAGGCATACGATAGCTGTTATCCACCGGCTTGCAGCATAGCTGGCTGCGACGGGGCAGTTGTTTCACCGACGCGTTGCACTGGCGCTTGCACGTCGGTGGCTCTCCCAGTCGTCGCCACAGGCGTTGGGTGCTGGATCCCACGGCGGGCAAAAGCAATGGGTTTCAGATGGGCGTCAATGGCAGCAGCCTTACCGTGCACGCCCACTGCAAACAGCTGGCTAGTGTAATTGCCGGCGCGAGGTTGTTCCTGGGCAAGATGGGCATGACGTGCGATCGATCAGAGGGAACCCGTGCTCGGACCCCCTCATTGGCCACGCTCCCTTGCTCCTTCCTTGTAGGTGCGTTTGCAGTGGCAGCCAAGGAAGGTGCGCTGCAGCTGCCTCCAAGCCTGCCTATTGCCCTGTTGTCCTGCCCGCTTTCTCTCCGCGCTCCAGCAGCGGCCCAAGATCTCCTCTTCTTGTTTCATCGCCCACTTTGTGTCTTTGAATCTCTCCCGCCGCATTCCTCCATTATTTGCTATCAGAAGAAAACGCACACCGCCCTCCCGCTGCAGATCCGGCATTACTGTCGTCAGAGGTTCTTTTTTAGCGCCCTTAAGCGAATTGCTCCGCTGCCTCATCCCATCAGCACAGGTTAGATAGCAGCCCACCCTCCCTCAAACGCGCTCCTTTCTCACAAAGTCACGTAGAATTGCACCGCACATGACAGGCAGCATACTCCCTCCGACAATTGACAGCCCACACCTTACCGCCCCTTCAACGACTCACTTGGCCGTCGTCACCGCAATCTTAGTCAACACCGCACCCGCCGACCGTGCTTAGTCGCCTCGACGGACCCATTTTGGATTTCTAGACGCGACTTCACGCGTCAAAGCGTCTGGAGAGACTATACAAGGCTGTTGGTGCCCTTGTAGCGGAGTCTCGCCATGGCTGCAGCGCGTCGACAACACTCCATGCAGATTTTTCAGGACCCTGTACAGCCTCACGACCACCACCAAGCAAACGCCTTTGATCCACGCGACCTCGACGCCTTCACGTCCATCACCGACGTGTCCAACAACTCGAACACCCTCCTCGCCCCTCCCGCACCCTTCACCGCCAAAGCATCGCCCCGCAAGACCCGCCAAGTCTCCAGCTCGCCTCCACCCAGCGCCCTTACCGAGAAGGGTCTCAACACGGTCAAGATACCGCCGCCGCAAGAGCAGTGGTTTCGCACCGACGCGCCCACCAAGAAGACCCAGGCTGCGCGTTCGCAGGACTCAGATCCAATGGTCGGCGAACTCCAGTACTGGCCCGGCTATCCGTCCCATATGGATAAGGAGAACGCCTACTATTCTGGCCCCGTCATGTCCGCCATGTCAGCGGCAGAGCCACCTATGAAGCAGGGAAACAAGCGACCACTGACGGACGCCGCCCCGCTACGCGACCGCACCAATATGAACATCACCAAGAAGCAGAAGTTCGTCAAGGACATCAAGATCGAAGACGTGGACGGACCGCTACCCAACCCAGACCAAATGCCCACCGTTGAGGACGACGGCAACAAGCCTTCTTACAGCTATGCGATGCTCATCGGCATGGCTATTCTAAGATCACCGAGCCGTCGGTTGACCCTCGCGCAGATCTACAAATGGATTTCCGACACATTCGCTTTCTACCGCAACTCCCAAGAGACTGGATGGCAAAATAGCATCCGCCACAACCTTAGTCTGAGCAAATCGTTTTCCAAGCAAGAACGCCCCAAGGACGACCCTGGAAAAGGCCACTACTGGGTCATTAATGCTGGATTCGAGAAGCAGTACCACAAGGTCAAGCCCGTTCGCCGACCGGCACCTCCAGAATCCCTTGCTCCGGCATATGCTAGTGATCTCCCGCGTCCTTCCACATCCATGTCGGCTAGCTTCCCACCCATGAGTTCGACAAAGGGATTTGACTCGAGCAAATTTCCGGAAGAGGCCGAGCTACCTTCTTCCGAAGCTACCATCCCTTGCTCTGACCCTGCTGCGCATGACGGCCATGATCCTATTAGCATGCCACCACCCCGTCAGATGCCATCTTCGCCTCCGCCAGCTGACATCCACTCATCACCTCCTCCTCCTGTCTCTCGATCTCGTTCAGTGCGTGAGGACACACCGCCACGCGCTCCACACTTCGCACCCAACAGCCGTTCGGGCGGACGCCGGCGCAAGTTCAACGGTCTCGGTGACAGCGGTTACTACTCGTCCATCGAATCGTCTGCAACCAAGGGTAACCCAATGGGACCTTTACTCACTTCCGAGGCGGATCTCGATCGTCCCAACCTTAAGCGTGGACGTGCTGAAGAAGAGATTGCCCGGATACGTGGCTCCTCTTACGATTCTCCCACCAAGCCTAGGTCTCACAAGCAGTCTACCATCTCGTCGCCGGTCCGCCAGGGTACCAAGGTTCTCGATCCTCTTACCCCTGCTATTGTCTTCAAGCGGCCTGCTCTTCCACCCGCTTCTGCATCGCCCAACACCAATCTACGCAACCATCGTAACAAGATGCGAGAACTAGTAGGCGGCTCACCAGATAAGAGCCTTGCTATGTGGGTTGACACTTCCTTCCTTGACAACAAAGCTTGGAGCCCAGCTGTATCTATCCCCAACGAAGAAAACGTCAACCTCGTCGGACATGGTTTCGAGAGTACCTTTGACATCTTTGGGGACTTTGGCTACAATGAGAGCCCCCTCAAGCGTTCAGCTAAGCGCCCCCGCCTCGAACGTGCCGTTACCACAAGCGGTGTTCTCGCCGACATTACTGGCGCCAAGGGGAACATGACCAACTCACCTACTCCCAACTGGAAGATGTCATCGTCTTTCCTCAACATCCCAGACCTCTCGCCTGCCAAGAAGATGTCGCCCATCAAGGCTCCCGTGCTGAAGTCTAATGTATCTACCCCTCTGTCCGAGTTCGCTCTTCCCCAGCCGAAGAAAGAGAACGCACACACGGGTCTCACGCCTCCTCAATCCTTCCACGTTCCCTCAAAGCCGCAACAGCCACAGCAGGATGACGAGGACATTTTCCATCTGTTGCACAGTGACGAGTCTGAACCAGGTATTGACCTGCTTCAAGGCTTTGAGAAGATTGGAGCAAGGACCTTGGCCGTCGCTCCCAACGGATCGCCCCAGAAGAAGTCTGCGAGACCAAGCTTGGCTCGTAGTTCTACTACTCGATTCTAAATCGACTACCACCCCGTCATCATAACTGGCTTTTGGCTCAACCTTGCTTTTGTACGCCACCCCTGGATCTCATCATCTGGATCTGGATACCTCATTCTTCGCCATTCTCGATACCCCTCATCTTGCGACTACATCTTTTAGCTCTTACCTCCTGGCCTTCCATATCAAGGTGCCCAAGATCATCACTTCGACTCCTCCTACTTTGGATTATCCATTGGATAACTCCGCCTCACGATGTAACGACCAACGATACCCACGATAGCAACGGCTGGCCCTCCTACTCTTAACGTCTAATTCGACATATCTTCTTATTGGGCGAGGCGTTGTAAGGCCACGCGGACGTACATATTGCCCCTGTCATTGTCTCTACTACGGTGTTCTGGGTTCCTGTTTCTTTGAGCGATGCAAGCGTAATGATCTATTGAGGCGGCTACTGTACTCGAACAGAGATGGTCATTTTTACATGGCATAATTATGATATCGACGAGAATGAGAACATGCCTGAACGCAGCGGATTCGATAGTATTTCTTGCTCAGCAAATTAAACATGTTACTTGATTCTAAACAATGAGCCTGCCTACTTCCATCCCAGTTCATGAGCTGCTTAACTTGGTACCGGTTACAAACATGCGCTTCCGTCAATCTGATTTTCATTCGCATATTTCTGACCAGTCTGCCTCCAATAACAGAACTCATATACCAAATCACGATACGTGGACTGCCCATACACACTAGTACTTCGCGTCGAGATAATTTTCCGTGACCTTTGCTTTTCCCATGCCCTCTTCTCCTAACCCCCTCCCAACGAAAGCCAATTCGTCCCAACAATGCCCCTCCTCCCGCAAAAAGGAACTCTACTTCCCCTCTCTATGCAGCAAGCATAGCGTACCCTCGGTCCATCGGTCTACCGTTCACCTACTCAAAATCCGGAACACTAGCCACGATCGTCAATGCACCTGCATACGCAACGCAGCTCTCTAGTCTGTACTTGCCCCACAAACGGACCACGCAGCTAGACCCTAGGGCACGTATGTCGGCAGTCTCGGTAGGTCAGAGCGATGGCGTTCCATGGAACGGTATACAGTCGCTTACCCGATCGACAGCGGTAACCAATACTAAACGTGCATGGCGAGGCGGGGCGGACATGCGTGCATGCATGGTCGCCATGTAGGCGTCGTATGTACAGGTCTTCGTACATACATACCCGTAGCGTCCCACGGCAATGTTGAAGTAATCAGAGTTGCAAAAAGAAGTAACGCCGCATAGCAACGTGGTCTGCGCTGTTACACGGCTTCATACGCATATACGTACGTGCTTCAGTGTGAACCTTGGACTGTCTGTCTACTCTGAGGGGAGCCGGATGTACGCATAGGGCAACTCTCGCAGGATATACTCTTTCGAGCTTTATCGCGCATACTTTACCTCCTTTAGATTCGCGCACTATGGGTTGATCCGGAAAGGCAGAGGCGTAAGCTTATGTTGGCTCCAGTAGCTTGAGCATGTGCAAAAAACATACAACAGCGATTATACGCCAGTGGTCACCCACCTGACTACTAGTTCGCCGGTTAAAGGTTTATCGTGTGGAGAGCGAACGGGATCCGGAGTAGTCCTTTGCCTGTGGTCGTATGTGGCAGTTTTTGGAATTTTGGATTTGGTATTGACAGACAAAAGTTCACAGGATCGTGATCCGCAGAAAACTTGGGCATGGGCAACCACAGTACGGAACATGATGCACGCACACTCCAGCTGCGGTAATAGATGAATCGCTCAATAAAATTTCCTATCTACATCTCCTCATGTCCGGTAATCACCGTTGATAGTGACATACTCGTGACTGAAATCACATGTCCAGAAGACAGCCTCCTCGCCTTCCTTCTCACTCAACCTGACCTTGATCTCCAAATCCTCAGCCTCTAGAATCTTGGCTGCCCTGTTCTCATCAACTTGCTCCGGCTCGCCCTTGACAAGTAGCTTCAACTCCTCACTGCCGTCCGTGGGGACAAAGCTAACGCTCGTCTCTTCGGGAACAACGGAGTCAACGCCTTCGGCGTAACCCGTCGCGCACAAGATACGGCCCCAGTTTGCGTCCTTTCCGTACAGGGCTGTCTTGACGAGCGGTGAGCGCGCAATGGTCGAGGCTACGCGGTGAGCATCCTTGTACGACGCGGCATTTGTCACCTTGATGGTGACAAATTTCGTCGCACCTTCGCCGTCTCTGACGACCAGTTTCGCCAGGTCAATCGAGAAGTCTGTGAGGACTTTTTGGAAAGCGGCAAAGTCTTTGGAATCGGCCGAGGTAATGGGCTGTCCGCCGGCGGCACCGTTGGCTAGGATAGCAACTGTGTCGTTGGTGGACGTGTCACCATCGATGGAAATGCTGTTAAAGGACTTTCCAATGGCGGCGACAAGTGCTTGACGGAGCAGGTAAGGGGCGACGGGGGCGTCTGTGCAGATTATGCCTAGAAGCGTGGCCATGTTGGGATGGATCATGCCTGCGCCCTTAGTCATACCCGCAATGTGGTATTCTTGTTGAGTACTCGGTAACGAAAATGTCTTTGAGACGAGCTTGGGGAATGTGTCGGTTGTACAGATTGCACGTGCGGTGCCTAGCCAGTGTTCGTGCGTGTCTCCGAGATTGTAGTATGCAGTGGGTATCTTCGAGGTAATTTTGTCAATGGGCAGGCGCTGGCCGATGACACCTGTGCTCATGACAATGCTCCGGCTTCCTTTCAGGTCGTCTTGCCCGTTCTTGTCTTGTATGAAGCACTTGTCGGTTTCTTGGCCCATGGATATAGCATCCTCAATACCTCCACGTCCCGTCACTGCGTTGGCGCACCCTGAATTCACTACGACAGCCCGTATTCCCTCGCCCTTCCTCTTCTTCAGCATGTCCCTGCTGACTGTGACTGGAGCAGCTTGGAACTTGTTCGTTGTGAAGACGGCCGCTCCCGCGCATGGTGTGTCGGATGCGATGAGAGCAAGATCGTCGAAGCGGGTGTTGGACGCCTTGACACCAACATGCGCACTTCCAGCCTTGAATCCAAGCGGGTATGTGCCTGAAGTCGGAACATACTTCTTCTTGGCAGGTGGGATCACGCCGTCGCCCGGTGCAGCGTATGTTCGTATTTGCGAGGTGAAGATACGGTTTGTGCGGGCGAGGAATCGCGGGTTGGGCCGTGTGAGGGGCATTTTGGGATACGTAATGAGCAATCAATTGCACTGTGTGACAATGTTAGCTATGTTGACACTTGAGTCGTTGTTTGCGACTACTGCGATGACACAGGAACTCTCGCGGCAGCAACGGTCGAGGGAGCCCAATGCTGGGACCATACATACCTGATGATCTTTTTGTATCCCTTGTCTTGTCTGACTCACTCAATTGACGTCCTGCGCCCAATGAGTCTTGCGATGGAAGCTGCCCAAAAAGTTGGAGGATGCGCTTTCCCGCCGTTATCGCTGCCCGCCGATCCCCACGCGAGCCACGTTGAGTCAAAACCCCTGCGCGTCTAGAGCAGCAACGCGCCCAGCGTCGACCCCATCAAATAACACACGAGGATCGCGTACCGCGTCATCACAACCCGCTCCTTCTGCACCAGGTACGGCGCGACAATGAAGAAGATGGCTGCTGTGGGCAGGCTGGCTGGAATTGACATGCGCAGGCCGCGCGCGAGCTGGGCCAACAGGGCGTAGTAGCGGCTGTCCAGAGCCACGGGCACGAGGCTGTCGCCGCTGTAAAGTACCAGGAATTGGAAGACCGTCAACAGCAATGTTGATACCAGCAATGCGTACTCGATGCCTTCGCGACGGCGCTGTTCCATGTTCCTGACATAGGCGTCAAGAGTGCGTTCGACGACAGGGAGTAGTGGCGTTTTCTCAGAAGTAAAGGACATCATGATTGTGGTTTTTTTTTGGATTTGGCGAATATGAGGTTTCTGGATTGCGAGGCCTTCTACTTGTTATATGCCAGCCATGCGCTCGGGCGGTACACTCTTTGTTCGATACCAATGTTGGTAGTCTTGGAACGCGCCTTGTGAAACAAGCGGACCCCAGTTGTTTGACATGGCATCTTGGCCTCACTCTCGGCTTCGGTCTTGTTGCGGCAGCCTTGCTCCCTTAAGATTGAGGATGACGAATGGGGAGAGCCCCAGTACAACCCACTCTTTGCAGGCTGTGGCCATCAGCGTTGGCAAGGCATCGCTTACTGAGAACCTAATATGTGAGCACTCACTCGTGCGTATCAGGATGTGTGGCGTAGCGTAAACTACATCTTGACAAGGTTCCGCTATGTTTGATCTTTCCAAAATAGCTACTAACATCAGATGTGATGTCTTGGCCAGAAAGCGGCTGTTTCGCCAACATTGCGTCACTACCTAGGTACCGAGGTGATCGTTCACCGAAATCGACAAGTCGTCATGTTCCGTTGAAACAGCATGTGTCTGTCCCGGCTACTCATCGCGTCTCAAGATAATCTGCCCTAGCAGCCTTGCCCATCGATATCACAAGTCCGTGAAAGGTAATATAGAGGATGGGGATACTGAAAGCAATGATGGCATTTGACGTCGGCGGGTTTCATATAGGTAGGTAGC
Source organism: Alternaria incomplexa (assembly GCF_024043165.1). Lineage (NCBI taxonomy): Eukaryota > Fungi > Ascomycota > Dothideomycetes > Pleosporales > Pleosporaceae > Alternaria > Alternaria incomplexa. The sequence continues at coordinate 1,006,837 of NW_026249852.1, forward strand.
CTTCCCAAGGGTACAGTAAGACAAATCTTAGAGCGATACTCTCTAGAGTACATAACCTGAACGCTGCTGCACATAATACTCGTCATTTCTGATTTGCGCCGTGAACACAGCATCGCAGAAGCTGATTTTCTGCCACAGTGCGACGATCCCTTCTCATCATATCACAGCTGTGGAATGCTGCTTCCAAGGTTGCGTCTAGAACCTGTGTGACCGGTCGAAAGTATGCTTGCTTATAGCTTTTCAGACTCCACCTTCGATGAGCAGCTCTTTGTGGCGTCTAGAACTCATGGTTGCACAATATGAAAGAGAGGACCCAAGGATGCGATTACTACAAGGGCGGCCGAAGGGAGGAACACTAGCCGTGAGTAGTCTGCTAGAGCAACATCTCGCTATCGCGCAGATTGGCTTTGAAAGCGAGTGATGGGCCATGGGCTCCGTCTCCCCAAAAGACTGGCATTTTCCACGCTGTGTGGGCGCATATATATCAGCTCTCTATCTTCGTGCACGCAGGTGCGGCGAGAAACGTGGGGAAAGCTCGGGGATCATCTCTGTGTTGTGTTTCAGCCAGCAAAAAAACACCATGAGGAGATGTTCTCCGGCTGTTCTGCCAGAACGACGAACAAAAGACTGTCGAGTATATATGGGCGTTTGAGAAGCCATGCTCAGCAGCCTTGTGAGAGGTAGGCTGGAAAGAAGAACAAGGAGACGCTAGAAACAGCGCAAGTGCATTACGCTAGCCATTCCAAGATCCCAACCATCCATGGATCGGTGTTGAACTGTTAGACCTTCCGACTTCTTCGAGTATGTGGCAATTTGATATCAATCAGCGTGTTAGTCGTGTTGATCTCATCTTTGCGATTGTCTGAGCAAATGAGAGATGAACGGGATGATGGCATTTGTTCGTTTGGGTTTAGACGTTCGCATGTGCTGAGGGGAGTCGGTACTTCACGAGAATCTATGCGCGCAAAAGAAAGACTTCCAAGGTTGTCATGTTCATGCGGATGCAAGTGTTATCGTATGGATGTATTGATCCTGCCTGTACCAAGAGCTGTAAAATGCAGGTGTGAACCCCTCTTGTGTACTTACCGGTATAGTAAGGAACGACGCAGCAGTCATTGGCTTCACCACCTGGGCAAGTAGCAGTTGCATCCGAATTCAGTGCCGTACGACTATGGTCGGGATAAATTGCGTCTCATCATAGACCACCGGGGGACCAAGCGGAACGCGCAAATCGATAATCATCCCGTGGTCAGTGTGGTGATTGTCTTCGAAAGCACGGTAGGCGGTGCTTGACCGTGCTTCCATTGTATTCTACAAAGGCACCTTTATCTGCTTGGTTTCAGGTTTGCGTTCGACATGCGATGATAGAGACACCTCGTCGGCATCACTAATTCACTCACTAAAAAAAGATATTGGACATAGCATGGCCATTTCTTCTACCTTCGTTCTTTACCACACCTAGAAACATTTCTTTACTTCGTTTTATCCAACACACATCGACACCCAACATGAGTCCTATCATTAATATTCCCCATGTATGGGCACGCGCAAATACAGCAAGTCCAGTAATGTCAAATCTCGAACCCAACACTCCAAGCACAAGGCCCACGCACCCTTCAGCGCAGTCTGCATCGTTACCAAGAGCACTCGTCGTAGACTCGTCGACACCACCACTGCCGCCGCCGCCGCCAGCGGTCCCATCGGCCATGAAAAATGAAACACCGTCTGCACACTCAATAGCACGAGGGGGACCAGGAATGACTCTCGGGACAAAAATTGGCCTTGGAATGATACCCGTCATGATCGCCTTTTGTGCGGTATGTATCTTCACCGCATTCTGGTGGCGCAGACGAAAAGCGCGGAAAGCGAGGCAAACTCTGCAAACACCTCCTCCGGCCCCAGAGAAAGACTACATGATACGTTTGCCGTCATTAGACAGCACCCGAAGAGGAAGCAAGATTTTCAACATGTCCGCATTCAGCACTCATGTCTCTGACGGCCGGCACAGAGAAGCCCAGGTTCTCGGTCAAAGCAGAGAGTACATTCGAATGGTGAATCAAGACCAAGAGGATGATGGCGCGACACCAAAGACACCCGCGCGCAGCATATCGGAGAAGGGTTGCTCCGGTCGAGACTCGCCAATTGATGGGGCTAGCCCATTCCGACTGACACACAGCGAATTGGCCAGGAGGAGTTTGGGATCCGAGATATCAGAACTATGGCCCTCTCCACCACCGACAGCTTGGGTTCGGCGACAGGGCATTTTAGATTCCCTACCGGAATCGCGATTTGGCCGGGATATGAGCCGGAGATCATCACAACGTAGTACCAATTCCAATTACAAGCGGATGAGCGACGCAAGCTCGGCCTTCTGAGTTGCTGGAGTGGCGTTTTGGTTAATAGATTGCGGGCAGGCGGATATCAAACATAGACTGGGTCTTCCCTTACGACTGGACGACTTGCGTAATGGTTCAAGTATACCCACAGGTTGCAGGCGTCCAGGTTGGGGACACCATCATTCACTCACTTTTCTCTGTATACAAGTTAACATTTGAATTATTATGTTCCGGTCAATAGACACACCCTATGCTTTTGTTGTGACCGTGTTCTCAAACTCATCTTGGCGGCCCATTCGATATGAGCAGCCAACTTCAGTATCTTGTAGCAGTCTACCTGCTGACTGCGCCTGGTTCTGTCGCGCGCGCTTGATTGCGCTTCTTTGCATCCTCCCTGGCAGTATTCGTAGAGTGTAGACAGCGTCTATCGCTATTGATCAGAGTATGGGTCTGTCCTCGCAGTTGCTCCTCGTCATACTGCTCAGTCGCTGGAGGCGCACCCTCTGCAGCCGCAGTTCACGCATTGAATCTCCTGGTTCTCCTTGAGCTGATCCCTGGGGACACGGCAAATGCAGGTCGAGCGGAAGTTTGTCTCCTTGGTCTGGATGCAGCGCGTGCAGCATAGCTACTCGCGAGTTAGTTTGATTCGAGCTAGGAGGTTGCCTGTGTAGAATTGACTTACCTTCTCATAGCCTTGCTTCTTCCACTTGGCGATCAACATGGCATCTGCATAGCCGTTCTTAAGCAAATAGTCGTAGAGCTGCTTGCTGATGGCCTCCTTCTCGTAGTATAGGTCGTAGATGTAGCGCGAGCGTTGGTGGGTGATTTGGAAGATGGGCCACGTCATTTCGTACTTCTTCTTGCCCTCGTGCGATGCGTTCTCGGCGTCCTTCATCTTGTTCTGGAATTCTAGGAGGGTATCCTCGATGTCATCGAAGCCCTCCGGCGGGGCCTTGCGCGAAGCGCGTGCGGTACGGACTGGAGGCATGGCTGGGCTGGTTGTAGCAGGCCGAAATCTGCGAATTTGGCGCGAGGTAGAATGTCGATTATGGCGACAGATGCGTTCGAGCTTGGAGTATGCTGCAAAGACGTTGAGGGTATTCGTGGTTTCGAGAGAGAAGCCTTCGATAACTTCGCGACTGCGCCGGGAGTAAAATCCGCGCTAACGCCAGGCCTTGGCATTCCACTCCCGCGAGCCGCATCGTCACTCCAGCTCCGGCTTCGAGACGACTGGAAGCTCCCCAACACCGCCAACATGGTCATCAACCCCACCTACCTCGCTCAGCGCACGCGCTCCTGTTAGTCGAACACGATCAAGGAACATTGGAGGAGTGGAAAAGCTAATGCTGACACAGCGGTCAACTGGACTGATGCGAAGAAGAGGGTCATTCACAGCTACCGGGACTGGCTGCGGTCGGTATGTTGACTCCATGAATTTACAAGTCCTTGGGAGGAATTCGGGGCCTGGGGACAGCATGTGTACGGGAAGAGCTGGAACGAGGGAGGGAAAGCATGGGATGCGGAGAAGCGGGCAGCAGGACGTGGAACCTGGGCTGACAATGACCTTACAGGCTCCCGAAATCCAGACCATGTACTCGCTGAACATGCCCGTATCCACGCTTCGAACGAAAATGCGGCAGGAATTCGAGCGGCATCGATACGTGAATCAACTCAAAACAGTAGATGTGCTGCTGTTCAACAGTCATCAGGAGTTCCAGGTACACCACGGACCAACACGCTTTGATAGTGGGGAATGTACTGATATTCGTACAGGAAACACTCAACTTCTGGAAACAACTGTCACACGTTCTCAAATACTTCCGCGCGGAAGAGGATCCCAAGGCCCGGCTACCAAGCAACTTCATCAACGGCTTCTTGGAGGTACGCTTACTCTTTGCGTCAATACTCTCGCGGAATCATATGCTAATAGGCGTGTATAGGGTCGGAACTGATTTGTCCATTACTACCAATGTCCGGGGACAACCAAGAACAAAATTCGGTGTATATAGCTGAAGACAATACCATTTTCCTTTCCTTTCGCCAGTTGATCATGCTATCCTTGAACGCCAGCAATGCAATAATTTCGTAACTATAGGCGCGTTACGGCCCTACTCTTCCATCTTGTTCACAAAGTCATCGCGTGCAATTGTGAACTTCTGCTCGACGACATCACACATGGCCATGAGGTCTTCAAGGCCCTTCTCCAGCACGGTGTATACGCTGACGCCATCTAGTTAAGTGTTAGTTGCCAGATTAACGTAGTTTCGCATGCATGACCTACCGTATGTCTGGATGCGCAAGTTCATCTTGGCTTCTGAAGGATGCGGAATGGAGTAACCACAGAACTCGACATCGGGGCTATCGAGCCATTAGCTGTTTACTCATCTATGCGCCGAGACGTTTGGCTTACTTTTTGTGGATGATGTATCTCAGCGCGTTGCCTAGCGTGTGGTCCTCGCCATCAAACTGGAAAGATGCTGCCGTCTCTGTCGCACCGGACAGCTAGGGCAAATTAGATACGCGTTTTTCTATATCATTCAGATCGTACGTACGACTCTGATCCTGTCGCGATCGATCGCCGGATCAATCTCCTCGTTGTTCTCGGAGGTAGGATCCAAGATTGGGACCTGCGTGGGTTCTTCTGTTGCGCCTGGCATTTTGGCCTTGTTCCTTGCTCTTAAGTTAATGAATAGCCGATGTCGGTTGAGAGATAATGCGTTTATGTGACTGCGTCTGAATGACGATCCTGTGTTCGAGACGTGACTTTGCGATATCAAAATTTTGGGGCGGACTTTGGTTCGGCGATTCGTTGGTTGGCCAGACTTTTCCAGCCCTATATTGCTTGGCGCCATGACGTGGGGCGTGGGGAAGCCCCTCTGCATCCGCTTCAACTTTTTGTCCCTCGACTTTACCACCATCATTGACCGCTCTACAAGCTCCCAACACCCCCCCGGAAGCCAGCCGAGATCAACCTTACGCACACGATCGTCACCATGCCGCGCGCCTGCTGCCTCAACCGCGATACGAACGAGACGAAGATCCAAGTCTCGATAAACATCGATGGCGGCGACCTCTCACCCTACGAGCACAGCGACTTCTGGGCAGCCTACGACAAGAAGAGTCTCAATGGCGATGGCGAGAAGGTAGACAAGGACCACGCTACCCAGAAGTCGACATCTCAGGAGATTTCTGTCGACACCGGCATTGGCTTCCTCGACCACATGATCCACGCCATGGCCAAGCACGCCGGCTGGAGTCTGCGCATACGGTGCAAGGGCGACCTGCACATTGACGACCACCACACGAGCGAAGACACCTTCTTGGCGCTAGGCACAGCCTTCAAGAATGCGCTGCAGGGAAGCACGGGTCTGGCCCGCTTTGGACACGCATACGCACCGCTCGACGAGGCGCTGTCACGGGCTGTCATCGACCTGTCGAACAGGCCATATAGCATCATTGATTTGGGTCTTAAGCGGGAGAAGATTGGCGATTTGAGCTGCGAGATGATCCCGCACTGCCTCCAAAGCTTTGCGCAGGCGTCGGGCACCACCCTCCACGTTGACTGCATACGCGGTGACAACGATCACCACAGGGCAGAGAGTGCCTTCAAGGCGCTTGCAGTCGCTATCAGGCATGCGACAACCGTGGTGAAGCAGTGGGAGGGTGAGGTTAGGAGTACAAAGGGCGTGCTGTATTGAAGTTAGGCAGGCTATGAAAGAATTTGTCAGCGTAACCCTGCAACCATGCCGTGAAGCCACACAAGCTACTACCAAGGGTACAACAGCTGTTAGAACCGCCATGTCAATCTATCTGTGTACTAACACGTATATCGTTGGGTTGTTGAGTCATTACCCAATTGAACCCGTCTTCACCGTGCTCTACAGTCCATATGCTACAGCCACGTATTGACGCGGCAAGATCCTAGAACTGGGGGTTTAGATTCTACTCCCCAGCTCTTATAGGCGAAGGTGCTGTGAAGACTGTGAAATTCGATACTTATCATATAGCGTATAGCATGCACATGCATACCGACTTGCCAGCAGTATCTTCATACCGTACTGCATCTGCTACAAACTGTGCTGAATCGTGAAAGCTTTTACAGCCTGTACATGTATTGAATAGACTACAAGCCCGTTCGAAAAGTTGACTATCAGGAACCACATCGTCGCTTCGAACATCGTCTCCTCCCATCCAACTCAGTTTGATTCAGACGCGACGCCAACCTTGATTCGCGCGATTCGAAAGTAAACATCATGTTGTCAGGGCAAGTTTATTGCGCCTCTCTCCCCTGCCATCTCGTAAACCGTATTTGCTGTGCGCAAGTAGTACCATTACAACCTGCTCTTGCTCAGGTACTGATGGTAGCCACTCTGGTGCCGGTGTGTTTTCTCTCTCTGAACATCCAACCCCTGTCATTAGATGAAATAAAACTGCGGCAGCGCTAAGTTGGAAAGTTACAGTCGCTCGATCTGGTACTTCCTGTTGATAGCCCGTTCCAGAACCTGTGAATGAAGGAACGATTCGATCAACCTTCTCAATTCGCTCGCTCATAGTATAGCCAAGCCAATCCCAAGTTACATGTATATCGGCTCCATACTGAACGAGCAGAGCTATCGTACGATTGAATATATCTTGCCACTGGTAAGGATCGAAGAGATACGAAACGAGTGAGTTTTCCAAAAAGCACCTCCACGGGGTTGTGCCTTGAAAAGGTTCATTTAGATCAGCGCCATGCTCGAGTAGCATTCTCATCACTTGGTAATTTCGATACCTTGACGGGTCCGTCGGAAAACTCAAAAGTAGAGATACTAGCAGAGGTGGCCAGGCTTTTGTTTTGTCCGTGGCCAGGTCCGGATTCTGCCGCAACATAAGCGACACATACTTGGGTGCTGAATAGGCGACAGCCACGGCGAAAATGTCGGGATTGAACTCTTTAGAGACAGAGCTCATGATGATAGCCTAGAGATTCATCTCCTGTGCGAGTGGGAAATTGAGGAAATCGTCAAGTTTGGACCAGTGTGCTTTCATCTGCTCTTCCTCTGCCTGTTCCATAATTGGCACTAACTTGTGCAGTAGAGCGCGGATATTTCTTTCCACATCATTTGAATCTTTCTTCCCGAAGTGAATGCCGCTATCTTGAATCGAACGAAGCGTCCATGCGATAGATACCTCCGCCTTGAGAGTGGCCATCAATGCTTGGGCATAAAGCTCAGGCATTTCGAATGCCATACCGGCTTCGGTCGTGATCTGGTGTCTCATATCATTTCTGTCAAGGAGTTCTGCCATAGATCTGTGTGCTAGTCCGACACATTCGTTTCTCAGCTTTGACATCTCGTGCTGGACTCCACGAAACTCATCGCTCTGATGGTCCCATCGGGCCCTGAATTCTAACAGCCCTCTACTGCGCGCGTGGAATCTTCTACGAACTGTGGCCGCAAACAATACCATGTCTTCACCGTTCATGAACTGTTGAAGGCTCGGGGCATCTAATATCTGTTTGCGACTTTCATCGTCCAAGTAATGGTGTGTAAGGAGTGTCTGCTGTTCGGGAATTGTGCATAGTAAGAGTGAGCGGGCGGTGTTTCTGCGATACTCAGGCTCAATAGTTGACAGTATGTGCATGTACATTTCATCCAATTCGCGGGGAAGACGCATCAGCCGCCCTTGGAGGTCAGAAACCCGGTCCGCGTTAGTCAATCCGTTAAACAAAGAATTGCATGCGAGGTAGACCCTTAGGAAAACTCCTTCTGCAGCGGAGGTGATATCTGCGATGAGGTTTGCATAGCCAGAATCCTGTAATACGAGTTGCGCAAACGCAGGGTGTTTGCTCAGTGTATCTTCGGTATACGTTCTGATGTCCCTTGAGGTCAAGTCGTGTACGGGTATGCAGAAGTCTCTATCCTTTCCCAAATGAATCTCAAACTCATTTAGGGGCAGACTAGCTACGCAAAGCTTTGCTGAGGGACATGCCTGTATAGCGCGAAGCAGACGTAGCAAGTCCTGTACATCCGGTGCCGAACTGTTGAGTACCTCTACACGGTCGTCAAATTCGTCGAGACCATCGATGATGAACAGCAGGAAGATGTTGAAGCTCGGCGCCAAGTTCAAAAGATCCTGAAAACTGCTCCACAGAATGTCCTGTGGAAATCGAAAATCTGTTCCGGCGTGCGTCCATTCGCGTCGGGGGAAGACTTTTGGAACGAGCTGAGGGCATTCCTTAAGAGCCTGGTAGAGTATTGATTGCAACAATCCCCTGAATGACCGTTGCAGAATCGTTCCTTGCCTCCAGAGGTAACAGTCGATGACAAGCAATGAGCGCGATCCCAGCCAGGATTGACAGTGCAATCTCATATCCGGGTGAGTAGCAATGAACTGAACGATGCGAGTATGGGAAGTTAGTGTACGAACCGGACGTTCGATATGTTCATAAACATACCTTGATCAAAGTACTTTTCCCAGCGCCAGGTTTCCCGTACACCCAAAACACGTTTCTGCTAGGATCGTCCAGCCGTAACCATTTCTTGAACTTGCTCTTGTGAATAGATTCAGACAGGTCACCAGCCCCATCGAATATCCAACCAAACGTGTCCTCATGCGCTCGCTTTACTTGATCGGCTCTACTCCGGATTTCTGGGAAGTAGAGTGCGTATAGACACTGCCTATTCGCCTGGGCTCCTTGTTAATCTTTGAGCCATCGCTGTAACTCTCTAACGAGCTCTGATGTAGCATTCGCGGTGTACGAGTTGTTTTCAGTTACTTTATAAACCCTGCTCAGGTGCTGCTCGATGATCTTCATATCATGATCTATCGAGAGATTGTGTGACGCTAATTTATCGCCAAGGTAATCCACATTGCGATCTATGTTCGGGATACGGGTCGTGACAATGTGTGTCTTGAGCTCTTCTGATAGTCGGTCAACTTTCGCCTGAGACTCGTACAGCTGGCGCTGCTTGCGCCATGCTTTGAATGCTACAGCCGAGGCACGAAGGAAGGTTCGGGGTCCTTTCAGTCGAAGCGAATCCAAGAGGGCTATGTGCTCGTTTATAGCGACCTCGCTTTGAACAGCAAGACTCTGGAGGATATCGCCGTTGTAGTTTTGCTGCAGGTCCGCAACATCTCGACGTAGGATCTCCACAGCTGCACGTAGATCTTCGTGGTCTTTGGGTAAGCCGTTGCGAGAAGTTTGGATCTCCTTCGCGGTTGCGATGATCTTTCGAGAGAGTTCGGCAATTTGTATAACATTGCACGCCAACGAGAAGGCAGCCACACCCTCCATAGAGAAGCGACAGTAATGCTGGTTCAAAAGTGGGAAGAACAATAGAGTTGTTTTGTGAATGTGCCGGTGTCTGGCAGGGATTTTCCACTGACATGACAGATGCCCTCTTGCCACTCACATGACAGCTGATCAGCAGCTGAGATGAGATTGTGGCTGCGGCACAGCATGAGGGGTCGGCATGTCAAGCGTTATGATACGACAACAATCCTTGCAAGCTGCATAGTCCTCCAGCCTGTCTGCTAATATAGATAGGTTCGTACTTTCTGACCTGTACCGCTACGCAACGCACTGCTAGCTTCGCGATTCCTAGCCATATGCTGGTGAGATCAGATATGCTAACAAGTAAGTGGACCCTCTTTCGTTCGAGTATCGCGTCAATAAGCACGAGCTGCTTGCGGCGACACGTTGCCGGCGATGTCATCGCACACTTCTCCGACTTTGTTAATGTCTAGAGTCTGCAGAAGGCGCGCTGATACCTATGCGGTTTAGGAATCGGGAATAAGAGAAAAGAGGAAGTCGCAATGCGACGCAGTCAAGGTTGCATGCAGGACTATCTGGAGGAGAGACCACACTGAACCCGCGCTAGTCCAAATGAGACCCGGCATGGAAGCCGCATCAATGAACGATTTAGCTTAGCCTCTTCAATGCTTCGAAGGGAACTCATCCTTACCATTATTCACACGTGATGAAACAAAGGACTCCGTTTCAAGATGGACTCTATGGGACGTGGTGTCGGAGGTGAAGACGGTAGAAAGGTTATCAAAGCTTAGAGAACCGTGGCTGGTCCGTTTAACGATCAGCCTGAGCTTCTGGTCACGGATGGAACGATACTCGAAAAGCTGATGTTGTACTTTCATTGTGCTCAAGGATATCTTTAGTGGCTCAATGACGCCTGCAATGCAATAATACCTGTGTAAATCCAGGCTAATGTACAGAATAATAATGCTCAAAACCTGGTAGATATACGTGAGATGGGTGTGATCGAGTGGTGGAGCAGGAGAAACATACCTTATCTCATAATTACCCGCTCTCGTCATGTAACGCACCCACTTTACACTGCTGTAGTTGCTCTTCTCAAACACCTTCAAGTATCGCACAAGTAGCCCCGAACTGGTGAACATCAACAAAGAGAAGCTCAGATTGAGCGGTGGTCGGGACCACGCCTTCTGGTTGGTCATGCTGGTCAGGCTGGCCTCAGCACTCAGCACAAACTCGCTTTGCCCTGTGAATCTCGGTATCTTCCAGACGATGTTGTTGTGCTCCGGTTCGTACTTGGCTTTGCCTTGTGACGTCCGCTCGGTAATGCGCGCCGTGTTGAGGGGTGTTGGTATCCGCACGACAACATTTGTCGCAAAAAGTTTGGAGCCATAGTTGGCGCGAATGGCGATGCTGTATTCGACCTTGGTCTTGCCAACTTCGTTGACAATGGCGTGCACCTTGAAAGGCAGGTTTACGTTCTCCGTCGCTCGGTAGCGCATCAGCTCGAACTCGCCGTCGGGCGGAACAAAGGATATTATCCTGTCCGCATCGAACTTGCCCAGCTTCACGCATTGATGGAATTGACAGTCTTCCAACGTCACACTTCCCGCTGCCGCTCTTGTAGCCTTCGCGCCTGCCTTGTTTCCAGACGGTTGTTGTAGATGATCTTCGCCCAGCGTTAGTCGGTCGTTGAGACCGAACTTGCACTCGGGTGTGCCCGAGAGATATGCGCGCATTATGATCTGTCCGTTCACGTCGGCTCGCAGTACTGTCCCCGTCGCGGACATGAGCAGGTTGACGTCCTCGATAACATCGACGAAGGCTTCGTTCTTGCGGTACTTGATGTCGGCCCGCCGCCAGGAAAGGGCACCAGTTGCCTGCATTGTAATCTTCGAGGAGTCCTCCTGTGATATTGTCAGCTGTTGTTGTTCTGGTCGCGCTCGATGGCTCGACGTGACTTACCATTGCCCTTTCCGACTTGACACCTTCAGTTGTAATGTACATCTTCAACGTGTCTGTCTCTGTATTCTGTGGGTATCCAAAATCCAGAATCTCGTCCAGTAGCTCATAGACCAGTACGAAGTTGTTCTTCACGGCCTCCTCGTCGAACTTGCCGAAGTAAGCCTTTCCCAATCCCACCAAACGGTACAGAAACTCAAAGACGAGCGCCGCATTGGCATTGCTCTTGGTCACGGCGACCAGGTATATGTTCTCGTGTTTGACATGGCTAAAGGTGGTGGAGCCAAGGGTGAGGATGGGCGAGCGTACTTGGGCGTTGGAGATGACCTGAATGCGGAAGACATCGGCAAGTCGCGGGCGGCAGTCGTTGCGGAAGGCGCGAAAGATGAGGTTCTCACCTTTTTGGTTGAAGATGAGAATTCCAGAGAGCATGGCAGCGACGTGGAAGGGGACAGCGGTTGTCGGCAGGGAATTGGCTGGCTTCGGCGTGTTGATGCTCGGAGCTCCACCCACCACGCCGCCGCGGGATTGAGCTTGGACCATCTCGCTTGTAGTGATTAGGGGTCTCAGGGACGGCTTGCATCCTCGTCGTAATCAGGGCGCGCCATCCAAGTATCAATCGAAGTAGCGATACAAGAGCTTCAGCAGTCTCTCATCCGGAGTGCTACGATCAATCTTATCTGTATTTAACGGCTAATGAAATATCTTAAACACACGCGCGCAGAGACAGGCGCTCCCTAGATATCGAGCGCAGCCTTCGTTCACATCGATACGGATTGAGTACGACATAGACTGTAGATTCTTTGATGGACTCGGCCCCTCAAAGGCTGCTGTGGGAATGACCTTGTAGCTTTTTCAGACTGAATTTCACCCCGTTCGCTCAACCATTAGTAGTATCAGACCATGGCTTGAGCGTCGGAAGTTTCTGCGGATCCAGCTTTGCCATCAAAGCAGTGTACTCCTCCGCAGTAAAGCTTCTCTTTATCTCCTCCATTCGCATACCAATGTCATGACGCTGGTGATATAGGGCTGCGTATTCTTCCTCCAACGTGGTAAACTGATTAGACGCAGGTGTACTAGGGAACTCGCCTCGAGGCTCTGGCGTCTCTTCTGTCGACATACCTGACATTGGACTACTGCGTCGTCATTATGCCTTCCGAGCAAATGTTCTCGAAATGTTACTTACCGCATACTTGACTCTTGAGGTAATTCGACGGTAGTCGGCACCAGACCTGGCGACTTCGACATGTTCTCCGGTCGATTCGGCTTTCGAGACCTGATTTGGTCTTCGAATTGGCCTCCTGAACTTGGCTGAGGGAGGAAGAAAGCTGTGGAATCTTGCGTATATGGCTGTGTTGTAGGGAAAGGCGTTGCACCGTAGGCACCAGGCTCAGGAGCTTGGCCATACCCAGAATACGCTGGACCTGATGTGATTTGAGGACTACCAAAGAATGAATCTGAATGGGGATGTGGGGGACGGTCATCCGGTATCGTAGGACATTGAGGTTCCGTACGCCGTGGATCTTGGACAAAGTTAGGACGGTCTCGACTGTTTCGTAGGGACTCCCCCTCACTTTTGCCGCGCCCGGTCATATTTTCGTTATACTCTTCCACCTTGGGGTTGTGCGTTCTGGGGATGAGCGGCTGCGAACTGTCGCTTTCAGGGGTAGAGGGCGCCGCAGTGGTTGAGCTCGCACGGGTCTGCTCTTGGAGGGCTTTCATTGCCTTGACTGGCGTCTATAAACGAAAGAAATCATTACACGCGGCATGTTATACTTCCTCCATTTCTGAATGACTATGTATTTGTCGTTGAAATCGCTCGCTCGCTTGCATTAGCTCACGTGCGGTGAAGTCTACAGCATCGCAATATGCGAACAACTGAGGATTTGGACCACTCGATTTCTAATATTTGCGCGTATGGACTAGAAGATAATACAGCCCCCGAGGCGTGCGCTTTACATGACATCGAGCGCCTCCAATAACCCGGAGATCTCCTCTACAACTTCTTCAACGCACTGTCCAGCATCTACAGGTATCACATCCGTCTCTGATACATCAGCCGTCTCCCAGATGGCCATTTGGCTCTCCACCATATTCTCTTTCATGTAGTGACCACCTCTTCCCTTAATTCGACGCACAAGCTCTTCCGGCTCGACTTGCAAGTCCACAAACACAACCCGTATCTTTTCATCCACCAAAACCCGGAACTCATCCCGGTATGACTTCTTCAAAGCCGAACAAGAGACTAATACGCGCTCGTGGCCTTCCTTGGTCACGGTATCGAGCGCTCGCTGTCTAACGCGCGCGAGCCAAGGGGCGCGAGCGACGTCATTGAGGGGAGTACCGGCAGCCATCGATACAATGGCCTCCTCTGTGTGTAGTTCGTCGCCCTCGATACAAGGTGCTTTGAAGCGAGCGTCGATGCGTCGTACGACAGTGCTTTTCCCGCTACCACAAGGCCCGGCAACTACAATGACAACGCGTCTCGTCGGCTTCGCGACTGGAGTAGTACGTATCTGCCAGGCAGCGTTCTGGAATTGTCTGACAAACGTCCTCACAAATGCAGCATCCAGTACAGGCGCTGTGTCAAGAGAAGGCGAGAAAGATCGGGCGACTGTTGTATCGTATGTACGTGAAGGACCGAAAGTATCCTTGTCGTACTTGGATGCGAAGAAGTCAGCAAGCTTGATAGGTGGGTTCGCTACCGCATCCTGATTGGACTCGCGAAGCCTGCGCACCCACTCCTTGGGTTCTACTTCATCAAACTGAAGGCCGGCTTCTCGAAGGGCAGGAAGTAGATCGTCGGTCCAAGAGAAGGCCTTTGCGTTGGTGACATTTGCCACTACGGATCCAGCGTCGCTGAGCGAGATCTCCGTCACGGCTTTTGCGATAACGTCGACTGGTGTCCAGCTTGGGAATTCTTGCAGTCGAGGTAGTGCGCCGATAGTAAGAGCGGACTGCATCATGAGAGGTATTGCTTCAGTTGAGTTCCACACGCCATGAACAGTGTCCGCAACGATCTGACCGACGCGCAGGACTCGCGCTTTGACACCGGTCTCCTTCGCTGCCGCCAAGCACAAGTGTTCGGCAACACATTTGCTCTGGGCATATCCCATACCCTGGGCCCAGTCAAGCTCGGCTAATCGCTCAGGCGTGCGCATATCGGGGCATCGTGCGACGGTACTGACCGAAGAACAAAAGTCGAAGGATGCAGGCTTGGTCGATGATGAAGCCAGGCAAAGGTCAATCAGGTGACGCACACCAGCAATGCAGTCCTTCTCAAATGACATCAGGTTCTTGTTGAAGTTGACGCTCCATGCGCAGTGAATAACACTGGTAAGACCTGAAGCAACACGCGCATAAGTCGTATCGTCTAAGCCGAGATGGGGCTCGGACAAGTCAGAAGGTATGGCTTGTATCTTCCTGCGTCCAGAGAGCGACAGGGTGTGGTACAACTTTCGCTGTATGAGAGACTCTCGAACCCGGCGAGCTGCAGTCGTGTAGTCTTTGGCTCGTACAAGACAGTAAACTGTGTCAACATCTGAGCGGTAGAGTAGTTGTACAAGGACATGAGCACCAAGCGAACCGGTCGCGCCAGTAAGCGCAGCTTGACGTCTAGCAATGGGCTCGAAGTTGCTGTATTGAGCAATAAGGTCTTGCATTTGCGCAGTGACCGACACAACTTGTTCCTCTTGCCCGGTGCGAAGACTGTCGAGATGTGCGGCGAGAGATGCAATAGAAGGGTGGTCAAACACCACATTCTGGCCGAGCTTCTTGTCACCGATATTGACGTTCTTGAGAATCTCCGTCCGGATTTGGATCGATTGCAGCGAGTCCAGGCCTAGCGAGAAGAAATCTGTTGTACGTTCGATTTCGCCTGCCTGCGTCAACTGTTTGGCCAGGACAGTACGTAAGAAATCCTCAAGTTCCGGAACATTCAACGTTTTGAGATCTCCTTGAGCTGATGCAACGGCGTCGTATGCGTGTTCAATCTCATTGGCATATTGCTTGTAAAACTGTTGCCTTATCACACTGCCTTTGTCGGTACGCGGAAATTGACAGCCATATGGTAGGATCTGAACCATGTCCCTGGATATCCTGGCGTACGCTTCGGCCGTTCGATTCGCCGCTTCAATAACAGGCCAGATTTCATCCACGACTTTCGATTTCGGCATGCCCTCGATTGCTGGGACAACAAGAACGCCAAGGTATGGTCGACCTGAACCAAAGACAACCGTCTCAGTTACAGCTCGATGGGACCGGATCGTTCCTTCCATCATGACTGGATTGAACTTTTCGCCATTCACCAATACGATTGTATCATCGAGACGCGCAATGTATTTCCATGCCTTCTCAATCGTAGGGTGCGGTTCGAACAGGTCTTTCGTGGCGTAACTGCCATCTGGTAGGTTCGAGGCGACCTTGGCTGGCCAGCCCGGCAGGACCGTGCATTCATAGAGATTGGGTCCGCGTGATACCCATCGAAGATACGGCGATAGTTTCGGTGACTCGCGAACGTAGTTCCATACCTTGTCGTCGGCAGGTCGGAAGGATGTCATGAGTTGGCCTACTTCAGTGCTGTTCATCGTAAGCTTGGCTCGGCTGTAAGTGATCACATGAAACTTACGCCCCATAGTGGCCGACAAGATTGACGCCGCTGTTCACCAATAGGTCGCCCAGTGCGTCTGGGCAGGCACTCCCTCCGTACATGACGATCTTGAGTTGCTTCAATAGCTCGATCCCCTCATCTGTCTCAGAGAGAAGCTTGAGCGCATAAGGCACACCATAGAAGATCTCAAATCTATGCTGCCTCAATATTGTAGCCAGATAAGACTGGGTCAGGGGCAGGTCGGCGTTGTAGATATGGATGGATTTGCCGCTGTATATCGCGCGGAAGAAGTTGCAGATGCCGTGATTATGATACAGGGGAAGGGTAATGAATGCTTTCATATCCATACTAATGGCATAATTGGCGATTGCACTTCTCTGTGGCTGGTATATTGGCTTCGGTAATCCGGTAGAGCCTTTCCTCACATTAGCTCAAACACTAACAGACTGTCATATAGAACATACCACTAGAGTGTATAATGTAGATGATATTCGAGGCTTCGACTGTATGGTCGAGTTGGTAGTCAAGGCGGGTGTCTGCATGGACTTCAACAGGAAAGTTGTAAGTGTCAGGCCTGGCAATTTCGCCGATCTGCAACCCTGGTATGGCTTTCTGAGCATCGATTGCAGATTGCGCATATCGTGAATCCGCCAGCAGATAGGTGGCTCCGGTGGTGGTGATAAGAGAGTCGATAGCTGCTTGAGATATACGCGTTGAAAGGAAAAGTACCGTATGGCCGAGTTTGGTAAGCGCGAGCATCGAGACAATGTAGTCCATGTTACTTGGTCCCAGAACGGCTACTGTGGTTGGCATCTCCGCAGAACTCGATCTTGTAGGGATGAAGGTCTGATAGTGTCGAGCTACTCTGTACGCGAAGACGTCCAGCTGCTGCATGGTATAATCCGCGAAGTCAACCCCAGAGCTCGGATACGATACGATGGTGACATGAGGGTCACGACGCGCGCGATGCCGGACGAGCGCATCGACTGTTTCTATCGAGGATTCGTCCGGTTGAAGGAGGTCGTCTCGCGCATGTCTGAATGTGGATGGTGTTGTTGACGGCCGTAGTGGCGCAGGGATAGCTATCTGCGCTGGTGCCATAGTGATTGTGGCTTGTAACAAAGGCTCGCTCGAAGAGATAGGAAAGAGAGGCTGTGCTTTGAGTTCAAAACCGATGATAATCGTGGAATTATTATCTGTCGGTTCTTCCTGTGCAGCTGCGTTCCCCGGTTTCGACCACAACGTTGGGGTGAGGTGGAGACTTGCATACCTGCATACATCCGAGGGGCGGAAACGCTTTTGATTTGACCGGATTCTCGTTAGCTTCGGAAAACCATCCGCGAGGGAGCTGATTAGATGATTGTCGTGATCGGGCTTGGTGCAAGAACTACTTTCCCCGCAACTAGCTTTCTCCAGGAAACCGAAAAACCGGGGTGCCACATGTTTCTCCGCAATCCAACCGCCATCACCATGGTGTGCCGCGACCAGTGTCATGTGTATAAAGCTTGTGGCATCCGACATTGCTGATAATCATCGCATCCCGGGTTTCGCGTCAACCTGGTATACTTCATTCCTCTTTTCTATTCATCGCAATGTCTCCATCAATGGACAAACACGAAATCCAATACATCGATGAAAAGGCAGACTCCATCGATTCATCCAAGCCGCATCAGATCGTCAAGATCGACAACTTCCAAGTTTTGGGTCTGGCACCTGAAGATGCGGACTTTTACATCAACTACACGGAAGAGAAAAGGAAAAGAGTAATCCACAAGGTAAGGAAACCGCCGATGCTGTGCGTCGAGTGACCCGCTGATCATTTGTAGGTCGACATTCGCTTGGTGCCGATGCTTGCAGTCCTTTACCTCATCTCCCACATCGATCGAGCGAACATCGGCAATGCGAAGATTGAGGGCATGGTCACAGACCTGGGTCTTGACGGTGTGCAATGGAACATCGTGTTATCAGTGTTCTTCGTGCCGTACATTCTTCTTGAAGTTCCATCCAACATTCTCTTGAAGAAGTTCAAGCGTCCATCGTACTATCTCGGCATACTCATCGTCTGTTGGGGTATCATCATGACCATGATGGGTGTCGTGATAGGCTTCGTCGGTTTACTGATTACAAGAATCCTTCTCGGGGTGTTCGAGTAAGTTTACGCCACAGCGTGATGTTTCTGTGCTGACGAGATACAGAGCTGGATTCTTCCCAGGCGCGATTTATCTCTGCTCTTACTGGTACATGCCAAAGGACCTTGCGACGAGGATCTCGTACTTCTACTGTGCTTCGGCATTATCTGGGGCGTTCAGTGGTCTGCTTGCTGCGGCCATCGCCAAGATGGATGGTGTCGGGGGTTATGAAGGCTGGAGATGGATATTCATCTTGGAGGGGATTGTCACCGTCGCCCTCGGTGTATCGTGCTTCTTCCTCCTGATCGACTCTCCTGCGTTGAGCGGACGGTGGTTGAAACCCGACGAGATCCGCTTCCTCGAACTCCAACGATTCATCAAAGACGGCGGAAGATTTGGAGAGGAGCAAAAGGAGGGCTTCAAGTGGAGCGACTTGAAAGCCGTGCTATGCAACTGGCGCCTCTATATGCAAGCATACATCCTGCTTTGCATATCGGCATGCTCATATGGTATGTGTAACTCGCAACACGACCAGACACTGGCTAACTGTACGCAGGGACCAAGTTCACCTTGCCTACCATCACAAAGAGTATGGGTTTCAACAACACTAACGCCCAGCTGATGACGGTTCCACCATATGTGGCTGGTGCTTTGAGCTCCATCTTCTTTGCGAAGCTCTCGGACAGGTTTTACTGGCGTTTGCCGTTCGTTGCCATCCCTCTCTCCTTCATCTTCATCGGGTACGCCGTAGTCATCTCATTCGATGGTGATCTGGGTGGCAACATCGGCCCGGCATTCTTCGCTATCATCCTGACGTGTATGGGCATCTACCCCATTCAGCCGGCCGGAAGTAGTTGGGCAGCCAACAACCTTGCTCCATCGTCCCGTCGTGCTATCGGCGTTGCTTTCAACATCTGCGTCGGTAACATCGGTGGCGTCATCGGCAGTTACATGTACCTGGAGAGCGAGAAGCCCAAGTACTACACTGGCTTCGGACTGTCGCTCGCGTTTGGTGTGACCGGTTTTATTGTCGCTTTCCTTCTGGAGCTGTCGTACAAGTGGGGCAACGCGAAGAAGGCGAAGCTTAGTGAAGACGAGATTCGGGCGAAGTACACGGACCAGGAGCTCTTGAACATGGGAGACAAGTCGCCGTTATTCCGGTACACTCTGTAAAGCAAGGTCATCAGCTTTAGTTGCAAACGTTCGATAGCGGCCGAAGGATCGATGCCGCACGTAGACCGAGCATCGAGTTCCGCGGAGCTTTCTCGTGAGCTCAGTGACCGCGGGTATTCTACGGTCAATTCAATATTAAAATTTACCCTGAAGATATACATATCTTCTGTTTGACAAATGTGATAACCTTGAGTGTGTTGTATACTTCAACATCAATCTTCCGTCTCGCGTCCGTGAACTCCAGGAACACATAAGCCATCACGATGCGTTATTGACCCAGACTGATATATCGTCCACTTCGGGAAAAGGACCGAAAGCAGAGGCATCGAGGTCAAGCCAGTCAGTCGTCTGCCAGTCATCGAGAAAGTTCTGCAACCCTGG
Source organism: Alternaria incomplexa (assembly GCF_024043165.1). Classification (NCBI taxonomy): domain Eukaryota; kingdom Fungi; phylum Ascomycota; class Dothideomycetes; order Pleosporales; family Pleosporaceae; genus Alternaria; species Alternaria incomplexa. The sequence continues at coordinate 1,026,679 of NW_026249852.1, forward strand.
CGTGGTCATGTCCATCGGGCTACCAAAAAGTGGCTGCCAGTTTTGCAAATCCGGTTCCTGTATCGCATCTCCATCCAAAGGCGGTGGGATTCCGCCATTGACGGCAGCTGATGATGCTAGTACTGGCTCCCGATGTGGTATGGCTGTTTTTCTCTTTGCTTCTGTGCGGAGTTCCTGCAGGATGATGCTGTATCGTCGCGAGGGCGAGTTCGACGCTGTTGCCTGGGCGAGATGTTGCAAACAGCTCTCGGCTTGATCTAGGATACCGCGAGGATCCTCAGCTGAAGCTGTGGCATGGGTACTCTGTTGAATAGCCCACACATAGACCACTACCAAAGCACAGAAACAGACGTAGTGGGTCCACCAAAACGCATGGAACAGCCGACCTTCCCGCGCCATACGATCAACTGCTTCCAACACTGATCTTGCCGCTGCAATGCACTCTGTGAGACTGTCTTGGGCAAGACTAGTCATCTCTACATTGCTACGCCTGGCATTCTTGAGGAGAAACGGGCGATGGGCTAGAATTACAGCATGACAGTATGACAGTTTGAGTGCGGTTGCCTGCCGTCGGAACGTAGGAATGAGACTGCTAGGGTTGACGGCGCCAAGGAAGGGTGGTAGCGATGCTTTCCACTGGCGCAACTCTGCCCCAAGGCGATGAGAGGCTGCAAGTCGGACCTGATCCGGCACCTGATAACGGATTGATCAGTAGGTTGAGCTGGAGGGTGTGATTTGCTAACGTACTGGTTTGATCGAATACACCTCTCGGGATATCTTTTCAGCAATTTGTGCCAGCCGCGCATGATACACGAGCGATTCTATGTGACAGTCGTCTGTGTTCGTAGTGTTTGGACCGGTGCTGGTCATGTCTTCGTCATTGACAGCGTCGGGGAAATCTTGGTCGATATCTTCATCGTGGTAGTGTCTGGGCCGCCCGAATATGACACCAAGATATTTGTCCAGCGTATAAGCCACCCAAAATGTGCGCTTTCTACACTGTTCACCTATGTAGTCGCGTTTGGGGGCATTAGCTTGACGTTTACGATCGTCTCTGCGATGCAAACCCAACGCTGAAATAATCTGTAGGGCATGGCCAAACGTATACCACGCTTGGTTGAAGCGACATGACATGAGAAGGTACAGGACCTGTATAAGCCTGCATTGAGCTGACTCAAGCTTTGGAATACCAGTCTCGGATTGTGTAAGTCGAGATGCCTCAGAAAAAAGCATGTCACTCTGTGACTGCATGTCGGCTTGAGGTGCTGGTGAAGGACCACTTTCGCTGCTCGTCTTTTCTTCATGAAACGAGGCAATGGCTAGTACAGACAGGACCACTGCAGTTTTAGCACGACCAATATCTACAACAAGAGGTATTGTAAGTAAAATTAAAAAGGGTCTTCAATCAGAGTGATACATACCATGAAAGAGGGTTTGGTTGAGTTCTGCGTTCTTAGACACAGTTTCTAACCAACATTCAACAGTTGGTCTGTGTAACAGCCGATATGTCGCAATGCACACATCAAAATATAGATGAAGAAGCTGGCGACTACGGTCCAGGGATGGCATCTGCGGTTGGCCACTCTCCAGGAAGGGCTTGTCACCAGCACTCATGAGTAGTTGGCGGTCTTCGTTGGAGCCTATCACGACTTGACTGCTTTCTTTGTTGGAGATGCGCCGCCATGCACGACTCAAGAATGAGAGACCAGACGTTGAGTCAGAGTACTGCCCAGCTGCGATCTCAAGTCCAGGGGAAGCTCGCGAAGGAGGCTCCGTCTCTTCCCCAACGCGATGGTTGCTGCCTACAGCCATACTTGGTGCGACACTAAGTATAGCATGAGGATAGCCTGGAACAGACATGGTACGCTGAGGGCTAGCAACGGCGGGACCAGAAGGGCGCGGGGAGACTACCTTGCCTCTCAGGTAGACGGCTTCGTACTGGCATGTTAGACCCCGGCGGATACAGCTCGCACACGGCTGGTCGCCGGAGCACTTTGATTTCCTCGCCTTGCACACATCGCATGCTCTCGTGACTTTCACCAATCGTTGCCTGGTATTGCTGGTGCCCGGCGCGACATCAAGGCTCCGCTTCTGTGGTACCGCCGTGTTGCTGGGTGTGTTTGACATGGCGGAGTGAGAAAGAGGCGGGCACATTTCCGAGAATCCGTGCGGATAATTTAGCTCCGCTCGCCAACCTCCCCATTGCAATCCCGAGGCACTTGACGGAACCCGGATGCCTTAGTCCAGCCACTGCACGAATTGGAGGTCATCACAGGATGTAGTGCCGCGCATCCCGCTGGGTCCTGTCCTTGCCCTGGTGTGGTCATTTGATGATGCCTTCTCCGTCTCCGGTTCCGACAGTGTTCCGACAGCCTCGCGCCTTCGGTACCTAGGTAGTCATGGAAGATTTACTATGGATGTATATATCGACCAGATGGCAGTGCGTCCTGTCGAGACATCGCACACTATCTCTGCATCATACTGCATACCCCTAAACCCGCCCATCTGATCCCACCTAGGCGTTATAGTATCGCGTCACGCTACAGCAACCATGCCTCTCCCCACACACTTCACCCTCAACACAGGCGCGCAAATACCGGCCGTGGGCTTCGGCACATGGCAAGCAAAGCCTGGTGAAGTTGAGCGCGCCGTCGAGACAGCGCTCAAAGCAGGCTACCGTCACATCGATTGCGCTGCCATCTACCGCAACGAAGCTGAAGTGGGTGATGGCATCACGAGGAGCGGTATTCCTCGCTCCGACATCTTCCTCACTGGCAAGCTCTGGAACACCAAGCATGCACCCGAAGATGTAGAGGCAGCACTCGATAAGTCGTTACAGGACCTTGGTGTCGAGTACCTGGACTTGTTCTTGATGCATTGGCCTGTGTATGTTCATATCTTGTCTCGCCGCACGCACAATGTACTAACATAATCACAGTGCCTTCAACGGTGCTACAGGGAAGTGGTTCCCATTGTGTGATAGCGGCGTCTTTGACCTTGCCGACATCGACCCTGCCACAACCTACAAGGCCATGGAGAAGCTGCTCGACACTGGCAAGGTACGCGCTATTGGCGTATCTAACTTCACCGTCAATCGCCTCAATGACCTTCTTTCCAAGACCGATGTTGTGCCGGCGGTAAACCAGATCGAAGCACACCCGTACCTCCAACAGCCTGCCTTATTCGACTTCTGCAAGAGCAAAGGTATTCTCATCGAAGCTTATTCACCCCTCGGAAACAACCAGACGGGAGAGCCACGCACAGTCGACGACGAGCTTGTGGGCATAGTGGGGCAAAGATTGGGCATGGACGGCGGCCAGCTACTTGCGAGTTGGGGCATTCAGCGCGGCACTGTGGTGCTGCCTAAAAGTGTTACACCCAGCAGGATCAAGAGCAACATGCAAGTCAAAGAGCTACCGAAAGATGCATTCGATGAGCTGAGCGGGCTGGAGAGACACAAGCGTTTCAATGTGCAGTCGCGATGGGGATTCGATATATTTGAAGAGCTAGGCGAAGAGGAGGTGCGGAAAATCGCACAAGATTGCGCAGAGGAGAACAAAACGAAATTTACAGTATAGATAGGTAAACTCATGTACTCTGATCACGCCGTGAAATCCAATACCATCGAAAGGTTTCAGAAACAGAGCTACGAGAAAACAGGATCAGAATTCGTGGCTTACTTCCTCACAGAGTCGCGGAACTTGATACGCATGACGGTCTTATCAATAGGCCGCGAGGTGATGGACATCGTCTGTTCATAAGTTAGTCTCGTAATCACTGCGACGGACGATAAGATAGCTTACGTTGATCAACTTGGACTTGGTTTTGTACTTGCCCATCTGGTCCATGATAGGCTGACCGGCTTTATCAGTCTCAATCTCTCCAAGCCCAACCTTGACAAAGTCATATCGTCTCATCACACATGCGAGAATGACTCGGGCTTCCATATTGGCGAGTTCTTGACCAATGCAATTACGAGGTCCTCGCTCAAACGCTCTCCATGCGCTGATGGGGATCTTGCTATCGCCCGTGGTCGATCCGTCGACCTCAGTAGAAGCGCTGCTTGTATCCGAGTCGCCGACCCAGCGCTCGGGGACGAACTCATTTGCTGTCTCTCCGTAAACTTTGGGGTCTCGTTGGATGATATGATGGCAGATGTATATGACGCAATCGTCGACAAGCACTTCCTCTCCGTCCGAGGTGCTCAATTTGAAGTTGTTGTGAGACATTCGGGCAGAAGCTGCTGGGGGCCACAGTCGCAAAGCCTCTTTGATGCATGCAGAGGTGTATTTGAGCGCTTTCATAGTTTCATCTGGCCGTTTGAGGAATACATCGTGTGGTTCTGCGTCACCGAAAACGGCATCGTGCTCCGCGCGGATCTTCGCGAGGCGATCCGGGTGTATCGAGAGGGCGTAGAACAACCTCTGTAGGAGAATCGAGGTCGTATCATGCCCTGCGAAAAGGAATGATTTGATTTGATCCGCAGTACTTTGCAGGATATAAGGAGTGAGTTCATCAGTACCTTCCAGCGCTAGCGCAAGTACCGATCGGTCTTTCTTCTCCTTCGTATGTCGCGCTGACTTGATGTCTGCAAACTTCTCCACGACACACGCCTTCACGGCCGAGTCCAGTCGTCGGCTGTAGATATATTTTTTGGCGAGCATTACCGGGTTCAACCAGGATGCCATAAGACCATTGTCCCCAGCATATACATTCTTCAGCGTGCGGAAGTCTCGGACGATGGGATGGACATGTTCACGGTCGCCCTGGGCCTTGCAATCAATATTAGTAACTAAGCCGCCGATGATATCAAACGTGACATCAGTGCAATACCCGTCCATCTCGGCCGCGACACCGGAGGTTGCCAAAGCGTCCAGCCTTTTCATAAACGTTTGCGTTTTGTCAACCATAACAGGAAGCAACGAAAGCAAATGCTGCGGCGCGAAGCCTGGGTTGAACGTCTTGCGAAGCCCTCTCCAGGATTCGCCATTCTCGCTGATCAGGGAATACCTCCCAATCAGGTCCCCCATGCCCCCTTGAAGAGTCGGGGATTTGGTAACGCTGTACTGCTGCGTCTTGCTGGCTCTGGAGATCTGCTCCGCCATCGCATGGGACGCAATGAGGAGAAGCGGAAGCTGTACAGGCCTCGTATCGAAGAACATGTATTCTGGGCTGCCTTGAGCCTTCCATATGTTTTCAAACACATAGTCTGGCTGCTATTAGTGGTGACCATGGAGAGGGATGTAGATCCTACCTGGATGAGCGGTACTACTTATGTTCTTGTATTCTGCCGCGATATGGCCGAGATGGCCAAAGAGAAAACTCGATGGCAGCTTACTGGGGATGTGCGCGAATCTCTTGAAGCGCCATTGGCTTATCTGGAGGTACAGCAGCCACACGACAGCAGGTACCAGCGCTAGTACGGCGTACGAGGGATACGACATGACTGAATGAAGCAAAGCCCCATATGCTTTGTCAATATAGAGATGATTAGTCCGTTGTAGTCAGCTGGGGTGCTTTTGTTGGTGCGGTGTGAGGCTGGGAGCTTACTGTAGGCTCCCGGGTCGTGCTCGGGCCCTCGGCGTTAGATGAGAAATCCAAGTATCGATGATGTAGACAGGGTCCGGACGAAACGTCCAGCGAAATCGCCGTGCCCGAGACTACGCGCAGTATATGAGGACACGGATACGGCCGTTACCTATGGATCATCCACACAGCAAATCCCATCATGACCGTCTTTGAAGCCATACCGCAACCATCCCAGGCGCGTCTAGACGCCTCGCTCACCGACGCGCCGCTGGACACGGAGAAGCTCGTGTCGCAACAGTCTGCAACACCCCAAGAGAAGGCCAAAACGGTGCTGTACCTGGCCTATGGCTCGAACCTGTGCAATGAGACCTTCCGAGGCGTGCGCGGTATCCGTCCACTTTCACAGGTCAACGTACTTGTTCCCTCGCTGAGATTGACCTTCGATCTCCCTGGCATCCCCTACAAAGAGCCCTGCTTCGCCAACACAGCACTGCGGGTGCCGGACGCGCAAGACTACCACAAAGATCGATGGCACAAGGGCCTGGTGGGCGTTGTATACGAGGTGACGCTGTCCGACTATGCGCACATCATTGCGACGGAAGGTGGAGGCAGCGCCTACGACGATATCTTGGTTGACTGCTACGCGCTACCGCCCTCCGACACAGTCCCCACCGCGCCCGATTCGAAGCCCTTCAAAGCGCACACGCTCTTCGCCCCCATTGTCGACAGCGAGAACAGAGTCCGAACCACCGACCGCGTAAAGCGCCCCGACCCAGGCTATGCGCAGCCTTCGGCACGATACCTCAAGCTCATAACCGACGGCGCCGCGGAATGTAATCTTCCAAACGAGTATCAGGAATACCTACACAATATACGCACATATACCATCACGACCAAGAAGCAAGAAATGGGAAAGGCTATCTTCCTGGGCATTTGGATGCCCTTCGTCATGTTCATCTTTGCGATGGGAAGGAAGCTGCAGGATAAAAAGGGAAGGTCGCCTTGGTGGCTAGCTAAACTCAGTGCCATGATCTTTGCGGGCATGTGGGTTAGCTATGATAGCGTTTTCAAGAAAACTTTCGGTGATGGAGAAAGGACGATAGGCGACTCTACATTGCCAGTAAGCGATACTAGAAGTAGGAGGATTTCTTCCACTCGACAAGATGCGGAGAGTGAGGGTCTGCTGGAAGAGTTCGTGGAGACCATGTACGAGCCGCGAGCAACTGGGCAAAAACGCGAGCTTCGATGAGATATTTCCACCTAGACTAGCATGTAGAAACGACGGACAATATACCCATGCGGCATGAACATTTCAGGCACGATTTTCATGCGCCAGTAAAACGCGTTCGCATGGAGCGCATCTGCCTTGCAAGTTCAATCTAGGATCCACCCTCTAGCTAGAGGTTCTCCATCATCCCAGCAGAAAGCGGCGAACACCGATAATCCCCGTCAGCCTCCGACGAAAACTAGTCTTACAATCAAAATCTTTACAGAAGACCGAAATCTGATTTACGAGAACCTTTTTATTCAAACCCCCCAGTTTGCAAAGTCCCCTACTCAAAGAAACCACAATGTGCAAATCAGCCACCCACGACTTCCTCGCGGACCTCCCAAAATGCGAACACCACCTCCATCTCGAAGGCTGCCTCAGCCCAAGCCTTCTCTTCACTCTGGCCTCTAAGAACAACATCACTCTGCCATCACCATCTGAAGATGTCGCTTACACTTCGCCCGCGACACTCACAGAACGGTATTCGCATTTCACGAACCTAGACGATTTCCTGGCGTACTACTACCGCGGCATCGCAGTCGTAGTGCATGAAGAGGACTTTGAGATGCTAGCTTGGGAATACTTCACAACAGCAGCTCGAGACGGCGTCTGCCATGCAGAAGTTTTCTTCGATCCACAAAGTCACACGGAGCGAGGCATCGACTTTGATGTCGTGGTACGTGGTTTCAATGCTGCAAGGAAACGAGCGGAGAAAGAGCTGGGGATAACGAGTTGTCTGATCATGTGTTTCCTGAGGCACATGCCTGTTAGTTCAGCTGCGGAGACTATGGCAGCCGCTGTCAAGAGTGGGCACTTTGATCTTCAGGGTGGAGACGGCCAGGAGCGCGCTATTACTGGTCTTGGGCTGGACTCGTCAGAGGTTGGGTTCCGTCCGGAGCTCTTTGTGGATATGTATCTTGAGGGTGAGAAGAGGGGGTTGAGAAGAACAGCTCACGCGGGTGAAGAGGGGGATCCGACGTACATCAGCGGTGCACTCGACGCACTACACGCTGAGCGCATCGATCACGGTATCCGTCTTACCGAAGATGCTGAACTACTTGGTCGGGTAGTGAAAGAGGAGATACTCCTGACGGTTTGTCCGCTGAGCAATGTCTGTCTTCAAGCTGTGGAAAGCGTTGGCCAAGTACCCATCAGGACGTTCCTCGAGGCAGGGGTCAAATTCAGTATCAACAGTGACGACCCAGCGTACTTTGGTGGATACATTCTGAACAACTATTGCGCGGTGCAAGAGGCTTTCAACTTGAGTATGGAGGAATGGAGAACAATCGTTAGTAATTCTATCCACGGCAGCTGGATAGGGGGAAAGCGGAAGTCTGAGCTGCTGGGTCTGCTCGAGGCTTGCATGAGCAAACATGCTTAAGTGTATTCGTACAAGAGTTGAGGCACGAAGGGGGCGAGGAGGTTGTCAGTGGGACTTCAGAGGCCAGTATGCTAGGTGATCGGTTATTGAACACCGTCTAGCTCTTCTATAGTCTTTCGATGCGTGGTAAGACCTTCAGCGAAGAGGTCCTAGGTGCCCTATCATTTAACTCTAGTTACTCAAGAATTCTGCGAAGGTCACCTAGCTTTACCATAAATATAGCGATGTACTTGAGCGTACGACGATAGTGGCGTACACTAGTCGATCGTTGGAGAGAAGCTGAGATCGGGTCTGTATCAAGTCAGCACCACTCCGAGAACAGTCATGGTGTCTCCCCATACACGTTTTCCAATAACACACATAGACGCGTCTTCTAAAGTGCCCTTTTGATTCTGTTCATTGCTCGTGGGTATCATATCCTTCCATACACAGTCTTAACCGTCTAGTCCGAGTCGTCGCTGACATCCATCTCCATCTCCGCGTCCGAGTTCTCATCCTCCTCTTCTTCGTCACGCCCCCTCTTCTGACCCTTGGCGGCGTCTTGTGCATTGACCGGAACTGCTTTCTCGGGTGCGGTACCGAAGCCTGCGGGCTGTGCAGACGCTTGTTCGGGCTCGTCTTCGCGCTCCGGCTCGGGCATCTTGTAGGTGCCGTCTAGCTTGGCTACTGTGTCGGACTTGGTCTTTGCGTATGCGATTTGCTGACTAGTGTCAGCATAGTTCCGTGGTTCGTGGGATCGAGAGAAGACGCACCATGTCCTTGCCAAAGAAAGTGAAGCCCTGTAGAGCGCGCATAGCCTGTGTTGAGGAATCGACGTCGCGGAAGACAACGTGCGCCTGGCCTCGCATCTTCATGGTCTTGAGCGCGACAACATCGAGTATGACGCCATATGTCGCGAACAGCATGTACAAGTTCCGCTTAAGGTCTTCTTTTTGTAGCTTGTCGGGAAGGTTGCGCACGTATAATCTGCTTGATGTCAGCATATACGCCGTGCACTGGGATGTAGGTCGACTCACGTGCGATTCGGGATTCCCTCTTTGGAGACGGCGACAGTGCCTGGCGGTCCTCGCGCCGAAGTAGCCATGATGTGTGGAATGCAGCTGCTGGGCGTCGGTGGTGAGGGCAAGCTCCCCGCAGAAAAGCGCGGCCAAGCCAAAATGTTCGGGGACGTGCATCGTCGCCGCCGCGGTCCCTGGAACGCGAACGGCAGTCGCGAACCACGCGCCCACCACCTTCACCGTCTAAAAGAGGAGGACTGCGGTATGGACTTTGGGTCGCTTACCTCACGAGAGCTGTGGAGTATCCACTAACGCCAGCAATCGCCATCTTACATCATCCATCATCCATCCTCGTCGCAACACCCCAATCACGCCGCTACACGCACGACTTCACCATGGCATCACCAGCTGTTCTGAGCCCACGGCCGAACCCGCCCGGCGCAGCGTTCCAAGATGGGGCCAAGACTAGAACCCTCGCGCTCCCAAGTCACACGACCAAGCCCACGAAGTCACCAGCTGTACCGTCCACAGCCCCAGCAGAAGACAGAGGCATGGATCTCGCCGAGCAGATGAACGACCGGGTGCGCAGCCAGTTCGTCATGGGCCAGAAACTAGGAGAAGGTACCTATGCGGTAGTCTTCCAAGCCCACTACGTCAACAACCCCAAGAAGCTCGTCGCCATCAAGAAGATCAAGCTCAACGCCGAGTACCCCAACGGAATCGCCCCAGACGCCCTCCGCGAAATGCAATTCCTCTTCGAGATCGACCATCCCAACGTAATCAAACTACACGACGTCTTCTCCAGCAAGGACCAAAACCTGTCCTTCGTACTCGAACATCTGCCCCTGGGAGACCTGGAGGCGCTCTGGAAGAACAAGGAAATCACATACACAAAGGCGGATATCAAGTCATGGATGAACATGCTGTGTCAGGGAATCTGGTTCTGCCACGAGAACTTCGTCCTGCATCGCGATATCAAGGGTAGTAACGCCCTGATTGCCGCCGACGGAACAGTCAAGCTTGCCGATTTCGGTCTTGCGCGGAGTTTCGCAGATCCAGGAACGAAAATGACTACCATGGTCATTACACGCATGTACCGTCCGTTGGAGTTGCTGTACGGCTGCTCGCACTACGGCGGCACAGCTGACATGTGGAGTATCGGAGTCCTAATGGCAGAACTCTGTATCCGCAACTGGTTTCTCTACTCCGACACCGACATCCAACAAGTCGCCACCATCTGCGAGAAGTTCGGAACGCCGACCGAGGAAACCTGGCCCGGCGTATCTTCCCTCCCATACTACGTTGCGCCTGAGAAGCAAACCGGCCCACAGGGTTCTACAGCCTTCCGACAGACACGTCCTCGCGTGTGGTGGAAACAACAGTTTCCTGCCCTGGGAGACGACGGCTGCGACTTTATCAAGGGTTTATTGACACTGGATCCGGCAAAGAGGTACACGGCTCGCAAAGCGCTAGAGGATAAGTGGTGGACCAACGCACCCCGGCCCACGAAGAAAGAAAACTTGCCCAAAGAAGGCGGTGGGGCAAAGGCCATGGGAGAGGATCTCAAGCGGAGAGGCGGAGAGATGCCTACCAATGGTCGCGCCGACAAGGTAGCTCGGAAGCTCGACTTTGGCTCCATGGGGTAGATCATTCTATCCAAGGGGAAAACCTAAACACCCTGGAGCCTACATTGACGCTAGATCTTCTCGTTTGCTTGTTTTTGTCCTAGTGTAGGCTACAGGCCTGGTCAGTGTCTTCCTTGTAGCTTGTAGGAGGTGTGGCTGCGTTCCGGCTTCTCCCGATCAAGTGGTTCGATCGAGTGGATCCCTTGGATCTGACATGGCGTTTGGGCGTTTGGAGCTCGGTTCAAGGGAACCTGCATACGGGTAGGGCCTTCCGTTTAGACTAGGCTAGCTATGCTGCATTTCTTGGAGTCTGGGGCTGGGTGGTGGTAGCTTTGTTTCGGTGTATCAACTACCGAAGTTCATTATACATGCGATACTGTACACGTCCGTCCCATGTATACTTTAAAGCGACTAAATATTTATTTTTCGACCTCCTCCTGCAGCAATGTAGTAATAACCATGATGTTAAGCAGCCTTTCTTTACTGCGTTATGACCTGATGTAGACACTGTGCTATGGCATGTCTTGTAAATATACCGGGACAAAACCTACTGGATACCTTCTAGGCCTATGATCTGCTGAACATATATCAAGTAGAAATGCGATGCATGCTTTTGGGCAGATTGAAAACTGGGTGCATAGGATAAGAGAATCCTTTTGCGTTTTGTATAGCACGATCATTATTCATGTGGAAGCGACGCAAAGCTTCAGAAGTTGTGTGGTTCAATGTTCACAGGCACGATCAGAAGGAACAGATGGACGTTTTTGAAGTTGAAATGGCATCCCAGCGCCGTAATTCGTTACTATCTAATCATGTCCATTCTTGGATTTCATAACTCTCATAAACAAAGCAAACTATCCAAGCGATATGCTCACTTGACGAGCTTGCAGACCAAGTCGCCAGAGTCGACCGAGTCACCCTCACGTACTGACAGGCCACTGACCTTTCCAGAGTGTGGTGCGGAGATGACCATCTCCATCTTCATGGCGCTCAGAATAGCAACTGGGTCACCCTTCTTGACCTCGCTACCATCGTGGACACGGACCTCGACCAGGACACCGGACATGGGTGATCCGACTTGGCTGCTGTCTGTGGGGTCGGCCTTGGGTCGCGAAACGTTCTCGATAGCCGCGTGTTGGTCCTCCACGGTGACGGTACGGGTCTCACCGTTCATCTCGTAGAAGACTTCACGCAGACCGGTCTGCTCGGACAGGGGACCGATGGCGAGGAGCTTGAGAATGAGAACCTTACCCTTCTCAAGTTCGACGTGGAACTCCTCGCCGATCTCTGGGCGCGACAAGAAGTAACGAGTAGGCAGAACGGAGAGATCTCCGTACTTGGTGGTCCACTTCTTGTAGTCCTCAAAGACCTTGGGGTACATAATGTACGATGCAACATCGCACTCTGTGGCGTCACCCCACTTAGCCTTGAGGTCAGCCTTGATCTTGGGGATATCAACGGGCTCAAGGTAGAGACCAGGGCGCTTGTCCATCTTCCTTCGCTCGCGGAGAGCTTGCGAGCGGAGGGGCTCGGGGAAACCGCCGTATGGCTGACCCATGAGTCCCTCGAAGAACTCCAGGACAGAGGATGGGAAGTCGAGTTGGTCAGCCTTGGCTAGGACGTCGTCGTAGGAAAGCTTGTTGGAGACCATGAATTGAGCCAAGTCACCAACAACCTTGGAAGTGGGAGTGACCTTGACAATGTCGCCGAGCAAGTCGTTGGCCTGCTCGTACGCCTTCTTGGTCTGAGCCCATTGCTCACCAAGACCTTGCTGCGATGCCTGGAAGATCAAATTGGTAAGCTGACCTCCGGGAATCTCGTGCTCGTAGACTTCGGGGTCGGGTCCGGTAAGACCGGCCTCGAAGGGTGAGTAGAGGAGACGGAGCTGGGCCCAGTATGCGTCCAAGTTACGGATCATGTGTGCGTCCAGACCAGCGTCGAAGTCGGTGCCCTCGAGAGATGAGAGGATGGCACCCATGCTAGGCTGAGAAGTCATACCCGACATACTGTCGATAGCGGCATCAACAGCGTCCGCGCCAGCCTCAGCGCAGGCAACCATAGATGCAACACCAGTTCCGGCAGAGTCGTGAGTGTGCACGTGGATAGGGAGATCGGGGTACTTCTCGCGAATGGTACCGATCAAGAGACGGGCGGCACGGGGCTTGAGTACACCAGCCATGTCTTTGATACCGAGGATGTGCGCTCCCATCTTGACGATCTTGTCGACTACATCCAAGTAGTACTCCAGGTTGTACTTCTTCTTGGGGTTGAGCATGTCACCACTGTAGCACACGGTACCCTCAGCGACACCACCAGCCTTGAGGACCGCCTTGACACCAACCTCAAGCTGCTCAACGTCGTTCAGCGCATCAAAGACACGGAAGATATCGACACCGTTCTTCTTGGCCTGCTCACAGAAGTGGAAGATGGCGTTGTCGGGCAACGAAGAGTACGCAACACCGTTCGCGCCGCGGAGGAGCATCTGGAATGGAATGTTGGGTACGAGCTTGCGCATCTTCCTCAGACGCTCCCAGGGATCTTCATAGAGGAAACGCATGGCGACATCGAAAGTAGCGCCACCCCAGCACTCGAGAGCCCATGCGTTGGAGAAGGCATGGCTGGTCTCCTTGGCGATGTTGAGCAAGTCAACAGTTCGGACACGAGTGGCGAGAAGCGACTGGTGGGCATCACGCCATGTGGTGTCCATGATCAAGCAACCCTTGTTGGCGCGAACAGCCTTGGCGAATCCCTCGGGACCGTCCTTGAGAATGACGTTCCTCCATCCCTCGGTGCAAGGCGCGGAGGTGTCAACCTTCTTGCCGTTGTTGTCGTGGATGGCCGGGATGGGGATGACGCCCTTGAACTTGGGCTCACCAATCTGGCCCTTGATCTGACTGCCGTTGACAGCGAGATCACCGAGATATGCGAGAAGCTTCTGGGCACGGTTCTGGGAGCCGATCAAGTCGAAGAGAGCGGGAGTGTCGTCGATGAAAGTTGTCCAGCATTGACCGTCGACGAAGGTGGGATGTGTGAGGAGCTTGATCAAGAAGGGAATGTTGGTCTTGACGCCACGGATACGGAACTCAACTAGAGCACGCAGCATCTTTCGGCGGACGATCTCGTATGTGGAACCGCGGCAAGAGCACTTGACCAACATAGAGTCGTAGTGAGGGGTGATGATGGCTCCGGCGAAACCGTTACCACCGTCGAGACGGACTCCGTTACCACCGGCAGAGCGGTACACCTCGATCTTTCCAGTGTCAGGCGCGAAGCTCTGAGCGGGGTCTTCTGTGGTGATTCGGCATTGGAAGGCAAAGCCTCGTGTGGAGATGTGGTCTTGGGTCAGGCCAAGCTGCTCAAGAGATGCGCCTGCTGCGATCTGAATTTGTGCCGCAACAATGTCGATACCGGTGACCTCCTCGGTGATAGTGTGCTCGACCTGGATACGGGGGTTGATCTGACTCAGAGTTAGTCTATGCTTCTCTTGAATACTTCGTAAGGCTTTCATACTTCTATAAAGTAGTAGCTAGGTAGAGAATTAGCGAAATCCATCATAAGAGTAGTAGTGGAAGCACGTTAATCTAGGAAAAAACCGAACACCCTGGAGACTACATCAAGATGGAACCTCGTAAGGTGGGTGACTTGACGTCGATGTAGGCTCCAGGGTGTTCAATTTTCTTCTTGAACGAGGTGGTGTGGTGGAGTGTGGTGGGATGGGATATATAACATACCGGTTTTGCTGGTCAACCAAGAACTCGGCAGTTCCGGCGTTCCTGTACTTGACGCTCTGAGCGAGCCTGACAGCGTCGGCAAGGATAGCATCACGAGTCTCAACTGGAAGGTCCTTGGCGGGAGCAATCTCAACGACCTTCTGGTGACGGCGCTGGACACTGCAGTCACGCTCGTAGAGATGGACGACGTTGCCCTGGTTGTCACCGAGAAGCTGGACTTCAATGTGCTTGGGCTTGTCGAGGAAGCGCTCGACGAAGACGGTTCCGTTACCGAAGGCCGACTTGGCCTCTGAAGTGGCGCGCTCGAACGAGTCCTTGAGCGTCTCTTGCTCGCGTACTACACGCATACCACGGCCACCACCGCCGAAAGCGGCCTTGATGATGATGGGAAAGCCATACTCGTCGGTAAAGGCCTTGACATCCTCAAACTTCTCGACGGGCCCCGGGGTTCCTGGCACAACGGGGACGTTGCACTTGACGGCGAGTTTTCGCGCCGAGACCTTGTCGCCGAGCGCGTCGATGGTGTCGGGAGAGGGGCCCACGAACTAAAAGCAAAAGTAAGCATGAGTCGCATATTGCATGGGTGGGAAAAAAAGGCCATGGGCGCTGCGGTGATCGGCGCCGGGCTGCTTGGTGATCGGCCCCGCCAATGCCTCATCTCGCGCGGGAGCGATAGGCTCAGCAGCGGCTGATAGGCAGCGGCGACCCCTCCACGCAGCTCCGTCATAGCGTAAACAAAGCGGTAAAACTCACAATGAGGCCAGCCTTCTCGACGTTGCGCGCGAACTCTGCGTTCTCCGATAAGAAGCCGTAGCCCGGGTGAATCATGTTCACGTTGTGCTCGACCGCGATCTTGATGATCTCATCGCCCGCCAGGTAAGCACCGACAGGCGTGTACTGGCCGCGGGCGCCAATCTCGTACGCCTCGTCGGCCTTTTGCCTGTGCATGCTGAGGCGGTCCTCATGGCTGTAGACGGCCACGGTGTGCAGCGACAGCTCGTGCGCTGTTCGGAAGATACGGATGGGGATTTCTCCTCGGTTGGCAACTGGCAGAGCTGTTAGAGCGCCGAAGAGCGAGGAGTGAGCCATTGTGCTCGGCCAACGTACCCAGCAGCTTCTTCAGCTGCATGATGGAGCTGCTCGCACGCAGCTTGTGGTGGACCGAGTTCCTGTGGGGGTGGTGCTCGCCATGGTCCTCGTCGAAGTCGTTCTCGTCAATGGCCGACGAGGCGTTCTGGTCAACTGCAAGCGTCGTCATGCTGGATGACGGCTGTGTGTATTGGGGTAAGAGAGGGGGAAGAGGTAGTGAGAGAGAGGAGGAGAGGGGGAGGTCTGAAAGGCGCAGAAGAAGTAGGATACAGCGCCAATTTATTATGGTACCGACTATCGGATATCCAGGGTCTGCTACTTGCTACGACTCACTCGCTCAACCATGTGCAGAGCGCGAGTTTAATCCCAAAACAGATCCACACAGCCAAGCCAGATGGAAACACGCTGCAGAGACCCCGTCGGCCACCTGAAAAGCAACCAAGCTAACCATGGATAGCTGCATGCCACCACCTGGCCAGAGCTCCCTCGCGCGGGGAGATAATGGAGGGGCACTGACAAGGTTCGCCGACGGAACCACCCCGTGTGCGACACGATTGAAATTGTCACCGTCGTCACAGGCCCTGCCCCACCGCGTACCAGAATCTTAAACATGTATAAAACCTTTTTGCTCTACATATCCCACGCCCACTAAGCACGTGGGGCGCCTAGCCAAAGCCACACGCACCTCGTCCGGTGTCGTCGACGCTCAATGAAACCTTGACCGCTACCCACTCTGACCCCTCTGGCAAGCCATTCGCGAGCCCATTCCATCTCCATCCCAGCTGCCAGAGCAGTGTCTACCGCATCGGAGAAAGCTCGGCATCGCGGAAAAATGTCGTGCTTATCCAGCGCTTTCCTTCGGCGTAGGTTCCTCTACCGAGCTCCTTATGGCCGTCGAGGGCAACCTCGCTATTTAACCTCGTTCACGGTATACTTTTCCGACCTTTGCCTCGCTTCGTGGCCGCGTACCTGCATGGCTCCGAGGAGTATTCGGAACATGGGTCTGAGCTATTACCGGCTGCGCATCACGCCCATGCGGTTCCGCCTCTCACCATGACAGATGGTTACGTAGATCTAGACTTGACTTGGCTACGAGCGACTCTTCGAAACCGGTGACGTTAGCTTACGATGGGGTCGTTTGAGGCATTCAGTGGCTGCATCTGGAAACATTACTCGTGTACTAGTCTTCCAAGATTGCTTGGCAAAGATCATGCACCTGCGATACGGAGCTTCAAACACTCGCTACTTGGCACATTGACGCCCGAACGGTTGAGCTAATTTATCCGTGAGCATACACAGAAACCTTTTCGTGGGTCACCTCAACCTGTCCTCGGGGTATCTGCTATGCTTTCTAGGGTTTGATCAACGGCACATCTACATTTCGTGTATCACTGCGTCGTATCATGTTTCAGCTTGCTATAGGAATTATGCTATTCGGAAAGGACGTCAAACCTTCGCTGTGTACCAAGGTTGAGAATCAACTAAAGCCAACCTTGGAAGGCTCACAATCGACACGTGACGAAAAATATGTAGGTAGTGCAAACTCTGGTTGCGTACTTTGGGAATTGGACTTTTGGTAACGGGGTCTGCCAGGTTCGTTCCCAACCACGGTATCACCTCGCACAACTACACATGTTTGCAGATTACATTAAATCAAAAACTTGCAAAGTCGGTGACCTGACATCAACGTAGGCTCTAGGATGTTCAGTTTTTCCTAGATCAGCGTGGTAGCATGCAGAGTCGAGGCCTAAGGATAGGTAATACTCAACCAACAGCATCATTATAAAAAGGCTCGTGGAGGTATTCGCTGTATGCAGCGTGATTGCGCTCAAGCAGAAACCAGCGTTGTATTCGTAATGACTGGCCGGGTCGATGCCTGCGCAAGTCCTGTTAGTAGTGAGTACCTCCAGCGTACGTTCGGATATCTCGTACAGTACGCAATAAATACATGTAGGAGCCGGGCATGTCCTTATTCCTGCAAGCCGTCACTGCCCAGGACCCTCATTTCTACGTGATGGCCGCAACGATTGTGACATTTTGCTAGTGTTTCGAATACCGGGACGGAAACGTACTGTTAAGATCGTCAGTCATCATATTGACATACTAACGATTTATCACGTGTGAGTACATTCGTGATAGATGTTCAACTCCAGGGTGCGACGTCATTGGGATTACAACAAGCGAACATCCACAGTGAACACGAGATATCAGCGCAAATGAAGTGATTAACTAGAGTACAGAAGCCTGAAGATGTTCTATATGTGAAGCATCCAGACTAAGAGGCCACCTTGAACGCCTGTAGAGTACATTGCCGCAAACTGCCCAAAACCTATGAACCTCCCGTTCGCTTTTGCATGCTCCACCAATCATCAATATGTAGTGTGAAGAGAACCCTTGACTACCCTACTTCCGGAGTGGCAAGCTCGTCTCCATTTGAACAGCGTCTAAAAGGGGCGGAAGCCTCCAGTTGGCTGCGGGGCGATGCCGTTGGCCTGTCCATAAGGACCTGGAGACGGGGCCGAAGTCATCGGACCCTGAGTGAGCATGAGGCGCGAGCCCAAAATCGGAGTGTCGTCCTCCTTCTTCTGCTGCGACACCTCGCGGG
Source organism: Alternaria incomplexa (assembly GCF_024043165.1). NCBI lineage: Eukaryota > Fungi > Ascomycota > Dothideomycetes > Pleosporales > Pleosporaceae > Alternaria > Alternaria incomplexa. Next base: position 1,044,907 of record NW_026249852.1, read on the forward strand.
TCTTGCGCTCCTCGTTGTCCTTCTTGAGCATCTCGAGAGCGGCCGTCTGTTGGGAGATGAGGTTGATCATGTATGGCTGGTGAAATGTTAGTGGTTTACAAAGCACACACGGAAGAGTTTTTACATACCATGGTGAAGTCGTGCAGACCGTTGCGCCATGACATCTCGAGGATGAGGTCGGGGCGGAGGAGGTCATAGCAGGCATAGAGCATACCGACGTAGCACTCGCGACTGCCGATATCGACGAACTGTTATGCGAATTAGTATCGTACTTGACAAATGCAGAGGGAAACTTACGTAGCGGAGCAGATCCTCAACGACATCAGACTTGCCTGACATCGCAGAGGTCTCAATGGCATCCTTGAACAACTTGTCCTGCTTGCTGAGAGTGATGGACTTCTCCCATCGCTTGTTCTTGCGGTAGATGTCGGCTGCGATTTGACGGAAGAAGACAAGGTCGTGCTTCTCCAGACGCTGGGCAAGGTCAACGGGGTCGTAGTTGTCATAGTTGTTGACCGAGTCGCGGAGTGTCTTGTAGTCCTCCTCTTCGATAAGGAGATCGTTGAGGGCGTTGTTGACCTCGCGCTTGTTCTGTGACTGGACGTTGAGGAGGAAAGGCTTGATCAGAGGAATGTTGTCAGACTTGACGAACATGCGGACAACGCGGTTGACATCGATTCGGGGGGTCAACGCTTGCAAGAGGTCCGTCAGGAGAGTTGGCTGCTCCTCAAGATAGAAGCCCAAAGCCCGGTAGTAGATCTCAACGTTAGTAGCCTTGGTGATGGTGTCCTTGAATGCTTGGTGCTCCCAGGCATCTGCGGCACGCTCCATCATGGCAAGGGCGGCGTTGTCCCACTCATCGTAGTGGACGTAGAGGAAGATGAGTTCGGGCCTAGAAATGTTAGAACCGAGTGGCACGAATGTTGTTTGCGATTGCACTCACCATAGATGGGCCTCTTCTGTTGCACGAATCATCTTTGGAATGTTGATCCTATGGGTTGTCAGTTGGAAGCACATAAGCGAAGTTCACTCAAAGACCGACCTTGACCAGAAGAGACGGAGGTGCTCCATGACACGCTCAGGATGGTACTTGGCTAGAGCTTCTCCCAACGCAGAGAACATTCCCATGTGGGCTAGTTTGACTGAGTTAGCATCTTGTACATAGTGTAGTTGTCATGGGTTATGATTGTTGAAGGGTTGAACTTTTCAACGGGACGGTAGTTGTCAGAGGGGTGTACTTACCGCGTTCCAATCCAAGACCAGCCTCGAGCAGGCTAATCAGCTCGTCGAAGTAGCCATTGCGCTCATACTGCTTAACGAGATCGGTGAGCTCTTCGGCGTGGACGATCAGGTTGAGACCGCAAATCTGGGCGAGACGGAATTCCTTCTTCGCGACGCAGGCTTCGTTGACTTGCTTCCAGACCTTGACGGAGTTTGCCTTCCTGGCACACTCGACAGCAGCTTGGTAGTCCTCTAGGTGCACAAGAGTGGTTGCAAGCTTCGCCCAGTTCGAAATGCTAGTGAAGAAGATCTTGGCCGCCTCATGATAACCCTCCTCGTAAGCCTTGTCACCTGACGCTTCAACATCTGCAACGTTGGTAGCGCGGAGGAAGTCCTCGAGCTCGGGTAGTTGGTTGGTACGAGCGAAGCAGAAAGCCAAGGCGGTGTCGACGGGTACCTCACGAAGAGTCTTGCGAGCCATTCTCAGGAACTTGATCAAGTCTTCGTCCTTGCCAGCGTGGGTAGCAATCTCAATGACTTCCAGATAGTTGGATGCGTCTCCGGCACGGATGTAAGACTCGATTGAGTCCGTGACACGAAGACCGTCCAGCTGTGCCTTAGCGACCCTGCTCCACACCTCAGGCGTGTCAACCCTGTCAGCATATTCATATGCTCGATCGATCGAAACAATGTGCTCAATGAGGACGTTGGCAGCCTCGACGTGGTTCTCGTGCTTCTTGAAGATCTCAAAGGCCTCGTCGTACATGCCGACCTCGATACATTGTTGGGCAATGTCTTCAGGGCTGTACTGATCGAGCTGCTGGATGTAGTTCATAACTCTACCGCGATCGGACTTGCAGGCAGTGAGCATCAGCAAGTTCTGAAGGGACGGGTTATCACTGAATGTAGTCGGCTCTAAGATGATCTTCTCCAGCAGGTCGATCAGCTCAGCAGGCATGTCACCAGTGATGAAAGCCTTCACAGCAACAGAGACCTTGTCTGGATCGGTAGACGAAGGAACAGCCGAGGAAGTGACTTGGTCTACGAGCGATCGGCGATGGATGTTGTTGGGACTCAGGACATAATCCCAGACCTCGGAGTCGGCTCGCTCCAGAAGGTAACGTGCTTGGGCCTTGAACATGGCGTTCTCGTTGGTGATGTGGATCAGCTCAAGGTCATTCTGTCCCTTGCTGTAGGCGATGAATGCCAAGTTGGGGTCACGCTTCTCGCAGTATTTGCCAACGGTGAGTGTGTCGTATTGGTCGTTCTCCTTCAGGAACTTCTCCGGGTTGTTGTTGGAATCGATGTAGATCTTGGCCAAGGCGTTGTAGACAGCTTGCTGCTGGTTGCCACTTGCGAGTGTCTGCTCCAAGAATGGGAGAAGAAGCTTCAATCGGTTTCGCGACTCAACCTCAGCAACCAACTCATCGATTGGAATCGACGATGGCGTTACTGAAGCCAGAAGGCCCTTGATGATGCTTTCATCGCAGTCCACATCGAGCAGACCGCCAACGACAGCCGGTGTCCTGGCAGGGTTGACCCTCTGAACGTAGACTTCGATAGACTTGAACTGCTGCTTCTTGTACAGGTACAGTACAAGATCGTGGATGAAGTTGAAGCGGTCGCAGACAATAATCAGAGGTAGCTGTTCCGTGAGGTTGGCCTCCTTCAAGAAGTTCTTGACCTTTTCTCCGTTCAAAAACTGACTCTCTCGGCAGATACGCTCAACTTCGTTGAGTTGGCCCATAGTGGTCGCAGCCTCGATGTACTTGAAGTGAACGTCGGGATCTTCGCTGACGTTGACAATGGAACCCAAGAAGAAGTACAGACCCTCCGCGGTGCGGTGCTTCTCTAGCAGATCGATGATCTTGGTGGCGCCAAGCAGATCAGAATACTTCTGGGCGATGCGGATGACAGCTTGAAGGTTTTGGCGGATGTTGGTAGTGAGCATGGCGTCCAAGCACTCAAGCGACAGCTCGACTGTGAGCTGACCGAAGTAGTTGATCAGCCACTCTTCTGGAAGCTTGTCGGTCTGAACAATGATACGCTTGATCGCGGCTGGGTCATCATTGTGTTCCAGAGCACGAGTCAGCAGACCAGCGTTCTCGCAGAGCTGAGCGATGCGCATCTTGTCGTAGTGGTGGAACATCTCATTGCCCAGAATAGCATCTGCAACCTGAGGGGCATTGAGCAAGTTCATCTCGAGGAGCTTGGTCTGCATGTGGCCCTCTTCGGGTAGATCGTTGGAGAGAACATCCAGGAGGAAAGCGGTTGCCTGTTGGATCATGCCTTGGGACTGGAAGATGTCGACAACGCGGTCGATACTAATCAGTGGGCCGCCTTCGTTCTTCGCTAGCTGGGAAGCAAACTCGGCTCCCTTCTCGGCATTGATGCGAACGACGTGCTGAAGCAAGACGTTGTAATCCGGTGTGTAGCCAACGCCGTTGCAGTACTGCAGGATGAGATCGTAGTGGCCGAGCTCCGCGAGAGCTGCGACAACCTTCTGGGATACGTTCGCCTCCTTATAGATGGCCAGAGCGAGGTTTAGATCGTGGGGTTTGGCGAGATCACCGAGCTCCTCTGAGCAGTGAAGCTTGCCTTCCTTCTGCCACTTCTCGATGAGGTGCTTGCGGCCCTGAGCGAAAACAGGTCGGGCCAACTCCAGAGTTTCCTCCTTGTTCAAACCACCCTTGTCGAGTAATTGACCAAAGTATTGTAGCAGAGTAGTGATCTGACCAGGTTGGTTGGGAACCTGGCGCAGCCTGTTGATTGTGTTCATTGTGCGGAGGAAGCCCCGGGGCGAGTTGGCAGCGACCTTTGCGGCTTCCGCGAAGTTTCCCTGGGACATGAGCGTCTCGAATCGTTGGGAGTAGAGCTGATCTGCGCCTGGAAGCCCGCCCTTTGAGGCAAGCTTGTACGCAATTTCAGCACACGCCGGGTTCTCCATGATGTATGGAATCAGGGTGTCTTCCCGAATGGTTGTATGCAGAACCTGTCCGCGCTTGTTGATGACGACTACACCAGTGCCTTCGTCATCTCGCGCCGTTGTGAAGACTGTCTCCTCAGATATCCGGTTCAGGAACAGAGCGGTACCGGTCTCGAGGTCGTGGAGGTGAATGAAACCGAACTTCGTAATTACGATTAAAATGCCGTACTTTTGCGCGATATGGATGCCGAGCGGGAAGTCACCAGTACCCTCGGCGGGCCAGTGGATCGGAATGAGGCGCTTCGGGAAGGCTGGGTTTGCGGCGTTGTGGTCGACCTCGACGATGTTGATTTTGGCTTCTCCAGACGAAGATTTCACAGCGAAGGCGAAGATCTTTGTGTCGGTTGAGGCTCCATCGAGACGGAGTGTGCCAAAGGTAGCAGCGTGACCCTCGAGGGGCTGGCTAACGTTCCTCGCCTTGGAGAAGAGCTGCATGTTTCCACGAATGCCACCGGCGGGGTTCGATGTGATACCGACCAAGCAAGACCAGCTCTCGTCATCGTTGGTAACGTAGTTGATGATCTGGTTGTTCTACACAGCGGGTTAGATGCAATTGGCGCTGAATGGCCCAGTTCACATACCTCGAGTTGTTCTTGGCGATCGAAGATCTTACGCGGCGCAACAGCGTTCTTCGAATCAAGGACATCCCAGTGGTATACGGCCTTTGTGCTGACGAGCGCAAGTGTCGTCTGGCTGATCCACCTCCAGAATTGAATGTCCTCCTGATGGCTGTAGGTCTGCAGACGCTCTTTGGTCTCGAGGTTAAACAGCTGCAGTGTCCGGCCTTGTGCCTTGAGAGCGATGATGGGCTCAGTCAAGTGCATGATGGCGCTGTCGGCGCGAATCGGTCTCCGGATGACATTGTTGGTGTTCTTGAGGTCGATGATGACGGTCTCGGCGGGCGCGTTGGCTTCGTTGTTGACCTGGCGCACGCAAACGTACTTGTCGGACTCGAGTGTCTACGCGGGCTGTTAGCATAACTTGGTCATGTGTATACACCTTGTGGGATTACGTACGCAGTTTTGCCATGATATCGATGCCGGCTGGACTATGTGTTAGCTGGGGTCCTTGGTTGCCTTGTTCGCGGAAAGCGAGGCCTGGGACCAACGTACGAGAATGTTGAGGTTCGTGAGCTGTCAATTGTTAGCTTCAAGCACTATGGCATGCAAGGGTCTGATGCGGCACATACCAGCGTCGGCTGAGTGACGTGCAATGGCACCTGTCGCTGGGCCATGTTTGCGACAGTCCAGCTCCAAGCTCACCGGGGTGAGAAAGCGCGCAAGAATCGGGTATCGGAAGAAAAGGAAGAAGTAGACCCAGGTGCACAACTCCAGAAGCGCGTGATAGGAAATGAGAGACGGTCGTATAAGGCGGGGTCGGGGTCGTGGAGGGTGATGCTGTTCGAGAAAGGAGCTCCTGGTGTTGTTTCCACATACGCTGGTTCGCCCTATGCTTGGCAAAGCTCCCGATTAGGTAAAACCCAATTGTGGCAGCTTTACCCAATGACGTTTGCTGCAGCGACCAATCCCGAGTACGCTTACTTTCAACACCGACGTTTTTGATGCCTTTACCGCGTTGCAAAGAAGAGAAGAGTACACCCTGTCTATAGGCCTTGAAATTGGCTTCCAGTTCATCATCTTGCATATTCGTAATAGCAGGTCGTGAGGCTAGGTGACGCGGGAACCCGTACTTCCCCGGCGCGTCTCCGCGCAACAAGCATGAGAGCAGAACGCGAATTCCACATTGATATTTCTGGGCAACCTGCAATATGACCCAAGAACTTCAAAACTATCTCATACAAAGTAAGACATTACATTATACATCAAGGCCAAGCTTGTGCTTCATATACCATCGCAGACTACTCATACTGAACGTAATCCCAAACATAGCAACCATTACAACCTTCAAATCAAGCATGGCAGATACGAAACTCATTTCCTTGTCTGATCATCACAAGGCCTACAATCCCACTTCTTGGAACTTTGACTCCCGATTTGGACTTCCCTTCCTGGCTTTCTCTGCGTCAGAGCCAAATGCTGGGGGCGGTGCCAGGGCTTCATCGAAATGGTCACGCGCTTCCTCGAAGCTCTCGCCAGCAGATGTCGCTGTGGCCCCGCTTACAACACGTTCTGCAGACCTTCCACGTGCCAAGCTGAATTCATCTTCATCGCCAGACAGAGATGAGACGTCTGAATAGCGTTCTTCCTTGACGACACCCACGTGAGGGACATACGAAGGCTCAACATGACTCAAGTCCTTTGGGCGATCGGCCTCACCAGATATGCGGCTGTCTATCGATTCACGAGCCGGTTCGCTAGCGCTCTTTGAAGATAGAGATTGAGACTGGGGTTGCGAGACGGAATTCCGGAGAGTCGCGCCACCGATGAAGCCAGGCTCTTGTTCTTTGGTAGTACCTTCGGTCTCTGCCGCAGGAGAATGCTTGGAACGCCTCTTCAGTTTGCTCAAGAGTGATTTGAAACCCTTGGAGGATCCTTGGGACGTCGGCGAGGTTGGATCGGCCGAATCGTGCTCTGGTATAGGGTGAGCTTCTGTAAGCTCTGCCTCTTCGTACAGATCCTCGTTGTCGCGTGGAGTTTCATTGGCCACCACTGCAGGTTCAGTCGTGGTGATCTCTTTTGATTTGCGTTGTTCTCCTGCAGTCTTGGTCTTCTCAGCTTCCTTTGCCTGCTTCGCTGCTAGTTTCTCTTCGGCAGCCCGCGCTTTGACAGCCCTCTTCTCTTCCTCTGTCAGAAGTTAGTATTGTGAGAACTATGCGATGATGAACACGTACCCCTGCCCTGCTTCTCCTCTGCCTTGATCTCGGCGGCACGCTCTTTCTCCGTTCGGATGCGGCGCTTCTCTTGCTCCTGGTCAAGTCGGCGCTCATCCTCCTCAGCACGTCGTCTCTCGTCCTCGGCACGGCGCTTATCCGTCTTCTCGGTGATCTCGTCCAATGTAGGCTGAATCCTCGCTTGGGCAATAGCATCAATGTCTCCTTGGTCCATCCATTTACCGTTACCAATGTGTACTCTTCCGTGATTTTCCATACGGGTTTCAGAGTTGGCTAGGGCTCGCTGTCGCGCCTTCTCATCCCAATCGTCCACCATTGCGGATGACATCTTGCCAGTCTTATCATAGATCTGCTTATCCATGCCCTGCATTTGAGCTTGTACCTTGCGCTGTGCTGCAGCAAGCAGGGACTTGCGGTCGTTCTCGCGTTTCTTTGCATCGACATCAGCCAGCTGTTTGTTGAATTGGTCCATCTGCGAGCGAATTCGTCTTGAGCGGAAGTCGTCTTCGTCAGAATCCGAGTCTTGTGCAGGAGCTGTCTCGGAAGCACTGTGCGCGCGGTTGCGCCCACGCCGCATTGACAGCTTCGAGCGTGTCGGCTGGTCGTAGCCGTAGTAGCTTCGGTAAGCAGCGTTCTCGTCGTATCCTATCTTGGACAGTCTTTCTTGTGCGAGCTTCTGCGCAGCCTCTTGGATCCCGATATAGCGCATAGCTTGCTGCTTGATGTCGGCCTCGCCGGTCGCGGGCTGTTGGCTATGGGCTGCCGTCGCTCCTGTACGAGCAATGGACTGGCCCGATGCGCCATCAATGTGTTGCTGCTGCACATCGTAAATTTTCTTGGCCATGGATATGGCGGAAGCTCGAAGGGCATCGTTATGCTTCTTCTCTTCCGTCTCTAATGCAACTGGTGGAGCGCTTGTGTACATGTCGCGCGAGATGCTCTTCGCATGCTGGATACGTGCAGCCTCCATAGCACCATAGCCGCCGCGACTGGAGTCAACAGGAGCTGCTTGAGGTTTGGCCCGGGTCGATGCACTGTGGGCAAGCGTTGCTGCACCCAATGCATTCCTAGCAGAGTTCTTTGAGTCTGGATATAGCGGCGCAGTGGGTGGGTTTGATTGAGCGCGCTTGCGTCTTGATGCCGAATGGGCGTCGGTGGCTGCAGTAAAGGCATTCTTCCTGCCCTGGTCTGTATATCCGTAATCCACGTCTGCGCTGGGTGCTGCCTTGCGCATAGCGATGGTAGCAGCAGAATGACCATCAGCACTAGCTTCAGGCTGCCATAGGTTCAGCTTTCCACCATCTCTATGGGCGAGAAGCGCGGCCTTTGAGCCTGCTGCGCTTGCTTCTGGCTGCCACATGGGCGCCATCTTGTAACCGTTTGCGAGCAACGCAGCCTTGCCTGCTGCGGAAGATTGTTCGGGTTTCCACCACTCCGGGCTCTTCTTGTTCTGGTTGGCGAGTAATGCGGCGGCTCCGGCAGAGGACTGTGTATCAATTCCCACCACGGGGTAGCTGGGAAGGTCTTGGGCTTTTGCGTATTTGAGGCTCGTTGCAGCGCCTGTGGATTTCTGTTAGGGTATGATGTAATGCAGTGATCATAACATTGCACTCACTGGCCGACGAGAGCTTTCCGTCTGCTCCGAGCGGATTGATGGGCTTCGAGACGTTTGCTTTAGCAGGGCTACCGTGGTTGTGCGAGTAAAGCGCCGCTGCCGACGCCTGGTTTTGCAATGCGCTGGTCTTTGGATGCTGATGCGCGGATGGGTCAGGGCAACGCATGTTCGTCTCGGCGGAGGATCGCGGTGGAGCCGCCTGTTCCGATTGCTTCAAGGGTCTGCTGTCAGACGCGGGGGGCGCGTCCGTGGTAAGGGCTGTCGTCGCCATTGTGAAAGAGCGGGTCGAAGCAAGACGGGAATGTGTCAGGCGTTGCTTCAAGGGCGATCACGAGAAATAAGAGGGAAAGGCAAATGCCAGCTAGGGTCACACACAGCGGCACCCTTCATGGCTAAAATGACGAGAGGACGGCGATGATGTCATATCAACCTCGAGCTCTACCTAGGTCTGTGGAGGATCGCCGTAAGGGTGCGTTCCGCGTCGAAATCTCACACTAGCCTTACCACTCCAGGCCTGGTTCTAGCTTGAGCCCGACGTAGCCTTGCCTGTCCTGACTGAAGCCAGCGACGGGCTCACCGAAGCAGTCAAATCATGCACCAAGTGCGTCGAGGGTTCATCCTGTCTGTCAGAACCCTGGTGCACATCTGAAGATCGCAGCCCTGCGTCGAGCGAACGAAGAACATCGGCGTACAGAACGTTACACTTGGCATAGTGGAACATAGCGGCACGACATGCAAGGAACAAACTGAACAGGCGCTCCACCGTCTAAACGACCACAAAAACTGAAATTCGCAAGTATCCCAAGGTGATGTAGAGTTCTGAGAGGTAGGTGTTCAAATTGCCCTTGCACGCCGTGGTGGCCAGGTTTCTTTCTCCAAATGTTTGCACAGGCGACGGATATATCCAGACGGTGTCGTGGTTAGGTTCGCTGATCCCAACAGCGCAATCCGGATATCAAGTGAGCTACGAAGATGGCGCGCTTTTATCCTGATTGTTGTAGTGATGTACTTCCGTCTACTGGCGCGTGTTGGTTTCAGCGACAAGCTCGGGAGACAAAGCCGGGTTAGATGCGGTTAGTGTGAGCTGACTACGTCACCGAGTTTTAACTTTCCATCTTGATTCAGCAGATAGCTACCTAGGTATACCACCAATTTTAGTCTGTCGGCCGTAGTAAACATGGCTGAACTGCAAACGCCACTCAAGAGTATCTTGAACTTTCGCGATGTCAGCCAGTTTGTCAATGAAACAACAGGAACTAGGTAATCCACAGAAGCGCCTTGAGATTAGTCTTGCGCTGACCGTGCTGCAGCCGTCTAAAGAACGGCTTACTGTTCCGAAGTGCACGACCTGGTGCGTACCTCCCACACATGCCTTGGCGCGAGGCTGACTTTTAAAGATGAGGCCTCTTTCCAAGACAGGCAGAGATTGCTGAAAGAATATGGCGTGAAGAGCATCATCGATCTACGAACGAAGTAGGTAGACGCGACGCTCGTGAGCTGATTTCGTGTTGACCGGTGCAGAACAGAGCATATCGAACAGGCGCAAAAGCACGATGCAAGAATCAAAGCGTCAGCAGCAGTCCCTCAAACCAACGACGACGCAGCGGAGCCCCTCAAGATACCCGGCATAATCTACCACGAAATCAATTTCAATGGCTCGGCCTTCTCGCGCATGTTGCTTTCGAAACTCACATGGCTTGAGTTCTTCAGGCTCGCAGGCCTCATGATTGTCGGCTACCGCAAGGATGCGATCAAAATCTTAGCTCCTCACATGGAAGACATGGGTCTTGTCGGACTGGCCGAGCAGTCGCTGGACGTGTGCACGCGCGAAGTCACACAGGTCTTTGATGTATTAGGAGAAGAGAAGAACTGGCCAGTTTTGGTCCACTGCACGCAGGGCAAGGACCGAACCGGGCTCATAGTCATGCTGGTCCTGTTGCTCCTCGGTGTGGATCAAACCACTATCGACGAAGACTATCGCCTATCCGAGCCAGAACTCGAGCCAGAGAGGGAGGGAAGGCTGAAAGAGATGGCATCAATTGGTCTGACCGAGCAGTTTGCGATATGTCCCCCGGACTTGGTAAGCCATGTAAACTCGTATATGGTCGAGAAGTACGGCAGCGTGGAGAAGTACCTGGAGAAAGCCGGTGTGGCCAAGGAGAAGGTGGACTTTGTTAGGGGGAAGCTACTAGCGGACGCGTCGAGGTCCTGAGCGTGCCCCGCCTATGCTAGAACCAGGCTTGGCAAATCTGAAAATTGTTCCCATCTGGACAAAGTTGTCGTTAATCTTGGTGAAAACAAAGGGTCCTCAGATCATACACGTGTATGGCCGAAGAAGGAACGAGCCTACATGTTGGTGAGAAAGCCTATCGCGTAGACTAGAATCCAGGGCAAGATACTGGACGTTGAGTTGTGGGTGATTGTGACTTTCCGCCCCACTCCCCTTATCAACAAGGCAGAGTTATGCTGGCAATGTTGCAACGTATGTCGCGCCAATCCATGGGAGTCGCCGTCGGTGTGCTGGGAACGGTCTGAAGCTAGGCTACGAGTCGACCTCCTGCAGGGCCAGTGCAGGGGGGCAGGCGCAACCCCAGTGCGTTCGCTTAGTAGATTCACCGCCGTTAAAGGCTCGGGATCCCAACACGTTTACCTCCCATCTTGCAAAATTGCTCCGCGGTACGCAAGATGAGCAGCAATACCTCTGAGGAGAACTTCGAGTGGGTTGAGACGCCGCCGGCGCCCTCGCCCACGACGCCCGAGTTCGACTGCGGCGTCAAGACGACATCGGTATGTGGTTGCATGTGGTCAATTTAACGAGCACCCCACCAGCCATTGAGCATCAACACCGCGGGCCCGTAAGCTGACATTTGGCGATCAACAGTACCCGACCATTGCGAATGCTCCTCTGCCCGCAGAAGGTTCCGGCCGCGATTCGTTCAACAACTATGCCCTCATCTCGCTGTTGGTGGGCGTCCCCGCCTACATCACCTGGAGCTGGGGCATGGGCTTCAAGACATGGGTTTTCCTCGCCCTTGTCCTCTTCCTCCCAATTCTAGGTCCCTTCTGGTGGCTCACCTCTGAGTTCGCGCCCCGCAAGAACGAAAAGGCCAAACTGCCCGGCAAGCCCATCGAGCACTACCTCAAGTTCAACAAGCCCGAGGACCGCGACGCATACTACGGCAAGAAGCAGATCCCCATCGAGACGTTCCAGGAGAAGTACTTCGACGGCGAGGTAGAGCTCAATGGCGACATGCTCGAGATCCTCGAATGGCGCCACGACTGGTCCAAGCCCCGCTTCACACTTGGATTGATCAAGCACTTCCTGTTTGGCATGATTCCCGAGATGATCGTCCACTCCAGGTCCCAAGGTACGTGTCTAGACGAGTTATCGACTGACGATATGCTGACCCCGCTTCAGACGAAGAACAGGTACGCGACCACTACGACCGTGGTGACGACTTCTACGGCTGGTTCCTCGGCCCACGCATGATTTACACCTCCGGTATCATCTCCGACATCAACACCGAAGAGAGCCTCGAACAGCTCCAGGACAACAAGATGTCAGTTGTCTGTGAAAAGATCGGCTTGAAGAAGGGCGAGAAGATGCTCGACATTGGCTGCGGTTGGGGAACCCTCACCAGGTTCGCCTCCGTGAACTACGGCGCTCACGTCACCGGTGTCACTCTCGGTCGCAACCAGACTGCTTGGGGCAACAACGGCCTTAGGAAGTCTGGCATCGAAGAGAGCCAGTCCAACGTTCTCTGCATGGACTACCGTGATATTCCCCTTCCTCCTGGTGGCTACCAGAAGATTACCTGTCTCGAGATGGCCGAGCACGTCGGTGTCCGCCACTTGAGCTCCTTCTTCCGCCAAGTTTACGACATGCTCGACGACGATGGTGTCTTCTTCCTCCAAATCGCTGGTCTCCGTAAGGCTTGGCAATTCGAGGACTTTACCTGGGGTCTCTTCATGAACAAATACGTCTTCCCCGGTGCCGACGCTTCTACTCCCCTTGGTTTCGTCATCGACACGCTCGAGGGTGCTGGTTTTGAAGTCAAGATGGTCGACACCATCGGTGTACACTACTCTGCTACTCTCTGGAGGTGGTACCGCAACTGGCTCGCCAACAAGGAGAAGGTTGTTGCCAAGTACGGTATTCGATGGTTCAAGGTAAGCAACGGGTCGCGTACTTATATTGCTAGATGCTAATCATGTCCAGATCTGGGAATACTTCCTCGCCTACTCTACGATCGCCTCCCGCCAGGGAACTGCTACCTGCTTCCAGATCACTTGCGTCAAGAACCTCAACGCTGTCCACCGCATCGACGGTATCAACACCCAGTTCAGTCTGTCTGCTGCGCTCGCTGCTAGCAGGGCGAAACTGTCCAAGGCGCAGTGAGCTTCATGTATAACGATGTATCCGGGTTTCGCCCAGTATCGTATGCATAATACAACACGAGTACGAAAGCAGAAGAAACATATAAGACGGCTTTCAGGATCTACAAGAAAGAGACGTGGGGGTGGTTCAGATAGGGCCTGAAGTAAGATGGTAGTCAGTGGCCGAAGCCATTGGTTTGACACAGCCCATAGTGTTTGAAACATTCATGAACATGAGAATATGCACACTCATGGAAGGATCATGTATCTTGAGAATGCATAAACGAACGTTACGCATCTCACTGTCTATCCCGTTCTGACATTTCGAAATGAGTTTGAAAACACAAGCCACACTGGCGTCTCCACTCAAGCGACCGATTCTGCCTGATGCGTTTGATTCTAGCTGCTATTCTATGGACGCAAACTATCCCCAATCGTGTTCCTTCTCCACTCGGCACCTCGGGTTGTCCCCACGATACCTTTACTTTGACTCATAATCCCCACTATCTTACCCTCATCTTTTACCAACTTCCAATATTCACTGATATCCCTGGTTCTCGCCAACTACAATCATTTACCAATTTCAAAAATTCCCATCAAAACAGATCACCAAGGGTAAGCATCACCGCACAACCAACCCCCCTGCTGTACAGTAAAACTAACAGCCCTACCGTGGTATGGTCTAGTGGTATGACGTCGCGTTGTGGCTGGCGGACAACTTAGCTTGTCCCGATCCAGATCCGCGCCAGCCTGGGTTCGAGTACGTTTGAACCTCTTAAATTGAGTCGGTTTACTGTGACATTGTTCGCTAACATGTCTGTAGTTCCCAGTACCGCCAATTTGCGACACTTCTTTTTTTTTTGCCGATTTTTTGGCTCTCCTCCTCTTTCCTAACTTGGGTGCTTGGGTGAGGATTAGTACACTGGAGAAATGACAGTCCTTTGCCTTTTTTTTTCGTTTTCAAGTTATGCTGTCGTAGTGTTTGCTACTTGGTGAAATTGTGGATTAAGACTGAACGCTTCTGGCTGCATTTTAGGATTTGATGTCTATTCTGTGCATATTCAAAAAAGCTCCTGTTCTAATATAGAGGTTCGAGGCTGAGATCTATAAAGACGTGTCGTATTGAGGTTTTATCGCAAGTACAACTTCTACATGCTTACACTATCAGCTATGCTCTGTGACTCTGGTCAAGTAAGAGCACGAGAAGACGGAGACATGATCAGTGAGCAGTACATGCCACTTGATGACAACGGTAAATGGCATCCAAAGCTTCACGTGAAGCCAATAATTTTGATCCATGCCGGACGCCCCATGCCGACCACAAGGTCTAGCAATACCCCAACACGCCGTAGTTGCGCAAGACTGCAACGTGATCTCCGAGGCTTTCACGCCTCTATAACAACAATTTTCACCTCTTCCACCCACTTTCCTCCAGCACAGCCAACCTCCTCCCTATACTGCCAAAGCACACACAACTGCAAAAGAGAACACTGCCCACCCACGTCACCACAGCCAGGTTCTCGTAGCTGATCATGCCAGCGAACAGCTCTGGTGTAACGACCGGTGCTGGCCTGCCTTTTGCATGTGTATGACTGCCCATGGAAGGAACTTGTGTAGCGTTTGTTGTTGCTGGTAGAGACGGCGAGGGAAGGACGTCGGGGTTCGAGAGGAAGATGAAGGATGTGAGGATGGACGTGACGGTGAGTGAGACGGAGAGACCGGGCTTCGAGCGGTCGAGTATGTACCAGAGAGCGGGATTGACGAGGGCGAGTGTTAGGGTGAGTTGGAGGGTTGATTGCCAGGGGAGACGGCGCTGTGGGAGAGTGTTAGTTAGGGTCGATGTGTGTAGTCAAGTAGTTCATGAGACTTACGATAGCGAAGGCGATTCCTACAAAGGCTGCTACGCTCCTTACCACATCATTGATTTGCTCGCTGATGGGTGAATCGTGCGTCTCAGTCTCCTTGTCTCCATTCTCGTCCTCTCTCCGTTGCGCATCCCACACGAGATCAACGTATGGTAGCAGACTTCCCAGGGCAACCCCAAACAACCCCCAGGTAGCAAGGTAGGTCTGACTCTTTTGATCAACACCTTCGACGTGGACAGCTGCCAACTGTCTCGTCTCGTGCAGATGCGAGACAATGACTCCGTAGATGACGCCAAAGACGTATAATGCTACGAGCTTGCCCAGGATCACGACGTATTTCCAGACGCCGTGGCGCGGTTGCTTGACCGAGTGACTCCTCCGCCTTCCTTCGACTTTGCCCATAGCGGACCCTTTCCTGGCCTGTGTCTTCAAGCTCAGTCCTCCATCAGGACTTCCCATGCCCGTTTCCCAGGGCTGGAAACCCATGGCAGTGTGTGCGGGGGTCTCGGCGCCAGTGCCCCAGGGCGTTTCCGCCGTGCTGAGTTCACCCGCCGTGTTCGCGCCCGTCTCGTCGTATATGCCGGATAGCGTGCTACTCGTCATGTTCAAGTAGCTCTTGTTCCGCGGCGGCGGCCCCCTCTCCCTCTCCTGGTCTTCCGAGTCATCGTCGCGCGAGTTGAAGGTCCTGAGTAAGCGCGCATTGAGCTGCGCGAGGAAGTCAGACGATCTCCGGTTCTCGGTCGCGCTCGGGGGCGTGGCTTGTGAAAAGGCGTGCGTGGGCGAATCGGCCGTGTCGTTATGGGATTCGAAGTTGCGACGCGGGATGGGGCGGTAGATATGCAGCGGAGGTGGCGCCGCTCTCGCTTTCGAAGGGTCTTCTTCCATAGCCGTCGCGCTTCAGTTCCGTCCTGGGCAGGGTCACGCAAACTTCGTTGTCGTGTCGACCGCTGCAATGTATGCTTGCAATTACAATACAGGATAAAAGTAATACCAACAGCGAGCGTAAAGAAGAAAAGACAGACGCGCTACCAGTCGCCGCACAATCAGATGCGCGTACTCGTATAACTGTTGCGGTGTTTAGCACGTGAGCGAGGGCAAGTTGAACTCTAAACCCCGAGTCAGTGCACGTGAACCTTTGAGCGTGTGCTGGCCTTATACCGGCATAATACTGGAGCCTCGCAAACATACCTCGTATAGGCAATCAAAGCAATACTGAGAGCGGAGAAATCGTACAACGCGCAGTGAGGGGACAGTGAGGCAAATGTAGGCTAGCACGCAGATCTGACGTTGGTAGGCCAGCTTCTTGCACATGTTACAGAATGGCTTTCATGTGAAGATCGGCCTACTTTCCGCCTGCGTGACCCGCTGTCATCCGCATTCCCAACAATTCCAGTGGATGTACATGCTTCATTATATGCGGCTACACTGTGCTGGAGAACGTACTGATACACAAGACGCTCGCTCCCTAGTGACGCTAGCCCTCTGCTGTCATGGCTTCGAGATGCTGTCTAAAACACAGCTGCGAGAAAACCACTTTTGGTGCCCATCTCCAAGCGCAACCGACTCCGGCAGAAAATGCTAGGAACCAAATGCACGTGTTTTGCCGTCATACCGCTTATGTCTACGTCGTCCCTTCGTAAAGTTTGTCGTTCCACTCCTCGAGAGCTACCCCACTACGCGCCATGCCCGCTCAGTCGACGATAGGTTGGAGGATGTTACCACTAATGAAGATGTCAGCTCGTGGGCGCAACTAGATATGCCGTGAAACTTACGCTACAATGTTGGCCCAGCCGATGAGACGCCAGTGCTTCTCGATACGTCTGGACAACGCCACCTTCTCACCGATCTCTGTGCATGCAGGTGAAGTGAGGGACAGACGGGCAGCGTCAGCCTTGACAGCAACAACCTTGGCACCGGTAGCGGTTGATCCAATGTTGACCATCTGCGCGAGTGTCAGCTTTGTCATCTGCCATCATGGATAGAAACTTACCAAGACTTCGTTCTTTGCAAGCTTGGCTACCTTGGCCTGCTTGCCGTCCGCAGTCTTGACACCAAGCAATCTTCGGAGGAGGAAGTAGTTGACTTCGAGTTCAGTGTAGATGTTGGGGAGGTGTCCACGGAGACCAAGGACGAAACCAACGAGACGATCCGCACGGCACAGAGTAGGGTCAACGCGTGTACCGACACCTGTTGTGTGTTAGTTGAGTGGTGCATGAGTCTGCAGGAATCGTCACGTACCGATCAGTCCTCCCGGAACGGCGAACTTCAAATCGTTGTGCTCGGCAAACAGAGACACTACTCTTGAGAAGATAGGCTTGCACTGAATCTTTCCGGCGCTGTCCTTTGACACGATACCGGGCCTGATCTCAATCTCGTCTCCTAGCTTCAATACACCGGTCAAGATACTGCCACCAGCAACACCGCCCTTTAGTTCATCGATTTCAGCACCAGGCTTGTTGACGTCAAAGGATCGAATGACAATCATGTGGGGCTTCGCGGAGAAGTCGCGTACTGGGACGGGGATCTTGCTGATGAGGTGCTCGTTGATGGCATCGATGTTGAACTTCAACTGGGCAGAGATGGGGATGATTGGCGAGCCATCGGCGACAGTTCCGCGGATGAACTTGAGGATGGACTCGTAATGCGACGCAGCGCTGTCTTCCCGCATCAGATCGACCTTGTTCTGAAGAATGATGATGTGGTTTAGCTTCATGATCTCAATGGCAGCAAGATGTTCACTTGTCTGCGGTTGCGGGCAAGTTTCGTTTCCAGCGATCAAGAGTAGCGCAGCGTCCATGACGGCAGCACCTGACAACATCGTGCTCATGAGAATGTCGTGACCGGGGCAATCGACGAAAGAGACGTGGCGCTTCAGTCTGTATTTGCCTTCGCATCCTTCACGCTCACACGCGGGGTCGACCTCCTTGTCGCTCTTGTATGACCGGTAGCATGTTGGGCGCGGGCACTCTGGGTTATCGCATTGGTAGATCTTCGCGTTGGCGTAACCGAGCTTGATGGTAATATTCCTCTCGAGTTCGTTCTTGAAACGGACCGTCTGCACACCGGAGATGGCCTTGACGACAGTACTCTTTCCGTGGGCGACGTGGCCAATGGTTCCAATGTTAATTGTGGCTTGGCGGGAGATGATCTCGGGCGACAGCGGGTTCAGCGTGGTGAGGTCGAGCGTGCTTGGGTCTGGTTGTTCGCTTGTGTGCGTTAGCTATGCAGCGCAGAGCCTCTTGTCTTCAACACCTACGGAAGCTCTGGGCGCACGACGGGCGCCGCGGGTTCCCGGCCCTTCTTCATCGCGGACTTTGGCTTCGTCTCCTCAATCTCCTCATGCTCGGACATGCTCTCGTCATCGCGGTGGTCGTGGTCGGATTCGGACTCCATGATGGGCAACTTGGGATCGAGTTTGGGGATTGGGGCGTAGCTGGTTTGGTGGTTTCGGTTGTCGAGGTATTAGACTGGTCAGTCGAGCAGCTGCGGTGGTGGAGACTGGCGGCAGGCAACTTTCGACTTCAAATCCCACACAAAGTGACTCAAACCCAAATCCGGAACAGCCCACCTGCCTGTGGCGGGGCTGCGTGCTGCGTCCAAGCGCCCCGGCCAAAGGTTCCGCCGGCCTGCTGAAGAAAATCTCAATCGCGGCCGTCCCTGCCTTTCCTCTTCATTGAACAACGCAAACAAATTGCACACTCACGAAAAGCATTTTCTTTGGAGAGACCCGTCGTCTACGGACGGTGTGAGGTCTCCATGAGAACGAAAACCGTCTGTGAAGTGGAGAGGAATACTTTGGCTGATCTTGGGTGCGGTTTCTCCCTGCTTTTGCAGTGGGAGAGAGCGCAATGATTGGTCGTACATTACAGTTGACGTGATGGATGTGAAGGTGAGAGCCTTCTCCATAGATGTGATGTCTCTCGGGAGCGACGCAGTCCTGGACATAACCTCTTCGGACACTGCATGCTCACCACGAAATGTGCGATGCGACATCACCACATACTGGCTGTGCATTTGACAGCGCGACTCCGTTAAAAGATCTGCATAAGCAGAGATATCTCGGCCACACGAGACGTATGTCGGGCTTCCTGACCAGATGCTGGGATGTACGCTGCAGTTTAACGCCTCAGGGCGGGAAAGATAATGAACGATGCGGAATCCGAATCAGCAAGTGCCCCTTGGTGCCCTCTCCTACAGGGTCGTCAAAGCAAAATCACCTCATCATCTTGTCGAAATGTCTATATCTTTGAGACACTGGTACCTTCTGCTTGTGTCAGAATTCTTGAATGTGAGCAGAAATGAGATGATTTGATCATCTATTCTAACATGAGATGAGAGCTGCCTATATACGGCAGTATGCTTGCTACAAACAGTTGTACGCAAGCATCTCTTTGTACATGAGATGGTTGCTAGCAAACCAACAAGAATGTCCCTCGTAGAGTTCGCCTACCTAGGTACACATCTTATGTCAGCTGCATATAAGATGCTACGTTCATTTTATAAACTTCCAATGCTGCACGCCTGAGTGAAGTTGTTTGTGTCCCGATGCTCTTTGTGAGTATAGCATGGATGCTGCCATGTCCACAGGTCTGTTTGCGACTAGCTCACATTGTGCCAAACCCCATCATCCTGGCCATGGTAAACCTGTATGCCATTGTATAGTAATCTTGGAACGACTGTCTGGTAGAGCGCCATTAGGTCAGCTGCATCTACAGATCGACCTACCCCTGGGACGCAAAACACGGCTATCCTGGGAACGAGGGCTAGCACGATCCGCTAGTACTGGTAGAGCTACGGGCTGGGGAAGCGGGATGCTATCATCCCATGGCATCGAGAAGCACGGATGGATAAGCAGGCCGCGAAAGAGCATGTTGATCCTCCATCTTGGCCCAAACCATCTGGACAGCATACGTCGAAGATATCGGGTTGCTCCATGTAAATACCAGATGCGAAGGCCAGGCCGTCGTCGTGCGCCGCCCCATCGAGAGCGGCGCCGGTATCCCGCTTCCTAGCTGCATGGTAACGACGGAGTTTAGATGTACCGTGTGGGCTCAGTTGTTGATCTGACACAGCCAGTTCAGAACCTCCCACAAGCGCGCCGTATCGGGAACCCTTCCGCTTGCTTTTCAGGCTGAAACATATCAACTCGTCGACTTGGGGCAGCACCGGCCTCGAGACTGTCATTGGCCCAGACGCCCTCTGCGCGAGAGCCGGCGAGTCTGCGTTGGCAACCCTTGTTGCTCGAGATTGGCCCACCTCCTCCGACAACGTTGGCGCTGCCTTGCTTTTGCGCCTTTGCGCTCGCCGACTATGGGATATGGATTCTGATCAAGCGCATGAATATGCATACAACCCCGGCCTCTCCGTTTCACACTGGCTGCAGTCGACTGAGCTCGACCATGCCGACGACGACGTGGGAACCTCGCCCGAGCACTACTACTCCGCCTACACCACGACGACCGAGCACGCAGCAGCACCTCCCTCACCGCAACGCGGCCTCGACATGCCCGCAGCCCGGCAGCGGCAGCCCATGACGAACGGCGCGCGCCCCACCTCCAAAGCGGCCGTGAGGTCTGCCTCGAATCCTGCATCGCCGCCCGCGGCCACTCGCTCCTCCCCCCAGGTCTCCAACAAAGTGAGGGCCCTCGCCGAGCGCTTCGAGCAGTCGCCCGCCAGCAGCTCGACGACGACGTCGCCTGCCGTGCGCTCTCGCTCCAGGACGCCGAGCCGGGCTGGGACGGGCACGCACGACGTCGCCCGGCGTGCGCATGCCTCGATCTCGTCGACAGCATCGGCTGCACGCCCGAGCAAAGAGGCCTCGTACGGGCCGCACAAGTTCAATAACCTCAAGCCGCGAGACAGGCCCCAGCCCGCCCCAGCATCGCCTCGCAACGCGCGCCGCACGAATGGTAGCCGGAGCAGCATCGACCACCACGTCTCGTCGACGCCCAAGAAGGTGGCCTCGCCGAATCGGGCGTCTGCACCCAGCGGGCGGCAGCTGTTTGGCGAAGTGCTGACGGGACAGGACGTGCTCTCGCCAGGCTTCGGGATTCCCGTTCTCGACAACACGCACAGCGACGCTGCACCACCCGCGGCCGCCTTCACCAGCCCGCACCATGGCCGCTCTGCCAGCGCGGCGACCTCAGCCTTCGCCGACGACATGCAACACGCCGCGCGCGCACATGCGCAAGAACAAACTCCTGCACGGTCGCCCCAACGACACACGCCGCGTTCGAGGATACCCGTAGCGACACGGCGTTTGAGCGCCGGCTCCGACTCCAACTCGTCGACGCGCTCCGTCAAGTACACCCCAACCCGCGCCATGAACCACAGCAACCGCGCCTCGCCCACCCGGATGGACAGGGTACTGGCTGCAGCGGCTGTCGCTCCAGTCTCCCGGGGCACAGACCAGTCCACGCTCCCCGCATTAGCCTACCGTGGATATCGCGAGCGAGGGAAGTCGCCCTTGGGTGCCAGGAGCGGACCAAGTGTGTCCGCTGTCGTCAATGCCCCGCCGCACCCAACGTCGCCTCGCCTGCGCAACTCGAGAGAACGCCAGCCGCTGCAGCCCTCGCCCGCTTCCCACTCGACAGGTACCGGCCCCCATGGTGAGCAGGAGTACTTCCCACTCGCGAGCAGCTTCGACCAGTCCCAAGAGCAACTCGCGGGGCTGCCTGGCGTTGCCGAAATCGAGCAATCCCATGAGACCCGTGCGCAGACGCAGGGCCAGCGCATGTCGCGCGACGAGCACTCGTCACCCTCGCCCGAACAACAGCGTCTGAGCCTCCAGACGTCCAGCCTAACGGTACCGCCGCTCGAGCAGCCAGCATCAGCCGTGACCGACTTCGACGAATCGCCTGTACTAGGGCTTCCAGGAAGCTTTGTTCTCACGCCGCCGACCGCACACCAGGAGCCGGACCACCAGCTCTTGCAACCGCACGTCTTCCACCCGCCGCCGCAGAGGACTGCTCCTCCCCCACAGAGGCCTGCTCCACAGTCCCCTGAAATGGAGCAGTCAGAGCTAGGCGTTCGGGAATCAATACCCATTATGCTCAGCGAGGAGCCGCCATCACATTCATGGGAGCCCGACTCCGAAAGCTTCAGCGCAGGCCTTCAGGCTCTATCGTATGGGTATAGTTCTGATCAAACACACGATGCTAGAGATATGCCATCCATCTCTCGCCACGATACAAAAGGATCGCCAGGAGATTCGCTTCCTAAGCGTGACACGCTGTATCCGGATGACTCTGCCAGTCTTGGTCCCTATAGAACACTCGGATCGCTGACGCTGAACACGGAGACGTACAGCGTCGTAAACTCAGTCTTGAACATGTACCATCAATCGCCGGTTATATCCCCAGAGTTGGCGTCGGTATCGAAGGAAAGGGTGCACCAGGTCTCGCCCGTCATTGCACAGCACAAAGATTGGGCCTCGAAAGAGTCTACAGAGACGTATCTCGCTCGACTGTTAAGTGACGCCAATGGCTCGAAACACGACAAGTCGAGGCGCGAGCCCATGAGAGTGGCGTCCCCGTCACGCCCGGATTCGTACACACCACAGCTGCACCAGGAATCGCCAGAAGTTGATGGCGGTGGGACGGCAATCATCTATACTTCGTCCTCGCGACGTTACTCACAAAATTCAGCAGGTTCCACCACCACCACCATCCAGGAGGATGCGTCTCATTCCGGCAGTTCTTCTGGAGACCCTTCTCACAACGCGCTATCACGAACCTCAACGGACGAGCACAAATCTGTCGCAACCAACCGCATTGAGCTCCCACAACTTGCTTGGACGAATGGCGGACTCGGACTTGACTTACAGCACAGTATGCCGCATTCACTTCCGGCGCCTCCCCGTCCCAACTATTCACCACCGCCCCCACCCGTGAACCCATCCATCGACCAACAACTCTCCTCCCGCCCAAATGCCTACAACGTTGCGCCACAACACCAACAGCTTTCACGCCCCATGCTCAACGACGACAAGTTCGAAATGCATCCCGCACGATCACGTACTCCTGTCCTTCACGTTCAAGAACAGAGTCTTGAGGATCGATACGGTACCCCACAGCCTATTGAGAGTACTATTGATCTGCCAAGTGAAGCCGAGAAAGGTGAAGACGGCCAACCTGATCCTGCCAGGCAGGCTTTGATAAAGCGATATCGCACGCTGGAAGAGCTGCTTACAACAGAACATCAATTCTGCATAGATATGATGATCGCGCACAACATCTTCGAGGCGACCGCGCAGAATATGATGAGCGAGAAGGAGAAGAGGTTGCTGTTCAGCAACTGCAAAGAACTTGAGAAGTTCTCCCTGTCGCTGTTCCGTGCATTCAAGAAGGCTGCAAAGCCCATCGTCAACTATGAGATACCACCTCCAACCGGACCCTGGAACCGTGACTCCTCTGATGGTAAATCGCACGATTCTGGAGAATCGCCGATGCATGCTCGGCGACCATCTGAAGACTCGCCGAATCAGTTTGAGAATTGCACTCTGGAGAACGATCGATTGACCACCATTGGCCAAGTCTTCTTGGACAACAAGGAGAAGATGGAAAGACTTTACACGACATATTTCCTGAATCAGGACAATGCCAGCGCTTTCATCAAGAAGAATCAAGGAAATGAGGCGTTGTCTGGATGGGTTACTGCTTGCTTCGAGCAAGTGGAAAACATGACCCAAGCGTGGGATCTGGACTCTCTATTGTTGAAGCCGTGTCAACGCTTGTTGAAGTATCCGCTGATCCTTCAGTCCTTGCAAGAGATCACCGACCCGGACCATCCCGATCTACCGAAGATCAAGGAAGCATTCGAAGAGTTGAGAGCAATGAGTCAGCGCATTAATCAGGCCAAAGCCCGTTCTGATACCTTCCGTGCTGCTGCCTCGGAGGGCAAGAAAGAGAAGAAGAGCGGCCTGGGCAAGACTTTTGTCAAGGCTTTCATTCCTAAGGTCGACAAGAGCAAAGCGTACGACGAGGCCGACAAGACTTTCAAAGACCAGGACTACAAGTCGAAAGAACAGAAGTTCGGTGGGCACTTTTTCCAGCTTCAGATCGTTATTCGCGATTTTGAACAGTATCTTGATTCGATCACCGAGCATTACCTTCAGCTTAACATCGTGTTTTTGGGCTTCATCACTGTCTGCGAGGTGGCACCATCCGTGTATCCGGAGATTGAGAGCACATGGCGAAAATGGGCAATGGCTCATTTCGAGCTGCAGAACAAGGCATTGGAAGATCACGTAAGTATTTGAGCATCACGCCGCCTATATACCGCTAACAATGTCACAGAAAGCTGCCGTTCGAAGCCGTGTCCTGAAGCCCGTCGGCGATCTCTGGGAGATGTGGGTGTCGTATCAGAAGACTATCGAGCAGCGCAAAAAGTACCTGCTATACTACGTCAAGCACAAACAAGCACTTGACCGTGGCGAAAAGGTCGACCCGGACCTAGAGGAGTCATCCAAAAAGTTC
The DNA here is from genome assembly GCF_024043165.1 of Alternaria incomplexa. NCBI lineage: Eukaryota > Fungi > Ascomycota > Dothideomycetes > Pleosporales > Pleosporaceae > Alternaria > Alternaria incomplexa. Next base: position 1,069,238 of record NW_026249852.1, read on the forward strand.
AGCACGATCAACGACACACTCAAACACGAACTACCACTTCTGTATGAAAGAACAAAGGGTCTTATGCGCACGCTTATGACTCTGTTCATGTGTTTGCAAAAGGACTGGTACAAGACTTGCTCGAAGAAGATTCTCCCACTGCTTGAGAGCGAGCCGCAACACACGACATCTCTTCGATACGACCTCGAATCATACGTCGAACGCTTCCACTCGGACTACAAGCCGATGCAGGATCTTGCGAACAGATTGGGTATCATCAACAGGAATCTCCTGGTCGACATTTCCAACATGACGTCTCCTGTTCCAACACTCTCTTCCGACGGCGGCGGCGGCTCGTCCCGCAACTCATCGTCGCGTCGTACTGAGTCTATCGGGAGCGAAGCATCAATGCTTGACTCGAAAACGCGGAATAGCGGCGGTTATGCACCCCGATCACATCCGCGGAGTCTCGATAACCCGCCACGCTCATCCCCTGCAGGGCCAGCGTACCCCTCTCTCTACCCACCCAATGGATCAGGTCGGGCTGGCCCTGGACCTACATCATTACGGGAAGCACGCGCACTCAGTCCTGTGTCTGACAACAGTGACTCTACCATAGTGCGCAAAGAGCGACGCAACACCGGTCCTTCTCGCAACAGCCACAACTATATGGGTCTCGACGGAGCAGTAGACATAGAGCACTCTCCACTGAGTATCAACGCATTCGACTTCCCACCGCAACTAGGCCCGTCTTTCCTCTCACCCTCACAACCCATTACCCACACATTCTCCGCGCCCACCTCTCAGCCAGCATCATTACCGGGTTCCACACGCGCATCCGGTGTCTTCAACTCTGCGCTACCGATGTCAGATTCCCCTCTTCGTGGCAGCGTCGAAGACCTCCCCACTACACCCGCCGATACCGACGAGCCAGAGGTACTCTTCCTGGCAGCGAGTCTCTTCGAGTTCAACATTGCGCACGATCGCCGCGAAGGCGGAATACCATACCTTGTGTATGTGCCTGGCGAGATATTCGATGTCATCGGCATGAAGGGTGAGCTATGGCTCGCGCGAAATCAAGACGACCAAACGAAGACAGTGGGATGGATTTGGGAAAAGCATTTTGCGCGCATTTTACCCGAAGATGCATAGTTTGGCTAGCCAGTTTCACGAGCAGTTGGATTACAACGAAGATCGGAATTTGCTTACCTTTGGGTTTTGCGGGCGGCGTTTTCGGCGATTGTGTCACCTGACCCAACGGGCGTTTGTGTGTATCTGGGTGTGTTCCCAACCGCGTTCGACTTCTCTTTTTCGTATGTGATTCCCCCAAATCCCTCCTTCTCTCCTTGATACCTTCGAACGCCGAGAGTCCTCTCTCTCTCTCTCTCTCTCTCTCTTTCTACATTCTGGCTTTCTTCGAATACGCAACATCTATGGCTGCGGCTGCTGGGGGCGAGAGAGGCATTGCCGGCGTCTAAGCTTTGGTGTCTTTTTTATACCTACTTTCCTTGTATGTATTTACGAGAGAGATGATTTACAATACCTTTTGAGGGGCCGTCTTTGGGTTCAATCTGGCATGATTGATGTGTGGTTTGGCTATATTTGGCGACGATGTTTGTTGCTTTGTTATTCTGGAGAGAGGGGCTGTTGCGCTAGTGTATGAATATGAATATTTGAGAGGGACTTTATGGATCTTGAATGAAGTGTTTGCATTGCAGTTGCTGCTACTACTTCGGCGTTGACTGTCCGTGGCGAACCAGGCGGACTGAGCGTAGAACTCAGGTTGGCTTTCCAGTTTCTACTCCTCCATCTCCGAGCCACTTTCAGAATCATCGTCGCTACCTGATACCTCTTCGTCATCGTCCTCGTCATCTTCCTCACCCTCAAGACCATATGCATCCTGGAAGTCTGTGAGCTGCTTCATCTCGATCTTGAAGCCTGCGTCCTCAAAGTCCTTCTTGAGGCCCTGTACAGAAAGGTTAGCATTTTACCAAAACACCGAACCCAAGGACAGGTGGGAAACTTACGTCAGTCATGATACCACCACAAGTCACGACCAGATCCGTCTTCTCAGGCACAAACACACCAGACACAACCTCATTCAAGATGTTCCTGACGTCTTCCTCAGTCACCTTGCGCACCTCACGCAGCGCCCAAGCCTGCCAGTCCTTGCCCACACCACGCGTGACAGTATCGATAAAGGAGCTCCTAGCCGCATCAACAACCGTAGCGCGCTCATCAACAAAGTCGCGGACGATACTTGAAATCGCGCCTTCCAACGCCAGCTTCTCAAACTTCTGCGTGCCGTCGCCATACTCCTTGATGACCGTCTTGGCTTTGTTGTACGCAGCGAAGACGTTGGGCGATTTCGAGATGCGGAACTTGAGCAGTCCTGTTTCGGGGTCGCGGAAGAAGTTGCTGCCGTAGGCGAGTCCTGTGCCGCGGATTGATGTCCACATGGGGCCTTCGACCGCGTCGAGGTAGGCGAGTGCGACCATGAGCGGTGGGAGTTGGGCGTTTGTGTAGCCTTTGGGTCCTTTGGATGTGAGGACTGCGAAGGAGGAGTCGATGGGCATAGGGATGATGTAGTGTGTACCGCCTGGACTACGACCGATATCTGAGAGGAGCGCGTTGCGGTCGTCGATTGGGTTTACTGTTGGCTCTGGACCGGGCTTGAAAGCGTCGGTAAGGTGTTTGAAGGTCGACACTGGGTTTCGTAGGGTCTCAAGGTTGGCGGTAACGAGGACGCGCATATTGGAGAAAGTCAGGAGGTGCTTGCGTAGGGCTTCGAGTTTATCAAGGACCTGCTGAGGCTCCGTCTTGAGTAGCTTCAGGATGCGCTTGAGGTAGAGACCCTTGACAAGCGTACCAGTCGCGCGAACAGCTGATGCGGCATTGTAGTGGATCATGCGGTCGACTGCAAAGCTCATGGAATTACCATCTCGCTTCTCTTCGGGCACGTCAGCGAGCATCTTCTTGACTGCAGAAATCACGCGTTCGGTGTCGAACACGGAGTCAACTAGCATCGACCTCAGCCATAGCACAACGGTTTTGAACTTGTCGGCCTCCGCAATGAAAGGGATGTAGATCATCTCAGAGCTTCCAATATCGGTACCGCGGTCCATGGAGTACTCGATGGTATCCTGCTCAAGCTTGGTAATGACCTCCTCGAACTCGATACGCTTTCCGTCCTTCATGATCGGAGTCGCGAAGAAGTTGGTTAGATATACGCCGAGGAGAGGCTTGAGTTCCGTTGGTAGCGAGGCAGTTCCGAGTGCTAAGCCGAAGTGTACGAATGAAGTTGGTATGTGTTCAAAGTGAATAAAGAGGGGAAGGCCGTTTTCATCCTTGTCGACAATCTTCTGGATGTTGTTCTCAGAAGTTCCTAGCTTCCTTGCTACACCAGAACGCGCTGTTGTAGTCTCAAAGAAGTGGATAGACTCAGTACTAGGGACATGAACACTGGCGATAATCTCCTCTGGGATGGGCTTGTCGTTTTCGTCTTGGGCTTCCTTGAGCTTCTGTGCCAAGTCTTTCAGGCCTTCTTCGCCTAGCTTCTCTTGCTGTGCCTTGACACGTGCAACCTCATCTGCTTTGATCTTGTCCGACAACGCCTTGGAAGGTTTACCTAGGATGGAAACGTGGTGAGCATCCACCATCCATTTATTGAGATATGCTCGCCACTCTTCCTCAGTCCATTTGTCAAGTGTGTCGAATACATCAAGAGTGGCCATTGCGTCTTCGAGATGAGTACCATTCCGGTCACCAAATACGTGATCTTTGATAATTGGGTCTTTGTACTCATCCATGCCAATCTCAGACATGTATCGAGTTTGGCGCTTGAAGCGATGAAGACAGTCCTTGAGATAGCTCATATCAAGGGGCTTGGAAGCGTGTTCTTTGAGAACCTCGAAGAAACGCTTCTCGGCATCAGCCAACTTGTCAGTCTCCACAGACGACAGAGTCCACCAGATGATCATGTCGGTGTGTCCCTTACACCAGAAGTAGACCATACTCGCTAGGTGTTCCTTCTCAACGAGTGTGTTGACCAGAACCGAAACAGATGATCCGGCAAGGTAGTTGAGCAGCGTGTTGATGGCAGTCTCTCCAAGGTCGTCGATAGTCTCGGGTCCTAGGAAGGCGATTTGCACCTCACCTGTTGACTCGTCTTCTTCTGGGAACTCGACTGTGTCAACAATGGTCTTGCTCAGGGGTGGAGTGCGCTTCGATTCGACCCATGGACGCTTGAAGGGCGCATCGTAAGCCGGTACGCGATCGATGATCTCGTCTTCGAATTTATCCAGTATGTCCAACAGGTTTGGATGATCTACCTCTCCAATCAATATAACTCGTAGATTCTTGGGCTGATACATGTCTCGGTGGAACTGGCGAATACGCTCTGCAGTGGAGACTCGTAGGTTCTCCATCAGTCCGCCCGTCTCCATACGGAAGCCATCGCCTTCAGGGTAGAGAAGGCGACGCATCTGGAGATCCATGAGATCGCCCTGCAAGTTCTGACGTCCTTGCATCTCAGAGTAGACAACACTTGGGTCGTTAGCTGGGAGCATGAAGGCGTTGAGAGATACTCACCCGGCATCCTCTCCCTTGCCATCGATGTGATGAACCTCAGTGTAACAACCGGCATCGGTCAGCGTAGGTACGATGAGGTGATCTAGATAGATAGGTAGCAGCTGTGCAAAACCCTCCCAACCCGCGGTTGAGAGAGTATAGACTGTCTCGGAGACATCCGTCCATGCGTTTGTGTCAGAGTATGATCGGGTGGCGATCTTGTCTAGTACGCCCTTGAAAGGGTATTTCCGCGAACCCATGAAGCAGAGATGCTCAAGGGTATGCGCTACGTCAGTCAGTAGAAGTATATGAAACACGAGCCATGCCACTCACGTGCACCCGAATCATCGTGGATCTCCGTGGCTACCGCGAAATTTCCGTACACCTTAGGACCCTTTCGATCGACTACCACTACCCGAAGACCCGTCCGCTGGGATTCATACTGAGTGAAAGTAGCGTCGGCGTAATTTGCCTTGAACTGCTGCAGCTTCTTGAAGTGCGACTCCTGCTGTATTGACCCCATGATGTCGATCTTGATGGAGAAAGGAATTGATAGCGTGAGATTGCAGGTGTACCCTTTGTTGGTGCTGAAGTCGCAGGCACTGGCCGCGTTGCCCGAATTGGTACTACCCTTGCTGTGTTAGCTGAATCGTTGTACGTAGCCCAACGCACTATTATATAGAAAATCACGCTACCGATTCGACCGGGGTCTCCAAGAGAAAAGCAGCCTTGGGTTTTGGGGGCGTGCGTTGCGTATACCCATGCTCTACAAGCCTACAGGCCGCGGCCAGTGATTATGCGGCTGAATCTGCAAGCCTACATACCAGCCCGGGTAGCGGTGAGATGGCAGTAAAATGAAAATGACAAAGACTTACGAGAGGATGAGATAGAGTACAAGGAGCAGAGAGCCACTCCGAACAAGGAAGGAGGGAATGACGAAGGGCAATATGAGAGGCGAGTTGTCCGGGAGTAGTGCTGCGGCGCCGCTAAGATGCTGCTACCGCGGATTGACTAGATAAATCTGCGCCTAATGAATCTGCTGCGACCTGCGGTTGTCTCCAAACGCACGTGTGCATGTGCCTGTTTCTTCAGCACAAGGGCTTGAGCGTGGCGGGGTAAGTGTGGCGGGGCAGCAACGCTGGAGTTGACGTCGCTTGGACGTCCGTGCAGCTTCAATGTTGGTCCTGCGACGTTGCGAACGCCCTGCGAACTATCCCGCCGCAAACCCTTTTTAGAATCGACATGACAATCACCCCGTGATTACAAATGCCTTCGCAAGTCTCAGACGAGCAGCTAGGCGACGCGCTGCTCCAATCGGCCGCGCATGGCGCGTTTCCCCAGGACCAGGATGTCGCGTCCGCAACTGTGCCTTCCAGCGCACTTCCAAAGCTGTTGGAGGTAGTTGCCAAGGCAAGAGAAGAGACGAAGGTGTGTTGAAGGAGCGCGTGCTCCAGGCAACGCTGACCGTTGTTCCAGGACGAAGTACGCCAACTCTCGAGAGAAGCCGCGCCCGACGTCGATGGCTGGATAGCACAGGCACGCAAGCTACAAGACGATATCAAACGCTCGCAAGAAACGGCCAAAGATATTGTAAAACAAGCAGAGGCGGGAAAGGAGAATACAGCTCGCGTACAGGATGCTGCAAGCAAGGTCAGCCTACTGCACACGGAAATTGCATACAACGAAAGCTTGGCACGTGCTGTAGAGCAGCTTCGAGACATCTCGACCCTGCTCGACTCTGCCCAAAACGCTGCTGTACATGGCCATGTTATGCACGCCATACAGACTTTGGAAGATGCAGATGGCGCATTCCAGGGACTTGGGCTGTTCACCACTACAAGAGCGGTGGGTGTGCTGAAGAACAAGGAGGAGCAGCTGAAGAAAGCCATCGTAGAGACGATCACGGAGTCATGGAACGGGCTGATTGCAGTCGACAACACCAACCATAAGATCTCGCTGCACCAGTCGATCGAACGCGAGGCCAGAGTCGATATCAACACAACAGTTGAAGCGCTTACGAAGTTGGGTCTCCTGGACAGCTTCGTTACCCGCTTGAGCCGTGACCTGGACAAGATCATAATCGCTCCCCGACTGGCTATAGGCACCGACCGCGTTGTGTCCGCCTTCAACATCCAGGAGGATGTTATCCAACGTGCTGGCACGGTGAATGATGGTGCGGTCAAGGCTACCTTGGAGGATATGCACTTGCTTGCTGAGTACCTGAGCACGCGTCTACCGCCTAGCATCGCCGTTCCGCTGTCCTCAAAGTTCGTTCCGATCATTGCTTCTCGTTTAATTTCGAACCTGCTTTTGCCTGCCGTGCCATTATCAACAGACGGGATACCACATTTTCAAGAATCGCTCTCATATGTCTTGGGCTTTGTGGAGTATCTCGATGAGCTCGGCTGGTCAGGCCAAAATCGTCTAGCTGAATGGGTAGATAAGTCTGCCGAGATATGGCTTGCTAAACAGAAAGAGGATGCGATCGCTCGAGTACAAACGATGTTCCCGAAGAAGGTGCAAGAAAAGAAGACTGTTGAACGGGTCGAGACGCAAGTCATCTCAAAGGGAGATGCATTGCATGCTGGCAACGAACAAAAGGATGACTGGGCTGCTGATTGGGATGAGGAGGGCGATGTCGCAGAAGAGAAGAAGGAGACTATCGAAGAAGAAGATATGAGTGCTTGGGGTGAGGATGATGATGTGATTGGAGATGAACCCAAAGAGCAAGAGGCGAAAGAAAAGCCAGCTGATGCAGAGGATGCAGATGATTGGGGCGCTGATTGGGATGACGAGACCGATACCAAACCCACCACAACGCCGAAGCCTGCAGCACATACAACGGAGCAATCGAATACGAACGGAAAACCTGCCTCTCAAAAACAGCCGGCACACCAGGAGGTCACCCTTCGGGAGACATATACAGTGACAGCGATCCCAGATGCCATAATGGAGATAATCTTGCAGGTCATTGCAGAAGTAGACACGCTGAACTCACCCGAGCTGGTCAAGTCTGCAATCGCACCCGCGAGCGGGGGTCTATATGCGATTCCGAGCCTCCTGTTGGCAATGTACCGAGCTACTGCTGTGATGCATTACTCAAAAGATATCGCCAGTAACATGCTCATCTACAACGACTGCCAGCGACTATCGGATCGTCTGCGACTCTTTCTTCAAGAACAAGCTGAAAGAGATAAATCGTCTACATTGCCACAGCACTTGCGACCTTCCAAACGCCTCCAACCGCTGATCGAATCTGACATCAAGACGATCGACGGATTTGGAAAGCGTGCATACGGACGCGAGATGGAGTCACAAAGACAGATCATCCGGGATCATCTTGAAGATGCGCAAGGCTTCCAAGGCTGTACGAACGTTCCGTTCGCTACGGTCTGTGATGACGCCATCGCTACGACGATAGATCGCATAGGTGATGTGAAGCGACAGTGGCAGAATGTACTTTCACATAGCGCTCTACATCAGTCACTTGGCTCGTTGGTGTCAGCAGCTCTCACAAAGTTCATCAACGATGTCGAGGACATGTCAGATATTGCAGAAGATGAGTCGAGGAAGTTACACGGGTACTGTGTCTCGCTTGCTACTCTATCCCAACACTTCCAGACCGAGGATGGCAACGGAGAAACAAGAGACATGGCCGGTATCTACACGCCCAACTGGTTCAAGTTCCAGTATCTCAGCGAAATTCTGGACAGCAGCCTTGCGGATATCAAATACTTCTGGACGGACGGCGAGCTGAAGTTGGAGATGGAAGCTGAAGAGGTGATTGGATTGATCGAGGCTCTGTTCGCGCCTAGTGATCACCGGAGGAGAGCTATCGCTGAGATCAGGAGAACCAGTATGACTTAGTAAATGACAATTTACGTGAAGGAAACAACACACGACTTTCCTCTTGAGCGCATGCGTAGTACTCTAGTGATAGATTGACCCTAGTTTACAGTTAGTCTTCTGAAACACCGAAAACCTATACCCAACTATCAGCCGGCTTTGATACTTTCTGCATAAATTGAACTACTGGAAAGACATAATCTATAATACCACGAGCGGAGGTTCACGAACGCCGACTGGCTGGCTTCTTCCGCGCTAACCGGATTCGAAAAAAAGTTCGAGATCCCAAAATTTCCTAAGCTTCGTAACTCCAACACCAATCAACATATACCGCCAAACCCGCCGACGCCATGGATATCGACGCCGCAGAGACCAAGGTGCAGATTCGCCTTACGACGCGCGATGCTGCTCTGCAGATTTCGGAGGAGCCGAACATCCTCTTGGTTCAAACATGTGAGTAGAACTACCGGAAGCCTAGTCGCATGTCGCGGCCTCTAGCCATCTACTGCAGCATGCTCGCACAGTAATTTGAACCGTCGCGACTGCAGTTCGTGGTTTCAGGCTACAAAACGCTGCGCAGTCCGTCTAGATACAGAGCTAACGCGGATGCGCCCACAGCTTTGACTCGACACAAGCTTTCCACACTTGTGAACGAACTCCTGCACCGCGATGACGGCAGTCGCATACCCTTTGACATCCTTATCAACGGCGAATTCCTCCGAACCACAATCGACGAATTCCTCACGAAGAATGGTATCAATGCCGAATCGACGCTGGACGTTGAATACACGAGGGCTTTGGTGCCACCGCTAAACGTCACGAGCTTCGAACACGACGACTGGGTTTCGGCCGTGGATGTTCTGTCAGGAGTGCAAAGTGGGCAAGAGAGGATATTGAGCGCGAGTTATGATGGACTGTTAAGAGTGTGGAATACCTCGGGCGATGTTTTGGCGACTTCAGAGGCTCCCAACAACGGTGGTCGAATTACAAGCTTGAAGACGGCTAAATGGTTATCGGAGAAGAAGATGGTAGCTGCAGGGCTGGACAACACCGTCCGTGTCTACAAGTACGACGACGATGCGAGGACTATCACCACAGCTCTCGAGCTGTTCAACCACCGCTGGGGTGTAGAAGACGTCGCAGTCCATGCGCCTTCGAGTCGCATTCTCTCTGCCTCCTCGGATACCACTATCTCGTTGTTCTCGAGCAACGCAAAGGAGAACCCCGTCGCGCCGGCGAACTTCCTGCCCAGTTCAACGGCTGCGTCGAACAAGCGACAGAAGCTTTCAAAGCCCGATCGCACGGTCCCCGCTCGCGGAGCACTGGCTACATTCAGCGGCCACACTTCGCCGGTATCTAGCGTCATCTTCAAACCAGATGATGCTACTGTCGCATACTCGGCATCTCACGACCACACACTCAAAACCTGGGATCTGCCTACCCAGTCGTGCGTTGACACCCGAACGACCGGTCACTCGCTTCTCTCTCTATGCGCTATCCCCTCCCGAAACCTGCTTGCAACCGGTACCTCAGCACGACACATTACATTGGTCGACCCCCGCGCATCTGCCACGCAAATCAGTGTCATGACACTACGAGGTCACAAGAACGGTGTTGTTTCTTTGGACACAGATCCATCTTCCGAATACAACCTGGCGTCTGCTTCGCATGACGGAACCGTTCAAATTTGGGATCTCAGGAATGTTAGCACGGGTGGTCAGGTTGGTGAGGGAATGACTGGTGAGAGTGTGTACACGATCTACAGGCAAGGTCGCGAGTCTGCCAAGAGTCATGGAGAGGGCGCGAAGGTTTTCAGCGTAAGATGGGATAGCGCAGTGGGCATTGTCTCGGGTGGTGAGGATAAGAGGGTGCAGATCAACCGCGCTCTCGGCTCGTAAGAGTTGAAAGTTTTTGCTGGTAGAAGTGCCATCGTATGGGTGTTTGGGCGCATATCGTAGATACCATTTTGGCTAGGGAAAAGTGTAGCTTCAATTCTTGAACGCGTTGCCCTCCATCGATGTTTCATTTGACTTGGGTGATGCTTCTGCAAGCGATTCAGGCCGCAGAGACCTCAGACTCGTGTGCAGCACAATGCTTTCCCCCGTATGTGGGTTAACGCAATCAAAAGGGTATCAAGTAACCGCTCCCACCGACCAGCTCCATTCCTCTTTCACGGTCATCGTTCTCCCCTGTTGGTGCACAACATTCATACTGTGCCCACGGCATCATAGTGTTGTACACCCTCTTCAGACCAAGTCTACCATAGACTGCCAGTCGCGCTTGTAGTTGTTCGATAGACGCATCTTCCACTTGCACTCCGATGTCTAACCAAGAGACCTCATTTCAGCCGTCCCAACTCATACCAAATGTCCCGGCAACAGGAAATTCGCAACCCCCTCTTTGACCGCATACTCATGCTCACATGCCCCGCACACCAGCTTGCCCTCTTGTATACACGTCTCAAGCAATATCCTGTGCAGATCCTTCGCTGTCTGGCTAGGCTCCTCTTCTATCTCTTCCGTCGCGGCCGCTGGTGTCGCATCCGTGGTATCTAACGCTGAAGCGGAGGAAGAGGAGGGTTCGACGAGATCGGCGGGCGTGGGTGCTGTTGCGGGGAGTTCAGGAAGACCAAGCTATGTGTCATATGTCTGTCAGCTTTCTGTTCAAAGGTTTTGGAGTATCTGTATCTCTTTGGAGACACAATGCGCGTGGGCTTCGCGCCTGGCGGGTGCATTTTATTTCGCGTACCTCGCTGCATATCCCCCTCAATTCGTCCCACATGATCCTCGGTAGTATATTTTTGAGAAAGGCGAGGTTGACGTCTGCTTCTACGATTTCGAGTTCGGCATCGCGGGGGTGGAGGGGGAAGGACGCGGGGTTGGTTTTGCAGGTTTTGATGGCGCATGTGAGGAAGTTGAGGGTGAGGAGCTTCATTTTGTGTGTTTTGTTACAAAAGTCGGGTTAGATTCGGCGCTTTCGAGTTCCGTAGGTTTGTTGTGAAATGCGTGGTTTTGGCGGACTGGTTTGGGGCTGGACGCTTTGCGACAAATAATTTGTGGCCGCGGGAACGCAGTCTCCCTGTTGTCCCAGCCCTGTGGAGCCAATCAGAGCCTCGCCTGCAGAGTGTCTTCCCCGGATAGGAAGGTAAAAGAAAACCGTTGATAGCGGCAGGAAGGGCACTGTGGAGACCGCTGGCCCTGTAGACGAGATTTTGATTGGCTCGACAGGGACGCTTTCCCGATCAGGCAACTATGCGAAGACTATCGATCGCGGGAGAGAGGGAGGGCAGTGAGGGCAATGTGGATCTCTGTGTCCCTGTCGCGCCAATCAACGCCCTGTCCACCGGGACGGCTTTCCCTGTTAGGCAACTACAGCAAATCCATCGATCGCGGCAGGGAGGGCACTGTGGAGACCCAGCTCCCTGTAGGCCCAATCAAAGCTGTTAGGCAGCGCCAGAAACGCTAATGCAGGGCTCTGGATTTAACATTCGTCATGCCGCCTTCCCACTGCTTCGATGAGAGATTCGCGGTTATTACTCTTCGTCTGTACTGTAGTTATACGAAGATCTAATTCACTTTTGTCGCAGTTAAGCTCGTAAAATGGCCATTGCAATGCTTGCACCATCTCCCCATACCCTTGCGACCCAACAACAAACATCCAATTCACCACTTGCCCACATCCTCCAACACCAGATCCGTCGCCCGCTCACTCAACAAGAACGTACTAACCGCCGGAAACGCACCCGGACATCTAGGAAATGCACTCGCATCCACAACCCGCAGCCCTTCAACCCCTCTGACCCTCAGCCTCGTGTCCAACACAGCCATAGGATCAGAATCCGGGCCGACCTTGTTCGTGCTTGTGGGATGGTGACCAAAGACTTGGTCGTGAATCCACTCCCTATCAATCTGCATGTCACGGCAGTAGCCCGTCTCAAGGATATCAGCAGGCGGACAGGGTGGAGAAACAGGTGTCACAGGGCCGACCGGTGCTTCGGTGGAAGCAAATGCTCTACGGACGAAAGCAACAGTGTCGAGCATGGCGTTTAGATCTGTTTCTGCGCCCTCGGCGAAGTAGTTCAAATTCACTTCCGGTGTTTCTACCGGGTCGGCTGATCGGATCTGGACGTATCCGGCAGTGTTCTGGGGATGTATCTTAACGGTGGACCAAGAGAATGTTGTGGGAGGGTAGCGTGTTGTGTTTTGAGACGTCGGTGGCGCGAAGCCTGCAAAGGAGCCACCCGTGAAGCCGAACATTAGCTCGTCTCTTTCGCCTTCGACCGCATGGGCGGTCTTGAGGAGGAACGCATTTGAGTTTGTGCCGCCGCGCGCGTAGGGTCCTTGGCCATTGTACCAAAGTTCGATACATGGATCGCCGGGTGATCCGTTAGTGCATTTTGGTGCATTGGGGTCAGGTGTCTTTGCGAAGCTGATTTGGGCGTTCCCGTAAATGGGTACCTCGTAGTTGTCCTGGAGGTTGCGGCCCACACCCAGTAAGTTAGAGATTACAGGGATGTTGAACTTCTCGAGAAGGGCTTTGGGCCCGATACCAGAGAGCTGTAGGATCTGCGGCGAGTTGAAGGCACCACCAGCTACGATGACTTCTTTTCGAGCGAAAGCTTGGTGCAGTGTACCGGTGGTGGAAGTGTTACGACGTGGGTCGGCCTTGTATACGGACTTGCCTTGCAAGTATTCAACCCCAATTGCTCGCGGCTTTGTGCCATTGCCACTGCATTCGTCGAATAGCACCTTTGTGGTCAAAGACTCAAGCTGAAGATGTAGCGGGTACATCGGCGTTCCATTCGAAGTCGTTAGGTTGCGCAATTCCAAGATACGGTCGCGTGGGCTGAAGCGCTTCCAGTTGGGTGTGACATGGAATGGCAGTGACGACAGACCCTCTGTCTGGTCACGCATTGGATCGAGATAGTTCGCGTCGCTGGTGAGATAGTCCAGTACATTTTCTGGATCTTTCCCGACCAATTTCAATCCAGCTTGAAAGACCTTGAAGCGGAGTGCTTCAGCCGCATGGGTAGCTCGATCAGCGATGTTCGTCTGGAGCCAGCCTGTAAAGCCGTGGCCAGGAGTACCGGGTTCGAGATAGTTGTTGTGCTCGATTTTCTCAAAGTATTTCCGCATCAATTCGGCACTGCGTGATTGTTAGTACTATTTTGAGAGGCGAGATCTGTTGGTGGCTTACCTCCAAACACCATCCCCAACTCCATGGTCAAAGAAGTCCCAATCGCTGTCGCTTGGCAGGAATGTCGCAGCCGCGTTGATGATCGCACTCCCGCCTAAAGTAGCCTACGTTGCAGGATATACAGTCAGCAAACCTTTCATATGCAGTTCGCAAGGGGAGGATGTCACTTACACCTCTAGGATAGAAAACGCCCAACCTCTCAGCGCCTACGTGTCCCTCAACACTGGGATCTTTCCCAACCCAGTCTATCACTGACATTAGCAAGGTAGGCCCAGGTAATGTCTATCGAAATCTCAACTTACACTCTCCATCCTTCAACCTCCAAACCAAAAGATTGTACCTCTTCAATCTCTCTTCGTCATCACTATGCTTGACGAAGAAATGCCACGCTACATTCGTGTTGGAGTAGTCATTCAGAGCGAGCACTTGGGTGCGGATATCAAACGAAGCGTCCGAGCCAGCCTCGATCAACAAAACGGAGTGTCCAGCAAGAGCGAGATTGGTGGCGATTGTACCGCCTCCTGGACCGCTACCGGTGACGATATAGTCGTACGTGTTTGAAGTGTTGGAGGAAGCCTGTGGCGGAGTGCAAGAAGCATGGTGGAGAGGGGATGCTGACGCGAGAACCGGGAGTAAGAAGAGCGGAATTGTAGGTACTCTCATGATGGAGTACGTGTAGAAGTTAGCAGTTCGTTTCCAGGATGTCGCCGTATTCTTGTCGGTACTTGTACACTCCCAGCTGCCTGGTCAGATCTGGCTTCCTTGCTTCGGTGTTGAGATGCAAGATCTAGCATTTCGATCAGCGAAAGTGACCTGCATCTTTAACCGGCATGTCATGCTGTGAAAAGCCGTCTTGGAAACCGGTGTTGTGTATCAATCGGTGCGAATGGACCCAATCACAATCTGCACTCTACGTCTAACTTCCGGTGCCATGACCCCGGCTGTACTCCGGTGCGGGGAGATGATCGGATTGAGTACCTGCATACGCCATGTTACACAATAAGCCAATAACGACCAGCGTGGTTGATTAGTACACGCTCAGCTCCGAGCTGCCTATAGTAGAAAGAGTGTACGTATCTCGGCATCGAAGCTGATGGTGACCAAGCAGGGCGCGGTATGAATAAGCCTCTCACTACTGGACCCTTTGCTGAGCTCTGCAGATTTAAGGTTCTGATAGCAAGTCGGGTTGCTGTTTCCGGTATGGGTCTTCGGGAAATGCCTTGGTGCACAGGAAGTCACTATCGAATGATCAACGCTGCTCCACTAAAGTCACGGAGTGCGGCAACTGCGCGGAAGTCAAAATCTGGGCATATGCCGATGCGAGGGAATGCTGGAAATCGAGGCCCAGAACGTATCCCTCGACCAATGGCATCGTATGATTCTTGTTCACATTACATGTCGTACTCTATCGCCAGTACTATCTTCCTCATATCAGACGGAAAGATGCTGCCGTGGGTGCTTCGTCAGAATCGTTATTAATGCGTCCAAACCCACTACTGGAAGCTCTTCAACAGCTCCGACAGTTGCGCATAGGTATCATCTGGGTTCTTGACCTTGTGTCCGATAGTCCGCTCGTCGCTGTAGATTTCCCAGTCGTTTCCACCCTCGTAAGCCTTGTCGCCAAAGAAGTGGATCTTGTCGTATACGACACCAGTCAGGCCCTTCTCCGCCTCAATGTGTCGCAGGCAGTAGGTCTTGTCCCAGCCAGTAGGGAAAACGTCGAACGAGATTTGACCACCGATGGAGTATGTGAGACCAGAGTCGGGGAATGCTTCCTTGAGCTTGGCGACCATGGTTTCCCTGACTTTGTGCTCGAGATCGTACTTTTGGTATTCGTTTCGCTCTTCGGTGGAGGCGTTACGGCCGATGGGGGAGACGTTGATCATGCCGTTGCGGAACTCGATGAAGGTACCGCGCTTGATGGGGATGTCGAGATCAGCGATGTAATGAAGAATCCTAGAATCATTGTTAACGTTGCCCCACAACCTGCTGTACATACGTACCACTTGGTTAACTGCTTGTACTTGTCCTCGCCAATCCACGCGATGAAGCTCTGGCTAGCCAGGACCTCGCCCATGCGGATGGCAGTGAGTCCGTTCTCGGCGAAGCAGAAGTCGAACAGCGAGGTAACGTCTACGGGGCCGCCGAGCTGTTCTTGTTGTTTGACGAGGTTGGAGCCGCCAACGAAACCGATGGCGCACTTGTGACGGACTTCGGAAAGGAGCTGCAGCATCTGCGGAGTGACGAGCTGCAACGGTGTTAGAGAAGCATCGCTGAGCATGCATCGAGTGTACACACTTGACGGGGCTTTGTGAGTGTGTCGTCGACATCGAACAGGAGGACCGTGTTCTTGACCGGGCGCTGGTCGAGCGGGGGGTAGACAGCTGCGGCGGCGGCCATGGTGGGAGTCTCCTCGTGAGTCTTGAATTGACAGGTATGCGGACAGACAAAGCTCAATTGGGATGGTCGAAGATCGTCAGAACAGTCAGAGGTGTAGCAAAGCAGGGGCCGGCTGTCCTGATGTATTTCGGAGTTCCTGCAGGGATGGCTGCTCCTCACCGCAGTTTCGCGGTTGGCACGCGTGGGGTTGGCCTAGTGCGTGCCTGGACCCTGACTTAGTTTGCGCCGCACATGGTACCTGGTGAGTGCGGCCGTGGCTGAATGGTGACATGTGTCTACTGTTCATATGCTTGGACATCATTGGCGTGTCACATTGTATCGCAACATCATAGACGCGCAGCACTGAGTATAGACGCGTGAGCTGACCATAGACGCGTAAAGATGAGCCACGACTTGGTTGACAAAAGCGGAATGGCTTCCGCGTCCTGCGTTCCATGTGCAAACTGACAAGTCTGAATACGAAGAGAACACATAAACACACCGCAAATCCTCTAAACACGTATTCAACTTCGTCCCACGTTTCCAAAACATCTAAGAATAGCTTGTTCATTCGAGAATGCTCTGTCAATGTCTAGGTTACGGTCGATGTGTTCATGTCACACGCCAACTTCCTCGGCCAGCCCCCTCCATCGTCCCTTTCGCATCCCTGGAGGTAGCGCTAGTAACACACTTCGAAGAGAGTCTTCCTCATATTCAAGCCTCTCCAGTGTGACTGCCTGCAAGATATAATTCGCAATCGTGTTATTCGAGAGCGGCGGATCTCGCAAGATTGCTGCCATTTTCTCGAGTGGGAGCTTCTGGTAGTGCCACATGTGATATGCGCGAAGGTGTGTCACAGTCGCGCGTATACGTGAGGGTGTTGTTGAAGTAGGCGATGGAATAGTGACTTGAAGATGTTCCTGTGCCCAGGTCGTCGCCAAGTTGTACTCAGGTGTTCGTGATGACTCATTGAGTAGGCCGATGTTTGATTGCGGAGCTGGTGTTGGCACGGCGGAATCGACAACATCGAGGGAATCATGCTTGAGACCTGATGGCTCAGCCACTTTGGCAGTATTAGAAGCTTGCGCGGTTGCTGGATGGGTAGGAAGTACTGACTGCGTTCCCAGATCGTCTTGGCTTATGGTAGGTGTTGGGCTAGCATGCTCTGATGCTGCTTCGTTCCCGTCTTGAATAAGCTTCCCACTTTCGTCCAAAGACATGCGTATAAGCGCATCTTCAAGCTCTGGGTCTGGGTATTCATCATCGCTATCGTTCTGCTCCCGGTGTGAAATACCATGGCCTTGCTTCTCCATTTGCATGGCAACCTCATCTTTGGAAGATCCGGTAGACTGTGGGCCCACATCCTCTTCCTGCGATGTCTTGGGCAGCTCAGGGTATCCGGGGTCGGTGTTTTGGAGCCAGGAAAGGCTCACACGGCCAATTCGCTTTTGTGAAGAAACTCCACTTTCTTCAACACTGTTCGAATCGGGCTTCATCGCAGCCTCAGCCGCAGAGGCCTTGTTTGAGTCATCCACGGGCGCAGCTTTTCTTGTTTCATTTGGTGCGTCTTCGAGCTCATGACTGTCGGTAAATTCCTCCGTCGCCGTCTCATACCCTTCCGCGTCTTCCTCATCTTCTTGTTGCTCTTCTGTCACGTCGATTGACGGCTTCGCAACTACGTCCGCTGCATCGTCGGACTTGGTAGCTGCCTTTACCCTTTTGCGGGGCACCTTTGGCCTGGGAGTAGGCTTGTTGTCGAAGTCGCAAAGGGCCACTGGAGGAGGGGCTGGCTTCATCCGTGTCCTCTTCCACTCAAGCATGTGATAAAGACGAAAGCCAGCATATGCATCAGCAGCCGCGTAGTGTATCTGTTGCAAATCTAAGGACAGACTCCAGTCACTTTCTCGGACGCTGGAGGTTGTATCCGGATCGTCGACTAGTCGCTCTCCTTTGTACAAAGGCAGTTGGAGGTGCTGTAGCACCTGAGAAGCGAGTTTTACAAGTCTGTTTGACACTTTGCTAGGCTCCACCTCGTACCATTCAACTAGATTGTGCAAGCGACTTAGCTCGAAGACACCTTGAGATTGAATGTTGAGGTACTTTTCCAGGCGCTTGAAGTCTCCCTTGATAGCCACACCTACCTTGTAAATATTGGGTGATTCTAGAACAGCCCTCAGACTGGGTGGCATCAGCTGCTCGACTGTCTTCCCAGAGAACAGCGACACATGAAAGAGTGCGATGCGATCTTCGCACGCGAGCTGAATCAACGACGCATTTTGCTTGATGGAATATGGGTTTCCGCGAGGCTTCCACTCAATGTCGAAGCCCACCACTTTTTCTTGTAAGAAGTATTTGGCCACCCTTTCAGCAACGTCAAAAGACTTGCAATAATGGGTCGAGATCGCTTCGCCCTCGGGCCCTTGGTAAAGCTTCGCACCCCAATAACTATCACGAGTTTGGGGAGTGGCAAGCATTGCAGCACGCAGCTTTTCCTCCGGGATCTGATAGGTAAGAGAGACGTGTTCATCTACGTCTTCATTGTCCTTGGCTTCCAACTCTCCTTCGGACGAGAGGCCGCTAGAGTCTGCATTCTCCGAGACATGTCCCGTACTAGCTTCTCCATCCTGTCTGACAGCATCGCCTGCTTCGTTATTGGTGTGCGGGAAGGGGTGATCGGTACGGGCTGCCGCAGCCACATCGTCTTGAGGTGAGGACTCGGTCTCTGTGGCTTCTGGGATATCCGGCTTGGGCGCCTCCGCTGTCGCTGTTGTCGCAAAGCGTAGTCCGTGAGCTGGATTCCATAGTCCCACCCGCTGAAATCGGTCAGCGCCCAGTATTGGAGCGGCCTCGGCTAGTCGTACGTGTAGCGCAGCCGAGACCTGACGTATTTGGCGATGGTCCCGAGCCATGGAGGCTGAGTCTATAGAAGTAGGCTGGGTAGCAGGAGGTTGTAGCGCAGGGACGGGAGTCTTGTGGATTCGCCTAGGAAAGTTGTCGCTTCGAGGAACGGGCCGTCCCCGCTTCCATCGGCAGGTCGAGGAGGGTGAGGTGGTAGGCGTGGAGCGTAATGGGGTAGTGTGCATCGCTCTGAGTATACGAGAATACTGTGTATGGCGCTCTACGGAGAAGAAGGCGTGGGTAGGCGGCTCATGGCAAACACGCCGTGGGGCATCTGACGCGCTCAGCAGAGAGGCGCGTCGACTGAAGAGCATAACACTCCATGGTAGTGCACCCAATAGGCACCGGCAGGAGGAGATGGTCGCCACGGGCGCGAGTCGATTGTGTGGACGAGGACGCTTGCTGCCTGTTGTGGCGCGAGCAGTGGTTGGCTAGCGCGGCCTGTGGCAGATGCGGTGGTCTTGAACGCCAAGATATCAAGCCCACCACCTGGGCAATCACCACCTTGATTGTACCGACACCTCAAACGCGACAGTTGCATTCAACGACCGAAACTCAGCTCACAACAAACCACGTCACCATGTCGCTCGAGAACCTTCTTCCGCTAGGTGCGTCTCTGTCCGACCAGGTGTCGGTTCATGACTAAATTACTGCAGAGCTCATCGACAAGTGCGTGGGTTCGCAGATCTGGGTCATCATGAACGGCGGGAAGGAATTCACTGGAAAGCTGGTGGGTTTCGACGACTACGTCAGTAAGTACATCTGGGAAGTCGGGAGATGAAACTATTCTAACAGACACAGACATGGTGCTGGAGAATGTGACGGAAATGTGCGTGCTTCCAAGGTTCTTTGCAGGTTTGACACGGACACATCCGACTGACGCGGTGGCAGTGACCCAGCCGAGGGGAACGTCGAGCTGCCCAAAATCCTACTGAACGGCAACAACATCTGCATGGTATGAAACAGGCTGTTTCGTTTGGCGCCATTACTGACAGCTCCAGATGGTGCCGGGAGGCGATGGGCAAACTGTACTGGAGGACGAGTAGGGCCGATGCGAAGCAGCATCGTATGATTCCAAACCACATTGCGACAACGACGACACGGCCACGACTGCGGTTGGTGCGCCTAGCCCGGCATGGTCTGTTACCGAGAAACACGGCGACGTCAGTCAAAGGGTGACGAGCCGTGGGTCGCGATGGTCACGCTGGGAGAGATTCGGGGCGGTTCTGATGACACGCGCAGGGTCTAGAATGCCATGACCTTGGACCTTGAGATGAGACATAGCGCAATGGAATATCATGGATGTGCATGTGCCCGCCTGTCACGTCACGTGCGTGCGTGCTGTGGCCAAGAAACCTTGGAAGCAACGTTCCGCTCCGCTGGCGATGACGCTCGGGCGGAGGTGGACGCCCAGGGGCCCTGTCCGCCCCTGGCAGCACAGCGATCGGCCACCAGCTGGAGCCATGACGGCTACAGCAACCTACATACTGACAAAACTTGGAACTGATCAGAGTCGGGAGACAATGGGCTGCAGGGCGTCGCCGCGTGCTGAGCGACTGGATCCAGAATTTTCCATCGCCGATGCAGCCCGTCCCGGGCTTTGAAGGGTCTGCTGTTCGTTCGTACACGACGCCGCCAGCTGCGTCGCATCGCAGATCGAGTGTCTGGTAGTCGCTTAGCTGACGTCGCGAGGCCGTCTGCTCGGCTATACAGCGGTGTTTGCAATGGCAATAGCCATGCCATCATGGCTTCAACATGACGCAAGGCACCTGCGCTGCACTGTGGCAAGGCTCTGGCAGCCTGGCGCACGGCACGAGCTGCGATGGGCATCTGGGAGTTTCCATGGTTGTTACGAGATTGCAATTACGGTCAGCGTGTATTGGCAGCGCACATGGCAGCCCAGGACGTCGCCGGCTCATGCGAACCGGCCCTACTGTAGGTACCGGCGTTTCGTCGATCGTGCCTCTGCGTGAGATGTTCTGTAGACTTGACAGCATCACCCGCTGCCCGCACGCCTCGCAGCCTATCAGCCCACGTCATCGCCAGGACAAGATTCCGCATCAGTGAGCTCCCCGTCCGGAAGACGTGGCTGGAGCGTTCGCTCGCACCGTGGCCCCCCTGGCCGCCCTCTGCCTGTCTGTTCCGCCGATCGCCTGCTCTGATCTCGAGAGCCCTGGCCTAGGTGTTGCTGCACAGTCACACGTCCTTATTTTCTGGCTCCCAGACTCTTGTTTTCGCAAACCTCATCGTCCCATATCATCAGCGTCATCCCTCGTCCACGCCGTCCGCTTCTGCTCCGCCCCTGCGCCAATTGCAACGCCCGCGATGATTGCGCCGAATCCTGCCTACTGCTAGCCCTGTCCCTCTGCCCTGGGCCTGCTCCTGCACCGCTCTCGCCCGGAACTGCCTGCTCTCACCGCAAACCCAGGCCTCGTGCGACTCTGCGCAGCGCGCACCACCGCTTGGGACGCGCCAAATGAGCTCCGGCCGCTTGCTGACTCTCGACGGCCGTTGTCCTGGCCGCGTATCTACTAGGCTGCGTCCGCTGTCTTCACCACTACAGTAGCCGAGACGCTCCCTCCCTGCCCCTACCACAGCATAATCACAGAATTCTGCTGATCGGTCCGGGACCCACCTACCCCAAACCCAACGTTAGGCGCCACCACTTATGGATGCACCTTAGTCGTTGACTGCTCCTTCTCTTGCTCTTCTCTGCGCATCTGCGCCCTGCAACACTTTGACCCCTACGCGGATTTTCGTTACGAGTCGATCCGCCACACTCGTCGTGCCGCACCAATCACATAGCCACCCCACGACCCAGGCATTTCCTATTTGATCCCTGTACACTAGTTCCGCCATACTCGAGCCCGCTCGATCACGCTCGATTCCCACCCTGTTGCCACTAGTGCTCTAATAATCTACGACACACCAAGTCCTCTCTGGCCCGCGCTGTTCGAGAGTTGGTCGCTACACCACACCGCCCAGTCCACGCGCTCACGCCCTCCTACATGAGCGACTTGAGAGAACGTCTCGCGCGATTGGGACTGTCCCAGTACCACGAAGTGTTCACAGCCGAAGGCTTCGACACTTGGGAGACTGTGCTCGACATTACAGAATCAGACTTGTGCGCAATGGCTCCACCCCTACCTACCCAAGCCGCGCCCATGCTTACTATTCTGTAGAAGTTCCCTCAACGTCAAGCTTGGCCATCGTCGGGTACGTCACTATCCTGCGACGTTACCACCAGCAACAACTGACCTCTTCGTAGAAACTTCAACGGGCAATCGCCGAATCGCGCGGACAGTCTTCAGATAGGCCTCTGCCCATCAATCTTGCACGAGCTGGGAGCACTGCCGGCTCGTATCGCAGTGACGACTCGGGGCCAGAGAGCAAAAGCAAGCAGCCAGAGCCCACCAATACTGCACCGAATGGAACAGGGGCCAAGCGGAAGTACCGTCGACATCCCAAGGTAGGCCACTCTGCAGATCCCGTATGTCGTGCAACATCGCTAACCCAACGCAGCCTGATGAACATGCACCGGAACGTCCACCCTCTGCTTACGTGATATTCTCCAATCGTAAGTCTGGTCTCTGGCCCAACGCGATCACGACTAATCCACAGCAGAGGTGCGAGAGTCACTCAAGGGACAAGACCTTACCTTCACCGAGATTGCCAAGGTAGTCGGTGAGAAATGGCAAGTCTTGCCTGCCGAGGAACGCGAAGGTTGTGAACGACAGGCCAATGGTGCCAAAGAGAAGTACTATGCAGAGCTGGCTGAGTACAAAAAGACGCCCCATTTCGAGGCGTACCAAAAGTATCTCGAAGATTTCAAGTCGAAGCACTCAGTACCCACTAAAGGTCTGTCCACAGCTTCCGTCGTCATGTGCCGCAATGTATTGACACGTGCAGAAGGCAAACGCTCAAAGCTCGAAACCGAAACCAGCACTTCAACACGAGGAGGTAGCAATGAACAGGTCGACCCACCGGCAAACAGGAGATTGAGTTCTATTCAGTCCGATGCCCAAGCAGCATTACAACAAAAACCGGATCCCACTCAACCAATCCCCCCTTCACGGCTACCACCTGGCCCAGTCTACGCTTCGAACTCGACATCGCCGGCCAATATTCCCCTTTCTGGCTTCAACTCCCCCCGTTCGGGCGAACAATTCTCCCCCACATCTGCATCTCCACGGACCACGGTCTTGCAAAGAGATGGCGGTGTCTATGACCCATCTATACCCAATTCCATTCGAGACACGAGGATCCCCTTCGATGCCAATCCGTACCATCAGCCTTCTGCGTACAACCTGGACCTCCACCAAAAGATTGCATCGACTCCACCACCTCCATATCCCCACCCAAATCACTTTCAGGGGCCAAACGACATGCTTTCTCGCAGGACTCTGCGCGACTCCTCGCGTCTCCCCCCGCTCAGTCACGAAGATACGACGTTGTCGTCCGAGAGTGGTCACAGCAATCAGGGATCTCAAGGGTACACCTTGTCGGCTTATCCTGGGCAGACATTACCTGCAGACCCGAGTAAGACGATGCGCATGCTTCCCCAGCCAGTGCCCAGTATAGCACCCCTAGCCTCGCCACTGGATCGGCCGATACCGCCCATGCCGTCACACCTCTCGCATAATCCCCACGACTATCGCAATCAAGGGTCACTTGCGGTCCTCGTAAGAGCAGGAGAACTGGCATCAAGAGCAGCGGACGACGACATGGTCGAGACCGAAAGCTCACCTTGATTCTTTTTTTGAACGCTATACCAATGTTACAGTACATGATTCGGCATGAGCAGTACGCATGGCCCGTTCCAGTGGGTAGTGCATACCGCATGCGACCACAAGCTGTTTCGCTGCGAGACGTCAGCAACGACATGACTGCTATGCGTGTACCGCGCATCAGCCAAGCGAGCATGCGCGGGGACGCTTTACGTTTTCATATGTTATTTGCTATTTCGAGATGATACCCCAACGCAACCAGTCCACTTATTGGCCTATCGAATACCAAGTGATTATACGTAGGATGGATCCCTACCTCAAGGATTGAAGTGTTGGAGATGAACTACCGGTCCTTCTAAGCCCGCAACGCACGCGCCGTTCGGATTACGCTACGTGCATACAGAGAGCCTGTCCTTGTATGCTAGAGTTCAGGAAGGCTCAGCCTCCACGGTTAATGCCGTAAGGAGCACGAATCTCTGCATGTGCAGCGTGTGGGCAAGGGCAAGGAAGGCGTGTAGGATGTACATAGGAAATCTAGATCTATTCGCTTGAATAACACTGCCTAGTCCATCTCGAACACCTGGGCATGTGCAGCTAGACTGAACGGCAGTCTGGATTACTCCGTCAACTGCATGATGTGGTGTGATTGGCAGTCAGTCTTGTCTGGGATCATGAAGCGCACAGTCGTGCAAGGCGGTAACAATGTTCGCATACGGCGGATTCAATAGCGCCCAATGGAAAGCATGCACCCGACAGCAGCTAACTCGCCACTGCAGCCTACAACCAGAGCTAGGAGTACAGTACATGTGCGCAAGTGGATCTTTTTCGGTCAATTGTCCCGAGCGACATCGAGATCATGGGCTTGGCATGGCGTGTTGAGTGGATTTTGGGGGTTTTACCCATGTCTGCCAACATCGAGGATTTGGCATGCTAATCTGGCATCACATGGCAAGGGTCTGAGCAAACCCACCGTAATCACGTGGCAGATGCTACGATGTCCCGCGACAATATAAATCGTCGGTATTTTATGCCGTCGCGCTTGCAGATCGACGGCAAGCCAAAGCGATGGAGTAAGCCCACCCACCCACATCACAAGCCTCCTGACATGGCAGGCAGCAGGACCCCAAATCTGCAATAAAACCAAGTCCTACAAACGCATTCGTCGATGTCCGTCCGCAAGGCGCTCGCTCGGATACAGGGTCGATCACCAGGACCCTAGTCTGTCCATCTGCCGCGTACAGCGCTCTGCATGGCCCCCGCGGCATTAGCCCTTCCTCGGAGTAAGACAAAGCATCTTGCGATATTTCACAATGAGAAAACTGCTGATTATGTGTTGCGTGATTCTCGCATCCGCATGCATCCTGACATGGTAAAATTAGCATTTCGGCACGTCGTTTCGAAAGGGCAAAGATAAACCGCAAGGGTGTACTAGACATCTGTGCATTATGCAGGTGCTGTGGAGTAAACAAGTTGCAGCTCGACTGACCAGTCAAAGTTAGTCGAGCCAGATATTTGGAACGAGGGATCATGCCATTGCCGCGAAAGAGGGTCCTGCCACTGCAGACACAGACGTTGGTTGCGGGCTCCGTGGAGCAGTTGTTCTGATCATTGTGACGTCCGCGGAGCGTCAACAGGACAGGTCGGCAGCCGAGTTGGTCTGGATCGGCATGCTGGACTGGAAATCGGCCCGCATCTACACACTTTCTTCATTTTGCTCTCATCTTGATGATATGGTTACATCAACTGGCATAGGGTTGCTTTTCTTGCTTCACGTGTTGATTGTGTAGGTATGCTTGGACCGCTGTCCCGAACTCGTGCATCGCTGCAGGTTTCCAGATTCTGCAGCTGATCACACCCAAAGGCATCAAAGGCATGTCGAGGAAGACTCGCTTCGGTACCTGGGTTCACACACCACCCTTTAATGCGTCGGGTTCGCAGGAGTTGACCTTCTCGGCGCTGTACCCGACGTACCTATCTAGGTAGGCCCTCTACAAGCGCTTGTGATACTCGACGAGTACAAGGAAGACTCTCAGAGCACCAGGTAGCAGTGCTCTTGTGCCACTAGCGTAGACAGAAAGGAGAACCCGTCGTACTTCTTGATTTGCTGAGCACTGGACCCGTAACTCGCGTGTCGGTGGCATGTATCTCGTAAATCGCGAGGCCCAATCGTCATCCTCGTTTCGAGTAACGTGCAACACAAATTTCGTATTTCTTTCAGCTAACATGTAGTTCATGGCAAACGCTTCTAAGGTTGCTGCTTCAGCTAGCCCATCGTAGTGTCACAAAGGCAGGAACGAGCCAATCAGGGCCATGTCTACCCTTGTCGGTCTCCCGTTCCAGTGCAACGACTCCATCTCTATCATCACGTCCACCATCAGACCTCAGCTTGGCATTCATCGACTTGCCTCTATACTGCACTAAAACCTCTGTGCACACACTTCTAGGCAGTTCTAGACCGTCGCTGTACATCCCGAGGTCTGAATTTGGCGTGTCAGACCAGTCACACGGATCACATCCGCCACCAGTCTTCCTTGCAAGAAGCCTGTGGCTTCCCGAAATCTGTACGTAAAAAGGCGCCATGACTGGGGTGTAACAATGCTAACTACTGTGTTGGTAGCCGGGTCACCTACTCGCTGTCCTACACTGGCTCTTGCATTGCAGCGGTCTAGACCTTCGACGCACCTGTTCTGTCAGCCACCAAGCAGCTATAGCGATCCCGCTTCGATTACCTGTTGTAGCTCATTGCATATTTCCAAGAGTTCCGCTCCGCTACTTGAATCGCCACCATGACTGAGCCTGTCGAAGTCAGAGATTCCGCTCAGTCCAAGCCAATGCAATCCCAGAACGACCTTGGCGAGGAAGTTGGTACACATCCGACACCTGGTAACACTACTATCTCTCCTACATCAGGACCAGCTCGCAAATATCTGACCTTGGGGCCTTTGAAGAAACTCGATCTGCCTCATCATCCGTCGTATGATAATGCTAGTTCAGATCATCATGTCACTTTAGCCCAGTTCCTCGACAATATTCTCAACGAGGTACAAAGAATCAACTTTGACGAAGGGTTCGAGAAGCGTGGAACCTGGAGCCCCGACAATGGACATGTGATGATGCCGCCACTGAATGCTACAGGGAGCAGCGATATGGTTCCAGTCCCAGTCTCGGTCGAGAAGCGCATCAAATGCTTGAATCAAGCCAGTTGGATGGCTAGAACCTCTACCCACAGCAACGATCATGTCAAATTCTCCGAGTTGGGCGATCTTTTGGCGAAAGATCACAGCCGCAACGAAGCTGCATATACCCCGAGTGTTTTCGATGCTGTTGAGCTATTGAGGTGGGATCCTGAAGAAGCGTTGAGAGCAGTGAGTCACCACGAGGGGATTCATAGTGTGGAAATATTTAGTGAGCGCTTTCCTGTGCAAGCTACATGACAGTGTGCACCGTTGCTGACACATTTTAGTATCCCAGATGTTCCATATGATGCCCAAGGTAGCCGGGCTGAGTCTACTACAAGATCGTGTGTTTCATGCATTGATAGTTACGATGAACACTCACAAAGCAGAGAGTCTCTCTGACCTTGCTTCGTCTTTTACTGTTCAGCTTCCAATTGATTATGCATCATTTGGCGATGTCAAGATCATGCAAGAGAGGAGTCGGATGGAAACGAAAGGATCTTCGCAACTCTACCGGTTTCCGTCGGACACAGGGTCAGGCGCAACACCTGACGCGAACCAGAAGCAGCGACAGGGAAAGAAGCTGACAGAAGGAACCTACGTCTCGTTGGAGAGACTGATTGGCGCATCGAAAACACGTATCGATGGGGATGCTGCGCAGCAAGCAGAGTCGCCCGATAGCGACCGTCATCGTTGGGATATGGTAAGTTTCATACTTCGCATTCAAGTTTAATGTTGTTAACATGGCGCAGATGACTTTGAGCACGGCGGGGGGCATGACGAAAAAGGCACCAAAGGGTATCCAGCAGAAGGAAACATTGGAGGCCATCGCGATGGACGTGGAGTATGTTCTGTCGTATATCGCGGATCAAAGACGGAAGAGCAGGACTTGAATGGTGATGATCGCTGTGAACGAAATCATGTCACAAGCGCCCGGGCGGGGACGAACCGCGGCGTGCAGATCATCGCGTGGCTGTGACACCATTCCACTTTCTGCACACTTGGACTTCAGCTTTCAGCCTTACGCTGGGGAGACGAGGCCCAGCTTGATGTATCTCAGTATCGCCTTTTTGTACTTAATACCTTCATCAATGTCATCCGATACATCGCAATTGCCTCCGTGATCGCATTCCAGCGCGTGCCGTCCATGTGCATGTCACACTCGTGGAGAGCCTATTAATACACACAGGCACTTCAGCTGGCATCTCGAGCCCACACCCCCGACGGACACGATCCGCTATCTCACGCGACACATGTATTCGTCGATAACGCGACAAGAAACCACACGATGCAGAACTACGGGCAAGCACCAGGATACCAGCGACCAGGCAGCACGACGGGCTTCACAGGCCAGCAGGGCGCTGCTCCACCAGTCCCGCCACCCCCGCCTGGATATGGAGGTATGTTGATCCATAAAAGTATCTGGTTCCAGAACGAGGCACTGATACGATGGTACAGCTTCCCAGGGATACCAAACGTCCGCTCCCCCAGCCCACGGTCAATGGGCTGCGCCCACGCCGACACACACATCGAATCCATGGAATCAATCGCAACAGCAGGTAGCAGGGGGATATAATCCGGGCACGTATGGCACCATGCCAGGGGCGCAGCATCAGTCATACCCTCCTCAGCAACAAGAGCAACCTCCCCCACCTCCACCCAAACCCTACGGCTTCGCAGCGGCGGTCCAACGGCACGAACAACAACAACAACAACAACAACAGCAGCAGCAGCAGCAGCAGCAGCAGAACTGGTCACAGCAATCGCAACCAGGCAACGGCTTTGCGCCTCATGAGCAGCAGGGAGGATATCCGGTGCAAGCAACACTACAACAGCCATATCACCACGCAGCCCCTCCCCCGCCTTCAATCACTCCGGGCGCAACATACTTCCAGTCTTCGCAGGGAGGGAGACCCAGCTCCATTTATGGGGCAGGCCATGTCAGCTCATACCCACCAGTAGGGTCACAGCAACCCACTGCAATTAACAACCAGAGCGCGCAGCAGCCGGCATACACACAACAGGGTACACAAGCGTACCCGTCTTTGAACAC
The DNA here is from genome assembly GCF_024043165.1 of Alternaria incomplexa. NCBI lineage: Eukaryota > Fungi > Ascomycota > Dothideomycetes > Pleosporales > Pleosporaceae > Alternaria > Alternaria incomplexa. Next base: position 1,098,061 of record NW_026249852.1, read on the forward strand.
AAACCCAGCAGCCGGCGCATACGTTTCTCCCCCACCAGAAGCTCCTTCGTGGCAGCAGACACAGCATGCGCCACCTCAAGGCGGCATGGCCAACTACACCCATACTACACCACATACAGACACAAACACATATGCACATGGACATCATGGTCTACAGCAGCAGCAACCTCCGCCTCTACCTCCACGGCATGGCCAACAGGTTGTTCCTCTACAAAACCATCACCAATCTCAGTATGGTCATTCCACGCCCGTCCAATACAATGCGCAATCGCAGATACCCAACCAGCATCAGCAGCCGTCGGATCAATTCCCACAACCGCAGCAGCATCAATATCAGCAACCTTCGGTTGGGCATCCTTCATATTCCCCAGCGCCGTCGCAGCAACCACCCACACAGACAATATTTGAACAGTCTCTGTACGACCAACAAGCGCAGCCTTCTCCACAACATCCTCGCCCTCAGGACTCATGGCAGTCTGGATCTCCAGCCCCAGAGCCTAACTATCAATACAATAGACCGCAGACATACGAGTCTCAGCTACCACCCTCGCAAACAGGGTACCAAGCGCAAGAACCAGTTCCACCGCAGCAATATTCCCAGATCTCGAACCAGGAGGGCCAAGGAACAAAGCCTTACAATCGAATCGATACTGCTGGGTCAAACTTCTACCATCAACCAAGCCCGCAGAGTCAGCCTGTGTCTCCGATATCGAATCGGCCTAGTGTGAGCTCCGCCTCTGGCTACCAGCCTATCTCTGGGCGCACCGACTCAGTGAGCTCGATAGCTTTGGCCAATCTCTATGCACAACGCGCAGAGAATAAGACATCCTCACCAAAACCTCTCGGACAGAAGCTACCCGCGTCACCTCCACCTAGAGATGACAAGTCCAAGTTTAGTGTTCTGGCTGCCGGTGCACCTTCTGATTGGGAACACCTAGGTGGCAGTGAGGAAATTGACGACGAAGAACTCTTCGGTGCAAAGAAAGAAGATAAGAAAAGCGACAGTACTCAACCGGAAAGCATCGAGCTGCCCGCTCACGTTCCGTCTCCCCCATCGACGCATGGGTTCCCCAGTCCTGCTGTGTGTCCTGCACACGTGAGTTCCAGCGAATGGGATGAAGGCTTTACACCTACACCGCCGTCTGTGGCAACAGGACTTGCTGGACGTCAAGATTCTCAGTCATCAGCTCAAGGGTTCATCGTCGGAGATGCAATTGTCGCGCCCTTACGGACTACTCCCAAACCTATACAGGGTACGAAACCCCCTCACCAGCCTGCTGCGTTGATGACTGGGTCTGGCTCCGCAGAGGATGGATGGGATACGTCGCAACACACACCTACCCAACCGAAGCATCACTTTGGGTCACAAACCAGTCATGAATCCACCGGCATGGTGTCCTCCAGCTACGACTATGCTATAGAACTGAAAGAGAAGGACGACCTTATCAACCAATTACGCGTAGATATGGAACGGGAGAAGGACGATGTTCTCCAACAGTTACACACAGATACAGAACGGGAAAAGGCCGTACTACAAGCAAAGATCGATGAACTTGAAGCTAGCAACCAGAAAGTCGTGTCTGAGTACGAAGCTAAGAAAGCTCACAGCACGAGCGAGATGGACGTGTTACGTGCACAGATTGAGACTATGCGAATCACCACAGACCAAGCTAGTGTCAATTATGACGCTATGGTGAAGGAGAAGAACACGGCGATTGACATTTTGAAAGAAGATGTGGAAGGGAAGGAGCACAATATTCAGGAGCGTGATAGTTCTGTCGCTGAACTAAAGCGCCAACTTGAAGCCGAAAAGGCGAAAGAACTGCCGAAACCCACAGCTGCTGGTCTGATACCAGACCTTGATCCGTGGTATATCGGCTCATTAGAGCGATACATAGCCATGCTTCGTAGTGAGGCCGCGGAACCGCAAGTCGAAGAGAAGGTCAAGATTTTCAAGGCGTTCATGAAAGTCGAATCTGCCATGCGGGCCATCGTCTCCACTGATATCTCAACACAAACAGTTCCAGTGGAGCCAGAGGTACCACACCAACCAGAGCAAGCTGCTCGCTCTCGTTCAACCTCGAACATCTCCACTAAGAGACAGGATCTGAACATCCAGGTACCGCAGGAGTCGGAATTTGACGACTTTGAATATAGTCCCGGTGGTCGACCTATCTTGGCGCGCCAAACTACGATTCCGCCTACAGAAAACTACCAGAGTGTTCCAAGAGCGCCTCCTTCAGTGCAATCAACAACAATCCTAACCCCGACAAGCTCCGTTGATGATGATACGAACAAGACGCCAGTGCAATCTCCACCTGAAGAGCAGGTGCAACACCAATACAAGGCATATGTCCCACCTGCTAGCATATCAGTTGACCCTGCTCCATTGAGACACAGACCAACAATGTCCTTTTCCAATACGCCAGGAGTAACTTCACCGTCAGGCCGTAGCAACAGTAAGGGGCATGATGAGATATTCTTCGGAGCTCATCAACCGACTGCTCAGACGCCTGCCTCCCGGCCTTCCAGTAGCGAAGCAGACGTCCCTTTGCCAGCACCATTGAAATTGACGCCGCGCCGTCTGATCTCAACAGCACCAACGAAAGAAGATCCGAACAAAGTGCTGAAGGAACTAGTATCCAAGAAGGTGCATTCCAGCCTTCCAAATCACCGGATTCGGAATATAAGGGCTAGGCTCGTTGACATAGGATCCAAAGCCAACGTCGCCGAAGAAATTACAAAGACGTGGGAGAAATCTGCATCTCTGAGTCGCCGCAAGAAGGACGACGCCCGTCGCAAGCGTCAAGAAGAAAACGAGGAGCACAACGATGATCTGTTCAATAACAACGAGATATCGTACGCGGAGATGAATCAGCTCGAGGAAGAGTTCAAGCAGAAAGAGGGAGAGCTCAAAGCGCATGAGGACAAGGACGAGTATCGTGACTATGTGGAAACCGTATTCGACCCCATCTTCACTGGGCTCCACGGCGAGATCAAAGCCCTGATGGACTTGCACGTCGAAGCTAAGCGCCTGCTACCGTCTTCCGTCGCAGGACTAAAGAGCATGGAAGGAATCGATACTCCAAGCACAAAGGACTGTTTCGAGCTCCTGAAAGACATCCACGAGCAAGTGGAACAGAGACACGATGATGTCGTACAACTCGTTGCAGAGCGCGATAGACGCTACAAGAAAACGGAGACGCAACCTCTGTACACCGCTGGCAACATCAGCCAGATGAAAACCGTGGAGAAACACTACGACAACGCTGAGAAGCAAGCTGTGTTCAAAGCTAAGCGCGAGAAGGCGGAGCGTGTAGGCGAGCTTGTCCGCCTTGTCGAGGACATGGTTGTCAATGCAGTCAGCACTGAGCAAAAAGAAATTGACCACATCGTTGCAGCTATCAAGGACCTTGAGGATGGCAGCGGTGATCCATCGGTCCTTGATGATGCACGAACCGCTCTTAAGGCTCTGAGGGAATCGTCCAAGGCGCTCCTCTCCCTTTTCAACGCGCTGGAGATTGAATCCAACAACGCCGATATCGACGCGGAGATTGCGCAAGTGACAGCCGATGGTGCAGATCCAGCGCGCATACGCGAATTGGAGGCTGAGAAGAGGGAAGCAGAGAAGGACTTGTTGGAGGAGTTTCAAAGGAGGGTTAGTGTGCTGGATAGTGATGAGGCTGAAATCGGGGCGTTGGTGCAGGGGAAGATGGGAAAGAGTAGCGAGGACGCAGAGAAGGAAAATCGATTACGAATGGCGCTAGAGGAAGCGAAGAGGCGGAATGGTCATGCCTGATGATGGTATAGTCTTGTGTATTTACGAAATGTGGCATTTTCTCATGTCTATAATGTGTAGTTCATGGGTATCATAACGGCCCCAGCGTCCGATCAAATTCATCCTACTTTACATGCTGACCAAGCTTGCATACTCAGAGACCACTGTCCTTCCTCTCCCTCACTGGCCTCTTTGGCTTATCTTCTTCCTCCTTCTTCTTCTCACCCTCACTCAAATGCGTCCTCCGATCAATATCCAACCTCTTCTGAAAATACTCCCCAACACCAAATTCATCGTACCGCTTCCCCTCCTCTCTCAAATGCGGCACAACGCTAACCTTTGCATCTTCATTCGGGCTAAAGAAGAACGGCATACTATACCTCTCCTCGCCCCCGATATTCTTCACTCTATGCACAGTACTCTGCCACGAGCCGCCCGTAACCAACTTGAGGAAATCCGCAATATTAACAACGAACGTGTTGGGTTGGGGGTGGACAGGGACCCAGATACCGTTCGCGTTCAGCACTTCGAGAGCTGGGTATGCGGTTTTGGATTGGCACACGAGCGTGAACCAGCAAAAGTCTGTGTGGGCACCGATTCCTACGTCGCTTTGACGCTCTTGGGGTGGGTAGTGGACGGCGCGGACGTTGGTCATGGGGTGCGTGGTTATGGTGTCGAAGTAGTCTTCGGGGAGGTCGAGAGCGAGGGCGAAGATGTGGAGCATGCGTTTGCTGAATTCGAACATGGATTTGTAGTAGCGGTAGATGGCTGGGCGCCAGAAGAGGGCGGACGGGTGGCTGGGCCATTGGTTGCGCGGGGTTTGTGGTGAGGGAGGGAGCGAGGAGATGAGGGAGAGTTGTTCTGAGTCGGTGAAGTCTTCGCCCATTAGGAAGCCTTCTTTTAGATCTAGATAGTGGTGTTAGATGGATGAGTGGTTGTGTGAGTGGAGGCAGTGAAGACATTACCTCCTCGTGTACTTGGGTCGAGTTTGCCTTCCAAGAAAGCTTCGTAACCCCTGAACTTTTCCGTCTTTTGGTTGTGAGTCTCCATTTTGACGTCGGTTGGTAACGCGAAGTACTCCTTCAACGCATCGAAAGTGTCTTCCAGTACATCATCGTCCACCCCGTGGTTCACTGCGTAGAAGAAGCCTATGTCTCGACATGCGACGCCGACTTCTCTGGCTAGCTCTTTCCTATCCTCCAGATCGTCCGAGTATATGCGTCTGAAGTCGATTTTTGGTAGTTCGGTGAATGTCTCTTTAGCAGCGGTGCCCTTGAGAACTGGTCTTCGACCAGGAACACCACCATCATGGTAATGGACCCATGTATCCGTGTACGTCTCCGTCTCGATAGTAGTAGTAGTAGACATATTGTGATAAACGATGAACTATCTGCTGCTCAGGTAGTCTTGAGGAGTGGGTTCATATAAAGCAGCAAGAAATTGCGAAGGCAAAAAGGTATACAAAGCCGGTAGTCCACTGCAGCGGGACGTACCGCAACCTTAATACGCAAGCCGACACTCTTCCTATCATAAGCCGAATCACATCCAACTGGGAAGAAAAACGTCGGCTAAGTTGAAGGCTGCACGAGGGCTCCTACAGACCAATCGTGCCAGCCCACGTCGTACAATGAGGCGTAGTTGTCGTAAGCTGGACAAACCACATACCTACGCATGAACGGTGTGGTGTCATCATGCCCAAGATCCCGAGGTTCACGCCCTCGGACAAGAGCGCATGCCGGGCAGGTCTATCGCCGCTCACCGGACTACTTGCCTACGTATGGACAGTGTGAAGCGGAGCAAGATCCGGAGCTGGTATAGGACCGATGCTGTGCATATACGGACCTCGAGAGGGTGCGGAAGAGTACAGTAAGGTTGCTCTATGCGAACTGCTTCGCGTACTCTGGAGTACTGCGTTTGTCTACCTCTTGCGCGAATCAAAGTACTGTTTCAACCCCGTAGATGGTGTCTCTTCTCGACAGTCTCGCATATCAGCTGAACGTTCGCTGGACTCTCTACGTCACCCCCTTACACCCCCCACCAAAAGCATGCATCCCAATGAGGCATTATCTGCAGCCACAGTGTAGCGGTCGGACGACCCTCCATAAAGACAGGACCATACCAGGTGATGGAGGAGCGGCGCACTGCGTTGATAGCGTACCGAGCCATCGGATACCGGAGTTGAGCGCGACTGGAATGGGTTGTTAGTCCACCACGTTGGTAGAGGGCGGCTCGTATGTGGTGGTGTGCTCGTCAGAATCGGCAGTTGGAAGTGACACATTCGCTCGGAACACCTTTCCTGGGACTTGCATGGCGATACTGCAGTGCAAGGCTTCGAGAAGGTGCATTCAGACCATGCGCATGACGCTGTCTTGATGGAACAGTAGAAGGATGAGTGCCCCGCTGTGGGTGGTTGTCCCGGGTTGCAAATCCCCCGCGCATGACGCTTGCCTCTTGCCGAAGACCCTTTATGTGCGGAATACCAGCATCGTCCTATCAAAGCATTTCGCGAGGTCTAAAATAACTAACTGCCGATGGTGCTAACGAGAGGAGAAAAGCAAGTATTAGTGCGCAAATCGTATGTAAGCGGTGAAGGGACTGTATGAATGTTGGGATCGGCCATGTGATGATGTAATACTTGGGCACTCTCAGGCCGTTGGAAGACGCCTGCGTAGTATGCATGGACGCCCAATCAACACACTATCGTGATGAGAAAGCACGCTATCTCGAAAGAATGGCATGGCAGCCGCATCGAAAAGCTGATTAGCCAAGCATGGCAGTCAGTAGGATGATCAAGCAACTGAATACCATTATGCTAGTTAGGTTAGACAATGTTGAAAATCATAGAAAGATACACCAACTCCTCCGCCCACAGACCAAAAGCCTTGCAATTCCGGGGATATCATGAACCGTAAAAGAGAAACCGAAAGCCTCATCGACTACTCCAGGTAGGCAGCGCATCATACACGACTACAATGTACCATGATGTCGTTGACCGCTGAACAGGTCAGACTTATTTCTTGCCCAACTTGTTCAACAAATCCTTGCCCTTGCCGAGCAGGCCCTTGCCGTTGTCCTCGCGCTTCTCGTCCTCGCTCTTGCGCTTAGCCTCGGCGCTCTTTCGCTGTGCGGGTTGTCCATCACCGATAATGTTGGCGGCACCTCCACGACCGTAGTGCTTGGGGCCTTGTGGCTCTGGGTGCGGCTTACTTTCGACGTCTTGGGCAGCGCGCGCAAGGTCAGGACGCTCGGGGTCGTTGCGCGCCATGTTTCCAGTTCCACCTCGGCCCGTGGTGTAGGTGTTGGACTTGAGGGTTGGGGTGACGAGATCTTCTGGCTTGGGGTAGTTGGTAGGGTCGTCTTTTGCGATGTTGCCTGCAAACGTCAGTGGTCGCTTAGACGCAGAAGCTGGTGAACAATCGCAGGCACTCCAAGGACTGCTTTGGCTATGCGACAGAGGGAGGCAGTCTTTGCGCGCTGGTGTGCGCTGCAAAGACAGACAGACCCAGCCGTTCCACTGCAAGCGTCGCGGAGTCGCGCTTAACGTCTGGAGGAAAGTATAGGTAGGCTTACCAGCACCTCCGCGCCCGTGCGACGCAACACGCTGGTACTCGTTCGGTCGAGTGGTCATCCTGGGCGAATTGTTGTTGTAATGAGCTTTGGGAGCACGATTGATAGCAGGCTGCTGTTGCAGGAGTGTGTTCGCTGGCGCAAACCGTGAAGTCGCAGCGGTTACTTGGGTACAAAGCGTCAAGGTGAGAGAGATTGAGCAAGGCCCAAGTGATGACGCGATGGCAGTCACAACACTTCTTATATTGACCGTGCTCTTGGCTCTTCCGCGACCAGCAAGCCAGGCGCAAGGACAAGACTTTCAAGGACTGTGCTCCGTTTTGCACGCCAGAAGGAATCGTGGTCGCTGAAGACCTTGGTGACAAGCACCAGTCGTCTGCTCGCGCCTGGGCACGACGCGCCGGTGGTGCTCATTCTGGTTGACTAGGCGGCACGTTGCTTTCTGAGCCGTGAAAATCTCCATGCTGTGCGCGTGCGTGACTCTGTTTTTGGGTTTCTGTGACTAACGTCTAGTTGCTGCTGCGGGGTCTATAAGCCGAGCACTATGGGCGGGAGAACGTCATGCTCGAGTCGAAAGACGAGATCTGGGAGTCGGTAACGAGGTCATCAGGTATTTTGAGAATGTACAAAAAGCTGCCTGGAGGTTTGCTTACGACGCAAATGCGCGCATATATGATACAGGCACCCACGGGGAGCAGAAGCAAGCATGTAGGCGCGTCCACGCGGTACAGTAATCTCATTATCTATGCCAAGGCTTGGGCCAGGCAGCGTGGGGTAGAGACACAGATACGCGAGCGAACGCCCAGCAACAATCTCATCAACCTTAACACTTTTTTTCTAATTAACATCACAGCCCAGTTTCAGTGCGGAAAGTCTTTTCAAACTTGAAGTTGTGTGATTGTCATAGCCACGGGGTGTGGCTACTCATTATCTAGTCTATGATACATGTCGTATGGAAGCGAATCCAATAATGCATCGACGCAATGCCCATCTATCTCGCCTGGAAGGCGCCAAACGAAAACCCGGCTATGAAGTAGCCCTGCTTTCTATGAAAACGCCGTCTATATCCCCAGAAAGCAATCGCTGTCATGCCCATCGCACAGTCTCTTATTGTACAGCAAAAGAATACCCCAAACGCCCAAGATGCAATTGATGTTACAGAATCATAAAGAAGTCGATGTCGAGGCAGGAAATGGTGTACCGGAAGGACGATGCGATGTTGCTGCTAGTTCAGGGCCAAAGCCGCGAATGGCATGTGTAGGAGTCGTTGGTGTTGTAGTTGTTTATATCGATCCGGGTTTGTTTGGGAGTAACGACGGAGAGATGAAGTCGATTTGTTTAGCTGAAGGAAGGGAAGGAGGTATGATCTGGTCCATGTTAGTTTGAGAATGGGCATGGTACAAAGCAGTGGACATACCAAGTCAACTCCAAGGTCGTTAGCCACCATCGCGAGGTTGGGGTTCTGTTCCTGCCATGGAAAGCAACATTGATGATGATAGTCTTGCGCCTGGGTTTGGTGCACCTCCGTCTCGAGGTTGGGGGTCGGCGTAGGAGGAAGTGTTGTTTTGCTCGAGGAGTCTCATGGTGGTGTGGTAGCTGTATATGGATTTGAGTTGGGGTTGGGGCTGAGATGGCTTGCTGATAGGCGTGGCTAAAGGTTGCGGGCTGTGGTTCGTGTAAGGTATGCAGGCAGAGTCAAGGTTGAGATGTGGTTGATGAGGTTTTAAGCCTTCGGAGGCGTTTGTATTGTCTATAAATCTATCCTGAGGCCTGTCGTAGTGCCTCAATTCCCGCCAGGAACAGGCAATGACTGCCTTCTTTCAGGCTGTGACGCAGCGAGAGTTGAGATTAATCCGCTCCGGTGATTCAATTGCTTGTCAAAAGAACCATGACTGCGCCACTGGAGAGGAAATTGAAAATGCTCATTGGGTGTGACCTGAGATACAAGGCGATTTCCAGGCTGCCTTCCTTCTAGCGTGCTTCCAGAAGGCTAACAGCCCTGTCTACCTCGATGGTGACTCCTTTAGTCACCGCCGTTTAGCAGCAGAGCCACGGTGTTGAAGCCGAATGACGGGCCAGGGCCCAATCTCCAGGCAGAAAAGCGGCCAGTGGATACCGAAAATGGTGAACTGACGTTCGGTGCCTAGTAGGGCTGGGTGAAGTTTGTGGGCACATGGGTTGCACAGCCGCAGCCTTAGAGCCACACCGCGGCGGGGCGCACACAAGGCACCCACAGGCAACTTCGCGGTTGGCCTCTTGGATAAGTAGCAGCCCCAGGTCCTCCAAGTCGCCTCGGTCGTGTCGTTGATGACTCCTGTGCCTGTACTGCTCACCGGAGCAAACACAGCCCGGAGCAGCATTCTCCCGATCGGTCGTTGCTGTGGTGCTGCGCCTCGTGAAGCGATCTCAGCGATAGCGCGTATGGGACCTAGCAGGGAGGACGGGGGCCAGGGGAAGGACAGCCGGATCGCGAGACAAAAGCGACGCGGTTGCACTGCAACATGCTGAGCAGCTTTTTTCCATGGCAATAAGGAATGCGAAATCGGTTTTCGAAACAGGACGTATGGTGCGCCAGCCGAGATGCAGGAGATGGTGGGTGGGTGATTGGTGGTGAAGGCGCAGCCTTTCTTTCATTTGTCGGCCTGGGTAAGCGGCTTTCCTGATGTGGCTGTTAGCGATGGAACTCCAGGACCATTCTTTTGGGAAACACTTACGGCCACCATCACCAGGCTGACCATTGCCGGGGTTCTTGGGTTTGTACATCGCGGAGACCATGTTGTCGGATTTGGCTGTGATAATGTTGTACGGGCGGTGTTCAGATTGGTGCAGGTGTGCTTAAGAGTGGGTAGAGGTGAGACTTTGTGTGAGACTTTAAAGATTCGCAAACGTTGTTTTGTATGGTAGCGGTGCAACAGGAGTGTCAGTACTTGTGACAGTGGACCGATAGCTGGGACATATATATTTAACTTCTGAAGTCATGGTCCTCCAGTAACTCATGATACTGACGTCTACCTTGGCCGTGTCCTCCATGATCCACGGGGCAACGGACGGGCCATCAGAGGGCACCCAGTACGTGGCCCTTCGGTGCGTATGGCAGGCACAGCCAACTGGAAGTGAAGCAATCGCACATTGCTTCTCTGGGATGACTCTTGGACGGCGTCTGAAAGGGGATGGAACAGGACAAAGCTGTCACCCCCACAATTCAGTGTGAAACAGCCAATCGTGGATCCGCCTCGCTGACCCGGTGTCTCAAAGAATCGTCGACAAGCCTGGCATCCGTGCCTGAATAACATAAGCTGTCGCGCCTATGTGAGGAAGGTCCTGGGGGACTAGAAGCTGCGGAAGCCGAACCCATTCGCTGCTTCACTCTCGCCATCCCTGCCCATCGAGGCCCGAGACCCAGCAGCACCCCTTCACAACCTTTCATAAGGTGTTTCTAGATGCCTTCTAGGTGCTTCGCCGAACAGCCGTTATGCCGTCATAGGACAGCGCGTCACCGCGTCTCAGGCCACGCGCGGTCCACCAGAGCCGCATGCGCTGGCGACACAAGATCACGAGGTTCCCGGATGCTGCTCCCAGACACGCTGTCACGTTCAAACGAGCCACGCCGCCAGTGCGCGCTAGGTCTGGATCGGTCGGCCCGCTCTCGGAGACGCAGGTACAGGCCTGGAGGGTGCGCCTACTGACGTCTCGCGAGCTTTCGTCGGCCAGAGAGACGGCCAGCCAGGGCTCCGTTTCATCCCTTTTGCGGATGACACCTGGGCAGAGAGCTGGACCTGTGGCCGTGGACAAGACTGGGAAGTTTACGCGTTCCCAGTGGCCACGCCCTCCTTCGGTGCCCGGCTGCGCCCCAGCGCCCTTTACCAATCATCGACACATTGGAAAACCGCGCAGTTGCTGCGACAACATGTCGAGGAAAGCCCTACAGGTCGCCCTGCAGTGCCCCTCAGGGAAGGACTCTATAGTAGCCTTTTGCCTGCTGAAGGACTCTTTACCTTTGCACCATAGCAACACGAAGTGAGCCTCCAAGGTCCTCCTGAGATCGCCACTCAGCATGCGCTGCACAGCCAGAGGACACAAAGTCTGAGTCGAGCACGAAGGACTACGGAAGTCCTCTGGTCCCAGGGGCTATAACCTTTCGGGTACCACGCGCGCCTCATCTTACAATAGTAACCAGATCTGAGACGATCTCAACTGTGAAAACCTTGGCTGGCGAGACTTTGAGTTGGTTTGGGTAATTCCAGACGCGCCGCTTGGCTGTAACTCGTGATTTGGGTTGCGCTTGCCGATGCACGTGTTGGACGTTAGCCAGACTGAAGTCTATCCTCAGAGACACTCATCTCGCGGACGAGGGTTAACTACCCTCTATGCGCGCATCTGCGATCGATGCACAGCGACGCGCGTGTGCCGTCATGAAATGTCCGAGTTGAGAATGCCATGGCCTGCACAGTGCATTGGGCTCGCCCCAGAAGAAGCTTCATCTCTACGGCTTTACTTGCTAGTCAGTGCATCGCCATAGGGTTATGCATCCTCAGGTACAACTGTGGCGGTCGCGCATCGGTGCCTTGTTACTTTCACACTTTGCGCGTGTTGATCTGGTCGCGTGCCTGCCCAACACAATGCCTTGGAGCGTGATGGCCATCAACACCAGTGTTGCAGTATTCAGAGGAGAGGTTGACAGAGAATGTAGTCCACGCAGCCTTGCTTGCGTCATGTGTAGATTCTAGCTGCCGGGCGATCAATCTTGCGCCATGTTGGATCTACGAGACCCTGCCGCCAGCCGCCAGCGGTCACTGCTCCACCCTGCCAAAAGCTCCCCGCAGCCACCACGCGCGAAGCATCGCTGGACCCCGATAATGAGAAAACACACGCACTCGCATACAACCACCACAGTCTCTACCGTGACATCCGAACCATGGCGACCAAGTCCAACTTTAAGCGGGCGGTGCCCCCGACACAGCCGTCGGTCCTCGCATCGCTGAGGACCACGCAGTTGGTGCACGATTCGAAAGCTGTATTGCCAGCCGGTAGGGAGACAGTACCACACGAAGTCCACCGTCTGACGAAACAACGTAGAGCTCATCAACGCCATCCTCGATTACCTTCCCGTCGCCGACATGTTCAGCTTCGCGCGCACCTCGAGACGCATGCGCGAGATGGTATACGACGATACCAGGTGGATTCAAAGACTTCGGAGCATGGGCTGCTGGAATGAAGCCGAGGCCAAACAGCGATTTGAGGAATCCATGCGGAAAAAGCTCGAGGCACAAAAAGCGGAGGAGGCCCGGAGGTCTGGTGTTGCACTCAATGGCAGCACCAACGGGATGCCTCTGGGGGATGACATACCTGGCAAGACAAGCATGACACTGTTCGATGCCACCATAGAGGAAGATATGCTGCGGAGGTCTCAGGAACACCGAAGTAGACCTCGCGCTACCACGCTGGACAAGGGCTTCAATGACATGACATTGTCACCTTCCGGAACGTTGGCACAAAGCTCGTACGCGGTGGATCCGCAGGCAGCTGTCAAGGTCCTTGCGAATGTACGCTCGATTCGAGGCATGGCGCGGCAAGAGTACGGCAAAGTCTACGGGGCGCTGGCCCCGTTCTACTACGACTTGGAGAGGTCAAGAAGTCATACAGACCCTATTCTATTTCGGACCTACCGCGATCCCGAGCAACAGGCTCAGATGCTGGCGCAGCTCAAGATATTTGCAAAAAGTGATTATGCGCAAGGTTGGAGCCAGCGCGAGGAGAAACTAGACACGATGACTGGCATCTTCGAGAATGCTGTACTCCGAGAGTTTGAGCAAGGCTATGCAGACAAAGACTTTGACGGACGTATGAAGAGATTTGCTACCGTCCTCGTGGCTCTAAACGGCGGCGCGGCATGTTTGGACTCTTTTATTCACAATCACCCTTTGATGTTGGAGAAAGAGAAGCTCGGTGACCCTGCAGATTGCCTACGCAACGAAGTGCTGACACTGGAACCATCCCATGAGTTTTTCAGAGGACTGGCAAGTGCGCTCAACGAAGAAGCAGACATTATCGATCGTGTCTTTCCCCCCACTGTCGACGTGCTACAAACCTTCTTTGAGCGCGTTGCGGATGACGTCATCGCCGAATATCTCACGACTTTATTCGACGAGGCTCACGATGTAAGCATCGAAGCATACCTGAAAGCCGTTGCGGGACTCTATGAGCAAGCCCTACAACTTGCAGTCTCATTACATCCTACCAACGCATCGAAGCCCGATTTCCGCGAAGAGGCCATGCGCATCGTGTCTCGTTGCTTTGAGCAACACATCGACCTTTACCTACAAGAGGAATTAGATTACTTCAAGCGAAAGTCAGCTGCAGAGGTCGACCTGTGGGAGAAGCGTTTAATGGAAGAAGAGCAGAGCACCGAAACGTTATACATGGCCAATGTCAACAGGAAAGCTGTTAAACAAGACTTTCTATCATCCTTCAAGAAGGTGGTCATGATGCCGGTCAATGTACTCCCAACTATTGGCGGCTCTAGTGCTAGCAAGCCCAACGAAAGCGTAACTGGCATGAACGGCACTAATACTTTGGACCCTACCTCAAGACTCGGTACTCCTCTTTCTGGTGAACGGTCGCCTACGCCGCGAATCGAAGCCCCGACCACTGAACTTGCCGCCAAGGCAGCAATCATGAACTCGCGTTTAGAGGGCATCCGATCGCTGTTTAGTATCGAAGTGGCGCTGAACCTGACACACATGGCCAAGTCCGGGTTGGAAAGAGCCGCGCGATTTGTTAGACTTGGTGGCCAATCTGGTGAAGAGGCGAAGGAACAATCTGAGCAGATCTTTATCAACCTAGTCCAGATTCTCGGCAACCGCCATATGAAGTTGGGTTTCGACAAGGCTGTCAGTCATTTGGCTGACTACAAGCCGCGAGAAGTCGCGGATCATAGCAAAGAGGGCGTTGCGCCACTGGTAGCATTTTTGGAACTGGTCAACGTTGGGGACTTGATCCAACAGATGGTTGAGGTGTTCTATCTCCAGGAGCTTGTGGCTGCCAATTTGACCGACCGCGACGATTTCCTCAGCCTTGCCGCAAAGGAGAAGAAGCGCTTTGAGGCTATGCTGGACGAACGTGTCGCTGCAGGTCTCAACAAGGGTATCGATGTGCTGATGGACGAAGTGGAGTATCTCTGCGGCACTACACAACACCCATCCGACTTCAATCCTCCCGTTGGGCCCAACGGGCAGGTGCATATGTCCGACATTGGACCTAGCCAGACGGCAACGAAGATTGTGGAAGTTGTTTCGTCACACACAAACATGCTCATCGGCAGCACAGACAAGAACGTCCTGGACGTCTTCAACCAAGAAGTTGGTGTGCGCTTGTTCACTGCTCTCTGCAAGCACTTGAAACGTCAGAGAATCAGTGTGGATGGCGCCATCAAACTCATCAGGTATGACACATGATCCGTAGACCTAGACATGAACTAATCCCAGCAGTGACATGAATGCATACAACGCGTACATCGTATCGCTGCGCAATAAGCCCCTTATGCAGTACTTCGCCGCGCTTCGCGAACTCTCTCAGATATATCTCATCGACGCAAAGGAAGCGAAAGAGATCGCTACCATCATTGCCGACACGGACAGATACCACGGCATATTCCGAGCAGAAGAGGTGTATGAGTTCGCGGAGAGAAGAGCGGATTGGTATCAAATTAAAAGTGCGGTGGAAAAGCAGATGTACGGAGTAGGCTGTCTGGTTATGTGAAGTTGTTGGCGGCTTCAACCATGGAAGTGGCGTCGACTCGAATGGTTCCAAGGTTGAAAGCGAGGCTGTTGGACCCAGACTAGTGGCATACATAGATTACCGCATTTGGCATGAGAACCAACAAATACGCAGCTTGCAGCTTGTGCAGGCGATGCGATGCTTGACGGAAAACCTATATTTCTGACAATTGCGCGCGTGGAAGCGCTGTGAGACCAACAAGAGCGTCGGAGTTGCTTTTCTTTGTCGGATCGAACTACTTAGATGGTCGTGGTTCCCAGCCTCCATCGGCGTACCTGAGCTAGACGGCGCCCGTGCATTCGACTTCACACCTCATCGCGCATACTGCAACGATCCATGAACCTTAGTTCTGTTCACCTGCCCCGTTCATCTCCACGACAGCACCCAAGCTCCGCTGCACCCATTTTCTAAATTTGAGCCTCTTCCCACACGAGATTGCTGTCGCTTGCCAGTGCCTGCACCCCACTACGGAACTACCCTTTTGAGGCGCCCGACGTACTTGGCTGCCCGGGCACCTTCGCTGGCCCTCTCTCACCCGTCTTGGAGTTTATTGCGCGACGACGCTTGCCGATCGCTACGTGAGAGCCTGGCGACATTCCCGCCATACGCGACGCTCTCTACGTATCTTCTGCATCCATCCACATCTTAGGTCCCATTGGTGGTTCCGCGACCCTGGTACCAACCGCGGTTCTTTGCACGACATAGCCACCACGAACATCGCAGCTGCATCGGAGCTCCGCGATAATTTGTGGTTTGGAGACTGCTCCCCGCGGCGACCACCTCTCTACCTACAGCGTCTACCTTTGCAACTTCTTGCTGTCGAGACTTGAAATATCGCAGCCATGGCAGGTACGTGCCCGCTTGCCGTCTGCTACGCGTATGTCTACATTCTAACGTGTCACAGCAGACCCTCTCCCCGCCGAAGTGCAAGCTTCCTACTCCGTCATTATCGACGAAATCCTACGCGCCAGCGACATAAACACTATCAGCGCAAAGCGCATACGGAAGGGATTACAAGAGAGAGTCGAGGATGACCTTTCACAGCAGAAGGTTTGAAGCTCAATATAACATACAGCGGCATATACTGAGACTCGCAAATAGGACCAGATTACCGTGCTCATTATGCAGCGGTTCGACAAGTTCAACAACGAGCAGAATGGCGGGTCCGAGGTTTCTGAGCCTATACCCACAGTCGAGACTGGCGCAAAGGCTTCGAATGACGATACCTCCGACGTCTCCCACAACAAGCGATCGCCGCCCGATGACGAGTCAGCGCTGTCTGAGGTCGAAGATGTTGCGCCTCCTAAGAAGAAGGTCAAGAAGACCAAGGTCAAGGACGAGGATGACGATGCTGCATTCGCGGCGAGATTACAGGCTGAGGAGAATGCGCGCATGGGTAGGGCGACACGCGGCGGGAACACTAAGCGGAAAGTAGCTGCGCCGAAGAAGACCAAGACCAAGAAGAAGAGCTCGACCAGGATCAAGGATGAAGACGACAGCGACATCGCATCAGGTAGTGGAGGCGAGAAGAAGAGCCCGAGCCGGAAAGGAGGTTTCCATGTAAGTCAACCTCATCTAGTCTACATCATCACCCCAAGTCAAAGCTAACCACACCCAGAAACCCATGGCCCTCTCCCCAGCCCTCTCCGAACTCCTCGGCGAAACTCAGCTCTCGCGCCCCCAGACCGTTAAGAAGATATGGGAGTACGTCAAGGAGCGCGAGCTACAAGACCCGGACGACAGGCGCCAGATCCGCTGCGACGACGCCATGCGTGCAGTCTTCAAACAAGACCGCGTCCACATGTTCACCATGAATAAGATTCTTAACCAGAATCTCTATGCCGTCGACGAGGTCGTTGACTGATCCGTCTGGTCCATCAACTCATCATACTTTGAACTCCACGCTTCCCGACGCATACATGTCCGGCAAGCGGAAGAGCAAGTAAATCTAATCTACACAACCACATACTGCATCCCACAAACCCCACATCCGTCCTCTTATTACGACAACATCACGAACATCCGTATCCATCCGCGACAGTCACCGACGCTCAGAGTCACCCGTCGTCATCGTTTTCCTCAGTCTTACTTGATTCTAGCAGCATGGCGCATTTACGGTGTTTTCCTCCTTCTTGGTTTCCAGAAGCGCGCATCTTGGCCCCCTCCCTTTGTGTGTAGGGACTGGGGTACATGGGGTCTTTCTTCATACTATTGTCTTTGCGTAAGCTTTTCCTTGAACCAAAAGAGAAACTGGATGGATGGCTTGGTTGGGGAAGGGAAGGCAGAATGGGTATATGCTTGAGAAAGACAGGGGCAAACAGTTGGTGGGACTGGAGGAAGGGTCGCTTCCTCTGGTCGACGACGTTTGCTACATCTTAATGAAATGCTATTATCAACTGGACAGTCTGTTGTCGGTGATTTTACATTGGTGGTATATGACTTGATGTGTAGTAGTGACAGTGAAACAGGTGGTGTTTAATACAAGTACAATCATGCTATGTATTGTGCACTGTAAGCCACCGTGATAGCATGTAGACCAAAATAATCATGCGCGTGTAAAACAAAAGGTATCAAATACCGGTACTCCGCAACCCATTAACAGTACAATGACGAACAAAGTGGTCATCCGCAGACATTTTGATATCCCATCTCCAAACTGTCCACGACGGCCTAGAAACCTTCAGGGAGTTGAAGCTGGAAATTCTCGTGGTCTTCATCGAGTGGATCTTCACCGTGTAGCTGCGTGTTGAAGCTATTCATCCACGCGTCGTCGTCCTCGTCGTCGGAGCGTGACAGAAGCAACAACTCCATTTCACGCTCTAGATCTTCAGCTGTGCGGCGGGGCTGCTCTTCTTCTGGAGGTGTGACAAGTGTGGCATTGGTGGAAGTTGAGCTGCAGCGAGACACGGGGCCGCGACCTCGCATGGTACCAGTGTTTGTGCTGGCACTGCGAATATGCGTCGAGGAGGCGGGTCGGGGGCCAGCGGAGAAAGGAGCGGGCTTGGTGACGTTGGAGAGAGGCTTGCGTGCAGCTGGGGCTGCGCGTCCGGCGCGGCCTTGGGCGTAGCCGATGGTGCTCTTGGAGGCTGCTACGGCGGATGCTTGACGGGATGCTGTGAGCTCGGTGGGCGTCTTTGCTCCCTTCCTGCCTGCGACTAGGCCAGTGGGTACGCGCGACTTTACAGCTGCAGTGGGAGCAGCGTAGCTAGGCTTGGACGGTGGAGAGAGAGCGGCGGCAGCAGATCTGGCTCGCATGGTCGATGGTCCAGTGGCCGCTTTCCTGAGGGCAGCAGGTGCCTTCGGGGCCTCCTTCTTGGGCTCCTTGATACCGTAGTACTCCTTCGTCTCCGCATCGTCCTTGGCCATCTGCGCCGCGAGTATCTTATCCATCTGCTCATCACGCTTCTTCCGACCCTGCTCTATCTCCTCCTCGAACTTGCGCTGCTCACGCGTCCTTCCATCGTCCTCAATTGGGTTGTGGTAGGCTTGCCAAATGCCGCGGACCATGTCCTGGTTACTGAGCTTGGGCATGGTCCAGTTCTTGGGTAGGTATTCGTCCATGTCATCTTCGAGCGGGACCTCCTTCGGGGGCATGTATTCGATCTCAGGCACGTCATCTTCGGACTCTTGCGCGACTTCCGGCTGGTGGACCTTGACTTTGGGGCGGCGCAGGCGAGGGCTGAGTTTCTGTGTCTTTGCGGAAGAGAGGGGCGCTGGGGTTCCAAAGGGCCTCGATTTGGCGTTGGTCGTCTTCATGCCCAGCGGCGCGCGCGTGCGCGGACCTAGACGTGTCAGTTGGCGTCTTGCGCAGTCTGCCATCTCTCCTCTTACCGGCTGGCGTCACGAAGGCATTCTGGTCGATCTTGCCGCCCTTGTTGGTGGTGAAGAGCTCGTTTCCCTTGCCCGCTTTGCCCACGGCATTTTCGTCGTTGAGGGGGATCTTGAAAGGCGTCTTGGGGGCTTTGTTGCCGGGTGTTTTGGCGTTTAAGCCCTTGAGGCCGGCATTGAGCGACTTTCCCGCCGCACCCGCGTGCAGATGACGGACGGCGTTCTCCTGGTCGTTTGCTGCGAGAGTAGCCATTCTGGGGGTTACATTGAGCGAGTCGTGTGGCTATCGCTATCGGGTGTTGAGTGTTTACGGCCGGTTGCTAGGGCGGCAGCAAAGAGGGTCTGGGCTTCGCACAGGGTCCGGGCGGAGGTAGCGCCTGCCCGCATTATCAGCTTGCCCATCCGCTTGCAGGAGACAATTCTTACAACAAAGCACCACCGACCGTACCCCATCCCTACATAAGCTGCAGCTCCTTTGCTCTCCTCACCTACAAAAACCACACAAACACCTGTCGCCCGCACCACACACCTCCCGCAGCTATGGATCAGATCAAGAAGGTGAGTCCACGCATACCCCGCCAAATCCCCTTTCTTTGGTACCCAGTCCACAGCCGACGCCACAATGCACGCCTGTCGTACCAAAGCAGCCGCTGACATGACGTTCTGCACAGCGCATGGAAGCTCTCCGCGTCGAGGCGGACGAGAGCAGCGCCCGCGCCGAGGAGTACAAGGCCAAGATCAAGCAGCTCGAGTCGGAGACGACACAGAAGGAGCAGGAGATCACGTCGCTGACGCACAAGAACTCCGTTCTCGAGAGCGAGGTGGAGAAGCTTGAGGGGCAAGTCAAGGTCCACAAGGACGAAGCTGGTGCAGGCGCTCAGGCCGGCACCCAGGCCGAGAGCCTCCAGCGCAAGATCCAAGTTCTCGAGGAAGAAGCTGAGGAATCGGACAGGACTATCCGCGAGCTCAACGAGAAGTACGTTCATTCACCCTCTGATGCCGTTGCTGTTCCCCTTTCCTATCTACCCTCCACGCTTCCGGCCCCTGATCTGCAGCCACTGACACGTCACCCTCCAGGCTCCGCCAAACCGACGTCAAGTCCGGCCACTACGAACGCAAAGTCCAAGCCCTCGAGCAGTCCCGCGACCAGTGGGAAACCAAGTACGAAGAGATGGCCAAGAAATACGCCGACACCAAGAAGGAGCTCGACGACTTTGTCAAGGAGATCGGTAACATCTGATCTCGCTGTCGTCTCTCTTTTGCGGTTGTTGACTGTATCTAGTCGAGTTCTGAGTCGAGCTTCGATATCGTCCCTCTGCGGATGCCGATTTCGAGCGCGTGCGACAAGAGGAACGGTCCGTGGTGGCTAGTAGTGGCGGAGGATGATTACCACGGCATGCAGTGGAGCTTGGAGAAGAGGCAGATTTCACATTACATTCCCCCGTACCCCCTACCCTACCCTAAACCCCTATATATCTGTTTCTTTCCTGCGGCTGCTTGCTGGGCGGGCCTTCGCTTTAGATAATCCCTGAGCGAATACATTGTTGGCGGTTCCTGACACCTTTGTCTTTGTTACTCACATGTGCTTTGCCAGGTTTGACCAAGGAGCGGTGAACGACCCACTGCAGTTATGCAGTGAAATAATGCTGGACTTGTGCAAAACACGACCATGGCAGCGCACCAACATGCGGGGTTCAGCTTGACTTCGTGAAGGGGTATCATTGTCTTGCCGTGTATAGTCACTAGCTTTCTTTCCAACAAGCAACACATCTACCAGTCTACTTGTTCTCCCTAGCCTCCTTCTGCTTCCTCTTCTTCATGCCCTGCTTCATGCGCTCGGCCTTTCTCTCCGTCTTGGTCTCATACCTAAACTTCTTCTTCTTCTTCTTTGGCCTCTCGCTATTCTTCGGCCACGCCTTTGTCCACACCCGCTTCTTGCTCTCTTCTTCCGCCTTTTTCCTCTCCTCGTCTGCTTTCCTCTTTGCAGCAGCCTCTTCGTCCTCTTGTCCCTGTGTTGAAAACCCGGCTTTGGATATGCCCACGCTTTCTATCGTGACGGTTGTGTATTTGTCTTCGTCGATGTATTCGTCTTCCTGGTTTATAGGCTCTGGTTCTTGGAAGCCTGTGAATTCTTCCTCGTCATCGTCGTCGTCGTCATTGGCGGATGTTTCGCCTGCTTCGCTGAGGTCGAGGTCGCCGTTGGCTTGTTTGACAAGTCGGTTTACTTCCTCAACGTGTCTCTCTAGGTCGATTTTGCGCTGTTCTCGGAGCTGGATTTTAGGGTATCGTTAGCCTCTGTACTGTTCTGAATACAACCCAGAGATGCGCCGGTGACAGAAAACGAACGTCTTTGTCGTGCAACCTTAGAGATGGGACGTCGCAATCGTGTGCTTACCTCGCGTCTAAACCTCAGCTTCTCCTCCTTCTCCCTCTTCGCATTCTCCTCTTGTGCATGCTTTATCCGTGCAAGTTTGCGCTTGTGGAACCCGGTGAGGTATTCTTCGCGCGCCGAAAAGTCAAACTCGATCTTTTCGGGGACTGCGACGGCGATTTTGCGCTTCTTCGATGGCGGCGGCGCGTTCCTCATGACTGCAGCCTGTGTTGAGTGCAATCTGGAATGTGGGGCTCGGCGTGATTTGGCTCGTTGCTGTCGCTAGATGTTCGCAGAGAATGGTGTCGGAGTTTGGGAAAATTACCTGGCTGACAGGGATCTGGGAGTCCAGGTGGGGCCGAGGTCTTTTGGCGCTACGCCGTCTGGGGACTACCATGAACCCTGGAAGGCAGCCCTGGAGGATCGTGATGTGATTACTGTCTAATTGCATTCCGATCAATTGAGATTTATTGTTCTAGAATCATGATGACTGAAAAGGTCCTTCGCAGCCTTAAACAGGATGCGCGCTGGGTATGGCGACTCCCATGTGTCTATGCATCTATTTGCGTTCTTTCACCAGCCAGGCCAATGCTTTCTTGTGAGGGAGCATTTGCACCATTGGATTCTTTGTCTAGTCCTAGAATCTTCCTCCGCCACGAAAGTGATTCTAGGTGCTTCTTCGCCTTGTGCGTGATACACAGAGCCGGATCAACGTCCTGAAGGCCAGTCTCTCCAAACATGGCAAGAACCATGAGGCCTAGGAAAGAATGATACATGTCGGGTGGGTCTCCTGTGACTTTGCCGAATCCTCCCACGAGATGTTGCGTCTTATCTAGTAACCACTTCCGGATCGGTTGCCGATCGACAATATTTAGATGACCGAGGAGTTGTAAGGGCGTGCAGGTCCAGTAAGCATAGCATGTATCTGCTACCTTGTTACATCGACCATTCACTCCAACCCACTCGAGTTCGAAGTGAATGTGAGGCCGTCCTTTTGTGTTGGTTTTTGCCTGTACTGATGGGTAGGCGCCCAGCTTGACAAACGTATGCGCGTCATGGCAGGTTTCTGATGTATCTGTCTCGTCATTCATAGTATCCAAGCCGTCGTCCTCGTCTAGAGTCAGCGTCTGCCGTGAGACGAGCCAGTGTAGCGTCTTTGGGACGTCGGTTACTCCGCGGATGACACCGTCCGGTTTTTGTGATGGAGGTAAGGGCAGACGATCCAAGAAAGCCAGGGCAGCGATGGCGCAGCAGGTGAAGCCCGCATGCGCTTCATGGTAAGGCGATTCCGAGATGCCTCCGTCGTAGCACTCTGCTTGTTGGACACACGTGACGAAGTTGTCAACATCGATATCTGGAATACCCTCACACGGTCCCTCGAGGTTGCCTCGAAGTATCCATCTGATAGCTGTAGCCATGTAGCCGAATCTTGAGTCGTTACCGCCATGAACGTAATCGCCATCGCCCAAAGTCTCCCCAAAGCTACCCTCTGGTCTCTGCATCTTGACCAGCCATGTCAAGATCTCCTTTCTCTTGACCCTCTCCAGATCATCTCCCAGTACGACCAGCGTCAAGAGGGCAAAGAAAGTTCCAGGAATATGGGCAGGGTCCCAGTTCTTGTTTTCTTCGCTTCTGAGCTCGCCGTAGTTGGACCCTGGCCACGGGCGGAAGCCGCCTTCAGGCAGTTGGCAGCTGTAGACCCATTCGATGTGCCCATGGCGCTCCTCGACTGACAAAGCAGCGTCTAAATCTCCCAGAATGTCGAGAGCGGACACGGTGAAAAGGGCCAACAGCATGCGGTTGGAGTCATTGCTGGTGTAGAAGTGCGGCAGCAGAGTCTTCAGGTTCCGCCGCCAGTACTTGATGTGGCGGGCATAGTTGAGTTGTGTGTTGGCATCAAAGGCAGCTGGAGCCATGATAGGGAGAAGAGGTGCGTGGACCCGGAGGCGTTTGCCGAGCGAGATCTCGGTCCCGCTGCGAGGCGTGAGTTTTGATGGCGGGGCTGACCTGGACGGCCAAGGCGAATGTTTGCGCAGAGTATGTAAGACGGATGAATGATTAGCGGAGACTTGACTTTCTCCTGAATGGGCCTGTAATAAGGCTTATTCCGCGTGCAGGGTTAGTCTGGCAGTGATGACGGAGCCCCGCAGACGTCGCGTCTGTCAGTGTTCGGAGCAGTAACTTGTCGATTTAGGGGACCTGGCAGGGCGACAGCATTAGCCCAGCGACTGGCGATGATGCATAGACGGTAGTAGGCGCGGGCTCGGACTAGTCTACCACATCGTATGCAGGGGCCGCGCTTGGGGGTCGGTGAATTGCGTGGGTATTTATATCGTCCGCTAAAGGCGAAATGTCGGAAGCGCGCAAGATTGGTAGGCTTGCCTGACGGTGCCAGGGCTGTCACGACAAACGGCCACATGCAGGGGTACATGAGACATCGTTCAGCTCTCAGCTCTTCTGCAGTCGTGCCCCAGCTGCGGCCTGCAAAACCCTCCTGACACCGACGTGCCTCAGTCAGTCATTGCCCTCGCTTCCCCGACGCCGCCGCCGCCGCCCGTGTCGAGTACCACTGCGCTGCGCCCACTCACGACGCACTGCCCGTTACGCGAGTAGCCTCTTTGTAGGGCGACGTCACCCACGCTCGAGCACCGGGCCTGCGCTTGCGTGTTCCCCAGACTCACTTCTCCGCGCGCTCACTACGGCCGTTGACCGACCACACCCGTACCAGTACCCAACTTGGTTGTTTCTTTTTGATACCCCACTTCACACCAAGCCATGACGACGGGCTTTGCGGCCTCTTTTTGGTCGAGCGACTATGCCGGAGGTAAGCTGCAGGCGCACCCAACACCACCCCGCGCGGGCTAACTCTCGCAGGCTTGGGCGTCCTCTTTGGCAAGCTGCAGCAGGGCGTGCAGGAAAACCAGCAGATTCTGACCGTGGCCCGCATGCGAGCCGATGCCGAGGAGGCGTACGGAAACAGCCTGTCCTCGATTACACCAGCCACAGATCGCATAGGCGGGGGCTTTAGCAGAGATGAGGGCGCAAGCGTGCGCAAGGTGCGTGAGCAGGAGACACGGCGACAACCCCATGCTAACTGGTACTAGGCCTATGAGGGCGTGCGCACCGAGATGGAGGCAGCCGCCGCAAACCACAAGAAGATTGCGTCCAACATCCGTGAGCTTGTCGTGAACCCGTTCGGTCGCTGGTGCGAAGCGCATGCCGCCCGCGTGCAGAACTCCCAGGACGACCTCCAATCGCGCATCAAGATCCACGACCGACAGGCCGATGCTGTCCGCAAGTACCGATCGCAATACTACAACAAGTGTCGGCTTGTCGAAGACCTGGAGGAGGAGGACAAGCTTGCTTTTCAGGACCCCCAGAGCGAGGCCGCACAGAGCCCCAAGATGAAAGTGCCTACCATAAAAATGTCGGAGCCGGAGAATGAGGAAGAGGAGCCCATTGATCTTGGTGACGAGACGTACCAGCCCGACCAGATCAAGAAGATCCTCACGCACATGCTGGACAACATCAAGATTGCAGAGGTCAAGGTTCCCATTCTCGGCACCTACCAGAACTGCTCAAGCGGTGCCGATATCACCGAATACATCCAGAAGCACATGGCAGCAACCACCGTGAGTTATGCCGAGCGCATTGGTCAAGACCTGGTAGCACACGGCTTTCTGCGCCTAGTAGGAAACGTGGGAAACACATTCGCCAACAGCTCCCGCATGAACTACCAATGGAAGCCCAAGACGTTCCAGGTGACCGGACTGCCTGAGAAGAAGCAGCCTCTCGCCCGCTCTTCTACCACTATGTCTAGCTCCTCAGCCGACAGCATTGCCGTGGACTCGCCCGTCTCGACCGTGCAGGAATACCTCCAGGGGTGGAACCCGCTCAACAACCAGTACCCGAATGAGACACCAGCAGAGAGGCTCAGGCGGGAGGCACACGAGTCCGATGAGCGCTACAAGGCATCAGTCAAGAAGCTTGACTCGCTACGGTGCAATTTGGAAGAGGCTATGGTGGACCATCTCAAATTCATGGAGCGTTGCGAATTGGACAGGCTGAAGGCTATTAAGGCGGTTATCTTGGATTTCTCTGGCGCTGTCAGCAACGTAATTCCCAGTCTGCAGAGCACCGTCGACAAGATGATGCTGTTCCAGGAGACAGTCCAGCCCCTAGGCGATCTCCGATACATGCTCGAGAACTACAGGACAGGGCCATTCGTGCCTAGAGTCACGACTTATGAGAATTACTACAACTCAGTAGACGGTACGTCACGATGTATATCGAGATGCAACTATATACTAACAAACACAGAACAAACATTCGGTGTAGATTTGGAGGCTCGGGCTCGCTCAGACAAGAAGCGTGTTCCGGTACTCATTACGACAGTTCTCACCTTCCTGGACAACCACTACCCCGACTTGGAGGGTGACGAAGCACGCCGTGGCATCTGGCTCGTTGATGTTCCTCTGGCGCAGACTCACACCCTCCGAGCTGAGATCAACACTGGAAAGAGGTTCCCAGATGAACTACTCGAGAAGTACGATGTACCGATTGTTGCGAGCGTCCTCAAACTCTACCTGTTGGAACTTCCTGGTAGGTGTCAACTCTGCATCATCAGATCCTTTGCTAATTGTAACAGACTCACTGGTTTCTTCTCACGTCTACGAGATTGTCAAGACCATCTACAGCACCACCGCTACAGATGTCTCCGAAGAGACTCGGGTCTCTGTTCTGCAATCTACCCTTGGCCAACTCCGCCTCGCTAACATCGCAACGCTCGACGCGATCTGCACACACTTCACTCGTCTCATTGAGTTGACATCGGCCGACGAGACTTATGTTACAGCACTGGCCAATGCACTCGCGCCATGCATCTTGAGGCCAAGGCAAGAATCGAGCTTGACGATGAACGAGCGCTACAGCTACCGCCTCGTCCGTGACCTTTTTGCGCACAAGGATGCCATTTTTGGAGAGTTGAAGCGCGCGAGCACGCTCACCCACTCAGCCTCGGGCGCACAGCGCCCACGCGCGATCTCGACGGATGAGAGCAACCGACGAGCAAACATGGAAGAGCGCCAACGAGCCATCGCAGCTCAACGCTCTCCTCGTGCGGTATCACCAGCACCTGGTTCGCGTGTCTCCGGCTCGCATCGCCGTGACCGAAGTCAGACTCGATTCCCCGTGAACACATCGTCACCAACCGAAACGCGAAGGAGCAAGGGAGATCGTGGTTCTCTTGAAGTACCTGGAAGCGACGACAGCCCTACCAACGAAGAAGTCACTGCAACCACCAATGGTACAACAGAGCCCGCAACTGTTTCTGTTCCTGTTCCTGCTCCCGCCGAGCACCCAGCGCCATCAAGTACCCGGGTGCCTTTCCCACGGAAACATGCAGGCAGCTTGACGAGGGGCAATCGGGACTCTACCGGCAGCTTGAGGAGTGACGACACAGCAGCGCCAAGAGGTGTCACGCTGGAAGACAAGCCCATGGACGACTAGTGGTAGACATGGCCTAACTCCAGCAAGCACCTTGGTTAGGAAGTGAAATAAGAAGCCTACACCGCCCGGCCCGCCCAGAGACTCCCATGTATACTAAAAAGTAACACACCGGGAAACTAGCTAGGGACCCTGAGAGCGAGGTAGCATGAAGGGCAGTCGCACGGCACCTGTGGAAGAGTGAACAGCGTATGTAAAGGCTGTATGATATTTCGGGACGGGAAAACTGGCGGCATGTCTGATGGTCGTATGTGAAATGCAGCATGATAATCACGAGTGTAGACGGCTATTGCAATATGAAGTTTATCTAGTCTGCCCTGCTTGTTGACGTTGGCGGCTCCGTCCGTACCTGAGGCTAACCAGGGTGACCAGGACGCTAGACTCAGCTGTCAGAAAAGCCCAGACCCCATCGTCACACTCGCATGCTGAGTTCCAAGGCGGAGCAGCATGGAATCGACATGGGGGTCAGCTGTGTGGCTGGGCACCGGCTGCCCGATCTGTAGGACATATACATAGCCTCTGGTGACCTTTTCATGTGCCGCTCATTTTGCATCTGTCTGCCCATCTTCTCCAGCTCTCGTTGCGCTCGCTGAGCCTCTCACTCAGTCGTGGTGCGCCCCGTCCCGCCTTCGATCGAACCCCACGTTGATCGTCGCGCGAATCACATCGCGATCGCAGTCGCAGCTTCCCACTTTTTGAGGCCTCGCTGTCACTGCATACCCTGCCGAGGGTGAAAGCGCCATGTGTCTGGTCAAAGTCAAGCCGGAAGAGGACCACATCGTCCCTTACCGCGTCGTCCAGCGGAACCGCTCTCCGCCCCGTCGCCGCGCATCACGCCAATCGCGCGACATCGAGCGCCGCTATTCGCGCACCGAGATTGTGCACGAAGCTTCTCCACGGCCCTCAGCATCCTACGTCGCGGTGCCCTCGCCAAAGCCTCTCCAGATCCCCGCACCGCAGCCTGTGCCTGTGTTCGTGCAGCCTCCTCCCCCAGCGCCCATGCCGGCTCCACCTCCACCGCCTAGCCACATCTCTTCTCACCATTCGCACCACACCCAGTCACGCCATGGCGGTGCGCACTACGTCGAAGTCTCGCCCAGGTCTAGCATGAGTTCTCGTTCATCGAGCCCTAGCCGCAGCGAGTATGTGTATACAGAGCGAGAGGTCAGGCGTGAGCGCGAACGCAACTACAGTCCCGAGAACCCTCGCTACGAGCACTACAGATATGTGGAGCCTGCATCGAGCGAGAGCGACCATTATGAAAGATACCAGAGGCGCGACAGGAGCAGACAGCGCAGTCGCAGTCGGGGCGGCTATGAAGACCCCAGGGGCAGCT
Organism: Alternaria incomplexa; assembly: GCF_024043165.1. NCBI lineage: Eukaryota > Fungi > Ascomycota > Dothideomycetes > Pleosporales > Pleosporaceae > Alternaria > Alternaria incomplexa. The sequence goes on from NW_026249852.1 coordinate 1,126,222, forward strand.
ACACGGAAACTAACACCAGAGTTGCGTACAAGCAGAGATGAGTGTCTGTTTGGGAACCACGTTTTTGTTGGCTTACGATTGATATCACTACTTATGTCTTGAAGGACTTGCAGCATCTGTTCATAGTTATGGTGCGGTTGTCTATAGCTTTTTATCCAAACTAATTTACTTTCATGTTCAACTGCTCGTGCTATGAGGTCACTAGTTAGTTATGTTGCACCTGGACGCGATGCACGAACCAGCAAAGACGTCGCGCCGCACTTTCCGAGACGGAGAGAATCAGCTCCACATGTTTCTCAGCCCAAGTGTCGAGTTCTGGCTGCCGGCGTACGCCTAAGCGATGGTCAGGGCAGCCTTGTAAAGCATCGGGCACCAGTCGAGTGGTGTACATCTAGGGTTGCGATCAGCATCCAGGCCAACATAATCCTGCGCGCTGAGAGCAACCGCCAAAGCACACGTGCTTACTTGCCGCGACCGTCATACTTGCGCAAACGCTTTGACTGCCTTGACGTGTAGCAGAACCCCGAGCATGATCGAAGCACCCGCGCATTCCTCCTCCGCCCCCGTCCACCTCCGACCATGTCTATCCGTGTTCTGATCAAAGATTACCCACACCGCGCAATCGCCCTCGCTACCTCGACCCACGCCCTCGTCCTCCGACACAGCGCGTCCACCACCGAACAGACGGGGAACCCCAATGCCTCGTCCACGTCACTGGGGAGCAACGGCGCCGGCGTCGCGCGCTGCATGGTCGAGTTCACCCGCCTGGAGGAAATCGATCTAGAAGACTACCGCGCGCTGCATTCGGTCAACGTACACGGCACACTGGGCTTGATCACCGTCAACAGCGATGTCTTCCTCGTCGTCGTCAATGGCGCGAGCAAGGTGGCGACAGTACGGCCTGGCGAGACGGTGCAGAGGATATACTCGGTCGGCTTCTACTGCCTGACCAGCACAAGCTACGATACCCTGCTCAACGACGAAGTCAACCCCTACCCCACGGATACAATCGATGACGAAGGATATGAGATGGGCTTCGGTGGCAGGAAGGAGCAATCGCCCATGGAACACCCGTGTCTGGCGCTCAAGAAGATACTCAGCAGTGGAACCTTCTATTACAGCTCAGACTTCGACCTCACCAGACGCTTACAAGACCGTACAACCGATGCCGCAACCGTTTCTATCGACAGTCTAGACGCTGGCTTTCTATGGAACTCATACATGATCCAGCCACTGGTGGACTTTAGGAGCCGCCTCGCGCCGAGGGAGAAGGACGCTTTGGATGCTTCCGGGATCTTGACATCTGCCATCCGCGGTTTCGCACTCACCATTACGATTCCCAAGTCTTCGGCCCCCATCAGAGTACAGGATTCAGGCATGCCGTCGTCCATGACGCTCATCTCAAGATTATCCTGCAAGCGGGCGGGCACAAGGTTCAACTCGCGAGGTATCGATGATGATGGGAATGTCGCAAACTTTGTGGAAAGCGAAACAATATACTGGGCGCCTTCGGGAGCTTGCTTCTCTTATGTGCAGGTGCGAGGAAGTGTACCCATCTTCTGGGAACAGCAGGCTGGTCTCCTCCCAAACCAACAAAAGATTACCATCACCCGGTCGCCGGAAGCTACACAACCCGCCTTTGACAGGCACTTTGATAATCTGGAACTCAGCTACGGCACAACTCATGTTGTAAACCTGCTGAGCAACGAAAAACAAAACGAGTTAGAGTTGACGCATAGATATCGCGGGCATATCAGGAATAGCCCGTTGAACCAAGGAAGCAATCTCAACGACCGACAGCATGATCTCATCAAGCTTACGGAATATGACTTCCATGCCGAGACACGAGGACCCGGTGGCTATGAGATGGCTAGTATGATTGCTCAGTGGATCCAAGGTTCTGCTGAAGGATTCGGGTACTATCTCTCTGAAGATGTAGAAGAAGTGGCCAGACACAATGGAGAAGACTACGCTGTCCGCCGGACAATGAGCATACTGCAGCAGGAGGGGGTCTTCCGAACAAACTGCTTGGATTGCCTTGATCGAACGAACCTCGTGCAAACCATCATTAGCAAGATGGCACTCGAAATCTTTTTGAGCCACAAAGGCCTTCGAGCCAGTCAGGACTTCTGGGTCAGACATTCAAGTATGTGGGCAGACAATGGCGATGCTCTTTCAAAGATCTATGCGGGAACTGGAGCGCTGAAGTCCTCATTTACACGATCTGGAAAGATGTCGCTTGCCGGTGCTCTGGCAGACGCTCGCAAGAGCGCCACCCGAATGTACATTAACAACTTTGCGGATAAAGGGCGACAAAACACCATCGACATGCTTCTTGGAAGACTGATTGGCCAGGTTCCAGTGCATCTTTATGACCCGCTCAACGACTATGTGGTCGCAGAGCTTGCGCGACGATCTGCGGAGTATTCAGAGACCGAGATGATCAATATTCTTGTCGGAACATTCAACTTGAACGGAAAAACGAGTGGCATAAAGAGCGATCTTTCGCCCTGGCTATGCCCCGATGTCGATCCATCACAGCAGTGCCCCGAAATAGTAGCTGTAGGCTTTCAAGAGATTGTCGAATTAAGCCCTCAACAAATCATGTCGACAGACCCAGACAGACGCGAGGCTTGGGAGGAAGCTGTCAGAATGTGTCTCAACAAGAATGCCGAGAAGCACAGAAAAGACGAGTATGTTATTCTAAGAGGTGGCCAGTTAGTGGGTGCGAGTTTGTCGGTCTTTGTCCGGGCCGACTGCCTTACGCATATCAAGAACGTCGAAGGCGCTCTGAAGAAGGTATGACAGCGATTTTCAACATCTGACATATTCCGCTAACATATGCTCTAGACTGGCATGTCGGGTATGGCTGGCAATAAAGGAGCCGTAGCTATTCGATTCGAGTATGCCAATACTTCAATTTGCCTCGTCACGGCCCATCTTGCGGCTGGTTTTGCCAACTACGAAGAGCGCAACCGCGACTATAAGACTATCAGCCATGGTCTACGCTTTCAAAGGAACCGATCAATTGAAGACCATGACACTGTAATATGGCTCGGCGACTTCAACTACCGGATTGGCTTGAATAATGAGAAGGTGCAACGGCTGTGCCATGTTGGTGACCTCGAGACCTTGTACGACAACGACCAGGTAAGTAGTCACGTTTTACTTGCATGGACCATAGCTAATCAAAAACAGCTTAATCTGCAGATGGTAGCTGGCTTGACCTTTCCGTACTACTCCGAGGCCCGCATCACTTTCCCGCCGACTTACAAGTACGACCTCAACAGTAACCAATACGATACATCCGAGAAAGCGCGCATTCCCGCTTGGTGTGATCGTGTACTTCGCAAGGGTGATAACATCCGACAAATCCACTACAACGATGCACCACTTCGTTTCTCTGACCACCGACCAGTCTATGCTACGTTCCAGATACTGGTGCAAAGGGTCGATGAAAAGAAGAAGGATGCCATGAAGGCTACTTTGTACAAACAACGAAGAGAAGTGGTTGGCGATACCCACGCGGCAGGCCGTCTGGGTGATGATGAGACGGACGACGAAGATCTGCTTGGGTACGATAGCATTGAGCCAGGATTGCCACCTGCAAGCTCAGATAGGAGGAAGTGGTGGCTCGACAACGGTACTTTTATCATCTTTCCCGCTATAGCTTGGATACTCATATTCAATAGGCTTACCAGCGAAAGCACGCGTGGAACCGCCATCTAACAACCACTTTCCAAACCCGAATCGACCCAGCAATCCGTTTACGCCTAGTCCAGAACCAGACTGGATAGATGTCAGGCATATGCCGAGCAGTCGCAGACCCGAGCCACCACCAGCACGCGGCTCACAGAGAGCACGCACAGTCGACTTCAACAGCCCCTCGACCAGTTTACCACCAACGCAGAAGCCCGCGGCTCGTAAGATGATCGCTCCGTTGTATCCGGGTCATGCCACTCAAATCCTCGGTTCAGACGGTACGCGAGATTCGCTCAGCGACCTCCGCCGCAGCGGCTCAAGCGCGTCTACACACTCCCTTCCCAGCAGCCTACCTTACCGCGCATCAAATACGCTGCCCCAAACACAATCCTCCAGTAAACCACAAGTCCTCCGCAAACCAGCACCACCACCAATCCCCAACAAGAAACCCGCTCTCCTTTCTAAAGGTTCCTCTCCAGGACCAACCTTCGCACCCCCTCCACAACGTTACCGTGATGATCCCCCGGAAGAAGAATCGAGGGCATATCCTCCGCAGTCAACCAGACGCTCAATGGCTCCGCCTCCTCATCTGACCAGGAAACCAGTGCAAAATCTTATTGATGATGACGGTGACAAGCCGGCATTGCCGCCCCGCACAGGAAGTGGTGGGAGTAGTAGGAGGAATTTGATGGACGATGAGCCGGACGATATGCGTAATATGGGGGATTGGGAGGTGCTTAGACCTGTAAGGTAAACTGAGCTTAGCGAACGCGGATAGAGAAAGACTCGGATTGATATTTTGGTCTTTATTATAACCGTACAGTACCGGATGCTGACCAAACTCACATGCTCACGTCCGACGCCTGAGTACTCTAGGAAGGTACACAGGTAGAATGCGATCACGAAATGAGACCATGTTGCTTAGCTTAACTTGCTCGAAATGATCTCATACTGCGATCTAGTATGAACTACGCTTTTGGGTAACTGTACGCGAGTTGTGACAAGGATTGATGCGACTCCCTGTTCGAGTCACGCGACGACGCGTGCGGTCGCGTCAGCGCTAACCCCATTGACACGCCTCACGAGCTCCACTCACACACCACAAGCCTCAAACAACGCGCCTACGCATGCAATGCATGCGCCTATAACGGCATGAAGAGAAAACGTAGCGCCCATAGCTGTGCGGGCGGCCGCAAAAAAGCAAAGGGCGCCGATGACCAATCCACCAAGGCCACCACTGTTAATGCTACTCATCCAGTCCTACAACGCCTCTATCCCGGAGTCCTGACTCTGCGCCAGTATCTGCTCTCTCGACTCCCAAGCTCGTCGAAGAATAGGTACCGAAAGCTTTCGCAACTTGGACATGCCATACCCGCTGGAGACAAAAACACCGCGGACCTTGACAATGCCGTTGTGCAGTTGCTCGACTCAGCACTGGTATGCAATCCAGGCGTCCAACTAGAAAAGGACAAAGCAACGAGTTTCAGTGAAGAGCGTGAAAAGGACATCGAAGCATTCACCCAACAGCGATCGCAAAGCACTCCGGGCGGTACGTTCAAGCCGGGATACTACAGGCAATCCGAGGTAGGTCATACGAAGCATCACCTACTCATAGTGTTCCGCTCAAAGAACTACGACTAAATATATCCAGATCGTTGATTTCGTGATATGGCGCTTATTCAAGCGTTCAACATCTCACAAACCAGCACACTTACTCTGCCATGGCTTTCAAAGATCTGCAGGCAGCAATCGTCGTATACAAGGGAACAGCGAGAATCCGAGTTCATCTATTCCTGGTCTGCAAGAACGTCTCCCTAATAGCTACGCGAGGACATTGAAAGAGCCAGTGTGGTGTCGACTGCACGCATTGCTCGGCCAGGGTGGTGACCGCATTATCATGGACATGCTTCTGGAGTGCTCCATATTCATCTTGGTCAGTGCTGATATGGGCAACTACTACCAGCTCTCTGGGGTTCCTGTGCATGAGGTGAAGTCGGATGAACCTCAGAAGAACAACATCGCAAGAGTCAACGCGGTCAAGGAAGCGCCCACCAAACCTTCACAGCTCAAGATTGAAAGCAAAAAGCCTGGTGCTATTACATTTGTGCGCAGTCGCATGCTGTATGCGAAAGCAGCGCTCAACGCGAAAGGTGGTGTGAGATTTGGCATGCGCCATATTCGTGCGTTGTCACTGTTCTTCGAGTGCTTTATTGGGGCTAACCATTCATAGATGTTCTCAATCGGTTCACTGATCGAAAAGACAAGCAAGAGACAGTGCATATCATGCGGTATATCTTCCCGCGTCAGTTCGGGTTGCACAACGTCTTCACTTCCAAGGTGGATCATCGTGAGACAGCCATGCCGTTCAAAGACTACACGCTGCGCGAGAAGGATATACACACCGCCATGTGTCGGGAACTGGGCTCCAAAGCGACAGACGCCCAGGAAATAGCTAAGTGGAAGCAGCGAATACCCAAGAGACTCCGGGGTGACGCTGTTAAACTGGTGGACAAACTTCGGGTCCGCAATCAGCGGTGCTCGTATATGGAGATGCTGCGCCACTACTGTCCAATCGAGGTACTCTTCTCCATGACATGTATAAGAAATTCTGCTAACTCAGATAGGGAGTACCCGTGTCAACGAAGCCAGATTGGAGGAAGAGCACACTTCAGCCGAAGGCAGATGTACGATCAGTCGCAGATCCCGTCAATCGTCGCACAAAAGCGCGACCTACTCCTGGAAATCCCACCGTTCAAGAAACCTGTTTCACAGATCTGGCGTGTCCAGCAGCACACGTATCGGCCTTTTGTCGCGCAGTCATATCCAAAGTTATACCGGAAAGATTCTGGGGCAACGAGCATAACCATCGCACCCTTATGTATTGGGTGGACCAATTCGTAGACATGCGCAGATTCGAATCGCTTAATCTACATCAGATTACACAGAACATACAGGTACGTATTCCCCTACATTGAGCATGGAGCTATGCTAAGAGATCCTAGATCACGAACATAGCCTGGTTGTGCCCGCCCAGCCAAGACGACGACACAAAGGTGTCCAAGTCGGACATAGATAAGCGTACGGAGATATTTCTCGAGTTCGTCTACTGGCTCTTCGACTCTGTCCTCGTTCCTCTGGTTCGCACAAACTTCCACGTAACAGAGTCCAACGCGCATCGGAACAGACTATTCTATTTCCGCCATGATATTTGGCGGATGTTAACAGAGCCCGCTTTGAAGGAACTACGGATGAACATGTTCGAGGAGATGCCTACTGAGAGCACGGAAAGACTGCTGTCCGCACGTCAGCTCGGCTTCAGTAATATCCGTCTCCTTCCGAAGAAACAGGGCTGCCGAACTATCATGAATCTCAAGAGAAGACAGCAGGTGATGCGATATGGTACTATGACTCTCGGACGAAGTATCAACTCGGTGATGACACCAGCTTTCAATGCGATTACCTACGAGAAGGTCAGTAGTCGCTCGAGTTGACGGATTCACCATGGCTAATTTGCAGCAGTCGTTGCGTCCCGATAAGTTCGGCTGCTCACTTTTCTCCGTCGGGGATATGCTTCCCAAGCTAGCATCTTTCAAAGCATCGTTGCGACAGCGGGGACTCGGCGACATTCGGCTTTATTTTGCTAAAGTTGATGTTCAGGCTTGCTTCGACACTATACCACAGTCACGCTTGCTGCGTATGATCGACAGTCTCATGTCGATCCAGGCTTACAACACCGGCAAACATGTGGAGATTTCCCCCCTGGGTCCTCTACAGCGTCTCGGCGGTAAACATGTGGACCCAATGCCTCTCAAGAAGTACATACCGCATACTGAGGCAGCGACGAGTGTAACGCCTTTCCACCAACTCGTGCAAGATAGATTGGCAGGCACAAAGGCCAACACCGTCTTTGTTAATACCAACTTGCAACGGCGTGAGACCAAGGATGACTTGATGCAGCTCTTACAGGAGCATATCGAGAGAAATGTCGTTAAAATCGGGAAGCGCTTCTATCGCCAGAAGACTGGTATACCACAGGGCTCAGTCTTATCGAGCATCTTGTGCAACTTCTTCTACGCTCAGCTAGAACGCGATGTGCTTGGGTTTGTGCTTGATGAAGACTCGTTGCTTCTCCGCCTACTTGACGATTTCCTCTTGATCAGTATCAACGAACAGCATGCTCAGCGCTTCGTACGCGTTATGCACAAAGGCCACCCGGAATACGGCGTAGTGATAAAGCCTTCAAAGTCGATGGCAAACTTCGATGTCACGACAGAAGAAGGAGACCAGATAGCGACAAGCGGCTCAGATGGTAAATTCCCGTATTGCGGCGTCTGTATCGATACGACGACGCTGGAAGTCAGCAAAAAAACAGAACGCCCTACAAAGGCCGGTGGGTGGCATTGCGTGCACAATATCTATTTGCGGCTTCAGATGCTAACCACACCAGGTGTTGAGGACTCTTTGACTGTAGATCTGACCAAAATGCCCGGCCAGACGTTCCATCGCAAAGCTCTGAAGTAAGTCTCGAAGATCGCGGTATGCACCGCCGGCCAATCGGGCCATGGACGGGGTGAAAAGTCCGACAATTTACTGATTTCTGATAGCGGATTCAAGATCCAACTGAAGGCCATGCTGATCGATCCATCGTTGAACAGCGTGGCAACGGTACTAGCGAATTTGCATCAAAGCTTTCTTGAAGCGGCGGTGAGGTGCCTCGAGTACGCACGCGCGCTATCCAAGGTGCGAACGACGTGTTCGAATCTGCTTATCAGTACGTCTAAACTTTCCCGTTGCGAAGATTCCAACGCCCAATCCATCGATGCTCGTGCGGGGTTGTCCCGTGGGAGGGTGGGCGTGGTAATGAATGATGGTCTGATAGCACGAAAGCGAGCACGGCACACGCCACGAGCGATCGTGATTGCGCCGGCTACGCTAGCGAAGGAAATTGCTGACGGAGGGAACTGCAGAGACGGTAGACAACATGATTGCACTAGCCCATGTGATGCTACAGTGCCGTTCACGCTCGCGCGGCAGCAGAGAGGCAAAGATTGTGCAGGGCGTCATCTCGCGGCGGCAGCTTTCATGGTACGTGTGGCTAAGCTTCCGTGCTGCACAGCAAGTGGATGCACGATCTGCGATTTGGCTAGATCGCCTCCACCGTTTGCAAGATGACATGGCGGGGCTCGTATTACCGGTTTCCAACAAATGCTAATTGAAGGGATAGGCTGGCTTGCAAAGCTTTTCAGACGGTGTTTCAGCGCAAGCAGACGCAGCATCGCGCGCTGCTAGCCTGGCTGCAGACATGTCTCTCGGCAGCGCGCATGTCTGACATGGCGGAGCGACGCATGCTGGAGGAGGCAATAACTTGGCACTGAAAGCTTAACACGCTAGCAAAAGCGGGTTCCAGCGATAATGCAGTGGCTAGGCATATAGAGAAGATGTTGGGAGGTGCAGGTGTGGATGCGAGTGTGGTGACGGGATAGGAACTCGGGAAAAGCACTAAGGATCTGTGGCCGGGGGCCCACGCCGAGCACCCACGTCTAGCGGCGGCATGTGGGCACGACTGCAAGCCTTGGGCCTTGGCTGCAGCGCTGTCGGGAGTGACGGAAGGACTGCAGAGAGGATGATGTCGTTATGTCTTTTTCTTGCATATTGCAGCGCTGGTAGTACTGAGGCAAGGCGCGGTAGTGTATAGGCGGACCACTACTTGCTCCTGATAAGCCTCGCGTCGAGCAGGCGACAGCCCTCGACGGCACGCGATTGGCCCGCCGACGCTGGTATCGTGATGTCAAGCGTAGATGCGACGGCTGGGACACCAACCCCATCCCAAAGAAGCCGGGGTCGACTATGCAGGCTCTCAGCAGAGGGACAGCGTCGCAAAACGCCTGGCTAGACGCATTGAACCGGGGTCGGGCTGGAGAAGCATACCTGCCTCAGTCGGCGCCGTATTGGTTTTGCGGTTTCAAGCACGATTGCATCTCACATATCGCCAGAACCTCGCCCTCTGCTCCCATGCCTGATCCCATTCCCAACGTAGAACCGACGGCTGCTTGCAATTAAACTCGACCAAGGCATCTTGCGCCGCTGACGGGTCCAGAGCACTGCGAGGCCCACCACTGGAGTCCATCCCTGTCCCCCGACATCAGGGGCTAGCGCGAGTTCCGCAAATTGCGTCGCCGAATCGACCAAGATGCCGGCGGTGCAGCATCACCAGCGACTGCCTCCTGTCTACGAAGCGGGCGATAGCGAAGACTGCGACGCCGACGTGCACTACATCTCGCAGGCCAAGTCGCTGTACATTATTTCCGCGCATAGCTATGTGCCTTCATTAATCAAAGCCCCTTGCGACCGCGACGACAGCTGGGCGAACCACGACCGACGGCCTCACCGCATTGGCACACCACTCCGCATCGACACCCAGCGACGACCGCCCCGACCGCTCATGGCCACCCTCACCTACGCCCACGATGCCCAGCAAACGTTTGGCGCTCCGCCCGGCAGCCCGCCGGACCTCACAAACTCAAAGTCGTCCAAGTCGTCCAGCATCCACTCGTCCACGCTGCTAGACTTCATGGGCACGACGGAGAACCTCTCGCACTTTGAGGACATCAACCTCGACGAAGCATCAGGTGGGCCCTCCTCCTTCCCCGTGCCTGCGAGCCCGTCTAATCGCGTCCTCTTCGAAGCCCCGCGCGCCTCGCTGTCCACCAGGAGCCTCCCGCACTCGCACTCGGCCCACTCCTTCCGCGATTTGACGGGTGCCACCAAGCAAAAGTACCCGAGCCTCAAGGGCCAGGTCAACCACGCCGTCCGCCAGCAGGCCCAGCTCTCCGCCCCCGGCAAGCAAGCCAGAAGAGGCTTCACCTCGCCCTCTGTCCCCTCGCTCTCCAGCCTGAGCCTTGCCGCGCCCCAGCGCTCCTCGCGCTCGCCATCCCCCTCAAACACACACAAGTCTGCTTCGGGACCCCGCACATTATCTCGCAAGAGCTCGCGGAACGATGTCTTGCCGTCCCCGGGCTTGGGCTCCAGGAGGCAGTCGTGGCAGGACTCCAAAAGAAAAACTGTAAAAGAAAGGGAGGCAGAGTGTGACGATGAAGACGATGAGCTTCCTGAAGACGCTGTCATCTGGAACGTTCCCATCTCGCCGCGCCCCACCCAGGATCGGTCGCCGGCGTCATGGACCGGAGAAAGTCCGCCATTAATGTCACCGCATCCTGGCGTCTCTTCGTCTTCGAGGACATCGCCCGCACCCTCTGCGCGCGTCTCCCAGAGGACCCCCTCCCCCAACGTTTCTAGCAGGGGCGTGTCTCCCCAACCCGGGGCACAGCAAAACACATGGGCCGAGACGTACACCGCGTTAGATACCGACGCCAAGTTGATCACAGAGAAGCTAGAGGAGTTCCAATCCGAGTTTGAGCGAAAGCAAGAAATCTCACGGCAACAGCCCGGTCTCACGCGTTCAGCGTCTATGAGCCAGCCAGAGCCAAAGAGCAAAAAGCCAGCACTCCCGCCTGTTCGCAAGAGCGATCCTCTGATCGACCCTTTCCAGCCCTCAGTTGAGAAGCAGAAGTACCTCTCGCGCACCCGACCTTCATGGCTCCCACCCAAGAACCCTAAGGAGGAGAAGAAGCATCTCAAGGAGTACCAGCGCATGTTGGCTCGTATCGAGGAAGCCGGTAAGTTATCTGCGCCTTCCTAGGCTCTTTCTGAGACAATAAATGGCTAACAGTCACAGAACGTCTCGAGGCTCAACGCGCGCAAGAGGAGGCGCTGGCTCGTGAAAAGGCCAGCCGCATCAAGGCTGAATACTGGTCGAGCTTACTGCTGCCAAACTGGGCTACCGAGATGACCAACTCCGAATTACGTGCCTCGCACAGGAAGATGTGGTGGAACGGAATCCCTCCACGGTTGCGAGGCCAAGTCTGGCAGAAAGCGATTGGAAACGACCTCGAGGTCACAGAAGCTACCTACAACATTGCCTTGGAGAAAGCACGCAAAGAAGTGAAGACACATGGCCACGAAGCGCTCGGAGGCCGCTATGTCTACATTGTCGAAAGCACCCAAGCAGTGTTCCCTGAACTCAAGATGTTTGCCGCACGAACTTCACAAGCGGCGGAGGACGAGCAGCCGCTGCATCGGGACCTTGTCGATGTGTGCCTGGCCTATTCGATGTACCGCCCGGACATCCCACACTCAAGTTTCGACATACATCACATCGCCGCATTGCTCTTATTAAACCTTGCCGCGCCGCAAGCCTTCGTCACCCTGTCCAATCTGCTCAACCGCCCGTTGCCACTGTCCTTCCTCATCCACGACCAAAACGCCATACACGCCGCCTACTCCACAACACTGCACGTTCTGTCGAAGAAAGCGTCTAGTCTGGCTCAACGGCTAGAGACGCTACGAGTTGAACCCAGAGACTACCTCTTCCACACCCTCGGCTCACTGTTCTGCGGTCGTCTAGGCGTTGAGCACGCCGCGCGCATCATGGACATTTACACCATCGAGGGCGACAAGAACGTCCCACGCGCTGCCGTCGCTATACTCAGTATACTGGAGGGCAGCTGCATGGAGGGCGACGCAGCGCAGGTTGCAAAGACACTTCGCGAGAAGAAGATTGAACTCGATGTGGACGAGTTCATGAACAAGGTGTTTGAAGCGGGCAAGAGCTCGTAGACTAATAACGTACATAGTCTTGGTGGTGGTTGATAGCAGCGGCAGTCAACAGAAAGTATTAATACCGTATTGTACAGTTGAGACAGAAACAATCGACCCATTACAATAATCACCCATGGAAGAGAAAGAGAGAATAAGAAACAAAGGGACACCAGAAGAAAAAGATCGATGATATACGAAGACTCATGCAGCGCGAATTGCAGCTGAACATACACCATTTACCTGTTAATTTCCTAGCCTCTTTGCATACACAACCGGCGTTTTCGATCTTTCCATTGCGTTCTTTACATACACGGAGTTTGTCACTTTTTGTCTCGTTCAACCCATGGAAAGGCTCGTTTTTTGCGCCATACAATCAATTGTCTTCCCTTATCTATCTTTGTATATAACACACGCAATTACTCTTAGACAAATGGGAGGAAGCGAAAACCGGGTAGGTGAGTAGCTGAGCTTAGAATCTATAATCGCACAACAAACATGGTCTCGGTCTTTTATTGTTGCATGTGCGAGACTGGTTGAATCGTGTTTTACTGGAGTGACCCCTCCTTTCACATGTCGAACCTAGTGGCGGGGGAAAGTTTGTGTTAGTGGTAACGGTAACGGTGACGATAATGGGCGGGAGGCGTTATCGTGGCGTAGCTGATGGGCATGGGAAAGGGGACGCCGGGAACTAAGGGCTTCTCGGCTCTCGTACATAACGGGTGCGGGAGGGGCGTATCTGCATAGTGCTATGTTGCAATCTCCGAAGAGAGGCTATCTGCTCGAGGCGTTTTTGTGGCCGCTGGCCGGCCATGGAATGTTGTGCGTTGTGTGTTTTGTGTTGCTGAGAGCTGGCTTTGGCATGGACTTGTGGATGTCCCGGTGCGTGATCTATAGGCGAGCAATGGGATGACATGTTAGATGAGAAATATAATTTGGACATAATATATGGGTTCCTAAAGCAGCTATGGGTGATACGACATGTATTGGTTTAATAATAGTTGGAAGAAACATCCTCGCTAGGTGCCTCGTGGTTCCCAGAGCATGAGGTGGTATTGTTGAAAATTGTCCACTAGCCATTCTCCTGCGAAATGAGAGAAGACAGATATAGCGAAACTCTCTTGATACAAAGTCAGCGTAGGCCCTGCCTCCTCTATTCGAGTGTTGCAGGTGAGGTAAGAGCAAGACGCAGGAACGAAGTGGCGCTAGTGATGAGGACTAGCGTCATACCTACCTTGGTACTTGCTGTCATAGATCAAGGCAGGCAACCACAGCACAAACACTCAACTTCAACCTACGAAATTTTCTCGCGTCTTCGAAAACCCCTGATTACCACTACATTGATTATGTGCGGCACTCGCTTGGTCATTCGACCATCGTGCAGCTGCGTCCACACCTGCGACTAGTACAAGCCTGCATCTCGCATACCGGGTACTGGGGAATGCGCATGCATGTCACCTCACTTGGACGCAGGAGAGAATGACAAGGCAGTATAATGTCACTCTCAATAGAAATATGGTACGCGTGCCCTTGAAGACCCTTCCTTCCTTCTTATCATCCAGGATGACACGACGTGCTTCATGGCTTAATCTCCCACGAATGCGCCTCTATAGATACTTCGCAGCAGAGAACCCGAATGCGTGGTCTCAGTGTGCGAAAGCTTACTGTCTGAGATGTTACCGACTTATTCAGTCTTAACGTACACTTTGAGGTCTGGTTTGCTAACTTGGGAACAGACTTTTGTTCATGGACCCTGTCGTATTGCGCCATCCCGATGCTACCTTACATCTCTCTCCCGACTTATCTTTGAATTGTCCAGCACCTGGCCTTTTCCCAGTTACGGCTTAAGTTAGTTGTATCAAGGTGAGCTGCTAATGGAGGCTAGAGAACTTCAAAAGTCTTAGGGTTTACCGGTTCAGCATGCGCAACAGTATGCGCTTTCACATTCTTTGTAAACGAACTCTTCAAGGCGTCAAAAGAGTGCCAAGAAAGCTTTCCCATGCTTCTCTTCCCTGTGTCATAATCACATCGCCTATAGCAACCCATACAACGATCCTTGAGAGAGAAGCAGGCACTTGATCACCTTCGGATCTGAGAGGATTGGAGCAGAGGGGAAGCCCTAAAACCTGAGCAATCTAGGGTAGCAGTCGTTCGTGCTATCGAGCACAGTGGAATCTGTATGTGTCGGCTTTGACACTCTGGGCTGCTCCAAGGCCAGCTTCTCTACCTCTTGAGATTGGGGCGAATTGTCAGATAGTTCCACTACGGCTGAAGCCCCTACCCCGGGTCATCCATCCTGCCAATGGTTGGTCTTCTGACGTCGTACACATAGACTTACGTATAATAACATTCATTGTACAAGAATCGGTATCTGCTACTTCATGTCCTAACACTTAGATCTACCTCGCCTTCTCCTTGTTCTCGGCCGCCCTGCGCTTCGCCCGCACCTCTGCCTTTCTCCTCTCGCCACCATCGACCTTGTGCCCTCTCCTTACTTCCCAGATACCCTCTTGCAGCCGTATACGTGCTCGTAGACCTCCGCTTCCCTTGACTGGTTCCACAAAGCTGCCCTTGATCGTCTTCGCACCCTTTACGATAACGCCTTGCACCTTGGGTAATGTCTCGACGGGCTCGACTGGTGCCTCGGCACCGACCGGCACATTAACAACGAGCTTCCTCGTACCCGGATCATGTGTTGCCGTGGCAGCTGCGGATCGGGGACTTATGGTGTTGCCGAGTTCGGGATTTGGCGGTACTGGTGCTTCGACGACCTTCAATTCCGCCACGCCGTCTTGAACGTGCTTGCAATCTCCTCCAATACCATACTCGCCGTTTCTATACTTCTCCCGCCATTGTAATAGATAGCGTCTCGAGCGTGCTGGCTCAACGCCGAGTTCCTTCAGTTGCGGCGATGTGAGTGTGAAGAGGGCTTCCCAGGAGGGTATCTTGGTTGCGTGTGCGGAGAGGCCGCGGCCAATTGCGCTGAGGAAGGCGGTGTGATCGGGAATGAATGGTATGGGCTTAGGAACCGGGCGCATGGGGATCGAGTGCTGGAGGTTTCGTACGCATGTCTTCGGTATTGATACTGCGGATGTCGCATTGAGAAGCGGGCGCCTGAGGATCATGATGGCGGCTGCTGCGGTATGATTAGCATCTGTACATATATCCCAAAGTGGCACATATCATACTGTGTCAAGAACTGCCCGTCGCGTAGCAAAACCCCCCAATTCGCGTTGATGTCGAAGCTGCAGTCGCCGTGATTTTCGGGAAAGCCAAGACGACGCTAACACCCGCAGCATCGCAGCCAGCCAGCCAGCAGCCCCACGTCACCAAGTCTCCCAAAGCTCCACAGCTTGCAACCCAAAACACCAATTGGCAGTAGTAGAGAGTCTCCTATTGCCCGCCTACCCTCATATCCATCATGTCTGGTCCTGAAGCTCACCACCTCTTCCACCATCCCATTGCGGACCATTCCTTCTCCGCCGACCGACAGACGCTCGCTGTAACCCGAGAGAACAACGTCGACCTCTTCCAGAAGACGGGCAGCGGATACAAGCTCAAGGACGAGCTCACGGGTCACGACAAGACAGTTACCGGTGTAGACATTGCACCCAACTCTGGCAAGATTGTGACTTGCTCGCAGGGTAAGCTCGGGGCTATCTG
Organism: Alternaria incomplexa; assembly: GCF_024043165.1. NCBI lineage: Eukaryota > Fungi > Ascomycota > Dothideomycetes > Pleosporales > Pleosporaceae > Alternaria > Alternaria incomplexa. Next base: position 1,142,242 of record NW_026249852.1, read on the forward strand.
GTGGGCTGGAGCAGGCAGCTAATGCACGGATAGATCGCAATGCCTACGTTTGGGAGCCTTCGCCGCAGGGATGGAAGCCCACACTGGTGCTCCTCCGCATCAACCGCGCTGCTACCTGTGTCCGCTGGGCACCCTCCGAGACCAAGTTCGCTGTGGGCTCTGGTGCTCGTTTGATCCCCGTCTGCTACTTTGAAGAGGAGGACAACTGGTGGGTCTCCAAGCACATCAAGAAGCCCATTCGCTCCACCATCACCTGTGTCTCCTGGCACCCCAACTCGGTCCTGCTCGCCGCAGGATCTACCGACGGACACGCTCGCGTGCTCTCTTCCTTCATCAAGAACGTCGACGCGCGTCCGGAGCCCTCGGCATGGGGAGAGCGTCTCCCGTTTAACACTATCTGCGGCGAATATCTGAACAACACCGCAGGTTGGGTCCACAGCGTCGCCTTCTCTCCCTCGGGCAACGCCCTCGCATTCGCATCCCACGACAGCACCCTCACCGTCGTATACCCCAGCGGTCCCGAACAAGCTCCCCGCGCCATCCTCAGTGTCAGCACTCAAGTCTTGCCTTTCATGTCGCTCTTGTGGAGCTCTGAGGATGAGATCATCGCTGCCGGATACAACTGTGAGGCTTACCGTCTCAAGGGTGACGAGTCTGGCTGGCAGCTTACTGGAAGTCTGGAGGCTAAGAGCCGACCCGGTCTATCGGACCAGCGTGAGGAGAGCGCGTTGAACATGTTCAGGCAGATGGATCTCAAGGGCAAGTCGGGCACGGATGACACCAAGCTCAAGACTGTGCACCAGAACACCATCAACACTATCCGAAGCTTTGAAGAGAGCGGAAGCGGTATCACCAAGATCAGTTCTACGGGTGTGGATGGAAGGGTTGTTATCTGGACTTTGTAGGCACACATTCAAAGTCTCGGGTCATGTTCTTGAATAGAAAAATCAATTGCCTCGCACATTGCCAGCGAGAGTGGAGTAGCATCTAGCAGCTCGGATATCAAAAAGAAACTCTGAACCCATCTACACAAATACTTGTTATCGTACATGGCCCCATACTTTTCTCGTACACGGCTACGTATCTCGTAGTGAATGTGAACCCACCATAAACGCCTATGCAACACTTCGTCCCTCAGCCAAAGCCAGGGAAGCCCTGTGCGTTGAAATCAAGTGGTACAGTGGGCGCTGGTGGCACACCGTTACCCATACCCTGAGTCGTCTGCGCATCGTTCAAGAACCAAGACCAATCTTGATCGATATCCATGGGCATATGTTGCCACGAGAAGTTGTTCGTCGGCAGTGGGAAGTTGTTCATACTGTCGTCGTTGATCTGCGAGTTGAACGTGCCTCCTGCAGCAGCGCCGGTCGCCGATGCGTCATCTGCGTTGAGGTTGTTCCAGTTGTAGAAGCCGTCGTACGACACAAAGGGCGAGGGGTCGGTGAAGTTGAAGGCCGAGGTAGCGGTACCTGCGGAGACGGACGTCTTGGGCGTGACATTGAGCGATTGTGTGGGCTGCGAAAAGACGTCCGAAGAAGTCCGCGACGGCTTCTCCGACGTGGGTGTGTATAGTTGTGCTGAGGTCCCTGGGGACCTTGAGCTCCCCATGCTGGGTGAACGACCCGGAGGGGCTGGGCCTTTCTTGACGAGTTGGCCCCCTCTCTTGATGGAGATGGTACCAAAGTACGGGATAACGAAGTTGGCATCTCCGGTGCAGGTCTCGTCTAGCTCGTTGCTTGTGCCCTTGAACTTGCCCATCATCTTTTCGAGCACCTCGGCGGACTGAGCGGCGACTTTGCCTCCCTTTTCGCTTGATGCGCGGCGGAAGATGTCGATGCTTACTTCGATGAGGCGCACGTCTTCTTCAATCTCTTTCGGGGTAGGTCCACTGCCTGAGGATTGCGAGACCATGCCAAAGTTGAGTAGGCCGATTTGGATGAGAACTGCAGCTGTGAAACCGATGAAGTCGATAGCCTTGCACTCGTAAAGCGGCTGGATGTGTCCCATTCGCAGAGACTGGTACAGCCGTAGTACTTCTCGTGAGCCGTTCAGGCATGCGGTTTTCGAGTACGAGAAGCGTGAGTTCGAGGCTGCTTTGAGCATGAATGGCAAATGCAGGTACACACGGATCTGATGGAAGATAATCTGACCCATGATTCGCTCTCGCAGTTCTGCCGCATTGGTCTCCGCGTCGGCAAGTAACTCTGTGTAGTTTAGCCATGCCGGATCGAACTTCTTCCACAGGTCTTCCAGTTCTTGGTCGAGCTGCAGTGCCCAGGCGAAAGACTGTTCTGCGACTCCCTGGTTTCGATCGATGACCCTCCCTGCAAGCTGTGAGAGCTTCGTGATACCGACCAAGGGATGGACGTATGTGCCGTCGCCAACATCAGGCATCGTCAGGTCACAATGCGCGTCAGTGACACCGTATGGAAGACCCAACAAGAGAGATAGGAACCGGTCGCCGTGGTACAAAGCCCACCAAATGCTTTCGTGTGGTGCTGAGGCTGTGCGCTTACGGTGCAGTCCCTTTCATGAGTTAGTCATATTCCGGCGGTCTGTGACAGCATGAACTTACCATGAGCTGGGCATACATCAAGCCCTTTCGATATGCGATCCAAGCTCGTCGTGGTTGACCTACATCCGCGTACCACTTGGACTTCAGGATCAGACACTCCAGGCCCTCCAAGCTTGCTGCATACTCATCATCGGACAGGAACCATCGGTCCACAGCCTCGATGTAGCGCTCAACATCGTCGTCATCCTCCGATGAGCAGATTCCGACTGACAAGACAACAGTAGCAATCGCGCCAATGTTTCCAGTCGTCAGGGCTTGCGCAGCGAATTGAGGCAGTGTTTGCTCAGGACCGGAGGTGCCACTGCATTTTCTCCGCCATGTCTGCCACCAGTCACTGTTCGAGTTGAGAAGTTTGGTGAGTTGATCGTAAGGCGGTAGCATCGCAATCAATGCTTGCTTGCATTTCTCTCGTTTTGCGGAGTGCGCGATGGTGGCTCCAGCAGCTATGTCATCGTCGTGTCTGTTTTCTATTGTATATCGATCGTCAGCCGCTCCTCCGGGCTTTGGTGTTGATTGCTCCAAAGGACAATTGCGGGCCTTCGCTTGCGCTTCGGCATCGTTGAGCTGTAGATGGTAAGTATCAGATACAGCTTAGAGTGTTGAAATACATACTGCATCTTCGAACACAGAGAGGATAGGTATATGATGACCTCGGTCTGAAGCAGCACGCTGGTTGTTCGGCAATTGGAAAATGTTGGACGAGGCTCCTGAGGAAAGAGGAGTCGGTGGGAAGGTGTCCTTGTGGTAAGTAGTAGGTGCTTTTGGTGATGAGGTGTCGGCTAAGCTCTGGCTCTGACTCCGGCTTTCTGACTTGACAGTCTTGTCTTCTAGCAACGTGTCGACCAAGGCCTCTAGTCGTGATACTCGCTCACGGAGGTTCTTCCTATGATCGACAATGACTTCCGGGTTGGCATGTTCTTGGTCGATGCACCTGCTGCCGCGCGCGAAGCATTCTGAGCAGACATCCGGATTGTCGGGCTGGAAGATGCATCGGATCTTGCGGCGACGACCTAAACTCCATCAGAAAGGCCCACAGTATGAAGACGATGAAAGATAGAGTAGAGCAGAATGTTGGCGTGGTGATGCACGCAAAAGAAAAGATTAATAGTGACGCGTAGCAGTGTGGTGTAGCGTGATTATTCAACTAAGGCAACAACTGGATTCACATACATTCGAAGCAGCTATGCGTACCCTTACGCATCTTTTTGCGTGTCGGTAACGTCTCCTCCTTGGGCATCTCGATTCGTTGTGTTCCAACCACCCCGATCGCACGAACCTAGCTCTTGCGACGAATTCGTCCGGACTCGGCTCTGCACGGCGCACTCCGGATCGCGGAAGTTGATGGATATATTATCGCGTCCGCAACTTGTTCTGGCAAGAACAGACGGACCCAGTTGATGAGAAACAAAGAGGCTTCAGTGGTAGCAAGAAGTCAGACGTAAGCTGCTGGCAGTGATGGGGTTTCAAAGCAAATCGAGGAGGTTCGGACGGTCTTTCGTCCGTTAGGTCCGCGTATTAGGTCAGCGAAAGAAGCTGAATAATGCCCGCTTAACGGCCGTACAAGGACTACTGCTGACCACGGAAACTTATAGTAGGCCAGGATTTCCAGGCAACAATGTTATCTCGCGTTTGCGGGCTCTCGGGGGTTCGGTCGAGTCGGAGATCCTCGACCCCGTTCCCCATTTGGCGAAGTATGCGAAGAACGATGCGAATAATCTCCAGGTGTACGAAGAGCGGTTAGCCCGGGGCTATGCTAATGCTTGAGTCGATCACGAAACGTGGAGTTTGCGGGTGATATCGCATGATGCGACTTGGCTGTAGTCGCGACCTCGATAATGCATGCGTCGCAATACGCGTATATTACCCCACGGGAGTCCCCGCGACCCTTGCTCACGACATAGTAAACCTATCTTCGGGAGGAGATGGGTACGCTGTCGACGGAAAAGTCTGGACCCATTATGACATCGTTTTCGAACGCTTGCGTGGAACGCGGTCGGGCGCAGGCTAGCAAGCCCTATGAACGGTAGGGCACCACACGTCATCCGTAGCCTGCCGCATCATACCCAGCAAGATCACCGTCTTACTGCCAGCTGCCCATCTTTCCAAACCCAACGCTCTAACCAAAAAGATCTACAGGCCCTGTTACACAGATGCTCAGTATGGTACCTTGATTGAGAACACTGGATGAACATTCCTCACTCCACAATCAATTGGCTGCAGCACGCGTTCTGCTGAACAACATGTCTGCAGCACACGACTTCCGTCATAACCAGCATCTTCCACCGAGCCCACCTCCCTCACCCCCATCTACACGACGGAGACACAAGAAGAAGAAATCAGACCCATTCGAGGAACTCGCAACCACACCAATACCCTCGCTGCCATCTTCCCCAGCAAACGAGCTGAACGACGACCAAGAATCGCTTTTGACAAGAGTAAGCCAATTCCAACGACGAACCTACTCTTTCATTCCTAACAAACCTCAAAGATTATCTTGACGCCTGTATTATTCACATCCTTCCTCCTCTCCCTCTTCCTCGTCAACTACCGCAACCGCGCCCGCCGCACCGAAGCCCACTCTCCCGGCTTCTCTCTCCTCACCTACCTCGCCCCGTCTAGCTGGCTCGATCCAGAACCCTACCAAGACCCCGACGATTCAACATGGGGCCGAAGAGGAACCATTGGACACGTAGAGCCTCATGACGCGATAGGGCCGCGGCCAGACGAGCAAGGCGAGGAGAAGCCCAAGCAGAGGAAAAAGAAAAAGTCATGGCATCTGAATAGGAAGATTAGAAAAATGGCCAAGTTGGAGATTGGCGACGCGCTTGAGATGCGGGGGCGCATGATTGTGGTTATGCTTGCAGTGTTGGGGTTGACGTGTGGCATGTTGTGGATGGGTGTCAAGTGGGCTGTTGTCTCGGTATCGGGCATGATGTATGGCGCGAAAGCGTAATTATTAAAACGAGATGATCGTTTTCGAATGATAATACGGATGATGCACGAAGCACGAGGAAGTTCTATTCTATATCTTGAATTATCTAAATTTGGTCTCTTCCTTCGGAATACCCTAAGAACTATGGCAAATCATGAGAACGCCAACAGAGGTCGTCAAGAGGTCGTTTCATCATCAAGATACAGTCGTGAGCGCATTAGTCGTAAATGAAGAAAGAAGAAACGCCAATGCATAAACAAAGACAGCGTACAGTCGTCTACAAAGAAGGGTATCGCAGCCTTTTCAACGCCCAGCATAATTCGAGAGCCACCTGGCCATGTGCTCGGGGAAGAGATAACCCGAATACTAGGGAATGAAGAAGAAAATAGGAAATGCAACTCTGGGTACTAATGCCGCAGAGTGAAGAGGCGCGCGACAAGCCGATCGAAAAAGTACCCCATGTCGGCACGTTGTCTCTTCTCTTTAGCTTTCTTGATCAGATAGCTAGATGTATCGTCTCTCTTGATAGCCTCGCGCAAGCTTTGGATAAACACGTCTTCTGGTGTGCCCGTCTGGTGAGACTGCATTGACTCGCCCTCCCAGTCCGGCCTGAGTCTAGCGTGGCAACCAGAGAAACAAGCGGCGTAAAACTCAAGTAACTCTTTGACACCATGATCATCCACCTCTACATTGTCTTCCGTAGTAGATGAGCGAGAGGCGTCGTAGCGGGTGTGGTACGGCAACTTCGCGGCGTGGTAGTGGATAGATTCTACCGTCATCAAGACAGTAATGAGAACAGCTAGGGCGATAGGCCATTCATCACAGTTCTTGTTCAAGAGAAGTTGCTCCAGTGATGTGAGTACATCCTTCATCAAGCTCAGAGTGAGAGCAGGCATGATCGCGCCGAACTGCGAGCGGATGAAGCACGGCGTGGGAGTCAGGTCTTCGGGTATGTTCATCGTACTGCGAATGACTTGCTCCAACATGGGGCTCTCGAAGCGTGATGGCAGTGTTATATCGCCGCCAATGTGGACAAGTACGAGAAGCTTGAGCGCCTGGTGAAGTATGCGATAGTGAGGAGATTTTGTCGAGAGGGATCGGGAGAAGACGTAGATGTCGCGTAGGATTCGGAGCGGCGAACAGTATAGTGGGAAAGCGCGGAAGTGGTGAGCTACTAGTAGCGACAAGTGGGAGTCGAGGGTTTGCGTTAGTTGGAATTGCGCATCAGTTGTTAAAACACCCGGTAGGACGGCATGCTCGTGTGGTGACCCGGTATAAGGCTGCGGCGGCCATGAGTAGATGATATGTTCGTGAACCAGAGGAGCGTCGTCGTTGAGCTGCACAGGGTGTACTGAAACCGGGAATGATGGACCAAACCCGAAGTTCAACGGAATGGTGTAGGTGATATCTTTTGAGATTTGGAATTGGCCTGCCGGAACGAACGACTCCAAGGGTCGTGCGGTTGGATGCCACCCGAGACGGTCAGAGAGGAATGCCGCAGACAGATCAATAAGCGTATGATCCCTACACGGGTGGTTGACAAGATCACCTTTGTAGTGATCAAGACAGGCTCTGCACGGAGTACCAGGGTCGCACTTTTCTTTCCGCCGTTGACAATTGGAGCAAGCGCCAATAATGCGCATTAACGCTGCGTGCTGGCGTTGCTCAGCAGTGAGAGCTCTCTTTCGTCCTTTTAGCGCTCTTCCTGACATACCCTCAGTGCTAGTGGGAGCTAGACGATTGGTCAATGGATTGGGTTGGTAGGATACCCACCCGTAAGCGTCGGACGTAGGAGATGGAGTAGAGGCTTTGCGGCGAGAGAGCGAGGCGCTTCTGGACAGCGCAACACCGCGAGGGTAGCGTGAAGTGCCTGGTGATACCGAGAGCATGGAAGGAGCTCTTCGTGCAGATGCAGACGCTGTAGCCCGATTGTTGACGCTTTGTCCACGCGTAGTATCCGGGATGGCGATGGCTCTGCTACGACTGTGTAGATCATGCTCGCCATCTGATCGCCGATAGGATGGCAGCATCGAACTATAGCTCTGTGGGAAAGATTGGGGAATTGCGATAGGTTCGACTTTAGATCTGTCTCCGTCGTCTTCTGCAATAGGTTCGATGATCCGTGGCTGCTCTGCCCATGTACCAACGTTCGAAAACAGCCGGGAGTGTCTCATATCCAGACCACTGAAGGAATGGGATGAGTCCGCAACATGAGGATTGAACACTGTTTCAGCCGTACTCTCAAAAGACCCTGCCGACGAAGTGAAGGATTCTGGGATACGCTCATATCGTGTGTCTAGAATGGGTGAATCGCTTATGGTTCCTAGCGGTGACAGGAGACTGTTGTCGCAGGCACCAAACGATCCGAAGTACTGGCTATCCGCTTGTACGACGAGCGGAGAAGTGGATATCGTGTCAAAGGACAGAGAGGTGCCATGCACTTGTTCAAACGAGGACTGCCCATCTAGAATTGATGGTGGGGCCGAAACAGTATACTCGAGCGAAGGCGGTTCGTCGGCGATTGAGGGCGGTGCTGAAACCAGGTACGCAGGCTCAGAGGTATAGCTTTCCGATAGTTGGTGACCTGCAACATAGTTGCGCTCTTGAGTGCCCGTGTAGTTGGTCTCTCCTTGGAAGAAAGGGTCGTACAATTCGTCGTCCCAGGCAACAAGATCCTGCCAGCTTTCGTTCGGTGAACCCAGGTACGGGATATGAGACATGCTTTTGGTCGGCGGTATCGCGCGTTAGGCTGATGCGAAGGTGCAAGCGAGGATAGAGGAAGACCGTAAGGATCACCCCTTCGCTGAGGGTCTCATGCGGTTAGCGAAGAGAGATGGAAGCGCGGACAAGACTGAATGTCAGAATTTCGCGTCGTAGGGTGGTGTCTGCGTAACATCAATGAACATCTCCAGGCTGAAAGGTGGCCAAAGTTATATTCCACGCGCAAGCTGGGGCAACGTTGGGGTGCTGCGGCTGACTGCGCGGACTTGACTGCCTTGCATCAAAGGCCACCAGGGCAATTGACGAGTAGTCGTCAACGGGCTTATCACGTTGTTGCTGCTTATTAGTCAATGACTAGAACTTGTCTGTGAGCGGCCGCAGGCGGTTGGTGCTGGAAACTTTGCGTTGATGGTATGATGTCTTAGGGCTGGTCGGCAGTGCCATCTGACCATGCGCGGGCCTGCAGCATGGTGGCCGGTCAACTCGATCTGTGATAGCCCTGTCACCGTGCTTTGCCGGCTACGTCTCCCCGCTGTATACTATGGAATGGAGCTCGAATCAGAGCTTGCAACGTGAGCACCCTGCGACGTAGTGCCAGCATGTCGGCTTTACCCATTTGCGCGAATTTGGTGGACCATGTCTAAAGAGGCAGGCTTCTGGAAAAACTCCGCCCCATCGTGGCTGTGGACGATGGGACTAGTTTGATAAACTCCGGCCGTGCGTATGCGTCTCTGTGTACCAGGGCGTTGTTACACATTCTTTCTCTTCGACATTTCCACGAGGTGGTAAGTGCTATATCTGTCGAACAGTGCTGTGGGGTTCAGAAGGACGATTGCCTGTAGATGGTGTGCAGGTGCCTGGGCAGGCTGAGGGTAAAACCTACGTTTGCCGAGCTGAAGCAACACCTTGACCCTTTTGGGGAGACGTCAGTTGCAACTCTCGCGCGACGGCAAGATTGCCGCGCGGGATGGGAACACCTCGGTTCAGAGGTAGCGTTCTGTAACGCCCCCTCCCCAGACTGTCGTGAACAGACATGCCAGGGTCAAGCGATTATCTAGCCCTTCTAAGTAAACGACATCTTGAATCGGCGTACTATGTATTGCCAAGCGAGAAGCAGCCTGGCGTGTTGCCTTGTATGCGGGTCTCTCGCGGCATGCGACCATCACCGAGCCGTTAGAGGAACTGCGCCTTACGCTGTCCCTGCGCTAGATGCTGCAGTGGTTTGTACTTGTATGCATGCACTCCACTCATACAGATGTGTAGCTAGCGAGCCTCACTCTTCTCTCGTATTTGCGGCTCTGCGCAATCACTTCCCCTTCTGCTCGAGCACGTCGCTGACGTAGACTATCCTCAAGACCGTCGATTGCGCAAATAACTCAACCCTCCAAGTGTCTAACGCAATCCGACCAGAGCCAGTCACTGCGAGAGCTTGTCACCAAGAAATGAACATGGGACGCAGAAGTATAGTAATGTTTACATAATTCATACTGAAGGACCCAACGCCGAGAGGACGGAGTGGGTCCAGCCCAAGGAATATTAGGGCAGGTGGTTTGGCCAAAAGATACCAAAGCAAGCAACGCGAACAGACAATGGCCGTAAGAGTACGTATATGCAGACAGTAAGACATACGAATGTAGAGAAGTACAACAGGAGGAACCAAATCCAGAACAAAACATGTACGAGTACATGTATACCGAGCCCACCCGAAACAACCGTTGACTTGACGTCGGGTATCATCTAAAAGGAAGAAATATGTGAAGCAGACTGGTATCGTACAAAGCCGATCGCCAGGCTACTCCGAACCTCGACGAGGCTCTTTTCCCCCCAATTTTCGTCAGACATCGATCATGTCGTCGGATCCCTGACTAGGTGTCGGATCAGAACAAGACCACGCGCGCATGCGGATGATGATGTCCAGATCCGGATCCCCGTCTAGTCAGGAAGCCTCGGCAGGAGCGAAGAACAAGACGATCTCGCCTCTGTCGTTCCTTCTGAGGCGCAGATCCTTCCAGAGTTCTTTCTCCTCTTCCGCCTTGGAGGGCGCACGATCGCGCTGCTCGGAGCGCTCGCGGTGGTATCGTTTCAGAGCCTTGTTGACACTCATGCCGCGCTCAGAGTCTGGCCCTTTCGTAATGAAGGACATGAACAGCCCCGCGCGCGCATCGAAGTCTGCCGAGGCATGTGCAACGTCTCCACTGGGGCGCACAATAAGCTGGCCTTGGCCATCTGGCTCCGGGGAGTTTGTTTCCGAACGGTGGTACTCAATGGCCTTCATGGGCTTGCGCTCTCGCGGTGCTGGCGACACGGAGGACGAGTATTGGCGGCGGCGGATGCGACGAACCTCTGTGGTAGAATCCTCCCGCTTCTTCTTAGGCCTGATCTTCACAAGAGCAGTGTTGGCCTTGCGCTCCTTACGTTCCTTATTCTCCTTCCGGTCACGATCGCGGCCTCTGTCCTTCTCCTTCTCCTTTTCCTTCTTCTCTGCTTGCTCACGTGCCTTGATATCAGCCTTGCGCTGCTTTGCTTGTTCTGCCTCGTATTCTCGTTGCGCGCGCATAAGAGCCTTGGAGTTGCCCTGCTTGACGCGTTTCATCGGGCTCAAAGGCGAGTTGACGTAGTCACCTGAGTCATCGGGCGAAGGTGGGAACTCAGGACGGGCAAGGAGTTTGTTCAGTCCTCCAGTAAGACCAGAGTGCAGCATCGCGGGGGCATCGGCCATTGTAGTATCCCTTTCCTCTTGGGCGCGGATCGCCGACATGTCAAGTTCGCTGGGTGAATTGCGCTTGCGCTTGCGATCGGTCTTCTTCGACGTTGTCTCCACATCGGTATCGCCCGACTTTGTCCTGTTGTGCTTCGACTTGGGAGCTGGCGTGGCGTACGAGTCGTAACGCTCGCGGGAAGGGCGAACTTGCTCAGTCCCGTACGAGAATCCGTTCTGTGCGAAGGACTCGTCGTCGTCGGCTACCTGGAACTTCATAACGTCTGCGATTGCGGGCATGTACTGCTCGTCGTATGCGGGCGGCTGACTGTCTTCAAGCATACGCGCTTCATCGATGTGCGTGGTCGTTCGCGGAACATTGGGCGTCGAGGAGGGGTCCAGGAAATCGAAGACATTGGGCGCTTCAATCGCGGCCTGCTCATGATAGCCTAGCGAATGCGCCGCTGGTGGAGGAGTGGGTGCGCGAGGCGGGGCATCCACGACTGCGACGGCGTTGCCATCGTCGCGCGCGTCTTCGACATATGCGTTGTGGGGCGTGAGTGCTTGCGAGTTGTCGTGGTAGGCGCTGTCCCGCTTCTGCTGCGGACCCTTCTTCTTCTCTTTGTAGAGTTTGCCCTGGTACTTCTGGTCTTCGGTTATGCAGGCCTGTTTTGCGTGCGTCAGCCACTTTGAACAATGAAAAGTCGAACACGGCGCAATGCGCAGTGCTGGCGCAAGTCGTGCAGCAATCGATAGGCGTTGTTTCGAGGCCAGCAGATCGTCATATAGGGCAGGAGAAGCATATGCGTACCGTGTGGGACTTGTAGGAAGTTCCCGGGAAGTGCACCATGCAGTCGAGGCAGGTAAAGGACGCGCCATAACATTGGTTGCGGTGGCCGTCAAGCTTCTTCTTTGTGAGGACGTCTCCACAGTTCTAAGCCGTCACAGTCAGCATACGATGCATGGCTACGGCAGGGGCGCATGGTGGGGGAGAGGTAAACATGGGACATGGGGCTCAAGTACCTCGCAGGAGAACGACACCATGGTGGGAATGCGGTTTCGATGGGCAAGGAGCGGTGAACAGCTGGCAGACGGTCAATGGAGGAGAGGATGGAAGAGTCGGTGTGGGGAGGGGGCGCCGCGTCGTTATCACCCCTCGCTGGCCCAGGGAAGGTTTCAGTTGTTTGGGATACAACAAAAGTCGGTATAGCGCTAAGCTGCTTTGGGAACAGGCCCCTGTGACAGTGCGCGCCTCGCGACTCTCCCGAAATACATCAACTGACCGCGCATCGCAGCTGCAGCCCGTTAGCGCCTGCGAATCGCTGCACTTGAGCCACGCGCCCGCCGAACTGGTGGGCTTGGTGGGCTGCCCAGGGCCCTCTCCCAATGGCTCGCCGACCTGGAGCATCAAAGTGCCATGACGCACTCGTATCACACACGGTCCAGAGGGGCACAGTGTCGCAGGTAGAGTGCGATGCTTCGTTCTACCATCCTTCTATCATGCTTGATAAGGCTATCTTGGTGGCTCTCCTCGCGACAGGGCTGTTCCTGTCCGAAGGCTGATCTCTTGAACATTCATTCGCTAGGGCATTGCTAGGGCAATTTCGAGTCCGGTTTACATCCCACCACCACAAAGCCACTGCGAGACACTGCCGTGTGAAACCCCGCCGACGAACTCTGCGATCTGCCGGGAAGGCCGGAGCTGCTCCGTCGATATCTCTCAGCTATCGTCTTGACTATTGGCTTATTGGCTCCCTCCCAGGTCGCGAGCAGCCATTTGCGGCGTAGCAGGTACCCGCAAATAATGCTATCGTGACCAAGACGCGACCCGTCTGCGCAGCGCAATGTCTCGGGCATTGCGCATCAAGTCCGCTGCGCCATCCAACCCCAACCTGCATGCAAACACGTCCTGCATGTTTCAACATGGGGCTTTTGCGGTCGTAAAGGATACATTGTCAAGTGTATCCTTCAAGGCGATGCGCTTGCCTGCTGATCTCTCTGCCACTCTAGCGCTTTTTCATCCGGGGTCTTATGCAGCTGTGTCTTTGTTCGATGTCGGATCGTCGTCTCCACACTGGATGTTGGTGTGCGCGGTCAGTACATGTCTCACATGTGGTTCGTACAGGGACACTACTTACACCGCAATCATACGCGTCGCCTATGTCTTCGCAGTTGAACTCCGGCTTCCCCAGCCGCTTGTTGACAATGTTATGTACGTAGCAACCCCACATGGCAGCCGCTGTCCGTGACGAGACCTGGGGAGGGTACTTGGCAAGTACTTGTCCGAAGTGCTCTGCGCATTCTCCGCTGAAATCCCAGTCAGCGCGTGACCTCTATGTGTTGAACGCCGAGCAGTGTAAGACATACCAGGGGTATAGGCGTTGGAACAGGTGTACATATGACCGCAGCGCCTCTTGCTCCTCGTCTGTAGGGCTTTCGGGGAAACGAGCGAACGTTGTGTGTAGGACTTTCCACGCGGCGCGACCGAGTTCTGCCCTGCATTTGCTTGTCAGCCTGCCTCGTGTGATCTGTGTGGTGCCCGCGCAGGCCGTGATGCACGTACTTCGCCGTCGCATTCTCTAGTTTTGGCGCGATGGCATGTCCTGTGAGCACAGCTTCACTGGTACGGCCTAGTTTCTTCTCGGTCGATGGCGATGCTAGGTGTGCTGGTGTCACCTTGTAGGGTCCTACTAGAATGAATGAACAGAGGGCGAATACGACTAGGGCAAAGACGACGAATCTAGCCCGGAGGCCAGTAATGCGGATCATTGTAGAATAGGTATACTAGGTCTCTGAGAAGAGAAAGCGATGTGTTAAGGCGGTAGGAAGCGTTCCATGGTTCACTGTAGAATGTGAAAGGCTGCCATCCATGGCCACGCACGCGATGCCTCAGATAACGCCAAGCATTGGGGCTTCGCAGCATCACGCCCGAGTGGTCCCACCACGCGCGGGTAATCTGCAGGTACGTCTGCGCGATCGAAGCTAGTTCGCATTGGAACAACATCGTCAGGGCTCTCCGCCATGGGAAATCTACAATTTGCGGGCGGGTGGGCTTTTGATATATTGCGACGGCTGCCGAGGGATATTACCGGGCTACGTCATCCGATATCGCAGTAGGGCTGAGCTTACTGAGCCTCCGAAAGCGTTCAAAACTTTGGAATCGCCAATTGACTGACCTGCATATTGACTCGCACCTCAGCACACGACACCCTAAACCACTTCAAATAAATCAACAATGTCAGACTTTCCTCCTCCACCAGTCGACACCATTGGTACGTCAATTGCTAACCCGGTCGCCGGGACGTTCCACACGCCGCAAAGACCTGCGCTAATTCAATCGCAGACTGGAGCAACGTGGGCTTCAAGATTCGGGAAGGTAAGGCTTACCTTGTCGCGAATGACTTCAGTGCGCGGCTGCGTTCAAGTATGGACGAGGAGGCAGAGTCTACTTATTTCTGCTGCGTACTCTCAGCCCCACCACACAGTCATCTATAAAAAAAACGCATTTGAACATCTCCTAACTTTGCAAAGTCGCTGGCCATGTTGAATCACACTACTCTAAGGAGACCGGAAAATGGACCCCTCCAGTCTTCGTCGAGGACCCATTCCTGCGTATCCACGGAATGGCACCGGGACTAAATTATGGAATGCAGTGCTACGAGGGCATGAAGGCTTTCCGTGCACCAAACAACACGATCAACATTTTCAGGCCCAACAAAAACGCCGAGAGGATGCAGCACTCAGCGTCTTTCATTTCTATTCCGGAGGTTCCGACAGACCATTTCCTCGCCTGCTGCAGTATGGCCGTGGGAATGAACGCGGCGTACGTACCGCCCCATGAAACAGGCGCCGCAATGTACATCCGACCCCTACTCTTCGGTAGTTCGGCACAACTTGGCCTGAATCCACCCCAGGAGTACACTTTTGTCGTCTACTGCATCCCAACTGGTGTCTACCATGGCTCAAACCCAGTAGATGCGGTTATTCTTGAGGACTTCGACCGCGCCGCGCCAGAGGGTACTGGATCAGCAAAGGTTGGCGGCAACTACGCTCCAGTATTACGACATAGCGAGAAGGCGTACAAGGCAGGCTACGGTATCACCCTGCATCTGGACAGTAAGACAAGGAGCGTTGTTGATGAGTTTTCAACGTCTGCCTTCATTGGCGTAAAGAAGGACGGCGACAAGGTCAAACTCGTCGCATCCAATAGCAAGAACGTCATCCAGAGTGTCACAGGAGACAGTGTTCTCAGGATTGCCGAATCTTTTGGCTGGGAAGCTGAATCTCGAGAGGTACTACAAGCATTCTGTCAATGCGTACGGTGAGCTAACAATTTCAGATCGCCTATGACGAACTCAAGTCCTTTGACGAGGTCCTTGCTGCTGGAACCGCGGCGGCTCTTGTCCCTATCAAATCCATTACCCTGCCTTCCAAGGACGACAAGTTCACATACGCAGAGGCACAGCAAGAACCAGGCCCAGCATGCAAGAAGCTTCTTTCGACCTTGAAGGGTATTCAACAAGGAAAGATCGAGGACAAGCAGAGCTGGCTGTTCAAGGTGGAGAGGCCAGAGCAATTCGGAAAGCAAGATCAGGCAAATGGTGCCAAGATAGTTGGACAACTGCCTTAGAAGGGTTGTGTCAACCAAGGTTCAAGCGTATACCATGTAAAAATCGCGAAACTCTGAATGATTGCCACCATGGTTACAATCCGCCCGAGGTTGACCTTTTACATCTATATGAAGGAATTCTGAACAGTGCGACGCTGAACAAAACAAACGTGCATTACATCTCCGCTTTTGCTTTGTCCTATACTTAGACGAGACTGTTACAACTCAAACACCCGACAGCAAGACCACGTGCTTGAAACGAAGAAGACGGCCATAACACCGGAAACGCGGAGCTTGCAACGGCGATATCTCGTGTTAAAGGTGTTGGTGCCCCAGGAGTATAAGTGCCGAGGCGGCCAGAACTATTTCCTCGACACCCCCACGCAGTCTAGCCCCATACGCATACGTCATCCCTGCTTTTCACCCGCAGAACCCACCTGCATCTGCATCATTCGAGCGCGCGTCTACCCAGCAGTGCAACGAGACAGACACCCGACATCCCTACCCTTTCGCATACCCACGAGGCCCGCACCCTTGATTAGGCCTTCGGCAGTTACCGCCTCGCACAGAATAACTGGCACGCCGGTGCCACACGATCCATCCATAGAGTCACATTGCAACCGGGTGCAACATGCCTGGATCGTTTTCGAGGATTCGCGACAAGGCGAGGCGCCACTTGGGTGATCCTAGTCCGGATGAGGCCTATCTTTCTTGTGAGTCTGCATCGAGAGAGTGCAAGAGGGCGAAGACTGACTGAGAGTAGATCACGATGTGAGGGGTGTGTACGCGTCGCCTATTCCTTGACTTGCGCTTCCATGCGCCTTTGACTAATCAACGACCATACTGACGACTACAGTGACGCGAGCCGACTTGGACAGTATCAAGTCTAATGACTGGCTTACGGACAATGTGCGCATACCACTTCCTCCCAATCCACCGCAGTCATGACTAACGCATCAACAGGCAATCGCCTTCTGGCAAGAATACCTCGAGCGCGAAGAGCTCAACGCCTTCCCCAAAGCCTCCATCGTCCTCCTCCGCCCCTCCATGTCCTACATGCTCATGCAAAGCGCCGAGCCCCTCTCCCTCAAAGAAGTCCTCCCCAACTTCAGCCACACGACCCACGTCTTCCTGCCGATAAATGACAACACCGACGTCACACAAGCCGAAGGCGGCTCGCATTGGTCCCTCCTCCTCGTGTCCATCATCGACGGCGTGTCCTTCCACTACGACTCCATGACCCAGTCCAATGAGCGGGAAGCACGGAGTACGACTATGAAGCTGGAACAATTGTTGGGCAAACGACTGCGGTTTATCCCTATGAATGATAGTCCGCAGCAAGAGAACGGCAGCGACTGCGGCGTTTTCGTTTGTGTGCTCATGCGGCATCTACTGCTTAAGAGGCTGCTTCGGGCCGATGCGAGCAAGAAGGTTAGCATGAGCATGCGGGATGCACACATCAACGCGAAGGATGGACGGAGAACCATGCTCAAAGTCATCGAGGAGAGGAGAGATGAAGGCAAGCGGAGACGCTCGTAAGTTTCTCATGCTTGAGTACGACTGCAGAGAAGAAGCTAACGTTTGTGCAGAGGAAGCCACTCGCCGTTTAGGAACCCCTCCGCCCACTCCAAGAGCCCGCCACGTATAGGCGACGAACAGTCACAGGAGCGTTAGTACCCGCTGTGATTTGTATCGAAGGGATTTCCTGGCCGAGCCCTATGCGATGGAGATTAAGAACACGGACTCGTTCTCCTATGTGAACGTAGCACTCCATACACCGCATCCCCGGTTATAAATACGTGAGCGAGCGTAGGATACCCCTCACTCGGGAGACGGACTGAATGGGGTTATGAATTACGATTTACGTGTTTTATGTTTACGCAAATATACGAATAGCTGGCATCATCACTGGAGTTGATAGTATTAATGGAACACGCATCTTAACATCTCTATATCGCGAGTTGGGCTAGGAATATATGCGCATTCGAGCCTATGTGCATGTCTAGTCTACGACAGATACCACTAACCAACGTGATAGCGCCACTCATGCATGTACAAACGTATCCAGACGCTTGCTTCCAGATCCTAGACCCCATAAAACGATACGTGCGCGCTCTACAAAATCCCACAAAGAGCTTTAATCCATTCAACACGTCTAAGTCGTCTTTTCTTCTGCCTTGGTTTCGACCGGCTTAGCTTCACCCTTGGGCACAAGGTTACCGTTATCGTCCCGCGGTATACGTTCCCAACCCGTCTTAAACCTCTTCTTGCTTGCGTCGAAGCGAGGCAACGGATGCGCCTCAGTATTCAGGACGATTTGATCGAGAGGGAGGAGGTCGTCGGGGGAGAAGAGGAGGTACATGTATTTGAGTGTCTCGGCCTGCATGAATGTGTTAGTAAACCAGTCCAATACCCCTGAGAGAAGTGAAGACGACGGGGAAAAAGAACTTACAAGCCAGAAACTCTCCATGTTGTCCCGCGACGGAGGAGGCACCTTCGTCACATCACCGATACTGGAGAACCCGCCATTGTCCTCTACGATAGTATGTTTGACAAAAGCTTCAAACATATCCCAGCCCCATTCGCGGTAGATGTCATCACCGGTTATGCGCCACATGTACAAGAGCGATTCTACTGTTTCCGGTCGCTGGAGGTTATGCGTGTCAGCTGGCTTGAGGTCGAAATCGCTCTTCCAGCCCTCGCCGTCGGGGACACTGGTGTCGAGCTCGGATTTGGACGCGAGGATCTCGGTGCGGTACATCTTAGGCGGGTCGTCGAGCTGGAAGTAGGCGATTTCAGGGGCGAGACCTGTGGCGGTTACTTTGTACATGCCCATGCATGTTTTTGTGAGTTCGCGGGCGAGGGTTATGTCTTCTTCTTGTGCTTTGCCCCAGGTGGGTAGTTGACGTGCCTCGGCGAGGGGAATACCGCCGGTTGCAGCGAGGGCGATGGTACCAGGTAGGAAACAGACGAGGTGGTCCATCTTGGGATGCAGTTTGCCTTCGATTCCACTTGGCCGCTCTGCTAGGACGGTGAAGTGGCTGTTCTTTGTGTATGTGAGGAGATGCTTCTTTGCGCCGTTGAGCGACTCGTTCCACATCTCTTGGTAGACTGGCTCTTGCTTCTGGGTTTGCAGGTACTGCTTGATGAGGTATTCGTAGTAGCTGTCTCCACGACTGCCCCATCGAATCTCGCTCCCGCGAAAGGTGCCTTTGTCTGCGTAGATGAAGATGGGTAGGAGACCGTCTTTGGCGCCGTTGTCGTCCACGACTTTCATTACTTTCTCGGCCACGTCCCAGTAGTGTGCCTCGCCGGTGAGGAATGCTAGGTATTTCATCTCGAGTTGGAGAGTGGTTGCTTCGGCTGTGGAGGACGCACCGCCGTCAGCGTGCGAGGCTTCGCCTTTGGCGTCTCTAAGGATCACACTGGCCCAGGGCACACCCGAAGGTGACTCGTACGCGCCCATGAGACGATCAGCCAGGTCGGTGGCTTTTTCCAGGAAGAGGTCCTCCTCATTCGAATTCTCAGGCTTCAGGCCTGGAAGTGTCTCCTGCAAGTAGTGTGCAGACAGCAGACCACCAAGCATGCGTATAGTTGTCTCAAAGGTATTGACATCCTGCTTCTTGTCGTAGTCGAGACTCGTCGAAATCCATTGCCGTGCGTGGGTGAGTTCTTTGGTGAGGTTCATGATCATGAGCGTGTCGAGCGCGTCCACGATGATCCAGCCCAGACCGTTGGGTTCAGCCATGTATCGACCCTTCTTCGAGACGGGGTGGTACTCGTCGTAACCCCAGCCATGTTCCTCGTATGCGTTCCAACTCAGCAAGAACGCGTCCTTGACTGCCTGTCTCCGCTTCTCCCAGTCAACTTTGCTCTTCTTTCCGGTAGCACTTCCACCTATATTTGACAACAAGCTCTTGCCCCTATCCTTCTCGTCTTGTATTGTGCCTACGTTTGTGCCACCACTAGACCATCCGAACCAGTAGAACAGCCCCAGCACTACCAGTGCTATCAGCGACATGCCCCTCTTACTCCGCAGGAAGCCTTTCCTTCCCCTCGCACCACCGCCATATCCATAGCTTTTCCCCGAAGGCTTGTCCTTATACATTGGCAAGCCCTTTTCGTTCCCCGGTAGTTTGTTCCAAACATTATCTTCAAACTTTCGTTGCGCGCTCTCGAAATTGGGTACGTTGCGCGGGATAGCGAAGGACATGTCTGAGTCCTGAATCGCCTGTTTCGTGGCCTCGACTGCCTGCTTGGTCGATTCGACGGCTTGCGAGGCTTTCTTGTTGGCGGCGTTCTGGAGGACGGCGAAGGCGGAGGGTGTCTTGAATGCTGTTTTGCTGCGGAGGTTGAACGGGTCGCGTGTCGAGTTCATCAGGCGGCGCGACGCGTAGTGCTGATTAAACAATAGACCAGGCGGAGCGAGTGTATTTCACCCTTGCGAAGTCTGATAACTTGACATCTTGCTCCAGACTCCAGTCGACTTGGGAAGCAATGCTCAAAGCGCCCTCTGTCTGACTCGCCAGGTGTTCATTGCTCATCCCCGATGCAGATAGCTTGGCTAGACAGGGGTCCCGCATCTCAGGAAACATCAGCCACAGCGGAGTTCAACGGGGAAGCTCCACCTTCAAACCTCAGCCTCGTTGCGACTCGCAAGCACCGCTCTTCCTTATGCTACAGATAGGACACGCGTACTCAGGCACAAGCACAGTATAGCCTCCTTCCGCAGCCAAATATATCTCAGCACGATGAGGCTTATCAACAGCAGCTGCGATGCGGCAATGTGTTTCTACAAGTACTCGAGCATTGTTCTTATGATCACCGCCCACCCTGCAGTATTTACGATTACCGCGTCTTGTCGTCATTGCTATTTACGCGTTACGTGATGGCGTTCTACACCAAGGACGAGATGCGCTTCCTGTTCTTTGCTCTCTTTTCCTGCCTACCCTTACACCGTTGCTTTCGCATTGCTCGCACACCTTCCCCGCCAGTAAATAGAACAGAGACGCCTAGTATCGGAAAGTCACAGTCAAGGTGCATCTACGGAAGAGCAAGACGAAGCGATACGATTCTTCATCTACCATAACCATCTCACCAAGCGAAACGCAATGTCAGGTGCAAGCATGAAGCGCATTCAAATTACACCAGACGGCTCGGGTCCACCTACAAAACTCGACACCGACGTTCCTACCTCTTTACCTGACGCCAAAGAGACCAAAATCCATCCCCAAAACGCCCCAGACGCTTCAACGAACGCCTCCCTTTTCTTCGTTGGAACTGCGACTACAATCTTAGAGTGGGAGGGCATCCGCATTCTCACTGATCCCAACTTCCTACACGCTGGCGATCACGTTCACCTGGGACCCGGCGTCGGTGCGACGAGACAGACCAACCCCGCCATCGATCTGGAGGAGCTACCGAGAATCGATGTGATTTTGCTGTCGCATTATCACGAAGACCATTTCGACCGAGAGGTAGAGGAAAAGCTGTCAAAAGGTCTCCCGATCATCACTACACCACATGCCAAGGAATGCTTGACAGGCAAAGGCGAGGAGTCGTTCAAGAATGTGCATGCGCTAGACTTCTGGAACAGCTTGCTCCTAGATGTATCGCAGTCAGACCAAACAAACACAAGCGGTCCGAAGCCTAGCATCAAAGTCACAGGTGTGCCGGGAAAGCATGTCCCTCCAGGTCCATTGAACGTCGCGAATGACATTCTTGGCGCTGTACCACCTACAAATGGTTGGATGGTCGAACTCGGATACTCGAATGGTTCTTCTAGCGACGGTAGCGATTTCGAGAACGGATACAGGATCTACATCTCCGGCGACACGTTGATGGTGGACGAGCTCAAGGAGATCCCTGAGCGATACAAGGACCAGAACATCGACCTGATGCTAGTCCACCTGGGAGGCACTACGATTCCTGGGCCTAAGATGCCGTTGCTGATGGTCACAATGGATGCCGAGCAGGGTGTACAGCTCATGCAGCTCATCAATCCCGACCTGACGATTCCAATCCATTACGACGATTACGATGTGTTCCTGAGCCCGCTGGATGATTTCAAGAAGGCGGTACATGCGGCGGGTCTGGACAGCAAGGTTGTGTATCTGGACCGTAAGGATCAGTACAAGTTCAACGTGAAACAAGGACAGAAGCCGAAGCAATCGCTGTATTAGTAGCCCTATGGGTAGTGACTCTGTAACTAGCTGTTCAGCAAAATTGACCATGATACATGATGATTCTTGGTGCACGTCGGAAACAGGCTGTGGTGTTCGGAATGAAGTTTGACTTTTTTCATTCCTGGTGGTAACCCAGTGTGAAGGGTTCCGTGATGCCATTGAACAAAATTTATCCGTTGAGACGCCGTCCGCCCATGCCTTCTTGCTTCGTGCGCATCGTGCGTTGATGTCCTTGCACACTTCTGTCCTCGGTTCCTCACGCGTTCGATCCGTTTATGCGTGCTTGCCCTTGGGGTTCTTCTTGCCAACGTCGGTGATGGTAAGACCTGCGGTTGTTAGATTCGTGTCATTGGCGCTGGAGTATTGGGGATGTGCGTACCCGGGGGCAGACTCTGCTTGAGCTTCTCGGCCTTGTCGGTGTCCTTAAGAACGAGGGTGTAGACGTTTGTTGAGCATCGGACCTTGAACTTGATGTTGTTGACCTTCTTGTTCTTCTTTATGCGGGCGGCTGCAATAATGTCAGTCCAGTGCTCTCATCACATTCGTTGCCTCGATCGTCGCAGGTCTCTGCGGCTCGCATTCATCGTGCACAATCCCTCCTCCTACTGCGACCGCAACTTTCCCCCGGCGGAAGTGGTAGACGTACACTTGGCATCCTTGCGCCTGCAGATCTCGATGAACTGCTTGATGTCGGAAACTTCGGAAGGCATCTTGACGATTTGTGTGTGGACGGGTCGTTGGAGTTCGGGATCGTGAAGTTCGGAGACGCCTAGGCACAGGCCAAAAATGCTGTGGACTCGCTTGAAACGCACGGGCTACGAAGGGGCTGCCCGCAAGCGTTGCTGCTTTGGGCCTGGTGTGGTGACGGCGAGTGTGGCGTAAACCAGGAACGCTATGGCTGCGTCGCGTGAAACAGTACTGCCTACAACCCTATAATTGCTGCAATTCTTATCCAAAGTTCATCCCGCTCCTCGTCTCGCTCAAAACCCCTTGCATCTCTCTCCACACACGCACATACGGCCATCTTCCACCGTTCAGCATGCCGACCCCCATCGATCGCGCGGTCCAACAACGTGTAGGTTACTCATGGCTCTCCTGGCATCTACTTTACATAGTGGGCCTTCTACATGCTGCTGAAAGTACATGCTGACATGATCCAGGGCCCTTTCTTCGCTTTTGCCGCAGTCGTCGCTGGTGTAGCAGCATGGAGCATCTGGGGACAAGACATCTTCCCTAGTCAAGACCCTACTGGCGGTAAGTTGATCTATGCCATCTCGAAACTTTTAATGAATTCATTTTGGGCCCTTGCTGATTATACCAAGACCCAGAAACATGGACACACGATCAATGTGTTACCTGGCTCAAGCACGTAAGTTCTCTAAAGTCCAGTGTGATGAAGAGCACATGCTGGCGTTGGCTACTTTGCAGCCATGGAACGCTTTCATCACCATGAAGTCTAGGCTGTTGGTCTTCTCCAAGCTAACACCAAGACAGAGAAATCTACACCCCTCTCCCGTCGCAACAACAGCTGAGCTACTGGAGCGGATCAAGGCGAATATGAGGGTAGCCAGAGAGCGAACACCGGGCCAATGAGCACGTGTAGTCCAAGATGTCTATCCGAATCCAATAAATTGCAGACTTAGTTACGGACTTTTGTCTATTGAGAACCCCTTGAGCCGAGTTGAATAGTGCTTGTGCTTTTCACCCACAACTCCTGCAGAACACCGTGGTAGTCGCCCGGCTGTGCCATTGTTCGTCGATCGAACATCAAATCAACCCCAAATACCTCCAGGCCTCATCATATTTCTCGCCAAGTAACTCCTGCAGAATACCACGGTAGTTGCCCGGCTGAGCCATCGTCCATTCCTCCGACGCATAAAAAATCTTGACTTACTCCCGGCCTCATCGTATCGCATCAACGCCATACTCCTTCCAACACACTTTTGGCCCGTTTCCACACTCCAACACCAAATCAATTGCCATCGTCAGCCTTTTTGAACTCTTGAAGAACCTCAACGCTAGCGTTGTAATGCTCTGCCTCCTCGGTGTAGGCGCTCTCTTCTTCCATCATCTCTAGGTTGAGACGATCCAGCTCCTCCGCCATACGCTGCTTGTAGGGTCCCATCTGCGCATCGATCTCTGCCTGCTTCTCAGCGGTCTCCGCACGCCTCTTGCGCATGTCCTCGAGCCTCTTTCGCTGGTCTGCGAGCTGGCGTTCGATCGAAACCGTCTTAGGCGTGGAGGAGCGCGGCACTACAGGCTGGGCGGTAGGTAACGTAGGCGTAGGCGTAGGCATCGTACGCTTTGGCTCTGGTGGTGCTATGCCGTTCGTAGTGGAAGATGGACGCTTTGCCGGTACAACTGCTGGAGTAGGGGTACCTGGCTTCTTCTGACCGTTGACTGTGCTGGTACTGATAGACGCTGGTTTTGCGACTTGTTTCTTTGCCGGAGTGTTGGACTGCGGGGGTTTCTTTGCTGTAGCCAATGGTGAAGGGGAAGGCTTTGTGACTGTCTCCTTCGCTACGGCTACAGATTTGTCTGGGTGCACGTTCGCGGGCTTAGGACCGGTTCCTGGAAGGCTGGATACTTTCGCAATCATATCGGCTACCGGTACAGAAGGCGCAGCGGCGATCTTTTCTGTGACTTTCTCACCACCGCTACCGGGATTAGAGGTAGAGGTGCTGTTGTCAGTATCTCCATTGGCAAGTGCCTGCTTGGGCGCCGCAGTTGGTTGTTCAGAAGGCGCAAGGGTCTTGTTCTCTGACTGTGCGCTTTTCGCTGGCGTGGTGGGAAGCATTGGCGATTCTGATCGCGACGAAGCATCTCCGTCGTTCTTCGATGGGGGCCTTGTACCCAAGAGGAGAGGAGGCAGAGGCTCCAGCGCTAAAGTATGCGGGTCTGCTAGTCCCGGATCGTTGGGGTCATAGGTCATGATCATGTCTCGGTCCTCGATATCTTCTGAGTACTATGTTAGCCTCATACCTGAGAATGAGTTTAAGCAGCTGACCTTCACTGCGATAATGGAAACGAAAGATAGCCCATGGCTCCGGACCTGGACGCTTTGCATCTGCCCTGCGCTTGTGCAGGCTCGGCTGCATACCCTCCAACGGAACGATATTTTCTTCCAAAGACATCTTCAGAGTTGGAGGTACCTTCTTGTAGCTTGCCTTCTGCTCGGTGCTGCCCGGATGATCCTCTTCAACACCACCTTCGATTTCGTAGTATTTTCTCACGTTACTAACTTCGTGAGAAACACCCAATTGTCGCGTGATGTACAAGCGATGCTCGATCGTTCCGATGGTTTCAAGCTCGTCACCTTGTGTCATGACCACATTCAAGAGAGGAGTTGCGGTCATCTCGGTGTCGATGATCTCTTTCCCATTCTTGCATAGGAACTTTTCGGTATCAATCTTCCTGTTGGTCTGCAAGCTTACAGCTTTTGCGACATATGAGTTGGCCTTTCGTAGCACTCCGTCCACGATGGTATCATAGGCCACGGCCAGAGTCTGAATCTTCGTTAGCTACATCGTTCAGACCTTTGCAAGTATTGCGTACGGTGCCCGTGAACCTGCCGCCAACTCGAGGCTTGTGACCCTCGTCAATGACCACATAACAGCAGATGGCATTGTCTCGTGGGTCGATGTACTGATCGTATTCTTCAAGCGCCGCAACCTGGCCATCGACATAGATGTTGACCTGTGCTCTTCGGTCGCTGCCCCTTTCGATAACCTTCATGATGGAGAAATTCGTTATGAGACGAAGAATGAGTATAATCGAGGCGTATCTTGCGATGACCCAGTACCTTTTCCCGCGTACGCTTGGACTGAGCCGAAAGTCAACGCGAAGTGACTGCTCGATTGAGAGATACGGAAGTCGCTACTGTACCAGATTTGGCGCGACTGAGTTGGGTACGTGCCAAACTGCAGAGGAAGTGTCTAGGCGCCGGATTAGATCGTTGCTCACTAGCAGTATCGACAGCGTGAGAGGTGAAGGATGTTTGAAACTACGAGCGCCTCCACCGCCGACTGTCGCGCTTTGGAGCTTCGGTAGTCGCGTGCCTGCTGTTTTGGGCAACTAAGGGCAGCCTGAACCTGGAGAAGGAAATTTGGTATCAGGCCGAAACGGAGAGAATATTCGAGATGGGAAGGAGTGGAGAGAGAGGAAGAGGGTGCGTCTTGAAGATTGGGAGACCTGATGAAGACGGCAGAGTAGTGAGGTGAAGGTGAGGCCACCTAGGTAGTTAGGTGGTTGACACGTGCTAGAGGAACGCTGTGATGCCAGGGACCGCCACGTCTGCGAAAGCCCAAGTGAGAGTGACTGCATGAGCGCTCATACACCCAGTCAGATAAGACATACCGAACCTAGACTGCTCTGCGGAGCAGCATGACTTCGAGAGTCCACATGCTATGTAGATTGCTAGAGCAACTCCATACGATTCTCTCGCTCGCCCTCAGGGTGACAATCTTGACCGACTTGAAGTTTTCTATTAAAGGCCTGTGGGTTCTGCCATCCCTATCGCATACTCCAAAGAGGGCATTTGGCATACTCTGAGAATTTCTGTTGATGGGTCATTGTGCGCTCCTGGAGTGATCTTGCACTGATCTCCTGAACGTGAGCTCTTCTATAGCCGTCTATTTGATGATGTCTGTTGTAGGATGAGATGTCGTGCTATGCAAATCGTAGCCTATGCGATCACATGCAAATGGAGTTGTGATGAATTAGGCAGGCACTGCGACTGTGAAAATGGAAAGAAATATCCGGAGTACAACAGCTGCGAAAACGAGAAGAAGCAATTATCGGAACGAGTGAAAGACATCGTTGCCCTGCGTCGGAGATAATAGAGAGAGCGAGCCGCGGCGGAAGGACGGATGTGGTCATTCGCCAAGCGCGGTTTCTTCCTTCGGTTCGGATGCATTTTCGGGGGACGGCAGCTTCAGCTTGTTTCTCTCCACCTCAAATCCCTCACCACCAGCCCAACGCCGCAACTCCACCATGTTGTCGAGGACCTCTCAAAGAACAGCGCAGGTACGAGCAAGACGATGCGCCCGCAATTGGCGGGCGCGGTGGGAATTCGAGTGCTAATGCGCCTGTGCAGACGCTCCTGCGGGGCGCGAAGCCTGCCTCTCGATGGGCACCCGCCATGGCTACCCGCTGTACGAAGACCACGTGAAAGATATCCAAAAATGCAGAGTCTAACGCGGCGACAGCAATGGCCACGGTCACCCAGGACATCTTCAAGCCCACCAAGTTCGGCGGCAAATACACCGTTACCTTGATTCCCGGTATGCGCGATAGCCGCCTATAAATGGACATAGATTCTGAACATGCGCAGGTGACGGTATCGGTGCTGAGGTCTCCGAGTCGGTCAAGGAGATCTTCAAGGCGGACAACGTGCCCATTGAGTGGGAGCAGGTCGACGTCTCTGGTGTCGACTCTGGCAACGTCCACTCCGAGGAGCTCCTCCGCGAGTCCATTGCCTCGCTCAAGCGCAACAAGCTCGGTCTCAAGGGTATCCTCCACACGCCCGTCGAGCGCTCCGGCCACCGCTCCTTCAACGTTGCTCTCCGTCAAGAGCTCGACATCTACGCCTCCATCGTCCTCCTCAAGAACATCCCCGGTTACGAGACGCGCCACAAGGACATCGACTTCTGCATCATCCGTGAGAACACCGAGGGTGAATACTCTGGTCTCGAGCACCAGTCGGTCAACGGCGTCGTCGAGTCGCTCAAGATCATCACCCGTGAGAAGTCGGAGCGCATCGCCAAGTTTGCTTTCGCCTTTGCGCTCGCCAACAACCGCAAGAAGGTTACCTGCATCCACAAGGCCAACATCATGAAGCTCGCCGACGGTCTATTCCGCAACACCGTCAAGAGGGTTGGTGAGGACTACCCCACTCTCGAGACCAACGACATGATTGTCGACAACGCCTCCATGCAGTGTGTCTCAAGGCCCCAGCAATTCGACGTCATGGTCATGCCCAACTTGTACGGAGGTATCCTTTCCAACATTGGTGCTGGTCTCGTTGGTGGTCCTGGTATCGTCCCCGGTTGCAACATGGGCCGTAACGTCGCCGTTTTCGAGCCTGGATGCCGTCACGTCGGTCTCGACATCAAGGGCAAGGACCAGGCCAACCCCACTGCTCTGATCCTGTCCGCCGCCATGATGCTCCGTCACATTGGTCTCGATGACCACGCCAACCGCATCTCGCAGTCCGTCTACAAGGTTATTGCTGACGGGTAAGTTTGAATTCCAAATGAAGAGCAACACATGCCTAACATCATCTAGTACCGCCCGCACACGCGACATGGGAGGCAACACCACCACCCACGAGTTCACCCGCGCAGTCCTGAACCAGATGGAGAAGGCATGATTTAGCCATCATGATCTTCGTGTTTGCTAAGCTTTGATCTAGCGCGATAATACCGTCACATCTAGGCCTTGGCTCACATTGGGTTAACCTAGGATATGGAGCAATAACATATTTTCTTAACGATTGGACGCAATGGCACTTGTACAACTACCAGCTGGAATGTGAATAGAGCTGTACTTGTAGGTGGTATATAGCATGCTGCATGATTGAATTGACCATTCTTATACCCTCGTGAAAATGCCAGACCCAGAACTCCGTGCTATGCGTAACATCGTCATCGTGATGTGGGTATATCTAGAATTGGATCCTCCTCTTCCGGCCAGTGTACTTGGACGAGGCCTTGACAACTTTGCCTTGTCTCTCCATCTGCTCCTTCTTCTTCATAATGTACGCCTTGCTGCCTTTGCGCTCCTCGCCCCTCTTCATGCCCTTGGCCTTTCTCCGTGCGTCCTCGACGTCAACGCCGTCCATACCCCTCACAACGCCCGTGATGTCGCCATCCAGCGCTCCACCGCCCACAGTCAGAACAAGATACGTCTTCGCGCTCTTGGTCCCCATATCGTCCTCCAAAAGACCCGCACCAAAACCAGCCTTGATCGCCGCCTGTGCCACCATCTTCTTCTGCGCGTCGTTCTTAGGGTAGAATTGACAAACTGCTCTCCCTCCCCTCTTCAAACTCGCATAGAGCTGGTTGAAGAACCTCGATAACCTGCCCGCAGGACTCTCCTCGCTCGTCTCAGCATTACACAGCCATTGAACCGCACTGATGCTAATCGCAGCATCGAAAGTTCCCGGCCGAAACGGTACGCCCTGCCCCGCATCCGCCAGCAGTAAATCTCCTTCTACCTCTTTCTCCAGCGCAACGCCCAGCATGGATGCGCTGATGTCGAAACCGATCCATACGTGTGGACCGCCGGGTGTGCCTTGTTCAGCGGAATGCGACAGGATTTCGCCGCTGAGACCGGAGCCGCAGCCGACGTCGAGGATCATGGATGGCGAGGTGAGCGCGAGGAGGGAGAGGGCGCGGTGGGTCATTGTAGATTGGATCTTTTGGATACGAGAGGAGGTGGTGTATTTGCGCGATTCGGAGTCATTGTAGAAAAGATCGGGTGGTCTGCAGACAGGTAAGCGCTGTGTTCTTCGCTATGCGATTTGCGGTGTTGGGAGGATTGCGTACAGGATGTCTTCGGGGCGAGACATGGTTGCGGTTGTTAAGTCTGAATCGCTGGACAAACGACTGTAGTACTCTCCTTATCGCGTGGAAATATGAAACTCGTTTGCGCAGTGATTGTCGAAAGCGTGCGTGTCTGTCAGTTGCTCGATGCACCTTCAGCCAAGAGTTCGCACGACTTTTTGGAGTTGGACCCCACACTCTGGCACGGGTCCACGGGTTTCTCCGCTAGCCTTGATGCCACCTTTGGACTGACCTCATCGTGCCGCGGCCAAACTTCCAGGCTTCCAAACTTCATCTCTCTTCGCATTCCCCTGAAGTGTGTCAAAAGCCAACATGTGGATATTACCGCTGCTTGGATATGTCGGCGTTATCCTGGGCTTCGCGTTCCTGACGCTTGCGATAGGTACTTTGCTGTGATGCTCTCGGTCTTTGGCTTCATGGGGCTAACGCAACGTAGCTTCCGGCCTGTACTACCTTTCTGAACTCGTGGAGGAGCATACCGTCTTCGCGAAGAAACTGCTCTACCGGCTCATTTATGGCGTCGTTGGCATACAAACACTCCTTCTCGTAGTCGATAGGTTTCCAATTGGACTCAGCGCATTGAGTGTCGGGTCGCATTTCATCTATGCGCAGAACCTAAGGCGGTTCCCTATCGTCAAGCTCACGGATCCACTCTTCTTGGCCTCTTGTGGTATGCTATGATGCTTGGAAGTCTCTACCGGCGCAATGCTGACCATCATTTCCAGCTCTTGTAATCGCGAACCACTACCTGTGGTTCCGCCACTTCAGTGCTCCACCGGCAAACACGTACTCCTCGTATCCCTACTCTCGCGATGCCAACATTCCTACCTTCACCGAAATCGCATCCTACTTCGGCCTCTGCGTGTGGCTAGTCCCCTTCGCCTTGTTCGTCTCCTTGTCGGCTGGCGAGAATGTGCTTCCCTCGATGGGCTCAGAGTACGCGACCGGAGACGGTAGCAGCTACATCACGCCAGGAACAGCACCAGCATCATACGGGACCGGAACAGGCATTGGCGTCGGTGGAGCCAGTAGTGGCACGGAAGGAAAGAGGAGGGCGAGAAGTGGAACAAACGCTGGCATGGCAAAGGCTGTCGTCACTGGCGTCAGAGAGTGGGTTGGGGAAACAGGAGAGGTTATGGGGTTGTGGAAGGGTGAGAGGACAAGGCCGACATTCTAAGAGCTGGGCCTCTTTGGGATATGATTGTACGAGTAATGTGGATGCTTCATGCAAAAGATTGTCGCGGATTGGTCGGTTTCCTACGTGCCTGCACTTGTGTCTCTTCACCCTGCGCGAAATCGCGCCATTGTCGTGAAAAGCGCCAAACGATATAGCGCACGCGACTTGCCAACCCACAGGCCTTCACTTTGTCTCACCCCACTTCCCACCTCAACTTCGCGCCACAAGACACTTTTGGGGATCTCTGATTTACTATTCCTACACCTTCATTCGCGATGGACGACGTACATCCCTCACGCACATACAAGGTGCTTCCGGTGCCCCAGGTACCCCAGATGCCGATGCTGCAACGCGAGACTGCGTCTATCCAGCCAGAGAAGATCGATACGCGCAGCGCCCGCAATCTCTTGTGCAAGGTCTTCAAGAAACCCTACGCCCATCCACCTGCCGCGAAGAAGTTGCAGGCCAATCATGTTCATTTCCTACTTGAAACGCCTATCGGTCGCGACTTCAATCTGATTACCGCCGCTGGTGTGGAGTTCAAGATACATTCTGTCATGTTGATTGGCGGCCCGAAGGCTTTACAGGAGGGACTGTTTCCTGGTGGTGTAAGCTTTCCCGTCTTGATATTTACTATGATTGAGACTAACACGACCAGGCAACAATTCCAAACCCACCAGAGTTCGTCAACCTGCCGCCTCACTTCCATCCTATCCTCATGGACCGAATCGTCAATTTCATCTACACATCGGACTACCTGGTCGTCCGGGACGGTAGCAAGCAGCTCATTCAGAAGAACTTCAAGTTCTATCACGCAACTGTAATTCCAGATGTCAACCCGCCCACCGCCGCTACGACCGCTCTAGTCGACATCCACGACTACACCTTCCATCTCCACATGTACGCTCTGGCTGAAGAGCTCGACTACGACGCGCTGAAGTCAGCTGCCCACACTAAGCTCGTCCAGCTCTTCGTTAACGTGCGCAACGAAACTCCCTCAGCGATCAAAGACGCCATCAACGCTACCTTTGCTCCGTTGGGTAGCCCATCTCGTATCTGCAAATACGAAGACGATATGTTGCAGCAACTAGTCGTAGCAGCCGTCCTCGCGCACGAATTCAAGACCTGGACCGAAGCAGACCAAAAAGCATTCAGCGACGACATCCAAGGTCCTGAGTACGCCGACTTCCGCAACGCCTACAACATGGTCAAGGGCGCGAACCAGGATCTGATCGAGATTGGAGATACTGCTATGTCACTGGCGGCGGAGCGCAAGGCGGGTATGGAGCGTAGGAGAGCAGCTAAGAAGGCCGGTGTTGGAAACGTGGATCAGAGTAAGCTCATGGTTGGAAGCGGCTCGCCTTTGAGCGTGTTGAGCGCGCGGCCTGCAAACATGAAGAACAAGTTCAAGAGGCGCGTAGAGAAGCGGGGTGTTAGTTCGGTTGCGAAGGTGGATGGAGATGAGGATATGGATATGGAGGTTGACTAGACTGCTTGTCTCGTGGCGAGATGTAAGGTTTCTTTATAGGAGATGCTTTCCCGATTCAACTTGCCGAGCTTGAGATAGTACATGGATTGCAATGAAATGACTGTAAAACCCTACGAGTTTATAATTAGCCAGATGCGTCGTATTTCTGCTTTTTGTTCGTGCGCAGGTGTTGAGAATCTAGGCAGGGGGCAAGTGAGAGGTGCAGTTGCTTGGTGAGAGAACCTAAAGCGGAGGCGCTCGCTTCCGACTTCCGCCCGAACGCCTACATCATCTTTTCCCGTCCTTACACATCCCCGCCAACGACGAATAATTCCAACCAGCCAATCACCTCATTTTTGACATTGATCGAGCATCACTAGCCTTTCATCGGTCGTTCCTATTTTTGCGAAATCAAGCCGCGCTTCGGTGCCGGCTGTCATGGCTTGCAACAGTTGGGAGAAGCTGTGTAAGGCTCAGCGCGACTACCCAAAAGCGAAGTTCGCAGACTCGTTCGTACAAAAATCGCTCAAGAAGACGCCCAAGAACCCATTTCTCTTGGTATGCTAGTCGACCTCGGAAATTTCATCTTCAGGCTAATTTTGAGCAGGCATGGAAAGCTCGGTTATGTCTTACGTTGAACAATGTGGACACCGATGTAGCAAGTCTGGTACAACAGGCCTGGGAGCAGCCAGGGGTGAACGATATTCGGCTTCTGTCCTACTTATATAAGATCTTAGCCGACGCTACGCGGAGGGATCAGAACAACAACCTGAACATCAGCGGAGTGGGTGATGGGAACCTCAAAGTTTGGCAACGTGCTGCGAAAGCCTTGGGACGCAAGGAAGACCGTCAAGATCTCTGGTCTGCTCTAGCGAATGTGGCATTGGCGGAGGAATGCTGGGAAGACTTCCGCCTGGTACGTAAGAAACCGGCATCTGGCCACGACCTGATTGTATCTCGACACCTTTGAGAATGCGCATCTTCGCGCGCCTTCTCGCTACCACATAAAACTAAAACAGGGTGAGATTAGATTTAGTACTAACGCTTGACAGGCTGTCTTTCACTACAGCAAAGAAACCAAGGAGGGCGCTGGATCAACATCTGCAAAAAAGCATGCTCACTTCACGCAAACACTCGCTATTCAACTCGCAGCCGAACAGCAGCGTGGGCTTCCCCAGGGCGAGATGAAAAGCAAACTTCAATTCGACCTGGCTCGTAGACTTTTGAAACAAGCATACGAGGCGGCTCCAGATGACCCCATCGCTTTCAAGGATATACGCGACTTGCGTTTTATGGGCGAGATCTTCGCGCGGCAAGCGAAGTGTAGCGAGCTGTTCGAACACTGGAACCACCCGCCTGCAGCCCTCCAGGACCTTATGACGAAACATCGGGGTGACTTGTGGGGCATGAAGATTAGACTTGCACGGCAGAGTAAAGAATGGTCTCTACTTGAAAGCCAGTGTCTTGCGTACGTTGAGCGCATTATATCACAGCAGGAAAGGTATGTTGAGTCAGCGGCGAAGTGTAACATTGTGAAGTGGCTGCGGGTTGCTGCAGCGACTTCCAAACCCTACTTATTGCTGACGTTCTTAGCCTTCGAGAGACTTGTGCCTGGAAGAAAGATATTTGGACATCCTTATTAGCCGCCGCGTACGCAACACGCTCCGCTGACGATGCTGTTCGCCTGATCTCCGATATCACAAGTCGTACTTTCAACCCGGAGGAGTTCCAAAGCCAAGACCGCCCCTTGAGACTTGCGTACATGACACTTCGCCAGAATGTCGCTCCAGGAACTCCAATGCTTGCCGACTGTAAGACGTACTGGAAGAACCACGCGAACCTTATCACATGTTACGCAGATATTCGACCATTCCTAGACGGGATGACCTCAGACGATCGAGGAGATCTCTGGGGTTTTGTGCAAAATCAATACGAAGACGCGGGGAAGTTGTTGGCACAGAATCAGTACCCGGCTCAAGACTGGATTGTTCATTGCGGTAATCATCTGAAGTTGTGTTACCTTTTCTGGATATCACTCTCGACACCATCTGCTCAAAGGTGGCAAGGGCTCATGGAGGTACCTTTGATCGCCGCATTGCGAGCCCCTCAGTTACGGACACCCAGGTCGCCTGAAGGTTTTGTCGCAATATACACACTCCTCTGGATTCACGAAGAAGCTATGCGCAACGAAGAGCCCGATCATCCGTTCGGAAATACGCCAAACTCACGAGTTCTCCTTCAAGCTGCAATGTTAGCGCGCCATTTGGTGGCGAGCGATAAAGAAAAGCAAAACAGACCGCTGGCACTACTTGCTGCACGGCTGCACCTAAACCTCGGTCTAGGAAAATCCGCTTTCCAGTTGTACAGCCACACCAAATGCAAGGAGATGCTAGTGCATACTTTGTCACCATATGTTCTGTCACGCATCTCACTGACACATCCATTTGGTGCCAAAGGCTACCAAGGATTCTCAGCCGAAGAGGAACTAGGAAAAGCTGTCGGGACAATGGAGAGGATGGAACGCAAGCTTAATGAGGCAGTATGTTCTGATCTCCAGTCGCTTCCATGGGATCAAGCTATGGAACTCTTGGCCGCGAAACGGGATTTCAAGTCGAGC
Source organism: Alternaria incomplexa (assembly GCF_024043165.1). NCBI lineage: Eukaryota > Fungi > Ascomycota > Dothideomycetes > Pleosporales > Pleosporaceae > Alternaria > Alternaria incomplexa. The sequence goes on from NW_026249852.1 coordinate 1,176,789, forward strand.
TTGACAAAGCACATATGCAACACAGAGAGCCGTCGGATAGCACGACTCAAGGGTGAACCGATCGATAATCTTCCCGTTATCGACCCAAGTAGTATGTTAACACTCATTTCGAAGCTGGAAATTGGCTAATCCATGCAGGCTACCGGAATATCAAGGACGTCGTGGATAGAACCATATTCCCCAACTACGAGCACAGTCAGCATCCTGGACCACTTTCATACATCATGCCCAACGGCCTTCCTGAAGTTCATTGGCTGGCCAAGAGCCTTGATATCTGGGACGCGAGCAGTAGACTTCTCTATAGAGAGACACAGGTGTTGGAGTTCCAGGGCAAATGGATACACCAAGTTGCCATGCCTCCGGATCATGTCTGGGAAACTGAGCCTGACATGACGCTTGCGGAATACCAAGTTGAGGACACATGGGATGCAATCAACCTCATCGTTAAGACGATGACCTTGCCAGGACTTTCCTTCGAAGGGCTTCCTGGGGTACTGGAAGCACTTCTGGAACAGGTTTCCGAAATGCGACTTGCAATGGAGAACCTGCGTATGCCTGGCGCCACGCACCAAAAACCCGAAGACGAACCCACCATGTTCCACGAGAATATGCTAATGTCCTGCTATACCAAGCTCGAAGTCCTGCGCGCACTCATCAAGTTGATCGAACACCTACGCGAGAAGGTCATCAATGCGAAGACCCACCGCATGAAGGCCATGTTGCCAAAGAACTGGGTCAATGATATGGAAATTGAGACGAAGAATTGCTTCGAGGCGGTACGGGATGTGGCGCATAGCTACATCAACCTCATCGAACAGAGAGGTCGTGCTGCGATCAAGGCGCAGGTGCAGTGGGGCAAGACGGGTGAGGCACTGAAGCATGTGCTGAGTGACGACGATGTCGACTTCTACGCAACTGAATATGTTGATAGCGCACTACAGGCATGGAGGGGTGTGCTACAGGTTAAACTGAAGTAGACGGGCAGATTACAAATACATCTCGCTTATCATCCCGCATGCCGGCCTCCTCAGGCGAGGTTCTACGAGGACATTCTAGCTCGATTATCAGACCACCTCAGGCAAAAAAAACTGAACAGGTCTGCAGACTACATTAAGACAGAAACTTGCAAAGTAGGTGACCCAACGTCAACGTAGCCCTAGAGACTCTAGGGTGTTCACTTTTTTCTTAGGTTGGCGTCAGACTAATACTTTCCTCCACTTGCCTGCGAAGAGATCATGGCAATGAATGCAGACTGATCATCTCAGTGAAATGTTAGATATGATTGAATAGTCGGGTTTGCGCCTGAGTTGCGTCGCATTGGGATTGCTGTATTTTACGTTGCTCTTGACTCAATACTGCTGCTTTCCTGCACTTCACAGCTAAATGAGGGAGGACACACTGCGCATCCTCGCACCTTCACACTCAATTCTGAGCAGCGACTGTCACTTACAACACTCTTTCCAATCTACGTTAGATCCAAGTGCTAGCGTTGATTGTTTAAAATGCAGCTCACCTCGTGAACTCTCCAGGCTCCCGTGTGCAAACGCAAACGCTGTATCCGCATAACCCAACTCACTCGCGTTCACCTCATTTTTAGCTCCGCCATCGTTACTCTTCCGCTATTCACCGAGGATTGCTTTCGGAGTCTCAATATCACCGCATCACCGCCGACTCGGCTTTTCGTTTTCCTCCACTTCGTTGCACTCTCGCCGCTTGCTTCTGCAGATCCCTCACTGTCTACACCACGCAAGCTCTCCGCCATGGCCTACCCCACGGGAAAAATCCCCTGGACAAAATCGCTGTCGGGAAACGGTTCTGGCTCTGGCAACCAGTCAGTAGATCACACCGACGACGAGCTAGGTGAACGTATGGACTCCGACCCGGCGGCTTCCTCATCGCCAGATCACGGTTCTGCCTCTGGCGAACATACAGATGAGCACTTCATCGGCCCGCTCCCTGAAGGCACAGAACGCCTGACGTCCTCGTTGCCAAGTCACGGTTCTGGCCTCAGCGCTCTACCGTCCTCATCGTCAGATCACCAACCAGATGGACGCAACAAGAACGCGCTTCCTGAACGTACAGACTCACTCGCAGATCCTGGCGGCCCACGGAAAATAGGAACGGACTTATCAAACATGACAGAGGATGAGAGAATGAAATGGGCTTGGGAAGTTTCCGACCCCAATCGCAAACCCAAATCCAAACCCGTCAGGCCCGACCCCAACAGCCACTACGTTTCTGCCGAGGGTAAAGTAGCCGCCTCGAATAGCTCTCAGGATATCTTGCTAACTTATTACTAGTATGTAGCTCCCTTGCTATGCTTTGCCAACGCGGTACTGAGGAATCTTTCTATTCGTGCTAACAGCTTGACAGACGTTTCAAACAGCGATGTACGATCTCACAAAAGATATAAACCTGAGACCCAAGGGGCACTCGAGCGGCAAGTGGCGCTGTTGCAAGTGTAACCGTCTCCACAAGGTCTACACTCAACCACACATCCATCCACTCCACGTTCTGAGCTGCGAATGTACCCACCGATCTTGTGCTAAGTGCAAACTGGAGGAACATCCTGCCAACTATCCTGCGCCGCCAACCCGGCAACAACGGTCTCCTCGGGTTCTGGTCAAACAATTCCAACCGATGAACGACCCGGAGGTGATCCATTTGTCTGAGGACAGCGCCAGGGCTATACGATTTGGCGTCGTCTGCGAAGGCTGTGGTCGATCGTGGCGCGCACGGAGAGTCCCAGTCGAGTTCAAGAAGACACCGAAGAAGTCGCTCCTAGAACGTCTACCTACGCTCCCCAAGTTCCCAAAAAAGCGCGGTGGTGGTGCACCCACTTTGAAGGACCTGCGATCTAGTCGATCGATGAGCAACCTCCACGATCCTACTGAGTCACGTTTTCAGGCTGCGCCGCCGGCCGCTTCCAGGTCCAGCTTCGACCTCCAAGCCCTTTCGAAAACGATGAAGAAGAAGCATGGGGTACAAGCTGAGCCGGTTCCTGTCAAGTTCGTGGGCATCAAGTGTCTTTGTACTATGACTACTGCAGACACTTCACTCTGTTTCCAGATCATGGATAAGCCGGAGGACCACAACCAGACCCAGTTGGCGAATCAGGTGGCCGCACGCAAGCCGGCTGGCTTTGGCAGCACACCGGCAGACACTGCGAGAGGTCATGGTACCCCGACCTTGACGTTGAGGGGAAAGAAGCACGAAAACCCGCTCATGAGCAACCTTGTCGTCTAGAAGAACGAGGGCAAGAAATTCCTCCATGATCTCCTGCCAAAACGTCGGAGGTGAGACCGGTCAGAGTGAGACCTTGGATGGGGAGACAACGTTGGTGAGATTGGTGCATTAGGCCGAGATTTGAGGCCGCAGGAACCAGGTTTTGTGTAAAGCTACCCATGTTCCATCTTTCTTTCACGTTATAGAAAGATAAAATTGAACAGGTGCTCTACTGTCTACATTAGTATGAAAGTTGAAGTTTACACATTCCCTACAGCAATGTAGACTTCTGGCAGGTAGGTGTTTAATTTTTTCTGTGTACAAGGAGCTTTCTTGGATGTTTCGGACAGGAACTGGAGATGCACTATGAAAGTGATCGGCGATTGGCATGTTCATTTCTTTCTTGTTTGCGTGATTAACAATGCGTCGCTGGAAATCGTAGGCAGACGTGGTTTGACTGTTCATATAGGCTTTTGAGCCTATGAATCGTTGTCAGTCAGCATTCCGTACGCTAGGCGATAATTAGGCCCTTTTCGACTCCATGATTGATTCTGATGTGATGTGGCACCTGTGACTGCATCGCCACACCGGGTTCCTCTTATGACCAGGGCTTCTCTTAACGCGGGCGTCAAGGCGTGATCCACATTCTTTATGTGGGGAAGGTAATACTCGGTGCTAGTGTGATTAACGTGCTCCAGCCTCTTCGCGCCCTTATGTGAGCTTCAGCCTTAGCTATGACTACCATCTACTCATCGCGATAACTCTGCCCGCCAAGTCCGTGACCTCGTACACCAATTCCAACATCACCAGATCACTTACTCAATAGACTAGTGTGTAGCTGTGTGATTAACACGATTGCTTCGCGTGGTCCGGGCAACTGCCTTGAATAGCAGCCTTAGACAGCCTTGCCGCAGACGCCACGGGTACCTAGGTACAATGAGAACGAACAAGACACCAGCAGCACTGCCCCGATACCGACCCAATGTATGAGCAATATCCTAGACTGAAGAAGTCGGTGTGTGAAGAATCGCGCGCGTGCAGTGTATGGCATGAATTACCGCCATGCGAACTGTCAGCCGCCGCCCTGTTGGGGTCTGCGCCTCAACCTTGTGGATCCCAGGCGCCAAACATCCAGGCAGCTTCAATGAAGCGCAGATAAAGAGGACAAAGCGATGCGCATTGCGAAATATCTGCCCCGTCATTCCAGTCACAGTTTCGTATCACAAACAACATCTGAGTCGATTGCGTTGCCAACAGCATCCGTGTGCGATTCCGTTTGCATCGTTCCACGACTGCCCCGAGACCCCAGACAAACCGGACTCAAGGGTCCAAGCTATGTCATTAGCCCGGTATGACTAGACCCCACCAAGAAGCATAAGAACCACGGAACTGACTTGCATTTCCAGCTTCCACACTTTCCATCAGCCTTCTTCATACACCCCTACAGCCCGAGCAGCTACTTTCCCTACCAGTTCCGGAGTTTTCACCGCCAAAAACCGACTGCAGCAGTTGACAAGCCATTTAACGAAGAGCTCAATCATGTCCAATATGACCGAGAAGTCCCAAGATAAAAACGAGGCTACCAGCAGCGAGTCGACTAAGGAAAACAAGCCTGAACTATCGTTTACGGGAAAAGAAAAGATTGGGGATGCCCAACTTCCAAAGTTGCCATCACCGCCGCCAGTACGACACAAAGATTTTAAGCACTCTACCCCTAAGTACTCGATTACTATAGGTGGAAATGCCGTGGATCCGCCTCCATACCAAAGATTCAACGTCTTTACCGCTGGTAGTATAGAGATGGGTAAAGCGGTCAAGTGGCAGTCGCTCATGGCACAGCTACTTTCGGACCTACCCATCACCGTGTGCGATCCACGACGACCGGACCGTGATTGGGACCCAGCCATGGCTCGCGTTAAAGATAATAATGGACTTACAGGAATGCGAGCACAAATCGATTGGGAACTGGACGCGCAAGACCAAGCAGACGTCATCTGCTTCTTCTTCGATGTCGACACCAACAGCCCAGTCTCTCTGCTCGAGTTGGGTCTGTTCGCTAAATCCAAAAAGGTGGTGGTTTGCTGTGACGCACGGTACCATAAATGGGACAACGTTCAGATAACGTGTGAGAGATATGGGATCCCGCATGTCGACACATTTGCGAAATTGGAGCTAGAGGTCAGAAGTATGCTGAAGAAGCAGGGCATGGTACTTGACGACAACGGCGACTTGATCGGACCGAATGTTCATAAGCCCAAGCGGAAGACGCATTAGAAGGCGGAAGCCGCAGCTTGAGGCGGACAAGGCTGCGTTGCAGAAGCAGGTCGATGAGCTCAAGGCGATGCTGCCGACACAGTCGGAGATGTGATTAAGGTGAGCTGCATGGGCTCTGCTTTGACTGGCGTTGGTGGAGTTTCTGTCTTTTCAATAATAACCAGCGTGGGGGGGATGTCTCAATTACTGGTACAGCCTTGCTTTGGCTGTATCACATGTCTCTCATTTATACATGTCTCTATACCCAGACTTTCTTACCCAATGGCTTTTTTACCTTATCAGAATAGATGAATAAACTGATGCCCCCTCCGGCTCAGGTCAAACTCTCCGCTTCACTGGGTTGATGATTTCCCTCTATCTGCCATTCCTAACAGACATATCACATCGTGGCATCTATGTGGTGCTGGGCTTTTCGTGATATGTGCTCGTCGAAGCACCGTAATCATGTGTCTAGATGGACTACCGCCTTGCTGACCGCATGTATGTCTCTTCGAGCAGGCTCGAAAGGAAGACTTGGACCACATGCTATCCTTTCTCTTTCCTAAGTCTCTTCTCGGTTTGGAATATGCTATGATCCAGCAAACCTCCCTGCACAGATCTTCCCCACTGTCTTCCCCCAGAGGCAAAGCAGCGCTACGTACACGCCGAAGCCCGATGTCTGATTGATGTGATTACACTAGACTATTGAAGCATGTAGTAGTACTTCCAACTACATGCTTCAATAGTCTAGTGTAATCACATCAATCAGACATCGGACTGAAGGAACCAGTGCGCGCCCTGGGGCCATGACTGTCAAATGCGCTGGATGACAAGATCAGACCCAGCATGTCTTTTTGGCGCTTTAGCAGTCGTCTTTTTGACGCTTTAGCAGTCGCAAAAGCCATCGTGCCCAAAGTAAGCTTCGACGACAGCATAAGGGCCAGAGGGGCGGACAGTCGACAAAGTCATTCACCATCTCAATGACATCGCCAATACCGCAGTGGTACACTCTCTGCCGACTCCCATCACCCACCCTCAACCTCAACCTCAAACCCAACTCTAACCCACAAACTACACCCCACACACCCAACCAACACCTCCTTCTCGCCCCTCTCCTCCGCATCCTCCAGCTCTTCTTCTAAAATACTGAAACCCTTGTCTGCACCACATCGACACGCACGCGTCCACGTCGTCTGCCCTTCTGCCCCTTCTCCTCCTTGCGCACCCATAGAAGCAGACGTATCCACACCATCCCCCTCCCACATCTCAAAATCCGCCAAATCGAGCAATTCAAGCCCCAACACAAAATCACTCGACAACTGTACTTCCCCCCTCGTGCCCTCCTTGCCCGTCGTCGTCGTGATCAGCCCATCGCCATGTCGCAAGAACCAATTATCGTATTCGGATTTTGAGGTTGCGTTTGCGAGGGTCGTGTAGGCTTCTTTGACGTCGTCGACAGTGTACGCGGGTTTCGTCTTCGTCTGCGTTGCGTTCGTGGTCGTGGTCGTGGTCGTGGCGGCGACGGCGCTGGCTTTATCTGGGTGCGCGGCTAGCAGGGCGAGTTTGTATGCTCGGCGGAGCTCTGCTGGGCTGGTTTGCTGTTTCGAGGTCCAGCCTGGCGCGGGCAGTTGCAGGATGTGGTAGTAGTCTTTGGTGTAGGCCATGGTTCTTTTGGCTTTGCGCGGGCGGTCGTGATTTATATGGGTCGTGCGGAGGGTAGCAATAGGCCTCTAGGGAATGAAATTCTTTGCAAGGAATTATGAGCGCCGCTTGCCCATGGAGGGCTGGTTCAGAACTTTTGCCATACGCGACGCGACATGAGAAACGGAAAAGTTGGGCGGGGAGGTCGCTCGGCTCCAAGTGGTGGGGCGGTTCATCCCACGGGGTCTGGCACATGGAAAAGGACCGATCAGAGTCCAGATCGACGACATATATGCACGTTGCAGTGAGTCAGAATGGACGCGCCTCAAGGTTTAAGTCATATCACAGCATAAGAGTGCAAGATTGAAGTAGCGATTCCTTTGGCTAGCTAAGAGTGCAGTATGATGACATGAAGCCCTCCAGAGCTTTGCGTACTGCTCTACCGGCCATCGAAACTGATGTCCTGACTCCCAGAATCACCAAGAGGATGTCAAACATCTCTGTCGGCATAGGATCGAGGTGTTTATGTGCTGCCAAAACGAAAACATGGGGGAATTGAGGGTAGCATCCGACGTACCGAACGCAGCCCTATCTCGCCGGTAGCAGCCCAAGACTCTCATGAGGAAGAGCTCAGAAGTACTAGAGTCGTGTGCGGAACGCGACCCCAACACACTGCGTGCTCGATGGGACAGCGCCGGCAATAGGAGAGTAAAGGGAAATACATTCAGTCATGGGGAATTCGACCGTACCGAACCGCTTGCTGCCAAAGCCAATTTTTGAAATCACACAGAACACGTACAACTCCGTAGGACACTCGCTGCCGGCCTCCTTCGTCTATTCGAGAACAGATGACGACGGCTGAGGATACACAAGGTCGAGAGAGGGAGAGTGTGCTTAAGCGGCGGGGGCAGGGGCGGCAGCAGGAGGCTGCTCCTCGGCCTGGGGCTCGGATGCAGCGGGTGCGTCCTCAGTGGTCTTGGCCTCCTCCTTGGGTGCGTCGGTGGTGGCGGCGGCCTCGCCCTCGTTACCGTCTGATGACGTCCAGAGAGTGAGGTTGTCACGGAGGAGCTGCATGATGAGCGTGCTGTCGCGGTAGGACTCCTCGGACAGAGAGTCGAGCTCAGCGATGGCGTCGTCGAAGGCCTGCTTGGCAAGGTGGCAAGCACGGTCCGGTGAGTTCAAGATCTCGTAGTAGAAGACCGAGAAGTTCAGCGCAAGGCCGAGACGGATGGGGTGGGTGGGTGTGAGCTCAGTCTGGGCGACATCGGTGGCCGTCTGTGTTGCGGGATTAGATGGTTTCATGTTGCTGGGTAGCCATTGCGTCATACCTTGTAAGCCTCGTGTGCAGCGGTCGCAGCGACCTTGCGCTTCTCACCGGAAGCGAATTCGGCAAGGTAGCGGTGGTAGTCGCCCTTCCTGTGCCGGTGTTAGCCCTGTTTGCAATGAAAACAGCGGAGAAAGCGGTGTAGACGCACATCTTGTGGTAGAAGACCTTGGACTCGCCAGACTCGGCCTTGGGGATGAGGGAGTCGTCGAGGACGTTGAGGACATCCTGGCAGACCTGCTCAAGCTCGGTCTCGATCTTCTGGCGGTAGTCGCGGATGGTGCCGACGTGCTTCTCAGAGCCCTTGGACTCCTCCTTCTGCTCGATGGACGAAATGATGCGCCACGACGCGCGTCGGGTGCCGACAACGTTCTTGTAGGCGACAGACAGAAGGTTGCGCTCGTCAACGGTGAGCTCACCGGCGACCTATGCTGCGTTAGCCGGGCGCTGATGGGAGCCTGCGCTGTGGCGGGCGCCTGCTCGTTTAGGAGCGGATGCGGTCGGGCATACCTTGGCGACTTCCTGCGAAACAATCAGCATGTGAGTTGGGGTGAGCAGCGACGGGCGAGCAAACTGACCTTCATGTAGGTAACCATCTCTGCACGACTGTTAGCTTGCGCGGCCAGCGGAGGGAGCGCGCGGAGACTTACCATCGTAACGCTCAGCCTGTTCGCACAGCCGGGCGAGGAAAGTCTTGCTATTGCGACGTCAATTACTGGCGGGCGCTGTCTCGGGCAGCTGTCTCGTACCTCTCACGCTGCGGACGGTTAGCCTGCGTTGCTTGCTTGGGGATTATCGGGGCTCAGAGGGGCATCCCGCCGGGGACAGTAGCGGGGGGATGGGGCAGAATCAGCACGACGTACCTCAGTCGCCATTGTGATGGTTGAGTTGGGGGGGTTTGTGGTAGTCGGGGGACTGTGGGGGGTGGTGCAGGTGCGTATGGAAGGATAGACGGTGGGCGGAGTTGTTGAGGTGTTTGTGTGGATCAACGGGCAGAAGAGGATCGAAGTTGTTTTGAGGAAGCGAGCGTCTGCCCTAAGAACGACCCGTGCACAGACGCTGAGCGAACAACACCACCTCGACTGCGCCTTCCCCCAATTGGCGCCTGCGCTGCCCTTCACATGATCTGCTGCCCCGTTTGCGCGCTGGCACACACCCTCTGCCATCTCCAAACCCTCAGTCTCAAAGCGCCCTATCGCCCTGCTGTTGCGCCGCCATGTACGCCTATCTTGGTGCAAGCTGGCAATGAGGGGTACATGGGCACGTGAGCAGCTCCAGGGTCTGTCCTTTCACCGGCCCCTTCAGGCTCCAGGACTACCAGGCGCTGGGCCTGGTTCGCGACACGTGCTATGGCACCGTCCTGCCCTCATCTTACGCCAGACGGCCTGTAACGTCGTCGAGCTGCCGTCGAGCCGTCACACCAGTCGGGCTCTGAAGCGCGGCCGCCAGCAAGAGGCTGATTCCTAGACTGCCGTCCCATGTCCAGGTGGGGGCCAATCAGTGCCGCTTGGAAACAGCTAGAAAACCTGGCCGCAAGCTGTTGCGCTGCGAACGTCTCTGCGCCATGATTCGTGTGACGTTGCGGTGAAGTACCGCGACCACGGCCAAATGCCAGAGCGTTAGCCTCCCATGTCACATGTGGCTGATCTGAGGCGCCAGGCCGGCTAGGCGACCTGGCGTCTGCATCCACATGGCCTCATAGGCGGGCTGCAGCCCTCTCAATATCAGCGCGCAGCTCGTGAATTTGCCTGAATACCAAGACAGCCGTTTGTATTCAGTGCTCGACACAGACAACGTTGTTCCCGCGTGCTTGCATATGCACGCCACACTATCTTATCTAAAACCAACCATTGCCGTCTCGGCACCATCTCGTCGTGCACGGAGCTCTTGATCCGTTGCAGCCGTAAACTGCATTGACAGGCACTGTTGCACATATATGGTGCGGCGCAGAAACATGGCCGTGTGCTCTTGCGCTCTGTAGTTTCTGAGGCTGTCCGCGTCTGACCCAACATATCTCCATACAAGCAGTCACATCGTGCCTCACATTAACAACCGCCAGACACCCAACATCAGCGCCGCCGTACCCGTACACACACCCATGAGCCACTGCAGCGTTGAGAACTTGACCGCCTCGAGCCTCTCCCGCAGCTGCGCCGTCTCCTGCTCGATCCTCGTCTCGGTCTCCTTCAGCTTGAGTTCCTGCACGTTTGCCTCCTCCCTTATGCGTCCCTTCTCCAGGTTCAAGTCTAGCCGTACTGACGCCTGTGTCCGTTGTATCTCGTCCCGTAAGCGTGAGTTCAGCTTTGCAAGCTCGTTTGTGAGGCGCTCGTGCGATGCGCGCGTCAGACTCGATTCAGTCGAGTCGGCCGTCATGAGTTCGGAGCGGAGTTTGGCAAAGTCGACTTTCTGCGTGTAGGTGGCTTTCTCCTGGTCTTCGCGAAGGACCATGGTGCGCGTAAGGTTTTGTATGCTGTATATGTCAATTGCAGATCTTGAGTAGTCGTGTCTAAACTGACCTCTCCTCAATTACATCGCTGAGGACCCTCATCATGCCCTCGGCTTGCTCTTCTGTGAACCCCTCCTCCTTCAGTCGCTGCACAAACTTGAGCGTGTCGAAGTGATGGTCCTTGGATTGCCGTGCAGTCGCGCTGAAGTTGCGCCGTAGCTCCAGGGCAGACGCATAGCCGCTTGCATATCGTGGTGATGTTTTTGGCCACTGGATTGTTGTTCGTGACAATGGCTTCGGAAAGGCAGCGCGACGTTCGGAAGCTACACTGCATCTATGCCGACTTTGTTCCAGTGCGCCCAGCGCAGCCGGCCGTGACACCCGCGCGGGCCATGATAGTTGCGGCAGGAGAAATCGCGGTATCGCCGTCGCCTGTATCGCAGGAACTGTCATTGCGTGGGTGGTGTAGTTTCTGTCCTGTCTCGCCGTCGAGAATTCAATGGCCGCGGGTAGCCAAGCCCTGCACATGTCATTGCCGAATTCGGCAAACCATTCCACCTCCCAGCGCCGCAGAGCTGTCAGCGGAGGGGAACGTTTCAATTATATCATCACAGGGGCTCGATCGATCTTGAAATCATGCGTGGAAAGGCCTTTATTGTTGCTTGATATCATACTGAAAGAGTTCGCCCAAACATACATCCCAGAAAGCATATACAACGCTTGCTATGCATTTCGCCTTTGGAACAGAAGAAAACAAAAATGTCGGCCGTCCGTCTATCTACCATACTCCAGACTGGGGACGATGACAGGCCCGTACTTCATCGGCGCACTGTATCCGCCATCGTTCTGCACCATGAAATCAACCGCCAAACTCAACTTGCCACTGCCATGTCCAGGGACAGCCTGACCAAACGTCCCGTTGACGATCTCCGGATCGTAGATGACACAAGCGACGTAGTTTCGTCGACCCATCAGCCTCTTGTGTTCGCGAGGTTGTCCGTTCACGTCTTGCGTGAAAATCTCCATCATGTCTTCCTTCGTGTCGCTGGGTTGGTTATTGCTGCGGTGTCCGTTCTGTGGTACGTAGAGAGCACGGTTGTTGTGAAGGAGTCGCAGCACATAGCTTCCAGGCGGCCCATTTACCACTGACGATGAGATGATCTGGTACATTGTCTTGTGATCTTGGGGTCTCGATGGGTCATGGACGAGGCCAGCGCCGCAGCAGTCGACCGCACCAGAGAAGAACGTCATTCGTAGCGACTTATTGTGTGCGATGCCTTGGAGTGTTCGTATCAAGTAGGTTCGTTCGAGATCCTTCAATATGTTAGCAGATACTTTGACGGTAGATGGGCATCACCAACCTTTGAATCGTGCGTCCATTGGTCTCTCAGCTCATCAAGCAAATCGATCTCGCCAAAGGGACTCAGAACTCCGCTCATCAGACCTGACTTGCCAATAGCTTTCTTGACAGAGTTGAAGCCATCGCCGACCACACTCTTAGCACCGACGACACCAGCGACTCCAGCTGTCACCTTTCCAAGCATGTTGAATGTACCCGTGACAGCCTTCTTGCCAGTAGCCATGGAGTGAGCAAGATGCTCAACTGACTCCAGGCGAGGGTACACAATGGGAACAGGCACCATCCAAATGCAGTGCTGAACGCTCGGTGGTAAAGTCGCAACCTTCGGGAAGATACCTTGATACGTCGGTCCTGCCATTACCTGATGCGGGTTGCGCTCAGAGCGACAGTCGGGTCCAACAACTGTAACGCATGGGCCCAGATACTTGATGAAGTGCCAGCCTGTGCCCGTTATAGTGAAAAGGTCCATATCGTTGTTGACGTTTCGGAGAATTTCTAATGTTGTGTGGTGCTGGAAAAGCAGGTACATCTCAATACCCAATCTTCCGATGTTCTTGAACATGTTCGAGAACTGCATGTATTCAGGGTATGATCCGAAACCATCAAATCTGGGTAATGTTAGGGTTGCTTGCTGTCTCCCACACGGATTGAACTTACATGTCATGGTCATCGAGAGCAAGAATGTGAGGTATCTGTGCAAATGCCTCTCGCAAGTGTGGCTGATCGAAGTGACTTGTGTAGTAGTGGAAGTATGCATGACAGACATCTTCTTCATGCTTTGCAGTCCATGGCGCATTCTTTCGGGCCTCTTTACCACTTGTCGCGGTCCATTGCTTGAGTAAAGGAAGTTCTTTCCATAGCCGATCGGCGTAGATTTGTCCACCCAGACCAAGTTGTACGTGGAAACCGCCACACTCGGCATTCTTCTGTAGGATATCCTTCCACATCAGGCCTACACCACCAAGCCTCGCTCTCTCATTAGCGTTGACGTTCAGCGCGAAGTCATTGCCAGAGTGAGCAATAAACCGCCAGCTGGTCTCGTTTCGGCCTGCGACCAGAAACTCGAAGCGAGTGCAGCCCAGGTGCGAGGTGATGGCGTAAGTCCATTTTGCAGCATGCTCATCTTCCATTCTCAGATCAATGTCGTATCGGTAAAAGATCCACGTCTGATGTGTATAGATGGGATTGGCCTTCAGTTGTCGCGGATTTGGTGACAGATCTGCACTCTGATGGATGTGAATAGTCGGCGGATGAGGCGTGTTTGTGATGAGCAGTATCGAACCTAGCCATAGACCTCGCTCAATGTCCATGTTAGTGTATCTGAGATACGGTCCAAAGTACACGCCGTTAGTTGGAGCAACCTTGTATTGGTCTACACCAGCAACTGGAGGCGGTCCAGTGAAGCCGGTAGTGGTTGGTGTCGCAAGCGGCGCCATGCCAAAGTCTCCGGGAAAAGTGGCCGTCTGTGGAGCAAAGCCAGGCGATGCGATGGGGGCCTTGCCAAACGACGGGGACGCCAGAGGACCGCCAACAAATGTACCGGTAGGAGACATGGGCTCATTCAGGTTCAGAGGTGTCGGACCTTTGGGGAACTCCCACTGCGTAGACTGGGTTGGAAGATGGATGTAGTAATACTGGCCAGAACTAGGGTCCAGATGTGCTATCCAGCCTTCAGGGAGCGGTGGAGGAGAGGCCGGTCCGGGCCCCGGAGCTGGACTTGGTGTGTGAGCGGGTTGGGTGGTTTGTATTTGAGGAGGGAATTGGTTTTGCGTCGGCGTTGGTGCGATGACCGCCGCAGGTTGTGATGGTCCAGCTTGTGGACGCGGGTCATTTGCGAATGCCGGATGGCCTTGGTTAGGGTCAGAGAAACCAGCTCCTTGGGCAACTGGCTGCTGGCCCTTTTCGTTGGGATAGCTGTGGGCTTGCCCTGTTGGCGGGGTTGTTATACTCGAGTACGCTGGTGGGGGTTCTTCATTCAAGTTCATCCGTCCCATCTCGTGGTTCAGCGGGTGTTCTGGAGGTACGTTCACGTTGGTAGGAGGCGGCGAAAAGCGAGTGTTCGGTGCCTGCGGAAGAGGGCCTTGTGGGGGAGTGCTCGAGGGAGGCACTTGATCCATGCCCTGGTATACGGCCGGTGGACCATGTGGATTGCCTCCAGGCTGCTCGGTCGGTGTCCATGGTCTCCTCGCCGGCTGTTGGCTCGGCTGTGGTGTTGAAAGACCTGGTCTGGGTTGCTGATTGGCATAAATCTGATTGCGCTGAGCAGCTGCCGCATTCTGGGCACTTTGCGCTTGGAGGTTGGTGAGTGTAGAGGTTCCTGCAATGCCAGCTGCGGCAAAGCGCGCTTCTATGCCACCGCCAGAGGGAGGTATGATGGGCGTCTCTGGGGGCGGAGGAGAGCCTCTCTGTGCCCTCACTGTTGACGTCGATGCGGTGGAGCTCATGCGGTTGACGTCCATGGGCGTAGGCACCTTCAGTACCGGCTCATTCTGGTTGGGACCTGTGTATACGACTGGCGCAGCGGGCGCAGCCGGGGCCGCACTGGAGCCAGCAGCGGGCGGGGGAAAGTACTGCTGGTGGTACTCGGGGTATGGGTTGCTGGCGCCCACGTCTTCGCTGCCCTTCCTCTGCGGTGCCTTCTGGAACAAGCCCTCCTTGTCGGGCGCCTCGGGGCCTGGCGAGTCTGGGAGCGGCTTCGGGGCTGTCCCTCTGCGCTCGGCCAGCCTCGAGGGTTGGATGGAGCCGTCTGGATTCCGCGCGCCATAGCCGCTTATCGTGGGTCGGTTTGGGTCGTTGGCGTCGAAGCGGGCGCGCTGGCTGGGCGAGGTGGGACTCGGTCCTGTCGCATTGGAGCCTCGCCGCGGTCCGTCTGCGCCGTCAGGGGGTGTGGCTGTTCGCACGCGGCGCTCCCTCTCGCTGAGCGGAGTGTATCTGCCTGTGCTGAGCGTGGGCGGGCGGTCGCTGTCGGGGTAGGGCAGAGGGGCGTTGGGCGGGCTGGTGGGCGGCGCGGGGAACGAGGGCATGGGAGGAGGGCGCGAGAAGGCGGGCTGGCTCGAGCTGCCCGCCGAGTCTGTTCGCGGCGGCGGGCTCTTACCATCGCGCCCTTTCTGTATCCTCAGGGGCCCGACGGTGGGAATGATGGGCGTGTCTGGGTTGCTGTTGTTGTCGTATCGCAGGAACAGCTCCTCGTCCGGGCGGCCCTGCTTCCGGCCGTCCATGGTGGGCGAGTGCAGGATATGCGCTGCGGTGTCGTTGCAGCAGCGGTGCCTGGATCGCCGGCGATGGCAGGCGGCGACTTATTTTTGGTTACGGGTGCGGATAGCTCGACGTGCGCAGGGCAACACGGTGGTGTGGATGGCTGCGCGGGGTGGGGTAGTCGCTCGAGGCTCGATATGACGCTGCCGGGCGACGGGGTGCATCAACTGTACATGAACATGCCACGCGCTGGGCCCTCAGGTTTTATGCGGGAATCGAGCGAGCACGGCGGTCTCTACGCGATGCTGCTGACTTACGTAGCCTTTCTAACATGGCCCTCCAAGAGTTGGGCTGCAGCGGGTCTCGCCATACTGACCTCCTGGGCTGAGGAGGCCCTCTGACATGTGATTGGACTGCTCGACTTTACGCGCTGCGACCGAATTTGCGGCCGCTCCTGATCACACTTGGCGGCGCATACGAGCAGCATCCTGTACCTGGTGTGGCACACACTACCATCTGCTTCCAGCAAATCAAATCACCCATCCCCGAAGCCATCTGTGGCTGGTAACAACCACGATCCTCGACGCAAGGCGGGCCGCGCAGTGCAGCGGGCCGACAGCTTTGTGAGCATCCGCGAGCTTCGGCCTGTCAACACCAACGCGGCAAATCGGCTCCAACATCCCAGTCATTAGTGCCTGTCGTGCAAGCGACTATCAAGAAATATCAAAGACGAATACGAAGAAGAAGGTAAGCATACTGTCAACATCGACACATGGGACCAGCGACCACGCAGCTATAATAATGTACTGTATTTGAGATGATAAGAATACGAAACAACTACGAAATCTACCAACTTTTTGACCAAGGGATTACCTCCATACGCGCTTCTTCCGTCTCGCTATTACACGCAAAAAATATTTCTATACCACACAACGCTCTACTAGAGGATTTACATATCCATAAGAGCCGCAGCACCAGACTCGCTGCACACGTAAACAACCTCGTGGCTGTCGCTGAAGCCGTTGAAGCGGGTGGCAGAGCACTTAGTGTACGCGCCCATCTCCTCAAAGTAGAGCCAGTCACCCACGTCGAGTAGCTCGGGGAAGGTGCACGACGACGAGACGACGTCGATACCATCGCATGTCGGACCCCAGATAGAGTACTCGACTTGAGACGGCGTGTCGTAGCCAGAGCGACGGACATCGTACAGAACATCGTTGCCGTTCTTCAGTACACGCGGCACGGGGTGCTGGTGATCGAAGATGATGCTCGAGAAGTTGCCGTAGACACCGTCGTTGAGGTACAGCATGTACGACGTGGTGCCGAGAGTAGCATCGGCAACGGTACGGCGAGCGATGACATGGCACGCAATGGTGAACGCTGTGGAGACATAGTAGCGTCCCGGTTCCCCAATGACGCGGATGTGGGGCGGGAAGTACTCGTCCAAGGCAGTAGACAAGACTGCGGCCATGGGCTCGAAGGTAGCATCGCCCGTAAAGCCGCCGCCGACGTCAAGGGTGTGCATGTTGAAGCCAAGTGCAGCCGCCTGGTCAAAGACGAAGCGGGCATCCTGCACAGCCTTGATGAAGGCCTTGGGGTCGGATGCGCCGGAGCCAACGTGGAACGCGACTCCAACGACGTTGAGCTCCAGCTTCTTCGCCAGCTCCAAGAGCTCTGCAGTCGTGTCCAAAGCGGCGCCGAACTTCTGGCTGAGACGGCACAAGCTGGCCGAGTCATCAGTCAAGATGCGCAGGTACAGCTCGGCATCCGGGAAGAGCTGCTTGGTCTTGTAGAGCTCGTCGGCATTGTCGAATGTCATCTGCTTGACGCCAGACTGAGCGGCGTAGCGCACGTAAGACTTGGTCTTGCAGGGCTGCGCGTAGATGATGCGAGACGGGTCGACGCCCAACTTGAGCACAGTCTCAATCTCGTTCTTGGAGGCACAGTCGAAGCCGAGACCCAATGCAGTCATGAGACGCAGCACTTGGGGGTCAGGGTTGCACTTGACGGCTGCGGCATGTTAGTGGCGGGTCTGCGTGGTGTGGTGTGCGGTGACTTACCATAGTGCGGCTTGACGCGGCCTAGGTTCTTCTTCCAGCGCAAATGCTGGCGGTAGACCTCGCCCAGGTCGGCGACGAAGAAGGCCTCCTCCTCGCCGACGCTGCAGGTATCAGGATCAATAGCCTCGACACGGCTCTTGAGAGCGTGCGCAATCAACTGCTTGGATTTCCAGGCGCCATGATTGTCCACACTACCAGCGGAATAGTTGTTGAGTGACTGGATGTCTTTCAACGGGAATTGGTATTCTTCGGTAGTCGTGATAGCAGAAGGTGCCATGCCCTTGACGATGGGTCTGGATAGAGGGTTGGTTAATTAGGGTATTCGCCGGTCGTGGTGCCGCGTTAAGGTGGCTTGAAGGGTGCGAAGCCGAGGCTAGGTGTTGGGCGAGGTCTGGCCGCTTCCTCTGCGAGAGGAAGAACCGCTGATGGCGTCCTATGCGGCAGCTGAAGTTCGGGCTGCTCGAGTGTCTGGGTAGGAGACAAAAAGAAAAGGCGCTCGAGTTCGGTCTTAGATGGCGACAAGACGCGGAGGGGGGATGTTGTTGAAGACGTGAGGTGCTGGACGCGCAGAGACAACTTGGGCGTTGAGCAGGAGCAGGGCCGAAGCCGTAGTGGGACGCGAGCCTTTGACGCGACCAAAGGCTGTCGGAAGAAGTGGCTGAGCTGCAGTGAAGGCGCAGACGGACGCTTTATAGGGCGCGGTGTCTGGCGGGCGGTGAATATGGGGAGCGGGTGAGGTGTAGGAGAAAGGGAGGCGATGGCGGGGAGCTGGAGTGACAATTTTCGCGCATTCGGTTGTGGTGCTGGAGTCTTGGACCGAACATTACTTAACATCCCTGCGCCGTCCAGGACCTGCAGCCACTAGCATTTCATTCTGACATCACCGGGGCTCGTGCATGGACGCCGACGGTGCCTGATCGGCTCGATGGCACGCATGCGAGGCTGAGCCACCGCTGGAGCTCGAAATCGCGCATGTCAGGTATGCCCGACGCGGGTTTTGGGCAACCGTCGCGCGCTCAACATGCCAAGGTCATTAAACGCGCATGGTACTTCTACCAACAGGGCACAATAGTTGCGGTGAGTGCAGTGGTATTTATTCTCTGATTGGGTGGAGTCGTAGCTATATGCCGGCTCATGCAGTATGTACTCAAAACAAGAAGAACGCCATACCCTTCCCTACCCAGATGCCGCTGTGTGAATGCAAAAGGCGCAACATGTGAATGCTACTTGATTATGGTAAATAGTAACCCCGCAAGCCAAAACCTACTCCCTTGTCACGCGCGCTGCATCACGATTGGTACCGGATCATAATGGGTACGTCGGACAGGTCCACGCCGTACTGGTGCTGGAAGGCCAGCGACTTCAGCGACGCGTTGCTGTGGTGCGATCGCGTGCCGGCGCTGCCTCCGATGCCCGCCCCATGTTCGTAGTTGTAGTCCAAACCCCCACTAAAGCGATCCCACCTAGAGATGTTGTTGGAACCCTTGACTTCTTTGCGGGGAGTCATTTCGAGGGGACTTTCGCATGGGCTTTCGACTGGACTCGCATTGTTGGACGCGTCGTTTGGATCCGAGTACAGGTCCAGGTTGACATCCGAGTACAGGCGGTCTCCCAGCGTCCTACGGCGCTGATGCCAGACCTGGGACTGCCTTGGCGAGATCACACCTTGAGGAGGCTGTTGCGGAGGCGCGCCATATCTGATCACCGGAGGAGACCCTCTCGGACTGCGAGGCCTGGGGCTGGGAGCAGCCCTGGGTCCTTGAGGCTTACCAGCCTGTGGGACGCTAAGCCTGGCCGTGTTGATGGACGGCACAGGTGGGACGTCGACGCTTTGTGGGCGAAGCTTCGACGCTGTAGCCTCACCAGTTTCTTTCTTCAAGTTATGGAGGCTTTTCCGGCGCTGTTGAGAGGGCATGTCCCGTCGAGTAACGGATAGGTCCCTGCTGTGTAGGCGCGCAAACTCTGCAGCAGATTTACTGTCCATGGTCACCATCGACTTCGACCGAGGCAAAGAAGCGCCTAGCTGATGTGGGTGGGTTGGAGAAACAACACGCTGTTTCGGGGTGTCGGACATGGCAATGTCGTACGGAGATGTGCCAAGGGACGAGGTGATGGTACCAAGATGAACCACATCAAGTGCGGCCTGCTCAGGCTCTTGCTCGGGCTGACTCTGTGCAGGTGCAGACTTCCTTCGGAAGAAGGACAAGCTCCTGCGACGACCGTGAGCAGGGGGTGTGGGTGCACGCTCAGCCTCCAATTCAGCGAGTGGCTTGAACTCAGTCTGCTCCGGAGCAGAAGCCTCCATGGTGGAATCGTCCGCAGAAACGTGCTCTTTTGTCGGGTAGGTGTGCGTCAAGCAATCCATTCCCGGAGAGCTCGACACGCGTCGCTCAAACTTGGCTCGCACCCTGGTTGGGACCTCAGGAATCGTTCCCTCTGGGATTGGCTGGCATGACTGAACAACAGGATGCTCAGCCTGGGACGGCCGCTTCTTGTGAAATCGCTTTTGCTGTTTCGACGAAGCACTGTCAAACGACGCCCTTGAACCGATGGATCGGGATGTTATTGGCGAATGTACACACTCAGACGTCGATGATCTGGTAGAAGAGCTAGTAGACGGGACCGGACTGTTCAGCGCTGGCAGGTATCGCGCCTTCTGCACATTGACTGATAGCGATTGCTTGGATCTGACACTCTCGGCTGAGCCGTCCGAATCGCTCGTGGTATTCGGCGACTCCACGAATTGACGGTTCTGTTTCACAAGAATTGAACGGCGAGTCTCGCGTCCCTGGCTTACCTCAACCATTTGCGGCGAGTCGTTGCACCGATGACAGAGAATGGTGGTGGCGTTTTCCGTCGGATCTTGACCGACTATCCGTAGACTGCCAGCGGATGAGTAGCCAGAATCGGTCGTACGTGGTGCTGGCCGCTGAGAAGCTTTGCTCTTTGGCTTGTTGGAGGTGGGCGCGATCGATGGGGACGAAGGTGCTGAGATCTCGATTTCAGGCTGAGGCTTGGGCTCTTGTAAGGTAGGAGAAGGCTCCGGCTGGTTGGACTCAGTTGTCTCCTCGGACGCAAGAAACGGGCTTAATGGGATATCGTCCTGGTAGCTCTGGGCGAACTGCGCTGCGCCTTTCTTGCCCTGGGGCGTGAGCCGCAGAAACTTTGGGGATTCAGCTTCGGTGTTGTGTTGCGGCTCAGACGTGTACGCCATCATAACGACCGGGGTCTCTAATTCGTGCGCTGTGGCTACTTCGTTGGCTTCCAGCTCATACAATGAAGAAGTCGCTGGAACAGCGGCTGACTTGCTCCTTGTATGAGCTCTCTGGCGTGTTGACTTCATCGTCAACGGACTGGAGGCATACTCTGTTGCTTCGAAATAGTCCTCCTCTTCAGTCTTGCGCAACTCCAAAGTTTCTGAACTGGGAACAGGCGATGCCGCACCGTTCGTGACAACGAGAGTTCCTGGCTGTATGTTCCCTAGATGCGCATAATCCAGGTCCGATGGGGTGTGGGCTCGCGTTGTGTTGTTATCGCGAGGTTCATCAGACAAGCGAAGAGCTGCTTGAGGGCTCAAATGCGCCTTCGCCTTTGACTTTTGCTGCCACTTTGCCTCTTCCTCAGGGCTGAGCTTCGGCGCTTTCCATGAATTCCATGTCCTGCGACGTCCCTCGATGGGAGAGTGTCGTGTGCCTACACCAGGTGTCTGGACCAGGGACTGACGGCGTGTGAGCGAAGAAGAAGATCGATCAACTAGCGAAGTTCTTCGGCTAGGAGGTGCCTCAGCTACCGGCTGGGGAGGCTCCTCAGGTGATTCAAGGACTTCTTGCAGCGCCGCAAGATCTTCTGGTGTGCCATTCTTCTTGACTTGTTGTAGAAGCCGAATTGCTTCAGCAACATCCACGTGTGAGACAGAAGCCAAAGACAGCTTGGAGTCAGCTAGGCCAGCAAGCTGGGCGGCCGAGCTGTGCTTGCTCCGGAAACACGACAAAGAATTGGTTCGGGAATTGGCTCTTGAGTTTGTTCGCGAGTTCGATCTCGAACCAACTGTCGACGCGCGACCACGCGTCTTTGTGACCTCCCCTAACCCATCATCCTCGTGTGTCCATGTGGTGGGATCGAACTCGCTAGCAATAGGTGAGAGCAGTGCATCTTTGATTTGTTGGCGTCCTTCGGGGGTGAGGTCTGCCGATCTCGATGTTGTGGATTGCGGGGAGTCGAGCTTCCCCGCCGCGCTCGCGGAGTTGGTGTTGGTCTTCGGTTTGGACAGTTTGTTGTGGTTCTCGGTACTGGGTTGATTACCCATATTGAAGGTGGCAGTGGGGTTGGAGAGCGACGGCGCTCAAAACTATTGGCAATGATGCATTGGGATTGCAGTAGCTAAAGAGAGAGTTAATTGCAGTTCGTGAATGCCAGGCAGGATGGGAGGTTGACTGCGTACCCTTATAGTGTCCTCGGAGCTGCAGCGTTATCAGTACGGAGGCTGGTATGCGAACATGAAAGCATAGTCCGGCGGTACACTAGAACTGGCGGACCAAGTGGAGGGATATTGAGGAACAATAAGTAATATGTCCCCGCGAGGACGGGCGTCTAGCGTTACCGGCTACAAGTGACAAGGACGCCAGACATGGAACTACGAGCGGTGCACGTCGCAGGCAAAGATTGAGCTGGTCTACGTGACAACAAACTTGGAAGAAGGTCGATATGAAACCGGACAATGCAGGCTGCATCGAGGATGGGAGCAATCTGCCAATCAAGATTGCTGCACGCACGAGCGCCGGAACCAATCAAGGCGGGGGGTCGTGATGCATGCGCAACGCGAAGGCTGGATCCCAGATGCTTTTTGCCGTATCGGTGAACTAACGGCTGATCGGACCTCTGCAAGCCTCAAACCATGGCAAAGTGCAAATTCCACATGCACAAGTCGTGCCATGGCTGTGAAAGATCCACACCAGGAAAAGCTAGGCGAGCTGGTTTGTTGTGGCCGTGCCGACATACGCGTCTCGCAACATAAAGCGTGGCGATGCTCCTAGCAAGCACAGTGGCTGGCCGTGTCGCCATCCCAGATGTCTTTTGCCGTAGTTCCCTGGTCTTCGCCTTGGTCCATGCATGCAGCATGCATGAACAGTTCGCGCGGTACTCCTCGCTTTCCTTTTTCTCTCAACTCTTGTAGCGGATACTTGAACCTGACGATCGCAGCTTGAGTAGACAGTGGATTATCTCCGATCAGCAGTCCGTCTTTGTTTCCATGTCGCGTCGTGATTGTCCTAGGGTTCTGGCTACGCGCGTTATCATCCCCGCCACGTATTCGCAGGACACATAGTCACCGCTACTCCTGCGACCGTCCAAGAAATGACTGGCAGCAATTTTCCAGGAATAAAGGACTGCAGTAAGTAGGCTAATCAGGTGGCAGGTCCGACGCGCGACATACGCGACACAGTTGCGCGCACCTACCCCGGGTTCTGGATAAAAGCCCGAATGCATCAACTGGTCTCGAAACCATATCGCAGGCTGCTATGCACTTGCACCAGCAACAGGCCACACTGGAGTTCGGGAGTAGTTTTGTAAAACTATCAAGGCCGGAGCACTGAAGGCCTGGATGTCGCGCACCACTAGCAACGCGCTCCACCTCACGACGGAGTGACAGCCATATCAGGCCGCGCAATACTGCCGAGCATCGTAAGTCACATGGACCTCACAATGTCGGGTTTCTCGCTGCGACAACAGCCTGGTCCTCGGACGTGTCATCGTAGTGCTGACGCTGAAACTCTGCGTTGCGTTTGAGCGAGATCGAGCTCTGCGACGGCTGGCCTCGAATCTCGATGGCAAGGTTGTTGAGGCAGAATCGATGCGCCAGCCGCACAAACATGGCGTTAGTCCTATCGCGACTCTGCAGCAGCCACACCCGCAGAGGCTCGTCGCCGCATCATCATCAGTAAGCCTTCCAAGGTTGACGTAAGATTTCGTCCGCAGGTGTTGGGAAGCATTCACGATCTCCACTCCGCGCAATCGAAGAGTCTGAGCCTTGCTGGTGACGTCCAGCACCGCGATCGAAGCGGAGGCGGCGGGATCTTACGCAAGCCGGCTTAGTCGTGGAGCCGTGACATCATAGTCGCGTCCTAGCAACAACACCGCTTGTATGAGACTTTCATTGCGCCGCGGACTGTCCTGCCATCATATCTGCTTTTGGTCCCCTCTCATCTTCTTAGGCCTGCTCCCTGCTGCTGATCGCGTCCTCGTGTCTTTCCTGCTTCACTTCCCTCACTTCACCCTCTGGTCGCGTGCCGTGTTACCCTATCCGCACACTCCCGTCGCAGGCGCGTTGGATACCCCTTGGAGTCGCAACAGGACTCATCGCCGTTCTACCCGCAAATCTCAGAAGACCGTCGAGGGACATCAGCCAGCATGTTGGGGCTCTCGTATTGGGTGGTCCCCATCTTCTCCGCAGTAGTATGGACTGCTATGCTCATCACCATGCTGGTGTACTGGGCTGCCACCGGCAAACCCCATTATGTGACGATGAGCGACGGGCAAAACATCCCTTACATTTCTGGTGAGTTATGCAATATGGGCACTCAAAGATCATGCAATGCTAACAGCATCCAGACATCGGTGCGGATTACCTCAAAGCCATGTTCATTGCCATGTCCGCCGTTACTGTCGTAACCTTCGATCTCGCCTTCATTTTCGAGCGCTGGTTGCGACACACCAACAAACTTGCGCCAAACACGTCTCACTGGCAGAAGATCTACTCAGGTTGCGCAACCGTCGCCGCCATAATCGGTGCCGCCGGTCTGATCCTCCTCACTATCTTCGATTGCAAGAACCACAACAGATTGCATAACATCTTTCTTGGTGTATTCATCATCGGCTACATCGTCTCGGCAATCTTCATTTGCTGGGAGTACCAGCGCCTAGGCATACACTACCGCGAGCACTCCATCCTCCGAATCTCCTTCTGGATCAAACTCTTCTTCATCATCACCGAAGTGTGCCTCGCCATCGCCTTTGCGGTATGCTCCAAGCAGCACATCTATAACGTGGCTGCTGTCCTGGAATGGTGTGTATCCTTCATCTACTGCTTCTACGTCTTCAGCTTCTTCATCGACTTCCTACCTGCCACGCGCACCAAGAACCACCAGTCCAAGCAGACCGAGATGCAAGTCTTTGAGGAGAGCGGCGAGACCGGACGAACCCACCCCCACCACCACATGGGCGATGGCGCTGCGGACAGCCAGCAATACTACCGTGGCAACTCGCAAATGGCCGTACCGCAAACTAATGGTTACGCCAACGGATACACTAATGGCAACTCCCTTACCAATGGTCAGGCTAACGGCTACGTATCACACACCGGAAACGGCTACCCTATGCCCGCGCAGGATCCATCCCCACTGCCCTCGCGCAACTTCTAATTTCTTTATGTATACCCCGTATTTGTACATATTCAACTTGTTTTGTTTTGAGCTTTTGGCATTCAATTATACCACTGGCGTTTTGATTATCTAAGTTGCACCGCATAGTTACGATTGACAAATGAAGCACGCATGGGAGTTGTATTGATGGGGGCTCGATGTACTAGTAAATGATATTTAATATGGCATATAATGGAATGAGATGATACCACAACGATTGTTTCTACTATGCACCGAGTGCACACAGTGAGCCCTGGGACTATAACTAACCACAAACCACTCAGATCATTCACAACACAAAATATTATGCTTTAGACATACACCCGCATTGCCATTATATACCGCGTCACTCAATCGTGTTGTCTGCTTACGTTCCTGCACGAGCACACTCCACGAAGCAACTAGTGACTGTAGCTTACTTGACACCAAAGGTAAACTGGCCATTTAAATTTGAGGTGGGTGGAAACGTCCCACTGATCGTGGGCATATCTACAGACTTCAAGGTCGTTGATCCAGGAGTAATAGCAAGGAAGAAACTCGCCCATCGGATGTTTATACGGCATTATCTTGATCTTCTTGCTCAGAGGTATGTGAAATGTGAAACAGACAGAGTCATTCCTGCCGAATGTCAACCTAAGAAATACTAGAAAACCGCAATCAGTTCGTTTTCAAATAACGTAGTTTTATGCGTTCGTAGATTAGACACAATGTTAACAAACTAGTACAAGTCAATGTGTTGTCAAAGAGTTATGGGAAGTTCCCGATTTGTACGGTCGTGTGAACTATCTAGGTATCTATCGAAACTCCTGGTCGGAGTCCAACACCATAGCGCAGTGTAGTGAATTACTTCATCATGAAGATGCCGATTCATGCCTATGCTATGCCCGTAAGATGCCAATAAAACGCCAGATACATGCAGCTTCATACTGTCTGATACCGTTATGCCCAACCCGTCTAAACACTACTTATAGTACTTGTCGTCCCTACGTCTCTTCTCGTACCTCTCCTCATCCTCATACTCCCTATCTCTTCTCCGTTTCCTGCGATCATCCGAGTCACGACTGCGACTACGGTCCCTCCTATCGCTCTTGCGCTTCGAGTCTCGACTCCTGCTACGGTACCGATCGCGGCGCTTTTCTTTTCGGTCGTCGGGGCTGCGGCTACGTTCTCTTCGTCTCTCGCGCCTGCGCTCGCTATCATAGTCGTCGTCTCGGGTTCGCTCTCTCCGCTTGTCTCTGCGGCGGTCGCTGTCGTAGTAGTCGTCCTTGTCTCTTCGGCGGTCTTTGTCTTTCCTCCGTTCGCTGTCATAGTCGTCGTCGCGTCGGCGGTCGCGGTCGCGGTCGCGGTCATCTCGCTTTTCTTTCCGCTTCTCGCGCCTTCGCTCTTCGTCTTCGCTGTCGTCGTCGTATTTGCTCTTGCTTCTTGACGGCTTCTCGTCTGGGATCAAGCTCTGAGCCTCCAGTTTGGCCTTTAGCTCTTCTTCTGTGATCATCTCACCAGTAATCTTGTTCCGCAGCGTAACGGGGTTGTAGCTCTGCGCGACCTTCTTCCCTTTGCCTTTGCCACCACCCCATTCCCCTAGCTCAACGCCTATTGCAGCGTCTTCCTTTGCGCCTATGCCAAGCAGCGCTGGTCGCCGTTTGACTTCTTTCGGTTTCGCAGCAGGACCGTTCTTGCCTATTGCATCGCCGTCCTTCCAACCCATACCACGTAGGAGCGCCGCGCCGAAGCCTTCAATCGGGGTAGCTTCGTATGCTTCGAGGGTGGGCGCGTCGGGCGCATTGTTGAGATCGTTCAAGAGTGCGTCCTCTTCTGATTGTACAGGAATCACGAGTTCGTTGTCCGTGGATTTGCCGCTGATCAGCGCATCGAGTGCCTTCTTCTCGAGCCGCTGCTCTTCCGTGAGATTGTCTTGCTCCACCTCCATCGGTTCCGCGGCTTCAGCTTCCGCAGCTCCATTTTCTTGCGCTTCGTCTTTCTTGATGATCGTAAGGCCATATTGCACCTTCGGCTCCTCCATCTTGCTCTCATCCACCGTGACATTTTGCGCTTGCTGATGGGGTGCTTTCGCAAGTTGTTTGCGCCGTGCCTCTGCTCGCCAATCGCGGTTGGGTAAAGCTGGAATGATGCGCGGTCCCTCCTTCTCTTTTTTCCCGTTGGCATCGACCGCGCCGCCCTCTGCTGCGTCCCATCCCGTGATCTCTTGTTGCGTATTCGAATCGTCTGGTTCGTCGTCACCGAGCAAAAGCTTGGTCTTTTTGGTGTCTTTCTGTGCGGGGGAAGATTTCAGCCCTGGCTTCGTCTTCAGTGCCCCCAGCGACATCTTGAAGCCGCCCGGTTTAGGGGCGGCCATGGTGAATAGGTCCTGCGTGGAGGCGCGTGCGCGGTGCTTGGTGTTGTGCTTTCGTAACCGCTAGAGAAAGATGTGCAGAGTTTGGGAAGTTCCGATGCAGCGTCAGGAGCGAGAGGAGTGGAGGTGTTGTGGTGTCTGTGATTGTGCTGCCGTAGAGAATGTTCACTCAGAAATCTAAAGTTCGCGACGGCCGATGATGTAGTCTTGGCATTAGGCCCCAGCCACACGGGATCAGCTCCTGACCAAACTCACCTCTGTCAAGCAATGCTTGAGGGTTAAAATGTACTTATAAGAATATCTTTTTGCGAAAGCACCCTTGCGCGATCAGATTCGAGCGACTAAAGCATTGACGCAAACACGTGCTCCATACCTAGGTAGTTTCACAGAGTGTACCTGTATTCACTTCTGGAGTTATTTCATTGCCCATGCTTCGCAACTACAAATACATATAGTACACCACACCTGACTCTCATCCCTCGCTCGGCAGTGGGGGAAACAACACACCCTTGTGCGCTGCACCCAGCTCTACCAACGGAGTGCCGTAGTCTAGATCAGCGCCAGGCTTGCAGTATTCAAAGGTTCTTCGATCTTGCTGTACGCCTAGCTGATCAAGTAGCATGCGTGCTTTGTTCGGCATGTATGGCTGTAGTAGGATACCGGTGATTCGAAGTGCTTCAGCAGCAAGATAAATGATCTTGTCGACATCCTCGCCAGGCTCTCCTGGGCCAAAGGTCAAGACCTTGTCCCATGGTTGCGACATCTGGAAGAAAGCGTTCGACTTGGTCGAGTTAGTAGGATGGCAGAAAGAAGAGTGTCTAGACTTACCCCTCGGACAAACTCTGCGATTTGAGACACGGCTTTACGCGGATCGTAGGCATCAAAAGATGCATCTACTTGCGAGGCGATGGTAGCAAGAGAATTATTCCGGAACTTGGAACCTGGTCCTTCCGCCCACTCCTCCGCTGGCCACCCACCAACACGCTCGACTGCGCCACGGACGCTCCATTTCTTGCCTCGTGTAACACGAGAAGCCAGGTTGCCGAGTTGCTGGTTCAAGAACTTGTTGTACAAACCAATGATGCGGAAATTGTCATAGCTCGCATCGTCTTGTATACCACCCTCGCGCGCCATGTAAAAGCGCATAACATCCGGACCGAACCGATCAAGGGCGTGGAAAGGATCGACAACCCTGCCAGTAGATTTGGACATTTTTGACCCTCCAAGAGTCCAGTGAGCGTGTGTCAGAATCTTCTTGGGCAATGGAAGTCCAAGGGCCATGAGGAAGGCGGGCCAGTAAATGCAGTGGAATCGCACAATGTCTTTGCCGATGACATGACAGTCCGCGGGCCAGCCTCCGGCTTGTTCGCGGCCTGGTGTCCACGGGTATCCGGCCTTAGTCGCATAGTTCATCAGCGCGTCGAGCCATACGTAGATGGTCTGCGAGTCGTCTCCGGGAACTCGAATACCCCACGTTAATCGTTCATACGGTCGAGAAACAGACAGGTCCTCCAGTCCTGATTCGACCGCTTGCACAACCTCCTTCATGCGGTGCTCTGGGGTTATCCATTCGGGGTTGTTCTTGAAGAACTCGAGCAACTTATCCTGGAATGCCGAGAGCCGGAAGTGGTAGTTGACTTCTGAAGACCACTCTACTTCACTGCCAGTCTCAATCGATGTCTGCAGCCTGGTCAGATCGATCGACAGTGCCGCCCCAGCAAAACTTTACCATCATCTTCCTCCCTGTGGGTGGGTCAAGATATGGCTGTACGGCAGACTGTGGGTAGAAGCATTCGTCGGTGACTGAATACCATCCCTCATGCTTCTGCTCGTATATGAGGCCCTTCTCTTGTAGCAGGAACTGTCCGCCATCAGCTACATGGCTTTCCACCGTCTGAACTCAAGTTCTCGTACCCATGCATACTCGACAGCTTCCTTGTGTTCTCTATCCGTCGTCCGTACGAAGTGATCGTTCGTGATTTCGGCTTTGGCTGCAAGTTCCTCGTACAGGTAAGTAACGATGGCGGGGGCTCGTTATGCGTGCATGCGTACTCTGAAGATCTCGGCACCCTTATCGCAGAACAGTTTCGGGTCAATGCCAGCTTTTGCAGCTGCTCTCTGAACCTGTTACAGATTTAGTGCAATACTATCACATTGCCAGGTAAACCACCTTTAGGCCATGTTCATCTGTTCCGGTGCATAGCAACGCCTTTTCTCCTTTGAGTTCATGCCACCGCTTTATCACGTCCGTGAGGACCATGGTATACAGGTGGCCGACATGCGGGGCAGCATTGACATAGAATATTGGCGTGGTGATGTAGTAGGGCTTCTCCGACGTTTGGGTGGTAATGTGTCGGCGGCTTCGTCCGCTACCAGCCTGCAAGGACGAGCAAATCCATGCTGACCGCCGCCTGGACAAGCTCGAAAGCACCGCTCTGAACGCAGGCGCCGTGGACCTGGCTATTCTCGCATGCATACTTTTATGGGCGTCTCACAGTGATTCGCGACGATTTCCCGCGGCAACTTTTGGCGCGGTGCCACGTGCGACGCTAGCTTAATCAGCTCCTTATCGGCCAGGCGGCTGCTCAGACAACCCAACACACACCACGACGCGTTCCTGTCGCTCGAGTCCTTCGCATTCATATCACCAGCTGAAACCGGCGACTTTGAAAGAGCTCATGGAGTGAAAACGTTCGTATTCAGAGGGCTCATCGAGCCTGGCTGACGATTCCCCTGACAGTAATCCCATCAGTATTGCGTTGCCAATAGACTCACAAGCCCAACAGGAACCGTTCGCGATTCAAAGGATTCAGACTAGGGGTCTCCTTCCCACGTGGCACATGGTGCACTGCAAGGAGCATTCATGCAGGTGTTTCTTTTCCATCGAAATATGTCGTCAGGCGCCCCCAAGCGCACCCTGCATGCGAGCAACACTTGCGTTATTGTCTTGCCGACAATGCTATATTCTCCGCCTCTCAGCGTATCTACCGTTTACGGCTGGTCGAACCGCTGCTTTCCCAGGACAACGGCTCTTTCGGAAGCCCTCGCAGAGTCACTTGCATCATGGTCCTCCTACGTCAACTGGGCGAGCCCATTGTCCTACAGATAGCAGGTTGCGATCGATTCAAAATCATTGGTGAACCTGAAGCTCTTTCTCTCGATCTCAAAGATGATTTCATTCTCGACATGCGCTAATGTGCGTAATATTGCTCGATCACACCTCCATGAAAGCTACTCCACCTTTGAGCCGCCTCCTTAACGCCGATACCTCAATCCTGAGTCGTTTACTCGTGAACCTTCCAGAAGGCGTCCTTTGGTCCAGTAAAATCAATCTTTCATAATGTGGCGCGTCATTGTGCTGATATCGAGTGCACGCGAGCCGTGCCAAGCCTCTTTTTTCTATTGAAGCTATTCAGACCCAAAAGAGGTAATCACAACACCAGAACGCGCTCGCTTTCAACGTTGTAGTAATCCCTTGTTGCACTTGTCGCAAAGCGTATGCTCGCCGTCTCCCCGCGAGCTTTGAATCTTCTCGGACCAAGTTATCCGTGATCCATAGCGCCCCCGAAGGCCTGGAAGACCTCTTTGCTCTGGATAACCTTGCTTTGGGCCTTAACCGACCTCCATTCAGAGTGATCCCTTTGAACGCTTGCCTTCACTCATCGGACTTGGGCGACCCGAAGGTCTATTGAGCAACAAGGTGGCCTATTCATGTTCTGGGGTGTCAATAGAGAAAAGGAACGCCTCCGTTAGGTTCTCTCGTGTGATTACATCTCTCTTTCGAACTTAAGTACTCTCCCCAACACGCACCAATATCTTTCGACATCGTCTGCACCTTCAAGGATCAGCATCAACTACCTGATCAACAGTCGATCCTCTCCAACCTTCACGATACTTTACCACACGATCTTTCCAAGTTCGACATCATGAAGATCTCCGCCTTCATCGCCTCCGCCATCCTGTCGGTCACTGTTTACAGTGCCGCCTTGCCAGTTCCTGCCCCCGTCGCTCCACCCGCTGCTGAAGGAACGAGAAAGCCCGTTTGGGGACGCAACGCTGAAGCCGCACCCGCTCCTAACCCACAGAAGCATAAGCCCGTCTGGGGACGCGCTCCTGAAGCTGGGAAGTGGGTGTATCCCGGAACGAAGCCCGTTTGGGGACGCAGCGCTGAAGTAGCACCCGCTCCCAACCCACAGAAGCATAAGCCCGTCTGGGGACGCGCTCCTGAAGCTGGGAAGTGGGTGTATCCCGGAACGAAGCCCGTTTGGGGACGCGACGCTGAAGCTGCTCCCGCTCCTGACGCAGGGAGAAGGCCAGTTTGGGGGCGCAACGCTGAAGCTGCGCCCGCTCCTAACCCACAGGGTGGGCCCCTTTGGGACACCAAAGTTGGCGCGACCGAAGACGATGAGGAGTAAACCTCTTCACGATGAGAACATTCTTCGACTCTCACATCGCACTACGACAACCGCCATTTCAGCTGCTCGATTGCACCATCTCCTACCTTCGATTCAGAACACTCGACGCACACTCGATCATTCGCAAGTCATACACACGCCAGCTACACTTGCAGTATGACCATCGACAACTACGCGACGAGTCTTGTGTTATTATACCGATAGCTCTACACAACACTGTCTCAGTCATGAGGCATGTTCTGGTACCTCATCAGTACACGGACAGAGCTTGACCGGTCTCCCACCTCTTGGACCACGTTCGTGGCATGGAGAGTTTGTACATACATGGTGGCAGACGTCTGGTTAATTCTTTTTCTTATATATGTATGTAATAGTCAAACTGTACGAGCTTGCTCGATTTCCTTCTTGGTATCTAGTAATATATTCGTGTCCATGCTTCCACCACGTTGCGGTTTTGCTGGCATGATCATCCTTCCACTATCCAATCATTCATACCACACTTACTGAACAACATCGGTGTGGCTTTGATCGTCCGTTGTCAGCTCATATACACAGCCCCAAACTATGCATCTGGTCTTCCATACCGAGCTTCAAGCAATGGTCACGTAGTCGAACTCCGACTCCATACGCATGTTCGTACAACATCGCCTCGTCCAACTCATCACACGTGCTCCCCTCGGAATAGCCGCTCAAGCTACCACCGTAACAGCAACAATCTCCGCGCCCATGGTCCATCACTACCGACACTACCATGACTTCGCGCTCATGTCACGACGCACCAGAGATTTTGACAGCTGTCAGTGCGACCTTGCCTTGTAACGTGCATCATCTAGTTGGAAAAGAGTGCACCTATGCAGGTAGCCGATGTCATTCACACGTTTGCGGTCGTCTAGGAGCACCGAGAGGGAGGCTCTAAGATTGAGCTCCTTGGTCGCTGGCATGGACTTGTGTGATGGTGGTGGAGAAGATGGGGATTGTGCTATCAAACTTCTCGGCGAGGGAGCGAGTCGGAGGTTGTGCGACGCGGAATGAATGTCTGTTTTGCCTACGAGCTGAACTGAGAACAATGCAACCTCGGAGGAGCGATGGAAGTAGAGATGAGGTTGAAGTTGGTGTACGGCTTCAGCTCCATTTCCCCCCAGTCTCGCCCACTTTCCAATAAGTCGATATTTCGCATATTCGTTTCCAATAAATATCATCCCGTTTCACCGAAGTCACACAAACATATCCAAGATTCCAATGAATGCCCTGTCGCCGGACCGTCGTATTGCCAAAACTCCACACTCAAAACTTTAATGTGTCATTTGATGAGTATCGCAATATCAAACATTTGTCACCTCACAGCCCGATCCAGCCCTGCGGTACACTAACCGTCCAAGGCATTTAACAACATGCCTTGTCAACGAACGATTGAGCTGAACGTATCGCACATTATCGCTTAGCATGTCACATATCGGGTGACGTTTCACATGCGAGTGATGGAGGTTCATGCGCGAAACCAAGCGAGCGGACCAGGTGGCATGTGTGTTTTAGGGCTTTAAAGATTGATTTTAGCAACGGAAAGAATTTGGAATAAGAATAACAAGTAATGGATCATAATTAGCGGTATTATGTGGATAAGTTGACTATATTCGTGGTTGACGTATTCGGGGGCCGACGTGGTTTCGTGATGGGGCTGCTTTCGGCCGGGAGAGAACAACGCACACCGCCGGGGCGACCCCACGAGAACAACGTCGGAGACCGAGTGTTTTAAAGAAAGTGACGAGCATGGATGCTTCGGAAGGCGGTGATGAAGTGGTATCTATACGTGGAAGCACGGCGATGGGTGGATGGAGGAAGAGTTTGTAGTATGACGTTCATTCGTGTTCATGGATAGTACCTAGATGTTCCTTCACCTTCCCGCCCCACATTTGCATCCATCTCACTTCATCTCAACATAAGGACAGCTTTTAGACAAAGCAAAAAATACCACCCAATTCAAGGAGTGATTGTTGCAAGACCTCCACGCTCGAGCAAAATGACCAAGACATTACCATGTTCAAACCAAAGAATAACCAAATGTTCCCTGACCTTGCGGCCCCGCTCAGCGTTCCAAGTCTTTAGATGTATGCAGTAGTGAAAGTAAATATATGCTGCCTCCAAGAGATTGGGAGAAGACACAAATAGCAGTAACATGCAGGATGGCGCAAAACAAAAAGAACAACGGAAAGGGTATAATAGCGGATCATGATCGGACTGAGGAAGAGGAGATTGCGCAGAAATCAAGAAGACGACAAAACATACGCTCGCTTGCTAGACCAAAAACAATCGAAACAAAAACAGACTAGTAAAGGAAAGTGTGATGGCCATGTAAGTGTAGCCATCACATGTTAGCGCCATTGACATTGACTTCGTAGCCGTCGCTCTTAGCCTTCAAGGCCTTAGCCAACATGAGCTCACGCATCCAGTCAATTCTCTGGTCTTTGGTAGTCACAGCAAAGTGCTGGACCTTGCCGTTGGGCATCACCTTCTTGACATCGCCTTTGCCAGGTGCGGCAGGCACAAGCTGGAACTCAAATGCAGGAGTAGAAGCAGCTGACTTCTCCTTGTGATGGCCCGATGAGAGCTTTAGGGCCTTGAACTTGGCGGAGAGCTTGTTGGAAGCGATCGATGAGCATGCTACTGCGTAGTCGTCCACGTCGATCGTCTGCAGTGCGGATGAAGATGGCAGCTCATTGGGATGCATAGCTAGCTGTGTGCCCTGGAGGCGGAAGTGGTGGTCTTGCCATTCGTGACGCAGGAGCTTCGTGCGGCGCTTCTTCATCCATCCGTGGTGGTTCACTCCCTTGTACACAAAGCCTCCCTTGTGCAAAGGCGCAATCGTGTCACTAGCTTCGCTGGCGAATGGCTGGGTAGCTTTGAGCGGCGACGAGCCAGCGCTGTCGCTAGTACTCACCGAGTCGTCGAAAATGGTTCCGCGCAGGGTGTCGTCATCTGAGTGGGCGGTTGGGCTGAACACGCGATCCTCAGCAAGCGCCGGCATGGGCAACGAGGGGCGCCTTCGGTCGTGACGCGATCCAACTCTTTGGATTTGGGGCTGGTACTGCATGTTCGGGGGCACGGACTGGCTTGTGTCGCGACTAAGTGGCTCCTGTTGCACAGCAGTCACAGGAACGTCCATCTCGGAGAAGGGCGTGCCGAACCGGTAGACGCCACCTGGTGACGCTGTCCTACATGGCGAGAATGCGGTGTCGGGTGCGAGGTATTGTTGTACTGGGACTCCTTGGCGTGGGTTACCAGCCGGTTGGGCAGACATTGAACGTGCGGGAGGAATCGTCAATTTGGGAAGGCTCTTGAGATTCGAATGAGGTGCTGGCATGAACTCCGGCGGGTGCAGAGCTGGAGTTGAGGGTGAGCGACCGAACGGATCGAAAGACTTTGTTGTATGCGCCGATGTAGATGCAGAAAAGGCTGAAACCTGCGGGTAGTGCGATTGCTGTGGTATCACCAAGAAGGGACGAGGTGGGTATGATTCTGTAGGCGGGGTAGGAGGAGCCTCGATGGGAGTAGCGCTGACAAAGGGCTGCTGCTGGCCTTGTAGGGTGAGGAACTGTCGCACATTGTCTTGTGGGTCGCGTTGCTCGAACTTCTCTAGGTCTTGAAGACTGAAATCAGGTAGCTGGCCAGGCCCGAGGACGTCGGACGATGCTACGACAGACGGCACCACAACAGAAGGGGTAGCTTCTGAGTTCGGGCGGTGGACGTTCTCGACAGCGTGGGACGCTGTTTGGGGGTTGCCTGGGTCACCCGCGATGAAGATATGACCACCTTTCTCGGGCGAGATCGGGAAGCCGTGTTCCTGTTGAAGTCTGGCAAGTTGCCGTTGTTGCTTCCTCCATTTGGCGCATCGTTCACCCTTTGCGCACACGTGTGGCTTGGGAAGCAGCTGTTCAATCGCTACAATGGAGACGGAATGCGCAGGTGTGATAACATCGTCTGTCATGTGGTTCCCTCGCAACTTGTCGCGTCGACTAGCTTTCCGGCCCTTGCTCTTGGACCTGTTTCGTGCCTCTGTGCATGGTCGTTCAATGTCTTCGAAAGGAGTCGGGATGGCTGCTGGGGCAGTTGGCGACATCAGCCCGTCGGCAGTGCGCAGGGAATCGATCTGGTTCCACAGTTGGTGTCTCTTGCCAAAGGACTGAATCTCCAACTCCTTCAGGTCGTCAAACTGCAGATCCAGGAGTACCGCACCGGAGATGTCGTGCTCCATGAACTTGTCAATTACGTCGTCTTCAAATCCGTTCTGATACATCCAGGTAGCAACGTCTTTGGAAGTCCAGGCGCGCACTTCAGCGTTGTCCAAGTGGGCAACGGCGAGAGCGATATTGTTGTACTCTCTCTGGGGGACAATGGTTTCGGGAGTGGCCTCTCGGAAGGAGGTTGGAAGACGAAGTGGGGTTTCTTTTGGCAGGAGAGGCGACATCTGCATTACTTGGCCCTCGTCAAACGGAAAGTCGCTGGACGACACTGAGGCGCGGAAGAGGTGTGGTCCTCTGGGGCCTTCTACTGACTTCCGCTCTGGCCAATAGGCGAACTGTGGTCGTACTTCTTCCGCAGGTGTCTGTACTTCCTCAAAAGTAGAAATCGTTGTTTGACTTCGCCTGTTGTCGCTCTTTGGAAAGTCAGTGTCGCATCTGGTGGAGGGCCAGAATATACATACAGACGAGCCACTGAACTCCTCGAATTCGCTAGAATCATCCTCGATATCGGTGTATGCAACACTGATGTGAGAAACCGGGCGCTCTAGCGATGAGCGGGCCGTTAGAGCATTGGAAAAGAACGACTGTGTCTTTCCTCGTTCGAACATTTCCACGCCCGGCTCCAGCGGGGTGATGGGTGTCATGGCCTGCTGATCGGGATGTCAGAACCGCACATGAAGAGGACTGTGAGTCTAGCTTACCATGATCACGGGTTTGGAGCGTACACGCTCTGTGGGAGGGAATTTGGTTGTTCGGGAGGCTGCTAACAACTATTCCGGGCGAGTGTCGCGAGCATGGCACACACACAGTAACAGCACAACGATCGAAAACGGAGAAAGGGACCCTTCGGGTGGAGAGCGCTTGAGAGTCTTTTGTAGAGGCTGCTTGGGCGCCGTTGACGGTGGGGGAGTGTGGTTCGACAATATCACACTTCGCAGCTGCACGAGACAGCGCATGCCTGCTTAAGCCGGCCACTGAGGCAGTCGACTCGACGAGCGACACCGCTTCTCGGCCAATGTGAATCCGGGCCTTTCCCGCCCGCATGCTGGTCGAGGGTTAGGCTGGCGCTTAGACTCGAGCGTTGAGAGGGCGTGAGACGGCCCCCATTCGCTGGGCTGCAGATTGGCTGGCGGGCTAATTCTGCTCGATGAGGACATTAACTGCCATTAATACCTCGCAGCGCGGGCCAGACGCATGAAGAGGCCAGGGCCGTCACGGATCCACTCAGGATCAGGGTCGACGGCAGCGGATCGCGTCGCCGCTTGTCGAGTGCAGATGCGACGACGATCTGAGCTGGCCATGCCGTGCCCGCGTGCTGTTGGCTGCTTCGCGGTGCCTGCGCAGCCCCAGAGTACGTACCTCGGGATGTTTTTCGTCCAGTCGCATCACCACCGCCACCGCGACCAAGTCATGGCAAGTCATTTTGAATGTCACTTGACCGTCGAGCCTCTGCTGCGCTGTGTCGGTGAAGCTTCGGTTCGGAGCGTCGCCTTGGTCCCAGGACTGTGGCTGGTTGAGGTCGCTAGCCGACAGCCTCATCAGCGACATGCAGCAAGCGATATTGGCACAACCATATCACATGCGGATGCGTTCCGTGCTCGACGGCTGTGTGCAGCCTGCAGCCGTGCGCGCCGCCGCCGACTCGAGCACACCAGCCTGTCGTCATCGCTGTAGTCGCGTTTTCCGAGCATTGCGAGCACTCTCCTGCCCGTCGGACCTACCTCGATGTCTCTTGCGTTGTCGTGCGACCTGGATGCTAGCACAATCAGCATGCTAGCACAATCCCCCGAACCTTGACTCATCCCACAAGCGTCCCCAGTGGCCCACCGGCTATCTGCTACCGTTGCGATGCCATGCCAGACCGCCGCTCCGACCGTTGCACACCATCACCTAGCACCTAGCCCATCCACGACGGCTCGCCATGGGACCCTCATTACCTTGCCGACCAACGGTCGCTCGCAGCGCTCCTTCACCACGACCCCGTGACTGAGTGGTCCTGCGGCCAGCCGCATCTTTTGAGTCTGGTGTTCCACTATCACCATGGCCTCGTTGAAGCGTGGATGCCAAAGGCGAATCAGCGTGCGGAGACGACTTCCCACGATCAGACTACCAGACCGCAAGTTGTGCAAGCATCAAGCATGCTCCCCAGCAACCTCGATGAACCGCGCCAAGCAGAACAGAATTTCTTTCTCTTGTGCTACGTGCTGCATAGTTCGTGAAATACCAGCAGAACGGCTACCGTCCCACATTTCCGTGCATTACGAAGAGTCACAAACTGCTCGTGAGCATCCGGCTCCGAAAGCTCTGCGCATGGCGCTCAAGACCCGGTTAGATTTTCATCACCACTACCCCAAGTGGTGCCCGAAAGCGAGCGATGAAATTGTCCAATTGTGCCGTTGGCCAGATTGGCCATCTCAATCTATTCCGCCTCATCTTCATCACCCCAAGGAATCCAACAGGATGCATGGAAGGCAGTATCATATCCAGATACCGGGGAACGATAGCGGCTTTCAGCGGGAACATGACGGCCAAAGCATGAATGCGCATTGTCAGGTGAGCAATCCCGTGCATGCCCAACCGTCCGAAGAGGTACCTAGTCGCTAGAGGGCCATTCGTGGACTACCAAGTATTGATTGTAATTGTCGGTAACCAATCGCACGTCTAGCAAGTGGTATCACATCCCGAACGGGTCTCGCTTCACCTGTCTTGCAGGCATGACGAAGGTCGACTAATTATGGGCATTTACTTTGAGCCGGCAACATAATTAAGGGCCTATACTTAGCAGCGGCCCTTCCCTGTCACCCACCGAGATTTCCTTGCCGGTGGCTTGCCCCGCAGTGTAAGCTAGGACGATGGATGCTGTCATTGGATACACAGCTTCACTAGAGAAAGCTTGTCCTGCAAATTCCAACCCCGTCAACATGCACAAGCGACCTGCTTCGCGTGGGAGCGCACGCTGACTGGATGCCACTGCCTGTCGTGCCATGCTAACTCGCCGCGTTACTCGAAGGCTCACCCACTCTACTTCCAAGGTTGTCCTCTACCGCGTAGCTCGGGAAAACACCATCAACCGACCTGCCGTGTTTGGTCGACAATGCGGTCTACGTTTTCGTTCGCCTAGCTACTAGCTGGTCAAGTCCCGCTGTGGAAATGATCACGACAGCGTGCACGCGAATTGGGCCGCCTCGAGTCTGCGTGACTCTGCCCGCAAAAGCCCGAACGTTCTGGCTGAACGTAGCACAGGCGAATAGATTCGAGTAGCAGCCGCATCTCGTGGGACCACGAGTCGCTGTACCTTTGTTGGTGTCGACACGCGGGCAGGTACCAATACACCACGTACATGGGACTTGCAGATGCTATGCCATCATCTACATACTTGGCATACTGCAGTACGGGATCTGCACACTGCACAAGGCCACCAGTAACGTCCGGGCCGGCCACTTATCGCAGCCGCTTCATGTACTTCCTAGGCCGCTCTTGGACGCACCTCGATAGTGCCCCGCAAGGAGGTTGGCACAAGAGGGGATCAAGGCATACGGCCCCGGTCAGCAAAAACTCTCAAGGCGACATGGGAATATGCTTCCAGTACTAAATGGGTCATTTAACTTGCTAAGGTCGTTGCGGGGACCAGTAAGCCGATCGATAGCCGTGGAGATATACGCGCTAAGTGCTGCTGTTGGCTCTAGCGCGGCGGGTAGAGAGCCCCAAAATAGCTGGGAGCACAGAATGACCCCAAATGTCGACATCAGGCTGCACGCCAGGACTAGTCGTCCAATCAGTGTGCCGTGTGCGTGTGCTGCATGGCGTTCGCATCTCCCTCCCGTTGGATGACCACCCGGCCTGATAGCAGGGACTCCAATTATAGATTCAGCAATATTTGTGAACATTCTGCCGTTCGTGGTAGATATAAGGTACATGTCCTTCACTAATACTTCTCCACGCAACAGGTAGACCGCATAATTTGGTTCCGCTCCTTCCTTCACATCAAGCCCGCTGGTCAGGCTTTGAATACCCATCTTTAATTACGAGCAGCCCGGTCGAGCCCTGCCATCCTGTCCCTTACGAATCGTCCCGTCGCGCGTTAGTCGTTATTGCCGCATTGTTTACTGGCTTTCCTCATATACCACCGCTCTGGGTACATCAAGCGTCCATGTCCTCCTCGTCCGCTCCCCCATCCGCTACCAAACAGTCCTCCACCATGGTAGGGACTACAAATGCTGCTAATGCAGCAAAGCAACAAGCTGCAGCAAAAATGCACCGTCGTTCACGATCAGGTAAGGACCACCCTTTCGATGACATGCAGGGATCCTGCGCATGGACGGTTGACTAACGGGAGCTCTGCAGGGTGCTTCACATGTCGCCTGCGACGGAAGAAGTG
Organism: Alternaria incomplexa; assembly: GCF_024043165.1. NCBI lineage: Eukaryota > Fungi > Ascomycota > Dothideomycetes > Pleosporales > Pleosporaceae > Alternaria > Alternaria incomplexa. The sequence continues at coordinate 1,217,089 of NW_026249852.1, forward strand.
TGATGAGGGCAAACCATCTTGCCGCGCCTGCAAACACCTTGGTCTCAAGTGCGAATACAAGAGGCCAATGTGGTGGAGCAACAATGAACAAAGGCGGACTCAGAAAGAAGTCATCAAGAACATCATCAAGCGCACCAAGCTTAACGAGAAGACAGCACAGAGCGGCGCAATGGGCACCAACACACCACCAAGCCTGTGCCATTCCATGCAAACTGCCGACACCTTCTCAGACGGTGTCAGCTGCACTCGCGCGCCATCTGTCGACTCCCAGAACTCGCTGGACTACAACTTCAACCCCACTGTCACACCCGACTTCTACAACTCGTCAATGCCTCCGCCAATGTTCGCCCCGACTTTCACCCACCCAGGTCACTACGTACCCTACGACATCGACATCAAGACCGAGAGTCAAATGTTCATCAACGACATTCCAACTCGTCGCGATTCCACACTGTCTTCCTACAGTCACTACCAAACTCCGCCCGCTCACATCTATCCCACGGACGACTGGATCCAGAAAGATTACTTCGAGCGCCGCGAATCGTACATTGAGGAGCCCCTCGAATTTCCCATCTTTGACTACACTACCTACGGTGCTTTCAGCCCATCACACCAGCCCTCCATTCAGGTCGAAGACTGTGATCGCCATCTTCTCAGCCATTTCCTCGACAACATCATGCCCACAGCATTCCCAGTTCTTGAGACAAACCAGCCCGGCGCTGCGCAGCGCGATGTGATCATTCCAGCTCTGGAGTCCAACAAGGCTTACCTACACTGCTGCATGAGCATTTCTGCGCTACACATGAAGACCACTCAGGGACTTGTGGGAGAAGAGATCGACCAAGACATTCAACGGCATCGCGGAGAAACCGTTCAGCAACTCACTGCGGCGCTCTACAGCGACAGCCAGCATGGTCAGACTCTCGAGGCCGCGCTTGGTATGATCTTTTTCCAGTGCTCAGTCGGCCGATTCAACGACGGCTTGATGGACATCCCGTGGCATGGACACTTCGAAGCAGTCCAGAACCTTGTTCACAGGCTCGAGCTCCCCGCGCAGATGATCGCGATGAACGGACAAGCACACGCCCAGCCTCCCTTCAACATGACACTGGCTTCCTGGATCGACATCCTCGGCGCTACCATGCTGGGCAGGACACCATCTTTCGCTGACACCTACCGCGAGAAGCTCATCGCTGACGCATCATCTGGCCTCGCCGAACTCATGGGCTGTGAAGATCGCATCATGTACCTGATCTCGGAGATTGCTTGCCTCGAAGCGCTGAAGAACGAGAACATGGATGTTGTCCAGCTTTGCGCGCACATCAAGCTCCTCGGTGAGCAAATCAGCTTGACTGAGCCTCCCCAGGGATCGCTCAACAGCGCCTACACATCTACCGGCGAGATTCTTCCAAGGCAGCTTCGCCGCAACATGACGGCAGTGTACCGTCTAGCCGCCCGGATCTACTTGTGTAGCCTAGTGCCTGACTTCGACCGCACATCAGCCACATTCGTCAACCTGGTCAGCGCCCTTTGCAAGGCTATGGAGTACATTCCTGCCGGACCCGACGGATTTGACCGCTCCCTTGTATGGCCCCTTTTGGTCGCTGGCTCCGTCTCGGTGCAACAGTCAGGATTCCGCAGCATGTTTGCTAAGCGCTCCGCCCTCTTGGGCGAGGCTGCTAACTTTGGCTCGTACGGACGAGTCAAGAACCTCTTGGAAGAGGTATGGCAGGTCAACGACGACAACCTCGCGAAGGGCAACACCCAGAGTGTCCACTGGCGGGACATGATGCGCCAGAAGAACTGGGACTTTTTACTCATCTAAAAAGCCTGGGCTCTTCTGCTGGTATGCATCCTGGTCTGGTGTTTCTCTTCGCGAACTACATTCTCTCTGCGTCTGTCGCTTGCCGTGCCTCTTTCGACCACCACAAAAGCGCTTTGCTTATTTCTTTGCATATATTTTCTTCACTACGATACCCACTTTTTGTAATTTGGATACTATTGGCTCCACGGGAGCAATGCAGCATTTCTAGGGCGCAGCAGCATCGACTGGATGGCGTTGGAGGGACTTTACGGGTGACGATTTCACGGCCGAATCTGGGGCGTGTTTGGAAAGGGGCACATGGAGTGCATGGGAAGCTAGCGCAGCACCCAGGCGCCAACATGTATAGTAGAGTTGGATGGGGCTCGAGCGAGCGCCCATGGATGGAGGAGAGAATTGAAGCTGAAACGAGCGTATCGCTCAAGATTACAACGCCTCTTTGGTGCATATGTGACGGTGATTGGCTGTAGAGGGTTGGCGCATGTTGCTGCTGAAGAGAGGCCTCTAATTTTAGCGAGAACATGGGGCGGATTGCGACGCTGCAAGTCGACGCGTACAGCAACAGACGACCAGCACAACGGCCGCTTCGAGTTTGCCATCCAAGTTGCAAGCAGGTTGTGGGGGCAGCATCTAGGCTCTGTCGACTGCATCGCGTTGCACGCCGTCGAGTGCGGGCCCGTAGAGACTACCATTTTGCCGTGGCCGTTATTAACACCTAGACTCGTATTCCGCCCCCACCCAGTTGTATAGACGTACTGCACCGCGCCGCCTGCATCGCGCCCTCGACATCCGAACTCCACCTTTGCCATGGCGTCTCCAGCGCCAGTTCCCTTCACCTCGCTCGACACCAGCACGCGGCAGCCAGCGAAGGATGAGGTCGAGTCGCCGAGCATCTCGAGCACAAACGCGCTTGCCCGCTACGAATACGAGGCGGGCCACGCCAATGCCACGACGGGCACCAAGATCCTCATGGTAGAGTGGGAGGACGACGACACGACGCGCGGGGTGCGCGGCGACTGGCACATCTCGTGGGACGGCAGCACGCGTGTGCTGCCGGCCGACGACCAGCCTGCCAACGACGTGAACCGCATGTATTTCCTGCTGCCTCCGGGCGTTGCGGTGCCCACCAGCGTCACACTCACGCTACGGCCCCAGGACGCTAGTATATCGCCTGTGGTCTGGCACACCAACCCTCTGCCCGCCCTGTTTCCGCCTGAACTCGGAGCCTCCGCGCGTGCAGCCGGCAAGAAGGGCGTGCTGCACACCATCTGGGCCAAGAAGCGGTTACAGGTCTTGCAGAAAGAGATTGAGGCCGAGTCACGCAACAACGTCGAGGGCATTGGCCTGCTCATGGTGGTGCAGGAGAAGGAGTGGATCGAATCAACGTTTGGCGTCAATGCCAAACCAGCCGGCCTGAGCATCTCGTTGGGGGAGCCGACGTTAGCCCCGATGAAGGGTCCAGCTAGCCCACGGTCTCCAGGCGGAGGCAGGCTGATGGACAAGCTGGCTGGCCTGCGACTGGGCACGAGCGAGCGAGACCTCACACCGAGCAGCAGCACGCCGGGCTTCTCCAACCCTCTCTCACCTGAGTCCTCAGACATTGCCATTAGCTCCTTTTCCGTCTTCAAGGGAGCTAACCCTTCGGCACTTGCAGCGAAACCTCCACAGCAGCCGCAATCTGAGCCTGCAGCGCCACCTCGCAAGGTCGTTCCCCAGGCCCCGCCGCAGTTCATCACAGAGCAGCAAGGCGCCGGCATGATGGGTTCACTGAATGCTCTATCTGGCCCTGCGCCCATGTTCCAGTCACGGGACCCCCCTGGACCTGCAGATGAGGATGACAAGGACGATGGGCTGTTTGCACTACCGATAAGTCCGCGAAGCCCCGAGGTGGGAAAGAGCCCGTTTTCGTTTGCGGTCAACGAGACAGCTCCATTTTTGAAAGAGGAGAGTGCTGTCTGAGTACTGTCGTAGATGAATCTACGGGTACATCAATGTGTAGCATGGGTGCGATGTGTTAGTCACAGGGTCGATGTAGCCCTTTATGAAAGTGATACCTTAGTGGCTTCCTGCCGCTGCGAGAATTCATTCTAGTTGGAATTATCGAGAGTGATATTCCCATCATCATCACTGCCAAGATATAGTGAATGCAGCATGGTGATGTACACCGTGAATGTCTCAACATGATGTGGGCACCTCAATAACGAGTGAAAGCGACAAAGGCCAATGTGTAGGAGATGCAATCCTCAGATATACTTGCCGGTGACTGAGTAAATCAGCAGCGTAACTGTACATGGTGGCTGCAGACTAGGTGAAGATCGCTGCACGTACCAAGGCGCTAGAGGGCGTCGCTGACGAAAGTTGCCGACGCGATCTCAGGCGCAACTTCGACGCTCCCACGGTACTGTCGCAAAGCCCCCAACACGTCCAGCTCCCCATCACCCTCCGTCGCACTCCTCTCACCCCCGATCACGAGACACAACCCACCGGCACCGATTGACGCGCGACAAAATGCTCACCACCGGACGCGGCAGCATTGCCCAGATACACTACACGGGCGAGGAAGCTGCGGGTGAGATCAACAAGCTTCTCAGCGCAGTCGTGAGTAATGCCCCACCTGACCGCGACCACATGCTAACCCATGCTGCAGGTAGAGAACGAAGACGACTTTGAGAGATGGGAAGCGCTCGTCACTCGCGCCTCTGACCTCGAGGGCGGCGTCACCCGCAACTCCAGCCCATCCGCCATCGAACTGGTGCGCAACGTGTACGACTGCTTCCTGACCAAGTTCCCGCTCTTCTTCGGATACTGGAAGAAGTATGCCGACCTCGAGTTCTCCATTGGCGGCACCGAGACGGCCGAGATGGTCTACGAGCGCGGTGTCTCGTGCATTACACCGTCGGTCGACCTGTGGGCCAACTACTGCACCTTCAAGATGGACACATCGCACGACAACGACATCATCCGAGAGTAAGTCTTGCCTTTCCTCCCCTTCCCTCCTCCCGATTCGCAGGCTCAATCTCGCCGTAGCCAGCGGCAAGTCTGGCGCAGCCTGGCGTTGCGCCTGCAGACCTGACACAGTTTCGTTGCATGCCATTTGATGCACCCTCTTACTGCCCCGTTACAATATGCCCCACGAAAGAGCGAGATCGTACGCTAGAGTTCTGAAGTCGATGGCATTGCCGTCCTCTGATGGCATGAGAGGTTACTTCGCAAGATCACCCCCTCCTATCCCTCCCCATACCTGCTTTCAACATGCTGACCTAATAGTCTGTTCGAGCGCGGTGCTCATTTCGTTGGTCTTGACTTCCAGAGCCACCCGTTCTGGGACAAATACATCGAGTTCGAAGAGCGCATCGGCGAGCCTACCAATGTCACCAAAATTTACAGCCGTGTTCTACACCTGCCCATCTACCAATTCGCCCGATACTTCGAGAAGTTCTCCGTCCTGCTTAACAGCCGACCAGTCGATGAGCTAGTCGACCCCGATACCCTTGAGGAGATGAACAAGGCGATCCAGCTGGAGAACCAAGGACAACCAGAGAAGCCAGCGCTTGAGATCGAGCGGCAACTGCGCAACAAGGTCCACGAGCACTACTACACCGCATATGGCAAGACACAGCAGGAGGTGACCAACCGCTGGACTTTTGAGCAAACCATCAAGCGGGCTTACTTCCACGTCACAGAGCTCGAAGATGCCGAGTTGGAGAACTGGCGCAAGTACCTAGAGTATGAGGAAAAGCAGGGCAACTTTGAGCGCACTTCTTTCCTGTACGAGCGCTGCCTCGTTGCTTGCGCGCTCTATGACGAGTTCTGGCTGCGTTACGCTCGCTGGATGTTTTCACAGGGCAAAGACTATGCAGAGAACACAAGAATAATCTACATGAGGGCTAGCTGCATATTCGTACCAATCTCGGCTCCTGAAGTACGCCTGAACTGGGCGCGATTCGAGGAGAAGCTGGGCCGTACTTCTGTCGCACGCGATATCTACTTGGCCATACTCGACGAAGCCCCCGAAAACACCGAGACTCTCATTGCTCTAGCCGGAGTAGAGCGACGCCACGAAGGCAACGATGCGGCCGTCCGCCTCCTAGAAGAGCACATCGGTCGCTCAAACAACCACATCGGTGGCATACTAGCTGCTGAGCAGGCACGCATACTCTGGCAATGCAAGGGCAGCGTCGATGAGGCACGTCAAGTGTTCAAGGACAAGCACGAGCGCTTCCTGGACTCGCGCGAGTTCTGGGTCAAATATCTTGAATTCGAGATCGCACAACCCTCACCCGATCAGGAAGAGGGCCATACCCGCATAAAGGCAGTGCACGAGCTGATGCGCACAAAGGGCCGCTTCTCCGCAGACGTCTCCAAGGAACTCTCCCACTACTACATGGCTTATTTGATGGATCGTGGTGGCAAGGACGCAGCCGAGGAGTACATGCAGCTGGATAAGGATGTCAACGGGTATGTATCATCTGCTAAGAGCGACCCCTCCCAACTCCCATCCCAGAAGAAACGTAAAGGACAGCCTCACAATGCAGCAAACAAACGTCAGCGCAAGTAGTTGTGCTTTAGGTCTCCCCAGCACAGCGAAACTGCGATGCGCGCTGCTGGTCGAACCATGACTCTCTAGTGTCTATCATACCCCTTCTTGAACTTTTTAGTATTTACCATTTCCTGCACCTGCACGATCACTAGAAAACGTAATACACCACGATTCTCGTCCTCTCATTATGCTTGCTGACATTGCGTGTTCAATACAGTGCAAAGCAGATCGAAGACGCCGCTACTGCTCCTCCTGTGCCTCAAAAGCCTGGTCACCGAAGCCGCTTCTAGGAGTGCGATAGTAACTTGGTATGCGCCTCTTCGATGCCCTTTCTCATTGCTTGACTGACGGTACGGCCCAGACGAGGTGTGACCATCCCCATTCACCCGAGCTTTCCATATTCGAATCCTGCGCCCCAAGTAATGTATGGTCAGCTTTCCGTACGTTGCGTCGAGGCAAAAAGCCTTGATGCGATTGCGATATCCGAACCAACCGCCTTCTGATGGGCAGACTCCAAGCCATGGGTAGACCCGCGCTGTCTGTCTTATTCTCAGGTAAACCATTCTGCCCACTTTCCTCTAATTCTGTTGTCTACACAGTAAAATTTCTGGCGTTATTTCTTCATTACATGCGATATCGATGTTATGAGAGGACGTGCTCGTAGGAGATCTTGTGTTAGCTTGGGTAACGTCTGGTCGATAGCCGCTCGTGTCGAGCTGATGTATTTGTACAAAAGATTACAAAATATAAAGTAAAGATCATCAGCATCATCAGATCATGCACAGTGAACGTCCATGTAGAGGAGTTTCATCAGTACTTGAGATTATTCATGACGCATAGGTACCGTACAGCCATAACACCACCCGCACCCACATAGCCCGTCTACACGACAAACCCACCACTATTCTTCTGCCTGGGCTCACCCGCCGCCTCAAAAGTGCCATTCGTCAAGCGCCTCAAACCCTGCGCGGTACTCGACCCCGGCGCAACCCACGTAACATTACTGCCCAACCCCTTCAAGAAAGCCGTCGTCCCATTATCAAACCCATACTCAAAGCTGACCTGCGCCGGCACCAACTGATCGTGAATACGCGGTTCGGCCAGCGCCTCCGCCGTCGTCATCTCCCCATCGAGGATATGAAGCAGATTCTGGATTGTAGCCGTGATGATGCGACTACCCCCCGCTGCGCCAATGGCGACGTAGAACGCACTAGCGATGGACGAGGAGTTGAGGTGCTCGACGATGACGGGCGAGATGGAGGATAGAGGGCGTTTTCCGGGACGGATGAAATTGGCTGGCGAGGGGATGTAGCCGAACGCGTTCGTTGTGTTCGGGATGCTGAAATCGTTCATCTCGTTGTTCATAATGACACCGGTTTCAGGAACCACGAGCTTGCTTCCAAAGAGCAGGTTCACAGTCGTCGTCAGTGTAACGGCCATGCCGCTCTTGTCCGCCGTAACAATGTGGCTCGTTCCGGGTGTCTCGAGGGATTCCAGACCAGCGGGGTTGTAGTACGACACGTCGAACGTTTTGGTGTCGGAAATCTTGGACCGGATTTCTTTGGCTGTGGCTTCGGATAGCATTTGCTCTTGGTATGTGTCTATGCCGGAGAGGAAGAGGGGGTCGCCTAATTCGGCGCGCATGCCGTAGGCGAATCGCATGCTTTCGTCTAGGCGGTGCGTGGTTAGGTTGATGTTTGAAGGGTCGCCGACGTGGGAGTAGCCTTCCATGATTTTGAGTGTTGCGAGGGCGACTTCGCCGCCTGAGGGCGCGCTGCAGGCTGTGAGCTTGTAGTCACGGTAGGTTATCGTGGAGGGCTTGCGGATGGCGACTGTGTAGTTGGAGAGGTCCGAGAGCGTCATTGTTCCATTGGCGGCTTGCAGAGCACGGATTGTGGCTTCTGCTATGGGGCCGTTGTAGAATGCGTCGGGACCGTTCTGGGCAATGGTTTCGAGCGTGTCGGCATAGCGCTTCCGCGTAATGGTCTCGTTGAGCTGGAGGAGACGGCCTTTGGGCGCGAAATCGAGAGCAAACTCCAGGTCATCGACGAGGAAGTTGGAAGATGAGGTAGCGGAGACCATGTATTTGACTAGGTCTTCGTTGACTCTCCAGCCATTTCTGGCGACCTTGACAGCTGGAGTGAGGACAGTGGACCATGGCAGGACTCCGTAATTCTCGTGAAGATGTTGAAGTCCACGGAGTTCACCAGGGACACCGGATGCGAGACCGCCGTTGATACTGGCGTCTTCGTTGTTCTTGTACATGTCTTCAAATGCAGCGGCTGGGGCTGTTTCGCGGAAGTCAATGAATTCATATGTACCGTTTGGTGCGCGGACGAGCATGAATCCTCCTCCACCGATGCCTGTAGTCGTCAAAATACAATCCAGTCAAAAGATTTGGAAGATACTCACCTGAATGGTACATGCCGACCACACCTACACATGCCACAGTACCTACCATGGCATCGGCAGCATTTCCACCCAACTTCAGCAACTCAATACCGATGTGACTGCAGATATCACTTTCCGAAGCAACAGCGCCCAATTGGCCGTCCTCCAGTATGGGTGGCGCAGGGTAATCGGAGGACCATGACTCCCCGCTCTTGACCGGAGTACCCAAGACACTCTGCAGCGTCAAAAGGCCGGTGAAGCACTTGACCAGCGAACCGCGTGCCATACTCGCAGCAGCACAGTACTGACGAAAAGAGGAAGGAAGAACAAGCTCACCAAGCCAACGCGCCGCATTCCAAGTGCTCATCGTGCAGATTATATACTAGCCGAAGTCGGCTTGGTGGATCCCGTGTTTGCGCCCTGCCTTCCTCGCCCTGGTGATAGCCACGGCAATAACTGGTAACGTTACGCGGCTGGGACGGATTAGGAAGCTGCAAACGCACGAGGCTGGGATTGCGTGCGAAGCTGTCGCAATGCACCATTGCGGGCCGAGCGTGGACATGTTCAGGTAATCATATACTTGTGGTTTTGCGTAGTTTGGCCTATCGAAGTACGTGAGATAACGGAGCCGGGCCGTTGTTGGTCGGAGATAGGCGGGGGTGATAACGGTGGTCGCGTGCTGGGGTGTTTGTATGAGCAAAGAGAAATGCTGGGGAACGATGCATCGTCGTATGTGTGGTCATAACCTGAGAACATTACGGCTCAAACAGCCGTTAAGCTTTGTTGACAGCATGTCGTTCGGTCAAGCTTCAGGGCTGGATCTCCACCTAGCCAGTGCCTTTGCGAATCAACCATGATTATGATAGTAGCTGCCGTTGGACTTCATAGTTCAAAATTGTAAGTTAAAAAACCAAGGCTAAGTTTTAGAGCTGTATCCCTGGATAATGTAGCAGCCAAGCATGCGGACGAACCCCAGAAAACGTGACACCGTGATGTAATCTGAAGCGGTGCGCGTCGCCTGTCTCACGCGTCTCTAGCTTTCTCCACACGTACACCCGCCATCCGTCGCGACCCCACGAATCACCCAATGGCGCCAAAAAGTACCCAATCGTCGTCGCAGCCCAAGTCGTCGCAAAAGGGCACCCAGCAGACCATCTCCAGTTTCTTCGCGAAGAAACCGTCGCAAACGCCCAAACCCGCAGCCAAACCTGCTCCTAAGGCGCCTTCTCCGCCCGTAGCCAATGACGCACCCCAAGAGGAAGACGACGACGAAGATGATCTTCCAGTATCGCAGTCAATTCCTGTGCGCAAGCGCGCCATAGACGAAGATGACGGAGCTCACGACTCCGGTCGCTCCTCCCCCTCAAAGCGCGTTAGATTCGAAAAAGGCGACTCGCCCCGACAGACGCCTGCACCAAAGCCCGCGAGAACCGGCGACAGGACGTCCAAGTTTCTATTCTCTTCGTCACCTGCTCCACGGGAAGAGCACCCTGCAGAAGACGTGGATGATGCAGCTTCGCAGAAGCAGAAGGAGAGGCTACACGAGAAGTTTGTCAAGAAGCTCGGTCGACCAGACAGCTTTGCCGAACTGAGGAGGCGCAACAAGATCATATCTGAGGACAACCCCACTGCCAATGGCGAGGAAGGCGAGGGCGACGAGGAGGAAGAGGATGAGCCACCCCAGAAGCCCGCCAAGGGAAAGAAGGGCGCTGCGACGAAGAAGGCAAACAAGCTGACGCCGATGGAAATACAATACCTGGACATAAAGCGAAAGCATCTGGATACCGTCATCGTTATGGAGGTTGGGTACAAGTACAAGTTCTTTGGCGAGGATGCAAGAACGGCATCGAAAGAGCTGGGCATCGTCTGCATACCAGGTAAGAACACACGAGCGAATTGAATGTGAGACATAGCTAACTTCGCATACTAATATTTAGGAAAGTTCAGATACGACGAGCACCCTTCCGAAGCCCACCTCGACCGATTCGCGTCCGCCAGCTTCCCTACGCATCGGCTGCAAGTCCACGTCAAACGTCTCGTACAAGCAAACCACAAAGTCGGAGTGGTGAGGCAACTGGAGACAGCCGCGCTCAAAGCGGCCGGTACCAACAGGAACGCTCCATTCGTGAGGAAGCTCACCAATCTCTACACCAAAGGCACATACGTGGACGATGTTGAGGGCTTGGAGGCGCCTACCGAGGGCTCGGGCGCAAGCGTACAGTCGACCGGATATCTGCTTTGCATCACCGAGAGCAATGCAAAAGGCTGGGGTACTGACGAGAAAGTGCAAGTTGGGCTGGTAGCCGTCCAGCCTGCGACTGGCGACATCATCTACGATGACTTCGAAGATGGTTTCATGCGTAGCGAGATCGAGACACGACTGCTTCACATCGCGCCGGCAGAGTTTCTCGTAGTCGGCGACCTGTCCAAGGCTACAGACAAGCTGATACAACATCTGTCAGCTAGTAAGACCAACGTCTTCGGAGACAGATCGCGGGTGGAGAGAGTAGAAAAGCCGAAGACAATGGCCGCGCAAGCGTACAGCCACATATCGAACTTCTACGCGGGCAAGATGAAATCCAGCCAGGAAGCAGACTCAGAAAAGCAAGGCGCCATTCTGGACAAGGTACATCAGTTGTCGGAGCATGTAACCATCTGCCTCTCAGCGATGATCACATATCTCAGCGAGTACGGCCTGGAACACGTCTTCGATCTCACAAAGTACTTCCAGCCTTTCAGTGCCAGGTCTTACATGCTGCTGAACGGAAACACACTCTCTAGTTTGGAAATCTACCAGAACCAAACGGACTACACTTCGAAGGGCAGCTTGTTCTGGACCATGAACAGAACAAAGACCCGTTTTGGGCAACGGTTGCTGAGAAAGTGGGTTGGCCGACCCCTCATAGACAAGGAGAGATTGGAAGAGCGCATAGCAGCGGTGGAAGAGCTCAAGGAGGGCGAGAACACGATCCCCGTTGATAAGCTCAAGTTCGTGCTCGGAAAGATCAGGACAGATCTCGAAAAGGTGCTCATCCGCATCTACTACAAGAAGTGTACAAGGCCAGAACTGTTGGCAGCTTTGCAAAGTCTGCAGGAGATTTCGAGCCAATACTTGTCGGCGAAGACACCCGAAAAGAGTGGTTTCTCCTCGTCGTTATTGAGTGAAGCTGTTTCGAATGTTCCGAAGATCTACGATGACTTGAACAGCTTTCTGGAGAGGATCAACGCCAAAGCCGCAAAAGATGACGACAAGTACTCGTTCTTCCGTGAAGAACATGAGGCCGAAGATATCAACGATCTGAAATTGAGCATTGCTTCTGTTGAAGACGACCTCAACACGCACCGAAAAGATGCAGCTGCCAAGCTGGGGAAGAGCAAAGTAGACTTCGTCACTGTAGCTGGCATTGAGTATCTGATCGAGGTCAAGAGGAAGGCACCAGAAGAGAAAAAAGTGCCTGCTTCGTGGCAGCAGATCTCAGCTACCAAGACTACACTGCGTTTCCACACGCCAGAAGTTAAGCGCATGCTACAAGAGCGAGATCAGTACAAGGAGTCGCTGGCGGCGGCATGCGACAAAGCTTACATGGGCTTGTTAGAAGAGATCTCTTCCAAGTATCAACAACTGCGAGACTGTGTAGCTTCTCTAGCCACACTCGACGCCCTCCTCTCCCTGGCTATCTTGGCAAACCAGCCAGGTTACGTCAAGCCGACCTTCACAGACGACATCGAGCTCAACATCACTGGTGGTCGGCATCCCATGGTCGAGCAGCTGCTCCTCGAAAACTACGTTCCCAACGACCTCACCCTTTCGCACGATTCTACCCGTGCTCTACTGATTACAGGCCCCAACATGGGCGGAAAATCCTCTTATGTGCGATCTGCAGCTCTCATCGCCATCATGGGCCAAATCGGCTCCTACGTGCCCGCAACGGAAGCGCGACTCGGCATGCTAGACGCGGTCTTCACCCGCATGGGCGCATTCGACAACATGCTCAAAGGCGAATCAACCTTCATGGTCGAGCTCAACGAAACCTCCGACATCCTCAAATCCGCAACGCCGCGCTCCCTCATTATCCTCGATGAGCTCGGTCGCGGCACGTCAACCTTTGACGGTGTCGCCATCGCAGAAGCAGTGCTCGACTATGTTATCCGCGACTTACAGTCACTCACGCTGTTCATCACACATTACCAGCATCTGGCCAAACTGTCAGGCCGCTTCCCCAACGGTGAGCTGAAGAACGTCCACATGCGCTTTGAAGAGCAGAATGGCGGGAAAGAAGTGGTATTCTTGTACGAAGCTACGGAGGGTATTAGCCACCGGTCTTACGGGCTGAACGTCGCGCGGTTGGCGAGGGTACCGGAGAAGGTCATTGATGTGGCAGAGATAAAGAGCGCGGAGCTTGAGGAGAGCATGGGGGCTTGTAAACTGGGGAACTTGTAAGTCGTACCCAAGGCGGAAGATGCTGAGAATGAGTGCTAACATTAAGCAGGTCGCGCATGATGAAGGGTTTGTTGAGTGAGGGATCAGAAGCAAGCCTTGACCGACTTGTTGAGGGTATCGAGCAGCTGTAAGATATTGATGTGTTGTATTGTATGGAGATGCGACGGGTCACCGTTCATGGGAAAAGGTGGAAGCATCAGGCGTTTGATGATGGTGCATACGGGCAGTATATTTGCGTGTATCAACAACGCGTCGTCAATTGGGGTCTTGCCGAAATGGTTAAATCGCGCAAACGAATCACATCACCGTCGACAAGACCATATCACTTTCTTGCTTGGGTTGTGTTGTCATTGTTTCATCTCATAACTATCATATCCGTATCATTGTGATCGTAGTCAATGGCCAGCGGATCTCCTGTCCTCCTGGCTCATGGTATACCCACCATCACGCCTTGTCCCAGCTCAGCAGCTTAACCGAGACGAGTCTCCTTGTCCTTGATGGGCATATCGGAGCCAGTGGTAGACTTGTACTGGCCACGGATGAAGTCGCTGATCTGTTCGTCCTTGGCTTGCTCGACGGCGGACTCGTTGTCCTGAGCACCCTGGCCCATGAACTTCTCTTGGACGAAGTCGACACCTAGTATAAATAGTTAGCACGTGTCAAACAGTTACAGCATGGTGTGGTAGATGTGGGTAGGGATGGAGGACGACATACCCTTGTCGAGGTAGTCCTCGTTCTTCTCGCTCTCCTTGCCGCCGCCAGCAGCGGAGTTGAGCTTGTCACCGATGCCACCGAGGAAGCCACCGGAGCCGGAGGACTTCTGCTCAGAGCCCTGGCCTTGGACGACCTGCTCGTTGACGGACTGGCCTTGGTTGTTACCGCCGCCAGCGAGCTTGTTGACGAAATCCATGATGTTTGTTTGTTGTAATTGAAGGTAGGTCAGGTAAGTAAAGAGTCAAAGCAGTAAAGGCAAAAGTAGTCGTGTGAGGTTGTGATGAGTGATAAGCCGAGTGCAGTTGAGGAGAGAGAGAGAGCTATTTAAGCAGCTGATTGCAAGGCAGGGATGGTTGATCTTGGAAACGGGAGCACCGATGGGTCAATGGGGTCAATCAAGATCTAGTCCCTGGTGACAGGAGCCTTGGTATTGGAGCTAGGTGGGTTTGATAGGTGCGCGTCGCAGCGTGCAAGGAGGCTACGGGCGACGTACCTGATGCGATGCTGGTTCTTGGTCGGCACTGCCCCGCCCAAATGCGCGCCGACGTCATCAGACACCCCGCCATCGCGGAACCTGAAACTAGTCCCTTTGCGAGGCCAAGCTCCGCTATCGCGTCTTGCACGTGCGAGCGACCTTGCGGGCAACCTTGCGACTGTGACCTTGGAAATTTGAATTGCTTCTTTGAGGGGGTTTGTTCGGATCGACGCGTCTGTGCTGTTGTCGTCATTGTCATGATACCTATCACGATTATCACGGGCTTCTTGGGCTCGGGAAAAACAAGTACGTAGTAATTTTCAGCTGCTTTCTTCAGCACCTAGTAGCACGGTACCAGCACATTGCGCGTGTTCAAGGTGTCAGGAACGTGTGAATCACATTCAACAAAGTTTGAATCCTACTAACAGCCTCGCAGCGCTCATCCTGAACCTAATTCCCCAACTACCCAAAACCTACAAACTCGCGCTCTTGAAGAACGAATATGGCGACATCAAAGTCGACACAGCGCTGGCCTCCTCAGCCGCTATATCAGGCGTGCAAGAGCTGCTCAATGGATGCATATGCTGCAACCTCGTCGGGCAGCTCTCCGACGCCCTCGAAACGCTCGCCAACGACGTGAACCCCGACCGCATCGTGATCGAGACCTCCGGCTCTGCCTTCCCCGCAACCCTCGCCATGGAAGTAAACCGACTGAGCAGAGAAACGGGCAAATACGTTCTAGACGGTGTCATGAGTGTGATTGACGTGGAGAATTGGAAGGGCTACGAAGACACAAGCTACACGGCGAAAATGCAGGCACGCTACACGGATCTCATTGTTCTCAACAAGCACGAGCTTGTTAGCGAGAGGAGATTAGAAGATGTTGAGGACGCAGTGCTGGCGCTGGAGGTGGAACCGCAAATACCCAGGACGAAGAGCAGGAAAGGGTGGGTGGATAAGGATATTGTGTTTGGACTGGATGCGAGGCTGGCAGGTGTTACAGAGGAGAACGGAAGCGCGCACGCACATGAACACGACCATGATCATTCCAGCGAAGTCGAGGTCCTGACAGTCACACTGAAAAGCCAGGATGGAAACAGCAGTGTCGACACCGCGAAACTCGCCAAGCTCCTCGAAGACCCAACAAAAGACGAGGTATACCGGATAAAAGGCATCTTGTATTCTTCCACACCACCGAAATCATCGGACGCTGATGCGGATGCGCATCAGAAGGTGCCGGAGGGTCGAGCAAGATATATTCTGAACTGGTCGTTCGGTCGCTGGACGTTTACTCCAGTTCCGCTACCAGCTGGCGAGAGCTCTGGTGAGGGAGAGTCGGTTTTGAGGCTGACGGTTATTACGGCGCGATATGAGTCGACCAAGTGGAAGAAGCAGATTGAGTCGTGTGGGTTGATTGCGTTAGAGGGTGGTGTAGAGGGTTCGTTGATGGTTGAGAAGATAGGGTAGATGAGGAGTGTTGCCGTTTGTGATATACCCGATTCAACGATTAGACTTGTAGAGTAGACTAAAACAACCAAGATGTCTTTTTTGCATTCTCAGCATTCCAATGTCCACGGGTTATTCCTAATGGACGCATGCGCAATTGGTGACTAGCGTGGTGGGGCGCTGATGGCAAACGTCCTCAGCTCCTGCCTCCTGTCACTTCTTTACCAGAGACATGACACTCACAGCACGCATGACGACGCTTTAAACGACACATAACTGCTAAGTGTGCTTTTTACTTTTCACTTGGGCTACTTTATCGCCTTTGTCCGCTTCAATAAGCTGCCTTCTCCTTCTACCTGACTGTTGAACCTCAGACGTGGGCTTCTTCTGCACTTTGAGTGACGGCTCTGAACGTCTTCACCCCTTTGTAATCAGCATCATGCTTGATAGTCGGCTAGTCGGCTACTTTCTAGCGCCAAGTCTCCTTCTCAAGAAGACTTTCCTGCCTGCTCTAGCGCTAGCGTCGCTGCTGCCATATCCTTAACAAAGCTTTCCTGGTGTTGAACGAGGCCGACAAACTCGTCACGCTGATCCTTTTCCCAGGACTTGCTCCCGTGCACGAAGATAGCCGCTACAATTAGTTGTTTAAGCGAGCCCTTTTTGTCCTCACAGATCTTGCCAGCACCATACATCCACTCTACAAAGTCCTTCATGGCCGTTGGCGGAAAGTCACCTTTGGACAGGAGCTGTTCTACCAACCTGACGTGCGCGGCGTCGATCCAGGCCGGGTATTCCAGGAACTCCGCGAACCTTACCATCTCCAGGTCGAATCGCACCGACTTCATATCGCGGGTGAGGTCGATATAGGGTGAACCAGGCCTGTTCTCTGCGTGCGCGATATCCGACACTTCCGTCTCGATATGGCGCTGATATTCGTGGAGATAGAGGAAGTTGACGAAACGGTCCACGACGATTGGAGAAAATCCGGGGAAAGGTATCTCGCACGGATGCTCTGGGGTCTAAGCCATCAGTGTAAGCAGACTGAATTACGACGAGATTGGGCTTTAGGCACACGTACGCCCTGGAAAAGACATTTCAACATCCAGTCTGCATTTGGACCACCGAGCGCCCAGGCCGAATGTATCGGAAATATGAGTCCGTGTGAATTGAGGAGGATATCGCAACCAAGCTTGGACTGCAGGACCTTGTTCGCATGTCTGTCGAGTCAGTGGAAGTACTCAGAGGGGCGGAATTGACGTACTCGGCGCGCTTAGATTCTTCTGTCGGTACCTCCAGATGGTCGTTCTTGGTGGCAATCCGCAGGAGGTTCTCGAGGGACATCCATTCCGGAGCTGGAGGCTTTGGGGTCGCGCCACATGACATCGTGCTTGGTTAGAGACGTTTCGATACCAAAAAGAGCTTCATGGGAGTAAGAAGGTGAAGGAAAACAAGTGAGCAAACAATTGCGGTCGGGAAACGACCAATGTGGCGCTAAGCAATTACCTAACAGAGAGTTCGAGCAATGTCCTTTCACTGAGTTCTATGCTAACGAGAAAGCGTGCAAAAAGGAGAGGCCTGCCCGAAATCGAGAAATCGAACTTACGGCAGCCAAAAAAAAGAACAAGAAAACCCACGATCGCAGAGTAGCAAACTCAACACAGCCATCCTTGCCATGCAACATTGTCCGAGCCAAGCCGTTACTGATAGGATACTTTGGAATACATGGTAATATATATTTGGGTTGAAATCGTGTCAATAGTCTTAACTAATCGTCCTTAGGATCTCATTAAGAGATAAAACACTCATTCGTATTTCGCAAGTTGCCAATACGCGACACCCTAGCTTCTCCAGTCTACGCACTCTAGGATTACAGTTGCAAGGCCCCTATCTGTAACGATACTGCCGTCAACAACGCCCTTACTGCTCTTGGTACCTACGCCGTCCTTCATAACAAGACGTGGTTCAAGACACGTCGCATGGCGTTCAGTGAACTTCTTCCCAAGGCGCCGTACAATACCGCGACTTGGCTTTGGCTGATCTCCCGGAATTCATCCAAGCTCATCACCTCGCTGGTAAGAAAGCCAGGCTTACTGATTCTGGACGCGGATTTGAAGACGTGAAGATGCGCTCGTCGATGCTTATGGATACAGAGGCGTAGGTCTGCCGACTACGGTCCTGGTTCTCAAGAGCGGTGGTACCAGCTTGTGGATGTTTGCCGCATACGAAGTATCTGGCATGATGGCATTGAAGGGTACAAAAGACGATGTATTCCCATACCCTATTGACAAGTCGACCTTTGATAGCCCGTTTCCAGTGGAGAACCTCCTATCATAAGCATGCAGAGTACATCTGGGTATTGATAAGTGTATGTAGCCGCGAAGTCCAGGATGAAACAGCCCATGTGAGCCACACCCAATGAACCATTTCGGAAGTCATCTCATGTCGCCGTCATGCTCCTCATCACGTCCAGCATCTCATGCGATAGGTAATGTAAGGTAAGACATATAGCATTATATATACAGTCATTACATGCCCAATCGTTGGACTTTTCCCAAGCTCCAAGGGTGATGATGAGCTTCCAAACTCCTCTTCCCGTCATTAACTACATAAATATCCATCTCGCAGTAAACCATGATGTCGATTTACAACATACCAAGAGCGAGTCCAAGAGCACCAATACCCATAGCGGCACCGGCAGTCTTCATGGCAGCAGGGTTGCTGGTCTCGGCAGGGACGGTGTTGGTATCTGTCTCGGTGGTGGTGGCAACGAGGCCGTCGCTACCGGTGGTGACAATGACGGCTACGGAAGTGGTCTGGATGACGGAGGTGACGGAGACGGTGTTGGTGTCAGTGACAGTGTTGGTGTCGACGGCCGTTGTTTGGACTGCGCCAGCGCCTCCTCCAACTACGGTGGTGGTCTGGTATGCGCAGTCGGTGAGGAGACGGTACTGGTCGCTGCCATCGTCGTTGTCGTTGCCGTTGTACTGCCTGACGCAGGACTCGCACTGTGGGATCAATGTGTTTGCGTTGTTGGCTGTGCAGATGCACTGGAGGACGGCGGATGAGTCATCATCTATCGCTTCGTTAGATTCTTGTTGTTCGTTATTAGGTGCGGTACTTACTGCTGTCATTCTTGCAACCGTTAGTGATGGAACCGACTTGTGCGCAGACATCAGTGCACTCCGCGGGGATGTTGTCGAAGTCGAAGTCAGTGTCCTGAGCAGCAGCGAAGGTCGCAAGAGCGGAGATGATGGTGAGCTTTGAGAAGAGCATATTGATTGATTGATTGATCGAAGTTCGACTTTTTGAGAGTGAGTGTAGTGGTTTTGAATCAAGTGGAGATGATGAGAAGGCTGATTGTTGTGATGATGGGCTTTCAACATGTCGAGCATGGCGACTCTTATACCAAATGTACTCCTCCTTCCATCGCCCATCGGACGGTCTCCGACCTGGCTTCTGCAGAGGAATCAGGTACCATGGTGTTACCAGAGCCGTCGTACCCGGGTTCGCTCATGCACTTGATGAGATGGCATGCACCGTCGACCTCTGGCATTGGCTTTGCTGTTTGCTAGACGTTATGATAGCGCCCCAATGGAAAGGGCCGAATGCGAAGTGACATGACACTTATCATTTGCATGTCGTTCTGGTCGAACCTGGAGGCCAGGCACAGTGTTTCTGGATGCCGCCAAGCGATTGAAGCATATGAAGGTTTCGCGGAGCCACGCGATGGACATGGAGACAGCGCAGGCCGACGTCATTGGTGCTTGGCACGGCGAATGTGGATCCACCCGAACAACCGAGCGATCACGGCCGATCATCCGGAGAGCTTGTCGTTTGCTCCAGAACGCGCCGACTTTGCGGAGGAAAAACTGGAGAACGTAGGCTTAGGCCGCATGAAACGTTGTTAGTCCGGCTGTACGGCAAACATCGTCAGTCGGCGGCGAACTTCTTTCTGGTAGCTGTTACCCCTGTATGACGCAAACACGCAAATACTTATGCTTTTGAAGTCAGTATGTCATGGCTTGTTCCAAGCTTCAAATCACGTAGTGTGTCTGGACCTCGCTGTCAAATGGCTTGTCCAGGAACGCAGAGCCTCCCAACATTGAATCTGGTATCTCATTGACGTCGGAGCATCAATGCGTAGCTTAGCATCAGAATTAGAATTTGTTGATGGTGCTTCAACGGAAAGACCGGAGTGGCCATCGAATTGTTTGGCTGTCAATGCATGGAGCTTCCTGAAGTAGGATCTGTCTGGTATCATCTTGGTAAAGCTACGCAGGCCAAGAATGGCTGAACCCACTCGTGATAGGCTGTCGACTAGCATCTTGCCGAGAAAGCGTCTTGTACAACAAGCGTGATACATGGTCCACTGGTTGAAGCTTGAGAGCAACGGATCGTGTCGGCTCAAACGAAAGACTGAGCAGTCTATCAGTGAGTCTGATACCTACGTTTTGTTCATGAATTTCATCAACAACAGATAGTGTAGCATCGGCAACTTTGCCTATACTATACTGCTGTTGACTGCCATAACTGGCTAACATTACGTTGTTTCCTCGGAGGCGAAGTTCGCACTGCGCATAGCTTTACAGCGTCCTCTTGGCAACCCGCGCTACCACAGTTTCTAGGCCGTCAGTAGCTGCATACGCTAGGGGCGTGGCAGGAACATACCGTTATTCTAACTGGCATGACCGGCGACATGGCAAACCAGTAGAGCGGCTCTATACTAGTCACTGCGGGTAGAGCATAGCGTGAGGTTGGACAATGCCGTCAGAGCCGTGTGTAGGTTCGCGGTTGCCGTTGCCGCCTCCAGCAGCGTAAAGATGGAAAGTCGAGGCTCTGAGCTCGTTGCTGTGCTGATCTCAGCAGCCTTCGCCACGTATGAAATAGTCGCTAGCTGCTAAACGACGAACAGTGGGCGCTGTCTAGGAGCTTACATTCGTCCATTTGGAATGTGTTCCAGTAACCCAGAAGAGTGCGCATGCGATACGATGTCGAGGTAACTTGGATTGACAGCAAGCCGCTTCCCAAAGTACCGGTCGGGAACGTAGGCTAAGTATTTTCGTATAAATGAAGAGGAAAGGATGTGTCGGCGACAACGTCCACTGAACATAATTGCGGAAGCTGACCAAAGCCGGGCACATGGATGCCATCGATACAGTTTCTGTGGAGGCGTTAATGTGTTCTTGTGGACTCGCGCTCGAATTTGAAGTCTTTTCGCGAAGGACTTTGGGTGTGTACGTTGGTGGGTTGGTAAGTCGATAACGGTGGTTTGCCAGGGTTCGTCGAGGCGTCAATGTGTGTCCATTCACCACGGAAGATACTATACCCTTTGCATAATTACTTGTAATTCCATCTCTACCTGTGCGCATTAGCGTATTTCCGATCAAATAGCTGTAAATATGCGTTGCTTACGTGTATTATGTGCGACTGCTGGGTGTTCGTTGCATATTTCCTCCAGAAAGGAGGGGTTCACCTGCGCATCGATATGAATTGGATCCTTGGACATTTTGTAGCACAATACAGCGCGGGTAAGGCGCTCATGCCTCGTGACGACAGTCGTTCACTTCGCGGGAAGTTGCTGAGACGTGGCCATCGTGGTAGGTGGTTGTGGATGTTGCTTGAAGTTCAAATGAGTGCAACAGCGTCCAGGTGGTCTGATCTCGAACGGGAATAGCAGATCAGCACTGTCATTATCCCCGGACGCTCCTTCTTGCTTAGTCTGTAGGGGTAACGACATCTGCTCACTCATCACAGGCCCAGGCACGTCTCTCAACTGATAATCTTTCATTCACATTGGCAGTGAAATTATGAAAGAATGTGTTGTATCTACCACCCTTCCTTCACGTACCAGTACTCCCACACAAGCCCAAATGCTCCAACCCAATCGTCACACATTTGTACCATACCCGGGTATCATTGCCACTCAAAGACTGCACACACTACTACTAGGACACGTTCCAGACAGACACGGTGAGAGAAATGCCCGTCTTTTTTCTCACTCATACCAACATGATTCTCAAAAGGACAGATGTGATGTAAACCTTACAACAGCATGTACCCTCTACCTAGCCTGCACGGCCGGAAAGTAGCGGGGTCCGGAGTACCCGTAGAACTGGACGCTCTCAATGTCGATGTTGCCATCGTGTTTCGGGCTCCAGAACTTGAGTAGGACGTGTCTTCCCGAACTGGAGAATGCGTTAGTAAACCGATGGCTCCCTAGGGTGACCAGACCAAACTTACATTGCAGGGTGAAATTTGATCGTGATCTTATTCTTGTTCTTCGCAATGAAGAAGCGCGCATGTGGGGGTATGAGTGGCTCGTCATGGGTTCGTTCGGAAGGTTCAATGCGGCTGGGCGCAGCTACACGAGACGCTCGGATGGGCTCAAGATAGCGCTCTCTCCGCTCGCGCCATTCGCTGTATGTGCTGTAGTCGAGAGCCGGCGCGCGACGCAGCGGACCCAGGCGGGGAATGACTTCATCGTCATCGTCGTCGCTGTCTGGACGCCAACGGCTTTCTCTTCGAAGGCGGTCGGCCATGATGGCAGCACTGGGTACTTCTTCGTTGGAGTCCGAGTCTTCATCCTCGCTGGCAGCAGTAGTGACTGTAAAAGGCGGTGGGGTAGGTGCAGAAATGCCAGCGGGACCGCTGTAAGAGTCATCCGCTGCGTGATCACAATTGTCACCCTCTGCTTCGTCTTCGTGTTCTACCATCTGGCGCATTATCCGCCGACGTTCAGAGTCGGAGCGCAAAGACGATATCCAGTTCGCAGATTCGGCATTCAGCCTTTCACTGCGGAGACGAAGATTCTCGATGCGCTCCTCCATGTCCTCGCGAGGGCCCTGATTTGAGTATTGCCACACCGAAGGATCTTCAAGAGCCTCTCGCAACGACATGTGTTCGTTGGCCTCGTTTGGGGAACTGGGTGTCGGAGACATCAGTGGCGATGGAGTGTCGTAGCGGAGATTGTAGGCTGAGGTTCCGGACAAGAGTTCATCTGCAGACATGGATACAAATACAAGACCTTCTTGAACGCTGGTGTCAGGTTAGCAATGATCAAAGACGAAGCGGAGACACATACGGAGCCGTAAATCCACGGTCCGGTGCTCGAATGACGATCTTCTCCAAGGCGAAGGGGGCTTCTCCGATGTGTTTCAAGAGAAGATTGCACTGGGAGCTCTCGCTGCAGTATACACTCTTGTCGTTCCTTAAGACATTCTGAACCCTGTATAGCCCAGGTGGATTGTCTCTGCGATGCTCACCGCCGTCACAGCTTATGATCTCCATGCGCAGACGCCCAGGCACTACCTGACCCCTATGGCCGTACTTGAAGCACATGTACTCCGTAGCAGCGCTACTGTCATGTTCCAACTTC
The DNA here is from genome assembly GCF_024043165.1 of Alternaria incomplexa. Lineage (NCBI taxonomy): Eukaryota > Fungi > Ascomycota > Dothideomycetes > Pleosporales > Pleosporaceae > Alternaria > Alternaria incomplexa. The sequence goes on from NW_026249852.1 coordinate 1,240,293, forward strand.
CTCCGCTTGTGTCTGCGCTCGCTGTTGAGTTGCACGATGGGGCTACGAGAGCGGGGCTGTGTATTCGAGATAGTAAAAGGATTGCTTGTCGGTAGGTCACTCAGTGAGTCAAGAACATCGTTGGTAGCGTCCATATCGGCCAAGCGCTGTTCTCTCGTGCGGGCCTGAGAGCGGCGGAGGTAGCTTTCGCTCGGTACGGCGCGAGGTCGGTTGGGGTTTGCAGTGGGCGGCCTTCGGGCCAGATTGTCCGCAGCGTCGCTGTCACGTGGGGGACCAAATAGGCGGTGCAGCGGGCCTCTTCTGGTTGACGTGCGAGTGCGCACGCGGCGGGCAGGGTCTCTGGGGGATGACGTCGCATCGTAAGCGGAGGGCGTGGGCTCGGCTAGGGAGTGCAGCGCATTTCTGGACGCGCTGGTAGAGGCAGAGCGAGAGACGGTCGGCGGCGAGGTCGAGGCATGGGGAAAGTCAAAGCTGCCCGTCGTGAAGGCCAGTGGGAAGGGCGCAGGCGGTGGGGACGGAGAGGAGGGTGGTCTGGGCATGGGTGACGTCGGCGCTCGCTCCCATTGAGGAGACGAGGTATGGCGAGTAGTTAGGCTCACACGCAGAGGAGAGACTAGCAGTTTACGGTGGGAGGGTAGGAGACGGCACTTGTCGAGGCTGAGGCGACGAACAAGCAACGCATCTTCTAGTCGGTCCCGTGTGGTTGGCACGCGGGGTGCGCACGGGCCACCGCAGAGCCGCACAGGCAGGCTACGAGGTAATGCCGTCACCGCTAGCTGCCTTTACTCGGCCCTCTGCAAGACGCCCGTCCAGCTTGAATTAGCCCATACGCAGCCAGCGTCTTGCTCCGGTCCACCAACTATCTGACTGCCCTGCGTGATTGCGCAGTCAACATCTCGCATACGCGTCTTTACGTCTATATACATACCCGCGCGACGACAAACACCATGGCTGATCTCACCGAGCCGTCCCCGGTACCTCCGCCGGTGACCAATGGCGCGTTGCCTGCTGCATTGCCTGCCGAGGACGCAGCTGGCGAGACAGTCGCCGCCATCGCGGAGGCCGACAAGATATCCGCAGGTAAGCGCGACGCAATGGCAGTCGCAGCAGTGCTAACTCCCGCGCTCAGATGAAATCGCCCTCTACGACCGCCAAATCCGCCTATGGGGCGTCGCGGCGCAAGAGAAGATCCGCACCGCCAACATTCTGCTCGTCTCCATCAAAGCCCTCGCCAACGAGGTCGCCAAGAACCTCGTCCTCGCCGGCATAGGCTCCATCACCCTCGCAGACCACGAAGTCGTAACCGAAGATGATCTGGGCGCGCAATTCTTGATCAGCGACGCCGATGTAGGCAAGAACCGCGCAGAGGCAGCATTGCCTCAGGTGCAAAAGCTCAACCCGCGCGTCACCGTCAAGACCCTCACCACCGACATCCGCAACGAGCAGGATCCCAACTTCTACGCCGCCTACGACATCATCATATGCACCGACATGGACTTCCTCTCCACCTCCGCCCTCAACGCCGGTGCGCGCATAGCACGGAAACCCTTCTACGCGGGCGCATCACACGGCATGTACGGCTACATCTTCGCCGACCTGGTCGAGCACAACTTCGTTATCGAGCGCGAGAAGAGCAATCGCGACACGCAGGTCGGCGCTGAGAGCACAACGAGGAGCATCAAGAGCGTCCAGGTCAAGAAGGAGAACGGAAAGGTGGTTGAGTTGGTCAACAAGCAGGAGCTCTACAGTCCGTTGATGCTGGTCAAGGACAGCCCACTCCCTGCGGATATTGCAAACAACGCCAGGAGGCTGAAGAGGGTCCATCCCTTACTCACCTGTGTACGCGCATTGTGGGAGTACCAGCGCATGGGCCACGGCATCTACCCTTCGCATACACCAACAGATCTTCAGCTCTTCACCACCATTGCGAACCTCAAGCACCAGGAGCTGCTACTTCCTGCAGAGTCTCTCAAAGCCGAAGTCCTCCGCAGCTTCCTTCAGAATCTGGGTAGCGAACTGGCACCCGTCACGGCTTTCCTGGGTGGCCAGCTGGCTCAAGATGTCATCAACGTGCTGGGACAACGTGAACAGCCCATTCAAAACCTCATGCTGTTCGACGGCGAGGACAGCTCAGGACCTGTCTATGCGCTGCATCCTATCTTCCCTGGAACACCGTTACCCATCATGTCGAGCATGCCTGTCAACGCGCCGATTACGATGGTCTGAACTTTGGAAACGGAGATATGAAGCATGGTTTGCCAGACATTGCATTGTGCGGTTGGATAACGGGTCTGCGAGTTGTGGAGGAAAAGTCGTGTGGAAGCATGTGGCGGGCATAGCACTTGATTGAAAGATACCCAAATGAAATCGCTGAGTTGCCAGCGAAAAGCAATACGATCTAATACACTCTCAACACCCACCCATACCCCTCGTTGCCATTGACCCATCTACTGCTTCTTCTTCTCATCCTTAACATCCCCCTTCCCAATGTTCCTAAACAACATCCAGCATAGCCCCACAAACGCGAACAAGACCACACCAACCGTTCCTCCCTCAACCCACCCAGCCATCCTCGTATCAAGCACCGGCACATTGATCCACTCCACCAACCCATCCGATCCAGTCTGATTCCACGCCTTAGGCTCCACATGCATGAACCTAGTCTTGGGTCCAAACAAGCCCTCATATCCCAAATGCAAGCGATCAAACGGATTGGTAGTATGCTGTGCACCCGAATCGGCACGACAAGCCCAAAACACAACAGGCCAAGGGACAGGCAGTCTAGCATGAGACGCCGTCTGAGCAGGCATATACCGCAGATGCAACGGTATGCTGACATTCCAATCCCCCTCCGGCACCTCACCATGCGTCGGCAAGTCCTCCCATACGCTCTCCTCCCCATCACCCAGACTGACCTTGGGATACTCAATCTTCTCCGGTTTAGGTATGGCGAGTTCAAAGAGTGCTGCGGAGCCCCAAGCCGGCACAACCCAGTCTGGGGCTTCGAGATCGGTAGCGCCGGCTAGACTGCGGAGACGCCTCAGGTTCTTGTCTGCGAGGAACAGGGCGTCGGAGAATTGGTATTTGTCGATGAAGAGGTAGGAAGGGAGGGTTAGGTGGGTGTGTAGTTTGCAGGAGCGGTCTGGTGGGGTGAGGTGGGGTGCTGGGAAGGTTAGGGTGAGGGTTGGGTGGAGGCCGGTTGGTTGGTTAAAAGAGGTGCTGTAGGTTAGGGGGTGGAGTTTGGGTGGGGCGGTTGGGTTCTTGGAAGCTTGGAGGAGAGGGTAGTGCCGGGTTGGAGTTTGGAAGCGCGTGGGCTCTGTGAGTCGTTAGTTTCTTACTGTCATGATGATGTGAAGATAGTGTAGTAGGAGTCATACGTACTCGGTTTATCGTCTTGCCCTAGGACTGTCAAGAAACCTCCAAACTGCACATCTTCGGGATCGGCATTTCCCTCCAAACTCAATACCCCAATCTCTACTGTCGCTTCTTTACTTGGCAGCCTGATGGTCTCAGTCCAGCCTTTGTTGCTGGATCCTGCATTGGACGACTCGGCTGTCAGAACAACGCTTCTCGAGATAGTATCGTAGTCCACATCGACATAATCTGACAGAGCAAAGCCATCAATCGCATCCAAACAATAGCTTTTTCCATCTTTTTTGCAAGATTTCTGCTGGAAGAAACTCCTAACTCTGTCGATATCATCCAAGTAGCTGTAGTACTGCGAGGTGGCCGACATTGAGAAGCGTTCTGAGAGGACTGGCATCTTTGTGGAGCTGGATGATGTTGACGAACACTTCAGGTCCGAAGAGATGAGGGAGTGGAGGCTTGAGCATAGTGCATCATCAGGCGTATCTGATAGAGGCGTGAAGAAGATATGCAGACCAGGTGAGACACGTGATGTGAATGGCGGAGTAGATGCGTAAGGCCTGGGAGATGTCCAGCGTAGATGTAGTTCGTGCCATTGCTGAAAGACTTTACTTATCTACGTACCGTTAGGATGAATTCGCTCTTTTGGTGGACATGAGAGTGGGTGCTGTACATACTTCTTCAGGTAGCTCATTCAGCCCGAGTGTGATACGGTGTTCCTTCGCAGCATGGACATTATCCAAAGCAAAGTATGGACCAGATTTGTCTTCGCCGACATCAAGTTGGTCGGGAGTAAAGTCCTCTGGGTTCGTCACCACATAAGTTATTCGCTGTTTCATGATTGTTGTGATGGAGGTTTCGTTCGAGGTCTGTCCACGCGTGATGCTCGCGATGGCATGTGAGTAAAGCGAGCTAGTGCGGAAGCGATACTAGCGTATGTACATCCCTGTAAACGCCTCGGCGGTGCGTCATCGGCATTCACTGGCGCCGCCAGCTTCTAGATTCACAGCCCCAAAGCACAAGGCATCTCCACCGTGTCCTTTCACATGCTTTTGCCACACGGGTGGTACATGAGTTGTCTTAACCATCCCTATTGAGCACACTTCTAATCCACGACCTTGCGACAATATGCATCTCCTCAGCTTCCTCTACCCTGCGCTGCTGGCAGCGAGTGGCGCAGAAGCCCTCCGCTCAGACAAGGTCAAGCTGGCTAAGATTGAAAGCCTCACGCTGCGCAAAGGACAGCAGACCTCCGCGCGACGCGTTGACCCTATCCCCCAGGTACGCATTCATCCTACGCGTCTCCGCCTACCCTTCCGTACAGCCTACTAACATATGATAGCTGAAATGCATCGGCGGTTCCGCACGCGGCCTCTACGAACCCGAGATAATGCGCTGCAAGAACAGCGGCTCTGACTACGACGAAGACTCCATACAATGGACCTGCACCGCCTCGCTCCCCGAAGAATTCAAGCTCGGTTCCACAGACGTCATCTGCGAAGGCTACGATTACCCCGAAGACCCATACATCTTGAAAGGAAGCTGCGGAGTAGAGTACCGTCTTGTCCTCACAGAGAAAGGTCAAGAGAAGTACGGCAAGGGAAGAGGAAGATGGCAGGGCGACGACGACGATGACGACCGACGTGACGGACCGAAAACCATGGGCGAGAGGATTGCAGGCGGGCTATTCTGGATGCTCTTCGGTGGTGTCGTGTTGTGGATGATATACTCTGCGCTCAGAAACCGCGCACAAGGTCCGGATGGCGGCGCAGCAGGAGGCAACAGACCTGGCTGGGGAGGTGGCGGCGGCGGTGGATGGGGAGGAGGCTACAACGACGACAACGACGACCCGCCTCCACCATACTACCCGAACAATCCCAATAACCCCAAGTCAGGCTACGGTGCGACACAACCGGCACAAGGCTGGAGGCCTGGCTTCTGGTCGGGTGCGGCAGGTGGCGCTGCTGCTGGATGGGCTGCGGGCCAGTTTGGCAACAGAGGCAACCGGAACAACCAGACGGGCGGCTGGAGCGCTGGAAACGGAAGTGGCAGTCGCTGGAACAACGGCGGAGAGGGTAGCTCAAGGAGTTCGTCTGGTGATAGTTTCTCCAGCACCAGGCATGAGAGCACTGGGTTTGGAGGAACTTCGCGCAGATGATGTGTTGGTTATTAATTTCTCTATTGGCCTAAGAATGATACCCCCTTTTACGCGTTATGGACATGAATCTATATGACTTGGATACTTCGGGACATTGGTGTACACATATGAATAGGATATGCAGTAGTAAAAATAAACAAACCCAATATCTGATGTATGCCGTGCCGAACACGTCGCAGTTCCGCAATGATCATACCAGCAACTGCACTGGAGATGCCCCATTTGTGCTCCTATGAGCCACTGGGTAACCCAGAAGTCTACATCGCCTTGACATCCTGCAAAACTTTCGGGTTGACACAGATGTAGACAGCAGCGCACCTATTCAGCTTTTTCCCTTGCATGAGGTCCCTCAGCCCCCTTCCCCAGCCCTCCAAGGAATATCATCCTTCCCCACCTTAACGCAAGTCAGCCACCCCACCTTCTGCCCCTCCACATCAAGCAAAGACTCGTTCTTTGCAAGATCCTCCACGTACGCACTCGCTTCCCTCTTCAAGATCGCCAGATCCTCACTCAGACTGGCAACTGCGGAGGGCATGACCTGTTCGAGCATGCGTCGCATATCCTCGTACGGCATGTATCCCTCCACCTTCCATATCTTCCGATAGATTGTGCCGCGCCGGAGAGAGCCCTTGCAATCGTCGTGTAAGTTGGTGAATTCTTGGGCGAGGATGGACCGGAATGTTGAGACGATGAACCAAGTGTCGAATTCAGAGTTGACAAGAAGAGACACTGGGTGACTGCTTGCGCCGCGGCCGACGTGTATAGTGAGTAAGAGCAGGTCGCGCTCTATCTCTGTGCAGCGTTTGTTTAGCTCCTGGCTCTTAGCCGTGATGAGGCGGACGATCTCTTCTGGGAGAGAGGAGCGTGGCGTCGGCCATGGCCAGCTTGGGTGTGCGCCAGACATGTGTATCAGTGCTTCTGTGTAGATTGACTCGTTGTGCAGAGATAGTGAGAGAATGAGCCAGCGTGCGGGATCGTTTTTGATTGCACGCAGAAGCGCATGTCGGTGCTGGAGAAGGGTGGCATTGATCTGTGACCTTAGGTTGGGGAGATTGTCCAAGCAGCCCAGGTCTCCGGCGAGCTTGGTGAGTTGTTCGGAGTGAGTGAGAGAGGCGGCGATATTTGTAGTCGGGATCTTTATGGGGACGTTATAGAATGCGCTGAAGATTTGATTGTAAACATCAATCGTGGCAGTGTGATCTGGAGTGATAGAGAAAGGATTGCTTGAATCGGAATCCTCGTGCTCGGTCTTGATTGCAACGTCGGCAACATGGTAACTTCCGGTATCTGAAATGACTGGCTTTTCTTCGGTGGTTTGCTGTTGTACCAATGCAATCTTACCATCGGCCTCTTCAATAGTGTAGGAGGCCCATGCCGGCCCTATTGTGGGCATCATGATGCTGGAAAGTGATTTTGAAAACCATGAGGAGAACCGCGTGAGAATGCTGCTGTGGAGTTGCCATTGTCTCGGCGGAGTGACAAGTTCCGTCTCGATGAAGATATCGCCCGTCGTGAAGATGGGAAAGGATCCTGTGGTATTATGCAGGGTATTAGGTGCATGCGTCACTGTACCATCATGCGACGGTTCACGGAGTGTCTCTGGGGTTAGACAGCCCGAGGTGATCATCCCGGCATAGTTGGAGACTTCTAGTGGAGAGCTGATTGAATTGTCCTTTGCAGAAGGGATATGGGCCGCATGCGTTGCTGGAAGATGGCCAAGTGAGGGTGGACTTCCAGCATCGCCAGCATGCTGCGAGGAAGACTCAGAAGCCGCAGAAGACAACCCTGACGAATGTGCGGCTGAGTTTGATGGTGAAGTGAGAGGCTTGGAGTCTTCGATGGTCTTTTCTGGTCTTGTATCTTGCGAGCTCGTGGAGTTCGTTACCGAAATTGTCGAAGCACATCGCTTACGCGCTTGCGCGGGTGATTGCGAACGGCTGCGCTTGTCCATTATGATGTCTAGAGAGTGGAAGTGTAGGGCAGTTGAATGAACAATCTTGTGCTGGACGATATGGTCGGTCGATGAGGTAAGAGTTGATACCGGAGATGTATATATAGTTGTAGAAACCGCTCGGCCAAGGTGTCGGACTGGTGGTCATCACGGCAATGAGTCTGCCAGCCGAACGCTATACGCCAGTATACCGCTTACGATTAGCTTTAGTAGTAGTTTGAGAAAGCGGTAGGTGAGCGAGACCGTGTATATTGTGGTGGTCATATGAGGCTGGTCACGATAAGGGTGAGAGACGGCATATACTCCCATGGGTTTATCCAACAGCTTCCAGAAAATATGTTCCTACTTCATGAAGCATACGTATGTGGTGCAATGATAATTCTTGCAGTCAGGTGTGAGGCTGCGAGATTTTATCGCACACCTCATTGTAAGTTGTTCGACGTAAATGTGCACTTTGGTGTCCGCGGCCCATGGACCGATTTGTATCATGATCAACACGTAACGCTTCCTTCATGACTATCGGTAAGAATAGAAGGCGAAACGTATGGCAGTTTATTTGGCGCATATGCATCAAGCTTTGCTGCAGACGCTCATCGTTCTTCGCTCAACGAAGACCCGAGGAGGCTCCTACGGCCTATGCCTACGTTCCAGTAGACAATGAGAATAGGGTCTTCCGCATACTTGAGCAACGGTCTTTGCGCTTGCTAGGAAGAATATATCCAGAGATCCGGTGTTGATTGAGGTCAAGACTTCCTCTTGATGTCCTTGGTGTTATTGAAACACCTTGCCGGACTGATAAGCCGGCATCCGAGGGTCCTAAACGCCACGTAGGTACCAATGCAATAAGCTTCGCTTGAATGCGCCAATAAGCTTTTTCTCCAAAGTTTTCATGCCAGATAAGTTGGCGATCTTTTGGGAATGTGAAAACGACTTTTGTTTGAACGTCGGCAGGACAGTCCAATGCGGAGTGAAAAGTACGATGACGTTTGGAAAAGTGGGGCTTACTGGATGCGAAGAACTGGCGTGAATGTGTTCCTTTGGCGAAGAGATCAGTGCAGAATCCTGCGACGTAAGGTAAGCCGTGTTTGCGTATCGCCAGTGTTTCCAGAGTCGTGATAAACGGATTAGTAGCTCTCAAACGAGGGGCTGAATGTGACGTCACGGTATCGCCCATTCTAGAATTACCTGCCGTTGCCGCGGAGGTCACACGAATTTCACAGCAGGAGCAACCTGATTAATCTGTGATCACAGAAGCCTGGTCGTACCCCGGCTGTTAACCCTCTGCTATGCAAAACTCGTACGATTCCTTTTCAACACACCACAAGTGTCCACTGCTAGCCTAGTGGAGGCTAGCTCGGTCCTCTCGGAGTTATGTCCGCGCCCATGGGGTCGCTGCCAACATCGCTGTCGCAACTTGTGCTTGATGATCTACCGACGCCGACCTCAAGAGCGGACGACGATTACGATCCCAACAGCCTTGCATACGACCTGATCAGGTTCACGCCCGCGCCGACTGTGATCCTAGATGCGTTGCTCTATGTGCGCCATGTCTCCGATTCGTTAGTACAGCCTATGAATAGGATCGTCTAATTCCTGCTATTTGCTGACATCTATCAGTTATGTGACTACCTCAAACGCAAGAGATCGCGTTGATCTTGTAGGCCGACATGCCGATCACATTTTCGACGTCTCCTCCACTATTCCTGCTTTTGCTCCAGCCCATGCGCTAGTAAGCGCTGCATGTCGAACTGGCAACCTCCAGCAATCGAGAGCTGTAACAGATACGGGTCTCGCCTGGCACCTGAGAGCAGTCCCAATTCTGCGCCACGGGATATTGCGCTGCATACAGATGGAATTCTTCGACATCACCGAAGAACATCAGCGACAGCTTGAGTTCAGGGAACGCTCTTATCAGAATGAAACATTCCAATTGCTGGTAGCAACCATCAAGGATTATGCGATCTTTATGCTTGACCCGACAGGGCATGTGGCCACGTGGAATGCAGGAGCTCAGGGTTTTAAGGGGTACACTCCAGCCGAGATCATCGGCAAGCACTTCTCGGCCTTTTATTCCCAAGAAGACCGCGAGAATGATAAGCCATCTAGGGAATTACGAGATGCCCTCCGCGACGGAAGATGTGAAGACGAAGGCTGGCGTTTTCGCAAGGATGGATCCAGGTTCTGGGCGAATGTTGTCATCACGCCGGTGTATAGTAAGCATCTTCTCACGCACTACATATGAGACATATACTAACTTCGTTTGCCTTCATTCAGAGGACGACATCCTCCTCGGCTTCTCTAAGATCACTAGAGATTTGACGGAAAGACGGAAAGCCGAGAAGAGTCTTATCGCCGCCTATGAGGAAGCATCGAAACTCAAATCGGAGTTCTTAGCCAACATGAGCCACGAGATCCGCACGCCTATGCACGGCATGCTGTCCGCTTTAACGCTACTACTGGACACCAAGCTGGACAACAACCAACAAGAGCTAGCAAATATCATCAAAGAGTCTGGGGACGTGCTTCTTCAGCTAATTGACGACTTTCTCGATTTTAGCAAGCTCGCTTCGGGTAGCTTTTCTATCAGTAACGATATTATAAGCGTAAAGGATATCATTCAATCTGTCTTTCGGGCACATCAGACGTGCCAGAGACCCGAAGTCAAGCTCGAGATCGAAATGGACAACAAGCTACCTAGTTCCGCTGAAGGAGACTCTCTACGTTATCGACAAGTTGTACAGAATCTCCTATCTAATGCGACAAAGTTCACGGAGCAAGGCTATGTACGAATAGTTGCGCGACTCTAAAAGGAAGACCAAGAATACTTCACGATTCTGACTGAAGTGATAGACTCAGGCATTGGAGTGCCAGCAAGTGGCTCACAGACCCTATTTACGCCTTTCACTCAGATCGACAACTCCACGACAAAGAGATACAAGGGTACAGGATTGGGCTTGAGTATCTGCAAGTCGCTGGCTGAGCGCATGGGTGGAAGCATTGGCTTTCACCCCAATCCAGAAGGTTCAGGTAGTGTTTTCTGGTTTACCGCCAAGCTCAAAAGATGCAAGCAGCTCAAAGCTTTGGAGGTTCTACAAGAGGGTCTGGCTGGATTGAGCATCCCATCTCCCGTGGTGGCCGACCCGATGGAAACTCTCAAAATCGTCGCTCCTGACAAACGTTTGCTACTTGCGGAAGACAACATCATTAATCGAAAGGTCATGACACGCATGCTTGCTGGCATGGGGTTCAACAATGTGGACACGGCACCGGATGGTAAGGAAGCGGTATCCAAGGCCTCAATCAACAAATATGACCTGATTCTCATGGACGTCAACATGCCTGTTCAAGATGGGCTCAGCGCTACCAAAGAGATTCGAGCAAATGGACTCCACGTTCCGATCGTGGCTATGACAGCAAATGCTCTCAAAGGCCAGGCGGAGTCGTACATTGCAAAAGGGATGACGGGGTACATCGCCAAACCTGTAGACAGAAGTTTGCTTGTCAAACTCTTGCTTGGATGTCTACAGCAAAATTCCACCAGCTGACGCGGCACGTTAACGATAGAGATGATCTCTCAAGGGAGGGAACAAATACAATACGTATCATTCCACACAACACAACTTGTAGCAGCGTCGATGGGCACCACTGGGGGTCGACGCCGCAATAAGACAGTTCACACGAACATTCGGAAGGCAACGACTCCCAACCTAGGAAAAGCCTGAACACCCTAGAGCCTACACCGACGTTAGGCCACCTACCTTGCATCTTTCCGTGTTAATGTGGTCTGCAAACACGTTCAGCCTTTTTCTTGTATAAGATGGGCGTAGGATCATGCCCTCGCCATTCCCGGGATAGTTCACCGGCAGAGGTCTTGGTACACAGAAACTACTATCGCATGGCCGGCAGTCTTGATCTGGCCAATGGCTTCGCGGGTACGTTACCCGACATTTGCCTGCCCTGGAAGCGGACCCACCTGCACACATCAGCACCAAACCGATGTCTATTCGAGTCGCTGGTATTTCCTCAAGACCGGGCAAGGTTTTCGCATCGCTTTCGCACTGATGCGAGCAGGTGCCTTATCCGCATGCACGGCGCTGTTGGGGTGAATGGGGACCCCCTCTTTTGGGCTTCGGCTAGACCATCTTCACCGGCCCCAAGAGAAACTCTGTCACACGAGATACGTTTGTGAAAAGACACTGGTTAAATCGGTATCTATCACGCTCTCTGGGGTCAAGACAGGGCCTTGTCATCTTTTCGGATGTCCTTCCTCCCAATCAACAGTTCCCATTCTCTCACGTTGCTTCAAGGGACTTCACGACTGGACGACCGCCATGCCCCCAGAATCCTCAGCTGATATCACCTGATACTCCGCCTCTTTGCAATATATTTTGTGCTCCAAGCAGTGTCTACTCACTCCTGGTATTTTGGTGGTGGCTAAGCGTAATCGCTAACCCTTGCCGCAGCTAGCCCCACCGTTCACCCCCTACACACTGTCACAATCTTCTTGCAAACAGTGTCCACGATTATCAGAGGGCTATGCATGAGGTTATGATCATAATAAACCGCCAAGAAAGGAAATGCAACCTTCTCGCGTTCAATTTATACCATCGTGAGGACCTAACCCCAATAAGCAGCACAGAATAAGGCTTGGCCCTCGTAACACTCGTCTCGGGATTGCGCACAGCCTGTAGCGAACAACTTGGTCGCAATCTTGCACGCGTTTTATATGCCTACTCCTAGGGCCAGGCATATGCAGGCACACACCCGCTCGAAAAAATGTAGCTCAGCCTTGCTACCACTTTCTCGATATACATCAGCCTGAACCGATGTTACCCTAATGAAGCGGCCCCCAACGTGCCGCTTAAGAATCAATCGAGGGTCGTTCCTTTCGGTGCTACTTCTGCTATTTATGTTGTCTCATTCTGTGCGACGCTTTCTTTGCAGCTCAGTGAAGCAGACATTTGCTTCGTCTCTCATGAATTCGGATACTACTCAACCCAGCATATTTCCTTCTGCCGCAGAGGCTCTTAGACACTTCTGCTATGGAAAACCCCAAACTGACAAAGACTGCTTTGGTCGAAACGCGAGAGGTCATGGATGATAGTCGCTCGACGCGGTCCAATGCGCACCTGCTACCGAAAGTACCGCCATCCCCAGCAATCAGACCGATAGCAGAACGTCAAGACTCTCGAACGTTTCCTGGTTGGAAAGGACGTCGCATTCACATATGGAAATCTCCACTACTCATGGTTCTCTTCCTTCTTTTTGGCCTTGCGATGAGTGTTGCGCACTGCGTCTTTTATCCGAAGCTCAAGGGCCAGATAGTGGGAAAAGCTGATCAGCAAGAGGAGAAGATCAGGTAATGCACTCCGTAGGACTACACTTCGCAAGATTTACTGACTCGCCAGGTTTGGTACTGCATTTGCTTTCCTCGCTCAGATCTGCCTCGGCGCAAGTGTCTGGACTGCATATACCCAGTGGCTCTGGAGGACACTAATGAAGAAGGATATGACGTTCAAGGTATTAAACTCAGCTTTCGGAGCTGATACATCAGTGCTGTCTTTGCTTAACATGGAGATGTGGAAGCGGTTGAAGGTAGGATCGGTAATGGCTTGTCTGGCATGGTAAGTAGTAGACCTTGGCAAACGACCAGTCACTAATGTATCTCAAGGGGCTTGTTAATTCCACCTTTCTTCACGCCTGCGACTTTGTTCATAGTCGAGGGCACCAACGTCGAGAACATCATCGCAGCCATGCCACATCCATCCATCGCAAATGCCAGCGAAGCGCATCGATATACCTACTCGCCGCCCAGTCGGCCCGGTACGACACAGTACTTTGATGACAAGAACCGGATATTTACTGGACCAAGGACCGTTATGAATCTCTTGGCTACTGCTACTTCATCCCTTGGTGCGATACTACCGCTGGATCTGCCGTTCAACAATTCCGCTTACGCCGTCGGTTTCTATGCTCCGGTAATCAGATGCAGCCAGGCCAATGAGACCGAAGAACATGCTATCGACGCTTTCCTGCAAGAGGGAATGGCGGCAGTGGATGGCACACTTATAGAGACGGATAATGCGTACTTCAGCTTCGTGCCAACTCATAATAGCACTGGAGGTCTCACAGCAGTTTCGCATCCTCGTCAACACGTACCTTCGAAACCAATGAACGAGCTTTGGATGACGTTTCTGCGGCCTATCATCAACGACCAAGGCGAGCGGGTCAAATTACGCCAGTACCAGATCTGTCGACCACACAACGCGTCGTACAGTTTGCAGATCTCGCAGTATCATGGGCTGCAGAACGTATCCGGCAAATACGAGGTCGGTGAAACGATCTCGTTTCCAGACGAGGGACCTGATGAGATCTCCAACATGACTCAACATGCGTATACAGCATTCATGTGGGTTATGTGCGACCAACTGGTGGGCAAGCTAGCATGGCTTAAGGACACGAGTATCTCAGACAAGCAAGCGGCAGCTCAGTACGGTGTCATCGACTCGCCTATACAGCGTACTAGTCTACTGGGCTCTGCCGATCTGGATGCATACTTTGAGTTTGACGAAGAGAAGGTGTTGTACAAAGGGCAGAATATGTCAACAGCCTTGAAGCTCAGTGATCAGAGATTACAGGACAAAGCGATGGCGAGAAACCGGACACTGGACGTTCTTATCGAAGAACTAAGTTTCAATCTGACGGTCAGCATGATGCATAACCGGTTACTGACGTAAGTAAACGAGCGCTTCTCGATCGAATCGTGAGCTGATCAATACAGCAACATGGCCAACACAACTGTCCAACTGACTACTGACGTAAATCGCTACGACTACAAAGTCCACGGGCTGTTCATCCCGTATGCCCTCGCCAACGCATTCGCCATTATCTGCGCCATCCTTGGCTTAACATCGTACGTTCGCGATGGCGCCATGCCTGGCAAAAAGATGCAGGACCTCGTGCACGCTGCACGTAATCCCAAGTTCCACAACAGCCCCTCTCTAGGCTCTAGAACAACTAGCTTGGGTGCGAGTGTCGGCCCGGATGGACTGGAGATGAGGATAGCAAGCGAGAGTTTGGGAGAAGGAGGTAGCGATGGAAAAACTAGGTCGTGGCGAAGTATAAGGTGGGAGAGTGATGCGGGGAGAGATGAGAATCGAGAACTTGATTGAGGCGTACTACGCGTCACTTCATCGATTGGTATCATCGTGTACGTCTTTCCCGGTCCACACATTCAGTTCCGTGTCATGTCATGCGCAGAGTTCGTCTACTTGGCAATCTTGTGCTAAAGCGCACTTGCATCAAGACCTGAGCGGACGCTGCGATCCAATCGCAAAAGATACGCAACAAGTTTAGTAAGCCTCCGGCGACCGAGCTTCCTGCCAGCCCCAAGTCTGGCAAATCACAGCGTGGCCTAGATTGAGAGCGGAAGGTCGCGGCAAGCACACATCCCGTGTCGCGTCAGCGCGATGGGCCGTCGCGTCTGCATGCATGTTGCTTAAGCGACTGCGTCCTGCGTGCTTGAAGCAATCTACTCATGCGCATCTAAACAAAGGACTTCTGCCGTAACCTGGTCGCAATAACACACGCTCTGCTATTGAGGAAGGTTTGCTAGTATCTGGGGGTTGACGGCCTTTCGGCGCGATGAATCGTAGTCGATGCAGATGTGGCGACAGCAGTTGTGTTGACCTGCTGCTTGTGGACTTCGTGAGCAGCCATGTGCACGGACAAGTGCGCTATGCCAATGAACTCCGCTGTGTGGATGTCAGCTTATACATAGCCCAAGAGCGTGGCAGGAGATTGCTAATCGGAACTGGTGGCGTTGATATCAACGCTGTACCTATATGTGGCATAGAAGTAGAAGTAGTGTTGACGGTGCGCATGCGGTAGATGGCCAGAGAGGGCGAATAGAAGACGAGGAGGAGCTTTTGATACTCCATCATCGCGTTTGAATACGTTTTTTTTTGAAGTTCAAGACGGCATGGAGAGGCTAAGATCGGAATGAAAGTTTCCTGTATAGATCGTTGGTTCGGAGTAGTCCGTCAGCTTTTCGTCAGATGCGCAAGTGACTTTCCACTACCTCATCCACCAACACATGCACACGAGCCAAGATGAGGTCGTGGGGAGCATTTCCGTTGGTGATGTGAACAATCCAACCAATCCGGTCCTCGGACATGCGACAATGCTGGCGAATGCAAGATCTGATCGCGTATCACATCGTGGAATGCTACGTCTTCTGACCCACGATACGGGCAGCAAGGCATACATCTCAGGCTCGTGGATTCTCAAGATACCTCATCAGGTTATGTGTGGCGGCTTGGAAGCGTATGACCTCAAGACCATCAGTTGGTGGCGGTTGACCGACTGTTGAGAAGCTTGAAGGGGAGTTAGGTCTTACCACCAAGAGCATCATCAACGTACTGTCAGTACAGATGTTCAAGGGAGACAGGCAGTGAAGAAGTATAAGAGACAGGCTCTTCATACCATTATCTTCTCATCATCCAGCTTTCGTCTTCCAATACAGCATCCAGCAACATCCAAAATGCAGCTCATCAACCTCATCGCCCTTGTCACCGCTCTCGCGGCCACGAGCGTCAACGCTCGTCCCAACCCCTCTACCGTCGTCGAGCGTCAGGCTCCCGGTGACGGTGTCGCTATCATCCGCTTCTACGCCGGCATGGGCTGCGAAGAGCCATGGCTCGAGGACAACGTTTTCTTCCAGAATTCTACGTGCACGGACAACTCGTACAAGGCGCCATATGGCAGCTTCAGGGTGTATATCAATGATTTCACCAGAACCAGTATGTGACAGAAATTGGGGGGAACCAGAACCAGGCTAACGTGAGATTGTAGCTCGCTTCTACGTGAACACAGAATGTGGAGGTACTAACTACGTGGATGTCCAGCCAGGAGTGGAGCAATGCTTTTCCGGCCGGGTTGGTTCGTACAAGTCCTTGTAGTCGGGGTATCGAGTGGGGGGCAGATTGCGGCGAATGGTGGGAGGGTGTTCAGTACGGTGTAGGAGAGGTTCGCAGATGAATCTGCTGAGTCGAATGGATTAGGTGTTGGTTCTCCTGTCGCTCATTAACAACTAAAACCGGTTCTCCAAGCCCACTTTCAACATTGTGAAATCTGGCGTCTGATGCTTTGCCATGCAACAGAGACGATCATCATGTTCCGCTGGTCGTAGATGTGTCTATAAATAACGTGGTATTGCCTGTATCCTGTTCGGGTATCTACTCCTTCTCCTGTAAGAAATCCACAACCGCTGGAACGTGTTAGCTAGATCAAATTTGATTCAGGCGATGTCTGCATACCTTTGATGAACTCCTCGGGCTTCTCACTAATGACCCAATGGCCACAGTCTACGTCCACCAATTCAAACCTTGGGAAGAATCGACCAATGATCGGCAGTGTCTCGTCGCTTACGTAGTGGCTCTTGGTGCCTCGGATGAAGAGAGCTCTCTTGCTGAACGAGGCCTCATCGGGGTTGGTGAAGGGGAAGTCGGCCATGTTGTCGAGCGCCTTGGTGAGGATGCCCACAGGTATGCGAAACTTGAGCGGCGCGCCTGGCTCACCCCTCATCAGGTTCGTCAATAGAAATTGGCGAACTGGTAGGTCCTTCGCGTAGGGCTCCATAAGTTTGTCTGCCTCCTTTTGGCTCTTGGGCTGTGACCTCTCGACGTGCTGCATGCCTTCTGCGTACTTTGGGAAGTCGCTTGATAGTGCCGCATCTACTGGCGCATTATCCACTGGTATAATGTTTGCGCAGCAGTCCGGATTCCTCAGCGCCATGGTCATGACTGTCTTCGCGCCCATCGAGTGGCCTATGAGTGTCGCATTTTTCAGCTCGTGCTTCTGGAGGAAGGCTTCTACGTCTTCTGCGAGGGCGGTGTAGTTGTGGACCTTATCGTGGGGAGATTCGCCGTGGTTTCGCGTGTCGATGGCGTATACGGGACGCTTGAGGACGCGTGCGAGTGCACTAGGATATCATGTCAGTCCCAATCCAGCTATGACAGATCGGGACGAGTCCCTACTTTCCAACACCTTGGTTGTTCCTCTTGCTCCCAAATAAGCCATGTACAATCACAATCGGATCTCCGTTGGCCTTGCCCGAGTCATCATGGAGCCGATACGCGAGGTCGACAACTCTCAAATTCGCCGACGCGTGAAATGAGCGCGTCCATGACGGCAAGGGAGTCGCATTCGATAGCCGTACGCGGTTGGCGTGTTTCGGAAGAGTGAAAGCAGCGGAGAAGGGTTGTATGCTTCTCGTCAAGGCGCGCATGTTGAAAGTTTGACGCTCGTGATTTTCGGAAAGCTTCCGAACTTTTTGCTTCGCCAAGCCGAACGTCATGCCGCATCTTGCCGGTCCCTAGCACTTAGCATCTTCTCTTCACTGTCTTCATTTAATGCTACCCGTCCTCCGCCAGCCTACATCGAACGCTATGTGACCAACATTTGTTTAGCATTAGTATCCGCCATGGCTCGAGTCGTGGCACACAGCCAGCTGGAACCCGGGCAGGTTCTAACGCACGAAAAGAAAACGCACGAGATGGGCGCAGGTATCAGAGAATGCGAGAACCACATCAGCAAGACTTGCGAATAAGAAGCCAGTTCTATTGATCATTCTCATCATAGCCTCTTCTCGTAGTCTCATCCCAACGCCAGTCTCCACAGTCACAAAGCGAACGTGTATTCCCATTCCTTAAGGTCACTCATTTCCCACATTGCATTGCATCCTATGAACTTTTCCCATACTCGTCACTCTACGGAAGACCACCTTCTCGAACTAGCAAGTCGGCAGCCCGCCTGTTCGCGTAAGTACATCAGTACGTCTCAATAAGCGTATTCCAGCAACACGATCGCACTTACGCTCGCAGTTTTGCTGAGTCCAGCCACTCCAGATGTAACAGTTCCAGCCCGGAACGTAGTCCCATTTACAATTCCCATTGATGCACTTGCCAGTCTTGGTGCAACGCACGCCGAAGCGGTCGCCCCCTGTTACACCTCGGCGGCGCGTGCCGCTAGTAGGACTGGTGTCGCAACCTTGAGGATCGTTTTTGAGAGCATCGGAATTGAGGTAGCAAACAGTATCGGCTCGGGGCGCAAGGTTGGCGATAGACTCTTTGGATGGATTGGGGAATGTAATCGGCGTTGCGACCACGGCCAGCGGAAGAAGGGCGATGAGAGAGGCGGCGAGCTTCATAGTGGTGGATATTTGTAAACTGTAGAAGTAGATTTGGAGTTCTTTGGATGTTGTTGTTGGGATTTCTTTTGGGCGCGACTTTGGTGTACTTTTATATCCTTCTTCTCTCTACGGGCTCGCATCTGCAAACCGAGATACGATTGAACTTCTGCGTCTTTCTTTGGAAAGTTCCCCCGCATTATCTTTATCCAGATCTTACTTGCGTCAATCTGATATTCTTGATATTGGTTTTCGTCGGTTTCGTCGGTTTCTTCGCATTGCGCACCACAGCGAGGAGGCTTGTACTACACATTAGCTCCCGCAGCTCAGCTGCCAAGTCGGGTATATTAAACCGTCTCTTTACACTACATCGGCAAGTGGGGAAGTCGATTGCGGGTTACACGTTCTATCCAGAGCTCACCCGAGTGCCTCAACAGTTGCGGAGGATGAAGACGTAGGCTTGGTGTAGCTGAGACGGGATGTCAGATGCCAACTGGGAGTCGGGACTAGCAACTCATCGGCGACGTGAAGCCATGGCAACAGCACAGTAACTGGAGATAACAGAGCTCAGTATTAGTGAAATTATGAAAATGCTACCAGTGGAAAGAGGATCTAAAATTACAAATCGCTCGAAGGAAATCTAGAATGATACATCCCCAGTTGCCTCAATCGTCCTTCACATGCACAACAACCTTGCCCTTTGCCCTTCCAGTCTTCAGCCTCTCATACGCCTTCGGCACCTCCGAAAATTCCCAGGTAGAGTCAATAACCGCTCGAAGTTTGCCTTGTTCCATCCACGTCGCGAGCTGCTCGAACACAGCGGTACTCGCATTCCCGGCAACAAAAATGTACTCTCTCTTCTCCCAGCTGAACAAGCTAGTCAATTTGTTGCCGAAGAATTGAACTGCAGCACTCAGATTCATGCCAAGGCCAACCTGAACAAACTTCCCTTCCGGTCGCAGGAACGCGCTTGAAGCACGGTATAGGTTCGCCGGTGCCCCCACATTGTCTAATATGAGATCGAACATGGCGCCGGTGTCTTTCAGTTGGTCGATGATTGGTGTTTTTGTATAGTCCAGTACTGTATCCGCTCCCAAGCTCTTGACTAACTCGATGTTCGCCGTTGAACATGACACTGTAACATGATAGCCGAGTATCTTGGCGATCTGAATCGCTGCGACACCAGTGCCTCCCGAGCCACCGTTGATGAAGACTTTATTGCCGGGTTCAGCATACGGCATCAGTCCGGCGTATACTGTCATTCCCGTACTCGCCATGGACGCCATATCGTCTCCCTTCAGGCCGTGTGGTACTTTCGCCAATAGACTTTGCGGCACGGGAACGTATTCCGCTAGAGCGCCATGTTTGCCTCCAGGAACGAGACCACCGTATACGATATCGCCCTCCTGGAAGCTTGTGACGTTACTGCCGACTTTCGCGACGCGGCCGTATACATCTAAGCCAGGTGTCAACCCAGAAAAGATCATGCGTGTAATGAGCCCGAGTTCGAGGATTTTGTGGTCGATAGGGTTGAGCGCTGTCGCATGACTCTCGACGAGCACTTCGTCTTTGTTGATGGTGGGTATCGGGAGGCCTGAGGAAGGGATGGAGAGGTTCTTCTCCATGGGTCCGGATGCGGACTTGAACTGCCATCCGCGCATCGTGGCTGCCATCTCGAAGGCTCGAGGTTACAGATGTGGACGAAATGAAGAGTGGAGCTTGTGAAGTGAGATTTGATAGACAGTCAATAGTCGGGTTGAGTGTTGAATGCGTTTGGAAATGTATTGATAGTGCTTCTGTCCATGGCCTATCTTTGCTGCATATATACGATCTCACGACACCACGTACTCACTCTCATACGACTATTACCGTCGCGCTGATGGCCAGGAGCGAGCAGGCCGAGCTTGGTCAGCCCCACATTTGAGATACGGTGGCCGAGTAAGGGCGACATGAGATTACAATGACTGTTCCTCAGCCTTGCCAGATCGCAGTTCGGGTGTTCGCAAGAGCGAGGGGAGGCTCACGTAAGTCCTTTGGTGAGTAATCGTGACCTCCCTCCCGGTCTAGCCGAATTGGGTTAGAAGCGGGCGAATGCGGGGCTTATCTTCGTCCGGCGAAGTACCAAGTCAAGGAAAGGTAAAGCGAGATAGCTATCTTTCTGGATCATTGTTCGACATTGCAGTTAGATGCGCAATGTCTTTTCCTTGATGAAAGAGTGATGCGTGCTGTTGTTGGTAGTGATGGATCTGTGGCGTCCAATCGCTACGACGGCTGGCACTGCCCGCCACCTACGCAAATCTAGAAGGCTGAGCAGGCCACCTCATGGATTTCATCCAAGCTTCCACAACCCAATCCTTCTCACTCAACCTTCACCCACAGTCATGCAAGACGACAGAGCTCTCACGTTCGGGCAAATCCATGGAAACAAAGAAGCGCTCCTCTCCGCAGTGGAACGCATCGAGCGCATCGCACTTGTCGAAAGCTACGAATTAGGACCACTACGTCTTCGATTTCTAGAGCCTTACCCTCAAGGTGGAACGGAGTTTGATTACGTTCTCACTCCCGCTCGCGAACTTTGGACAAACGAGTTGTTGTACGATTATCATTACATCACGGTATCTTACGTGTGGACTCACTCGCAGCCTATCAACGGAATTGAACTCCCGGAATACCGTATCTGGGACGGCGCCGACTTGAATAAGTATCCTAGACTCCTCAGGTGCCCGCCAATTGTATTTCATCGTGTTGTGCAGTTTACGAAAACTGAAAAGCTTCACGTACTTCGTCGTGGTATGCCAGATGTGAAAACTTATAAGGTCGAGCGAATCTGGATAGATCAGGAGTGCATTGATCAGACCGATCCCAATGACGTGGAGAAACATTTGCAGGATATGCATCGGATATACCACTTCAGTGTATCTACCGTGGCTATACTCTCCAAAGTTTCAGCTAGTTGGGTGCGTTTGTCAAAATTCACCCCCGAGGAAACTTTGAGGCGAACTGTCGATGAAGTGAAAACTGCCGGAGAAACGCTGAGGGAGATGACTGAGGACCCATGGTTCAGTAGATCCTGGTGAGCTTTCTTCGAGGATACTCCGAACTGAGACTAACGATCCGATTCCATACCAGGACGTTCCACGAACAATACTGCGCCGGATATGTCGCATATCTTCTGCCTAGGCCGCCATTGCGTCGACATACATTGGGTTCCCCAGAGGGTCTCGTGGCGACCTCGGTCTCAGTACTTGAAAAGGATATTGTTGTACACAAAGATAAGATGAGGTTTCTTCTCTTCTTATGCGCAGAAGGGAACGAAAGTTTTCCAGCACTCGAGTCGCGCCCCCTTTTGCCTGGCAAGGGGACCTTAAGAGGCAGAAATCGCGACCATGGAGTCCCCTATCTTATCGAGAATGCACAAAAGATGATGGAGAATCGCGAGAATCAAGTTCTCTCTGATCGCCTCCAGATCATAGCAAATGCGTGTTCACTCTGGTGGAAGCTCAAGACAACGGTACTCAACACTTCAACGCAGAGCTACAGTACCTGCCTACTGGTATTGACAATGGCGAATACGTGGCCAGATCCCGCTGAGCGTGCATACCAATACCAGGTATTTGGAGATGCTTTCATGACGGGGGGGATCGAAGGCGCAATTGAAGAATTGATGGATGCGCAATGACGCGATCTTTGGCATCTTCCAGGTTTTCGCCCAGATTTCATCCAACCTTATGAGCGTGGGTAGCGGTTGTACCAGATACCGCAGACGGAGTTGGTGACTGCAGATAGAGAGGGTCTATCGCCGAGGTAGCACATGCTGTAATTTTTAATTGACTCGCCTATTGCCATCGTAGCGCGATCGAACGGGCGAAGAATGTGAAAGGGTTGGTATATGAACTCCATAACATCGCATATGAATTGCGCCTTAAGCCTCCAATTACAACCACCGTGTATCATTCAGTTTAAGAAAACTTCGTCCGTCGAGAACACTCCAATACTCCTGGAAAGCAACAAATCAAGACTTCTTTCCAATTACTCCAGCTAGCGCGCCTTCGGCGGCTTTCTTGAGCAGCTCCCGATCTTCATCGCTCATGTGATCCACCTTCTCGACGAGCAGCTTCTTCAAGAACATGTTCTCTTTCTTCAGCCCATCGTTTTCGGCTTCGAGCTTCTTGGTCCGGTCTTGCATCTTTTGACTCGTCTCCATGAGCTGCTGCTCGCGCTGCTTCTTCTTCTGCCGGAAGCGTGCGGAAGCAGCTTGATTGCGTTTTCGCTTGTCTTCTTCTGCTTCGACAACAACCGGATCAGTGAGGAGACTTGCATTGGTGCGTTCGGGTGATGTAGCTGATGATGTGGATGTTGCGATGCTGTCGGGGTATGGCGTGCGATAAGCGTTGATGTTGAAGCTTTGTGTAACGGGAGAGAATCCCTGGAGATCATCAAAGCCGATCTGAAGCGCACTGTCGTGCTCGTAGTGTTGCGGGATGTGTCCTGTCATGGTCGGCATTGCAGGCGCCTCGGAGGTGTACGGTAGGCCTTAGAATGACGTTAGTGACCATGGTCTGAGGCGAACAAAAAACAGCTCAGAAGATGCGGTGAACGCTGGGTTTTTCATCGATCGAACGATTGACGCAACAACATGCGTCTGTGCACAGCTTGCATACACACCTCCCTAGGCAGGTATGCAGTTGTCGCAAGTCCCGTCGCCGCGTTCGATCACGTGCAGCTAGCGAGAGCACGCCATCCCATCCCGAACAAACGTCATCCAGCTCTGGCAACTCAGAGGCACAGGAATTTCGTCCATACGTAGGCAAAGGGCCTAATGAGAGGGACAAAGAATTCGTTGGGGATGATGTACATGAAGTTGATGGGATAGAGATAAATAGAGGGGTTGCGCTTACCTGGTGCCGACACACCACTGCTGTGTAATGCATACGCAAATTGCTGGGTCTGCGCGATGACATCCTGAGACTGTATGTGCAGTGAAGGTGGGTGTTGTCCGCTGGGGTCATATTCGTGGTTATGGTAGAGATTGGCGGCGTCGAGGATATCGAAGAGATCACGTCCAGAGGAATTCCCATTCGCATGTACGTCGGTGAAGGTCGGCTGCCCAAAAGCTTGCTGAAGATAAGTTTCCGACATTACTCTCCATCGGCAACATGCGTTCTCGCGCAATCGCGTCTTTTCCTTTTGTCGTTCGTTTTCTGATCGTCGGCCTCAAGGTCGGGGGAATGTTGTTGAGCTTCGCGCTGGGCTTTTGAGGGGGTTGAGGGTTGACGTTCGCTCCCTGCAGGCGCGATGGTGTGCCACCCTATGAGAATCACACAAATGCCCACCGGCATGCGCTTATGGGCAGCGCACCCCACTGCCACAATCGCCTTTTTGGCAGCCATGGGAAATGGCGATCGCGTCGGATTGCGCCATATTTCTCATACGATTGTCAACGTCCTCCACGCTTTTACCTAAATTGCGTCGCCGAACAGCGTCGCAATACCAGCGCGCAGTGTTCCCGTGTCTTGCTCGCATGTTCGTAATCGCGAAGACCCGCGCTTGGGTGGGGCAGTATCTGCATGAGGCGTCCATGGGTTGCAGTGAGCTCGCGGCAATGCTGAGCCGGAGGCACTGGGCAAAGTCCCTTTTCCCAAAACCCACTTTGTGCTGTCTCGTCCATGCATCGTGACCGATTGTTTTGTGAACGCAACCTTTGCTCCTCTTCAAATAACTCTTGTCTTGCTGTATGTCTGAGACATGTAATGGGCGTGTCAGTAGTGATCGTAACGTTGTGTAGAGTGAGTCGTCAATACACAATGTCTACACACTCCGCGGAGTAGGGATATAAATCAGTACTTCCAGGTACACGGCATGGACACCGGACGCCTATACCAATAGAATATACTAGGAGACCAATCCCGATATGAAGACTCGAACACATTATGCAACACTTGGGCTGGCCCCGAACGCAACACCGGAAGTCATAAGTGCAGCGTACAAAGCTCTGGTGCTGAAGTACTTTGATGAGCTCCCGGAAATGGCCGGTGCTGAGGGCGTCGCGCGTGCTGCTGTGTTTGATGAAATTCATGAGGCGTTTAATGTCTTAGACGACCAGAGCCAGAAAGCTGTCTACGACGCTGAGCTTGCAGGGAAGGATGACGAGGTCATTGACGAAGCCTCTGCCTTTCACCATTCTCCTTGCTCTACACTGGAAGACTGCACAACAGCGCCTACGATACAGGAGCAGAAGAACTCGATGCGCGCTCGGGTACGTGAGCAATTCAAATACTGGCGAGTGCTGCGCGAGAAACGTCGTGAGGCTGAGGCACGTCTGAGTGTAGACGAGCTCAAGAGCCTGGTGGAGATCTGGGAAGAAGCCGAGCTCGAGAACGCAGCCGATCCTGTGATGAAGGCTCGATGTGCCACCGTCACTTACGAATACGTGGATGAGCTGAAACCTCGTGAGCGAGAGCATGAGGAGCGGCCAGTAAAGGCTTCAATACCCAGGCGCACAACAGAGATGCCCACAACGCCAGTCGCGAAGAAACATCGTCCGAAGACACCATGTGCGCCCACAAAGTCAATCGCTCCTGCACACATATCGTCATCGATTAAATCAGATGTTGCTGCCCAAAAACCCCGTTTTGATGCATCGCCGACACCTGCACCGTTCTCTCGTATAGGCGCGCGCGCCGCCGAGCTTGAACGGGCCGAAGAAAAGCGGGTCGAAGCAGCCAAGGGTGGAGCCGAAGCCCGCAAGGAACGGAAGGCCCAGATTGAGGCGGCCAAGCAAGCCGCACTTGAGAAAAAGGCGGCCGCTGCTCGTGCCTTCAAAGCGGACCTGAAAGTGGCAGCTGACGAACGGGATCGTGCGAAGGCTGAGCGCATCGCAAAAGCTCGAGCCAAGGTCCGCGGAGCACCAGTTGACATGAATGATGCTACTGGTGATTTTGTCGCTTCTGGAGAACAAGAAGGTATGTTGTCGCATGGGGATGATGCCTCCGATGAGGGTATGTCGGAAGACGTCAAGCTACAAGCGGACAAACGTTCCGATGCATGTGGCACCGAACACAGTGACCTCTGTTAGCGAGGAGATTGCAGTACGCGGGTAATTGCGTAGGATGAAGATGCATCAAAGCACACCTCATGAGCGTGTTTGGTACTGGCTATACGGTGTAGCGCGTGGTGACACGTATGCCATGGACGTGATTTTCCCATCCTCTTCTCTGATTCTTATATTAGTCAATGCAAATAACACTGAAGCAAACCAGCTCACCTTCGCTCTTGCCCACACGCATATCCAATCACCATCTTGTAGAGAGTCAATGAAGTTCTCGCCACGTCCAGAGCCTTCGTTGCCCTCCCATGTTGGATTTTCTTTACATCCCCAGACAACGCGATATCTCCGAATGAAGTCTCCATCAAAGACAGACGTGGCTCTTGCGACCTCGTTGCCTTGCAGATACCAAGCGTGTTGACCTTCAATACCCATCGGGCGTGACGGGTCATCATGTAGAAACGTCATAGCTCGCATCTCGTCGCAGTGTAACCTCTGTGGCTCCGTAGCCGATGGCGAGCGCGGTACATTGCTGAAGCTCAGGTCACCGCATATGTTGTCTATGACGCTGTGGATGTTGCTTTGGGGGTACATGTTGTCCTCGAAGTTTTCAGCGACGATTTCATTCTCCATGTCGCTGGGCGGAGACTGCGGGCGCACGATAGAGACCTCAAACCATGAAGAGGTGTCGTATGTGCCAGTTGTACCCTCTGTTGTCCAGCCCTGGTCGTGGCTGACAATCAGAAACTCTATCTCTTTGAGTCTGGGCGTTTCGTGATGCGTGGTTTCGGACTTGTCAAAGATTATCCTCATTAATGGAGACGCGGCGGAGAAGTTGTCGGAGAACTCTTCGTCCAGAATCACGAGAGTCCTGTCATTTTCATGAACGTGCTCGACCCAGTAACGAGCCTTGTCCAAAATGTCGAGGACGAGTTCGTTGGGAAGTCCTAGGCGGTGATGGAGGAGGGCACGGGTGCGATGAACATCACGGCGACGGGGCACGAAGGGTCTCATAGAGCTGCTTTAGTAATTGGCGCTTTCGGTCGGTCGCAGCGCAGAGGAATTAGGGTTGAAAGGTTAAAGAGGGTCGCTGTGGCATGTGTGCGAAGACACCCAATGGCAGGAGGGCTAGTGGAGAAACAGGCTTAGTGTCGCCCGCACCATCCCCCCGACGAGCCGAGAGTTACCACGGATCGGCACGCATGACAACTGGCGCATTCGGCCCTGCTGCCCATGTTTAGCTGGATCCTTATTCTAACCTCAGTGGAAATGCGAGAGACTTCAGTGTTGCATGGTATTGCCGCTGTTAGTGTGGCAGGCATGCGGCGTCTAGCAGAGCCACGGTGACTCACCGCAGGAAGCTCCTCGACCACAATCCCGCAATGTTCGTCCACACTCCAGGGCATGTGCACGCGTTCTTCTACGTCGATTTCTCGAAATGTCTTGCATCAGATCCTCCGTTCATGTCAAAATGTTAATCTGTTATTGGCGCGACAATATGGTAGGTTGGGGAATGACTCGGTCTCTTCCTTTCACTTGCAGATCATCTTAGTAGACTTGGCTCACTGGACTTGTTGCGCAAAACACTCATATAGTACACAAGGTTTTCAACGCAACACCATCGGCTCAAGAGTTTCTACTCCGTCGTGCTCGCGTTATGGAGCGTCTCTCATACCGCGAAGCGACCGCTCAAGACCTCACTAATATAACCGCAGCTTTCAGTGTCACAAGTAGGTGCCTTAGCACTATGACGAAGATTCTAGCGCTTAGGGGCAGTGAAAGGATCGGACGAGCCCGACTAAACAAGACCCCCAATCTTTCATTGCTCCTCGAGTAATTCTAGACAAGAATCTCATCGCCAGCCAATCGATTCAATTTCTTGTTCACGAGCATCGCTAGAACAGCCCCAAGCCATTCAAGGTTACTTCCGCAAGGCCAAATCTCGTGCGATTACATTACTGAACATTTCGTAGTCCCTCGACCTCACTACTTATTCCACCGCCAAGTCGACGAAGATTCACCGCGATGTCCTCAACCAATACCGAAGAACGTATCCGCAAATTCTGGCAAGACAAGCAGCGCCAAGAGCACGCGAAGATGCGTCTTTGCGACGACCTGCAGCGCGAGGCCGTCACCTACAACAACAAAGCCCTCCACTATCGGCAAGAGCGAGATTTCTTCCAATCAGTTCGAAATGGCGTCCGTAGGCAGGAGGCTCAACTTTCGCTTGTATGTACTTTGAGCAACGAGACTCCTTCTTCCCTCTCAGGTACCCATTATCCCGAATCGGCAATTCGCTAATGAGCTATTGCAGGAACAATGGTCAGCGCACGCGGTCGGCAAACACTACGACCTAGGGAAGCAGATCCAAAAGCTCGTCGTCATTACCGCGGCCCGCAAGAAGCTTCAAGAACAACTCGGTATGCCTGCTACTGAGGATGGATATGTTGACTGCGGTAAGCATGCTGGAATCGGGTCAGTCACGCACTCAGACTACGATCAAGATCCTTTGCTAACTTTTGAGTAGTATGTTCTATCTCCATCGACATATTACAGCAATGTATATTGGAAGTCAATGATAACGCGCTACAGTCTCTAGCAGCTTAAATACCGCTCTCAACAACGTCCTGTTTTCGCTAACGTCTTGATAGGCAATCGATACCTGCTGCTTAATCACGAGCTAGATTCGACGACTAGCGTTCGACACTATATGGACGAGAACATGGGTGGGTCTTCGCTTTTCGCGGACGAGGAATGGCGGTCGTAAACACCATTGGGCTATACGACTGGGCAACTTCGGTTGACTGTAGCTTCGTCTTGTGTTTGTCGTCGAGGGGTTACAGGCGGCATATCTAGAGATGATGTGTGACCACCGGCAGGAGGAGTGAGCTGCTTTAGTGCTTGTAGTGATGGGTATCAAAGTTGTAGGACGAGATTGTAATGAGCATTGTGGATATGAAATGGGTAACAGTGCAACGAATGTTGGGTGAGACAAAAGGAGTGTAGAATTAGATAGGTAGACCCATTGCAATCAGCATCACTCTCACATGTTCACATACGCTATGAAGCAGTGACGATAGTTCGGTTGGTGTTCAAATCTGCAAGACGTCAAACGGCTATTTATATCCTCCTTCAAATCGCCCGTGGCCCCTGAAAATCTCAACATTATACCGCTTTTACATTGTAACAGAAGCTCTGTAGGCCTGTTTGCTGATGTATGCTCGCCAGCTTTAGTACTTCTCGTCCACGAGACGCCTTTCCCCAACGACGCGAGAAGATGTGAAAAAGGACGAGGAAGTTGTCGGCTTGGGAAGTAAAGCGACGTGGAAGATCGAACAAAGGAGGAAAGCAAAGAGAACATGATGAGAAGATGAAGAGTCGCAGCCGGGCGTAAATCATAATTCGTGACGTGAGGCTGTCGTTGCCAAAAGAGAAGCGGCTTCAGGCGCATAGCTGTAGGTTCAGTCACAAAAGGGATGCGTGCTACATGCAGGGGTTTATTTGCGCCTCGTCCGGAAGTGAACGGCCATGTGAAGTCGAATGGTAGCTGTACAGGGCGTAATGACCTCCAGATTGAGAAGACGCTGTCGCAGGTCTCTGGCACTCTCCTCGTCGTGCGATCCGTCGCAGACGCAAAATACCCCTGTAACGGATGTGTGAGGGTCTGACGAGTAGAGTCAAAATGTCGTAGCGTCGGGTCGTATTGAAGAAGCCTCTATCAAGACGCAACTCCCTCTCGCTACCCCGCCACACACCCGCACCACCACGTTCCGATTCGACCAAGACTTGTGTATCTTGTTGTGAATATCTTTCCAACGCTCATAGTACGTTTCTCGCTCGAGCAGACGCGAAAGCGGATCCGCGACTAACATCTTTCGCCGCCCGACAGACCACCGTCCGAGCAAGCACCCCACCACCGTACACGAAGCCGCCACTCGTACATACCAATCGGGCATGCCTCCACTCTGGATACACATGGCGGTGGACGCGGCGAGGCTGTTCCATGCCGAGACGCGCAGATTTGAGCTGGCGCAGATGGAACGTTGCGAAGAGATACGGCGCGAGGTCGTGACCCTTGACGGCAAGGCCAAGTACTGGGGAGATCGAGCCGCCTTCTTCCAGACACGGGGACATTTGCCGGGAGACGAAGAGCTTGCTGAGGCTGCCTTGAAAGTCCAGGTAAGTCGGGATTTGAAGGCCCACCAGCCCAGCGTCAGGCCATGGCTAACCAAACCTCCGCGATAGACCCTCTTCAACCACAAGGCCGAAGACCGCGACTGGGACCTCGAAGACGAGATCAAGTTGCTCAGAAGGCTGACTTCCCTCCGCAAGGGGTTTCAGCGAGCACTCCACATGGCTCCGACGCGATCCGAGTACGTCGACTACGGCGACAACTCAAACCTGGGCGAGCGCTTCAGACTCCGCAACCGAGCAAGAGCCGTGATGCGCTTTGCCTAGGAGTAAGGGCGGAAGACTCAAGGAAAATTCGCGCGACAGTCCATACCGGCACCATTGGCAGTACCTGGGGATGGATGGGGTGATACACGGCGTAATGGATAGCTCTTAGTACCTAGACAACGGCGTCGAGGTGCAGAACCGTATTGGACATAGGTAGATGAGGCAGGAAAGATACATGAATAGAAAGGAAACCCATACCTACCTTCTCAGCGATGCAGGAGTATCCATACCATGGAAGTTTGAGGCATATAAACGTCATGCTGAACCGTGAGGCCTACGTAATATCCATGTCTTCGTGCTGCGCAAGTCGTGAGGTGTCCTCGAGGCCCTCAAGGCGATTATCACAGCGACAAGGTGCGGTTTGGCGCTTCTGAAGTCGATCAGGCAGTGCGCATCGCTGTCATCTCGCGTGATACTCCATAGATCGTGGCCATAGAATTGCAGTATTACTCTCCGAATTTCCGAATGGGAGCATATAGCAACTATGCCAATGCTGCGCTTGGGGGAGATCAACCCGCTGTCTCGTCCTGGCCTAAGCCATCCGCGCTCGAGTGCTTCGGCTGGCGTATCATGTCCACGCCGACAAGGGCAGACTTGCTGTCAAAGCAGCTTACCTTGAAGCAACGTAGCTAGTTGCATTTCTCCTAAGTCTGATCTCTAGACGCAAAAGGGCAAAGTCCAAGTAGACGTCATTCGCAAACGAAGTTGCTGCTGCTGCTGCTGCTACTGCAGAAGCGAAGACTAAGAAGCGGGCATGCGCCTCTTTAGAAAAGCATAAAAGAGCAACTCTAGGCAAGCACAAAAGATTGCACATGCCTCTATAGGTATTTCAAATCTTATCTTAGCAGTGCAATAGTAATCGGAGAAAAGACAGGGCTGCGCCGGCCTTTGTTCGCATACGCTCTGCTTAAGCATTGTGGTGTAGAAAAGATAAAAAAATAGCAAAATAGAGGGCTTGTTACACCTCCCCGTAGGGCGAGCCCGGTCGGACTCGAAGCTGCGTATACACGAGTTAGTAAACGCTGCCATCCACCACCGACGGCCATGACCCGCCAATCGGTGAGGGTACGACACCTGGACACGAGCCAGATGCCGTACGAGATATTGGCAAGATTAGAGCAATTATATAGCCAAAGGACTTCAAGGTTGCTATGATGGCCTTTGTTGATTTTCGAGGCGCGAAGGGGCGTGTGCCTGTGCGGGGATTACGCGGGGCGGGGCAGCGGCGGCGAGCGCAGAGACTGCTTCACATCGTCCACGGCGGCGAGGAGGCAGGGGTCTGCCAGTAAGACGAGGCTCCGCTTAGGCGTGAGCTGCTGCTCGTCGCGTTGAGCTCGCTCCTGTAGCCTGTGTTGTATGTTACGGAGCGTGTGTGGCATTTGAGACCATGTACACAACCAGCCATGACATGAACGTCGAGCCTGGTAGGATCAGGGTAGCCTCGATGGCGCACATCTTCTGGAGCATTGAAGACTCTTTTACATCGTGGTGTTTGCGCTGCATGCCGGTCCGGTCTGACGTCGCTCATGTATGGCAGCGGATGTCCGCACATCCACGTCTGCACCCACGCCTGCATCCACGGCATGCATTCGTTCAGCATTGCGCATCGGGATGGAAAGACGCAATTGCCATCATGAAGTGCAAGTACGCTCAACACTCGTGAATGCATTCGATGCGCGTTTTTGGTGGTACCCGGAACAAGTTGAGACGGGGGTGAAGCTGGCCACACGCGGCGGCATCTCCTTGTTGCTCACCTCGCCTCGAATCCGTGATGTCGCGCATTAATTGTTGGGTGTATGTGACACTGTCGTTGATAGTATTTGACTCTTGAGCGTGACTTCGATAATGCCTCAGCTTATGTCCGCAGTCGTAAGTTTCGAAATCTTGATACGTGATGAGCTATGCCTTCTCTTACCGGTACATCTTTGTAGCGGCAGGCTGATAGCCAAATTCGATGCATCGAGCCGTGAATGTCGGAAGTGTGTAGCATAAACCCATCTTGCATACATGGTCAGGTAATACCTGAAGCACAGGTGTTGAAGTCGTGTTTCCGGGCGAGTCAGGCTTGGCTACCTCCAAGCAGAAGACGACAGAGCAAGGGCGGGATTGGGGTGAGTCCCGGAGTATGGAACAAATATCGATCGCAACAGCAGGGTTCTGTTAAGGATTGATATCTTTCTGGGCCGAGACAGATACGATATATGGTCCTCCAAGGTGAGCGACTCTCTCACCCCTGGAGATCGCGAAAGTCGACCCACCGAGGGAGCGAAGATGACCCGTCGAAGAGCTTTCGAGTCGATCTGGATGAAGGATATACCTTTGGAATGACGTATGCTAAGGCAAAAAGCCGAAGGGCGTTGATTTGAAGCACAGCCAGTTGTACTCCGTGACGCTGTTCCGTGATAATGGCGGATCGATGGCGGACTTGAAAGAGACGCCCCGTGATGCGTGACCCATCAGATTAGCTTCATGAGGGCTTCTTGTCGGGCCAGCCCCTGAAGTAACTGATCCTCACATATTCCGCTGGGAGACGCCGTTGCGCAACGGACATCCTCTTCATGGAAACATGAGACGACGCAAAGAAGGCCAAAAAGGAATTCCCGTGTCGAAGAGCGTAAAGTGAGATGCGTTTCGATGCGCGTGCCGCTCGACACCAATGCATCAAAGCCGCAGATTGTTCAGCAGCCCGTATGTCCGCTGCTCAAATGCCGAAGGTTTGCTGACGTCTTTGGCCATCTCCTCACATCGTTCAATAGCGAACTGTTGCAAGATATTCGCTGTTGTAGATCATGTCCGCACTATGCACCTCATCGCGATTCTGGAGATGAATGCCACTCGGCCAACAGCAGAATTGCGCTACCTTCAGGTAACCCCTGACAAGCCCACATCGTGTGGCATCTTCATAATCGTCAAAGTCCGCACCAAGACCGATGAAAAGGGGCCTTGGTATCTAGATCATGTCCAGTTGCAGCGGTGCAGCGTTGCGACGTTGCGACGTTGCAATCAGACAACGTTGGTCCTTCGAGCTCCTCCAATGGATATGATTATGTTTGCGCAGTCAAAAAATCTGAAAGAAAATCGACATGCTGCCGCTTGCTTTTAGATGCTGACTCCAGTCTGGAACTTAAGGCTCTTGCAAGGAGCCCGCGATGATGTCTCAGATGCGGAGATGCTCGGAAGTCCGCTGTCGACCAGCCATGTAACATCTGCAGCAGATGCCAGCTTCTCTAAGTTCGCTTCCTTCTAGAATGGCGGACAAGCAAGCATGCGCATCAAAAGTGGCTTCAAGACCAGGATGCGTTATAATAAGCTGAAAGATAGCGCATACATGTCACCTGCTAGACCATCTGTATGCCACATCTACCAAGGCATACCCTACAGAGCATGCTTGAGGATGCAAAAAGAGATGTGAAAGCATCTGATCTTGCGCTGTGAACAGTTCACCAGATATGGGCCGATTCGATGATGTATGGTGTGTGAGTGCAAAAGCAAAGGCAAAAAAAAGCCAGGAATTACATGCTACTCAATGGTAACAAGACACGGCGGAGAATCGAACCTGGGTGATGTTAGCCAACCATTCATTCAAGTGATGAACAGTGGTCCGATCCTCTAACCAATGCAAGGCGCCTGGTAGCCACTACTACCAAGAACCCGACACCTGGGACCTTTTGATGGAAATATACAGAAAGTCTTTGTATATATGACGACAACAACTTACTTTCGGTATGTTTGGTGAAGGAGATTTGCGGGATCGTCTGATTGGCATCGCGGGGGTGTGGGGCAGGCACGGCGGCGACGGGGTCACAACCAAGCACCTTGCGTGACAAATGGAGGCGCCGTCGACGAGCAGCCTCTTCCCTTCCACTTTCTCATAGCTGTCTTGACTTTGTTCGTCCATCGTCCCGAGTTGACTCGTTGACAGGCCCGGCTACGGGCAAGCCCTAAGTGGCGGCCTTCACGTCTTGCAATTCGACCTGCATTCCGTCCACAACAAGTCTCAAGGCATCTCCGTCTTGAGTTTGAGCTGTCCATCCGAGCTGTAGCCCAATGCAAATATATGGGAAGCTCGTCATGCAGGGAGCTGCACCGACTTGTCGCGATCAGAAATCTCCAACGTTTGTTCCGCGGCGACACCAGTACACTCCGTGCCTGTGTCTGAGGCGCACAGAACAAGCATGACACTCCATATCATCACGCTGATTGAGGTGTATCGACGCAGGCTCATGTTTGCATGCGCAGCGCAGGTGCACGGCAAGCGCACAAACTGTAAGAGTGGTCTTGAAGCCCCTGCATCGCCATCCTTGTGACGTCCCCATTAAGAGACCCGATACGCAGGAGGCTCTACGTGCGGCTTTCGTTGTTGCGCCGCTCGCATGATGGTTCTCAGGTCTGCATAGTGCGAGTCTTGTTGGACCCCGTGGTGTCCGCACTCCATCACCTCCGCCACCCCAACACCTCCCACCGCGACGACGGGATAGCAGTGTCGTCAAGGCAGAGGCGTCTAATGCAGAAGACGTGACGATGAGAGGAAGGCGAGTCGTTTCCTGTCGGGCTGACTTGATCACAGATCTTATCGATGTCCAAAACTCCCAACGCTGTCTGTCCGCGAAGTCTTCAACACCGCTGCGATCGGCTCCGCCGCAGCACGGTCGTTCTCGACTTGCTCGTCCTTGGAACATCCGATCACCAGCGCTACTTCGGCGCCCTGCTTTACCACGCTGATACGGAGGCACGGAAGCAACACGGACAAGCTGCATCGCCCCGCCAGGCGCACGAAGAACGCATCCCAGATCCATGCAGCACCACGAGACACACGGCAGAAAGCGATCCCCAGGCAGAGCATCACGGCACCGGATCGACCAGACTGCTTGCAGCGGTTCTGGAGCCCACAGGAAGCCGCCGTGGCACTCGATCCTTCTTCATCACCGGACAAGCTCAAGGGCGGGGGTGAAGCCCTGCACGCGCGAAGATCGGGCGGTCCCTCTACCATAGGATAGATACATCCCACAAGCCGGCAATATCGTACACCAAATGCGCGCCACGATGCAAGACAGCTTTGTCGCAATTGATTGAGGCCCGTGAGTCGCCGCGACCAACGATGCGAACACCGCACAAATATAACGTAGTGAGGCAGGCGGAAGTCTCCTGACTATGGCTCTCCGGCGGCGTGAACCTCTCAGCCACCGCGAACATCGGCGCTGAAAAGCCTGCGCGAGCAGCTTCAACAAACGATATCTCTCGCGACACGAGTGCTCAGCTACTCAGCGGATGCACTGGGAAACAAAATTGTCGGTCCTGGAGCTTGATATACCGGTCCTGGACGTGGCAACCACCGTATCAATGCCATGACTAATGGCGCCGAATGAAGACCTGGACGGATATCTCGCTGGCGAATCTGACTTCGGCTGGACAACTCTTCTGTGGTTGGACGCCGTAACGCTGGTTTGCGGAGTTGAACATTGGAGCCATGGCCATAAGAGCTTGGAAGAAGAGCTCAGACTGTCGATACATGGAGCCATCAGTCTTGCTCGGACGACTTACTCTTTGACATCTTCTCAAAGTACGAGGTCGCAGGTAACTTGTTTGACATGCCACCACGACAAACTTGCCGATGTACCCAGGGGAACGGTGTATCAAGCACGCACTCGCGACGGAAACATAGCGTGTTGAGGGCAGATAGGTCGTTGCGGTCGCTAGACTCATGCATCTGCTCCATTGAACCTAACACTGATTGGACGACTGGTCGGCATTGCCAAAGCATTGGTGAGTGTAATTCCCAAGGAAGTCTGCCGACGGCTGGAGCACCTTGCCAGCTCAAGACCAGAGGGGCTAGGCAGGTGAAAAGAAACCAACATGTCGACCGACGACTCAAGATACGTGAGCTCAGCACCTCTTTGCCGACTGCGTCAGATACCGTAGCCCGTGGTTTCTCTTTGGGTTAACCTGATCGACTGATGTTGAAGGATTAGCCTGCACTTGTCGACCCCACAAGCATCATGCAAGGCTCCGCATGACTTCGTGGATGGACCCTGTGGGAGAATGTGGGACAATACATTCGAGTACAAGCTGTCACAACTGTCGAGAACGCGCTCGTGTATCCAGTCCAGACACGATCAAGGCCGACGAGATGGCTGGCAGTTGCTGATGCTCTGATCCGCAGTGGTGGCTTCAGCTGGGAGATGATACGCTCGCTGAAGATCAGAGTGTAGAGCATCCACGTCTTACCTGGGGTCAGACACCCCACAAGGCCTGATCGTTTTGCAACAGTCTGTAGCATCAGACGCAGGCCTTGCATTGTTGCCGACTTGTGATAATACTATCGGAAAGCCAGCCTACTCCATGCGAGTGTGAGCGAGGTGACGATTTGAACGCCAAAGATTGCGCAGCTTTCGACTTGCAGCAAGACTGGATATTTCCTCGTGTGCCTCGAGTATGCGCAAGAGCCGTTGTTGTAGCAGCGATTAAGCGGTTCGATGCGGGTTCCGCATCGTCTGCTCGTCCAATCCTGTTTTCTTCTGTCGACTGGTTCTGCCGTACAACGCGCAAAGCTCTTGAGATCTGTAACCCTACGCCTGATGCAGGGCTCAGTATCAGCATGGCGACGCATCATGGCTGTTGCATGACGAAGACTGTAGCCGTGAAGACCATGCCTGCGAGCTTCCACCGAACGAACAACAGCGAGATGATGCGAAATTGTGTGTCGAATTGCCGACCGAACAATCGCTTCAAACTTCCCTCTGTGGCCCATAACCCGTAACGTACCCATTACCTTCTCTTGCCAGATCCTCTGCGACACAGAGATGGACGTTGTGTCGATGCGAAACAGCCGAAGTATGGGATTGTAGTACTCGCGTACTCGATGTCGATAGGCAAGGGAGATCGTAGTTCGTGAACCTTCGGCCGTAGGACGCTTGTGCAGACAAGGAAGAGCCCGATTGGCATTTCTCGGAGGTTTGGCGATGCCAGCATGGCTTCGGCCAACACGCTTGTGGTGAGCAACGGAGAGAGGTCTCGCTCAAATATTACCTAGAGTTTTGGTAAAGGTTACAGTGCGAGGCCGAACTCCGGAGGGTCAGCATAGTCAGAGCTATACCACCGCTTCGCCAACGGAGGTTGGTGGATAGCTGCAGCCAAAGGTGGAAGCCGACAAGGTTGCCCGAGTACTCAAGTACCCTGTGGCTGGTAGTTTTCTGGCCTGCATGTCTCTCCCTGAAGGCGTTGTAGCTTCCTACATCGAGGGAGATGTTCATTCGGAGCTTGGCCAAGCGAGGGGTCTCTTCCGCGGAGGTCTCAAATCCGGAACAGCAAGAGTACCGAGGGGACAGAGTGGCCGCAGGTATAGAGGGAGTCGAGGTGGGATCGCGAGCGTTCGAGGGGTAGGTAGGTGATCCGACGCGAGCTGCATGCAAGGTGGGCGCCGCTTGGAGACCTTTCCGAAGCTTGTTCGAGGCTCGATGTCCATGGAGCTGTAAACCTGGCAACAGAAGTGAAGTGCACAAGCAAGCCAGTGTTGCTTTGCCTTTACCAAGCTCCCTAGAGAAGTTGTCTCGAGGCATGTTGGGAA